>NC_081405.1:3661666-4898333 GCF_030272615.1 Cryptomeria japonica
CCACCTCTAAGAATTCCTTCTCTGCTCTCTGTTAATGATTTTTTTATGAACAAATGAGAAAGAGAACATACCTACACATTTAACAATAAAACATTCAATGCAATTAAAATGCTACTCATCAATATTCCAAGTTTGACCTCCTCCGCCGTCATCTAACACTCTTACATTAATTCTCTGCACAATGTACATTGTCCGATTTTCTTTCCCACACTGTCCACACAATTTGGTATTAACTCCACCTCTCTAGGGTACCAATCATCATGACATCAATCCTACGAATCAACTTCCCGATATTCTCCAGCTTGCCAAAATAGATTAAGTATCCTCCACGTCAGTAATGGACAAGTTGCAAAAATAATGGACAAGTTGCCACTGTGTCTATCAATTAATTATTTTTTTGGTCGGTAATATATAGATTTTATTAATATATAAAGTCAAAATACATATTATCCAGTGTTTTAGCCAAGGCACAAAAAAAAAAATTTACGGCTTGTGGTAATCCTGGCGAGAATTGAACCGACGTCAACTAAAAATTAAAACAAAAGCCTGCCTAAGGTTATTTGAAAATTTTAACCCAAAACATTTTATGCAACCCATCAATTAATATTAGTACCTTCTACCAAATCTAGGATTATACTTAAAACCCAACCAAGTCTTTATCATAACATAAGATAGAAATATAGAGGTGTTGGTTACTCCATCATTTCTTCCACGTAGATAGGTTGTTTAATGTTTGTTTGTGTTTGTTGCTATTTGTATGTAAACTTAGTATTTTGGTTAGTTTGTTTGCAATTTGTTGAGCCTGTGAGTGCCAGCTAAAGAACACGGTTGCAATCATATTCATGTATAAATTATCTTCCATAATACAAGTAGTGCATTCAATTGTTGTGCAAGTTCTAATATGGTATTAGAGTGGATAGATTTTGTGCCTACTATGTAGCGATTGTAATCAGAAAGATAATGGTTGTCATGTCATTCGACATGACTGTGTAGGTAGCTTAGACTGTAGTTTACATCACTGGTGGCATGAGTTTTTTTGTTGTTTTTCTCATATATTGCTGCGTGGTTTTTATGTATGGTGTTCATAGTTTTCTATACAGTTTTGAGAATGCATCAAGCTTGTATGTTTACCTTGGCGTTTGGGCTGTCAATTGATCTAGCCCATTTCAATTAGATCGACATCATCAACTATTTATTTTCCACCTCTGATATTTTTCGCTACCATTAAAAGAAGAACGTTTGTATAGTTCCCAAGCATTGATCAGCTCGTGATAGTTCACCAAATCAGATCGGGCCTCATATGCTGGACAAGGTTTTTTAGTTGTGACTAATTTTTGTTCTAGCGACAATTATTTTCAGAGACGTCTAGACATGGGCAGAGGCCGAATCATGGTTTGACTAGATACATGATATATTGTTTTTGGTGGCTGTGTGATCTATTTTTTAATATAAATTCAATCCTATGCAATCTGTGCGATGATGCACTTTTGGTGACCATAAAGTCTTCAAAGCCATTGTGATGTGGTCTATGTCTTGGCAGATCAGGTAATATCCTCTATTACAATTGTGCTCAAGTTGATGAGTTTGTGTGATCTCTGATAAACTATTTGCACTGGTTTTTTTTAATGACTTCCATTGATATGTGCCTTCAATCATTCTAATGCAGAGGAGGTCAATCTTGCATTCTTGCAAACTATCAACTAGTGCTAATGTATTCAACTCATCCTTTGGAAGCCCGAGTTGCATAGCCGAGACGATTGTTGCAGTTGTTGAATGCACAAACAAGGCAGGTGTATAACTTTCCTCTAGCTCCATAGTTAAGTGGCTCAGAGAGAAGTGAGAAATGCACAACTGTTAGCTATATCAGTGGTGTATTCACCACAGGACTCCATTTTGATAGGTGCACATGTATTAACATATAAGTAATCAAATATGGTCGCCAATATTATTTTGTTTATGGGTATGTGCAGGATCATGGTGTGCCAAAACAGACCCTTAAGTGGCAATGAAATTTCAAAAAATCAGAGTTATGCAACTTGACATGAAAAATTGAATAAGTTATAAAAATTATTTTTAAAATATGCAAGAAGAGAATATATAGAAAATTGAATGCAGTTTCTAAGATACTAGTTGTTTTTTGAAAAAAAAATTCCTATTTGATGAAAATTTCAAATTTCAATGCAGCAGTACAAAAATTTCAGGAAAAAGATAAGAAGTAGGTGTATGTCTGACCACCCTAATCACAATCAAATCATAATATTTTTTTATAAGATTTATAATATAATTATTAGACTCATGTCCGAATGTGACAAATATTTTTTAATAATTTTTTATATTGTAAATAATTATTTATGATTTTTTTACTACAGCTTTTCAAAAATTCAGAAACTCCTACGTATGACCACCTTAACTTGGTCAAAACCTTATGAAATTAATTTTTTTTTAATTTTTACCTGTAGTAGACGAAGCATAGGATGTGACGCATATTTCAAATTCAAAAAATGTTATGCGGTTTGAAATTTATGAATTCAATTAGAAAATAAATAATAATTATTTATTAAAGTCGAAATAAGACAAGCCTTATATTGTTGGAAAGTTGAGAACGTCCTTAAAAAACCCTTTTCGTTTTATCAATTTTGGCTATAAAAAAAGTTGTCAGCCACCAGTGTAAAGTCTAGAAAATCAAGGAATACTGAAAAACACGTTTTTTTAGTTGACTTTCCAAGCTTGTCACTTCCAAGCCAAATCCCAAAGCAAACCCGAACCAAAATATGGAGGGAAAAAATTATGCTTTAAAATCGGATATCCGATTTTTGAAAAAATAAAAAATATATTTTAGTAAATTGGGCATAATTTTTACATTTTATATCAAAATTTTGATTTTTTACAGGCTTTGGAAAGGTAATTAAGAGCTCTATGATATGGAAAAGGTATGTTTTCAATTATTTGTTTTAAAAAATAATTATAATTCATTTAAATTCATCCTTCATTTTTAAAACATAAAAACTTCATTACTTTTTCATATGATTTCCCTATTGCATGAATTTTTGTAACAATCATCTCAAAATAAACTAAATAAGTAATTAATTAATAATAGAAAATTTATGAATTTTATTGAGTTCAATAAATTTTGATAAACCATGTTATCTATGTTTGTTCCTTTCTCCACCTCTCTCTCCTAAACCTATCACTCCACCTATTTGTTTCTTCCTCCCTCTCTTTTGTCCATAATTATACATCTCTCTCTAGACCTATATCTCTAACTATCAATGAATAACTCTTTAAATCTCTCAAGCTCTACAAGGTGCTTATATTTCTACCTCTTCATAATTTCCTCCTCTATGTCACTCTCTCTTCCCTAAGATCTAGACTAGTCTCTCTGCATTTCCTTCTCATCTCTAGCAACAAAATTCAGAGGGGACAAGGAGAGGCGTAGGGAAGTATCAAAAAAAGGAGAGGGGGAGAGAGGTGAGAAGGAGAGATTAATTGGGGGGAAGAGAGAGTGTGAGAGAGAGAGAGCTACAGGTAATTAGGTGGAAGGTGAAGAGAGAGAGGGAGGGGGTGATTGGGGTGAAGAGAGAATGAGAGGGAGAGTTTGAGATTATTAGGGGGTAGGAGGAGAGGGGGAGAGGGGAAAGTATCAACAAAGAGAGAAGAGAGATGGGGACAGAGGTGAAGAGAGACATAGAGAGTAATTAGGGGCTGGGGAGAGGGGGAGAGGGAAGTATCTATAAACCCATAGGAGGAGAGAGGTGATCGAGGGTAATTGAGGTAAAGAAATAATGTGAGAGAGAATATGTTGTCCTAAAGGGTCATATGGTGTCTCATGAACCTTTAAGACACCATATGACACCCTAGGACACCATATAATGTTGTTATAAGTCTTATGGTGTCCTAAGGGGTCATATGGTGTTCTATGAGCCTTTAGGACACCATATGGTGTCATTAGGGGTCGTATGGTGTGTTAAGGGGTCATATGGTATCCTATGACCCCTTAGGATACCATATGACCCCTTAGGTATTGTTAGGGGTCATATTGTGTCTGAATGGGTCATATGGTGTCATTGGGGGTTGTATGGTGTGATAAGGGGTCATATTGTGTCTTAAGGGGTCACAAGACATCGTATGACCCCTTAGACACCATATGATCCATTAGGTTTTGTTAGGGCTCATACTATGTCCTAAGAGGTCATATGGTGTCCCATGACCCTTTAGGACACCATATGACCCCTTAGGACATCATATGGTGTTGTTATGGGTCTTATGGTGTCCTAAGGAGTTATATGGTGTTCTATAACCCCTTAAGACACCATATGACCCCTTAGGACATTATATGACCCCTTAGGATACCATACGATACCTTGGGATACCATATGGTGTCATAAGGAGTCGTATGGTGTCCTAAGGGGTCATATGGTGTCCTATGAACCCTTAGGACACTATGTGACCCATTAGGTGTCATCAGGGGTCTTATTGTGTCCTAATGGGTCATATGGTGTCGTATGACCCCTTAGCACACCATATGCTTGGGAGACTATATGGTGCAATGGGTCGTATGGTGTCCTATGACACCTTAGGATACCATTTGGTGTTGTTATGTATCGTATGGTGTCCTATGACCCCTTAGGACACTATATGACATTGTTAGGGGTCATATTATGTCCTAAGGGGGCATATTATGTCTTATGACCCCTTAGGACACCACATGGTGTCGTTATGGGTCTTATGGTGTTCTAAGGGGTCATATGGTATTCTATGACCCCTTAGGACATCATTTTTATGTTGTTATGGGTTGTATGGTCATATGGTTTTATATGACCCCTTAGGATACCATATGACCCCTTAGGACACCATATGGTGTCGTAAAGAGTCGTATGGTGTTCTAATGGGTCATATGGTGTTCTATGGGGTCATATGGTTTTGTATGACCCCTTAGGACACTATATGACATCGTCAAGGGTCATATTATGTCTTAAGGGGTCATATTGTGTCTTATGACCCCTTAGGACACCACATGGTGTCATTGTGGGTCGTATGGTGTTCTAAGGGGTTGTATGGTGTTCTAAGGTGTCATATGGTGTTCTATGACCCCTAGGACATCATAATATGTTTTAATGGGTCGTATGGTCTCCTAAGGGGTCATATAGTGTCCTATGACCCCTTAGGACACCATATGGTGTCATTATGCATCGTATGGTGTCCTAAGGGGTCATATGGTGTTATATGACCCCTTAGGACACCATATGATCCCTTAGGACACCATATGGTGTCATTAGGGGTCGTATGGAGTGCTAAGGGGTCATATGGTGTCCTATGACCCCTTAGGACACCATATCATGTGCTAAGGGGTCATATTGTGTCCTAAAGGTTCCTAGGACATCATATAACCCCTTAGGACACCATATGACCCCTTAGGTATTGTTAGGGGTCAGATTGTGTCCTAAGGGGCCATATGGTGTCTCTTGACACCATATTACCCCTTAGGACACCATATCATGTCGTTATGGGTCTTCTTGTGTTATAAGGGGTCATATGGTGTTATATGACCCCTTAGGATACGATATGACCCCTTAGGACACCATATGGTGTCGTAAGGGGTCGTATGGTGTTCTAAGGGTCATGTGGTGTCCTATGACCCCTTAGGTGTCATCATGGGTCGTATTGTGTCCTAATGGGTCATATGGTGTTCTATGACCCCTTAGGACACCATATGACCCCTTGGGATACTATATGGTGTTATGGGTTGTATGGTGTCCTAAGGGGTCATATGGTGTCCTATGACCCCTTAGGACACTATATGATGTTGTTAGGGGTCATATTATGTCTTAAGGGGTAATATTGTGTCTTATGACCCCTTAAGACACCACATGGTGTTGTTATGGGTCGTATGGTGTTCTAAGGGGTCATATGGTGTTCTATGACCCTCTAAGACACTATATTATGTTGTTATGGGTTGTATGGCCCTCTAAGGGGCCATATGGTGTCCTATGACCCCTCAGGACACCATATAGTGTCATTATGCATCTCATGGTGTCCTAAGGGGTCATTTGGTGTTCTATGACCCCTTAGGACACCATATGGTATCATTAGGGGTCATATGGTGTGCTAAGGGTCAAATGGTGTCCTATGACCCCTTAGGTATCGTTAAGTGTCATTTTGTGTTGTTAGGGGTCATATGGTATCCTATGACCCCTTAGGACACAACATGATCCCTTAAGACACCATATAGTGTCGTTAGGGGTCATATGATGTCCTATGACCCCTTACAACACAATATGACCCCTTAGGTGTTGTTAGGGGTCATATTGTGTCCTAACAGGTCATATGGTGTCTTACGACCCCTTAGGACACCATATGGTGTCGTTAGGGCTTGTATGGTGTGCTAAGGGGTCATATTGTGTCCTAAAGGTTCCTAGGATATCATATAACCCCTTAGGACACTATATGACCCCTTAGGTATCCATTATCCACCACATGTTATCATGAGGTAGATAGGAATAGTCATCTTTATGCAAGATCCTTCACGCACATAGAGCTTACGTGGTAACATGATCTTTCCTCCATCATACTGCTAGCTTATCACACAAAGATCACCGAATGAGTTACACAGACTTGAGGTACTCCAACTGGAAACCCTGAAGTGGAAGCTGCCTACCAACCGGTAGTCATACAGTGCTTCCATGTGTTGATTCCCATAACTACATGCTGGTTCACCTTGAACAAATGTGTCGCTTCACTTTGGCATATACCGGTTCACACATATGCCAGTTCCTCTTTCTTCACTCATCACATGTGCCGGTTCACACTATGTCTCATATTGACATCAATGACAACATACAATATCATTATGTCTTCATGCTGGTTCACATAATACCAACAATCTCCCCCTTTGGCATTGATGGCAATATACAAAAGATATCTTCTTTGCTTCACATCTTCTCCCCCTTTGACAACAATGCCAAAGTGGAGGTACAATCATCACTGTCTCATCATGCTGCTCCCCTTGAGGAGTAGCATCCATAAACACACCAATCAGCCAAAGATTTGTCTTTTCAGTACCTGACTGATGTGGAACACTCACTTTTAGTTCACCTCCTGAAGGGGCAAGAACCCTAATTCACCTCTATCAAATGCACAAATGTTGTCTTTGGGAGAGGCTTGGTGAATATGTCTGCTAACTGCTCCTTATTGGACACATGCTCTAGTGCAATCTCTTTATTCTGAACCTTTTCCCTCAAGAAATGATACTTAAGCTCAAAATGCTTGGTTCTAGAATGTAAAACCAGATTCTTTGATATATTGATAGCACTTGTGTTATCACAGAATATACTTACCAATTCAGATACAGGGATCTTGAAGCCTTCCAGTACATGCTTCATATAGATTGTTTGAGTGCAGTTCATGAAAGCTGCAACATACTCCGCTTCTGCTATAGACTAAGAGATGCAACTCTATTTTCCCAATTGAACTTTGGACCTTCCCTCTTCATCATTTGGCTAGGATCTTTTCCTCAAGCGGTTAAGCTTACAACATAGAGGACCTGGAGTGCTCTGATACCAATTGATAACTCAATGATGAACCACTAGTACTGAACCGGTACTAAGAGGGGGGGGTGAATCAGTACAAACACAAATACAGTCCAAAACCGATTTGATAGCAAATACTCCAAATGACTGATAAACAAAGATACCAGTAAAACAGAGTGCAACCGGTAACATCCAGTATAGCTCAATCAGTCATGAACCGGTCACTCAATAAGCTTTTCTCTTAGCTTAATACCACATTATCATAATATTCACATGCATGAACTAGTAGACTTAACCATCAAATCTTCACAACAGTGAGTTCAATATGTTTTATAGACAGGGATAAAACATAGAACTTTCATGTGCTTAATAGATAAAACAGAGCATCACAAGACAAGAGCATTACACATGACACACATATTTTTCACGTGGAAACCCAACTGGGAAAAACCACGGTGAGGATGAGTACCCACAAGCTTCTTTTTGAACTCTTTAGAAGTCCGCTCTGTTAGGAGCCTTGTCCGGTTAAGAACATTACAATAGGTTTTGGTAGGAACCGATCCTGTTAAGGATCACCCTGTTAAGGGATACCCGGTTAAGGGTTAAACCTGGTAGGGTCACCTTGTTAGAGGATTTTAAGAACTCAATAGCTGAAAGGATCTCCTAAGCTTCTCTAGCTTCTCAGAACTCATTAGCCTCGAGTTACCCAGTTAAGGGATTTGAAACAAGTCGGTTAAGACCACCCAATTTAAGGGATTTTGAATCAAGCCAGTTAAGGCTACCCTATTAGGGGATTTTATTACTGTTGAAGTGGTTAGAGATCAACAGGAATTACAATGATCTGTTAACAACACTTAATGCTAATGCAAATCTGTTTAGGCTTCTCTTTTCCTTCTGCACATTCACTTTGCAGGTATCTCTTCTCTCCTTTGGTCTAGCAAGAATCACGTATCACTTTCCTTGGATACACACTCACAACTTTGCCAACAACCTCAGACAGAAACCCAACATCGACCTTATAGGAATCATACAGGTCGGTAGCAAAAACCCTAAACCCTAAACCTGTTAGGTTGAGCAATTCAAACGGTTCGATCCTAACCGTTGAATCATACTGCATTAAATGCACCAGTCTTGAATCAATCTCAAGACATTCTCCATCATCCATTATCCACCGTTTTCATGGCGGCTGATAACCCATCACGCATTATCATGAGGTAGATAGGAATAGTCATCTTTATGCAAGATCCTTCACACACACAGAGCTTACGTGGCAACACGATCTATCCTCCATCATACTGCTAGCTTATCACACAAAGATCACCGAATGAGTCACATAGACTTGAGGTACTCCAACTGGAAACCCCGAAGTGGAAGCTACCTACCAACCGGTAGTCATACAGTGCTTCCATGTGCCGGTTCCCATAACTACATGCCGGTTCACCTTGAACAAATGTGCCACTTCACTTTGGCATATACCAGTTCACACATATGCAGGTTCCTCTTTCTTCACTTATCACATGTGTCGGTTCACACTATGTCTCATATTGACATCAATAACAACATACAGTATCATTATGTCTTCATGCCAGTTCACATAATGCCAACAATGATCCCTTAGGAGACAATATGGCATCGTTAGGGGTCATATTATGTCCTAAGGGGTCATATGATGTTCTATGACCCCTTAGGACATGATATAACCCATTAGGAGACCATATATACTAAGTTTCAAATAAGGAGAGATATAAGGGTGAAGAGAGATGAAGAACTAAAGAGAGGAAAAAGAACTAAAGGACAAGGACATAAATAGAGATATAGATATTAAGCAGTATGAAGTGTGAGGGAGAAAAACTAAAGGACAAGGATGGATAGAAAGAGGTAGACATATCTAGCTATTAAAAAGGAGAGAAGACGATAGAGATAAAAAATGAAGATAAAGGGAGAGGGAGATGAATAGATATAGAGAAAGAGAGAGGTAAAGACAAAGATAAATATATGAAGAGATGGAGAAAAAAGGATAGAGAGGGGTAAGAGAGAGGTAAAAAAAGGAAGAGATGGAGAGATATAAAGGAAGAGAGATATCGATAGATAGAGAGATATAGATAGTGCAAGAGAGTGAGAAAGAGAGATAAAGATTATAGATAGGGATAGATAGAGAGGGAGAGAGAGAAAGAGGAAGATATAGAGATATATAAAGGCACTATAGAGAAGGATGTGGGGAGAGAGCCAGAGATATATAAATATGGAGCAAATAAAGAGATAAAGGTAGAGAAAGGGAAAGATACTTCAAGAGGGCGATAGAGGAAGAGACAGAGAAGTAGATTAATAATGTATAGAGGAAGATATATAAAGATAGAGGAACATATAAAAAGAGAGATTGATAGGGAAAAAGATGGAGATAGAGATAGATATGGATAGAAATTGATAGAGAGAGTAAGACAAATGGAGGGAGAGATGGAATGAATAAGTGAGATTTAGAGATAATGAGATATAAATATACATGAAGACAGATCTATAGGGATATAGAGATAGAGGGGACAAGATAGGGAGAGAAAGGAGGTGATAGAGATAAGTAATATATAAGTATAGGTAGGATAAGGTAGAGGAGGGAGATAAATAGAGAGAAGAGATATTATTAGAGAGAAATATGAAAATAAGGAGTGACAACGATGGAGTGAGAGAGGGAGAGATAGGAATAGAAAGATGGAGATATATGTAGAGATGCATGTAACTTCAGAATTTTTTTATCTAGATGGGATGAGAAAATAAGTGACATAAGTAGAGAAGAAAGAGATAGATAAAATATATTATATAAGTATAGATAGACAAATGATAGATAAAGCAGGTGATAGGAAAAAAAAAATGAGACTTTCTATGCAAAATTTGTGAGTATTTAAAGTTTTAAAATTGAAGGACTAAATTCAAATGATTATAATTAATTTTTTTCTATAATATCATCAAACTACCTCATCCATTTTATAGGTCTTTGAATTACCTTTCCAACGCCTGTAAAAAATCAAAATTTCGATAAGAATTGCAAACGTTATGCCCATTTTACTAAACTATGTTTTTTATGTTGAGAAAAACGGATATCCAATTTGAAAAAAGTATGACATCAAAATGGTTAGATCACAATAGTGACATCAAAAATCAGATATCCGATATTAACGGGTATCCAATTTGGTTTGGTATTACCAAACCAAATTCAAATTTTGGCCGACCCAAACAAAAAGTCAAAGCAGATTTTGGCGTGTTTGGAAAGGTTTAAAATGCTTTTTTTTCCATTGCCACTTTTTGGCCCCCCATGATCTTGCACATACCCTTATAAAATACTCTGAGGTGACAAATAATTTTCCTTTTTTGCAAGTCGTAACTTATAATAAGTGATCTCACTTATGATAAATACAAATATGTACTTTTCTAGTGTTCTAGGCTGCATAATCATTTGAATAGTCAAGAATATTATTTAATGCCAGAAAAGTTTGAACAAAGAAAAAAAAAATGTAAGCCATGTTTTAAACAAAATGGTATAATTTTTCAAGGGGGGGTGTTATTTTTCTTCTTTCTCTGACAAAATCGCTAGTAGTCAAATTTCTTCCTCCAAACTCTCAGCTACTGCATGGGAATAACTATTCCGCGTGGGAAACCAAACTCAAAACTCAACTTGAGTTTGAAGAAGTTTGGGATGTGGTTAGTGGTGCCACATCATGCCATAAGATAGATGTTGATGAACAGAAAAAAATCGATCAAGCCGATAGAAAGGCCAAATTGATCATTCTATTCAATGTGTTTGATGATGTTCAACCCTTTACCCGTGATTTGTCCACAGCCAAAGATGCATGAGTCAAACTGAACACGGTGTATGAGGCAAAGAATCAGAACCAGATCCTGAATTTGTAGAGTCAGCTCCACAGCTTGAAAATGAAGAATGGAGAATAGTCAGAATCCTTTCTCAAAAGTATTGCCAAGTTGAGAGCTTCCTTGCAAGCATTGGGAGAAAAGCCTGAAGATGCATTTTTGGTGCCTATTGTTCTACAGGGACTGCATCCCAAATATAAAGTCTTTGTGACAACTTTGAATGTCATTGAGACAACACCCACTTTTGAGAAGTTGGTGAATCTACTTCAAAAAGAAGAATCTCTAAGGCACGAACATGAGGAGGAGGATCATGCCATGACTACTCATCATAAAGGCAATAAGCCTATGAAGCAATCTGGTGGACCATCCAAATCTAGTAATTCATCCAGACCTCAAAAGAAGTGTCCCATTTGTGATAGAGTTGGACATGATGTGAATAATTGCTGGTACAACTCCTTCAACAAAGGATCTTCCATCAAATCACATCCAAACAAGCCCTTTCAAAGTGGCAAACTGCAACAGGGGAAGAAGAACAAACAAAAGCAACAAAGTTATGTTGTTGAAGCAAATGATTCTCCAGACGAGGAATACATGTTGTCAACCCACACTTCAGAAGATGGTTCACAATCCACCTCTTTATGGTATGTGGATTCAGGTGCTACAAAGCACATGATAGGACATAAGAAGTGGTTTCTCACATTGAGACCTCATCATGGTACAGTAACTCTTGGAGATGATATTACCCATGAAATCAAAGGTATTGGTGACATATCTTTACAATTTGGCATACATAAGTGCAAGGTTACTAATGTTTTGTATGTGCCAAGAGTTAATAAAAATATTCTTTCTGTTACTCAGTTTCTTGATCATAACCTTAGGATTGAATTTGATTCAACAAAGGATAAAAAGGTTTGTCTTATCATAGATAAGTCTAAAAATGATAAGGTTGTTGCTAGTGCTACTGAGGTTGGCAGAATTCTTAGGCTTGATAGAATTGTTCATAATCAAGCCTTAGTGACTAAAGACAATGATATTTCAATGCTTTGGCATCGTAGATTTGGTCACTTGAGCACTACTTATTTGCTCAAACTTTGTAAAAATAACATGGCCAAAGGGCTTCCATCACTTGAAAAATCCAATGGAATTTGTTCTAGTTGTATTGTTGGATAACAACATAAGACACCATTCTATTCAAGTGAGCATCGTGCCCACCAACCTTTGCAGCTGGTGCATACCGATCTGTGCGGTCTCATGCCACCAAGTCACAATCTGTAAATTTCTAAAATAGCATCAAACAACTATTTTGTTGTTGTAACCTCTATATACTAACATTGGATTTAATGACAAGATGTTAGCAACAAACCCTTTCTAGAATGTTCACCTAATTAAATTTTCTCCAACAAACATTTAATATTATATGTGCTTGTATATTATATACCATATCTCTTCTATTTTTCCTTTTTTTGACTATGACAAGCATTGGCCCTATACCATATCTTTTAATTAATTGTTTCTATGAATCTAAAATATTTTATACTATTGAATATTAATAAATCATCAAAACTATTAAAGTATAACTAAACTATAGCCTATTTTTAGCAAGTTCTTTTTTCATAAAACAAAAGATTGATCCTAATTAAAACATCAACACACAATTTCAATAAATAATTTTTAATTTATATTTCTCAACTAATTGATATGTGGTCTCAAATTGTTCAGGATTTACTTGATCAATATTCATCTATATCGCAATTCATTTCATTGAGCTCAATTTTTGAAAGTTCCAATGTTAAATGTTCATTAGAGTAGAGCGTGTATATATATAGAAAGAGAAATATATATATATATATATATATATATATATATATATATATTTAATTCCTGTTTTCTTAGAGTGTAACAAAGCTTTGTATTTATGTGAATCTTCTCAATCTAACTCATCTTGTTAAGATTTTGTCTCACCAATTTTATGAAACTCTATTCCTGGAAAACAAATCTGTGGATGGTTTCCTGCATGATGGACACGTATAGATAAACCTTACCTGTCCCTTTAAATTTCAAGGCAACCATTTCCACCGAATTGCTCAAAATCACTGTACATGATAGCTGTAATTGCACCTAATTTAGTAGTAGTTCTCACAATAGCCCCCATCTATATCTGGAAATAATAATAGCCCCGCTTACATTCACACCATCTTCACAAGCATTTTGTAATTTTGTTTGCCTCCACAATTAACGTATATCACCTTGCCGGCTATAGTTCTGGACGACGACCAGGCATTGAATGGTAGTATTACTAATTTGTTGTAACGATTGTATTACTAAATTGTCGTAATGATTATTATCCCAACATGGTGCATGCTTTACTCCTGTGCCAGGTGAGGACAGGGAAATAGACCTAGAGACCAGAAAAGATAGCAGAACATTGTAATTGACTGAGTGTGATGATAGCCCATACTTTTATAAGAAATTTTGTGCATAGGTAGCGGTTTGCATTTCCACTACATGCAACATTCGTGTGAGGTCCTCCAAATTTGTAGCAATGGTGAGATAAAAGCTTGGCCACTTATTCCAGCATTAGACATGAAGAAATACGCACAATTTTCAATTTTAAACAATTATAATAATAGCAATCGTACAAGATCTAGTAATTATGTAATACGAGAGGAATACATGAAAGATATTTGGAATTTTTTATGAGAGAAAATTATGGTAAAATATTGTTTTATAAAAAATTTTTAATAAATTTTGTATGTATCAAGTCATAGGAGACATCAATCTTCTCTTGAATGATTTGTAGGTATCAATTCATTAGAAACATCAATCCATCTGATTGCACACCAACTCGACAAGAGACACCAATTTTTTCTAAATCGAAAGAGACCAACCTCTCCAATATCTGCTCCAAAACTGCTATATTGTCTACTCCAAATTGAACATAATGACTGCTCCAAAATTGATGCAATTTATGATCCAAAATCTGCTTCAAGTCAAGCACTAAGTTTGCTATGAATCTGCAATAATGACAGTTCCAATGTCTTTAAGAATATTCTTAAGATTTCTACTCTTCAATGCATCAAAGAGTTGATGCAAATTAGAAAGATATTCAATGAATTATTGTTTGGTCGCCTTCTCATAAATGTACTTTTATATCTGCTCAAAGGTTTGTTCTAGGTCTACTATGAAATTGGAATAATATTTGATGAATTTTTTTCTTAAATAAACTCCAAATGATTTGTCTTATATGCATGCTCATGCACCCTTTCATCCAACAGTTATCTTCGTGTAAATTGGCCAAGGCAAAAAAAAAATTATTTAATTTTATTTGCCTCCGAAAGTAGACATTCATCTCCATGAGGTCACCCAAAGCATGGTGATGATTTCAATTACAATTTTAAATCCCAAAATGAGGTGACAACATGAAGGAGGGTCGGCCTCACACAAAACATAATTTTTGTTTGATTTAAAAATCTTCCAAGGTGGGTGCCAAGAATAAGAGAGGTCAATCCCCCAAATAAATTATTTATTTGACATCTAAACTTCATGTTTCTTTCTTTTAGGCACAAAGAATTAGGGACGTTGGTCAACAGTACAAACATATTATCATTTATCAACAACAAATACTAATTTGTTATAAAAGTCAGCCATGCTTCGACATCAATGATAATAACTCAACAAGACAATGTTCCTTCACCTACAAATATAGATAATCTGCCAAAGACCTCAAAGTCACACCTTTCTTTAGCATTGCATGCAACATGTCGATCCACTACCATCTATTACCTTCACAAATCTCATACTCTTCCAATACCATCCAACGAAGACCACTCTTGCACTATTGTCCAACAAAGATCATTCCCATCCTAACAGACAATAAAGAAATAAAATTAAACCACTCAACATTTTTATCGACACACTTTTATCATCATTATGCCACTGTTCACCCTAATAAATCCATTAAAACCATTAAAATATTACTAAACTTTTAATCTCAACGATTACAAATCATCTATGATTCTATACACTATAAGATTGTACCTATTAGAACATTTTCTAATCCAAGAACAGGTTGACTTCACGTTCGACTCACATCCAAAGGCATGGGTACATGTCTCCCAACTACCCCAGCTATAAATATGTTTTGAAAGTCTTGATAAGAAGACTCTCTCTCATCCTTGGTTATAGGTTCCTCCCTAGGGGACGTTATGTCAAGAGAAAGCAAAACCTTTCTAGAGCAATATGGAGCGGTTGGTATATTAACATCTTGCAGAATAGTGTGGGTAAGCAACAATAGTGACATACTGCCTAAGATAAGTTAATCCACAGCATATTAAAAGGTAAAGCAATACCTTAGAAGCAAAGCTTTTCCAATACAAGTCAGCATCGTTACTCTAGCATAAGCTCAACTCTAAGTAATATTAGAATTCTGACAACCCAAGAGCAACTCCTAGTATATGCCAAGTTTCATAATCTTAGTTTATCACAGACGATCGCACAAAGACATTAAGAAAATGGCAAACTTTGTTTCAAGAGATGAATGGTGACAAGAGGAAAATGACAATGCAAGACCATGCAGATACAAAACTTGTGACTGACTAGTTAAAATAATGGAAGAATATTTCATATTTAAGCAATGAGAAATGGGCCGTATCTGTTATCAATGAAGATGGGAACTCACCATCTTCTATTAATAACTCCAAAACATGCGTATGATTACAACATCTGTTGAGCCATACCATTATATTATTAAGAATGTCGTGGTTTTACTCCTAATGTACTCGATGTGCAGTTAGGAAGAAGCTTGGGTGCCTTGTCCCTGCCGGCAAATTTATTCCGCGAAAGTGAAATTTGAAACAAAATTGTACAAAATGACATCCATTTTAATTGGCGCGGTAAAGAGTATAGGACTGTGGGAGTTAAATATCGTTGGAATCGAACTAAAAATGGGTGGCCCGCACAGACACGTCGTTGCTTTGCCGTCCGGAGCGTTACAGAGAAGGAGTCTCCTCGTTGCAGGCGGTTGTAATGGCGGAATACGACTGCGCGCCGTAACCACGTCATTTGTCGGTTAGGAAAACTGTCGGTTTTAGTATGGTCTCATGTGAACTGAAATCATTCTTTATAACGCCTACGGTACCATCGAAGTTGATGGTTGTATATATGGGGCCAATTTAGAGAACGCTAAATCAAATTTGATGAAGATTTATTTTCACTTTTTGCATGTTTTTCATAGCCTGGATTTCTAAACATGGGGAAGTCTTATTTTAGTTGAACCACATTCCAAATTTCTTAGCTGGTTACGTGAGGCGTTGACGAATTGTTTATTAGCAAGTGGAAGTTAAGCGATAAGTTTTAGGGGATGGAGTTGGTGTTTCTTTTTCCGTTGAATTCTTGGTAGGGAAGTAGGGTTTGGTAGTATCTTATAAGCCCGAGTTTGGCCTGGTTTGGTGATGCCGGCCCCTCCTCGTCTTCCATTGCCCGCAAGCGTTTTTTGTTTTCATTTAATTTGTCTTCTTGTATTCAATTTCTATTTGTCGACTGGAAACCTGCAGCAATCGACTCTCCTTGTTACTGGCGCCGTCACTGCAATTCATTCATTGAGACGGCAGAACTTTGGACGAAATCTTCGCGCTCATTTTCTTTGAGTTATTCAGACTTGAGAATGAAAGCCATGGCTGTCTATTAAGAAGCGAAAGTTGCACTTGATGTGTTTATAAATCAGAAAGAGAATGAGTATGAAGAGGAGGCAGTGGCAGCAGAAGCAGAAACAGGTAGCACCCATGGGGATGAGAGCGTGGTACATGAGGCCTGTTATGTCAGAGACCTTGGCTCCATTAATGGAGGGTCTGAGCGAATATGCATACGATGAAGAAACCCAGCATAAGAAAGAAAAGTCCTGGAATTTAGTGAGAGCGTGGATGAGAGAACAGCTTGAAAGATGCACATTGCAGCCATTGCTGGGCTACAAGCGTTCTGATCTCAGGCTCTTGTTGGGTGTTCTGGGCTGTCCTCTGGCTCCCGTTCCCCTCTCTAATGCTCCTCTTCCCCAGCTCTCCACCAAAGACATGTGCATAGTATGTATGTCTCCATGGATTTAAAGTTTTCTTTTCCTCTTTTTTTCTTCAAATTTCAGTTGTGTATGTCTCCATGGATTTATATGTGATGATGAGTTTTATTGATGATGGTTTTGGCTTGGGCAGGAAGCGTCCTCTGCGCAGTACATTGTACATCAGTACATTGCTGCAACTGGGTGCGCCAAGCTTCAGAATGCGATCAAAAGCTCGTACACGATGGGGAGGGTGAAAATGTTGGCGACGGAGTGCGAAAGTGAGAGCAAAATAATGAAAAACTCATCGAAAGGCACACAGACGGGGTGTTTCGTGCTTTGGCAGATGATGCCCGACATGTGGTCGGTCGAGATGGTGGTGGGCGGAAGTAAGGTGCACGCCGCCAGCAACGGTAAGATTGTGTGGCGGCACACCTCCTGGCTCGGCTCCCACCTCGCCAAAGGCCCTGTTCGTCCCCTGCGTCGCGCTCTCCAGGTCCAAACTTTTCACTTCCCTTTTACAGCCATAGGATTGTAATGTTTCTTTAAATTAAGGTCAATAGTGAAAGTTAAGTCAATTGTACAACTTTATTGGTATTAATAGTGTATAATTTGTACATAAATTCTGGATCAATTGTACAAATTATATGACCCTTAAAAGATAATAGAATATATATATTAAATTTCAATTAAGATGAATACTTTGTGATCCTTGCATACAAGATGAAATAGATACACAAAATAAGCTATAACAACTAATGATACCCTTCCCAGTCATAACGTTTTAAACCTGAAAGACATTACATCTGGCTTCTGCGTTGGTAAAGAATTCATTTTTTTTGCTTTATATCTGAAAAATCTGTATTTTGAATCAGGGGTTGGATCCAATTTCAATTGCGAGGCTGTTTGCAGATGGGCGATGCATAGGGGAACGGAGAATTGGAGAAGAAGAGTGCTTCATATTGAAGCTGGCAGCCACTGCATCGAGTTTAGCAGAGAGAAATGACGGCGCTGCAGAGGTGATAAAGCATGTACTGCTGGGTTATTTCAGCCAGAGAACAGGGCTTCTGGTATTGATAGAGGATTCCCACCTGACAAGAATTCAAGCAGTAGGGGCAGGTGCAGTGTACTGGGAAACGAGCATAGCCAGCAGCATAGGAGATTACAGAGCGGTGGATGGGGTGATGATTGCTCATTCGGGCAGGTCAGTTGTCACTCTCTTCAGATTTGGAGATGTGAGCACCGCCCACACAAAAACTCGAATGGAAGAAACATGGATTATAGAAGACATTGTGTTCAATGTGCCTGGGCTTTCCATGGACGGCTTCATTCCTCCTGCAGATGTCATCAACGCTTCAGATTCCTGTAACATCCTCCATCAAACCTCACTATTTCTTGGACGCTAACCATTTTTTCCCAACGCCTGCTTCATCGGTAATGCTGAAGCTCACAGTATACTACCTGCAAGAAATTTGAGTGTTCTCTGATAATTATAACAAGTTTGAGGCTAAGGCCTGCCTACAATTGACATCTGGAGCTTTTGGAATGTGAAGTTCTTTTTGAGCATTTTTTTAAACATTAATCTGACTACTTGCAGTAGTTTTTGCTTAGGATGCAAGTTTACGATTTCGAAGCTTAAATTGGAAGCCCATTTGGAGGCAGTGATGGCTTACCAGCTGCAAGGTAGTTTATATAATTGCAGAGCTTGTTTGTATGGAAAATTTTAAGCATTTGTAAAAATTTCAGGGTATCCTCTGGCTGCGGGTAGGCAATAGCCTTTTCCGGTTACCATAACGTTGTGCATTAAAAATTAGAATGAAACATGAGTGCACGTGACAGGTAACGCATTCGCAAATCAGAGCATTTTTTTTTTGTCCTTTGAAAGAAAGAATTTCTATGTTTGAACTTTTTATTTTTTCTAAATCAATACAATTTTTAAAAATTGTTTAAAAATATTAAATTAAATATATAAATATTTTGATATGTTAAATAAAATGGAATAATAATATTTTATTTATCATTAGTATATTTATTGTATGTGAAATCAGTATTTTTGTATATATAAGTGAAACGATTTCAATTATCTAGTGAACATATAAAATTTATATAGCAATCCTATCATATAACAATATCATACAATTTATTATCTTACTTTGTTATTTAGTTCCTAACACCCTCTTGTTAACTTGTGAACAATATTCACCACATTTAATTCATCTTTGTATTTTATATATTTAAGAAGAGATAACATCAAGGTGAATATGTTATTAGCACAAAATGTAAGTAGGTTAAATGAACATTTGGCTAACAAATGCCTAGAATTATATAATAAAGAAACAAGAAACAAGAACAAGGAAGAATATAAAGAAATGTGAAAACAAACAATTTATATTAATTGTAGAAGATTTCCACATATAGCTTACTGTTCGCTCTAAACTTGATGGAACCCAACTAACCTATGCTAATTAACTAATGAATATGTAGCCTACTTGCAAAGACTTTGTGGTGTTTCCAACTAATTCCATAATTACTTGTGGAGATTAATTGAATTTCATACTTAAAGGAATTGAGAGGTTGGCCAATAAACATGAAACCTTTTATGTAGTAAGCCAAGAATCTAAAAGCATGAATATATAAGTAAAACAATTTTAATTATGTTGTGAATATATTAAAATTATATAGCAATCCTAGTCACATAACAATATTATACAATTTGTTATCTTAATCTGGGTTTTTAGTTTCTAAGATCCTCTTGTTAACTTGTGAACACTATTCATTACATTTAATTCATCTTTATGTTTTATAAATTTAAGAAGAGATAAGATCACATTGAATGTGTTATTAACACAAAATGTAAGCAGATCAAATGAACAATTGGCTAACAATTGCCTTTAATTGCCACATAAAACACTTCTCACCACTCTAGAGATTCCTATACATGACCTAAAAATTATCTTTGCCATTTTTCACTAGTTGGCTAAAGAATGGCTCCTCAACAAATTTAAACTCTAATGCATGTGGACTCAATCAAAGTACATGACTTTCCTAACCTTAGAGACTTGACATATTGATCATATTTCTACAAGGTTAACTATACCTTTATAAAGGCAAGAGTCCTCTTCATCTTGCATTCTCCATGTTGTATTACTTTTACAACTAATGGTCTTTGTGCTAGCAAAGTACATTAATTAGTCTCCTAAACTTACATAAACAAAACTACACACAAAATATTACAACACAAACTTCAAACTATTTTGGGTGATGCAAGATTGTCCAACCCCTAAGATGCTCTTGCATTAAACACCACAAATGAAAAAAAAAAAAAAAAAGGTGTCTCAATGCTCACATAAAATATTGTACAAATGTGATATTCACCCTTCTAAGATGACTTACTACAACTTTAATGATCTATGAATTTTCTTCTAGCCCCTTGTCCATCTCAAAAAAAAAATATTCCATGCACACTGATGTTGTTAGGTCTTCTTATCAATCCACTCATCAAGGATCTATGTTATTTCATCAATCCACGAATAAGTTATCTTTAAGTCTCCTCCCTCTAACACACATATGTGTATGCATTATATTTGGCTTCAACTATCTTTTGAATTCTCCATGCAATCCCCTCCTACATATGTTGCATGAAATATTCAATGTCTATGTTATAACACCTTACACCTTTAATAGGTTTGTGAAACCCCTTCACAATGTGCCAATATGGACTCCAATTTCATGGGCTTATCTCCCACTAAACATCTTAGTATGTTTCCAAGAATCCAATTGATAAAATAATCTACTTTGCATCTATATATAGATGTGTTGAATTGTAGCTAAATTGTGTGCCCAACTTCTTCCATAATGTTCAATGAAAATGATTGAGAAAATTTATGCCTCTATTTAAGATAATACTCTAAGACAACCCATGCAATAATTCATTACCTAATTGATGAATATATTCATCACATTTAATGGATCATTAGTTTTCTCACAAAAAAAATTAAAGGTGATATCTTTGAAAACATATCAACAATCACAAAAATTGGGGACTCTTTATCTATGCTTCCATGACAATTAAAGAACAAAGTCCATGGACAAGTTCTCACATGGTTTGTGCTAGCATAGGAAATTGTTTATACAACCTGTATTCTAATCCACCCCCTTAACAATCTATCACATTGGGTATCTCTCCAAAAACTTATTCACATCTATGCACAATTTAGGCTAACTTAATAACTCTCCTTTAGTATGTCTCGTGTCTTCTCAACTCTAAGGTAACCTCCCCATGTAACTCTCTAATAATTTTCTCCACTATTGGACTTTGTGGGATAAATCATTATGGCTCCATACATGATTTCCGAGCATCTTCAAAATTAAAAATTGACACATAAAAATCCTTCATATGTCCATGCCCATTAGTTCAAAGTCATCTTCGACAAAAAAATTCTACTCTTAAACACATCTACAATCTAATTTAACTTGTTACGCTTGTGTTTTAATACTCCAGTAGCATCACTAGATATGTAATGTCATATCACATGAATTCACAATTGGTTATTTAATATTGAGAAAATAGACACATATACAACCAGGTATCTGTCTTAGAGGTAATATTATTTTTTCTTACGTATTAGCAATAAGAGAGTGGAAGGGGTTGGGGGTTTTGTCGATAAAGGATAGGAAGTTGGATATAAAATTATTAATTTTGTGAGCTGGTGAAATTAGGACTTCACCAACTAGGTTAATAAAGCCACTAATTTCATGAGTCCATCTCACATTAAGTAGGATATATTGAATATGATTGATCCAAACCTAAAAGGACTGGATACAAATCAGATTAATCCTCCTTGTTTAAGTTGAAATTGTATTTGAATTAGGTTTGAATTGTAATGGAAGATCCAAGACAAATAATGTGAATTTCATATAAAATAGCAGTAGTAGTAAGTTCCAAATGTCATGCAGAGCTGTAAAATTGAATCTAAGGATGGGAAACAAATCGGAACATCTATCAAAAAGTTTGGGTTGAATTGTCATGATCGGGAGGTTTTGAGCAACCTGATCCTCCAAATGTCAGATGCATACAAACTAAATCTTTTCTGGATCAGAATGACACACAGAATCTCCTCTCAAAGATTTGATGAAAATTCTTGAGACCAGGAGGTGTGGAGCGACCGTGTTCAAAAGTTGAATCTTATTCTCATCTTTTCTTTTGTTGAATTCTCTAATCGTGGCTCCTGAGGCAATTTCTTGCACACAGAAAGAAGGAAAGAGGGTTTGTTGATGGGGGGTTTCCTAAGTCAAACCCTGATCTAAGAATTAACCTTGAATTGAATTGAAATATAAATTAGAAATTTCAAAGTAAATGTTGGATGATATACCTTAGGTCTAAAGTGATTGATGCATGATGATGATGCAATTCCCTTTAGATGTGATCACAACTGTTGATGCAATAACATAGCAATTCACATACAAAACTCAAACACGAACAAGTTATGCTTGCATAAAAATTGATGTGATTTTATTTATGATGCTTGAATAATATATGGTGGGATGAAATGCTACCTTGAATGCTTAAGAATTCTTGATGTGGATGCACAAATGCTATGGTCAGTATATGTTATGTAAATGAATTGATAGGATGCCTCTATATAGGTTTCCCTTAGTAGTTTATCGATTAGGTTGATCTCCAATAGTCAAATTGAGGCATGGAGACCAAAAACCATCGAGGAGGGAAAGTGCACTAATCCATTTGAATGAGGGTCTGTTTAAGGAGGACCATGCACCTCAAGCGCCCCAATCCAGTCAAGGGCGCTCAAAGAACCTTTGTCCTCCCAAAACAAGGCAGACAAGTAGGAAATTAGGAGGGCATAGTCCTAGGATGGGGTCCACCCAATTGTACAACTAGGTGACATTGAATTTGAGGTAAAAAGGACCAAATGGACCTAGCAGAGAACTAGGATGGGACATGCTAAAGTAGGGGCACAAAAAGGTGGTGTAAATTATACAAGGATACAATTTATGATGCTACAAATTTAAGTTTATCTATCTTTACTCTTATCTTTCATGAGGCCACAAAGATGAAATAGCTATGCTAATTATGTAGGGATTACATTCATACTTGTTTAGTCCTAAGCAAGTGAAATAATGAATATGTTTCTACACCATATAGGAGATATGATTATTATAAAAGGAGGTATTTTACCTATATACACATTTAAATATAATATTAAATGGGAAATTAATTTTATGCAGGAGCATCCCAAGAAACCTTACAACATTACACAAATTTAGCTCACAGAATGTGATACCCATAGCAACACATGCACAATATATTCATATTTCAAAATATTTGGATCAAATTTTTAGAAGATATTGCTAGCTATAGATTTTAGTACTGTAAATTAGACCATATAATTCATTACCTGTGGTACATGTGAAACTATTTTGTACCTTGTAACATCAATTTTGACCCACCATAGGGGAGATTGGGACCAAAGAAACCTTTTATTGGGATTGAAGTCAATTTTGTCATATATTGGAGCTTCATTGTTGGGCTTAATCCATCCTACATCTTTTATCGATCATCAAACATTGGGTCACCTTGTGACTAACACAAATCATTTCTGAAGCTTAAAGCAAATATATAAGGTGTTGGCAATTTGTAGGAATTGATTATGTGTTTCATTGATGTTTGTCATTAATGTCAACACTAGATTCTTTGGTTGTCTACCGGGTTTTGGTAGAGTGGTTGGACTTTGATGATGATCAAGAGATTTGTCTCTGTTATGTTCCGATTGGTGGAATTGGTTTGGTGAGGTCATTCATGTTATTCAGTTGTGTGTCACATTTAGTTGGTTTGGGATTTGGTGATCCGGAAGCTATCATATGTTCTAGTATTCCTTTTGGTTACCGGTAAGGGTTCTACTAACAAAGCTTTATTGAACATATTTTGATGGATTCGATAAGTGGTATTGGTGCGGCTTCTAGAAGGTTTTCAAGATGCTGAAGGTTATCGTGTTCATGTTCTAGTTGATTGGTGGTATTTCATTTGGCTTATGGCGACCTATTTTAGGTCTAGTCTTATTTTGCTAGGTTATGGACCAATTTATGTAACGTGTTGGTGGATGCTCTCGATGCATTACCAGTTGGATTTGATGTTTGGTTAATGTTGTTTCGGTCTTAGGCCAACTTGGATTATTATTGGTTTGTGGGTTTATGTAATGGATTTATTGTATTATCTTTTAGGTGGCCAACCCAATTATTTAGGTCCCGGGTTGGTATAAATATGATGTAAGATCTCTTAGTAGATCATCGATCAGTTGTGGTTATGGGATTATCTATGTGCGAATATGGTTGTAATCATATGTAGAAGGTTTGGTCAATCATAGGTGATCGAATTGGGTTGTGTAAGAGGTTTAAGACCTTCAACATTGACCTTAACCGAAATTGTACTCAGGCATAGGAGATGCTATTATTGCAGTTCATTCTTATTTCGGGATTGTAGTATGGATATCTTTTGTAGTCAATGAGGCTCCTTTTGTGATGAGTAGTGTGCTCTAGGTTGTTGCCCTTTCTCCATGTGTAGGCCCCTTATTTTAATCACATACTTACTAGAGAAGTATCATCTGACTGTGGGTAGGCTTCCCACCGTGGTTTTTCCCTTTACCGGGTTTTCCACGTACAAATCTTGGTGTTATGTGTTGTGGATGCATGGTATTTGGTTTATGATTTATGTTTGTGCTTAATTGATATATCTGTTATTTCGGTATTTGGTTTATGCATTCCGGTAAAAGGTTTTGTGTTCTTAAAGTTTCATAATCTATTAACAACTGATTCACCCCCCCCCCTCTCAGTTGTTCACCGGTTATCCTAACAATGGGTATTCTTGGCTATCAAGGAAGATGCTTTGGAACCTGTCATTCAAAATGAAGAGAAGGCCCTTGCTGCTAAAGTTGAAGACAAAGATGAATGGGTAATAGACAATGGATGTTCACATCATTTGACTGGAGATAAAAGGAAGTTTTTATCTTTGCAAGAATTTGATGGTGGTTTGGTCAGATTTGGAGATGACAAAGAATGCATGATCAGAGGAAGAGGAACTATATCATTGGATGGTAAGCATAACATTGATAATGTTTACTGTGTTGAAATTTTAAGGCATAATCTTTTGACTGTAGGTCAGTTGGTGGATAAGGGATTTCAATTACAGCTCAAGGATGGAAAATGCAAAATCATCAACAGATCTGGATTGGAGATTGCAACCGGTACTCAGACTAGAGGTAACATCTTTCATTTGAACTCTGGTGAGAAGACATGTTTGATTTCACATATTGATGAGAGTTGGCTATGGCATAAGAGATTGTGTCATGTGAATTTTGATTGCATTGTAAAGATCAGTTCAACTAAGGCAGATATAGATATACCTAAGATTGTGAAGCCTCATAATCTGGTATGTAAGGAATTTCAAATGGGAAAGCAAGTCAGAACTTCTTTTAAGAGTATACGAGACAAATCTAATGATGGTCTTGATCTTGTTCATACTGATTTATGTGGTCCTGCTAGAATAAGAAGTTTTCAGGGTGATAGATATTTCATGCTAATCATTGATGACTACTCTAGAATTATGTGGGTTACTTTTCTAAGGGATAAATTTGAAGCCTTTGAAAAATTCAAGAACTTTAAGGCTATGGTTGAGATAGAGATAGGATTGAAGATCAAATGCTTAAGATCTAATCAGGGTGGTGAATTCACATCCGGTGAATTTAACAGTTATTGTGAGAAACATGGGATAAGGAGACAGTTGTCTGCACCCCAGACACCTCAGCAGAATGGTGTTGTGGAAAGAAAGAACATAACTATCTTGGATGCAGCTAGATCTATGATGATGGAAGCTAATTTGCCACATATCTATTGGAGAGAAGTTGTGATCACGGCGGTGTACACATTCAACAGAGTTCATATCAAAGGAGACACTAGTAAGACACCTTATGAGTTATGGTTTGGTCATACACCTACAATTAAGTATTTTAGAATCTTTGGTAGTAAATGTTATATCAAAAGAGATGATTCCATTGGAAAGTTTGATCCTAGATGTGATTAAGGAATATTTCTTGGTTATTCAAATGTACGCAAAGCATATAGATGTTATAACAAAAGATTCTAGAGAATTATGGAAAGCGCTAATGTCAAGGTGGATGAGTAGTACAAAGGTCAAATCAGAACTTATGAGAGAGAATCGAATGTGGAAATGATCATAACTAAACCGCTAACACCTATACCAGAACAAAATGTTGAACCAGTTACTCCAGCAGTATCAGAAAATTCAATAGTAACTTAAGATTAGAGCAGAGAAACAAAAAGTCAGAAGACTCCTAGGTATGTAAGGTTGAATCATTCAGAAAATCAGATCATTGGAGACAAAAGCAAAGGAGTGATGACAAGGAGAAGGTTGGCAGCGGAAGAGGTATGTTTAATTTCTCAAATTGAACTGGCATCAGTAGATGAAGCATGTAAGGATGAATGCTGGATGAAATCTATGAAAGAGGAATTGGATCAGATAGAAAAGAACAACACATGGACTTTAGTTCCCTGACCTAAAAATAAGAATGTTATTGACACTAAATGGGTTTTTAGGAATAAATTGAATGAAGATGGACAAGTTGTGAGTAACAAGGCTAGATTGGTATGTAAAGGATATTCTCAGAAGGAATGAATTGATTATGATGAAACTTTTGCTCCGATATCTAGGATTGAAGTTGTGAGAATATTTCTTGCTGATGTTGCCCATAAGAAATACATGGTTTATCAGATGGATGTTAAGTGTGCATTTCTAAATGGAGATCTTGAAGAGGATGTCTACATTGAACAACCTGATGGATTTTTACTTTCAGATGACAATAACATGGTTTGCAGATTAAGGAAAGCTTTATATGGATTGAAGCAAGGACCTAGAGCTTGGTATGCTAGATTGGACAAATATCTTTTGAATCTTGGTTTCAATAAAGATGCAGATTGGGTTGGAGATATAGATGACCGGAAAAGCACATCCGTTGGAGCTTTCTTTCTTGGAAAGAAACTTGTTTCATGGATCAACAAGAAACATTCATGTACTTCTTTATCTACTATTGAAGCTGAGTATGTTGTTGCTGCTACTAGTTGTACACAAGTTCTATGGATGAAGCAAATGTTGAAGGATATAAGGGTAGATTGTAATGAACTGGTATTTATTCATTGTGATAACTCTGCTGATATTGACATATCAAAGAATCTGGTATTTCATTCTAAGACAAAGCACATATCAATCAAGTATAACTTTTTGAAGGAAAAGGTGGAAGCAAATGAAGTTAGATTGGTTTATGTGAACACTAAAGAGAAAATTGCAGATATCTTCACTAAACCTTTTTCCCAAGGAATCATTTGAGTATTTTAGAGACAGGTTGAGGGTCTCTTCCCCTCTGGTTGAGACTTGAGTGATGGGGATTGGTATCAGTTTGGTATGCATTATTAGAACTATCATTCATTCTGGATTGATGAGTTGGTGCTACTACTCAGGGGGAGTAGTCAACTATGTGGTTCAGAGGTTTTATGATTTTTCTTTGATGTTTATGTCATATTTCTGGCATTGATGTCAAAGGGGGAGAGATATACATGTGAAAAATAGAGCTTAACAGAGATATTAGTTATAGGGGGAGTTTGGTCTATGGTTTGGTTATTTGGTTCAGAACTTCATTATATCATTTGTTGGATGTCTTCCATTTGGGGAGACTTGTTTTGCACTTCTTGGCACTTGGATGTTTTTCACATCTAGTATTGCCATCAATGCCAAAGGGGGAGATTGTTGGCAATTTGGAGGAATTAATTATGTGTTGCATTGATGTCAACACTAGCTTCTTTGGTTGTCTATCGGGTTCTGGTAGAGTGGTTGGACTTTGATGATGACCAGAAGATTTGTCTCCAATATGTTCTGATTGGTGGAATTGGTTTGGTTCGGTCATTCATGTTGTTTAGATGTGTGTCACATTCAATTGGTTTGGGTTTTGGTGATCTGAAAGCTATCATATGTTCTAGTAAGCCTTATGGTTATCGGTAAGGGTTCTACCTACATAGCTTTATTGAAGATCTTTTGATGGATTCGATAAGTGGTGTTGGTGCGACTTCTAGAAGGTTTTTCAGGATATTGATGGTTATCATGCTCATGTTCTAGTTGATTGGTGGTATTTCATTTGGCTTATGGTGACCTATTTTAGGTCTAGTCTTATTCTGCTAGGTTATGGACCAGTTTATGTAGCGTGTTGGTGGATGCTCCCAATGCGTTACCAGTTGGATTTATTGTTTGGTTAATGTTGTTTCGGTCTTAGGCCGACTTGGATTATCATTAGTTTGCGGGTTTATGTAATGGATTTATTGTATTATCTTTTAGGTGGCCGACCTAATTTTTTAGGTCTCAGGTTGGTATAAATATGATGTAAGATCTCTTTGTAGATCATTGATTGGTTGTGGTTATGGGATTATCTGTGTGCAAATAAAGTTATAATCATATGCAGAAGGTTTGGTCAATCATAGGTGATCGAATTGGGTTTGTGTAAGAGGTTTAACACCTTTGGCATTGAGCTTAGCCGAAACTATACTCAGGCATAGGAGATGTTATTCTTGCAATTCATTCTTATTTCCGAATTGTAGTCTGGATATCTTTTGTAGTCAGTGAAGCTCCTTTCGTGATGAGCAGTGCACTCTAGGCTTTTGGCCTTCCTACATGTGCAGGCCCCTTATTGTAATCACATACTTACTACAGAAGTATCATCTGACTGTGGGTAGGATTCCCACCATGTTTTTTCCCTTTATGAGGTTTTCCACATACAAATCTTGGTGTTATGTGTTGTGGATGCATGGTATTTGGTTTATGATTTATGTTTGTGCTTAATTGATATATCTGCTATTTCGTTATTTGGTTTATGCATTCCAGTAAAATATTTTGTATGCTTAAAGTTTCATAATTTGTTAACAACTGATTCACCCCCCCTCTCAGTTGTTCATCGATTATCCTAACATAAGGATCCCTCGCATTCATTGAAAATCAGTTTTTTTTTGCTCAGTAATAGCTTTTGACTAGAGCTATGAACCAGTGAGACCACATTGTTGAGGGGCCTCATCCTCAATTTTTACGGCATTCTTACACCCTTATCTCTCCTTGGTGCCTTCCTCGACCTTATATCTCCAAGACCAACCATGCAGAACCATGAGCATGGTAGCTCAATAGGGACCACAAACCAGTAGAGGTAAAAGACCCGTGAGGGCCCGATACAAAACTGTAAGGCATGAAAGACCCGTGTGGGTCTGACAAAATTCCACGAGCAGCACACTCCAATGAGAAAATGGATATGTGAGTAGCACACGCCTACAAGGTACAAGGTCTGCAAGCACACCAGCCCAGCAAGGATCAAGCATGGTCAATCAGTCCACACATCCACCAAGATCACCTGTACATCCTCCAAGATGAGCTGCCATCAATTTCTCCTACCAAGGTGGGATCAAACCAGTATATTAACATACTGTTTTGGTCCAAATAGGGACTTGAACCTAGGTTGCACCACAAACAATGCAACCATCTCACCATTACACTAATAGGTGATCCCCTCATTGAAAATCAATTTTTGAAATTTAGAAGGTCAGAAATTAGAGTTAAGAGTTGGAGTCTTATTAATAGTTTTTGGTATTTTCATATGAGATTGTAATAATCCTATGGCCGCTAATGAGCCAATTTGTAATCTGCATGTGGTAGGAAAATAATTATTTTATAATTATTATTTTGAATCTATAAGAATCTTTTTTATGTTCATGATATTTTCATGGTGTTACTCTAGGCTACGCTATTGGAAAGTTCAATCACTAGACCCTCTTATCATGACTACATTAAGTGGTACTAGAGCAAGGGAGCAATCAACATATTGGATTGTACCAACCTTTAATAGTATTGGAAACATCTTGGGAGGATTATTGTATTAGGACTACCAAATAAATAGAGAGGACATGATTCCATATTTGTAGTAGTGATCAATTTTTGAAGATGGTGCATTTCATTCCTTCTGAAGACACATGAAGATGTACATGTTGCAAACCTATTATTTAGAGAGATTTTCATATTGTATGGTTTACCAAAGAGTATCATTAAGATAGGGATACCAAGTTCACATGATATTTTTGGATATTATAGAAGAAGATGAAGCTAGACATGAACTTTAGTTTGAGATTTCATCCACAAACTAATGGACAAACTGAGGTGGATAATAAGAGTTTGAGAAACCTATGAGATGTCTAGTAGGAGATAAGGTGATAAATTGGGACATGATTCTATTGCAAGCAGATTTTGCATATGATAATTCAGTAAATAAAAGTGTAGGTAGGACAGCAGTCAAAATTATGAGTGGACTGTATCCTAGGGGAGTAGTGAAACTCAAACATCAATACAAAATTTAAAAGGAGTGTAGAGAAAAAGGAATTTGTAGACAACATGGAAAATACATTTAACATATGTTATCATTTGAAAAAGAAAATTGTTTTTATTATGTTTTCATTTAATTAGTTTCATGATGCATGTATTTCATAGATGTGATAGTGGCTTAGCCTCCCGTATGTCACTTTGTCCCTCTCCAAAGGGTCCTCCTACCCTTGAGGACACTTTGGTGCAAGAAGAGATTATTAACACTTCTTTTAAATATCCCTCCTAAGGATGATTTTTTTAAGCATGATGTTGATCTCTCTCCTAATATATTTCCCTCCCATGAGTATCTTAGAGAAAGAGGATGGAACCATTAGCACTTTCCTTGATTCTCGTGAAGGAACACAATGGACCACTAAGAGGGGAGGTGAATCAGTGGTAATAAAAAAAAATTAACTTATCCAAATGATTTAAGCTCTAATGACATAAATCTTTTAACTTTGAGTAGAGATATCAAACACATTTAAAAACACACACACAAGACAAGCTCATAACACAAGATATATGAGGAAAACTCATGGTGGGGAAAAACCTCGGTGAGAAATGTTGATGGAGTCTACTACTCTGATACAAACTCAGAAATAAAACTGATTACAATGTTTAGGTCACCAACCCAAGGAGCACCAACCCCTAAAGTTTATGGGCACCAACCCAAAGGAGCACCAACCCCTATCTTTATGAGCACCTACTCAAAGGAGAACCTACCCCTTTCTTTGTGGGCACCAACCCCAAGGACCACCAACCCCTGATCAAAGCACCTACTCAGATGAATACAATGAACAAATATTGAAATACAGTTCAGGCACCTTGTTACAAAAGAAATTTTGTAACTCACAATATTTCCTACACTTGAGATTGACTTGACTCCTTTTTGCACTCTGATCTTAAGATTCAATCTTTGTTGTCTGCTCTCTATTTATCTTTGTTTGGATCCAAGAACATTGAGAGGGGGGGGGGGGGGGTGAATCAGTGTTTTGCCGGAATGAACAATTTTTAACTTTCTAGACCATGAATATATATATATTGGTAAATAAATAAACATATAACAAGAAGCAAATAAACCATCCACATAAATGAACACCATAACACACATTATTTATACGTGGAAAATCTCAATGAGGAAAAACCACTGTGGTATTTGTGACCCACAATATCAGTTCACTGGCCATATGAAAAGATATTATATATAATAGGGGCCTACACTTGCAGGAAGGCACGCTGCCTAGAGCATACTGCTCATCACTAAAGAGCCTCACTGACTACAATATTTTTGCCAAAGTAAATTACTGAAAATGAACTCAAGATGCATTTGCTATGCCAAATAGAGTTCTGGTTCTAGTTCTTCTTTGTACCGGTTCATAAACTCTGAATTGCTACCGGTATCTCTTCTCCTCTAGGAATGCTTTCCAAGCTATCTATAGACCATTGCATGATATAGAATTTGCATACAAAATGGTCTCCATACATATATTTTGCATCATATAATTCTGCTATATTCTCCTATATCCACACATATCATATATCTTGCTTTCTTTCAAAATTAACCTAGCAGACTGACCTATATACCTATTACAAATGATATGCCTTATGTTGGCTTACAATACATTTACAAAAATGTCGGCCTTGACAATAATAATTACAAAATGATTTAAGTAAATCCTCCTTGATGTCGTCTTCCAAAGAAGTATTGATGTCGGTGTCAGTGTAGCCCTGAATGCTCCAAAGCCGGTATCTGCCGGTATATGCTTCCTAGTGCTGGTTTATGACTTCCATCATATCTTGTTGCCATCAATGACAACAAAATGACTCCAATGAGTGTAAATTGCCAACAATCTCCCCCTTTGGCATTGATGGCAACACTCATGTGAAAAATGGATTCCCTGTCGATATGCTCCCCCTGAGCAATACACTCCATCTAAAATGTGTTTCCCTGATATTTTTCACATATGAACATACTCCCCCTTTGATATTAATGCCAAAGACCGGTGAAAGAGTAAAAGAATACTATTAGTTTCACTTGAGCTTAGTCATCTTCAGGATTTTCGGGTATGCCTTTTGCAATAACTGAAGATATGTATCCCAACTGGATTTGAATGTATCAGAAATAGATGCAAGTCCACTTAGTAAGTGGGAAAGTGTTTCTTTCTCTTGGATATCTATCAGTGTGGGTTTAGATATCATATCCATGCACTCTATCTTGTGAACACCCAATGAATCTAGTCTAGGACTTACCAATCCTCTTAGATTTCTTGCTCTTCTCATGATTTTATCTCTCTCCTTCTCAAAAGAAAAAATTTGGTTCTCCAAGGACAAAATTTGTCCATCAACAGATGTGGTTAGTGTAGTCAATCCATCAAAAGAGTTAGAAAGTTTAGTTATCTTATCATATAACTCCTTCAATCTGCTATCTACATTAGTTGTAAGACTTTCTATGTTACAACACACTTTGTAGATATTTGTACATTGTTTTAAACAAACCTCAATAGGGATAAGTTTTTCCTTAATTTTCTTCTTCCATGTTTCTATAAGCTGATCAAAAGTTGTTCTTTTTTTTGCTATGAAATTGTCCAAAGCCTGTCGGTCTGCTATCTACCTCAGAGATTGAAAATTGTTGGATATGTGCTATGTTAGAGTCTTGAGCTTACCGAAGGGGCTTACTCCATCTTCAATCTAATAGTCAGGTAATAATCTATGTAATACAAAGATTGATTGATCAATTAATCCTTTATCGACAGTACCTTCCTTCAGTAATTTTTGAGTAGCCATCATCATTAATTCAGTTGGACTCAACTCAGAGACTAATTTCTTCTCAACCTGAGAAGTGTCAATTGCCAAAACCTTTGCCGGGGAATTAATTTTACCTGTTGATATGAACTTAGTGGCTTTTACCTTGTCCATCTCAACCTCTATTGCACCAGTGGCTTCACCACTTGATGCAGTGTTGGTTACTGTCGGTGGAGTAATATCCATAGAATTTCCAGTATCCTGTACATTTCCTTGCTCAAAAATGGTCTGTGTCAGTACAAACTGTACACTCTCCTTAGTTGCCGGTTGTGTTTGAGTATCTATAGTTACTTTCGGTTGTGTCAAAACTAAAGTTGAATTGCCCAAAATACCTTTCCCTTTTGATTTGTTAGGATTGGTGGAAGATGTTTCCCTTGCAAATTCTTCTTGAGATGTGAGAAAGTCTAGGTTTTTTTAAAAGAGTTTGGTCCATCCCTTACTTGTCTCATTTACCACCTCATTTACTTTCCCCATCATAAGGCTTATCTATCGGGATTTACTATTGAAGATTGTCCTATTTGCAGTGTTTATACATCTTTTCATTTCCTCATTATTTATAGTACCACACAATTCCAAAGGTGCAACTTCTTTGATCTCCCTATCTCTCTTGACAGTGTCAAGTCTCCTAGCCTCAAGTTTATTATACAAGGATAAAGGTGTCTCCTTCAAAATTTTAATTAAGGCTTTCTTATAGATGTCTATATACAACAAAATAGCCTCTTCTAATTCACTTTGCTCATTCTCTTCTAAATCTACGTAATATTTAGATATATTTTTCAATATTCCATCTTTTGTAATTTCATCAATAAGCTCAGCACAAGTCATTGTGGTCTTACCGGTTCCAGTAGCATCACCCTTTTGCTTTTTGCTTGTGGTTGTCAGTGTGATTCGTTTCCTCTTCTGCATAGGCTTCCTTGCCGGTGGTGGAGGTGCAGTAGGCTTAGTTGCCTTTCTAACAAGTCTCCTCCTAGGATTTGCCTTCTTCTATTCTACCAGTGGTTCATTATCCTCAGGATCGGAGTGAGAAGTGATAGGGGAAATGTGAACTTGTGGCTTATTCACTTCTGCAGTACCAACTTTTGTTGGTTTAGTAGCCTATTTTGATTTAGAGCCCAAATGAGTGTCTATCTTATAAGCACATCTTGTACATATGCAAATATCTTTTCTATTTCCTTTTCTCTTCTCTTCCTGTTAAAATTGGTTTTCACTTCAAGAGCCTTCTCTCCCGCTGTACCAAAATGTTATGTCTTATCATCTAATGGGGCATCTAATAGCATCTTTGCATAGAGTTCAAAAATACTACCATCCACCTCATATCCAAGCTTAGTAACCCATATTTTCCTAGGTTCAACTGCTTCCATAAGAGTTTCATCAGTTTTTACCATGAAACAGATATCAGTGGAATACTTCTCCATAATATTCTTTGAAATTCTCTCCCTTTTCCTCATGTTTTCTTGAAAAGTCTTAAAATACCCCCAAATTTTCTCATCTCTATCGGTACCAAGACCAGTGATAGCTTGAATTGCCTCATTCATGATCATGGAAGGCCTATCTACCAAATAAATTCATTATGAACCTTGCTCATAATGTATCTGGTCACTTCATCTTTGAATTCCAGTATGTACAGAATACCAGTTAACCCTAGATCCTCAATTGCTTTGACTTCTAGTTTGATGGTTCCAAAGTCACCTAGTATCACGGATTGATACATTCTTTTGATGTCTTTAGTGCCCAAGTCCTCAAGGGTGCAGTGAATGTATGCCCTCGCATCTTCAACATACATTACGTCGTCAAGAACTCTAGAAAATGCTCCTGTGGAGTCTTCCTTTTTAGCAATTTCTGGAACCTCCTTAAAGACTGGCCTTAACCTATCCTTGATTTTGACAATGGTGGGATTTGCAATAAAAGTAGGAGCTGAAGATCCAGATACCATGTCAAAAAATACCTGAAAGTAAATATCGGTGAAAGATTGATAATTGCTCGAAATCTTTTCACAATGCTTCTGCTCGCTCTTGACTCGCCTTAAATTCACTCTGAATGCTTGAATGCTCAATGAGTGAAAATGAATTCACTAACCCTCTTTTATCATCGAATAAAATCCTAATTTTTTGTAATAAATGCTTTACCAACAACCCTACGGATGTCAGTTTTGTAGTTATGTGTTGAGTGAACCTTCATCGATGATGAACACAATTATCCAGATCTCCTTAAGTCTCTTTCGAGGTAATATGAAAAATTTAGCAATGAATTTGTCAACCCCTAAGGCTTATGCCTCAAATACCGGTGGAATTTCCTGTCGGTGGAGGAATACTCTGTTCTACCAGTGGAGTTACCGGTATAGATCCATCTCCACTTGATTCTTCATATTTTCTAACCCATCTCTTGGTGTGATCTTGTTGTATTTCATCTACCTTCTTCTTTCCTTTCTCATTATCTTTATCATTATTAACCGGTTGAGTCTTGCTTCTGCAATACTTAGCAATATGACCTATTTTGTTGCATGCATAACATGTAACATTGTTCTTTTAAGATTATTTGACATATCTGGTATCATTTCTTGACCTACAATGATTAGAAAAATATCCAAACTTTCCACATGCATGACATTTAACATTCATTCTGTAATCTTCTGATCTATGACCATATTTCTTGCAGTTGTGCATTGACCGGGAACAAAATTGTAGTTTTGATTTGCCTTATTTCTACATTGTTTAGCCATATGCCCAGATTTATTGCAAACTAAATATCTACCATTGAATTTATAAGCATTAGATTGCCTTACCGGTTTCCTCTGTTCTGATGAGTTCTGCATACCGGTTGTATGATCTTCATTTGCAGTATTGGAGCATTCACCTTGTACAAATCCAAGTCCTCTAGAATCATCAATCTGTCTTTGTCTTTTCAATAAGTCATCCAACTATGAAGCACTGATTCTAAACTTTTCTTTATACTCACTTGCAGTAGTCAGATCATCTCTCAGAGTGGTTACTTATCTTTCAAGTTCTTGTTCATTGTTCTGGGAGTGTGCCAAATCAGTTCTCAACAGATTATTCTCATGAGTCAGTCTGCCACATTCATCAAATTTGTTCTTTAGAGATATAACAAGATTATCTTCCTTCTTCTTTCTATCCTCGATATCTTTTGATAACCTCATAGTCAGATCTTGCATTTCATTCTTCATGAGAAGGTTTGCTTGACTTAGTTTCTGACATTGTTCCTTAAGAGCATTTTTCTCCTCATCATCCGGTTGTTGCAAAATTTCTTTTCTCTTGGCTTGAGCAGATGATAACCTTTCTTGCAGGATAAGAATGAATTCATTTGCAGAATTCAATTCTTCTTGTAGTTTCAAGTTCTTCATCCTTTCAACATCATAATCCTCAAGAGCCATCTCAATTTGCTTCTCCATAGCCATGTTCAAAGATTTCGGTTTCAAGATCTTCCTCAAGCTATTAAACTTCTTTCGAGGTACCAAGCTCTGATACCAATTGTTGGGATCCAAGAACACTAAGGGGGGGGGGGGGGGGTGAATCATTGTTCTGTTGGAATGAACAGTTTTTAACTTTCTAGACCATGCATATATATACCGGTAAACAAATAAACATGTAACAAGAAGCAAATAAACCATCCACATAAATGAACACCATAACACACAGAATTTATATGTGGAAAACCTCAATGAGAAAAAACCATGGTGGGATTTGTGACCCACAATATCAGTTCACTGGTCATATGAAAAAATATTACATATAATAGGGGCCTGCACTTGCAGGAAGGCACACTGCCTAGAGCATACTGCTCATCACTAAAGAGCCTCACTGACTACAAGCTTTCTACCAAATTAAATTATTGAAAAATGAACTCAAGAATGCATTTGCTATGCCAAATAGAGTTATGATTTTGGTTCTACTCTGTAATGATTCATAAACTCTGAACTGCTATTAGTATCTCTTCTCCTCCAAGAATTATTTCCAAGCTATCTATAGATCATTGCATGATATAGAATTTGCATACAAAAATGATCTCCATACATATATTTTGCATCAAACAATTCTGCTATATTCTCCTATATCCACACATATCATATATCTTGCTTTCTTTCAAAAATAACCTATCAAACTGACCTATATACCTATTACAAATGATATGCCTTATGTCAGCTTACAATACATTTACAAAAATGTCAGCCTTGACAATAATAATTACAAAACAATTTAAGTAAATCCTCCTTGATGTTGGCTTCCAAAGAATTATTGATGCCAGTGTCGGTGTTGGTGTCGGTGTAGCCCTAAATGCTCCAAAGTCAGTATCTATCGGTATATGCTTCCTAGTGCTGGTTTATGACTTCCATCATATCTTGTTGCCATCAATGATAACAAAATGAATCCAATGAGTGTCAATTGACAACAATCTCTTCTTATGTTCTCTGATCTCTGCACTCTTTCTTCTACTATCAACCCCATTTATCAACCTTTTGTTCTCTACTCCTCTCTGCACATTGCTCTATGGTTGCAGCTCAATCAATCTTCTTTCTCTGCCTCCCACAGTGTAAATAACTCACTGTGTAATTTGCCTCAACTCTGCAATCTGTTTGGTTGTTGGTCTCTTCTCTTCACGATTGCATTCTACTATCCCTGTTTGGTTTAATCCTCTTTCTCTACTCTACTCTGAGTGACTACCTTGCTATTTTTGCTTCTCAACAACTATTTTCTGCCCTATTATGGACCTTTCCTCTCTGTTGCACACTTCACTATTTGGTTGTTGCTCTACAAATTTTTCTCTATTCCTTTCTCTTATCTCAGAACTCTAATCTCTTCTTCACCTTGCTGAATGATCTCTTCTTTCTATTATCTCACTATCTACTTCAACAATTTCCTTTTTGTTCACTACCCTTGGCAGCAGGTCACTCTCTTTTCATCAACTCTACTTCAAAATCTAGTTCAGTACTTTTGTTTCCACCTCTATCTTTGTCTTCACCAACTACCTTGATCAAATCACATTAGCTACCCTGCACATCAGCTCTTCCTCGAAGAATGTTTTCCCTCCAAATATGCATTCAAAATTAAATTATTTTGTCCCTTTTAGACCTATTTTGTAGAAGATTTCATTTTCTTTCTTGGATCGACTATCTACATTAAATGACACTTCTTTGTATTTCTAAATCTTCTATGTACTTGGTTGTTATTTTTAGCCAGCTCAATTTGTCTAACAGATTTGATTTTGCTTTTGTCAATCACCAATCATCTACAAAAAATTTGCCATTAATGCATTTTCCATCTTCTACTCTGAAAGGATCAACAACATCCTCCTTTTAAATGCTTTGCCTCTATAGTCACCGACTTTAGCATACATGCTTCATTCTTTGCCCATCTGGAATCCACATATCTTCATTTTCGATGTCCAAGTCGCTCGGTCAAGTCTGGCCAACCGCCACATAAGTCATCTTCCTTATCGACATGCAAATATGGTTGCAAACTTGGTCAAAATCTCCAAATTGGTTTGCAAACTAACGATTCATCTAATCAAAAAGTGGCCTCTGTTTTGCTCCGTACATGCCACGTTGGTGGGTCAAACTTGGTCAATGCCCATGTGGACAATCAGTCTACTTTGGTTAGCATATCTCACAATTACCCCGTGCACCTGTTGAGTCTCTTTTCTTCCCTCTTTGCATGTTGCAGAATGGCGGGACACCAAAATGCCTTTTACGCACACTCGCTAAATGCCATTTTGAATACCTCTGCAAGTCGCAAAATAGCGAGAGGCATCAAACTTATTTCCTTGTGTTCCAGCTGGAAGCCTTTTGATCTACTTGTTACTACTATAGATTAGTGGGCAACCAAATGTCCTCTCCCACGTTCCCATGAGATCATCCTTTCCTCATGGGTTCCAACAACAGAATGGCAGGGGCCCACCATTCCCTTATGCACCTACAAGGTTACATTTCCTTCAGCAAATCCAACTGCAAGATAGCGAGAGGCCCTCAACACTCTTATCTTACGCACCCACGGGATAACTTTAGCATCATCTATTACTGTTGCGGGATGGCAGGGTCTGCCACTTATACCATATGCTTGCAGGCACACATGCTTCTACCAAGTTCATAACGCGGAACTACATGGGCCGCATAATACATAACCTTTGTGTTATACACACCCTAAAGCAATAACCTACATAACCATCATGTTATGCAATTCTTCTGCAATCCAGTTGATAACCTTTGTGTTATGTGTTCTTCTACTATTTGCAACTACTTGACCTAGTTGACCTAGTTGACATCAATGACAACATTTCCCAACAATCTCCCCCTTTGGCATTGATGTCAAAATGCCAAATATTTATCCCCCTTTGACAACAATGGCAAAGGGCCTGATAGACAGCACACTCAAACATATTCTTCTCCCCCTTTGACACCAAAAATATTGATATCCCCCTTTGACACTCAAACATATTCTTCTCTCCCTCTGACAAACATGAGATTCAAGGATAAAAAGTGTAAGACAGTATGCTCCTCTTGAACCATAGAGCACATAAAACACTTAAGTGTTGTAGGAAGGTGGGATAACCCCCAATTTTTCTCTCAGATATTTAAAATTGTCTTTTGGCAGTGGCTTAGTGAAGATGTCAGCTACTTGTTCACCAATGCACACATATTCAACTTTCACCTCTTTTTCTACAACCTTTTCCCTCAAGAAGTGATATTTGATGGCTATATGCTTGGTCCTTGATTGCATGATTGGATTCTTTGATATATGTATAGCACTTGAGTTATCATACATGATGGGAATGTGATACAGGAGCATCCCTAGTTCATAGCAATCTTGCATCAACCAAAAAAACATTTTCCTTTCTGTTTTTCTTTCTGTTTGTAGTTTCAATTTTCATTTCTGTGTGTCCCGGTTTTGGCTCACCAGATCCTATGGAGTTGGATTCTACTTGAATACTTGATCATCTTTCTTGCTTCTAGACTGCATCACATTTGGATCATTTTTCGGAATGATATTGCTACCAGTTTTCATGACAATTTTCTGTTATCGGTTGACAGTCCTTTGTTACCGGTTGCTTGGACCTATTTTGGTGATCTACTGTAAGCCCTTCTGAATCTTGTGGAGCCTTGGGTGTTGATTCTAATGTTCCTTGGCATGTGGCTGACCTTTTCCCATGATCTATGTTTCATCCTTTGGATTTTTTGGAAGAATCTCTTAGTGGAGGCCGACCTTGTATATTTTGCACGTTAGGTCTAGTTCATTAGGTTTTGATCCCTTTTGGGCTCACTGGATCCTTTGGACCGATATATAATTATAATTGCACATTAGAATCAATCAATCAGAGAATCAAGTAGTTAGACTATGCATAGAAGATAGATCTCAAGATTCAAGGTCTCGGTTGTGACCTATTCTGTATGTTCTACTAGGCTTGTGGGCCAGTATGTTGTAACCAGGTTGTTATCGGTTGTTTGTAATCAATTTTCATGCAATAAAAAAATTTGTTTTGCATTGCCTCAATCATACCTTTGTGTTTCTATTGTGTTTACTCTTGTTGACCGGTCCAGATTGATCTCTTTGAGGTCCCTCCTCACTAGTGATAGCTTCAAGTGGTATGAGAGCGAAGGTTCATTCTGGAGGTTGTGTGTCCTAAAATTTTGTTGTAGGGTGGCAGATTGCGGATCTGACCTGCAGCTATAGAGGACTAGCATGAACGATGGCACGAAAATGAGATAGGAATGGTGGAGTGTGTGGGAATGCAGACCCTACTGTGATGGAGATGTTGCAAGGTATAGCAACTCAGTTGAAAGCCGTGGAGAAATCCTAGAGAAGAGGCTGACATATTGAAGATGTAAGTTAAGATGAAGGATAAGAAGCCCCAACATAACAAGCAAACCTATCGGTGGTTGATCTAGATGAGGAAAGGTTTTTGAGGGTTTTGAGTAGGGCGAATACTAAACCTCATTTTACCCCACTGGAATACGATGGGAAGTTAGATTCAGATGAATTTATGGATTGGATCTTGGAGATAGAGAAGTATTTTGATTTTGAAAACACTGTAGAAGAGAGGAAGGTGAAATATGCCTGTACCCGGTTTAAAGGTCCTGCATCTCTTTGGTGGGAGAATTTGCAAGCTGATAGACAAAGAAGAGGTAAAGAGAAGATTAAGACATGGGATTGGATGATTGCTAAGTTGAAGTAAAAGTTTGTGCCGACGAATTATCAAGTGGATTTGTTTTGGAAATTGCAAAGTTTTAGACAAAAGGAATCTAGTGTGAGGGACTAGTACACCAAATCATTTTACAAGTTGAATATCAGATCTGGACATATTAATGATAAATTTGAACAAGTTGCAAGATATTTGAATTTATTACAGATGTCTATACAAGATGAACTTTGTTTGATCAAATTGGAGAGTGTTGAAGAGGCTTACTAGTATGCCCTAAAGGCAAAAGAGAAGTTAAACAAAAGACATGAGCAGAGACAGAGAGGTAGAGGTGGAAGGTTTACCGGAGGAAGATTTCAAGGAGGAAGAGGATATACCAGAGGAAAAGGAACCAATATAGATCAAAGCAAGGATGAGGAAGTGAGAAAAGAAGGTAATTCATATCAGAAGGATGATATAAATTTCTACCGAAGGAGAGAACCGGATGGTTATCGGAATGAGAATTTTCGAAGACAAGACAAGATGACATTCAAAGGAACCTACTTTAAGTATGGAGGAGAAGGACATTATGCATTCAAGTGTAAGAAGATAGAACTTTTGGAAGAGCAGCAGTGGTGGAAGAAACCCCCACTGGATCAGAAAATAAAAGAAAAGATGAAGAACTATTGGTGGTGAGGAGAGCTTTGTGTCATACCAAAGGAGATGAAGAGCCCTTGCAGAGGAAGAATTTGTTCAAGACCAGATGTAAGGTATCTGGTAAGTGTTGTAAAGTTGCTATTGATAGTGGTAGTTTAGATAATCTTGTTTTGGAAGAGATGGTGAATAAGTTGAAATTGGAGAGATTGAAACACCCTAAGCCTTATCAGATAGCATGGATTCAGGATGAACATAAGTTGTTAGTAAGTGAACAATGTTCGGTGAAATTGAAAATTGGGAATTATCATGATGAAGTCTTGTGTGATATTATGCCTATGGATATTTTTCATCTTTTGCTGGGTAGACCTTGGCAGTTTGATAGACAAGGAGTACATGATGGGAGGAAGAATACATACATTATTGTGGCCAATGGGATGAAGAAAATCTTGTTACCCTTGGAGGAACCTTTGAAGAATGAAGTTTGTACGAATACTAGAATCTGTTTGGTAGATGGAAGAAAATTCCTGGATGGATTGAGACATGAGAATGTGTGTTTTTCCTTAATAACTAAGAAGACTGAGAAACCGGAACCGGAAGGAGAACACCCAGAAGAGATAAAATATTTTCTGACAGAATATGAGGACATCATTTAAAATAATGTACCTAATGGATTGCAACCTGTAAGAAGTATTAGTCATTGCATGGACTTGGTTCTCAAAGATAGTTGGCCTAACAAAGTTGCACACCGGTAGAGAATACAGAACTGAATAGACAAGTGCAAGAGCTATTGAAGAAAGGTTTGATTAGGGAGAGTTTGAGCCCTTGTGCAGTACCAACAATATTAGCATCTATGAAGAATGGAGAGTGTAGAATGTGTACGGATTCTAGAGCAATAAATAAGATTATAGTGAAATATTGGTTTCCTTTGCCTAGGATGGATGACATGTAATGGACTATTTGAGTGGGGAAAAATACTTCCCAAAGATAGATTTGAAGAGCGGATATCATTAGATCAAGAGCAGAGAAGGTGATGAGTGGAAGACAACATTTAAGACAAATTAAGGACAACATGAATGGTTGGTGATGCCTTTTAGATTGACTAATGCACCGAGTACTTTCATGAAGCTGATGAATGAGGTATTGAAGAAATTCTTGGGTAAGTTTGTTATTGTGTATTTGGATGACATTATGATTTTCAGTAGGACAAAAGAGGAGCATTTGTTGCAGTTAAGACAAGTTTTGCAGAGGTTGAGAGAAGAGAAGTTGTTGATCAATATCAAGAAGTATACTTTCATGAAGGATGAGTTAGTCTATTCGGGATTTGTGATATCTGAGGATGGTTTGAAGATGGACCCTAAGAAAGTGAAAGCAACTATTGAATGGCTTACACTGGAAAGCATTGTAGAGGTAAGATCATTTCGGGGATTGGCTAGTTTTTACCGAAAGTGTATCAAAAATTTTAGTTCAGTTTGTAACCCTATGACTGAGACCATGAGAGGAGACAAGAAGGAATTCAAGTGGACCATCGGAGCAAACAAAATTTTTGAGTTGTTGAAGCAGAAAGTGACTGAACTGCCTGTGTTAGCTTTACTGGATTTCAATAAAGTATTTCAAGTGGATTGTGATGCAAGTGGAATAGCAATAGGAGAAGTCTTGAGTCAGGAAGGGAGAACAGTAGCTTATTTTAGTGAGAAATTGAATGATACCTGGAAGAGATATTTAGTATATGATCAGGAGTTTTATGCCATAGTTCAAGCCTTCACGAAGTGGAGACATTACTTGTTTCCTAAGGAGTTTGTGTTGTATACAGATCATCAATCTTTGCAGTATTTGAATAGTCAAAGTTGAATCAGAGACATATGAGATGGGTAGAATTCTTGCAGAATTACACCTTTGCGTTGAAGCATAGAAGTGGGAAATCTAACAAAGTTGTTGATGCATTGAGTCGGAGAAGGAATTTGTTGATAGAGATGAGAGTGATAGTATTAGGATTTGAAGATTTGAATGCCTTGTATGATGATGACCCGGATTTTGCAGAACCTTGAAAAGCATGTAGAGAACCGGTTATCATAGATAGAAGCAAGTAGTTGGATTAATTCATTCAAGATGGGATGTTATTCAGAGGAGTTCAGTTGTGCATACCTAAGAGTTCTATGAGGGAGAATCTGATAAAAAAGAAACACAGTGGAGGACTAGATGGACATTTTGGCATTGACAAAACAATAGCATTGGTGAGTGAGCAGTACTTTTGGCCCCAGATTCATATGGATGTTAATAAATATGTGCAGAGTTGTAGAGTTTGTCAATTTGCAAAGGGTGGTAGTCAAAATGTGAGATTCAATAAACCTTTGACAATGCCGGTAAGACTTTGGGAGGATATAAGCATGGATTTTGTACTTGGATTGCCTAAGACACTGAGAGGGAATGATTCTATATTTACGGTAGTGGATAGATTCTCGAAGATGCCTCATTTCATACTTTGTAAGAGGACATCAGATGCATTGCATGTAGTAGACCCATTTTTCAAGGAAGTGGTAAGGTTGCATGGATTACCTAGGAGAATAGTTTCAGACAAAGATACTAAGTTTGTTGGCTATTTTTTTAGAACACTTTGGAAGAAGATGAAGATAGATTTGAACTTCAGATCTAGTTTTCATCCACAGACTGATGAACAGATAGAAGTTGTTAACCAGAGTTTGGGACTTGTTGAGATGTTTAGTGGGAGATAAAACCAGAAGTTGGGATTTAATCCTTGCACAAACTACCACAATTCAGTGAATAGAAGTACCAAAAAAACAACTTTTGAGATTTTTACCAGAGTGCATCCTAGAGGTATATCAAAATTGAGAGACATTGGCAGTGAAGACCAGAGAAGTTCAGAAGTAGAAGACTTTGCAGATCACATGGCAACATTACATATTTTGGTTAAGCAACATTTGGAAGGCATGAACAACAAGTTTAAGGAGAAAGAAGATGAGAAGAAGAGACATAAGGAATTTGAAGTTGGCGATGAAGTGATGGTATATCTGAGAAAAGAGATATTCCCTGTTGGAACTTATAACAAGTTGCAAATAAAGAAGTTTGGACCTTGCGGGATTTTGAGGAAGTTTAGTTCTGGAAATGCATATGAAGTGGATTTACCAGATAGTCTAAGAATTTCACTTGTGTTTAACATTGCATATTTTCATGAGTACCATGAACCAAAATTTAGTGAGAATAGTTTTGCAAACTTGGAGAAACAGTTGCCCTAGAAGGAACCTGATCAGATTGAAGAGATTTTGAACAGTAGTATTGGGCGTAGTACCCGGAGCAGTCAGTATAAGGAATATCTTGTGAAGTGGAAGGATAGACCAGTTGAAGGTTCATCTTGGATTTATCAAGTAGAGGTAGACTGCCTTGGTTTCCCTCTAACCCCAGCAAGTGAGAGGCTCACTTTTTTAATAACCCTAGATGTCTGATGCAGGAGCATCTCCGGTTCATAGCAATCTTGCATCAACCAAAAAAAACATTTTCCTTTCTGTTTTGCTTTTTGTTTGCAGTTTCAGTTTTCCTTTCTATGTGTCTCGGTTTTGGCTCACCAGATCCCGTGGAGTTGGATTCTACTTAAAGACTTGATCATCTTTCTTGCTTCCAGACTGCATCGTATTTGGATCATTTTCTTGCATGATATCGCTATCGATTTCCATGATAGTTTCCTGTTACCGATTGACAGTCCTTTGTTACGGTTGCCTGGACCTATTTTGGTGATCTACCAAAACCTTTTCTGAAGCTTGTGGAGCCTTGGGTTTTGATTCCTATGTTCCTTGGCGTGTGGCCAACCTTTTCCCACAATCTACGTTTCATCCTTTTGATTTTTTGAAGGAATCTCTTGGTGGAGGCCGACCTTGTTTATTTTGTACGTTAGGTCTTGTTCTTCGGGTTTTGATCCCTTTTGGGCCAAGTGGATCCTTTGGATCGATATATTTAATTATAATTGCACATTAGAATCAATCAATTAGATAATGTAGTTAGATTCTGCACAGAAGATAGATCTCAAGAGTCAAGGTCCCAGTTGTGACCTATTCTGTATGTTCTACTAGGCCTGTGAGCCGGTATGTTGTAACCCGGTTGTTACTGGTTGGTTGTAATCAATTTTCATACAATAAAAAAATTTGTTCTACATTGCCTCCATCATATCTTTGTGTTTACGTTGTGTTTACTCTTGTTGACTAGTTTGGATTGATCTCTTTGAGGTCCCTCCTCATCGGTGACTGCTTCAGAATAAGATCTGAAAACTCTACCTGAATGTCCTTAAGTGCCTGCTTCATCCACATGACTTGAGAACAACATGTGGTAGTTGCAATATACTTTGCTTCAGCAATTGATAATGAAATGGACTCTTGTTTCTTGCTATGCCATGACACCAACCTATCTCCAAGGAAGAAAGCTCCACCACTAGTGCTTTTCCTATCATCTACGCATCTTGCCTAATCAACATCAGTATAGGCTTGCAAATAGAAATCTCCTTTCTTTGGATACCATAAGCCATAAGTAAGAGTCCCCTACAAATACTTGAATATCCTCCTAACTGCATTGACATGTGATTTCTTAGGAGTTACTTGAAATCTTGCCACCATACACACAACTTGAACTATATCAAGCCTTGAGGCTGTGAGATACAATAGACTTCCAATCATGGATCTATAAATGGTCTGATCTACACTAGGTGAATCATCATCCTTACTTAATTTGCAACATGTCATAATGGGGGTACTAACTAGTTTGTTGTCTTCCATTTGAAATTTCTTTAGCATGTCCTTAGCATACTTGGTTTGAGAGATGAATATGCCCTTATTCTGTTGTGATATTTGCAAACCAAGAAAATGTGATAACTCTATTGGCTTGATGATGATTGTAATAGACGACTTCATGTGTTGTCATTGATGGCACATGTATACAAACACATATGATCACATTGTCTTAATCATCTTAGTTAAGACAAACCGTTATTACTCCTAAAAGTCTTTGTATTGCAACAGGTATTGGATGTTTGGTTTTAGATGTTTTAGAGGGTGTCTAACCGGTATATGTAGACAACTAGTATATGCAGGAATGGCTTGACACCATCTTGGAGATTTAGTAGAGACCATCAAAGAAGCAAATGAAGGACAATTGGTTTATGTGTTGAATGTGGTCAACTCTTAACCGATATCGGTGGTCTAACTAGTATTCATTGATTGTGTGATGAGTTATCACCAGTCATGATGAGTTATCCCTAACTAACAGATTTGGTGGCAATCTATGATGAGTTATGTTAGATTGTCCAAATACAGTACACCTAGGAAATTGTGATATGATTCCTGAGCTGACATGAAATCTAATATCTATATAATGACATTATGATGAGCTATTTTTATGTATACGAAAATAGAAGTGTTGAGTTGTTGAAGGTGTTGTGGAATATGTTGGTGATGCAGTTTTGAGTGAGCAGAAGAGGATCTATTCAAGCAAGTTGTGCTACTTCTAGATCACACCACCATTTGTTTTCTAATCACTACAACAGTCAAATCCCCTAACCGGGTAAGCTCTAACAATCTTTATTCTACAAATCCTTTAACAAGGTGATCCATTAGTTTTGATTCTGAAATCCTCTACCGAGGTTACTCCTAATAGGGTACTACCTTTAACAAGGTATAGCTCCTAACAGAGATTTGGGATCTTTAACAGGATTCACTCCTAGTAGAGCACTTTTGTAGACCTTAACTGGTCAGTTACCTATTATTGCAAATAGTTAACTTGTGAGTCCCATCTCACCGTGGTTTTTCCCATTTGGGTTTTCCATGTACAATCATTTGTGTTATGGTGGATTTTTTACTTGTTGTGGATGCTTTAATATCATTTTGGATTGCATGCATAGTGTTGGTATTTTGGATATGTTGATATGGTTTTGTCATTGATGTCAACACTTGCCAACATCTGTCAACACTTATCAGCACTTGGAGATCTTTGGTTATGTTCACCGACATGTCAGTGACTTATGTACAGTCACCGGTATTTGGTTCACCAATAGGTTACATTGTTCAGCGGCACTTGGAATGACTTGGAGATTACTTGTTTATGTCGAAGACATCATTTGGACACTTGGATTTGGTGATTTGTTTATTGGTTTGATCGGGTTTGCATATTTGTTGTTACCGACAAATAGGTCCAGGTTATGCACCAACAAGCATATCTATTCTAGATCAGCATGGCACATCATGAAGATGATTTGTTCTTATTGTAAATGCATTAAGCCGAAATGATGCATCCGATATTGATCCATTTGTAATTGATTTTATTGTAATATCTTAGTGAGATGACCTACTCATTTGGTCTTAGGTTATGGTATAAATGTAAGATCTCATTTATGAGATTGTGTGGAAGTGTGAAAAAGGATTATAATAAGGTATATGTGAATATAAGTAGAGCATTACACGCAGAAATCATTAAAGATTGAAGGAAGGTTTGAAGAAGGAATATCAGAGCTTAACTGGTATTGAATCCAGCATACAAAGATATTATTATGAGCAGTACATAATCATTGGATTTAACCATCCAATTGTAGTCAACGTGACTCCCATTTTGTGATTGAGCAGTGAGCTCTAGGCAGCTAGCCTTTTTGCATGTACAGACACCATATTGTACACACATACTATCTGTAGTAGCATCATCTAATTGTGGGTAAGGTTTCCCATCGTGGTTTTTCCCCTTACAGGGTTTCCACGTACAAATATTGGTGTTATGTATTGTGGATGTTATTGTCTTTTTGTTTCATGCATTAATCTTTACCAGTACTATAATTAACTGATAAATCTGTCTATCCACATAAAGTTTAGTTTACCGGTATTAAGCATTAAGTTTGGTTAATTTTGTTTTGGTTTATATTTATTGGACAACTGATTATCCCCTCCCCCCCTCTCAGTTGCCTCAGGGACCTAACAATTGGTATCAGAACCTAGTCCTCTTTTTGCAGAAGTTTAACAGCTTGAGGAGATCCAATGTCTTTTAACTATTTCAGGAAGGACAATCCTAAACTTGATGGAACTAACTATGGCATATGGAAGATCAAGATGGAGACACATTTGAATTGCATTGGAAAGGACATATGGGAAGTTACAAAGAATGGTTATGTTTCTTCTACTCAAGGTCAAACTAATCCACCAACCTTAGGTAAAGATGAGGAAAATGATTGCAAAGAAAGAGAAGCACTTTTGAGCACATTATCAGATCAGCAAATCATGGGATTATCAGATAGATCTACTGCTAAAGATATTTGGGACAAACTAGAAACATTGAATGAAGGAGATTCCATAGTCAAAATTGCAAAACTTGAATGCTTCCGCATCAGGTATGAAAATCTAAAAATGGAAGAAGATGAAAGGATTTCTGCTTTTATGGAAAGAGTAAATGAAATTGTTTTGGGTATACAATGTTGTGGAGGAACCTTAAGTGAAGATGAAATTGTTTCTAAAGTTTTAAGAGCTTTGCCACCGGCATACAAAATGAAAGTAACTGCTATTAATGAATTGAGAACAATGCCTAATACATCAGTATCTCGAGACACTTTGGTTGGAAAACTTTCAGCTTTTGAACTTGAGGAATTTGGTCTTGTTGCTATTATAAACACAAATTTAGCTTTTAAGGCATCAACATCATCTGCATCATCACCATCGTCATAATTTGATAAATTTGATGGGAAATCCTTTTATGCAAGAGAAGTTGAAGAAAGGAGGAAGGAGAATGAAGAATTGGAAGAACTTGAAGCACTATTTGCAAGAAAAATGCCTAAAGGCCCAATTGGAAGTAAGTATGAAGGTAAAGCACCCTTTAAATGTTTTAACTGCAATAAGATTGGTCATATGGCATCTAGGTGTCCTAATAGACATGCAAGATTGAAAGAAGAAGCTAAAAGAACATATAAGCCTAACCCTGAATATCAGAGATACAGATTTAAGAAGAATAGAGACAAATCTTGTTACTATGATGATGATTTTGATGAGGAACCGACAGACAACGGATTGGCTTTTGTTGGTATAACAGAAGAGCAACCAACACCTACTGTTCAACTAGTAGAGCAGGCCTTGGTAGCTAAAATTGAAGATAAGGATGAATGGATCATTGATTCAGGATGTTCACATCATATGACTGGTGATAAAAGTAAATTCTTAACCTTTCAAGAATACAATGGAGGTCTAGTGAGATTTGGAGATGATAAAGCTTGTTTGATCAAAGGAATAGGGAGTATATCTTTTGATGGTAAGCATAATACTGATAATGTTTACTATGTTGAAGGTTTGAAGCATAATCTTTTGAGTGTTGGTCAATTAGTTGAAAAAGGTTTTCAGTTACAATTCAAGAATGGTAAATGCAAGATCATGAACAAAACTGGTTTGGAAATTGCAACCGATAATCAGACTAGAGGTAATATCTTTCATTTGAATAACTATGAGAAAACATGCTTGATTGCACATATTGATGAAAGTTGGTTATGGCATAAGAGACTTTGTTATGTAAATTTTGATTAAATTGTGAAAATCAGTACAACTAAGGCAGTAAGGGATTTACCTAGAATTGTTAAACCTCACAATCCGGTATGTAAGGAATGTCAAATTGGAAAGAAAGTTAGAGCATCTTTTAAGAGTATACCAGATAAATCTAGTAATGCTCTTGACTTAATTCATATTTATTTATGTGGTCCAGCAAGAACTAGAAGCTTACAAGGAGATAGATATTTTATACTAATCATTGATGACTATTCTAGAATGTGTTGGGTTACTTTTCTTAGGGAGAAATTAGAAGCTTTTGGGAAATTCAAATTATTCAAGGTAATGGTAGAGAATGAAACCGGTAAGAAAATCAAATGCTTGAGATCAGATCAAGGAGGTGATTTCACATCTAAGGAATTTAATACATTTTGTGAAGTAAATGGGATCAGAAGACAATTATCAGCACCCCAGGCACCCTAGCAGAATGGAGTTGTAGAAAGAAAGAACAGAACTATCTTGGATGTAGCTAGAAGAATGATATCAGAAGCAAACCTACCTCATGTATATTGGAGAGAAGCAGTGAATACAGCAGTCTATACATTCAACAGAGTTCACATCAAAGGTGAAACCGGTAAGACCCCTCATGAACTATGGTTTGGTAATACTCCTACTCTTAAATATTTCAAAATATTTGGAAGTAAATGTTACATTAGAAGAGATGAGTATATTGGAAAATTTGATCCTAGAAGTGATGAAGGAATATTTCTTGGTTATTCATCTAAGAGCAAGGCATATAGATGTTTTAATAAGAGATTGCGGAAAATTGTCGAGAGTGCAAATGTAAAGATTGATGAACAGTTTAGAAGGTCCATAGACTCTAAACCGGAAATAGAGATAATCACAAATGAACCTACAATGAGTACACTGGTACAGAATGTTGATCCAGACACACTGGCATCATCTGAGAATTCCACAGTGACTGAGGAACAACAAGAAGTAAAAATACCCCGGTATGTAAGATTGAACCACTCTGAAGATCAAATAATTGGGAACAAGTATCAAGGAGTTATGACTAGAGGAAGACTGGCAAATGAAGAGGTATGTCTTATTTCTCAAATTGAACCAGCATCAATTAATGAGGCATGTGAAGATAAACACTGGATTTGAAGCTATGGAAGATGAATTGGAACAAATTGAAAAGAATAACACATGGACATTAGTTCCCTGGCCTAAAGACAAAAATGTAATTGGAACTAAATGGGTATTCAAAAATAAACTTAATAAAGATGGTAAGGTAATAAAAAATAAAGCAAGATTAGTGTGTAAGGGATATTCACAAAAAGAAGGAATTGATTTTAATGAAACCTTTGCACCGATAGCTAGAATTGAGGTAGTCAGATTATTCTTAGCTTTTGCAACAGACAAGAACTACAAAGTATATCAAATGGATGTTAAATGTGCATTTCTGAATGGTGATCTTGAAGAAGAAGTTTATATTGAACAACCTGATGGATTTTCATTAACAGATGACAAAGATATGGTCTATAGGTTAAGGAAAGCTTTGTATGGACTAAAGCAAGCTCCTAGAGCTTGGTATGCTAGATTGGATAAATATCTTTTGAAGATTGGTTTCACTAAATGTAATGCTGACAACAATCTATATTACAAAGTGACTAATGATGACATCTTGGTTATTGAAGTTTTTTTTTATGATATAATCTTTGGAGGAGAAGATGGCTTATGTAAAGACTTTTCTATTAAGATGCAAGAAGAATTTGAAATGTCTATGAATGGGGAGATAAAATTCTTCTTAGGATTGCAGATTTCATAGATTGATAAAGGTATATTCTTATGTCAATCTAAATACTTGAAGGAATTACTAAAGAAATTTTGCATGGAAAACTCTAAACCGGTAAGCACACCTATGACTATGTACTGACAAACTATCATTGAAGGATGAATCAGCACCTGCTAATCTGACTAGATACAAGTCTATGATAGGAGGTTTATTGTATTTAACACAAACAAGACCTATTATTATGAATGCAGTATGTATTGTTTCAATATTTCAAAGTAATCCTAAAGAAAATCATGAATCGGCAATGAAAAGGATTTTCTGGTACCTACAAGGCACTACAAACCTTGGATTATGGTATCCTAGAGATGAAAACTTTGATTTATGTGCATACACAAATGCAAATTGGGCAGGAGATGTAGATGACAGAAAAAGCACCACCGACGGAGCATTTTTTCTTGGAAGCAGATTAATTTCTTGGTTGAGCAAGAAACAAAGTTGCACATCTTTATCAACAGCAGAATCATAATATGTTGCAGTAGCAACTAATTGCACACAAGTATTATGGATTAAGCAAATGTTGAAGGATATAAAGATAAAATGCAAGGAACCTATAGCTATTTACTGTGATAATATGGAAGCAATTGATATATCTAAGAACCTGGTATTTCACTCAAAGACTAAACATGTTTCTATCAAATTCAATTTTCTTAAAGAGAATGTCGAAGCAAAAGAAGTGAAGTTGGTTTATGTGAATACTAAAGAGTAGATTGCAAATATTTTTGCTAAGCCCTTTCCTAAGGAAACTTTTGAATATCTCAGAGAGAAGATTTGGGTTATACCCCCACCGGTAGAGACTTAGACGGTTGATGATTGTCATCAATCGGCAGAATTAACAGAGAAATCATTTTTCCACTTTTGATGAGGAGAGCTACTTCTCAGGGGGAGTAGTTGGATAAATTGATAAGTTGGTATTTTGTAATCAGTTAGTACTTTGTAAGAGAATTGGGTTTTTGTATTGCTTTGGCATTTGATGTCAAAGGGGGGGAGATATCTATGGAAAAAAACTTTATCCTTTTGGGAGAGATTACTCATTGGGGGAGAGATTGTTACTCTCTATATCTGTATTTTGATGATCTCTTTGGGAGATTTTTGGTTTTTGGCATTTCTGTTTTGGCACTTTGATGGTTTTTCCATCTTGTGTTTCCATCAATGCCAAAGGGGGAGATTGTTGGTATTTTGGATATATTGATAGGGTTTGTCATTGATATCAACACTTGTCAACATCTGTCAACACTTATCAGCACTTGGAGATCTTTGGTTATGTTCACCGGCATGTCAATGACTTATGCACAATCACTGGTATTTGGTTCACCGGCAAGTTACATTGTTCACCAACAATCAAAGAACTAAGTACCTTGATCCAGTTTGGGATTCTTATTCCCTTTTGAGTCTGCTTCCTAGTTGCTAGAAATGTTCAGTTGAATTTTCCAGAGGTTCTAAGTGTGGGTTGGGTCTCTATCTTTGAAAAGTTCAAAAACACTTATTTAGATGGTGCTAAATACTATGACAATCTTACATATCACCTTTTTGCAAATGGAAACCTCTATGCTTGGGGGCAAAGTTCATCTACTCTATTCTTCCTACCATATCTCCCAAATCCTCTAATCCATATCCCTTATCCTATATATTCATTTCTTCTATCCTCCAATTCTTTCTATAATCTTGCTTCACTCTAATCCATATCTATCTATCTTATCTATTCATTGCTTCCATCATCCAGTGCTATCTATATCCTATCTCTATCCATATCCCCTTTTTCATCCTTGATCTTGATCAAAACTATGGACAACAAATCTATTTCCACCTCAATGGTTCAGTCATCCATTCATCCATTCCTTGTCTTGATATACATTGGGGCAACCAAATACATCTTTCTTCTAATCCAAAAACTCAAAAAAATCAAAATATCCCAAAACTCAAAAAAAAATCAAAATATCCCAAAACTCAAAAAAATCAAAATATCCAAAAACTAAAAATCAACAAAAATCAAAAAAATCAAAACAAAAAAAATCAAAGCATGAACACATGGACCATCATCAAATCAGATCAACAACTGGAAAACTCTCAAAGTCTACAATCAAACTTATCACATGTCTTGTTAATCAACTCATTACTTGAAATCAACATCAACATCAAACATGTCTTATACAGGGATAGGTACACTCGAAACCAGACAGATCGGTCTTATATGGGGTACTCACTCTTTGAATCCAGACATTCCTATCAATCATCAAGTCTTGATAATCAATCCATCCATCAACATCATTTTTCATCAAAGCAGAGTGACAAACAAACCATAAAAACTATTTCTCAAGCTAAATTTGTGCCAAAATAAAAGTTGTCAGAATCCTAAACGAATTGCACGATAAAGGACGTCTATCCTATCATAATCCGGAAAATCTCATCATCAGTATCAACAGAATCCTTTACCATCTTACGGATTTTTATCTCAAAAACACTTGTTTAAAACTTTCAAATTGTCAAATCCAGTTTCCAGATCGGGAAGCTTTTATCCATATCATTTGACACACTTTGTCGTGAAGGGACAGCTAAACCTTCACTCTGATAAAGTAAGATTTGAAATTTTCAAAAACAAGAATCAACTAAATCCAAACCAATCAAAGGAATCCATTTATCACTCATGCATGACTAATCTCCTTATTCTGAGAAGAAAGAACCTCTATCGTAACATCACGTTGAAGAAACAACAACCTAGTTTTTCCAAATTCATCAAGAGAAATAAATTTTTATACATCAATCATCAACCACATCATAACAATGACATCAATCAATCTGACTGCTGGGTTTTGTTCTAGTTAGCCTTATCTTTATCAATTGATGGAAATACAAGGTTCACAAATCATATTGTACATATCATATCCACCCATCTGAGACATCACCAGAAATTCACAAATGCTTATCAATCTTGGACATACTTAGTGTAGTCACTGTCCTTGGTTTATCTGAAACAATTATCCAAATAATATCCCACCATGGCTTGGTGATCAGTATACATATCCATATCAAAGTAGTATCAATAGCAAGGGGCAAAATCCTGACCTCGCTAGGGGCATTTCGCCTTCAGGGTTTTCAACATCAGACCAAAAACGTAGCAAGACAACAAGGATCAAAACAACCAACAAATGACAAATGACAATGCAAGAAGGCTAAACATCACGAACTTGAACTGATTTCAACTGAACAAAGATCTATTTTGCAAGATGTTTTAATTGACAAGAATACATTTCCAATAGCATGCATGATTACTTATGGTTGTTAATTTTTGCTTATCATATCTCTTGAGCACCTCCAGGATGTCTTACGACTAGAGAAGCAAGGAAGGAATGTGATGTTTTATTTGTCTTCTATCTGTGAGTGAAGTCTTTTACCATGCAAATTTGTCCAATGAAGAAATCAAGTGGCATATCGCTGAGGACATTTCGGATTTGTATGGGACAAAGGTTAACTCTTGTATGTTTACGCAATACGCACTCAGGTCATCCTGGTTCAATTATACCTTGACGCTTGTGCTATCTTGCAAAATCAAATATCATGTAAATTTTTCTCAGGTCATTATGGTTCAATTATACCATTATGCTTGTATAAATTTTCAACATATCCTAAACAAATCAATGCTCAATGATGATATCTACAAAGAAAGCAAACAAATGGCTATATCGGATGGCAAATACAGAATGAGGATGCTACCAAAAAAAATAAAAATAAAAAAAATAGTTGCATATCATTTTACAATTAGTTGCATATCATTTTACAATTAGTTGCATATTATATCATACATCTCATTTTCAAAATATCATTCATCATTCATCATTGCATCCCTCGCATGCATATCTATCACATCATCATGGAATCTTTCTTCACTTTCATATCTTCTATCATTCTTCCAACCTATCTTCTATCATTCTTCTAAACTATCTTCATCATTCTTCTAAACTATCTTCTATCATTCTTCCAACCTATCTTCTATCATTCTTCTAAACTATCTTCATCATTCTTCAAAACTATCTTCTATCATTCTTCCAACCTATCTTCTATCATTCTTCTAAACTATCTTCATCATTCTTCCAAACTATCTTCTATCAGCTCTTATACAGGATATATCGTTCCTGAAACCAGATGTTTTGATCAGCTCTTATACAGGATATATTGTTCCTTAAACCAGGCGTTTTGATCGGTCTTATATAGGATATATCGTTCCTGAAACCAGACACTCGATCATCCATGTCTTATACATGCAGTATCATTCCTGAAACCAGATGCTTGATCATCCATATCTTATACAGGTGGTATCATTCTTGAAACCAGACACTCGGTCATCCATGTCTTATATAGGAGGTGTCATACATGAAACAAGACTTGCTCTCATTCCAATCAATCTAATCAATCTTATCAAACCCATGCATGCCATCACTATCTACTCTTCCATCTTTCAAACAACATTCTTCTTCTTTCGAGAGATCATTCATGCTTTGTGTGCACGAACGATCTCCCGAGGGGGCATTATCATATCAAATCTCAAAACAAATCCAATATCAGTTTCCACATCAAAACAAAGATATCAAAATCAAACTTACATCAACAACAGGAAACAAATTTGCTCATCTACATCAAGTTCAAAAACCTATCATTTCATATCAACTTGTAACACAACTCAAGTTCTTCAAAAACCATATCAAAACTTGTAAAACAACTCAAGTACCAAAATCACATAAACTTGTAAAACAACTCAAGTTTCCCACCCATATCAGCTTGTAACACAACTCAAGTTTCCAACCCATATCGGCTTGTAATACACATCAGGCTTCCCACATCAAACTTGAAATAGAACATGCAAATAAATCATATTTTGATCAAAACAACACATTGATATCTACATAACTTGAAATATCTCACATCAAAACAAGTTATACCGACACTCATATTGGACAACTACATAAAATCATGACAGCACGATACAAATATCGAATCTGGGACAACATGATACAAATATCGAATCTGGGGCATCACACATCAAATATCAAATCTGGGGCATCACACATCAAATATCGAATCTGGGGCATGACTTGCAAATAAAAGAGCGACACAACAAAAATTGCATTTGATCATAAATCATGATAAAGCATCATTTTCTTTGAAATAACATGTGCACACACGTCACTTCAAAGAGGGGCAAAATGTAGACGTATAAAAAGGACCACATTCCTAAATGAATATTTTATGTTCATTTTTCTATTTGATTAAATCCAATTTAATTAAATTATCCACATTCTTCTATTTTATTAAATAAATTACTCAATTTATTTAAATAAAATTCACTATATCCATTTAATGAATAAATCATTTTATTCAATTAAATCCCCCCTATCCACTTTTAATTAAATTCAAATTTAATTAAATAAGTTATCCCAAATTGAATAAATCTAATTTATTTAATTTCTCTAAATTGTAACCAAATTGAATGAAAATCATTTAATTCAATTAAATCCTATTATCCCCCCCATCCACTTGCAAAATCCCAAACCCCTTCCTAATCCCTTCTAGAATCTTCTAATCACTTCTAATTAACATAACCCCCCTCTAAATTTTGTCACATCCCTAAGCAAAGGGAAGTCACTTCTCAAAATAACCTTAAAGTCTTTGATAACCATTGAAGGTTTTCAACCTTCAACCACTAAAACCCTTAAAGTCTTTGAAAACCATTGAAGGCTTCCAACCTTCAACCACTTAATCCCCAAAGTCTCCAATAACCATTAATGGTTAATTCAAACCCTCCCACATGGTTAAAACATTTGTTTTGACTCAACCTCTATCCAACCCAAGGGTCTCATCAGGCCATTAATGCTTTAACCATGATTATCTCTTAATCATTTGCACAAAGGTTTATCCTTGGATTAACTCTTAATCCAGTGGGTAAACCTAACTTAGACTTGACCCTTAGCCTTTAGATAACCATGAGGTCTTCTCAGGCATTCAATGCCTCCAACCCCTTCTTTCAACCCAATCTTATGTTGGCACTTGTCACCATTTCATTGGTGCCAATTGTGCACATGGATCCCCAACTTTCAAACCTGGCCCTTGATTAAACCTTTCAATCTTGACCATCCATTGCCCTGTTTATGCTATAAATAGAGCTCTCATTCCTCCATTCTTAAAAAAATCCTCTTTCAAATTTGAAGCATTATACTTATGCTCAAATACTTTCAAGCTTTTCATCTTTATGCTCTTCATTTAGCCTCTTTTAGATCAAATATGCATGTTTAGATTACCTTCTTTATCATTTAGCTCGATCATAGATTAAATATATCATGTTAGGATAGTATTCATACTAATCTTGTCATCTTATCATTTAGTTTATTGCATTTTAGCATCATACATAGCTTACAACACATCTCATACTAAAATCAATCAAAAGCATCTCTCGTTCTCATATTTGCCATCCCTAAACCATTTTGCTCAGTGATCTGAGAGCAAAAACATTGGTTTGAGGGACATTGTGAGATAGAGAACCATGGGACCCTCCTTGGGAAGCTGAGTAACACTACGTTACTCCATAGCTTGCATCAAGAAGTCCTGTGTGTGTGTGGACTAGTATTAGTAATATTTTCACATATTAAGTTTTATTCGCCCACTTTTCCCGCATACACATAGTATTAAGTAAACTTGTTAAGTATCTCTATCGGTCTGTGTTTCAAGTGGTATTGTTTTTGTTGTCACTGATTCACTCCCCGCTCTCAGTGATTTATAAGTCTATCAATTGGTATCAGATCCAAACTTCCTTAAGGCTTAATTGCTTGGAAGGAAACTCTAAAGCCACCATGGGGGATATGAGCTACTTTGAGATGGCTAGAGTGCTTGAAGCTACCAAGGACGAGCTTGAAACCCTAAGGGTCGGATTTAAAGGTTGACAAGTCAAAAGGAGAGAGTTGACTGAACAAATATTGGAGATATCTGATAATAGTTCTTCAGATGAAGCTAACATTTATGCATTGGCTGAAGAAGTTGATAAACTGAATGGTGAAAAGATAAATCTGAGAAGAGAGTTAGAAGCCCTAACTATTCGCATGAGTTAGGAGCTTGAAGCGAGGAGGGCAGTTGAAGACCTAATCAAAGAAAGAGATCATGAGATTGCTAAGATCAGACAAGAGAATGCAACTTTGCATGAGCATTGGCATGAAGAAAAAGAAGAGAAGGAGGTTTTGTAGCTAGATCTTGAACTAGCAACATCTCTAAGAGAGACCCTGACAAAACATAATGAAGATCTTATCAGAGAGCTCACTAAGGCTAATGGAAAGCTGGAAAAGTTCAATAAGAGTTCTTCTATGCTGGATGAGCAGATCCAATCTTAGAGGATGAAAGGTGACACATCTGGACTAGGTTTTAATACATCTGAGAAAGGAGAATCTTCTAGTACAAAGAGCAACATACACAAAGGTAAAACTTCTAAGGCTAACAAGCCTACTTGTAAGAAAGTTTTTAAACCTGTTTGCTTTGTCTGTCATAAAACTGGACATACTGTAAATATGTGTAGAAGCAGACCTAATGAGAATACATGCTATAATGCAATTGCTAGGTATGTATCTAGGAGATTTGAAGGTCATTGTTTTACATGCAGGATGTATTAACATAGATAAGTTGAATGTAGATATGGAGAAAACAATCTGACACCGCACATGAATCCAAGACCTAATGGTGACTGGAGGAGAACCTATGATAATCAGGGAAACATAAACTGGTAGAAACCCTATGTCAACTAGTTTAGTCCATTTGAAATAGAAAAGGTAACTAATGTTGTTTGCACCATTTGTAATAATTATGGTCATGTGGCTATGAACTATAGAAGGAGAACTGGAAGAGGTAATGCAAGACCTTGGAAATCATCTGGAATGGCTTGCTATCATTGTCACAAACTGGGACACATGGCGAAGTTCTGTAGAACCAGAAAGAAAAAACTAGTTAACCATTCTGTAGATCAAAAGGGAAAGCATAAAGTAAATGTTGAGGAAACCAGAGAGGAGATGAACCAAATCTAGAAAAAGAAGAGTGATGATAAGCCTGCAGAAGAACCTAATCCTTCACCCAATGTGGAGAATCCTACCCCAGTGAATTAAGCCTTTCAACAAGCCTAAGGGGAGAATAGCAGTAAATCTACTTCCAAACCCCTTGAAAAATGCATGGTAAGAAAGTTTGTATTTTGAGCTGTTTTGTGAGAAATCTTAATATCTTTCTCTATCGGTTTTTCCAGTTATATACCTGTCAGTAGTGTTAAGTGGTATATTAGGGTTTGTAACCCTATCGTTCGTGCAATTAATGCAGTAGGTAAAGTTTATAAAAGCGAGTTTTGCTATGTTATTTTTACCCTAATTGCTTTTGAAAGAGAATTATTGAGCACTTGCAGAGCAAAAATAGAATTTCTAGCTGGTTGTAGACGGATTTGTGCTGCGAATTGACAGATTGAAGTTGATTCAAAGATTAGTGAAGGCAGAACTGGTGTACATTCAAGAGATCAACCAGAAACCTTGTTGGCGTGGAGTAATTAAGGTATTCTTTTGTCAATAGTCTTTCAAATCGAGTTTATCCAGAATGGTATCATCGTCTAAGCAAGTAGAGAGACTTATGATCACTTCTGAACCTATGGAGACTATGGAATCTCATCAAATAGTATCTTACAATGCTTTGTCTCAAGTTCCTGATGGTGTTATTATAAAAGGAGATTTATCCAGTTACATTGACTACAAAATTGAGGATTTAGGATCATTATCAATTTATTCTCAATTGAAATCCTTGTGTGATGAAAACAGCAAGATCAAACCCAAGCACATTAGGGTTTATGAAAAAGGTTTTCACAATGCGACGTATTCTCTTGAAGACTTTGAAGAGGAACATGTTAGGATAATTCTTAGTCGTGTGCATGGTGAAAATATGTATCTTGAAAGGTCACATACAATCACTAAGGAAGCAAACCATGTTGTGACTGGTTTTTGGCAAACCGGTGAAGTTCCAAAACTAAGGAGAATTTCAAAAGAGAGTGTGGCTGCATTAACTCAGACCACCTCTGATGGACATGCATTTTCAGTTAACAAAATTAAGGATCTAGCGGTTAGATTTGCTACTATGGTTATTGGTTACAAGATATTTTATTCTAGTAGAATGAACACTGTGCCATCTGTAGCTATTACAACTTATACAATGATTGTTGAGGATGCAGATTATGACATATGTGAGGCTATAAGGAGTCAATTGATGTTGAACTTACAATCAATAAAGAAAGACAACAATCAAAAGTTTGAATTTGGTCAACTATTGATTGGTCTGTTCTTTTACTTTCAGACTTTCCTATCGGGAATTGGTGACATTCAATGGTCAAAGGACCTACCGGTAACTACTCAAATCAAGAACAACATTAAGGTTGTAAAGAAAACATTCTCTCCTACAATGAATAGATATTTCAATGAATTCCAAAAGAAGATGAATATGAGGGTGAGGCTACCTGAAGATGTGGTGAAAAACTTTGCAAAAGATATCCGTTTCACAGTCACCACAAACTTTTGTCTCATGGAAGCCATTGAACCCAGGGAGGATGAAATGGAAGATATGAGTTATGAAGTCAATTATGACTTGTTAATCGGTTATGCTAATAATCTATTGGCATCTCTAGTGGATAAGAATAAGAAAAGGTTGGGAACATTCATGGATCAGACTACAGTAGCTCAAACCAGTAGTGCTCAACCCAGTAGTGCTAAAGGAAAGAAGAAGGTTGAGCAAGCACCTTCAATACCAACTAATATAAGGGTGACAAGAAGTGTCCAAGTAAAAAAGGAACAGGCACCCAAAGTGAATGATATGAAGCAGACTACAACAAAGAAGAGAGGTGGGCAGCTTATTCTTCAAGCAGAATCTGAAGATACTGATACTGAAGAGGAGCCCAAGAAAATGAAAGCAACTGGTAAGAAAGCTAAACTAGTAGAAGAAGTGTCAAAGGAAAGTGTTCTTATTAATATTTTATCTTACAAGCCTATGACTGATTTTGAGAAGACATTGAAAACATTAGGGAGGAATAGGTTTGATAATGTGAAAAAAAAATTTGATTCATTTGATGAAGACCAGAAGGAACAAATTGTTCAACAAGTAATCAACTACTAATGTCAATACAATCGATTACCTCAGGATATTGAAAAGGACATTTTTGATTCTTTGTATTCTATTCTTGAAAATAAGTGGCAAATGGTTGTTGACCAAGATCAATAAATTATTGATAGTGTTTTCATTCAACATTTTCTTGAATTCTCTAAAGATGAATTAGTTGCATTGCTTGATAATTTCAAAGGACGGTTTATTTCTAAGGCAAGAAGATTGAAGTTATTGAATGGGTAAGCTCAATATGTTGAAGTTGAAACTCCTCATATAGCTTTAAATATTAAAAGGATTCATGAGAAGATGGAGTCTCATAATGATCATCAAACAGAGACTGGAGAACGATCAGAGCTAGATGAAGAAGAGATTATTCCACCAGATATTGTCTATCTTATTAAGCATAAGGATGACACTACTCCTCTACCTATTATCTTTGTTGATAATATTCAGGACACGGTTGATTTATCTAGCAATATGATTGAACCTATTACATAGCCATTACAACCACCAGTTATTGTTGTTACACAAGTAAAAGCAGTTGAAGCACCGATATTTCAACCTAGTGTGGATATTCCACCTCCACTAGAAAAAGATCCTCAAGTGGAAACTCAATTGCCACTGGTTACTATGGTCACTCAGGAGAAACAAACAGAGGTAGAAAAAGAGAAAGAGAAACCTGAGAAAGAGGTTGAAGTAAAGGCATCTGAACAGAAAAAGGAGGAAGAGAAAAAGAAAATTGAGGAAAAGATACCAGCTGAAAAGGAAAAAGCAATAGTTAAGCAGCAAATTGATGATGAAGATGACTCATTAGGCATCAAAGGGAATATAGATGTAGAAAATATGAGTGCATCTTAACTTATGGAGATTGCAACAGTAATGCAATCCAGAGCTCAGAAGAAAAGATTGAAAGAGCAGAGGAAGGAAGCAGAAACAATTCAAATTGTCGTTAAAATTTTGTTCAGTCTTCTACCGGAGACTGACATTGGAAACTTGTCAACTCCTATTGGCAAGCTCGGCTAGTTGGTTGTTGATGCTTCTGACCAACTGAAGTCCCTTGAAGAAGCTACTCAGACCTTAGCTGAGAAGAATTATAGAAAGAAAAGAGAAGAGAAATAATGGAAGATATTGATATGGGGAAGATTGCTTTATCCCTGAATAAAGATCTTTTGAGAACTGATATTGAAACAGGAGGAAGGGTATTAGCCTATACATTTAATGTTTCATTTTTCTATATTGATCTAATTAAGAGGCGAGAAGAGACAAAATAAGAATTGGAAAAGATATGTACTACATACATACCTTTACAGGATTCAGCCTTAGCTTCTGGAAAATCAGTTGATGATTTGCAAAATCGGTTAGATATGTATGATTTTGAACAGGCTAAGAGACTTCAATCTCTAAAGGAACTAAAGAACTAGTTGAGACCCAAAATGGACATCTTACAATGGGCATATAGGGATGCAAAAGGGGTTTTGGCTACTCCAGAGATGAGCATAGTAGATGTGATGGAAGAATTCATTGCACAGGTTATGACAACCATAGAGATCATTGAAACCTTATTGGAAACATGGGAAAATGATTTTTCTCAGATGAAGATCACTTCCAATGACATTTTCTTGAAAATAGTAGTGAACACTCCTTGATAAAGACTCTTACATTTTTGTATATGTAAACTTTTGATGCAAATTTTGCTATATATATATATATATATATATATATATATATATATATATATGTATGTATGTATGTATGTATGTATGTATGTATGTATGTATGTATGTATGTATTTTACTTTTCAATTTGGAATTGTTGTCAAAGGGGGAGTAGAAATATGTATGTGTTGTGAAAATTTTATATGTATTATTAAGGGGGAGTAGAAATATGTTTGTAAAAATTTTGTGCACACTTAGTTGTAAAGTTGTAAAAAATTTAAGTGTTGCCATCAATGCCAAAGGGGGAGATTGTTGGCTTGATGATGATTGTAATAGATGACTTCATGTGTTGTCATTGATGGCACATGTATACACACACATATGATCACATTGTCTTAGTCATCTTAGTTAAGACAAACCGGTATTACTCCTAAATGTCTTTATATTGCAACTGGTATTGGATGTTTAGTTTTAGATGGTTTAGAGGGTGTCTAACTGGTATATGTAGACAATCGATATATGCAGGAATGGCTTGACACTAGCTTAGAGATTCATCGGAGACCATCAAAGATGAAAATCAAGGACAATTGGTTTATGTGTTGAATGTGGTTAACTCTTAACCGGTATCAGTGTTCCAACCGGTGTTCATTGATTGTGTGATGAGTTATCACCAGTCATGATGAGTTATCCCGAACCGATAGATTTGGCGGCAATTTGTGATGAGTTATGTTAGATTGTCCAGATACACTGCACCTAGGAAATTGTGATATGATTCATGAGCCGACATGAAATCTAATGTCTATATAATGACATTATGATGAACTATTTTTATGTATGCAAAAATAGAGGTGTTGATTTGTTGAAGGCGTTGTGGAATATGTTGGTGACGCATTTTTGAGTGAGAAGAAGAGGATCTATTCAAGAAAGTTGTGCTACTTCTAGATCACACCACTTGTTGTTTTCTAATCACTATAACAATCAAATTCCCTAAAAGGGTAAGCTCTAACAAAATTTATTGTACAAATCCTTTAACAAGGTGATCCATTAGTTTATATTTTAAAATCCTCTACTGAGGTTACTCCTAATAGGGTACTACCTTTAACAGGGTATAGCTCCTAACAAAGCTTTGCGATCTTTAACAGGATTTGCTCCTATCATAGCACTTTTGTAGACCTTAACCAGTCAGTTACCTATTACTGCAGATAGTTAACTTGTGAGTCCCATCTCACCGTGGTTTTTCCCATTTGGGTTTTCTATGTACAATCACTTGTATTATAGTGGATGTTTTACTTGTTGTGGATGCTTTAATATCATTTTGGATTGCATGCGTAGTATTAAGTAAACTTGTTAAGTATCTCTACTAGTCTGTGTTTCAAGTGGTATTGTTTTTGTTTTCACTTATTCACCCCCCCCTCTCAGTGCTTTATAAGTATATCAAACTCTCCAAGCATGGACATCTCAAACATAGGCTGCATTTGGTCAGCAAATTCTCTACATAAGGTATCCTTGTTCCCTCTAAAGATGATGTCATCTACATACACCACAACTAAGATCATGTGTTCACCTTCTACCTTAATATATAAATTGTTGTCAGCATTTCCCTTCTTGAAACCTTGTTGATGGAGATACTTATCCAATCTTGAATACCATGCTCTAGGGGCCTATTCTAATCCATATAGTGCCTTCTTCATCTGCAGACAAATTTCTCATCTTTATGAAGTTGGAATCCTTCAGGTTGCTCTATATATACCTCTTCTTCTAGATTTTCATTCAAGAAGAGAGATTTGACATCCATTTCATATACTTTTTATCCCTTATATGCTGAAAATGCCAAAAATATTATAATTGCTTCAAGTCTTACAACTGGTGCAAAAATATCTTCAAAATCTTCAACTTGAGCATATCCCTTGCATACAAGCCTTGCTTTATTCCTTATCACTTTTCCTTCTTCATTCATCTTGTTCCTATAGACCCATTTAGTCTCAATGGCATTCTTATTAGCAGGTCTAGGAACTAGTTCCCATGTTTTTTTCTTCTCAATCTGTTGCAGCTCATCTTCCATGACCTTCATCCACTTTTCACTCTTGTTGGCCTTATCATATGTCTTGGGTTCCATCTCATTCATGAGGCAGAAGTTTAGTTGCTCATTATTTCTTCCATGCCTTATTCTTGTTTGCACGTCTTCATTCTTGTTGCCAATTATCTAATCTTCAAGGTGGTTCTTTTGAACATACCTATTTGGATCTTTGCTAGGTACCCCTTCTTGTTCACTTTCAAATTGTTCTTCATCTCCAACATATGGTTCTTTAATCTAATTTACTATGGTTTTGTTTTCCTTTATGTAAATCCTCATCAACTCTCACTTGTACACTTTCAACCACCTTCTTCAGCCTTTTGTTAAAACACTTGTAGGCCTTGCTATGAGTAGAGTAGCCTAAGAATATACCTTCATCACATCTTGTTTCAAAGCTATCTAATCCATCTTCATCTCTTATGATAAATCATTTTCTACCAAACACCTTGAAGTACTTGACTGAGGGTTTCCTATCATACTAACGCAGTCAAGGCAGGGAGATCCAATGAAGGACAACCCAACCTTGCAGCTTAACACATAAACCATGCAAAACATACCGGTAACCGATAACAAGATGCCAAAAACAACATAAAGAACAACCGGTAACATACTAGAACACATAACCGGTAAACAGTATGCATAAATCTTATTACAGTCTGAAGGATTACACATGCCACATGTTGGATTGTAGTCCAGGATACAAATAATTCTTACAACACAATTACAAGATCCATAGATCATCCTCATATCAAATCGGCTTCCAAGAACAGTTTGTCGGTTCTACCCTAATCCGAACCTCAGCCTTCCGACCTTAGTCCAACTAGATCAGAATCTTGTCGAATCTACATCTTCACTCGATCTCAAAACTTTGTCTTTCTATCTTTTGATTTCTATCTTCTAAAATGATTCACAGACCTCCATATAAACCATCCATAAATAATTACAACTCAATCAAGTTAGCCCAAAGACCAACCGGTTCATGAAACGTGCAACGGTAACATGTTGGCTCAAATCACTAAGAATAAACACAAAAACATAAAATGATGTGCAGACTTCCGAGAATACCGGCCAAGGCCCATAGCAACATCACCAATGATCTACAAGTCACGAAGGTCAACCGCAACCTGATCCAACTTCGCTCAACACACTACCAGACTAACCGGTAAGAACATATCAACTGGGTCAATACCAGAATCGATAACTCAGTGAGGTTAAATCCAAATGCCATGAAACTCAAACATGACAAAGACAACGAACTCAAGGGAATAAACCTAAAACCACAACACAAAACACTTTAACACAAAGAAATGCCTTGATCTAAAGCAATTCCACTAAAAACTGCTCAACCGGTAAGAGCTAGACCAGTCCTCCTGCATCACATACCATAACTCATAAGGTATCATTTTGTTGTTCACTCTTAGTTGTACTCTATTTAAGGTGTATACAGTTGTCTAGATTGCTTCTTTTCAATAAACATCAAGCAGATTTGCTTCATTTAACATTGTTCTTGCCATTTCCTTGATCGATGTTTCGTTTTTCCTTTCCACAACACCATTTTGTTGTGGTGTCCTAGGGGCTGAATACTATCTTCTAATTCCATGTCTTTCAAAATAATCCTCAAACTCATTTGATGTGAACTCACCTCTACAGTCTAATCTCAGACATTTCAGCTTGCAACCACTCTCTTTTTCAACCAATCTTCTAAAAAATTTGTATCTTTCAAATGCTTGTGACTTGTCTTGAAGAAAGGTGACCCATGTCATCCTTGAAAAATCATCTACAAGCAACATAAAATATTTTTCTCCATTGAGTGTTCATCTTGGTTGGCCCACACAGGTCAGTATGCACTAGTTCTGGTGGTCTTGTAGTTGAGTATTCTTTAGTCTTGAAGCTCACCTTAGTTTGCTTTCCTCTTTGGCATTTACCACACAAAGTATTTGCAGGTTTGATAATCTGAGGTACATGTCTTACATATCCTTTCTTGCTCACTTTGACCAAATTGTCAAAATTAATGTGTTCTAGCCTTCTATGCCACAACCAACTTTCATCAACTTGACCCATCATGCACTAAGATTCAAAGCATTCTTTAAAATTGTATACATTACCATCAATTATCTTGCCTTCTACAACCAATTTGCCATTGCTCTCCTTTTTATTTCACATCCTTTTGAGTCAAATGTAAACTTGTATCCTTTATCACACATTTGACTTATACTCAGTAGGTTGTGTTTCAGACCTTCAACATAGTATACATCATGAGCTTTTAGTTTTCCATCTATGATGAGATTACCCTTTCCTTTTATTTTGATTGATGAGTTGTCTCCAAACCTCACATAACCACCATTCTAATCTTCAACCTTAATGAATTTCTTCTTATCTCCAATCATGTGATTGGAGCAGCTGTTGTCTACTACCCATAAATTTTTCCTTTTCGTATGTAGGGAAGTTTGGACAATCAAACTTGACTCATTTTTGTCCTTTCCTTTTTCTATCCAAACTTGTTTTGTCTCTTCCTTCTTTTCTGCTATCTCATTCTGATATGATTTTGTTTTTTATTCCAAATCTGACACCGCCTTCTTTTGATTAGCAATCCTAAGCTTACGATGTTTTGCAATGTGGCCCAAGTTTGACAATGGTAGCATTTTACATTTGCATTGAATGATGAATTTGAAAATCTATTGTAGGATTGAGATACATTTCTCCTACATTTATGACTCCTATGGCAAACACCATTGCAATGATAACAAATGGAGTTTACATCTCTAAGAGTAGCAAAAGGATTTGTACTTTCATAACTAGGAGGGGACCTACGCATAAGTGTACATTCTGCAATTCTATGAGCATAAGTATTACATTTATAACAGTAGCCATGAAACTGAGGTACATACCAATAATTGTTGAAGTTGTTTCTCATTAGTCTCCTTGGAGCAGCATAACTCGATCTTCTTGAGCTCTTCCTTGTATCCTTGACTCTTGTGAACTCTCCATCATCCATCTTGGTTTTTCCTTTAGGATAAACATGTTTTTTCCTTGTAGTAGCAACATATGTCTTCTTCTTAGTGGGTTTGTTGATGATAAAATTTTGTTTGTTTCCATTCTCACTTGGAGAGGTGAAGTGTATTTCTTTATTGGATGAGTCCTCTCCCTTGGAGCATTGACCAGCATCAAATCCAACACCCTTGGTGTATTTGGAGTGTTTTTGTTAATTCAACATATTATCCAATGCATCAGTGTTTCCCTCATACTTGATTCTCACCTTGAGTTCATCTTTGCACTTTTCAAGTTCCTTTTAGAGATTCACAATTTCTTCCTCCATCTTTTGATACTCCTTTTCCTTACTCTCTAAATCTGATTTAGCTACCTTATACATTCTCTTAGCTTCATCCAATTGTGTTCTCAAATTTGAAATGTTTTGCTCAGACTCCTCAAGACATTTACTCAATTTTCCATGTCCTTCAACAACAACATACTTAATCTTTTTGTAGTCTTTCTCCACCTTTCTGATTTCTTCAAGTGCACTCACAAGTTCACCTCCAAGATCTACTTCAGCTTCAACTTCTACATCCTCTTCTTCATCACTGTCAAAGAAGTCCTGCTTACTAGAATAAGATTCACTATCACTCTTTGAGGTTTCCTTCTCACTTTGGGTCTCTTGTGCCATGAATAGATGAGTTTCCTTTTCATCTTCACTCCAGCTACAATCTGATCCTTTTATCATCTACATGTTTGTCTACACTTTTATTTTATTCCATTCCACACACTGATCTAGAAGTGGTAGGCTCTTTTCTATAGATTTTCTTTAGTATATCCCACATGCTCTTTGCAAATTTACACTTCTTGACCTTCAAAGTGTTGGAATTATGTGAACCAGTATGAGGACATAATGACATTATGTGTTGTCATTGATGTCAATATGATGAAGAGAAGAGAACCAGTATAACACTGTGAACCAACATTTGTGCCAAAGTGAAGCGGTGTGTTTGTTCAAGGTGAACCGGCATATGGTTATGGGAACCAGCACATGGAAGCGTTGTATGACTATCGGTTGGTAGTCTCAACTTTAGGGTTTTCGGTTGAAGTGCTTCAAGCCTGTGTGGCTCAACCGATGATTTTGTGTGATGAGTTAGCATGGTAACAAAGAACAGATCATGTTGCCATGTAAGCCTTGTGCACATGAAGGATCTTGCATGAAGGAGATTATTCCTATCTACCTCGGGAATGTGTGTAGTCTGTAAACGGTGATAACGTGTGATGGGTTATCAACCGCCATGAAATCGGTGGAAAATGGATGATGGAGAATGTCTTGAGATTGGATCAAGACTGTTACATTTAATGCAATGTGCTCAACGGTCAGGATTGAACCGTTTGAATTCCTTAACCTAACAGGTTTAGGGTTTAGGGTTTATGCTACCGACCTATCTGTTTTCCTATAAGGTCGATGCTATGTTTCTTTCTAAGGTTGTTGGAAAAAGTTGTGTGTGTGTATCCAAGAGAAGAGATACGTGATTCTTGCTAGATGAGAGGAGAGAAGTGATACCTATAGAGTGTAAGTACAGAAGGTGAAGAGGAGCTTAAGCGGATCTGCATTGGCATTGAGTGTTGTTCCCAGATCATTGTAATACCTGTTGATCTCTAACCACCTCAACAGTTGGAAAATCCCTTAACAGGGTAGCCTTAACCGCCTTGTTGTAAATCCTTTAACAGGGTGACTCAAAACCATTAAGTTCTTGAAATCCTCTAACAAGGTAACCTTTAACAGGGTTTAACCCTTAACCAGGTATTCTAGCCATCCCTTAACCAGGTGATCCCTAACAGGATCGGTTCCTAACAGAACCTATTGTATCAGTCTTTAACCAGACAAGGCTCCTAATAGAGCGGACTTCTAAAGAGTTCAAAAACAAGCTTGTGGGTATTCATCCCCACCGTGGTTTTTCCCAGTTGGGTTTCCACGTGAAAAATATGTGTGTCATGTGTGATGTCTTCTTCATGTGATACTATGTTGTTTTATGTCAAGGGGTGAATCATGTTGATCAAGTTGCTTATATGTATATCTTTGATGGTAGATTACCAATTCATGCATTAGGGTAAAATGGAAATGAAGTGTTAGATTGTATGAGAAGATAAGTGTTAACCAATTTATGCTTGTCTCAGTTATTTTGGGTTTTGCCGATTGTACTATGATTAAGGATCGGTGTTACTGTTTGTCTGTAAATGCACAGTGTCTGCTGACAAACCGGTTTAAGATTGTGTTTTTTTTTGTACTGATTCACCCCCCCCTCTTAGTACCAGTTTGGTACTATCCATTCATCATTGTGTTATCAATTGGTATCAGAGCATCCTTCAGGTCCTCTATGTTATAAGCTTAACTGCTTAAAGTAAAGATCCCAGTCTAATGATGAAGAGGGAAGGTCCAAATTTTAATAGAGAAAATTTTAGTATATGGAAAGATAGAATGAAGATATACATCAGAAGCATGGGTGCTCAACACTGGAGCTATGTTGAGAATGCCTATGTTGCCCCTACCAGTACTCTCACCGATGATCAAAAGAGAGAAATGTAGGAGAATAGGCAAGTCATGGAAGCCCTGATTAGTAGTTTATCTGAAATTGAGTTTATTGATGTCCAAGATAAGGTAAATCCCAAAGAGGTATGGGATACTCTTGAAAATATCTATGGCAGTGATGAGCATGTAAAACAAGCTAAGGAAGAAAGCCTTACAGGGAACTGTGAAGACATGCAGATGGTTGAAGGTGAGACCATTCAACAATATGGAATAAGAATCAAAATCATTGTTGGAGATATCAAGAGTGCAGGTGGTAAAATGGAAGATTCCAATGTGGTAAGCAAAGTTCTGAGATCCTTATTACCGGTCTATGCAATAAGGGTTGCTGCTATTCAGGAGCTGAGATCAATAGACAAGACTAAGGTATCCCTAGACTCCATCATTGCAAAGTTGATAGCCTATGAGCTGAATAGTTTTGATGGCAGTGTTCAAAAGACTAAATCAACTTTTAAAGCTTCTATTGTACCATCTAGAAAAGGAAAAGAAACTAGCACCAGTGGTGAACCAAGACAGAGCAAAGAAATGGATGATGAGGAGATTCTGATGGCATTTGAATCTCTCCTTGCCAGGAAACTTCCAAAAGGAACCGGCAAATACAGAGGTAAGCTTCCTTTGAAATGCTCTTCTTGTAACTAGATATGACATATTGTTGTAAACTGTCCTAATGGTGATAACAAGGATAAACCGGAAAGGTTCAAGAAATTCAAAGGAGGAAACCAGAGAAATGGTTTTGTGGCAGTTGATGAAGGTGTCACAGATGAAGAATCAGAAGATGAAGAAAATGAAGACATTGTGTTTGTTACTAGCAAGGAAGATGTGTTAGACAAGAAGGCTCTTGTCTCTCGGTTTGATAATTCCAATGAGTAGATTATTGACACTGGTTGTTCTCACCATATGACTGGTGACTAGAGAAAGTTTATATCCTTGGAAGAGTATGATGGTGGTGTAGTTTGCTCTGGTAATGATGCACCATGCATGGTCAAAGGCAGAGGGTTCATCTCTCTAAATGGAAAGAGTAGTGCTAACAATGTGTACTGGGTTGATGGTCTCAGACACAACCTTCTGAGTGTTGCCCAGCTGAACGACAGTGGTCTCACTTTGGAATTCAAGAATGGTGAATTGGTGGCCACTGACATGCAGACCAAAGGTAACCTATTTCAGCTGAATGCAAATATAAGTACATGTCTTATGGCTAAACTTGATGATAGTTGGATATGGCATAGGAGACTCTGCCATGTAAACTTTGATAACATTGTGAAGGCTAGTAAGATCAAGGCAGTTAGAGGGTTGTCGGTGCTAAGCAAACCGGATAATACCTTGTGCAAAGAGTGTCAATTAGGGAAAATGTCTTCCTCAACCTTTAAAGGTAAATCTTTCACTACTGACAATCTACTTGATCTTGTGCATACTGATTTGTGTGGTCCTATGAAAACTAGGAGTGTGCAGGGTGATAGGTACTTCATGATTCTCACTGATGACTACTCAAGAATGATGTAAGTCACATTCTTGAAAGATGAGTCTGAAGCTTTTGTAAACTTCAAAGCTTTCAGAGCACTAGTGGAGAAGGAAAGCAGTAAAAGGATCAAGTTCCTGAGAACTGATCAAGGAGGGGAATTCACTTCTGGTGAATTCAATAAGTACTGTGAAGAACATGGCATCAAGAGGCAACTGTTTGCCCCCCGGACTCCACAACAAAATGGCCTAGCAGAGAGGAATAACCAGACTGTGGTTGAAGCAACTAGAACTATGTTGATTCAAGGAAAGGTAACCCACACCTTTTGGAGAGAAGTGGTGAGCACTGCAATCTACACAATGAACCAGGTACTCATCAAGAAAGGTAAGGATAAAACTCCTTATGAGTATTGGACCAGTAAGACACCTATGGTTAGCTATTTTAGAGTGTTTGGTAGCAAATGTTACATCAAGAGGAGTGAGCACCAAAGCAAATTTGATGTGAAATGTGATAAGGGAATATTCTTAGGGTATTCCACCAAGAGCAAAGCTCTCAAGTTTTTCAATAATAGGACTCAGAGAATCATGGAAAGCATCAATGTAAGAGTTGATGAAACCTCTGAGAAAACTAAGGAAACTGGCAGTGAGCAAGCAGTAAATGAATCGATTGTAACCTTCTGGGAACCGGTTGTCAGTCAACCGAGTAGCAACAACAGTGTTCCTACACTGGCAGATGTAGATGTTGATACTGATGGAGATGAGGATGAAGAAGAAAAGCAAGAGGAATCTATCAAGACCATTCCTCAGTATGTCAAGCTGAATCATGATCCTAAGCAGATCATAGGAGATAAGGATGCAGGAATCCTTACAAGAAGAAAGGTCAGAGAAAACTCATGTATGATCTCTGAATTTGAGCCCAAATCATTCAAAGAGGCACATAAAGATGAAGATTGGATCAAGGCAATGGAAGAGGAACTTGACCAAATAGAGAAAAATGGTACATGGTCTTTGGTACCCAGACCGGAGCATAAAAATGTCATTGGTACCAAATGGGTTTTCAGAAATAAGCTGAATGAGGATGGCACAGTGATTAGGAACAAAGCCAAACTAGTGTGCAAAGGATATGCCCAAGAAGAAGGAGAAGACTATGGAGAAACCTTTGCTCCTGTAGCCAGATTGGAAGGAGTTTGTATGCTTCTTGCATATGCAGCTTTTAAAGGTTTCAAAGTATATCAAATGGATGTAAAATCTGCATTCCTAAATGGTGTACTTGAAGAGGAGGTGTATATAGAGCAACCAGATGGGTTTTCCCTATCTGAAGATAGTGACATGGTATGTAGGCTACATAAAACCTTATATGGTCTAAAGCAGGCACCTAGAGCTTGGTATGAACATCTGCAGTCCCATCTTGTGAAGATTGGATTTGAGAGAACAAGTGAAGATAGCAATATCTACTTGAAGTCTAAAGGAGATTAGATCCTAATCTATGAGGTATTTGTTGATGACATTATCTTCAGTGGAGATGACAAGATGAGTCATGAGTTTGCAGATGAGATGAAGAAAGAATTTGAGATGTCACTCATAGGGGAGATTAAGTTCTTCATTGGACTGCAAATCTAGCAGATGAAAGATGGAATCTTTATCACTCAGTCCAAGTATGTCAAAGAGGTGTTGAAGACCTTTGGCATGGAAGATAGCAAACTAATTGGTACTCCAATGGTGACCAGTTGTAAACTATCCAAAGAAGATGACTCGGCATTGGTTGATGAGAAGGAATACCGATCAATGATTGGTAAGTTACATTATGTAGTGCATAGCAGACCAGATATTGCACATGCAGTTGGCATTACTACAAGGTTCTAGAAAAGCCCAAGAGAATCCCACTTGGTTGTAGTCAAGCGGATTCTTAGGTATCTGAAGGGAACTGTTGATTATGGATTGTGGTATCCATATAGCAAGGATTTCAACTTGAAAGTATACACAGATGCTGATTGGGCATGTAATGTAGATGACCGGAAAAGCATAATCGGTGGTGCATTCTTTCTTGGTGGGAAACTGGTATCATGGATGAGTAAGAAGCAGAGTTGTATCTCTCAGTCTACAGCGGAAGCAGAGTATGTTGCAGCTTTCATGAACTGCACTCAGACAATTTGGATGAAACATGTATTAAATGGCTTCAAAGTTCCTGTATCTGAACCGGTAAGTATATTTTATGACAATACTAGTGCAATTAATATCTCCAAGAATCCGGTTTTACATTCTAGAACCAAGCACTTTGGGCTTAAGTATCATTTCTTGAGGGAAAAGGTTCAGAACAAATAGATTGCACTGGAACATGTTTCCAGTAAGGAGCAGTTAGCAGACATATTCACCAAGCCTCTCCCGAAGGCTACATTTATGTACTTAAGAGGTGAATTAGGGGTGTTTCCCCTTCAGGAGGTAAACTAAAATCATATGCTCCACATCAGTCAGGTATTGCATAGTCAATTTTTTTTCAGGATTGATGTGTTGAAGGATGCTACTCCTCAGGGGGAGCAACATAATGGAACAGGGAAGCTTGTGCCTCCACTTTGGCATTGTTGTCAAAGGGGGAGAAGATGTGAAGCGGAGAAGATATCTGTAGAAAATGGGGAGAAGATGTGAAGTGGAGAGATATCTTTGTATATTGCCATCAATGCCAAAGGGGGAGATTGTTGGCATTATGTGAACCGGTATGAGGAGATAATGACATTATGTATTTTCATTGATGTCAATATGATGAAGAGAAGAGAACCGGTATAACATTGTGAACCAACATTTGTGCCAAAGTGAAGCGGTGTGTTTGTTCAAGGTGAACCAGCATATGGTTATGGGAACCGACACATGGAAGCGTTGTATGACTACCGGTTGGTAGTCTTAACTTCAAGGTTTCTGGTTGAAGTGCTTCAAGCCTGTGTGGCTCAACTAGTGACTTTGTGTGATGAGTTAGCATGGTAACAAAGGAACAGATCATGTTGCCATGTAAGCCTTGTGTGTGTGAAGGATCTTGCATGAAGGAGATTGTTCCTATCTACCTCAGGAATGTGTGTAGTTTGTAAACGGTGATAACGTGTGATGGGTTATCAGCCACCATGAAATCGGTGGAAAACGAATGATGGAGAATGTCTTGAGATTGGATCAAGACTGTTTCATTTAATGCAATATTCTCAATGGTCAGGATTGAACCATTTGAATTCCTTAACCTAACAAGTTTAGGGTTTAGGGTTTATGCTACCGACCTATCTATTTTCCTATAAGGTCAATGTTATGTTTCTTTCTAAGGTTGTTGGAAAAAGTTGTGTGTGTGTATCCAAGAGAAGAGATACGTGATTCTTGTCAGACCAGAGGAGAGAAGTGATACCTGTAGAGTGTAAGTGCAGAAGGTGAAGAGGAGCTTAAGCGGATCTGCATTGGCATTGAGTGTTGTTACCAGATCATTGTAATACCTGTTGATCTCTAACCACCTCAACAGTTGGAAAATCCCTTAACAGGGTAGCCTTAACCGCCTTGTTGTAAATCCTTTAACAGGGTGACTCAAAACCATTGAGTTCTTGAAATCCTTTAACAAGGTAACCTTTAACAGGGTTTATCCCTTAACCGGGTATTCTAGCCATCCCTTGACCAGGTGATCCCTAACAAGATCAGTTTGTAACAGAACCTATTGTATCAGTCTTTAACCGGACAAGGCTCCTAATAGAGCAGACTTCTAAAGAGTTCAAAAACAAGCTTGTGGGTATTCATCCCCACCGTGGTTTTTCCCAGTTGGGTTTCCACATGAAAAATATGTGTGTCATGTGTGATGTATTCTTCATGTGATGCTATGTTGTTTTTTGTCAAGCGGTGAATCATGTTGATCTAGTTGCTTATATGTATATCTTTGATGGTAGATTACCTGTTCATGCATTAGGGTGTAATGGAAATGAAGTGTTAGATTGTATGAGAAGACAAGTGTTAACCGGTTTATGCTTGTCTCAGTTATTCTGGGTTTTGTTAGTTGTACTCTGATTAAGGATCGGTGTTACTGTTTGTTTGTCAATGCATAGTGTCTGCTGACAAACCGGTTTAAGATTGTGTTTTTGTCTATGCTAATTCACCCCCCCCCCCTCTTAGTACTAGTTTGGTACTATCTGTTCATCATTGTGTTATCACAAAGACACTATATCAAACAGCCCACTAAGAATAATCTTCTTGGCTTCATCATTGCATTCATATTCTCTTTTAGCTTCAGGTTTAGTAGGAGGAGTGGCAGAAGATGTGTAACCATTCTTGACAGACATCGAGACATCATAACCTAGGGAGGAGAAATAGACTTCCATTCTAGAGCTCCAAATGAAATAGTTTATGCTATCAAACATTAGTACACCAACAGAGGAATACACATTCCTAGCCATTGTGTTCAAACACCAGAATCTACCCAAGCTGGAGAAAGCTTATTTAAAAGGGAACCTAAGGCTCTGATACCAATTGAAGGAACACAATGGACCACTGAGAGGGGGCTTGAATGAGTGGTAATAAAAAAAAATTAACTTATCCAAATGATTTAAGCTCTAATTACATAAATCATTTAACTTTGAGTAGAGATATCAAACACATTTAAACACACACAAGACAAGCTTATTGTTAGAATCAGAGATCATTGAGGGGGGGGTGAATCATTTATCTATCGAAAATTAAATCCTTAAAATTATTATGTATCCACCGGTTAGCAATACATAACAGAAAATAAATAAACATGCAACAAAAATACCCAAATCCACAACACTGAAAATTTTACATGGAAACCTAGAAAGGGAAAAACCACAGTGGGGCCGGAACCCACAATATTCATATACTATGTCCAGAAGTAAATAAATATTACATAGATGAGGAATACAATTGCATTCAGGGTCATTTCCTAGAGCTCACTGCTCAGATATAATTTCCCAGAAGGCTACAACCTTCAAGGAAGTCTCACTGACTTACAATTTGATTACAATGAGAAAATACAATGAAATGAACTCTCAATTAGCATCTGAATATGCAAGAATGAGTTTCAGTTAAGAACTGAATCCCTGACTGTCTTTTCTCTACTGAATACTCAGTTTCTGTCTCAATCAGCTACTGGTTGGTCTGAAAGCAAAGTGCGCACGTGAAACTACACTCAATCGCACCAAAATAGATCACCACACCACTAACTCACCGAAAATCAATCGCCAAATCGATCCTATAAATTTGGTCTTAACATAAAAGCAATCTCCTTCAAGTTGGCTTCAATCTCAAACAAAACATAGCATCGGACCACAAGATTATAATCACACGCTTCCTAAGGGTCTTTCCAATCACCGAGATCACCAAAACAATCACCAAAAACACTGCAATCGTCGTAAATCATTCCGGATCAAAACATTGTAGAAATACCTTGTTTTGTTGATTAACTGCCTACCGATTAACTCTAACTTCTGGGTAAGATGAATCATAACCTTTGGATCAAATAACTAAGAAGAGTTTCCATCAATGACAACCCTAGACCATAAATTAGGCATCGAGAGTCATCGGATGAGTGTCAATTGCCAACACTCATAACACAAGATATATGAGGAAAACCCACGGTGGGGAAAAATCTCGGTTAGAAATATTGTTGGAGTACCTACTCCAAGGAGCACCTACCCCTGATCTGAGCACCCCCTCAGATGAATACAATGAACAAGTATGGAAATACAGTTCAAGCACCTTGTTACAAAGGAAGTTTTGTAACTCACAATATTTCCTACACTTGAGATTGATTGACTCCTTTTGGCACTCCAATCTTTTTACTTCAATCTCTATTATCTTCTCTTTGTTTATCTTTGCTCATGTTATTTGATCTCTTCAATATGTCTTTTTTTGTCAACTTTTTATCAACCTATTGTTTTCTACTCCTCTTTGCACACTAATCTCTGGTTGCATCTCAATCAATCTTCTTTATCTACCTCCCACAGTGTAAATAACTCATTGTGTAATTTTCCTTGACTCTGCACTCTATCTGGTTGTTGATCTCTTCTCTTCGCGGCTGCATTCTACTATACCTTCTTGGTTCAGTTCTCTTTCTTTTCTCTTCTCTGAGTGACTACCTTGTTATTTCTGCTTCTCAAAAAAACTTATCTACCATGTTCTAGACCTTTCCTCTCTACTGCACACTTCACCATTCGGCTGCTGCTCTACAACTTTTTATTTGTTCCATTCTCTTCTCTCGGCTCTCTAATCTCTTCTTCACCTTGTTGAATGATCTCATCTTTATGTTATCTCACTATCTACTTCTACAACTTCCTTTTGTTCACTACTCTTGGTGGCATCTCGCTCTCTTTTCATCAACTCTACTTCAAAATTTAGTTCAATTTTTTTTTTCCACCTTTATCTCTTGTTATTGTGAGAGGATCCATTTATTACTAAGAGGGGTGGGGGTGAGGGGGGGGGGGGTGAATTAGTAATAATAATAAACTAAAATCTTTTATCAATCTAAAAATACTTCTCAAAAATAGTTCATAACCAGTATCGGTAACTACTCAATCAATCACTTAAAGAAGATTTACCAAACTACTCATTCATGTGTTCATCAACATGTAAGAAATGTAATGATATCAAATCCACACATAAACAAATCACCCACCATATGAACACTGATATTTTTCACATGGAAACCCAAATGGGAAAAACCACAGTGGGAATTGATACCCACAAAATTTGCACTCTTTCAGAATGTGCCCTGTTAAAGGCCTAGTCCGGTTAGGAGCTTTACAATAATGCCCGGTTAAGAGAAGACCATGTTAGGAGTCTCCCGGTAAAGGGATTTTAACCTCAGCCCTGTTAGGAGCTTTACCTTGTTAGGAGTAACCTTGCTAAAGGATTTAAACTCAAGTTTTTGAGCCACCCGATGAAGGGATTTACAATATCAGGCTTGTTAGGACCTACCCAGTTAAGGGATTTAATATTTTTGTAACTATTAGGGAACAACAGGTAAATGACCTTATCACAACACTCTTTTCTTGCTAGTATAGATCCTTTTTAGCTCCAATCTGCTTCACACATGCAGACATCTCAATGTGGTTCGGCACACTCTCCTTCTCTGATCACCGACACAATAAACCTTCTCAAACTTGACCTAAATATATTTTTCAACTCAGATGGTTACATAACCTGAACTTACAATGAATTTACATCATAGATCATATCAGATCATTACAAATCATTACAGTTCATCATACATATCGTACAGCAAATTACAAGATAATTACAGCCTTTGAATGATCATAACACATCACCGCACATCGATCTGATAAGCTATCAAATCCTTATCACATTCTGCTAAGTACTTCATTGTTTCCCAAGAAATTCACTCCTTGATCATGCTAAAGCAATATCTTATCCATTCACATGGATTCTAACACACCACCACTAAGATAAGATCATGAAAAGATTCACCGCCAAACCATAAAACATCACCAGTTAAAGATCTTGTCACCGGTTCTCAAACTCTACACTAAATATACAACAGTCAATTACAAGCATGACTTTCAGTTCTCCAAACATGATGTGGTTCCTTTCATAGACTCATTATAATGTCATAAGCATAGATTCCAAACTGCAACACCTAACTCAACACAAATCTCTACCATAACCATCTCCTTCTCTGTTCCTGCTTACCGGTTGACTACAACTTAGGAGTTTTGTTGTCCAACTCAATCCATTACCAGTTATAAACATGGTTGCCATCAATGTCAACACAAATAACTGATCTTAAAGTATCATATCACGATTATATCATCACCAACAGTCCATTAATATATCATCATCAATAGTCCATCAATCTCCTCATATTAACTTCATCCTTTACTGATACATCGTAATCTTCATTAGTTATGCCAACATGCCAACATTCTCCCCTTTGGCATTGATGGAAACACTAAAAGAATGCAACACCAAAATAATCAACTGATGACAAATACTAGGAACTCATCATGTCATGCTGTACTGATATGTGCTTCACTTGATCTTCTCCTCCTTTGCATTACTTCTCCCTGTCATTGTTCTTCTCCCCTTTGACAGCAATGCTAAAGGTGCAAAGACATCTTTTGTCTTCTTTTTTGCTACTTCATCTCTGCTGCTCCCCCTGAGGAGTAACCCACTTCTCATCAATTCATAGTGAAAGATATTCAAGAAGTCCACCGGATTGATGCATCACTGGCATCCTAGTTGATCTTGTGTAGGGGTATAACCCCTAGCTTGCCTCTGAGATATTCAAAGGTTGCCTTAGGTAATGGCTTAGTGAATATATCTGCCAAATGCTCCTTACTTGACACATGCTCCAATCTCACTTTCTTTTCCTACACTCTTTCTCTCAGAAAATGATACTTCAATTCAATATGTTTATTCCTAGCATGCATTATCAGGTTCTTTGAAATGTTTATAGCACTAGTGTTATCACAATGTATGACTACCAGTTCTGTCATATACTCCTTGAATCCTTCCAAGACATGTCTCATCCATATAGCTTGTGTACAATTCATGGACGCAGCCACATACTATGCTTCTATTGTAGACTAAGATATACAACTTTGCTTCTTACTGGTCCAAGATACCAGTCTACCACCTAGAAATAATGCTCCACCTATTGTGTTTTTTTGGTCATCCACATTACTTGCCCAATCAGCATCAGTGAATACCTGCAAAGAAAAATTTCCTCTTTATGGATACCATAATCCATAGTCAATTGTCCCTCTAAGATATCTAAATATTCTCTTCACTGAGGTCATATGTGACTCCTTAGGGCTCTTCTAAAATCTTGCTACTAAACCAACTTCATGGGCAATATCTGGTCTACTATGAACAACATAATGAAGTTTCCTAATCATATATATGTATCCCTTCTCACCCACTGAGGGTGAATCATCTTCTTTTGACAATCTGCAACCTGTAACCATAGGTGTTCCAACTAGTTTACAATCTTCCATTCCAAATGTTTTCAATACTTCCTTCACATACTTGGACTGACTGATAAAAATTCCACCTTCCAGTTGTTGGGCCTGCAAACTAATGAAATTCTTTATCTCACCTATCAGAGACATCTCAAACTCTTCCTTCATATCATGTCCAAAAGTCATACACATATCATCATTTCCTCCAAATATGATGTCACCAACAAATACTTCTGCAATCAACATCTTGTCTCCTTCAGCCTTGAAATAAATATTGTTGTCCTCATTGATTCTCTAAAATCCTATCTTTATCAGATGTGCATGAAGTCTTTCATACCATGCCCTTGGTGCTTGCTTTAATCCATATAATGATTTATTTAGTTTGCATACCATATCCTTATCTTCTAACAATGCAAACCCATTCGGTTGTTCAATATACACCTCTTCTTCAAGAATACTATTCAGAAATGCTAACTTTACATCCATTTGGTAAACTTTAAAACCTTTAAAAGCTGCAAATGCAAGTAGCATTCTAACTTCTTCAAGTCTAGCAACTAGTGCAAAGGTTTCTCCATAATCGTCACCTTCTTCTTGTGCATATCCTTTGCATACAAGTCTAGCCTTGTTCCTAACCACTTCATGATCTTCATTCAGTTTGTTTCTAAACACCCACTTAGTTCCAATCACATTTTTATCAGCTGGTCTAGGGACAAGTGACCAAGTGTTGTTTTTCTCAATCTGATTGAGCTCTTCATTCATTGCCTTTATCCAATCATCATCCTTAAGAGCTTCTCTTACTATCTTCAGTTCAACTGTGGAAATCATACAAGCACTTTCTCTGATCTTTCTTCTTCTGTGTACTCTAGCATTCTTATCACCAATTATTTGATCTACTGAGTGATTCAACTTTACATATCTAGGTATAACTGATTCTAGTATAGAAGTCTCTTCTTGTTCATCATCTTCATCTTCTTCATCTACTGGTTGAGCAGTATCCTCCACACTGTTCTACTCTGCATCATTTGAATCTCTGACTCAATAATCATTCTTATTTTCATCTACTACATCAGACTTGCTGGTAACATCACATTTCCTCGCAACTAGGGTTTTCGGTCTGAATGCTCTTCCACAATCTTCACAATCAGCTATCAACTTCGCCAATGTAGCAGTCAAAAGTTCTTATGTGTTCCTGTTGCTCTCCAAATGTGCTCTCAAAAATGCTAAGTGAAAAATGAGACTATCAAACACCTTTTTATTTCCCTTTTGTCATACCGGTTGAACATACCCTAATCACCATTCAACTCTTAAACTTGATATCGACACACATATCACATCCAATTTACAAAAAATTGAGATGTAACCGATTCAAAATCACTCCATGACATCATATAACATCAAAATATGCAGATTTGACTTACCACACACTATTAGGGGGGTCCAAAAATGGATCTGACAATGTGTTCCCCTAAGCTTCATCATAGCTTAGTTTACCGATGAAGGATTATCCACACTAGGTGAAGAATTGGATTCCTTTGATGGTATCTCCTCACTTTTCTTCTTCCATATCTTATTCATCTCATTTTTTATTTTTTCCACATCTACCATCTTCTTTCCTTTTTGGTCAACAGATTGATTAACTGGTTTGTTCATTCTATCTCTGCTAAACTTTGCAAGGTGTCCCGATTTGTGACAATGGAAACATGCCATTCAAAATGTGCTCCAGGGTCTAGCATTGCCTCTACCAGTTCTTCTTCAACAATTCATAGCTACATGACCATAGTTGTGACAAATTGAACATGTCACATTCCATCTATTCTCCATTTCATATGGACTAGATCGGTTCACATAAGGTCTTTGCCAAGTAGGATTCCTCCGGTCATTGTAAGATCTTTGCCATTCTCCATTAGACCTCAGATTCATGTATGATCTCTGATTGATCACTCTTGACCTGCACTCAACAAATCTATGCCCATACTTGTTGGAATTGAAGCAATATCCACTAAAAGTTCTAGGCTTATATCCTTCATATGCATTAAATCTATATCCATCAAAAGTATTGGATCTACTTCTATAAACATTAGTAGTATGACCTACCTTATGATATAAAACATACCAGTTTGTAGGTTCTCTTACCAGTGTTCTTCTTTTTGGTCTTTGGTGCATATTTGGCTTCATGCACGGTGTCCTTGGTACTAGATGGCTCTCCTTGTTCAAAGGTTGTGAATCCCAAGCCATGTGTATCTCCATTCTTCTTTTGTGACTAAATCTTCTCATCAAGCATAGAAGTGCTCTTGTTGAATTTAGCTAGTAACTCATTTGCATCGGCCAACTGCTTGGTAAGTTCCTCATTCTTCTTTGTAAGACTTTCTCTAAGAAACATAGCCATGGCTAGATCAGTTTGTATATCCTCTTTTTCCTCATGAAGTTGTGCATGCAAGGTATTAATTTCCTGGTTCAGCTTTAAGATCTCATGATCCTTATCTCTTATTGTGTCCTCAATTGTCCTTCTGGCTTCCAACTCTTGACTCATCCTGATGGTAAGGGCTTCCAGTTCTCTCCTTAGATTTGTCTTATCATCATTCAACTTTTCCACCTCATTAACCAAGGCATCAATGTTTGCTTCCTCAGATGAACTGTTTTCACTAAGTTCCATCAACTGCTCAGCCAGGTCTCTTCTCTTAGCCAATGAAGCTTTGTACTTGACTTTTAGTTCAACATAGGATTCTTCAGATTCTACAAGCCTATTTGGAATCTCTCACTTACTCATTGAACCTTCCCCCATTTTAGCCTTAAGGATCTTTACCTCAAGCGGTTAAGCTTCTACACAAAGAGGACCTAGGGCTCTGATACCAGTTGTTGTTGTGAGGATCCAGTTATTACTGAGAGGGGGGGGTGAATTAGTAATTGTGAGATTTTGCCAAGATCAAGAGGAAATGGAAATCACAAATAAGAGAGAACAAAATACATGATAGAAATAAACTGTATTCTATCAAGATGAAAATACTAATCAACTGGATCATCAAGCGTTCAATTACATACAATGAATATGAGCCTGCTTATATAGGCAAGGCTATATGGATATGTGAGAACACAAACATGACATGTGGCTCAATAAGAAACAAGGGTGGGTAGGAAATAGTTGTGGGTAGGTAGGAGAAACAATATAATAGTCCACATGAGGTGGATCACCCACTGAATGTGGAGTGTAACAACAAGATCACACCATAAAAGGTGGAAATTCTCCTACACACACTATCCCAATGTGGCACAAACACCCACGTGTATCATACCCAAACTACTATGAAATGCAATTCCTAAGTAAACTTAAGTAAAGTGTAATAATATCCATGATGAATAATTATTTACACCAACACCCCCCCTTAAGTGCAACTTAGTGGAATGCACTTAAGTCTACAATGCAACTAAGAAATGCAAGATGGGTCCTGACTACTAGGCCATGTTAGGTACCCATCTACAAATGCAAATGCATGCAAACCAATGCAATGAAATCTCTCACAAAGAGGGGAAAGAGAGAAAAACCCAATGGGAAAAAACCCTCCCCCAAAAGAGAGATGAAAACTAGATACAAAGAACTCTCATAGAAGTATGTGAAGGACAAAACCCCATGTGAGGAAAAAGTCCCCCCCATATGAAAGAAGAAGAAGAAGAAGAAGAGAGACTAGGAAGCCCCCCCTCAATGTGGAATCTGCACCAATTATAGAAGCTCGATGATGTATGAAGAAACTGCTCCACGAACATTGAACAACATTCCTCCCCTTAGGAAAAGAAACAAAACCAAAGGTGTATCCATGAAGTCTCCCCAATAATAAAGGGAAGATGTATGAGAAAAACTCATGATGAATGGAATCTCTGAAAATTGCTCAAGTGTCCCCATGTCGATGCTGAAAGATACCCGCTTCAAAGGTGGTAAACTGTGCCACACTGTTGAAAAGGGCACTCCAAGATCTAGTGGAGATGGATGTAGAACATGTCCCAAAGACTCACATATCTCCTCAAAAGATAAAGAGACCTCCTCCAACTATTGTACATAAGTATCCACAATCATGTCAACCTCAAAAGAATGATCATGTAGAGAATGAACAAGAGGGTCATAGTGTGCCCTCACAATAATTGAAGAAGGATCATCTTCATCAAAGAGAAGATGAATGCCATCAATGATGTCTCCCAAATCTGCAATGTAGGATTCCACAAACAAACCTGCAATGTCTGTCAAGTAATCATCCCATGCATCTAAAGCTAGAAGACAATGAATATCGTGTAGCACTAAATCACATGAAGGCAAAATTGTCGCACTATCTGCATCATCAGGTACAATAGGTGATGTGATATCAATATGAGGAGATGAAATACAAGGCTCAAGAACGGGGTCACATGTGAGAATCCCCATGTTCAAGTGCCCAAAGTTCTCCTCAAAATCTGAACCATCACAAGAAGTGTGATCATCATGTGTAGAATCATCAAATGTGAAATCATCATCATCAACAAAATCCGAAAAGGAGTATAACCGAGATGCATGATCAACCACCCTAGTCGCAATGATAGCTCTAGTCTCCAAGTCTCTAATGAAAACTGACTCAGGTGTGAACTCCCCAACTCTCTTAGTTGCGCCATGTGTGATTTGATAGATGGAAAGGAGATTGTTTTTCAAGTGGGGTACACACAACATATCATTGAAGGAGTTATCCCCAATGTCAATAGATCCTTTCCCAATCACATCCATGTATGTATGATTGCCCATCAAAATTTGTGGCATGGTGCAAGGCTTCAATGTAGAGAACATAGACTATGAAGATGCCATATGATGAGAGGCCCCTGAATCTAGAAGCCATCTCTCTAAATCATGACTTGTTGTAGCACAAAAATCTTTTCCTTTTCTTGTCCCAAAAGATTGAGTCTTCGCACTTGTAGAAGCCATGAATGCTTGCCCTTTTCCTTTTGAATGTGAGGAAGTGGAAGTTGATGAATCCTCCTTCTTGTAGACATTAGGCAAATCAATGTTATGCTTTTTGAGGCTATGTGTGATCTCATCAATCTTCTTAGAATGGAAATGATGCTCCTCATGACCAAAATTTTTACAATAGGCACAAGTAGGTCTCTCCCTCTTTGGTGAGTTATCCCTCTTGGAAGAGAATGAATCTCCTTGTTGTGGAGAGGATGATTCTTTGTCCTTAGGCTTTGATTGCCATTTCTTCTTGTTTGAGTTGTTCTTTCCTTGATTTCCTTTGTTCCCTTGATTTTCCACTAATGCTTGAGACTTAGAAGCCTTAAGAATGCCCATGCTTATCAACTTAGTTTGTTCCATCATCAACATTTCAGTGAAAGCATCAAATGTAGGCATTGTGTAGCTTGAACCCATTATCATCCTATGGGTTTAGAAACTAGAAACAACTGTTGCATATTCTTGTGGAAGCTTGCCCATCAAGTTGAACATCAATTGAGTATCCTTCTTATCAATGCCATAATCCTTGAGTTGTGCCCTCAACTCATTTTCTTTAGTGACATAATCTTGTATAGTATCAAAGTTCTTGGGATCTAACATGGTGAGATCATTATCAATTTGATATCCCCTAATCTCATCAACTTGACCATACAAGTCTTGAAACTTTTGCCAAGCATCCTTGATTAGAGTACACATCTCAATATTAAAAATGAGATCCTTTGATACATACTTTCTTAAGGTACCAATTGCCATGATATTTTTAGTGATCCAATCCAAGTGACCAACTGGATCAAGCTTAGGATCAGTGGGAGCAACAATAGTTCCATCAATATAATGAGTTAGTCCTTTTTCCATAAGTTTACTCCATGCATCAATTTTCCAAGTAGCATAATTATGAGGAGTTAATAGAGGAAACTTAGAAGAACCCATAGCAACAAAAAGGAAGGAACACAAGAGCACAAAAGAACAAGAGACATCCCCCAAATTCACTCAATCAAAGTACCCCCCCCAAAAAAATGATGATTTTGGCACTTTATATGTAGTGCGTGTACAACAGGCCACTTGCAAAAAATGGCAAGGTGGACTTCTGATTTTGTTTTACAACTACCCCAATAAGCTAAGAACTACAAAGAAAAAGATCAGAAAGATAGATCTATGCAATACAAATGCCAAATTGGCCAAATAATACCATATGATGAAAGTATAATTTCTACCCAAAATTGCCAAAAAATGATAGCAGATTATGAAAGTAGATGAAAAATTATGCACTTTAAAAAAAACGGCACCTAAAAAGGAGTCCATCTAAGCCCAAATGAAGCCTCCAAAGTTGTAAAAATTGGGATTTCATGACTTCTGAAAAACCTATATCCAAAAATCTGAAAAATCCTACACCATTGTACAAATCACAAAATTCTACCCCAAAATAAAAAAAATTGTTCGAAAAAAGGAGTCCAGATGAGTGAGATATCGCTATTTGAAAATTGCCTGCAAAATTATAATTTCTGGAAAATTACCGCCACGGCTTCAAACCTCAAATGCCTCTAGATTTGGCCTCTGAAGTCCAATTTGGATGAAACAAAAGGAAAAAATAACTTTCTTGGACCTCCTCAATCCAATGGTGACCTCAGATTTGACCCATCAAGCTTCAATAATAACCTGCAATAGAAAGCTCCAAAATGCAAACCCCAAATAACATCCAATTTCTCTCAATTGGCAAACCAATGACACTCTAATGGCTCTGATACCATGTGAGATTTTGTCAAGATCAAGAGGCAATGGAAAACACAAATAAGAGAGAACAAAATAGATGATAGAAATAAATTATATTCTATCAAGATGAAAATACTGATCAACTGGATCATTAAGCGTTCAATTACATACAATAAATATGAGCCTGCTTATATAGGCAAGGCTATATGGATATGTGAGAACACAAACATGACATGTGGCTCAATAAGAAACAAGGGTAGGTAGGAAATAGGTGTGGGTAGGTAGGAGAAACAATATAATAGTCCACATGAGGTGGATCACCCACTGAATGTGGAGTGTAACAACAAGATCACACCATAAAAGGTGGAAATTCTCCTACACACTATCCCAATGTGGCACAAACACCCAAGTGTCTCATACCCAAACTACTATGAAATGCATTTCCTAAGTAAAGTGTAATAATATCCATGATGAATAATTATTTACACCAACGGTAATAATAATAAATTGAAATCTTTTATCAATCTGAAAATACTTCTCAAAAATAGTTCATAACCAGTACCGGTAACTACTCAATCAATCACTTAAAGCAGATTTACCAAACTACTCATTCATGTGTTCATCAACATGCAAGCAATGTAATGATATCAAATCCACACATAAACAAATCAACCACCATATGAACACTAAGATTTTTCACATGGAAACCCAAATGGGAAAAACCACAATGGGAATTGGTACCCACAAAATTTGCACTCTTTCGGAATGCACCCTGTTAAAGGCTTAGCCCGGTTAGGAGATTTACAATAATGCCCGATTAAGAGCAGACCTTGTTAGGAGTCACCCGGTGAAGGGATTTTAAACTCAACCCTGTTAGGAGCTCTACCTTGTTAGGAGTAACCTTGCTAAAGGATTTAAACTCGAGTTAATGAGCCACCCGATGAAGGGATTTACAATATCAGGCCTGTTAGGACCTACCCGGTTAAGGGATTTTAATATTGTTGTAACTATTAGGGAACAACAGGTAAATGACCCGATCATAGCACTCTCTGGTTGCTAGTATAGATCCTTTTCAGCTCCAATCTACTTCACACATGCAGACATCTCAATCTAGTTCGACACACTCTCCTTCTCTTATCATCAACACAATAAAACATCTCAAACTTGACCTAAATACATTTTTCAACTTAGTCGGTTACATAACCCTAACTTACAATGAATTTACATCATAGATCATATCAGATCATTACAAATCATTACAGTTCATCATACAGATCATACAACAAATTACAAGACAATTACAGTCATTGAATGATCATAACACATCACCACACATCAATCTGATAAGCTATCAAACCCTTACCACATTTTGCTAAGCACTTCGTTGTTTACCAAGAATTCACTCTTTGATCATTCTCAAGAAGCATCGTATCTATTCACATGGATTCTGACACGTCACCACTAAGATAAGATCATGAAAAGATTCACCGCCAAACCATAAAACATCACCAATTAAAGATCTTGTCACTGGTTCTCAAACTCTACACTGAATATACAACAGTCAATTACAAGCATGACTTCTGGTTCTCCAAACATGATGCAGTTCCTATCATAGACTCATTATAATGTCATAAGCATACATTCTAAACCACAACACCTTACCTCAACATGGATCTCTAGTGCAACGATCTCCTTCTCTGTTCGTGCTTACCAATTGACTGCAACTTAGTAGTTTGATGTCCAAATCAATCTATTACTAGTTACAAACATGGTTGCCATCAATGACAACACAAATAAATGATCATAAAGTATCATATCATAATTTTTTCATCACCAACAGTCCATCAATATATCAACATCAACAGTCCATCAATCTCCTCATATTAACATCATCCTATACCGATACATAATCATCTCCATCGGTTATGCCAACATCTTTGTCTTCACCAACTACCTCGGTCAAATCACATTAGCTACCTTGCACAATCAGATCTGCCTCGGAGAATATATTCCCTCCAAATCTGCATTTAAACTTAAATTATTTTGTCCCTTTAAGATCTGTTTTGTAGCAGATTTTATTTTATTTCTTGGATCGACTATCTACATTAAATGACACTTCTCTATTTTTTTTAACATTCTATGTACTGGTTTCCTATTTTTAGCTAGCTCAATCTGTCTGACAGATTTGATTTTTCTTCTGTCGATCACCTCGGGCGCATCAATCATCTGCAACAGATTTTCCATTAATGCATTTTCCATCTTCTACTCTGAAAGGATCGACAACATCCTCCTTTTAAATTCTCTACCTGTGTAGTCACCGACTTCAACATACATGATTCATTCTTCGACCATCTAGAATCCACCTGTCTTCATTTTCGGTGTCCAAGTTGGTCTGTCAAATATGGTCAACCACCACATAAGTCATCTTCCTTATTGGCAGGCAATGTGGCTGCAAACTTGGTAAAAATCTCCAAATTGGTTGGCACGCTAACGATTCATCTGATCAACAAGTGGCCTCTGATTCACTCCGTACATGCCACGTTGTTGGGTCAAACTTGATCAATGCCCATGTGGACAATCGATCTACTTCAATTAGCACATCTCACTATTACCTTACGCACCTGTTGAGTCTATTTTCTTCCCTCTTTGCATGTTGCAGAATGGCAAGATGCCAAAGTGCCTTTTCTGCACGCCTGTTGAATGCCATTTTGAATACCTCTACAAGTCATGAAATAGCGCGAGGGATCTAACTTATTTCCCCGTGCACCCACTAGAAGCCTTTTGATCCACTTGTTGTTGTCATGAAATAGCAGGTAGCAAAATGTCCTCTCCCACGCACCCGCGAGGTCACCCTTTCCTCATGGGTTCCAGCTGTAGAATGACGGGTGCCCACCATTCCCTTATCTCGTGCGCTCACAAGGTTACATTTCCTTCAGCAATTCCAGCCACGGGATGGCAGGAGGCACTCAATACTCTTATTCAACACACTCGTAGGATAACTTTAGCCTCATTGATTACTAATGTGGGATGGCAGGGGCCACCACTTATTCTGCGCGCCCGCGAGCACACATGCTTCTGCCAAGTTCATACCGCGGAACTACGGGGGCAGCATAACACATAACCTTCGTGTTATGTACACCCTAAAGTGATAATCTGCATAACCATCATGTTATGCAATTCTTCTGCAATCTAGTCAATAACCTTCATGTTATGTGATTCTTCTGCAATCTGCAACTGCTTGACCTGGTTGACCTAGTTGACATCAATGACAACAGTTGCCAACATATCTCCCTTCTAAAGATGAATCTTTGGAAAAAAAGGACCCAATTCACCTCATGTCAATTAATCCATGTTTCCAATCATACAAATAAACATGAGAAGCCTAACCCAAAAAGACATATGTCAAAGAGGTTCCATATGGAAAAAAAAATAGCATAAAAATTTGATCTTAACATAGCTGACACATATAACACTAGAATCAACAAGCATGATTGCAATGTTTTTCTCACTTATCATCCTCTCCCCCCATCTTAAGCAACATGTTGATAGGGAAACTATTTTTTTGTTGAACAAATTCATTGAACCTTAGCTAAGATCTCCCTTTGGAACTTGATTCAAACTTCACCTTTACACCATTGATTGATCCAATAAGCCTTTCAAAAGGTAGTTTCTCCTCCTTCTGCTAAACCAAAGGATATTATATTCTCACAAGATGAATTGCCTTCTTTAGGTTGAAAATTGAAATGATCCTCTCAAGAGCACACCTTGCATTCATGAGCATAAGATAAGATGTACCTTAATTGATAATGGTTCAACCCTTAATATTTTTTACATTGACTTATTAGATAAGATGAATTGGGGTTATTCTCATATTCAATCGGATTCTCTACGTGTTTGTGGATTTGATAATATTGGTAGAGAGTCACTTGGTGCATTCATATTACCTATCAAAGTAGGACCCATGACTTTACTGACTCCTATCCATGTCATACCTAATGATCTCAATTATAACCTTCTTCTAGGTAGACTATGGATTCATGCTATAAAACAGTCCCTTATACTATTCAATGCACAATCAAATTCATACATGACAATGAGCTCCACATAATTAATACTGATCCTACCCATTATGATGTTGTTCAAGATGAAGAAGGATGCATATCCCCATTTAATACTATGATTCCTTCAACAACACAGTCTCCTTTCAACGATGCTTCATTAGAAAATAATTGGGGCCCATTAGACTTTACATATTCCTTTAATGGATATAAGGTCCCTCAATCCAAGTATGAAGCCTTGAAGGAGTCTTGTGTGTCATTTATTTAAGATTCTTCTAGTTTTATTCCAACCCACTGCCAACATTTTCTCCCAACACGTCTTGATCTAATGAACCCTCTCTAGACATTTCAACACCTACATTTGATTCTAAATATGGATGCAATGGACATGATTTAGGATTTGTGCAACAAATTTTTGACACTCATGAGAAATCTATATCATATTTTTCCATTGAAGGTTTCAATTTCCAACCTCACCTTTTGTTGACATCTCCTCGCTTATTGTCTAGGGCATCTGTGTCTTCTTCTTACAATATTTCATGACAACAGTAGAGTATTTTGTATGAGCTTCTTAAATCCAATTTGGTTACTCTCCCTTTGAAAAATAAAAGAAAGAATAGTTAAAAATATCAACACAATCCTTATTTTTGCAAGTATCATCAAATCAACATCAATTCCATTCCACTAGTGAATGTCATGACCTAGAGACTAAAATTCAAATTGTAACTAGTAGCATTCAAATAATAGATGACAATGAGTTGTTATCTCATATCATTCCTTCTACATAACATTTAAGCTCCTATTATGTTTATCCTCACTATGTGACATTGCTAGCCTACCTGTTGGGGGCTCATTGTCATTCATGGTGGTACAATTTCAGGTGCAATCATACTCGGTGAGAAACATTATAGAATATTTATTCTTGTCTCTAAGATTGGGGGGTAAGAATAGTTTTCAATCATTTCTCCTTTCAAAGGATCCACGTTTCCTTTGTTGAGTTGCATCTTTTATAACTTGATGCCCTTTCTTACATATAATTGTTTGTCCATCATGTGAATAATCGCTTTGCTTGGATGTGTCTTCCTTGGTTAGGACCTCTTACTTGCTTGAAATAGTATGTCTTTTTATGAATAATCCTTCACTAAGAATCCACTTTTCCTAACAATTGGGAAGGTGTGTATTCTTATTTCCCTTCCCCTCTCTTATGTTCAAAGATGTCATCTTTATTAAATATATCCTCTCTTTTCGGAGGTAGATATCCATCTGTACAATTATCTCTTCCTTTCTTACAGAAACACATCCAATATAAGGATCTTTCTTCCTATCTTGGAATGCATGCATTTTTTCTTAAAAGGGTATCTACTTGTTTTTGAAGGTGTTTATCCTTGAATTATATCTATGTTAAGATATCAACATAAGACTATGTTGACATCTTAAGGGGGGGGAATATGCAGCCTCTTAGTTGCATTTTTAGTTATCCTTGTTCAATTTTTGGATTGCCTAATCAAAATTAGCAATCTTTATCAAATATTGTTTCTTATACAAGTTATTGCATTATCAAAACCAAACAGTTGTCTTAGATAAGATGCTTCATTCCTAAAACCAAACACCTCCATGGATCACCTATCATAACACAACTTGCTAGCAAGTGGAATCCATGTTCCTTGCTCTCTCTCTCCCTCATGAACCCAGAGTATAACACACTCTGCTAGTGTTGGATCATGTCTTCTTGTATCCTCAATTGGTGTCCATTCTTGCTCTTTCTATAAATCCACTTGTGCTCTACAATAATATTTCGATAATGATATTAGTGGTTGAGACATTTTGACGTCAAGGTCTCTTTAGTTAGTTGACTTGGAACTTTTGTTTTAGCACTATCGTTCTTTGTTTTTTATATATTTGAAGGTTATTTGCATGGAGTTATAGGATCCTATGCCTAGGGGCTTGTACATCCCTCAAACTTAGTGTTGTCCTATATGTGGCTTGTGTTTCTCTCAGATTCTCTATCTCTTCAGTCCTATTTTATCATGAGTATGAGTGTATGTCATTCTCTTGTAAATGAGGGATAAATGTAGTGTCATAAATTGTACTCCTTTAATTAAGGAGTCCACTTCCACACTCTCCTAGCACTCATTTTAGTATTTCTCATTCCTCTATGCATTATAGGACCTTCTATTTCATTAAATTGATATTTAATGCAATATTATGAGTCCTCTTTCACATTAGTACATCAACACTTTCCTATTTGAGTCCTTATTTTAAGTGTGCCCTTTATTTTGTATCGTTTTAAGCTTGTATGGGTCCTATCTCATTTTAAAGTTCAAAGCACCTTTTCCTACACTTAAATATTATAACATTTTGTATAAATTATATTTTTGGTACTATGGCCCTATTGTCTTGAGATTCTAAAAAATTGGGCCTATTTTCTCAAGACACTAGTAATCAACAAACAATGTCTGATGCTTTTTGGCTAAAATTTCAAAAGGATAAAGAGTCGGTTTTGCCATTTCCAAAACTATCCCCACTGCAAAAAATGATTATTGTTAAGTTGGTCAAAAGGCGATTTTACTTTGAGATCCCTATATAAGACATCACTTCTAATTGATTTCATCATCTCATTTCATCATTATACTATCATTTGAATTCAAAACCAATTATTGTTTTCCAAGAGTAGATCTAAGTTCAAGAAGAAGCAAGCTACAACACTAAATTTTTAATTATGTTTTCATGATGAGATTATGATGATTTATCATGTTATTGCATCAACACATGGCAGAATTATCCTAATAACATTGCATCATCAATTGAAGGTATAATCATTTCAATCATGCAATTCAATTTAGATTTCTATTTCATATTCATCATTGTTGTAGGGTTGAGTCCCAACCCAGGGCTTGACTAAGGTAAACGCCTATATATGCCCAAACACCATTTTTATCCTCTTGTTTACAGATCTAGGCCCTTAGAAATAGGTTTTAAACTTGAATTAAAGGCACAAGAGTACTCAGGACATAAAGACAGTGGTTCCTAGAAAATAGTAGCAAAAAACACGGGGACTATGTCACTTAGTGCCATAGTCCTCCATGTTAATGTTAGAATTTAGCAAGTTGACAGTGCAGAGTCTCAAGGTCCCAAATATGATATTCATGCTCAGTAATTCATTAATTTGGACAAGGACACCTAGCAATAGTTTCCACCCAATTTTTGCTCAAATTTATGTGATAAGTTCCTCTTTGCATCCCCTTTCAAGATATGGGTTTGTTTTGTGATTATAAATTTTGCATTTGCTTGTTTATATTGTTCATTATCAATTTTACACTTCTATCCCTAGTTCTTTACATCCATCTCACATAATTCAATTCAAATAAAATCAATAAGAGAAAATTCAAATCGCAAATGCCCAACTCTCACCAATAGGTTTGAAGTTGATACCTAATTGGTTGTTTTCTAATAAAATTGATGGGATTGGGTTTGATTCCTAGTTTGCATGCTTAGACTAGTGAGTCCCTCTTTCCCTACAATACAGTCTCCACATGTGGTAATCTCTCATCAAATGCAAAATTTTCTTAAGGAGCTAATGGATTTGTGGCCCAGCTATTTTCATTAGAAGCCTATCAATCAAATGCTCCTACTCATCCAAATTTACAAGCAATTATAGATTGTCACTCAGTGATTTTTGACAATATGCCTAAAGGACTTTTCCCTAAAAATGATAATGATAATGCCACACAACTAGCGCTAGGGAGCCAACCACCCAACATCAATCCTAATAGATACCCATTTATACAAAAAAGTAAGGTTGAAGATATTTTTCAAGACACTATCTAGGTGGTAATTATCAAGCATAGTCAAAGTGCTTACTCCTTGCCCATGGTGATGGTGCATAAGAAGGATTGTGCCCAAACTACAAAGTGCTCAACATGGCACCATCAAAGAAAAGTTTATTATTCTATTCATTGATGACTTACTAGATGAATTGAATGGAGCTATATTTTTTACAATGTTGGATATTGGATCAAGTTATCACCAAATTCAAATTAAGGAAAAAATTATTCCCAAGACAACATTTAGGAATCATGAGGGTCACTATGAGTTTTTGGTGATGTCATTTGGTCTTACTAATGCACCATCTACATTTCAAAGGCTGGTAGACTCCATCTTTAAGAAATGTTTTAACTTTGTATTAGTGTTCTTTGATGATATATTAATTTATAGCAAGACATTGGAAGAACATTTGCATCATGTAGATCAAGCATTGCAAGTTCTTAAAGATTACCAACTCTATGCTAAGCTTTCCAAGTGTTCTTTTAGTCTCAAAGAGATGGATTACTTAGACACATAGTTTCACATGGAGTAAAGGTAGATCCTAACAAAACTAAGGCTATAATGGAATGTCATGTTCCCAAAACTATTAAGAAATTGAGGGGGTTCCTGGGATTAAAACCTGTTATTATTGAACATTTGTAAAGAATCATGGTCATATAACATCACCCCTCATGGTTTTATTGAAGGATGATTCTTTTTAGTGGAGCAAGCTAGCTAATGCAGCATTTGAGAGATTGAAGGAGGTTAAGTTGTACAATTCTTGTCACTCCAGACTTCACCAAAAAAATTATTATGGAATGTGATGCCTCAAGAAATGCTATTAGAGAAATTGTCATCATTACTTTTGAGAGTCATCAACTAAAGGGTACAAGAATCAACTCAAAGTTATCTTTGAGAAATAATTGTTATCTATTCTTCATGAAGTAAAAGAATGGAGGCATTATCTAATGGGTAGACACTTCAAAGTTAAGAAAAATCATGATAGCCTAAAATATTTTTTGGAATAAAGATTATCTTCTGAAGAGAAACGAAAATGGGTCATTAAGATGTTGGGATATGACTGTGAGATTGTATATAAGAAGGGGTAGAGAAATGTTGTGGCAGATGCACTATCTAGGAAGGATGAGAAAGGTGAAGCTTTATTTTGTGTTGTCTCAATATTACAAGCAAATTGGACAGCAAAAGATAAAAGAAAGTGGCAAAATGATGTTGCTACAAGTAATCTCATTTAACAGTTATAAAGTGATTTCAATAGTTTAATTTTTTTTTTGGAATGGAAATGCCTGATGGTATAAAGAGCAATTGTACCTATGCAAGAATTTCACCCTCAAACAAAAGATTCCCATTAAGCTTCACGAGTCTCTAGATGGTGATCATTCAAGGTTTTTAAAGGCATATCATTGAGTCAAGCAAGAGTTCTCTTCGAAAAGGGCTAAAAGGTAATGTACAAAAACTTGTCGCTAAATATTTAGTCTATCAAAGAAATAAAGAGGGACAATCAAGACATTTATTCTCTTGTAGCCCTTGGTTATTCCTAGCCAACATTGGGAAGAGGTCTACATGGACTTCATCATGGAAATGGTGCACTGCCTCACTTAATATGTCTTGACGTGGAAGTTCCTCACACATAAACGAGATAGAATTCCTAGAAATCAGGTCTATCTTTCTTGAAAGATCAATATTTGATCAATTCTAAGGCTCAAAAATGCTAGTTCTTGACTTACTATGTTGCTCAAGGTTTATTATATTTAATATTTTCACAAGGGGCTCTGATTTGTTTTATTCATGTAAATCACAGCAATCATCATAAATTTTAGGGGTAAGTCCCATTATATGCTAGTGAAGATATATATACCAATTTTGTTTTAATCTTACAAGAATTTTCAAAAGACTTAAAGTAAGAGAATAAAGCTAACTCTATATTCCAGTTTCACAATTATGTTGTTCTTGAAAGACCGAATCAAAGAGATAATTGCAAATAATCAGAACAAATTCACAATTACTTGCAAAATCATGCGAGCTTTCAAAGTAAATTACTATAAACAAATGAACATGCACAACACACCAAAAATACTGCCTACACAGTGTTATGCATTCATATGCTAACAGTAACACGGTGTTTGATTTATCTATTTAAAAGACCTATAACCTCCTTAATTTAACAATTTGCAGAGGAAATACAAATTGGAAATTTGATTTTGAAATGAAACTAAGAGATTGAACTTCAGAAAGTGTAGCTTTTATGAGCTCATAGGAGTTCTAACGATGACTCTTAAGGAACATGAATAAGACAAATTATGCCAGTTGGCAAGCAAAAGACAAAATATCGCCTAAGATTTTAACCACTTTAAACACTTCGCCCTTCCTTTCACTTTGGTCATTGAAGACCCACATATCTTTGTTCTCGCAGCATATATTCTTCAACGGTTGCTATGGCCTTTGTTATTTCATCTTTAATGAATCCCTCCACTAGGGAACAATTTAATGCCCACTGGGCTTTGTATGAGTATTTGATCTCTGTAATTTCTTTGTACTGCTCTTGAGATTCACTCATAGTTTCCATCATTCCTTTTACTTTTCTCTTGCATTTGTTTAGCCTATTTCATTGCCATTCTTCTTGTATCCTCCAAGATTCCATCTCACTTATTTTCTTTTCTGCCAATATTCCCTTATCTATCAACATACTTGTGGCTATTTTTTCCATTTCATCTTTTCTCACCAATTCCACTTCTACCTTTTCTAACATTTTCCTGCATCTCTGTTATAGTTTAGTCATCTCATCTAGCAGTTGTGTAAGCTTCAAGTATCGAGTTACTACCTTTTGCAGTGTTCCTTTCACCTAAGTTAGCACGTCTTGAACCCATTCATCCATTACTCCCGCCTTACGCTTTAAAATGGTCATAGCATTTTTTTCCTCCTTTGACATTACAACTAGGTGTGGAGGTATCTCTTGCAAAGTTGGCCCAGGTTATACTCCTCCTTTGATAAGTTGAGTTAACTACTCAATATGTCCTTTCTATTTCTTTAACTTCTTCTGATCTCTACGGAGCCTATCCTCCATCAATGCTACACCTTCTTTAGTAATTCTGACACAATCAAATCTGGAAGGTTTTCCTGGGAATTGATAGTAGTAACCCTATAATTCTCTGCAATGAAGTCCTACAGATCTTTATCTCAAATGGGCTCCGCAATATGGAATTCTTGATTTCCTTCTGCATCAAGTCTTGTGGCATACTTAATCTTAGGTTTCTTCCCTTTCTTGACAGTGGGAGTATCCTTTAGCAAACTATGGAAATTCAAAGGTATCAACTCAATTTTATCCTTTGGTTGCATTTGTTGCTGCAACCATTCAGGCACTTGGCTCGAGTTGGACTCCATTGCTTGTTTGTTCTTTTGCGAAGTATCATTTTCCTTTCCTTCTCCTCGCTTTTCTTGTCCAATTTCTCCCTCACCAGTAGCCTTTACTTCTGGATTAGGATTTACATTCCCTATTTTCTCGATCTCCTTCTCTTTTGCAAGGGACTGGGCTACAACTCTCATTTCCATTTCCTGATTTGAAGTTTCTCTCATTTTTTCGTCTTCCATATTCCTTATTATTCCCTGCAGAACATTGTCTTAATGCATCACCATCTCAACTTCACTTACTTCTGGATTCTAGTGCTCTTCCTCCTAATGTTCCATTACCATATCAGTCTTTTTCCTTGTATTTACATTTTTGTGTTTCCTCTGCAAAGACTTGTCTTGCGCATCCTACTTGCTCTTCAGTCCCAGTTAATAGTTTTGTGATCTCTGTATCGGTTAATATCTTTGTTTCCTTTGATCCTATGGATTCTCTGTCTTCAGTGTCTATGAATCCTCCCTACTTGACATCTATGATGTCACTTATTATGATTCTTGTTGCTTGCTCCTTCGGAGGCACGGATTTTTCTCTTTGGTCAAAGAGTTGCGAAGCTTTTCCTTTATCTAATTTCAACTTCATTTCCTGTATTTTCTCAAGAGCTAAGTATCTTGAGAACACCTGGTGCATCTCCTAATACATTTGTATCCTAGTAGGGTCACTATCATATTTACTTTGCGGGACCGCTCCCATTATTTCACTCATCACATTACTTACAGAGGGTGGAGAAGCAAATAAATGAGTTGTAGTTTGTGATGTTGCTATCGATATGGTTCTAAGCACTTAGGTAGATTGGGTTATTGCAGGTGGGTCCCTCGATTGTCCAGAATTAGAGGCTTCTACATTTCTGCTCATCTGATCTTGGGGTTCCGTCATTTTACTTCTAGCCAATTGATTTATATCCTAATCAGTTGCCATGACTTCAATGCCTGCCATGAAGGTTTCAAGGTCATGTGCCATAGATTTTGTGTCAATAATTTTGGTCGTATTTATACTCCTTTATGTATTAAAAATCATCATAGCCATCATCCTCCTTTTCTTTTCTCTTCCTTTTCTTCGAGATTGTGACCTTATGCCCCTTTTTTCTTAAGTCTTCTTATCCACCTCTAACTGGCCCTTAGAATAGGTTCATTTACTACCTCTAGGGAATATGCCTATGGTAGACTGTTCGATATGGTTCTATGATAGAGTAATATTCAATTCACCCTTTTATATAATTAGGGTGCAATACTTCCACATCATCCTCAATTATTTAAGGTAGAAAATCAAATTTTATAACATCTGGACCTAAAGTTAGCATCTGCTTCAAGGTCAATCTCTGATGTGATGCCTTCTTACCTCTTTGTCGTCTTGTATGAATATGCCTGTGGTTAATTTGGGAATAGTGTATCTTCTTTTTACTCTAATGTCAACTAAACATAATGCTTTGCAAAACATGGGTCACGGGGCTCATTCGCCTTTCAATATTTTAAGATCTTGAGGGTCTACAAATTGATTATAAATCAATTATGCTTTTTGTCTCGCAAATGCAGATATTTTAGCTTTTAGCAAACTTTTTTATATTTGAAAAAAGTAATTGTGCGTAATATCCCTACACAAACAATACTACTAGAGCTTGATGGAGGAGGAAAAAACATATTGGAACCAATTTCATTCTTCAAACATGAATAAAGAAGTTGGGGACTAGAACACTCGTTGAGTATCCATCAAGTGGAAGAAATACTAGTGAAGATGCCACATGGGAAGATGAGGAGTTTATTCAAAAGAATCCACACTTGATTAGTATTGATGACAATACAACTCTAAAGAAGGGGGGCATAGTATGCCTTTAATCTTAGAGTATATGTAGGGTTATGTTTAGTTAGCTTGTGGCTACCTTAACTCTTAATAAAATTGTATTGTTGTTATTATATTGTTATTTAGTTATCTAAGTCGACCTAGATAATATCATTGGCATAAGTAGGCTATATAGGAGGTAGCTAATCTCATTTGATCATTTAATTATCGATTTTGTTATCATTGGAGATATTTTGAGGTCCCCCACCGAAGTAGCTTGCTATTCTAAGATATTATATGTTATTTGCAGCATATTTCATATTATCTTCCTCTTTTGTGCAAGTTATTTCATAACAAATAAATTATGCAAAAGAAAATTTTGCACAAACTAATTTAAAGAATTGGTTCTAGATGGTCTTCTTCATTAAGGAAAAACATTTTTAAGCAAGTAAAGATAGTGTCTCATTTTCAAGGTAATTATTAGGATCTTATACCTACAACACATTTGTAGAAATAGTCACCTTTACATATTTGATGTGTTCCTCTTTGCCCCTTACTTCAACATACTCATCCTTGAATTTAGTCCAAGTATTATCCTATTAAAAAGGCTAACAATAATCTAGTTCTGATTTTTTGGATCCATAAATGGTATCATGATTCATCTATACATCTTGGGCTTTCAACCCTTCTTTAACATTTTCTTCAATTGAATATTCACCTAACAAGCCATCTGAGGCTAAATGTTCAAGTATTAGATATTTATCAAAGCGTAAATGTTAAAGAAGAACATTGCCTTCAAGTGACAAGCTTCGTCATCCATCATTCCATGATGGCAAGCATTTGACAAGTTGAGTTTCTTTAGCTTTTTAAATACAATTAGATCCAAAGATTATGTCCTTGAACAGGATGAAATAATTACTCATTATCATTAATTTCAATGTTATCTTCATCAATCAACCTTTTTTAAGCATATCTAAATCCAACATTAGCTCATTAACTACTATATTGTGATCCATCTCAGTTATTTAATTTATTATTATATGTAATCTTCAATTAGTCCCTCGAAAGTAGAGATAAATTTATGCGATGCTTCTTCCTCAATTATATAGGCAATGCCTTCTTTTAAACAAAAAGATATGGACCTTCATTCTTGTAATCTGCATGAGTGGTGTTGTATTAAAAGTGGACGGATTTGTTTTAAAAGGGGGGGCATTTATTACAAGGTACCTGCGATAGCAGGCCCTGGGGTCCCTTTATCCCCTGGCCCTTCCCCACTGGTCATCGTTGCTCTGCCCTGGGGTCCCTTTGTCCCCTGGCCCTTCCCCGTTGGTCGCCGCTGCTCTGCCCCGCGGCCGCCTCCGCCTGCCCGGCCACCTCTGCTCCTTCCACACCCACCAGATTCCGCCACTCACGCCCGCTGACCGAAAACCACCGCCCGACCATCTCTACACCGCCCAGTTGCCGCTCCACCACCGGAGCACCACCCATGGGCCACCTCCACCCAGTCCTGCCACCAGGCAGCCTCCGTGTGCCCTCTTACACATATGGGTTGGTTTTTTCCTCATAACTTGGGCAAACGGGGTCGTTTTTTTTGAAAACGAACAGCGTCGAAAAGCTGGTTCCGAGACGGACCACGTGGTGTTGAAATTTTTTACCAATTTTTATGTTTGACTATCCTTTTTTCCAGTCACAATGGGGTCTCTTTTCTGCACTTCCGGGGACGTAGAATGAGCATCCGGACTCCGTTTTTTGAAAACTTTATATTGTTGGAAAGCTTGTTCTGTGAACTTTCCAGTAATATGAATTTTCTTTCCAAATTCTTCTCCAGGAATATTTTATTCAGTTTTTTGTTTTTCAGCACTCTGGTAAATCTCTTGGTTGTTTCAGGTCCTGGGATCTCTTTCTCTGAGTAGGATGTCTCGGTTTTGACTGTTCTTTTAGTTTCCAATATTTTTATCATTGTAGCATTTTATTTATGCAAACGCACTGAGATAAAGTGCCATTCTGCATTGTTACTTGGGATCTTCCACATCTTGTGCCTTATTGTACATGCACTACTTATAAAGTGCCATGGGGGGGTTGATGTTTGCCTTTTGTTTGCCATCTACCTTTGTCCAGTGAGTGTTCCTTCCACGACATTAGCCTCGTGATGTGTGTCAAGTGAGTGTTCCTACCACGACACTATGTACTTTCTCTGCACCTTCGATGTTCCTGGTTCTTCGTCATGCAATTCTTGTTGGTCGTTCTTTTCAATGTATCTGTCCCTCTCCCTTTTCAGCATTATGGGGAGGTTTGTCATGTGTGTTCTAATGCTTCCTTGGTTCGATTGATCAGCTCTTAAGGCTTTGGTTTCTCATGCCATCTGTATCTTTGAGTTCAATTGTTTGCCTTTGTTTGCCATCTGATTCGAGTAGTGTCATTTGAGGGAACTCATGCAGATTACAATCTTCTCTACTTGGTCATGATCTATTTCATTGGATGTTCTTCAGATCAACAATTACTCTTCGATAGTGTTTGCAACTATTTCCTGCTTCAATGGTGTTCTTCTTTCTTTTCCATCTCTGTTTGGAGTAGAGTTTTTTTTCCACGTGGTTTTCTCTATTTCTCCGATTCATAGAGATTTGGTTGTACTTGGGTACCTAATCAGGCCTTGTTGTTGGGACCCTTCTTTCTTTCTTTCAGTAGTTGTTCTAGGTTTTAGCTTCTCCCTAAGTCTAGGTTAAGGGGGAGTGTTAGAGTAATTGGGTCTTTACTTGATTAATTAAAAAACATTTGTTTAATCAATTAAGTTCCCTTTATCTCTTTTACACTTAAGCTAACATTAGGTGCATAATAATTAATTCTTTTATTAATTATTATGTGCAAGCCTAGGGTTTTCCCTTTTAGGGTTTCTTGACCTATTAGAGGTTGGATTCTTTTCATTGTATTATTCGATTATCACATTACACATTATTGGTGAATATTGAGCTCTCATCTTTTTTAGCATTCTTCTGTGTATTTTTTTTCTTTGTTGCTTCCTTGCTTCTCCTTGTAACAGGTTTATTTCAGCTTGCAGAGATCATTTGGGCTCTTGTGATGTTGTATTTCTCAACTCTCACAATTTTGTTCTATAGATGATTGGAATATTTTATCGCTTTCAACAGGCAAATAATATGCAATTCATTCCAATGCAAAATCTTGTTCTTCTCCCCATAAAAAATAGGAATGATTTGAGAGGTAGACAAAAAAATTTAACACATACTCCTAATATATTTATGTAGAACAAAATTAAACTTTTGGAAGCAAGAAACTAGTGATTATTTCCTCCCCTAATGTTTCATTTACTTTCCTCTCTTCAAATCTTCTCTTTCACAAATGTTAGATTCTTTGGGTGGTGCAAACTCATTGAATGTATTTATCCTTTTTACACGAGTTGGTCCATATTGATTATATCCATGTCATGGAGTCCTTATTAGGATCAACTCAAAGATGTTGAATGTTATCCAAAACTTTTTGATAATATGACCATCAAAAGGTACAACAAGATAACCATCTTTGGACAACATTGTGTTTATGTTATCATTAGAAGGGATTTCCAAGGCAAGCCTTCCAGGTGCACAAAAATATCCAAGTTTGTCACTTGTGTTATTTCATTGAAAATGTTCTTCATATTGTTGTGTTGGACCATTTTGTGGATATTTCCTCTTCATATTTGTCATATTAGTCACTACTTGTTAGAGAGGAGCTAAAAAATTGAGACCATTGGCCTAAGGGAATCTTTCTTGATTTTGTTAATGTTGATCATGTCGTCTTTTAACTTGATTGCCTACTCCTAAAGTGTTCAAGTGCATCAATTCCCATGGATTTCATTAAGAAAGCAGTTTATGATGGGAGAGCATTTATAAAATAGTCTAAAATCAATTATGGAGAAAGCCTTTAAAAATTATTGATTCTTCCACCAATTGGTTGAATTTTATGACAAGCTCCCTTGTAGGTTCATTATATGTTTTTTTGGCATTTGAAAGTTGGGAAAATAGGACATTACCATCTTCAATCAGTTTGAGGTATGATAGAAATTCCAAGTGCATGGTATCCCAATTGGTGGAGCAAATTGTAGTGCAATGGTGAAACCATTTTGTTGTTGCTCCAACCAAACTTTCAATAAAATGTCTAACTATATCTACATGTGAATTCCCAAGAATGTTGCAAGTTGTAGTGAATGTTGAGATTTTGTTCATCTAGCGATGGTCTCGTCACCATGGAATTGGAAAATAATTCTTTGACCATTATGGGAAGCCATGAAAATCTAGTGCCAAAGTACATTATCAACTAGGGGAAAGGAGCCAATAGTCGCCATAGCTAAATTCGTGCATCTTAAGCTCTTAAACAGCTCATCCGATTTCGACGATTTTTTTTGTTCTCTCTATATGTGACCTAGTTGCTTAAAGCTATTGTTTTGGCTTGTGGGTAGTAACGATGCATGTTGTGGAATTTTTTATGTGCACAAAGGTCAAAAAATACACATTTCAAAGTATGGTCCAATACATGATCACCTTTGCGCCAATAGTAGATAACTCAAAATAGCTAGTAGTAGTGGACAAATGCCCTAGGAGTAGTGGACAAATACCCCAGCAGTGGTGCACAAATGTCCCAGTAATGAGCTAATTATGGTCAAAAAACTAAAAAATGCACCACTATTGGTGCATGTGATATTTATTAATGGACCTTCCATTACCATTTTTGTTGGCTCCTACTATGTCTACTAATGGGGGTGAGGTTGACAAAAAGATGATGGTTATTGGTCCTATAACGACTACTGGCTCCTTTCCCCTAAGATGAAAATATTTTGATCAGATGCAATAAAATTTTATGTTAAAAACTCAACTTCTTGTATCTACTTCTTCAATAGAGTGGCCATACACTAAGAATTTTAATCTATTCTTTGCCAAATAACACATACAATTAAACCATTAACCAAATTATAAGAAAAATTTCCCTAAGATCTAACTAAACCTAAACCTAACAACAATTACAAGCATGCACATTGTACAAGATTTCATGGACCATTTTCCAAATTATAAGAAGCTCCCTAAGATCTAACTAAACATAAAACTAATTGAATTTACAAGTGCACATATTATACAATATTTTATAGTAGTTTTATCTAAATATAGATATCTTTAACTGACTATGTTTTTGTCCCAGATGCAAGAACTAGATTGTCAATGGTAAAGTATTGCTAGAAATTTTTTAAGAAGGATAAACTATCAAGCGCAAATGATAACTCAACTTCTTATTGACTAAAGCAAAGACCAACGCCAAAATATAGAGGGCCTCAAGGTTTGAGGGTTAAGATTGGATACATGGTTAAAATGGTGTGTTGGATATAAGTAGCACCACAGAAAAAGTAATTAATTGAAAGGAAATACAAGAGCAAGAAAATGAAAAGAAATCCAAGTAAGTATGATGATTGAAGTAATGTTACCAAAGTAGAGAGCAACTTGAGAGCAATCACCCAAAACTTAAAGAGGAGACACGAGAGCTTTTGAAAGGGGAAAAGCAAAGAAAAACCCCTTATGTATTATGAATGAAGGCAAAGCCTAGAGAGAGAGAGAGAGAGAGAGAGAGAGAGAGAGAGAGAGAAGCTCATTACAATGATATCCAAAGTGAAGAATGAAAGGAAAAGCATCTCTTAAATATAGATGAGAAGAGGAGATACAAAGTAAGTTCTCCCAAATCTATGAATGCCACCATTTATAATATGTGTGTGCAATGTGTCAACATCCTCTTAAGGAGGGTAAACTAATATTCCTCAATAAAGAAAAATAAAAGAAATGACTTGTCCTTAGACATGTACTAGAGGACAAATTACATATAGGGAATCCAAAGGAATATCCCAAACTAAATACAAATAAACATAAGCCAAGTAAAGATTAAATATTCTAACACCCCCCCTTAATCTTTACTTGGGGAGTTTACATCAAACCCTTCAATGGGTTGCAAACCAATATTTTTACAATGAAATTGGAACTTCTTTTTACAAAGTGGATATTTTGAATATCTGCAACTTGATCTTCACCCTTGCAATATAGAAGTGAAACTTGCTTGTCTTCAATTTGTTTTCTAATAAAGTGATGTTGGAGAGCAATATGTTTGGTCCTTGCATGGAAGATAGGATTCTTAGCTAAGGCAATGACACTTTGATTGTCACAATACAAAGGTGTTGGATCTTGCTAAGGCAGCCCCATATCTTCAAGCAATCTTCTAAGCCACAAAGCTTCTTTAGAGGCGTTAGTGCATCATTTATATTCAGCTTCGGTGAAACCAAGTGAAGTAGACTATTGTTTCTTACTATTCCAAGAAATGGCACCTGAACCAACAAAGAAACAATATCCACAAGTAGATTTCCCATCATTGGGATCTCCCCCTAGATCTGAATCAATAAATCATTTTAAAGTTAAATCACAATTTGTAGCATAAAATAAACCAACATTAAGAGTTCCTTTCATATATCTCAAAATTCTTTTTGCAAGTTTAAAGTGAGTTTGTTGAGGTTTAGACATAAATCTATAAACTAAACCCACACTATAAGCAATATCTGGTCTAGTAAGGGTTAAATAATTTAAATTTCCAACTAATTGTCTATATAAAGTAGCATCAACTAAAGGAGTATTCATATCAAACCTTAACTTTGTTCCTAATTCACATGGAGTGGAAACATGATTAGCATCATTCATTTTAAACTTGTCTAAAAGATTTTGAGCATATTTACTTTGAGATATAAAAATACTATTGCTTGTTTGCCAAATTTGCATTCCCAAAAAATAATGTAAAAGTCCTAAATCGGTCATTTGAAATTTTTGATTGAGTTGAAACTTAATTTCAGAAATCAAATTATTGGAACATGAAGTTGAATTAAATCATCTACATATAAAATAATAATCACAATGTCATCTTCACTATGTTTAATATATAAATTTAGATCATTTTTACTTCTAATAAAACCTTGAGAAAGAAAGAATGCATTAATCTTTGAATACCATTCCCTAGGAGATTGTTTTAAACCATAAATTGATTTCTTTAACCTACAAACTAAATGTTCATTACCTTCCTTAACAAAACCTGGAGGTTGAGATATATAAATTTCCTCATGTAAATCACCATTTAGAAAAAGGAATTTTAACATCCATTTGATGAATAGGCCAATTCATATTAGAAGCTAAAGCAAAAACAAGTTTAATAGTGGGAATTTTAGCAACAGGAGCAAAAGTTTCATTATAATCTAGGCCTTCAATTTGAGAAAAACCTCTAGCAACTAATCTACCTTTAAACTTAGTAACTTCATTATTTGCATTCAATTTAGTTTTATATAACCACTTACAAGAAACAAGATTTTTACCTTGAGGTAAAGGAATTAAATCCCAAGTTTGATTAGCAAGCAAAGTATCATATTCTTCTTGCATAGCTTTTTGCCAATGAGGTTGATTTTTAGCTTGCTCAAAAGAATTAGGATCATTTAAATTCATAATAGTAGACATCAAAGCATAATTGCAATAATTTATTCTTCTAGCCTTAAGTTTATCCATTCTAGCTAAATAATCATCATTTTCTTGAATCAATGTCTTAAACTGTTTAGGCTTCCTTTTAGAAGTAATAGAATCATCACTAGAAGAAGAATCATTAGGAGTGGAATTATCATGATCATCATCACTATCACTTTTAGAAATAGATGCATTAGGAGTAGGGTTTAGATAAGGAGGTGTGTCCTCCACAACCACAACCTTACTTTCAACAAATTCATTATCATGCACATTAGAACAATCATGAATACCATTTTCAGCAATACAAACATCTCTAGCAACTTTAACTTTGTTAGTGATGGGATTGTAAACTCTATATGCTTAAGAATGTTCATCATAACCACCAAATATATATGGAGAATATTTAGAATCTAATTTTTGCCTTTTTTGTTTAGGTTTATGAACATAAGCAATGGAACCAAAAATCCTTACATGCTTTAAATTGGGCTTTCTACCAGACCAAGTTTCTTCAAGGGTTATATCCTTTGAGGCTTTGGTAGGTGTTCTATTAATGAGATAAGTAGCACAAGACATATCTTCAGCCCAAAATTTATAATGCATATTCTTAGCATGCAATAAACATCTAGTCATTTCAACAATGGTTCCATGCTTCCTTTCCGCTACACCATTTTGTTGAGGTGTATAGGGAATAGTAAGCTCATGTTTAATACCAAAAGATTTCAAATAACCATTATATGCATTATTAACATATTCCTTACCATTATCAGTTCTAAGGATTTTAATCTTAAAACCAAATTGTCTTTCAACAAACATATGAAATTCAGTAAAAACATCAAGAACTTGATCCTTGCTATGAAGGAAATAGATCCAAGTTCTCCTAGAAAAACCATCAACAAATGTAAGTGCATACCTTGATCTTTGGATGGAGGTATTCTCCATGGGTCCCAAAAGGTCACTATGAACGAGGTGCAATTTATGATTTGCCCTCCATGATTGACCATGAGGAAAGGGCTCCCTATGCATCTTACCACTCATGCAACCTATACATACAATCTTAGAAGGAACAATGTTAGGCAATCCATCTACCATATTTTCTTTTAGCATCAAGGTAGTATTATTAGAATTTATGTGGCCAAGTCTTTCATGCCAAACATTAAAATCAATGGTAGTAAGCAAAGAATACTTTGAACGAGCAAACTCATAAAATTTGAATAAGTTATCATTGTCTATTTTAGCATTAGAAATAACTTGGTTATGCTTTGGATCAATGATATAACACATATCCTTATAGAATTCAATCTTATAATATTTGCAAAGCTTAGCATCAGAAAGCAAATTTGATTTTAATTCAGGAACATAAAGAACATCATGTAATTTACCATTAGGAACATTGACATCACCAATAGCTTCTACTTTACAAGTATAATTGTTAGCAAGTTGAACAGGAATATTTGAAGTAACAAGATGCATAGAATCAAAAATTTCTTTATGAGAAGTAACATGTTGAGATGCACCAGAATCAATAATCAATTCAAGAGGCTTTGAAACATTGTAACTACAAGTAAATGCATGATGAGATGAATTACCATTATTAATACCTTTCTTATAATGAGATATAGGTTGTTGATTATTTTGGTTTATGGGCTTTTTACCATTTTGTTTCTTAAAACAATTATTAGTCACATGACCTTCCTTACCACAATACGTACAATGGGGCCTCTTAGAATAATTATTCTTTTGATTACTATCAAAATTGTTATTATAGGATTTAGAATAAAATTTATTATTACAATAATGATTATTATGATTATTATTATTGGATTTAAAATGATTATTATAGGATTTAGAATAAAATTTATTATTACAATAATGATTATTATGATTATTATTATTGGATTTAAAATGATTAGTATGATTTTGATTTTTAGACATAAAGCATGTTCACTACTTTTAAGAGTACCAAATTGAATTAATTTAGCTTCCTCTTGACGCAATAAATTAATAAAAATATCATAAGTTAATTGAGTAGCTAAACTCGGAATAGCAAGCTGAGCATGAATATTAGTAATAAATTGTTGAAATTGTCAAGGAAGACATTTTTTAAGAATAAAATGAATTAAACGTATATCAGCTAGTGTAACTCCCAAACCAGATAATTGACTATTAATAGAATCAAACTTTAATAAGAATTCACCCATGGATTTAAAATATGTATACCTAACGTCTTCGAGTTGATCTTGAAGCTGATTTTTTTGGGATTCATTTGAGCTATCATAAGTTGTTTTTTAAATTTCCCATGCTTCATATGCTTTTGTACAATTTCCAATAAGAACATACAATTCAAGAACCAACAAAATACCAATTAAACCACTTGAGTGCTTCCTCATTTTGAGCCTTCCATCTATCTTGGTCAGCTTGAGGAGCAGTTGTAGCAGGCTCTAAACTTTTATCAATAGCAACATCCAAAAGGTGCTTGAAACGAAAAAATAAAAGAAATATGTGTTTTCCATGAATGATAATTAGAACTATTTAATTTAATTTCCGGAATTAAAGTAGACATGATAACAAAAATAATTGTGAATAAATAATGGTTAGTAAAAAAAAATTACCCTATTTGATTAAAAATGAAATTACTTCCTTGATTAAAATTAACCAAATTTGATTTGTAAAAAAATATTATTTTTAAATCCTTAATAATAAATTTCAACTATTTTTTATAAATAATTTTAATTCTATTTAAACAAACTTTATTTTAAAAACTTTTAATCTTAATAATAAAATAAAACAATTTTATATTAAAAACTTTATTTATTGTAAACTTTTTGGAACAAATAAACTAAACTAAACTTTTAAACAAAGTTTACTTAATGTAAAAGAAATTAGACTTTATATTATAAAAAACTAAACTTATGCTATGTGAAAGAAATTAGACTTAACTTTAACGGAAGATTACTTCACTTTTATACATGAGAATGAATAAAGAAGGGTCTTAAAAAATAGAACTTAAAAATTATAAAACTTTGAAAAGTAGAGAAGCTTCGACCTATTCAAACGTTGAAATAAAACTTAAGACTTCATCATGCAACAAATTTTATAGAGGCTAAATAAAGAATGAGTAGAGGCGTTTCAGATATAAACCAGGTTGAAGAGTGCGCAGGAGAGCACAGGGAATTAAGAAAATAGAGAGACATTACATGCAAGTGAAATATGCAGAGGCATTACGGAAGATGATAATGGTCATTTATGCTAACACCAAAAAACAAACTGACAAAGGAGAATACGTAGTCCAGAAACCCCCACAGGCTAGTGATAATATGCAGAAATAAGGATGATTGAAACAATTAATTCATTCATATAAAGTTGAATGTATGCTGACAATGTATTATCGGCAATAATATTAGTTTAAATGAAACGTAAATGCAAACAAAAGGAGTTAGAACACAAAGATGTAAACACGGAGGTTAAATGAATTAAAAAAAATGAAATGACTTTTTATCAAAAACCTACAAAAAATGGAAAGTTAGAATCTATAAGTAAAACAAAGGATGTCTTGGCCGTAAGTCTTCCAAAACGAGTTAGACAAAATGGGTTTGGCGGCAAGCCTTCCAAAACCAAAACTAATACAAATAAACCTAAGCCAAGTAATGTGTCAACATCCTCTTAAGGAGGATAAACTAATATTTCTTAATAAAGGAAAATAAAAGAAATAAATTGTCCTCACACATGTACTAGAGGACAAATTACATATACGGATTCCAAAGGAATATCTCAAACTAAATACAAATAAACCTAAGCCAGGTAAAGATTAAATATTCTAACATTAATAATCAATTGGGATGGGAAAATTTGCATTGTTGGGGGAAGAAAAATAATCTCTTTCTAGGACAACTCAAAAATGATCAAATGTCACAAATATTATCTTACCATAAAGTTATCTAATCATATAAAAGGATAATCACAAGATCACTATACAATCTCTACTCAAACCAAACCATAAAACTATTGCCAATTTTAAAAGAATGAAGAAGGAATTTTAGTAGTTCAATTTTGATTACTCTATAAAATCTAAAGAATCTTTTACTCAACAACTAAACATAATTCGTATTACAAATTCCAATTCTAGTTCCCAAATCTTATTAAGACTAAATAAATCAAAAACACTTGACCTTTATCCTCTAGAAATAGATAAACAACATATTGAAGAAACGTGAGAGTTTAAAAAGATTAAAGTAGAAAAAGACTTTGATATTGAACACTTAGCTGATGAAAAGTCGAGTGCAGGAAACTTGCAAAAGAACAAGTAATTGTAGAAAAACAAAATAAGAAGAAACAAAAACAAATAAATAAATAAAAGAATGTGAATACTAGAATGGGTAACCACCCAAAAGTGTTAAAAAACTAAATAAGGTATTCTAGTGAAAAGATCAAGATGGGTAAAATGAGACAACTAATTAAGGCATTCAAGATAGCTAAAGCAATTTCCAACATTTAGTTGTAAACAAAGGTTGACTGACTAAGATAGATAATGTTGATTGTTGGCTAAACCAAAGACCAAAAAATTAGGATTAGCAAGAAATGATTACGTATATGAATTTTACACAACTACAATAAAAAAGCCACTACTTAGTGAATAACAAACATCAATTTAAATTTTAACACTCAATTTAATTAACTTTGTCAAAGCATGAAATTTAGAAAATAATATTTTGTGTTGAGCAATTGGTGGTTGTAAAGCGGAAAAATCGAACCCTAGTTGTTCTCCCCTCCCCAACTCCAAGGAGAGAGAAGGGAGAGTCACTAGGGTTGATGGTTTTCACTTAGGAGAGACTTTACATTCAAAAGAGGGGTTGAAACCCACAAGATCCAATCCCACACAATGCAAGATTGGATTCTATATGAGTTTCAAGAGTTGTGACATCAAGGATACCCTCTTTTGTAAAGAATGTAGATAGAAAGATTGAACTAGGAATGCATGTAGAAGCAAAAAAGATTCACTTATAAACAGAGATAGGGATATGGGATGAAGCTGCGGACCTGGAATTAGCAGTAAAATGTCGAGACGGTGTTGTTCTGCAAATTTGAGCGAAAGTTGACGGGACGATGGCACTCGGCGTGCACACGGTCCTCCGAAAAATCCGCGAAATGAAGGGGGATCTGTTCGTCTCTGCACAAGGATTTCAAATCTTCAATTACAGCAGCGTACCTGCAACCTACACACAGAAAAGAGAGGACGATTGGGGGGTTAGGGATGAGGGGTTTGCCTTTAGGTCAAACCCCAGTTTTGGAATTAACCAAGAAATGAGAATGTTGTAAATGTAAATGTTTGTAATGTAAACAAGTACTGATACCTTGTTGTAAGAATGTTTGTATTCTTACATGCGAAGGTGTAATGTATGTAGTATGTTGTATATTGTATGTGATCTCCTCTTCAATGGTTGAATCCTTGTCTTGAATGCAACACTTAGCCTTGAATGGAGACTTAGAATGCTCAATTGCTTGAAGGAAATGCTTGAATGCTTGAATATTGTTTCTGCGTCTTGTACACATCTGTCCTTCCTCCCCAAAATGGGAGAGGAAATGTAGTTTATATACTTGTCAATTAGGGTTAAAAGATTGATTTTTCCGACCTTGGGCCAACCAGGAAGTACTATTTTCCAAATTGCAAACATAAAGACCCGAAGCCCCATAGGAGACCAGGCCCAAAATAGGGCCAGGGACCAGGGCGCTGGGCGCCATGGTCCTGGGGGACCAGGGCGCTGGGCGCCCTAGTCCTGAAGGACAGGGGCGCTAGGCGCCATGGTCCCACCTCCAGGGACAGCGGGGTGCAAGGAGGATCAGGCCAGGGTGCTTGAAAAATGTAGTTTTTGGTGTCATAAACAGGTTTTGGGGTCTCCATTCAGGTTCCGTGTTGCGCCGCCATCGTGAAGACCCAAATGCAGTCAAAATTGCAAGTGTCGCAATTTTAGGACGCTACATTTAGCCCCCACTTTAGCGGGAGTATAAGCGTACGCTCATACTTCCGGTAAAGTACAAGGAATCAACATTGAAAAACTTTCACCACGTCAAGGAGGCAAGATACACTAAGCCCCCAGTGGACTAAGGATCTTACGACTTCGATTGACAAAGTAAAAGGGAAGATCATGAGGGAGAACCATGACTGTCAGTAGTAAGGTTCCCTCACTATGAGTCATGCAAGAAAGATATCAAAAATTTTCAAGGCAAAGCTAAATTTGTCAAGAAATTTTCAAGTATCTTGAAAAGATATGAACGGGATGTATGCCCCCCTACGTTAAAGTGATCGCACACGCCTCACCGGGGGTGATTGCTTTAAGGTAGTGATACATATAAGAAATGAGAAAGGAGCACGTTATCACAAGGATTTAGCCCCCAAGTATGAGATAAGCCCAAGGATAATAGACACAAAACACAAAGCACAAGGTGACTTCGCTTTCCTCGGGGTCAGTATGCTGTATGATAATTCATGTATATCATATGTATGCATGCATAATTGTTCTTCATTCCCCAATCAAGGAAGGTCACCTAGAAGAAGGGAACACATGTGTCTTTTGAGTCAACATGAGAGAAACCAAGAGATCTCAATGCTTTTGCATCGTCCCCAAGTAGACAACACTAAGGACAACAAATAGAAGAATGAGAATAACACATAGAAGAAGTAACAAAAGAGAGGAGGAGAGAGTCTGCTATGCTAATGAAACTAGTCTAGCACGTCATCCACCCCCCGATCTTGTTGATAAATATTTCGGGAAGGCAGGGAACACGCTAGAGGAGGAACATCCAACACAGCAGATGGAGCTATCACAAGATCCAAACAAGGGCTATGTTCATGTTCCGAGCCACGTTGTTCTTGTCTAGGAGCTAGGATAAGTGCTTTAGAAAATTCGTTAGATAAATGGTTATCAACATCAACATATTCATATTCACTATCAGAAGAAAGAGAAGTAACATTTTCATCATGAATAACATTTTCATCTATATCATCATCAAGATTTATAAAAATAGGATCTTTAACTCGCACAGGATCAAGACCATCATGCATCTTATGTTTAGGAGATTTCGGCTCAATCGTCAGCTGAGGAGAAAATGGAATAATATTGGCTGAAGGTGTTTTTGGGGATTGCAAAGTTTGAGCTCTAAGACGACACTTTCGTCGGCGTTCACGTGCAGAACGATTTCGTCTAGTCTTAGTAGGAAGTTGAGAAGATTGAGGAGGAGGAATGTTCTCATCCTTATCACTTGGGTGTTTAGGTTGTGGTCTCTTAGGTTGAAAAATAGGAGGAGGAAGGTCTCTTCTCTCCATAAGAGGAAGGAGGAGGAACTGCTCCATATAAGGGAGGAATATTTGGTTTAGGAAGGAGACCAAGTCCATCATGACGAGGAGGGATAGGTCTACTTTTAGGAAGTTTATTAGATATAGGCATAGTCACATCCATAGGAATGGGTTGGGAATCTTCTTGAGGAAAGACATTAGTTTTATCTTTCAAAGGAAGAACTTCCTTCTCAAGAATGATAGGGATGTCAAGTTTGGGTGTTCTAGGTTCACTTAGAGATAGGATCATGTCTTTTTTCCACTTTTGATAAGATTTGAAAAGATGATCACTTCGCGGAGGAAGGGATTGGAATTGTTTAGGCCAAAAGTAATCAATAGGAATGCTAGAGGTTCTTTCAGCTGGTTTAAAGAGACTATGATTGACAGTAACAACTTCACCATTATGGGGAAATTTCAAACACTTGTGAATAGGAGAAGCAATAGCTTTCATGGAAGATAGCCAAGGATAGCCTAGCTTCACACGAAATTGTTCGGATGATGGAATAATAGCAAAGTCCACATCAAGAGATTTGTTATGGACCTCAATACGTAATGTAATAGAACCAATTGCAGGAGAAGAAAATGCATCAAATAGTTTCACAACCACATTTGTTTCATCATAGATCACTTGATTCAATTGCAAAGTAAAAAGAAATTCTTCAGTAATGATATTAACCATACAAGAAGGATCAATAAGCACTCCACGGCAAGGTGTATTCTTGACTTTTGCAACTATATATAAAGGACCATCAGGTGCCTTGATAGTTTCACTGGAATCAAAGGTGATGGAAGGTTCTTTAGGGATTTTCTGCTGCTCCACAAAGTTAATCACATTTGGAGTCATAGACACAAGATCATCAGGTGAGACAGAGGAATCAGTAGTATCAATCGCATTAGAGGTATGAGAAGGTAATGGATCAGTAAAAATCTGAAGATTTTGGTTAGGAGGAGCTACAGATGTGTTGCCTTTATCATTCACACCAGAAACAGAGATAGTATTATTATCAATCAAATCTTGAATTTTACCCTTTAAAGAAAAACATTTTTCAGTATCATGCCCAGGATGACGATGAAATTGACAAAAAGATTTGTTATCAAAATAGGGTGAATTAATCTTTGCAGGATCTATTTGCCTTATAGGAGGAAGAGTAAGCACATTTTGTTCCAATAACTTATTCATAATACTATGCAATGATTCATTCAAAGGAGTAAACTTTCTTTCTTTCTTGAAAAACTTAGAAATAGGAGGCACACCTGATGCTGCATTCACATTGTTGTTGATAATGTTTTCATTGAATTTAATAGACTCTCTGTTCGGTTTAAACTTCCCAAATGGTTGTTGACTACTATCACCCTTATCACTCGGAGCCATAGGATTTGCTTGTTCCATTTGACTCACAGTCAGTTGATAATGGTGAAGAGTTGTGCACAACTATTGGAAAGAAGTAAACTCAGAAAACAGGAGTTTTTCTCTAATATCTTTTTGTAAATTAGAAATAAAGATTCTTTGAATATCATTGTCAGGCACTGGAAAAGAAATTTGAGCATACAAATGCTTATATCTACCAATGAAATCAGTCACTTTTTCTCTAACACCTTGTTTACAATGCATTAAATCAATCAAAGTAACTTTAGGACTTATATTGTTTTGAAATTGTTGAATGAAAGCATTTGCAAGTTGTTCGAAAGAAGAAATAGAATAAGAAGGCAACGAGCAATACCATTGTAGGGCTTTATCTCTTAATGTTCTAGTAAACAGTTTTGCAAGCAACCTTTGGTCATAAGCAAAATCAGTACATATTGTTTGAAAGGTCTTAACATGTGTTAGAGGATCACCCTTACCATTATAAAGCTCCAAATGTGGAATTTCAACATGTTTAGGGGGAATAGCTCGAACAATGTCAAGAGAAAGTGGGCTCGCAACATCAAATGTGGGCACACTAAACTTAGATTGATTCATAGAGGCAATTTGTTGTTGTAAAGAAGAGACAGTTTGTGCAAGATTGTTAATGGTCGCTTCAGTTGAAGAGTTCATATTAGACGTGTTAGATTGTGATGGATGTGTTATGTTATTGAAAGAAGGTAGAGAGTAAGGTGGTGGGACACTATGATAGTTAGTCATACGAGATGATTGGAAAGGAGGAACACTACAAGGAGGAATGGAATGGTTAAATGAATTGCCCCCTTGCGTCATGTTCATTTGTGGAGATATAAGAGGAACACTCATTGAAGGAATGAATGAAGAAGTCAGATTGAATGAAGGAAGAGGGTTGATTGGAGAAGAGGGATTGCCCCCATGATTGGTGATCATAGGAGGAATGTCTTGTGTTGAAGTAGTCATCATGTTTGATGTAAAAGTAGGTATACTAGCAATAGAAGTCGTCAAAGGAATAGAATGATTAACTTGAGTAGGAGGTTGTGTATAACCTAAGGTTTCGGCACAACTTTCCATAGGCATCACATTCGAATCCACAATGTGTGCAATACCACGCAAAATATCAATTCCATTCTTATCACTTTGAACCATACGTTTTAGACCCTCAATTAATGAAAGAGCTTGACTATCGGGGTATTCTTGAGACATCCATTGTCGAAAATCATCAAATTGGTTATCCAATTTTGAAAGTTGTTCTACAGAAACCTCATGGAGAGCTTCTTCATCATTAAGAGGATTAGAGGAATTACCCATGTCCTCATTAAAAAGGCCATTCAAATTAGGTTCCATCTCCTCGGTAATTACACCTTGGAAAGACTTAATTCTAAGGCTTCGTCTAACGAGAATAGTATAAGTAGGGCTTATTGTTGTAAAACTCATGCACTAAAGAAAGAGAGAAGATTTTGAATTTTAGAGGTAGCAAATTTCAATAAAATCAGCCAATCTCCTAGATTTAAGTTGTTAAATGCAATCAGGACAATCTCCCGAAATTTCGGAAAAAATGTCCGGGACCGTGGCGAACGGAGTGCACACGGTCCTCGCAACTTTTTTCAAAATTTTCAAGGATGAAAGTTATGATGATTTTAAAGCTAATCTGAAAAAATTGAGTGATTTTACGATCTGTAGATAGGCCAAATTAAAGTTGCAATCTCAAAGTTGAACCCTACCAAGATTGTTGAAAAATGTAAAATTTGAATTTTGAAAAAGAGAGGGAAACTGAAATTTTGAATTTTATGATTTTAGAGGGAATGTTGAAAGCAATGCAAGATTCGAAATTTAAAAGTTGACTCGATTTCATGCAAAATTTAAATTTGAAAGTGGAAATCAAGGTTGTTGCAATTAAACACTTAATTTCAAAAGTCATAAATTGTAAAAATTTGAATAAAACACTGAAATTTCGAATGAATGCTAACACACTTTTCAGATTTAGGATAGTAAGGAACACAATTTTGATACAAATTTCAATTTCAACAATTTTTGAATGATTAGAAGCCTCAATCCAAGCAATCGCTAGACCAACTTCGACTTTAATTTTGAAGGTGTTAAAATTGATAAAATCAGCCAAAATTCTGGATTTTAGCAGAAAAATACAGTAAGATCTAGCTCCCGAAATTTCGGAAAAAATGTCAGGGACGATGGCGCTCGGGGTGCACACGGTCCTCGCAACTTTTTTCCAAATTTTCAAGGATGAAAGATATTGTGATTTTTTTGCGGAATCCAAAGTTACAGCCGATTTGGAGGTGTTTTGATTAGTGAATTTATCAGTCAAAGGTTGAATCAAGAAGGTCTTAAAAATTAGGGTTTTGACGCTTAACCACTTAATTTTCAGAATTAAAGCACAAATATGAATAGACAATTTGCAATAGAAGGGTAGATCTGAAACAAGCATTAACAATTAAACATTCCACAAGTTTAATTACTAAAAAGAAAATTTTAGGGTTTTTATGCAATCAACCTCTAAAATTTGCAAAAGATCAAACATGGAAATTTAGGAAAGCAAAATTTTCAGATCTAACCATGAATAATCAGAATGAGGATGTTCACGTTGGGTTCACCAAAATGTAAAGCGGAAAAATCAAACCCTAGTTGTTCTCCCCTCCCCAACTCCAAGGAGAGAGAAGGGAGAGTCACTAGGGTTGATGGTTTTCACTTAGGAGAGACTTTACATTCAAAATAGGGGTTGAAACCCACAAGATCCAATCCCACGCAATGCAAGATTGGATTCTATATGAGTTTCAAGGGTTGTGACATCAAGGATACCCTCTTTTGTAAAGAATGTAGATAGAAAGATTGAACTAGGAATGCATGTAGAAGCAAGAAAGATTCACTTATAAACAGAGATAGGGATATGGGATGAAGCTGCGGACCTGGAATTAGCAATAAAATGTCGAGACGGTGTTGTTCTGCAAATTTGAGTGAAAGTTGACGGGACGATGGCGCCCGGCGTGCACACGGTCCTCCGAAAAATCCGCGAAATGAAGGGGGATCTGTTCGTCTCTGCACAAGGATTCCAGATCTTCAATTACAGCAGCGTACCTGCAACCTACACACAGAAAAGAGAGGAGGATTGGGGGGTTAGGGATGAGGGGTTTGCCTTTAGGTCAAACCCCGGTTTTGGAATTAACCAAGAAATGAGAATGTTGTAAATGTAAATGTTTGTAATGTAAACAAGTACTGATACCTTGTTGTAAGAATGTTTGTATTCTTACATGCGAAGGTGTAATGTATGTAGTATGTTGTATATTGTATGTGATCTCCTCTTCAATGGTTGAATCCTTGTCTTGAATGCAACACTTAGCCTTGAATGGAGACTTAGAATGCTCAATTGCTTGAAGGAAATGCTTGAATGCTTGAATATCGTTTCTGCGTCTTGTACACATTTGTCCTTCCTCCCCAAAATGGGAGAGGAAATGTAGTTTATATACTTGTCAATTAGGGTTAAAAGACTGATTTTTTCGACCTTGGGCCGACCAGGAAGTACTATTTTCCAAATTGCAAACATAAAGACCCGAAGCCCCATAGGAGACCGAGCCCAAAATAGGGCCAGGGACCAGGGCGCTGGGCGCCCTAGTCCTGAAGGACCAAGGCGCTGGGCGCCATGGTCCTGGGGGACCAGGGCACTGGGCGCCCTAGTCCTGAAGGACCAGGGCGCTGGGCACCATGGTCCCACCTCCAGGGACAGCGGGGTGCAAGGAGGATCAGGCCAGGGTGCTTGAAAAATGCAATTTTTGGTGTCATAAATAGGTTTCGGGGTCTCCATTCAGGTTCCGTGTTGCGCTGCCATCGTGAAGACCCAAATGCAGTCAAAATTGCAAGTATCGCAATTTTAGGACGCTACAGTGGTGATACAGCATAAGCATAGCATCAACTAATATTACAAATTATATGCTCAAATCACTTATTTATAAGCTCTCAAAAGGTAACTTCAAAATAATAATATAATACTCCCTTTAATTGAAATGGAAATAGATAGAAATGGATACTTTTATAGTCCATGAAACCAAGCAGTCTATTTTTAGGTCCACAAATGGCTTATAGTAATGGGACTATCCCATACTCCATGCAGAAAGCACCTAACTGTGCTATATACAAGGTGTACATGCTTTACCCTCTATAGGATTTGAACTTGTGACCTCTCTTTCAAGAGTGCAATTTCTCCAACATAGTCCAACTCAGGTGCACAATATTTAAAGAAACCCTATACCTGTCTAGTAGAGAAAAGGAAATAAAACAATATTTAAATAAATCTATACCTAAAACAATTAATTAAATACAAAAGCTTAAAAAATGGCTCATCTCTATCTCTCTAAAAAGAAGCAACTTTGGCCACATTTTCAAAATAAAAATGATTTTGCCTTGCAAACTCAACTAAATCCTCTAAACTTGGCAAACCTTTCCCTCAAACCACTGAAGCTTATCAAAAACTTCTAACTTGATGAACACTCTTGTGCCAATCTAGATGCTTTGAAATTGAATAGATCAATTAGCTAAAAGTTTCACTACACCATCTAGTTGAAACGAGGGTTTTGGAAAGCCTCAAGGCTAGAAACAAGGATTTGGAAGCTTTCACAAAAATCAGCAATGAAAGATTCTCAAATAACTTCAGCAAGTTATCATGAAACCATAGTATTTCACCCATAGATCTGTTTCACACATGAAATCCTAGCAGATGAATGGAACTTGTGAAACCACAATGATACCTTTTGGTTTCTTCTAAACTATACTTGCTGACATACAACCAACATCACTATTTGAATGACAACTTCAAAGGCTTAGAAACTTGCATATCAGCAAACCCGAACTATTTTGAATGCTCACTTTGTTTATCTCCTTTTGTTGATTGAAGAATTCAATGTTTCAAAGATGAAAAACTCTAGCTTTTGGTTGACCCAAGAGGGATATTACGAAGTTGCATATGTTATCTTTTATTGCTCACATGTTATTTAATATAATTTATTGTAAAACTTATGTTTGCTGCTATAGGAGACTTGAATCCCTATCAATATAAAAAACCTAGTAGAAATTAGTACCAAATCAGCACTTTAATGTTGCCAATTGTCCAGTTCAGACAGTATATCACTCAGTTGTTATCACAAAGGCACTAAAAACCCCTCCAAAATTTGCTCCAATAGCGGAAAGAAAACCTTGCTTTAGATGTAACGAACAAAGACCAAACAACTTTCCTTTATAGGAGTTGAATTACATGCTTTCAGACCATTTTTTCTATTTAATTCTTTAACATTGGCATTGGAAAAATGCTAGTTGCTTTCAAAGTTTTAAGGTGGCACCATCACTCAAAAAGTGCAACACCCTCCATGTCTTTGCACTATTTCTGACTTTCACCATTCACTGATGTTCATGCCAAGGTTAAGTCATGGTTTTGGGTTGCCTTCACCACTAAAAAAGTACAATTTTCTTCTTGTTTTAAGTTGTAACGTTGCACTAGTCATTGCCATATTTGGCACAATTTGTTTTAAGTTGTAACGTTGCACTAGTCATTGCCATATTTGGCACAATTTTCCTTTGATTTCACCACCTCGAAAGATCACCAAAACTACATAATCAAAACTTAGCATGATTTCTTATTGAGTTTGGCATCTTTGGCGAGGTTTTAAACTACCTTGACATCTCATATTATGAGCCAGTCACTTTAGGTCTTCAAACTCTTTCTCTTGAATGGAGTTTTGTAGATTCTTTGCCACTTTATCAATAGTTGGGCAGAGTTTCATGTTGGTTGAGCCAACAAAAAATGGTGCTCAAATGACTTAAGTTGCTCCTCGCAAAGCTAGTGCACTTTTATGACTAACACTAATACATTTGGTCTAGAATTCCGATCGAGGTTTCCGATAGAGAAGGTATATTGTGACCAAATTTGATTTTTTTTTGAAAAAATGCTCGAATTCATCGGAATTCCGATGATAATTTTACATTTGGTTTCGATGGAGAAGGCATTAGCAATGAAATTTGTTTTTGTTTTTTTAAAGTACCCGCATTCGTCGAAATTTCGACAACAATGACCATTACTTAAAAAAAAAAAGAGGGCAAGTCATTTGCGCAATCAATCCCACGCAGGCTTCCGCGTGGACCTCTAGCAACCCCTGGCAAGATCAAACGACACTCACCATCGAGATACTTTCGCACACTCACCATTCGAAGTAGAATCTTCACCTTATTTTGCAACCCACTTGTAATGGCATATTGCCTGCTAAAACTTTCTTTGAATCTACAAATACTATAATGGCTTATGGTCGAGTTTCAATACCTCCACTCCTGAATAAAATAGCAAGCTGATGAAATTGCCTTTTAATGAACTGATGTCATTGATGAATTTTCATCGGTTGTGCTATCTGGCCCCTGCCTGTTGATGGTAGTAGCATGTCATTGCTCGGATTTGCATATATAAGGAATTGCTTGGGTCGAGTAACTTAAAGTTTCTCTCTCGTATAGGTGGTCTAGTGCATCCCACCCATTGCTGAGGAGTTGGAATGGCTTGAGCTATCCACTGCATTTCACAACTACCCGTGCTTTGTCGTTCCTAGCTCAATATCATCGGAAGTCTTTTAATGTTGCCCCCATGCCTTGGTTGTCGATGTTCAGTCTTCCCCTTTTGCCACCATGAATTCTATATGGCCCAGAGGGCAATCGACCTCTCTTTCTCTTTTCTCTCTCTCCCACCCTGCCCCTACCATGGCACTGGGACATATACACAGCAAAGAACGAGCTAACCAGCTAAAGGATCAACCTTTCGCAGGTAGCATTTATGATTTTCTAGTTCTCATTAGAAGATAGAGTAGGAGAGGCCATTGTCAAACTATTTTTGTAGTTATCAACCACACCCCCTCTAACAGTGAGGTAGTTCCAGATAGTTACTTTCCCTCTCGAGGCTCCATTTTCTTACCTAACATAGTAACTTGCATTAGGCCAAATTTTATCAGGAACTTTAGCAAAAACATATTCAATCATCTTGCATTCCTACAACAAAAGTATATAGATTTTACTGTCAATAATAGTACACCTCAATGTATGTTGTTTGTTAGTGCTATTTATCCCTTTGTTGTTCTATGATAGGATCTTCATTTTATAGTTCTCTTGTCACCTAGAAAGTTATCTAAGGTCCCTTGTTTCCCATTGCTATATCCTTTTCCACTTCCCTTTGTTGAGTATCTATAATATGATTAGGTCTTCATTTCCTCAAATTTCTTCTTATGTTAGCTTTCTTTCCTTTGATCTTCTTTCTATTTTTACTTCTGACCATTGTCCAGTTGATCTCTTAGCTAAAGGTATGGGGAAATTTAGGAGGTTTGTTAAAGTCAAGCAAGACTTCAACAGTACCTTTTTCTTCATGAGGGGACTTCAGCTGGAAAACCATCTTCCTTTTCTACTATTTTTTTTGTCTATTGTGTTTCCTTGCACATTTACAAATGTGTGTGAGAGTCATCTTGAACCAGTTCTAGGGAGGTAGCTAGCAAAGGAAGCTTCATAACATTAGAGTTTGTGTTAATATGTTCCAAACTTTTTTATCTCTAGTGTGAGCCTTAGGGATTGTCTCCACAATAGTGTGAGATGCAACTTTATTTTTGTCTTTTGAGGCACGATCCACACTTCAGGAGTCACTTTTGTATTAACTTGTTCTTTTGTTTGTGTTTCCTAATGTTTCCTTCTTTGGACCTTGTCACATTATCATTTGGGTCTAGCTTCTTTGTTCCCTATTGTGTCTTACCTTGAAGGACTCCCCCTTCTTCCAAACTAGTATTTATCTCATTTGATAGATTGATAGTGTGGACTAGCAAGAAAGGGGCTATGATGAGTAAAAAGAGTGCATGACCTTAGTAGGAAAGAGGCTAAACATAAATGTAAATAAAAAATTGACAAATATACCTCAATTTTGAAATGCTTGACATGAAGTTCCACACAAGCCTTAATGTTTCTAGAACATGTTAGTGTATGCTTTCATCATGGAAAAACATAATGTAGTTGATCATAGCTGATGTAACAAAGTTGTATCTTTGAATGCCTTGTTCCTTGATTATAGATCTATGCTCAATTGATTTGAATTGCTTGATTGAAAAATTGGTAGATGTGGGTTGGAGTAGATAGGGGTTTGAAATGAGAAATAGACTTGTATCTATATGCAACTTGCACCTTTTCAAATTGAACTTTTGGAGAAGTCCAAATTTGGAGAGGAAATTCCTACTATTTGTGAATCCAACATTCATCTTTCACATTTTAGGTCCAATTTCCATGAATAAGGGTTCCCAAGACCCTAGTCCTAGAAAATTGAGCCATGAGGAACATCATGAATAAGGGAATGAACCAAATTTATGGAAACATTCTCAAACCTAAGTATAATTAGACATAAATAAGGCACAACCACTAAAGTGAGTCCAAACCTAGTGTATATTTATAAAGATATACAACTTATGATGCAATATTTAGCCCCCTCTTAGCAAGAGTATGAAATTATGCTCATGTACTCTTGGGAAAATATGGAGAAACCAAATATTATTTCACCAAGATATTGAAGAGTCAAGATGACTACAAGTTTGGAAAGGTGGTAACTCCCAAGACTTATGATATTGTCAATCTACAATATTGAGATAAAAGGGAAGTACAAAGTGAGTAATATGAGTAACATTGGTAACACACATGGAGCATGCAAAACACAAAGTTATGACATTTAGAACTAGTAAGATTCTATATTCTCACTAGGAACCATATCAAAAAGACAAGGCATAGATATAGGCCTAGTAAGATCCTTATATAGTTACTAGGAGTCATGTCAGAGACACATAAAAGCATGATACCCAAATTAGTAAGATCCTCTACTACTTAGTCATAGATCGCATTCTAACAACAAATAGAAGGTCATAGCTTGGTAACCTAACTAGTCCATGAGTAGTAGCTCAAAATGTTATTAAAGCTAGGTTAGGTTAGGAGCCCCAAGAACTTATAATGTGTCTTATAATGGGTGTTGAAAATAATCTACACTCAAGCCAACAATGGAATGGTAAGAAAGGGGGTAGTAGCTCAATGGTAGAGAAATTTATTAACAAATAGAAGGCCTTAAGTTGGATTCCTAGCTATTTTATGAGTATTAGCTTAACATTTTCATGCATAAATAACATCTACTCCCACCTCTACCATAGATCCAACTTCCACCATTTCTCCTTCCACAACCTCTAGTCACCTTCATGTACCAAAGCCACTAGTGTCACACCTTTAGTACTTACATCCTCCACTTATCATCTACCATATGGCCTATTTATCAAATTTATTTCTTCTACATGTAAAATCCATATGCACAAGATGGAATGACAATTGGTAGATGTAAAAGCCATATTCCACAACCTTTGCTAATATCCTTTATGCCAGTGCCAAAATGTGAGGTTTGTAACAGGATGCGACATCCATCAAAGCATAATAGAGAGGAGATTTCTAACAAGATGGCAGATCAAACAATGTAGCAAAGCATCGATAAAAAATAAATACAAGATTGCAATTTATAGAGTTTAGTAAAAGGGGCAATGAACAAACATAACACTACTTTGAAAGGCTGCAGAGATGGTGTGTGGCACAATATAGAGACAGGTTATGCAAGAAACAAGAATAGAAAAGATGCAAGGTTGAGCCATAGAGTAGGGTATGATATCCATCAAAGCGTAAAGGCTTTTGAAAATATACCATAAATACAATTTCCATGTGTTTGATCAAATCAATAACTATCTAAAAAATTGAAACGCTAGGGAGAGACATTAAATGTGAAGAGGATTGATGTGCATGGAGATTGTTAATTGCATATTTGAATAAATATTTCATTGTAATCTTTATGTTAGTTCAATTTGTGTACAAGCTTTACCCTCTTTGGAAGCTGCCATACCATTCAAATATTCATGTATTGGGATCTAATTGTGAAAGTTTGAGGTCCATTGGGAAAAAAGTTGTCATTTTGCCATGACAAATTTTGCATTTCTTGTAGCAACTTCTTAAAAATATGGTTGGAAAGTTATTTTATGGTGGTTTGAGGTTGTAACCCACTTGGATGGGAATAAATAGGCCTTTGGCATACCATCCAAGAGTTTTCCTTAATGAAATTGGGGTTTTTTATGCATTTTTGGACGTTTTGGCTTGATTCTCTTCATTTTTCATTGTAAAAATCATCATAATTTGATGGGAAGTCAATTGGATGTGGTAGATAAGTGAGTTAACTTCATTTTGTCTTTTTGTGGCATTGAATTTCATTATGTTTTAAAGAAGATATCATAGTTTTTCCAAACAATGTCAAAACCCTTCCTAGTGTTTACCAAGAGGAGTAAGTAATGTATAGTTTGGTCTCCCATGCATATCAATTCACCCAAATGTGTGAGAAGACCTATGTTCATGCTATGTATCATATTATGTTGTGTGAAGGGCTCCAAATTAGATTTGGTATGTGTTTGGGCATGAGGAAAGTCTGGTATCTCTATGTATCAGATAGTAAAAGGCAGTAAGAGTGAAGAATTTGGTGGGAAGACCAAGCAATTGGTATTTTGAAGTGGTTGATGATAGAGAGACGGGTGAGGGAACCCTATGCAACCTTTGGAAGGGTTCGTCGATCAAAACCAAATAAAATAGATTAAATTTCTATGACTGTCCTAAGGGTATTAATTATCACAGTCATAGTTTTACTAGTGATATTGTTTTTGTTTTGACAAAGTTGTGTTTGTAAACCCAAGTGTGGACATGTAATGGAGTCTTGAGATGTCTTAAGGCTACATCAATACTTAAAAATAACTTGAGAAGTTGATTCAAAAAGGTCATATTGAACAACCACTTTTGCTTTGTGGAAGCCCGTTTTATACTTTCCAAGAAGAAGATGGGACATGGTGATTCAAATCGACTATTGGGTCCTAATCAAGACCACTATCAAGAACAGGTATTTTGATCCCTCAAATTGCTGACCTCTTGAACCAGCTCTGAGGAGATGAATTTTTTCAACAAGATTGATTTGAAATTAGGGAACCATCAATTCCTTGTTGAGCTAATTAACATTTGGAAGACTTTCTTTGAGTCCAAGAAGGGCTTGTTTGAGTGGTTATTGATGTCCTTTGGCATAATCACTACAACAAGCATTCACTCAATTGCAATAGAAGTTTTATTCAGTACCACTATTTGTTTTGTCTAATTTGTAGCAATCTTTTGAGATCAAAATAGATGCCTTAGAGCATGTATGGGGAGCAATCTTGGCTAACATTAGCATCTAGTTGCCTACCATAGTGAGACGTTTTCTAACATAGTGTGTAGGCACCTAAAATATGACAAAGATTTATGCTATTGTTTAGGTTTGCATACAATGAAAGGACTACATATTGGAAGGAGACAATCATCCATACTTATCACAAGCTTCTGCAGCTCATGTATACTCAAGGTGAGTTGCAAAATGACCATCAATGAGTGTGAACCCTATCTTCACAAATTATGATTAGTTGCCATGATACTTGACCCTATCCTCATGGTGTTAGCTCAATTTATATTAGTTTTCCCAAGCCTAGAAGCCAAGTAATGTATCCAAGGGTGTCTAGAAGAATGGATTGTATGATCATTGACTTTGTATGTTGAAACCATTATACATACCCCTCCATTGAGGGTATTGAGGAAGATTGGGATTGGAATAGTGTGTTTTGTTGAAGAAACATGATGTGAGAAGTTTGATGCAGAGGCAAGGGTAGAACTCAGTATTTCATATTAGGACAACAACCACATTGATTAGGCAAGTCAAATAAGGTCTCTCCAATGTTTAGGATACACAAGGGTAGCATTAGTCATGTAAGTATGCATGAGCATGAGAATGGATAGTTACTTTCCTTTTAGACTAATTTGGACAGTATTGAGAGGATCCTATAAGGATGACTATCACCATACTCTCAATGACTTCACAACATTGATAATAAATTCACATTAGACACTCATGGATTACCCCAATTAGACATTAGTCAACTTAAGATATGATACAAGGATTGCATACCACAAAGCCATTAGCATATCACCTACTCGAAATCGCCACAAAGCCATTAGATATGTTTTGAGATGAAAAAGAAGAGTTAAATGGTTTTGGTTCAATTTGCATTATTTATATGTTCAAGTAATTTAATTTGGTATATTATATGGAAACGTGATTCCATAACTAACATTTCAACTTCTATATAACTAGATCTATAGCCCAATTTTTTTGCCTGTGAAGAAAGACCATGTCAGACAATATCAGCAAACAACAAAATAAGGAGACAATTGTTGGATTGTGGTCTAACTTCAAAAGAAAAGGTGATGGAAAATGTTATTGTCCCTACAAAATTTGTAAGGGGTTAAAGATTAGAAGACTTCTAATCAAAATAGCTAAAAAATATTGTAGGTTGCATGGTCACATTGAAGGGGGACATGATTATCATCCATTGGTAAGTTTTTCATTATATCGTTTTAACAATTTATATGCATAAGAAATCACTTGATGATGAGATCATGATCATGGTTTATTTATGTTTATCATTTTTATATAGGTTGAGCACCCCGAAGCACATGATATGGATCAACACAACCCGGAGAATATGGTTTTCGAAGTGGAGGAACATGGAGGTGTGAATATCGAAGCTGAAGATAATGGTCCCATGGAAGATGATGATCATGAGCCACAAAACACAATTGAAGATGATGGTACAAATACATTGATCCATGACACATTTAGTACTAGCTAAACTGATCATGATGATGAAGATGACCTTGATGTTGTTCATGATTTACCTCTACTTGAGAAGGCATATGAGACCCTTTACGAAGGCTCCCAGACAACTCTTCTCTTTGTTGTATTGTTGTTGGTGAACTTGAAGGTTATGAATGGTTTATCCAACATAACAATCTCACGTATGTTAAGGTATGTCATATATGTCATTATAGTTAATAAATGGTGAGTCATGTACCATTAATATTCTTTATATTAACAAATTATATTTTTTTGTTGTAGATTGATAGGTGAGTTTTTGTTACCACCATCAAATATTCTACCTCGCTCATGCCAAGAATTATCTGCCATTATGAAAGATATTGGAATGGAGTATCAAGCAATAGATGCTTGTCCCAATGATCATATTATATATCACAAACAACATGAATTTTGAACCGAATGCCCTGAATGTCATATCAGTAGATATCGAACAAATCAAATAACAAAAAAGGTGTCTCGCAAGGTTCTTTGTTATATTCTCATTATTCCATGTATGCAAGGATTATTCAAGTGCACTAGCTTGGCACAATTTATGGATTACCATGCACACAATAGAAGTCAAGATGACATTATTCGAATGCATGCGGATGGTTCAGCATTTATGGACATTGAGGAAAAGTGGCCACACTTTAAAGAAGAACCTTGTAATCTAAGGCTTTCATTGGCAGCGGATAGTGTCAATCCATTTGGAGAGATGAGATTTGTTTACTCAGTGTGGCCTTTTTTTGTTATCAACAATAACATTCCTCCATGGATGTCAATAAAGAGGGAGCACATAATGTTGGCAATGATTGTTCCAGGTATTTTATCATTTAAATATAGTCATCTAAATTTAATTATAAATATTGCAGTAAAATGGTCATAATAATTATGTAATGTTTTTGTTCATTCGATTAGGTAAGTACCAAGTTAAAGATATGAATGTATATATCAAGCCTCTTATCGACGAGTTGTTGGAGTTATGGAATGGTGTCACTATGTATGACGTCTCTAGACCAATAGGACAAAGACAATTTCAATTCCATGCGATGCTTCTATGGACAATACACGATGCCCTAGGGCTAACACATTTTTGTGGTATGTTATAGTGTTTAAGTTGTGTATGAACATTATAATTCAAAAAATTATCATATTTAATCCAATTATACATTATCTTGTAGGTCTTCAAACAAAGGGAAAATTTGCATGTCCTGTTTGTGGTCCAAAGATGAAATCTCGTCTTTCAAAAAGTTTAGGAAAGCAGGTGTTTGATGAGTATAGGCACTTTCTCCACAAAAATCATAAGTATCGAAATACTGAAAAACATCTTTTCAATGGGAAAGAAGAGAATACATTAAAGCCACGAAGAATGACACCTCATCTGTGGAAGTTGGAATATAATAGAATTAATCGTCAAGGTAATTCCATTCCATCTAATGGTTTATGTCATAAAACATCTTTTCCATTGTGTTTTGTTTACTGATGATGTGATTGATGATCGTGAAGGTCGTCAAGGCATTAATGACCACCTTCCTAAGGGACTAAAAAGTTATCCCCAAAAATTTAGTAGGTTGCCCTACTATGAGCAGTTACAAATTGTGCATTTGTTTTACACTATGCATATTGGAAAAATTATAACAGAGACATTATGGAAAATATTGGATGGAAGGTGTGATAAAGAAAAAATTGTCAAAATTTGTACTGACATTCAGGAATCCAATCATACAATGAAAAATGCCATTCAATCAAATAGCCATGGAGACCAGATTAATATAAGTGACCTTCCTTGGTTATTAACGGACTAGCAAAGCAATGCTATAAAAGAAGTCATATGAAAAAATCGATTTCCCACAGGATTTGTTGTGAACATAAACAATCTCATATCAAAGAAAAGTGAATTATAATCATGATCATTGTTCTACTACAATAAAACATTGTGACAAACTCTTTGATGGCTATCAATACATTATTCATTCTTGTTATATCATATGACTGTGAAGGATACCTCCATGATGGTGACTTTTGATTAGTTATAATGCTATAAATTCCAATGTCCTCATTAATATCAAGATTCCTTTCTAAGATTGTATTTTTCATTGTATTTACTTTGATGCCACTGTCTCGATGAATGGAAGACTATGCTTTGCATCTTAAGTCATTGTTTCTCTCTTGGTTGTTTTCCAGTGAATGGACTATGACCTTTTGTACAGTGATCATGATAATGGTGTTTTCACTTGATCCTCTATATATTATTGATCTCCTGGTTTTGGGACCCTTAGCCACTGTAACTGCTCCTTTTATGCTTTTGATGTACCTGACTTTGGGACTGTCCTTTAACTATTAAGTGTGGGACTTTGTTTTCACCATTGACTATCAAATGATCTAGACAACATTGTGCTTGTGATACTGCCATGACTGGGCTCTAACCCTGTCTTTTAAAAAAAATACCTTCATGATTGTATTCTACCTCCAATATATGGCTTTTGTGCTACTCTACAATTTGGATGACCTTCTTTTTGGTGTTTTCTCACTCTCCAAGGCACTTATTGTGACTCATAACATTGTACTTTGCTTGTGACTTCTAATGCTTGTGACAAATATACACGGTGTGATGTTCTTCCTTTGTGTTTGGGCTTATACTATCCTTTGTACCATTGATTGTTATGAATGCTCATCATGCATGATATTTTCATTGGCACTATGATGATATGGTTACATTCACTGTTGCATGATCTTAATCCAGTATGACTACCCTATAGCATCATTGGGACTGTTATAGCTTTTTTATGTTTGCTAAGGTTTGCTAAGGTTTGCTAAGGTTTCCTATTTTTCAAGATAGAGATGGAACCCTTAGATAGCCATAGTGGAAGCAAGTCCAAGAATCCTATTATTAGGAAGTATGGCACACTGAGTTCAGAGGCAAGACTGGTGGTTTGCAATTATTGTGGCTTTCAAATAAGAGGAAGCATTGATCACCTCAAATATTACCTTGCACAAATTTCTAGCCATGATGTGCAGATGTATAATTCAATAGAACTTAAGGTTATACAAGAGATAAAGGCTCTCCTTGCTAACTATGTAAAGGACAAAATAGAAAATATGATGATAATTAAGACAACTACGACTGTGATGAATCCTACTCCCATATTAGAGACTAACTTAGTAAGCCTTTTGCTAGCCCATAGAGATAGGTCTCATCCACTATAGAGAGTTCTAACTAATTGCATTTACAAGTATTCTTTGTTCTTTGTAATGTTCCTAGTGTGCAGCCTTTTCTTGCAAGTACTACTTATAACTAAGAGAAACATCATGAGACAAAGATGCCACCTACAAATTTTTGGTTTTATAACATACAATTCAATGTTGTGAGGAACCCATATTAAAAATCGTTGGCCAATGCATTGGTTGTCAAAAAAGTTCATGGCATCTAATCCCAATGTATTGAATAGAATCTAGTTGAAGGAAGTCATGAAACATAGAGTGGTGATGGCAGAAGATCAAAAAAGAATTTGGCACAAAAAGGGCTGAAATATTTTGTTTGACTTTGAAAAGATATAAGGAGTGACATATTAGTCAACTTTCTAGTGGCTTCTAACGGCTATGTTGTGTTCTTGAATTCAATTGATGCCTCTCACAGAATAAAAAATGCTAAGACTTTGTGCAATATTAGGAGTTTCTAACATCTCAGCACCTTTCCCTTCTTGCTGATCTTTAGCATTCGCCCAAACTTTTCACAAACTATTCTCCCAATAAAACCTGCCAATATAACTTTTAACATAAGCCCTAATGATTGGATTCCCTATGCTTTATCTCTTTACAATGCGCCTAACTAACCTATTGTCATGGTCCCTACTTCACTACCAGCTTCTACCATTTCCTCCACAAGTAATGTTTGGACAGTCATTCTAAAGTGAGGTACCAATAGAGTTGTTGATTGTTAAGGCCTCCAAGTTGAATTTATCAAATATGATCTGGAATCCTTGGCCTACCCTTCGACAAAGATTTTCAACAGAGTTGTTTGTTCAAGGTTTCCCCGATCTTGGTCACAACATAAATTCATTCTATTCATGGCTCTAGGGATCTCTCCAATCCTAGCAACTATAAGACTATAATGATTGGTCATACATTTGTCAAACTTGTTGCCACAATGTTAGACATGCAATTTTTTTATGAGTACCTAGAGAAAGGTAATGTTTGAGCTTGTGGGAAAGCTAGCTTCAAGGAAGATTATCAAACCATTGACCACATATTTACTGTCTAGGCTATTGTTGAGAAGGCTCACCACCTCTCTTCCATAGTCTTTTATTGTTTATAGACTTTTTGAAGGACTTTGACTCAATTGGGAGACACTTGCTTTTCCAACAAAAACAGGATGTCGGCATTTTGGATTCTCTCATTAGCATTGCTTGTAGGCTTTATGAAATTTATTGGGCATCTTCATGCTTACAATATCTTCAACTTGATGAGGAGAACAATTGGGGTCAAACAAGGGTGTCCTATCTCCAACCCTCTGTAACATCTACATTGACAAGTTGGTGGAGCTTCTTTGACTACATACTCATATGGATGATAGTTGCAATTTTACATGAGGGGTTATTGTTAAACTACTTGTTGATGATATTGTTCTTCTCTCTCATTCTACCAAAGGGTTGCAACATTACTTTCTTTTTCACTCATCTCTTCATTGGTACTTTAGAGTTGTACATGCCATCATCAATTCCTTTTGCCAACCCTTACCTTCAAACCGCATTCCTCTCATTTTTTACTACCCCTCTCAACCTACCACCCTTGGCATTATGAATACCATTAATGACTACATTAATTTGTAGCCTTGTTGTACCCCTTCAAATGCTTAATGGCCAAAGAGCATTTTTGTAGATAGATCATCCACTTCACATGCCACACATTTTCCAATTTACTTTGTGTGTAGTAATTGAAGTGGGCGATGATCAATTGATTGGTAGTCTCTTTGTTAAGAATATAGTGGCACCACTGTTTGATGACTTGTATGAGGGTGCAAGGCTCCTTTTCATAAGTTAAATAGTGCCACAAGGTATCATTAATAGAGTTTGAGTGATGAGCAATAGGTTTGCCATGCTAAATTAGCATGATGCCTAGTACATAATTAAATGCATCAATCTAAATATCAAATGATTTTGCAATATTCACTAGAGTAAATGCTAGCACAAAGTAGAGGTGTTGTTTGAGGCCATTAAAGGCATGTTTTTTGTGGAGTCCATAGCAATGTTGCCTTGCTGCATATAACCTTGTTGAGTGATCAAGGAAGATGTGAAAATCCAAGGACTAACCTTTTATAGAAGTTCTCAAGTTTGAGAAAGTTGTGCAATTATTTGAGTTTGCATGGGTATGCTAGTATCATGTCACCTTGATTTTTTCAAGATCAACTTGAATGGGAGAGTGGTTGATAATGTAACTAAATTTGCATGGTGCCAAAATTTCATTTGTTGAGGTTGGTTTGCAACTTGTGTTAGCATAGCATATGTGGTGCATGTGCAATGTGTAACATACGTTCTTCCAATATTGTATGGGATAGGCTAGTATTTAATCACTTTGATTTTCTTTGGATCAACATAAATGCAAGTGTGGTTGATTATGTAACCAAGGTGTTAATTTTGTGTGGTCCCAAAATGCATTTATCAAGGTTAGCTTGCAACTTGTGTTGATGTAGTGTATTTAGCACTTGTGCAACATGTAGCATGTATTCTTTTAAGATCTTGTTAAAGATTAGGATGTCATCCATGTAGACAATGATAACATTTTTTATCAAGCACGAGCGTCACAAGAGCATTAGAAACTATCAAAAGGCATAGTCATCCATTCATAGATTCCTCACATTTTGAATATAGTTTTCCAAAAAAAAAATTATTGGATCGAAACTTGATGATATGTTGATTTGGTTTAGTGTGCCTAGAGATGACCCAAGTGATTGTTGATGTGTAGAAAGAGATACATGTTATTCATTGAGATCTTGTTGAGACATAAGAGTCAATGTAGAGTCACCATATGTCGTCTTTCTTGGGTGCAAGCATAATCAAACTACCACAAGGATGAACTTGACGTGATACTTCTTGAATTTACTAATTTTTGGACTTTGTGTTGATTTTGTTCTCCTAAAATGATGTGTTAAAGATATATTTGGAATAAGAGATTTGAGAATCAAGTCAATTTTGTATTGTATGAAATAGTGCATAGGAAGTCTTATTGATAAAATATCAATGTGGCTTCATGTGGGATTCCAAATGGAATTGAAATTCATCCCAGTATACTTCAAATTGAACTACTTGGGTCCATCTAGTAGGACATGCTAAAAGGGAACCAACAAGCACCAATGTAGTTGGCATGCATTTTTTTTTTTTTAAATAAATCACTGTCGGAATTCCGACATCGTCCCAACTTTGCACCGACGACCAAACTATCGGACAAACAGCATCCTCGTCGGTGCATAATTCCTAGCAGGCATCGGAATTTTGACACCAATTGACAAAACATCAGACGAGGATGTTGTATGTCTGACAGCACTTTATTGTCAAACGATCGTCATAATCCTCGTCGCTGCAAGTTCTTGGTAGGCGTCGGAATTCTGACATCCATCTGACGAGGATTCTTTATGCCCGACGACATTCTTTTGTCGGATGAGCGGTCATGACCGCCGTCGGAAGAGTTCAGGATGTCGTCGAAATTCTGACGTTAGATGGCGTCGTCGAAATTACCGACGATGAGTTTTTGACGGCTTCGTTTGTCGACAATCCGATGAAAAATAGTTGAAATTCCGACGATAGGTCGTAGGAAATCAGTCCCAAATGTACTAGTGTAATCTGCCACCTGTTGGTCGTGATTTTCTCCTTGCAATGCCATTGAATTTGGTGCAGCGGCACCAATGGGTCCATGGGGCCTATTCAGTGTGTTTGTCTTTGATTTCATGTTTTGTTGTTCATGTTTGATGAAATAAGGTCTCAAGGACCATCTTCAAACTTTTGGGAGTCATTCGGAGTCATTTTGTAAGGCCTTGGTGCCAACTGATTGTACGTACTCTAATAGGATTGTCTCAATCAAATTGGGTCAACGTCTCCCAAAGTATGGTATTGGAGTGCCTCTTATGTATTTGATGTTCATGTGTCCTATCTGACATGTTTTCAAGGTTCCTAGGGGTCATTTATGTTATTTGTGCAAAATGAGCATTTTTTGTAAAAGTTGCTTGACAACTTTTCAACATTGTCAAGCAACTTAACACACCAAGCAGTGGTTGTAAGGCTAACCAATTCAAATGGTAGTTATAGCCAATAGATTTGGTGTATATATAGACCCCTCCAAGGTTGGAGAGGGGTTGGTTGATGACATTGTATGGAGAACTCAAGTCAATTCAATGAACATTTGCTTTGTAATTTCCTATAAAAACGTTGCACTTTGATTCATAACTCTCTTGTTTGGATGAATTAGAACTCAAGGCTGGACTTGTTGGAAAGGCCTCTGAGTTACCTATCATTTGGAACTGGTTGGTTTGATTTCATTGAGTTTTGTGCATTCTACAAATGGATTTTTCCAAACTAGTCTGAAACCCTAGGTTTGGAGGGTTTAACATAGAATAATGCATATCCAATCATTCAACTAATTGCTTGACTCAAGAATTGGTGGAATGGTGGATATGAGGGTGCTCCAAATGGGTTTTAAGCCATTTTTGCAGAGGATGATTTCAAGAGGAGTTTTGAGCAATTGAGGTCTTAATATCTTCATGTATTAAGCCAATTTCACTAGGTTTGAGAAGACGTTGAGGGTTTTGGTACCAAAACAACCAAGGAGACAGTAAAACCAATGAAATATATTCATGTTTGACATTCTCTAACCTACCAAGTTGGTTGTGCAGATCAATGGAGTGTCTAAGATGTGGCTACAATGTAATTGGAGACCTAATAGGGCTCTTGAAGGACTGCAACAGTCAGATTTTTTAGCACTTTGGTCCAAAGTACCCCATCCTCATTTTGAAATATGTTTTGTAACTCCCAAAAGGGTATTTGGAAATGGTCTCATTTTTTTCTTTGTGTCAGTGAGTCAAAATATATGATGAAAAAGGTCTTTGAGTAGGGCTACTAGAGACTAGGCCTCATAGAATGCAAATGGTGTGGAGTGACTTAGCAAGGCTTGCTCCAAAGGTGAGATTGGTTATCTTGAATCTATATAGGTCAAAGATCATGTTGGGATTCCTGCCCCAAGTCCTGCTTGTGTGTTTTGCCAAGTTGTCTTATTAAGGCCCTTTGTGAAGCGTTGTCAAGGCTAGAGTCTTTGATTGAGTAACCATTGTACAAATTGAAGTTTAGGATAGAAAACCTTAATCCTGGTTGTTTGTGAGACCTCTTAGACCCTTTGCAACAAAGTGGTATCAGAGCCACATTTGGTTTGGTAAGGGAAAGCACGAGTATGCGAAGAAGAGTAGGTGATTTGAGTGAGAAATATGCCTCCAAAGGTTGGATCGGCAGTAGCTAGGGAATTGAAAGCCCTAAGGGAAGAGTTAGAAGCATTGAAGGCCAAAGAGAGAAGGAGAGATAGGGGTGAAGAGATGATGCAGCCATAACCAGTGGTAACCCTCAAAAGAGTCAACTGACTTATGCAGCAAGAGAGACACAATGAAAGCAGTAAGAAAACATAACAAATTCATATAAACAAATCATTCAAGTCATAGAACTTCCGACAGTCATCCAATGATCATTAGATTATCATCAAAGAACATCTGGTAGTTAACAGGTTACATGCAGGCTACCAGCCCGAAACAACCCAACCGGGACTCCAAAGATCAATCAGATCACAACATGCAAATCTCAATCTTTATTCTGAGTTCTACTTCCTCCGCCCTTACAAATGATTATATAACATCATATTTATACCCACCAGAACATATCCAGGTCAATCTAAAAATATTACATTCACCAATGTAGGAAAATGAAACATGTAATTAGGTCGGCCCTAAGATTTAAGAAATCCTTCTGAAAAATAACAACCAAGTGATGTGGTTCAGTAGGAAGGTCAGTCACACGCCAAGGAACATCAGACAAGACCCAAGAGGGATCCACATGCCAAGGAACATTGGACAAGACCCAAGAGGGATCCACACGCCAAGAATCGCGTCCGTAATGAAGGAAGACCAACCAGTAAGCACAAGAACTATCCCGGGAACCCAGAAACAACCAACTGGAAGCGATAGTTGACCGAAGAAGAACCCAAATGAACTAGAAATCTAGAATCAACCACATGAAACTGCCAGGAAACTGCAAACAAGATCTGCCACAAAGAACAAGCAACTACCAGTACATACTGGCAAGAATATTGAAACTGCACAAAGAACTAAACAAGAAAGGAAATGTTTTTGGTTGATGCAAGATTGCTCATCGACCGGGGATGCTCCTGCATCAAACAACCTAGGTAGAAAAAGATGTTCCATGAGAGGCAACTCATGAACATCTAAAAGGATTCGGGATGAAGATCACATGCTCATTTATGATCCAAACATCTTCTTTATCTGCCAATCTTTGTTCTATCTCTCCCGGTGCTTCAACCGGCTTCTCTGACCTTTGACTCCCTTGGTTTTTCTTTCTTTGCTTCAGGTCTGCACTTTGTGTTTGTTTCTGTAATTCTAATTTGGTTCTGCCACAAGACTTTATCTGGTTTATCACCATCATCTCTCTATCATCTGGTTCCATCTATCCTTCAGACTCATCTGTTAGATCCTTCTGCCAACTCATGTCACCTTTCGGTTTAATCTCTGCAACCGGTTCTATCAAACCTTCTAGTATAATTATTGTCCTCATTTTTACTTTCAAAAATGATGGAACAATACATAAATTTTTTGCCAAAAAAAAAATTACTCTATGGACCCTTATCGAGGCAGACTTTCGCCTTACCCCTAGATGTGACTAATCCTCAGTCCATCCTCAAACCACGTTTTAAATTTCATCGCATTCTAGGTTCATTTGCTATGTTTTTCCTTCAATTTAGGGTTTTTTTCTCCTTGACAACAGGTGGGAAATTTTCCTTAAGTTGCAAGTTTTATGTTTTCCTTTGTTTTAGTATTTGTAGGGAAATTTTAAGTTAATTACAAGTGCACTTTATGAAAATAGAACTTGTAGCTTACTTTTTATTTCCGCCTTGTTGCTTTTTGGCTTTTAAGTCATTGTAGGAACCTTTTGGGCATATTACAAGTGAACTTTAAATTATAAAGTTTAAATAAAATTTGTAATTCATTTTAAAAGTTCCATTTAAGTGATTTTAAGTTATGGTAGGGATTTTTCTCCTCCATTACAAGTCTTATAAAGTCACTTTAAGTTGTAATAGGGATTTTATTTCCCTATTATAGCTTTTATTTTTAAGTTGTTTTTATGACTTGTAAAAGGAATTTTATTTTCCCTTTACTAATCTTTTGTTTAAAAACTTGTAAAGAGAATTTTATTTCCCTATCACAAGTATTTTAAACTTGTTGTTTGCTCACACAAACCCGATTTTGCCTTATGAGGAAAAAAGTGAACATTTTAAACATGTAAAAAGGTTTAAGAAACCCGATTTTCTTAATTGCATGCATTTTAAACTTGTTGTTCTTTCCCAAGAACCCGACCAACATTGTTGAAGGATTTTGTTGACAATTTTCACCAATTTTTGTGGAGAAATCTTAGGAGGAGGAAGGCATTTTGGATTCCTTGCTATTTTCATGCATTTTCCAATTCTCTTCACACCATTTGGAAGACATTAATGCTGGTTTTATGGTGTTTTAACAGCAAAAACGTGTTTGAAAAATGTCACGATTTTCCTCATCTAAGTGCCACGAATCTTACTTCTTCCAAGTCGTTTTTGCTTGTCTTGCCTAAGCGCAGAGGTTGGATGTCTTTCTTGACCGATTCTTCATGCTATTAATGGGCGTTTTAATACATATGGTGTTTTGGCAAAAACGTGGCTAGGGTTTTAGAATGTGGTTTATTATCTATTTAAGAGTTTTCCTCTCTTCTTTCAAGAATTGTTTCTTGCTTCTTGGAGGACGTTTTGATTGATCAAGGTATGTTCTTTTCCTTTCTTCTTTGTTTCCATTTCTTGTTTTTGGTTTGTTTTGATTTCCTTGGTCAATTTGTATATATGTTAGTTTTGTTAGTTCTTGTCTAAAATCAATTTTGTGAGAGGTTTTCCCTTTTGTTCCAAGTTTGCAAAGCAATTTGTGAATTGCATTGTCTTTCCCCATTTTCCCTCTTTGCTTGCATTCGAGATTCAAAAACCCGATTGCAAGTGAGATAAAAATAGTTGATCTACCCCTTTGGTTGAAAAATATTAACCATCTTTTGTTGAAATTCCAACTTTCAAAGTTGGGAAAATGCTCGTCCTTTCAAAATCGAGTTTTTAAAACTTGATTACAAGCTAAAAGTTCTTCCCATTTTCATAAAGATGATCTTCCAAAATCTTTTCATTTTCACTCATATTCATTGTCATCATCCGTACATACCATTCCCACCATTTCATCCACTCATTTCACACCTTCATTCATTTTTCCCATTTAAAGTCTTCACTTGCAGTCAGCCAACCAGAACCCGAAATTGGTCCAAAATGCACTCAAAAAACACTTGAAAATGAGTTTTAAAGGTCCAATTACAAGGGCAAACTTGTGTTTACCCATTACACATATGATGTTGCATGTTTGTTCTCCACAATTGCAAGTTAATGCTCTTGTTTTTCCCACACATGTAATGTAGCTTCCAGAACCCGAAATTCACTTGTAAGCCCATTTTTACATCAATTTATCCCTTCCCTTGTCAGTCTGGTTTGCGCACATGATCTACCAAATCAATGGATTAAGGCATGGGCCTTATTTTGCAAGAAGATTTCAAGATTGGAGGATGATACAAAGAAGAGATACAACAACAGTTCATGGTTGAAAGCATAGAATACTTTCGAGACAAAGATGGTCATGACATGAAAAGAGGAAGGCAGGCCTTTCCCTCCTGAAAATCAAGTACTACCCCAAGAAAGAAGATAACGTTGAAGTTCGTTGACCAAAGACACAAAGATCATTAAGGATTGAAATTCCCGTTCTAGTTCAAGATGTCTTCACTGATCCAGAATACTTCAAGTTCTAGCATCCTGAAACAGCATGAAGATCATCACAGACAAATGACAAAGTAGTTAGAGTCGTGTCTTTGGACACATAGAATAACTTTAATTATGCATTTGTAATTTTGTTTTGACAAGTTACATGTAAAAAAATAACTTTGTAATTGCAAGTTAACTCATCACTTGCACTTTTGTAATTACATGTAAAGCAACTACAAGTTGAGTTCAATTAGGACTGTAGTTGGAATAAGTCATGGTGGTTGAGAGAATTTCTCAAGTTAGTTAGGATCCCCCCACCTTTTTCTCAAGGCTCCTTGGTGCAGGAGCACCTAGCTCATTCTCAGCTTCTTTTTCATCTCAGGTTTGATTTGTGTTATTTTAAGTTGGAAAGTTGTTTAGCATGCTTTTTGAAGTTGTTCTAGGTTGTTTGGATGAGTTTTGAACTCATGTGTGGTTTTGGTTTCTTGTTTTCAACTTTTGCTCAAAATTGCCAGTTTTGGTGTTGCCCAGCAAAATGTTGTAAAAAGTGAGTTTTTAGTGTGTTTTTGTTTTTGAAAGGTTTTAGACATGTTTTATGTTTGGATTTAAGGTATAAGAAGTGTTTTTAGATGATGGTTAGTTTTGGAGGTCAATCTTGCATTTTCTAGGCACCAAAAGTTGTCATTTAGGCATCAAAATGTCAAAATTAAGTGCCTATGGACATGTACCTGTCCGTATAGGAGGTTAACCAACTTGGAGAGGTATTTAAACTCCTATTTTAACTTTTGTAAGGGTTGATCATTCGAAGTTATGAGAAGTTTTGCAAACTTGCACTAGTTTTTACTTGGTTTTCTCTAGTTTTTGGCTCCATGTGAACAGCAGTCCGTACACCTGTTGTACTTGTCTATATTGTTCTTGTATTTTCTGATTCTAACATGTTTTCCTAAACTTTTCCCTTTGGTGGCATTAAATTTGATTAAGTTTTGAAGTTGTAGCAAAATTGTTTTGATTTCACAGTTTCACTACCCAGTCTAGGAATTTGGGCAAGAATGCTTGACCAACTTGGTTTCTTGGAGTCTTAAAGTGTTCATGGCTTCTCAAGAACCAGTTGGTCAATTTGTACATTATGTAAATATGATTTTTGGTTTCAAGAGTGCAGGTACAAGGTGTTTTGTGGCCATGGAGCCCTAGGCAAGTAAGCCATTTGGCTAGGGTCTTTGCACAAGTATGATGCTTTGCTCTCCCATAGCATTTGCATCCTTTTGGTGAACAAACATATGTGTTGTCTAAGTGTTGGGAGAAAGCAAAGAGACTTCCTAAGTCTGGAAGAGGAAGGTTATATGTTTCAGTTTCATGAATTGTAAGCCAAAACAGTGAGTCACTATTTGGTAGTTGTTTTCTTTCCTAGTTTGCTCTCCACCGTTCATTGGTGTGAAAACCTATGTCCATACTTTGTTTGCTTGTAAACAAGTACAAGAAAGGAGTGAGCCCTGCTCTTGGGTAATGTAAAAGCCAAGATCAAACAATGATCTCCTTAGGCAAAAAAAAATGTAAAACGCTCTGCAGGCTGCCACAGTCAAGTATGACTGATTTTTGCATATTGTTGAAGTTGTAAATGGATTTGTAAAGCGGAAAATCGCGATCGAACCCTAGTTGCTCTCCCCTCTTCCAACTCCAAGGAGAGAGAAGGGAGATTCACTAGGGTTGATGGTTTTCACTTAGGGGAGAGACTTTACATTCAAAAGAGGGGTTGAAACCCACAAGATCCAATCCCACGCAATGCAAGATTGGATGCTAAATGAGTTTCAAGGGTTATGACAACAAGGCTACCCTCTTTTGTAAAGAATGTGCATAGAAGAATTAAACTAGGAATGCATAGAAAGTGAGAAAGATTCACTTATAAACTGAGATAGGAATACAGTATGAAGCTGCGGACCTGGAATTAGCAGTAAAATGTCGATACAGCGCTGTCTTGCAAATTTGAGCGAAAGTTGTCGGGATGATGGCGCCCAGCGCCACGGTCCTCCGAAAAATCCGCGAAACTAAGGGGGCTCTGTTCGTCTCTGCACAAGGATTCCAGATCTTCAATTTCAACCGCGTACCTGCAACCTACACACAGAAAAGCGAAGACGATTGGGGGGTTAGGGATTAGGGGTTTGCCTTTAGGTCAAACCCCGGTTTTGGAATTAACCAAGAAATGAGCAATGCTGTAAATATAAATGTCTGTAATGTAAAACAAGTACTAATACCTTGTTGTAAGGATGTTTGTATCCTTATGTGCGAAGGTATAGATGTTGTATGTTGTATGTTGTAGTAGTATGTTGTAAGTGATCTCCTCTTCAATGGTTGAATCCTTGTCTTGAATGCAACACTTAGCCTTGAATGGAGACTTAGAATGATCAATTGCTTGAAGGAATGCTTGAATGCTTGAATGTTTTGTAAGGAAGTAAAGTAGCGGAAACAACTTCCTACACTAACCTTGAGAGGAGGGTAATACAAAACTTTTTCAGATCGTTACAACAGTTACAGAAAATAGAAATAGATATAATAGCATTCATACCACAGCACAGTGATTTACATGGGGAAAACCCTTTCGGGAGAAAAACCCCACACTCCAAAAGCAGCTCAATATTTTATTCAGCAATCAAAAACAGATTACAACATACTTGTAGAGCAAGCTCTTCATAGGAGTACCACTAATCAAAGATTCAGAGGCAACTCAATAGCCATAAGACTCTTACACACAACCTCTATCTCACACACCTCATAAATAGGAGATACAATACAAGAAACCGTCAAACGGTATTACAAAACCATGGGCTAAAACCACCCAATAAGGTGTAGCCGACCTTATCTCCCTTCTAGATGCCCTATGACATGTTAAAGCACACATCAACACGTGTCGCTCCCTTTTACAGCTCATTTATGTATCCGATACAAATTATTTTTCCTATTTCAAGAGTACAAACTTCCGGAGGCCATAACTTGAGAACCGGGTGTCCGATTGACGAACCGTTTGAAGCGCCGAAAAGCTCGCGAAGTGCTCTATCACCTCGTAACCCGCTTTGCCGGTTACGGCCACTTTTCAGGGCATTTCGGAGCCTCTAAAGCCTCCAAAATTAAGTTTAAACATTTTATCGCACCCCTCCAAGATGAAAACTTTAATATCTTCAAAACTAGCTGTGACCTTGCGACGCAACTTTACCGGAATGCTTATCTAGCCAACCAGAAGCTTCAGGGAGAGTTTCGCACCATTTCGTGCTCAAATGAAAACTTACTATAAATAGTAACCTCGCATAAATGCAAGGTTGAGACACCATTTTTCCCAACAAATCTCCCACTTGTCGAACACCTTGCAGGAGTGGAAGGGAATGTCAACACAATGAATCAATTGCTAGGGGCCATAAGGCCCATAGACTCTGAACACCATCTGAACTTCTCTCTGCTCACAGCCTTAGTTAAAGCATCTGCAACATTCATCAAAGTTTCCACCTTAACCAGCTTCACCCTACCATCTTCGACCATATCTCTAACAAAATGATACTGAACATCAATATGTTTGGTCCGGGCATGAAATGTCGGGTTCTTAGCTAGGCTAATTGCACTCTGACTGTCACAGTAAACTGTCACTGTACCTTGTTTTATTCCAATATCTGAACACAGTCTCTTAAGAAAAATGGCTTCTTTACAAGCATGAGTAGCTGCCATATACTCTGCTTCAGTAGTGGATAAAGCAACCACAGCCTGTCGCTTACTCATCCAACTAATTGCACCACCAAACAAAGTAAACACATAAGCACTGGTGGATCTTCTGCTATCAATATCACCTGCCCAATCTGAATCCACATAACCATGGATATCAAGGGAAGTCATGTCTCCAACTGAATTACCAAGATAACACAAAGAATACTCTGAAGTACCCTTCAAATATCTGAAGACTCTTTTGACTGCATCCCAATGAACTCTACAAGGATTAGACATATATCTAGAAAGTACTCCCACTGCTTGGGCAATGTCTAGTCTAGTACAGACCATAGCATACATCAAGCTTCCAACTGCACTCTGGTAAGGCACTTTGCTCATGTTTTCCATCTCCAATGGGGATGTAGGACAATCTGAAATAGATAGTTTCATTCCAACTGTAAAAGGAACACTCAATGGTCTACAATTCTGCATGTTGAACCTCTGTAACACTGAATTCACATACTTACTCTGGCCTAGCCATAGCTTTCTGTTCACCCTATCTCTTCTAATTTCCATCCCAAGAATGTGCTTTGCTGCACCAAGATCTTTCATTTCAAATTTAGCAGCGAGCTGAGACTTCAGTTCTGAAATCATACCTTTCCCTTTGCCAATGAATAACATATCATCAACATACAATGCAATGAATAAGAAATGATCACCATCAAATTTATAATAAACACAGTGATCTGATTTAGAACGTTCAAATCCCAAACTCAACACATATGTATCAAATTTCTGGTACCACATCCTAGGACTTTGTTTGAGGCCATACAAAGATTTCTTCAATTTACAGACCAAATTACTTTTGCCTTTCACCACATAGTGCTCCGGCTGTGTCATATAAATATCTTCCTCCAAATCACCATGAAGGAAAGCAGTTTTCACATCCATTTGCTCAACCTCTAAATCATAAGCAGTAGCAATAGAAAGCAACAATCTAATGGACGTCATTTTTGCAACAGGAGAAAATATCTCACCGTAATCAACACCCTCAACCTGAAAGTAGCTTTTTGCAACCAACCTTGCTTTATACTTCTCAATGCTTCCATCTGAACCAATCTTTTTCTTGAACACCCATTTACAACCAACAGGTTTTCATCCTTCAGGCAATGGTACAAGATCCCATGTATCATTCTTTTTCAAAGCTGTCATTTCTTCCTCCATAGCAATCTTCCAAGATTCTGCATCATTCATACCTAATGCCTCTTCTACAGATTTCGGTTCATCCACACTAGTATTCAGAGCAAAAATACATCTCCAATCATTAGGTGAATACCTTTCAGGTGGTTGTCTATGTCTTGTAGACCTTCGAACAAGCTGAGTTGGAGGTTCTTCCTCCTCTTCTGAAGATTCAGAGCTAGACGAGCTCTCCTCAACTTCTTGCCTATCTAGGGGTCTCGATTCAACTCTTTCAAGTGTAGAAGGAAGTTGAATCACATCTTCTTTTTTAGTCTGTTCTAGCTGCAATGTAACAAAAGGAGACTTAATTTCTCTAAAAATAACACTTCTACTGTGAATTACCTTTTGTGCAGCAGGGTCCCAAAGCTTGTATCCTTTCACACCATAACTATACCCGATGAAGATACATTTCACAGCCTTGTTCTCCAACTTTGTTCGCTTCTCCTTTGGCACATGTGCATATGCCTCGCAACCAAAAACTCTAAGATGTCTCAATGAAGGCTTGTGACCTGACCATGCTTCCATAGGCATTTTATCAACAAGAGCTGATGTAGGAGACCTATTAATCAGGTAGCAAGCAGTGGCAACAGCTTCAGCCCAAAACTTTTGTTCGAGACCAGCACCACTCAACATACTCCTAGCCTTCTCCATCAGTGTCCTGTTCATTCTTTCTGCAACTCCATTCTGCTGTGGAGAATACAGAGTTGTCTTCTGCTTGTTAATTCCACAGTCTTTACAGAATCTATCAAAATCATTAGAGCAAAACTCACCACCATTATCAGTTCTCAAACATTTTATTTTCTTTCCAGTCTGCAACTCAACCATTGCTTTAAATTCTTTAAAACGACTAAAAACTTCAGATTTACTCTTTAGAAAATAAACCCATGTCCTTCTACTAAAATCATCAATAAATGAAACATAATATGTGGATTTTCCAATCGAAGAGACATCTACTGGACCAAACACATCAGAATGGATAAGATCCAAAACACCACAAGTTTTATGAGAACTCGAGTAAAACTGAACGCGGTTTTGTTTTCCATAAATGCAATGCTCACTGAAATCAAAATCAAGATTACAGTCATTCAAACCTTCAACAAGGTTTTTATTTTTCAAGGTCCTTAGACCTTTTTCTCCAATGTGGCCAAGTCTCTGGTGCCATAACATAGTCTTCTCTGCAGGTAACTTTGCTTCAGACGAAAGAGCACCCTTAGGTACCCAAAAACCATTTCCATCTGCTGAAGGTGAAACCTTCAAATCTTCCAGTGAAGTATCCGCAGATTTACTTTTTACAGAAGTGCTATTACACTCAACAGTGTATGCTTCAAGCTTATACAAAGTGCCAAACCTGACACCTCTAGCAACTACCATAGCACCCTTAATCATCTTACATCCTGCTTCAGAAAAGACTACCTGCACACCCGCATCTATCAGTTTGCTCACAGATAACAGGTTTCGTTTTAATCCAAGGATATGCAGCACACCATTAATCCTTTTTATTCTACCATCAGAAAACCTGATTCTAACTTTACCTCGACCAACAATGTCTAGATGTGAATCATCACCCAAGTACACCTTACCTCCATTAAATCCTTCATATTCAGAAAACCAATCTCTATTGGAAGTCATATGAAAAGATGCACTTGAGTCAATTAGCCAGGCATCATTACCTGCATGAGTCGCCAAAGCCGCAATAAAGGCATCGCCATCTTCCTTGTCGGACTCAGAATCATAATCGAACTTTTTCTTTTTCTTCTTCTTCTTTTCTTCTTTGCAGTCCTTACGGATGTGACCCGGTTTACTGGAGTTCCAGCAAATGACTTTGGACTTTCCAGGAGATTTTGATCTCCCTTTGGATTTGGACTTGTTGCGCTTCTCATTCTTCTTGCCTTTCTCCTTAGATCTTCCACAAATGGTTAGGGCTTCCTTTGAACTGATGGATACCTTCCTTCGCATCTCTTCACCGAGTAGGGCACCCACCACGTCTTCAGATTTCAAAACAATAGAAGTACTACCGATAGCCATAACAAGAGAATCCCACGAATCAGGCAAAGAACAAAGCAAGATCTGACATTTCTCCTCCTCGTCCATCTTAACACCAACGGATACTAATTGAGCCACCAACATATTGAATGCTTCCAGGTGGTCTGCAATTCATCCACCCTCTTCTATCTTCAAGGAATACAATTTCTTTCTTAAGAAAATTTGATTTAATAAAGATTTCACTTGATACATCTCACCAAGCTTAGTCCATAGCTTCTTTGCAGAGTTCTCTTCATGGACATTGATTAGAACAGAGTCTGCCAGGCACAGTCTAATTAGACCCTTGGCTTTTCGGTCCATAACATCATACTGAGCTGCCGCAGTAGGATCTGAGGGCCTTTGGACATTCGCATCAACAGCATCCCAAAGATCTCGATCTATTAGCAGATCTTCCATCTTCAGCTTCCACATCTCAAAATTACTTCCATTAAATTTCTCCACCTCTATTCTCCCTGACGAACTTGCCATCTGAATATTCCTGCAACAAGATCAAAAAGTGTCTTCTGCACAAGCTCCCACTCAAATCTGGATTAGTTCAAAAAACCCAACTGCCCACAATTGAAACCAAAGGTGATCAGGCTCTGATACCACTTGTAAGGAAGTAAAGTAGCGGAAACAACTTCCTACACTAACCTTGAGAGAAGGGTAATACAAAACTTTTTCAGATCGTTACAACAGTTACAGAAAATAGAAATAGATATAATAGCATTCATACCACAACACAGTGATTTACGTGGGGAAAACCCTTTCGGGAGAAAAACCCCACACTCCAAAAGCAGCTCAATATTTTATTCAGCAATCAAAAACAGATTACAACATACTTGCAGAGCAAGCTCTTCGCAGGAGTACCACTAATCAGAGATTCAGAGGCAACTCAATAGCCATAAGACTCTTACACACAACCTCTATCTCACACACCTCATAAATAGGAGATACAATACAAGAAACCGTCAAACGGTATTACAAAACCATGGGCTAAAACCACCCAATAAGGTGTAGCCGACCTTATCTCCCTTCTAGATGTCCTATGACATGTTAAAGCACACATCAACACGTGTCGCTCCCTTTTACAGCTCATTTATGTATCCGATACAAATTATTTTTCCTATTTCAAGAGTACAAACTTCCGGAGGCCATAACTTGAGAACCGGGTGTCCGATTGACGAACCGTTTGAAGCGCCGGAAAGCTCGCGAAGTGCTCTATCACCTTGTAACCCGCTTCGCCGGTTACGGCCACTTTTCAGGGCGTTTCGGAGCCTCTAAAGCCTCCAAAATTAAGTTTAAACATTTTATCGCACCCCTCCAAGATGAAAACTTTAATATCTTCAAAACTAGCTGTGACCTTGCGACACAACTTTACCGGAATGCTTATCTAGCCAACCAGAAGCTTCAGGGAGAGTTTCGCACCATTTCGTGCTCAAATGAAAACTTACTATAAATAGTAACCTCGCATAAATGCAAGGTTGAGACACCATTTTTCCCAACATGCTTGAGTATAGTTTCCACCTTTTTTTCCATCATATCGAATGAAAGAGGAAAATGTAGTTTATATACTTGTCAATTAGGGCTGATAGACTGATTTTCCCGACCTTAGGCCGACCAGGAAAGATAATTTTCCAATTTGCAAACATAAAGACCCGAAGTCCAAAAGAGACCGGGCCCAAAATAGGACCCAAGGACCAGGGCGCTGGGCGCCATGGTCCTGGGGGACCAGGGCGCTGGGTGCCCTGGTCCTGAAGGACCAGCGCGCTGGGTGCTCTGGTCCCACCTCCCGGGACAGCAGGGTGCAAAGGAGGTTCAAGCCAGGGTGCAAGAAAATGCAGTTTTCAGTGTCATAATCAGGTTTCGAGGTCTCCATTCAGGTTGTGTGTTGCGTCGCCATCATGAAGACCCAAATGCGGTCGAAATTGCAAGTGTCGCAATTTTAGGACGCTTCATTTAGCCCCCACTTTAGCGGGAGTATAGGCGTATGCTCATACTTCCGGTAAAGTACAAGGAAACAACATTGAAAGACTTTCACCACGTCAAGGAGGCAAGATACACCAAGCCCCCAGTGGACTAAGGATCTTACGACTTTGATTGACAAAGTAAAAGGGAAGATCACGAGGGAGAACCATAACTGTCAGTAGTAAGATTCCCTCACTATGAGTCATGCAAGAAAGATATCAAAAATTTTCAAGGCAAAGCTAAATTTGTCAAGAAATTTTCAAGTATCTTGAAAAGATATGAACGGGATGTATGCCCCCCTACGTTAAAGCGATCGCACACGCCTCATCGGGGGTGATTGCTTTAAGGTAGTGATACATATAAGAAATGAGAAAGGAGCACGTTATCACAAAGATTTAGCCCCCAAGTGTGAGATAAACCCAAGGATAATAGACACAAAACACAAAGCACACGGTGACTTCGCTTTCCTTAGGGTCAGTATGTTGTATGATAATTCATGTATATCATATGTATGTATGCATAATTGTTCTTCATTCCCCAATCAAGGAAGGTCAGCTAGAAGAAGGGAACACATGTGTCTTTTGAGTCAACATGAGAGAGATCGAGAGATCTCAATGCTTTGCATCGTCCTCAAGTAGACAACACTAAGGACAACAAATAGAAGAATGAGAGTAACGTATAGAAGAAGTAACACAAGAGAGGAGGAGAGAATCTGCTATGCTAATGTAACTAGTCTAGCACGTCATCTACCCCCCGATCTTGCTGATCAATGTTTCGGGAAGGCGGGGAACACGCTAGAGGAGGAAAATTCAACACAGCAGATGGAGCTATCACAAGATCCAAACAAGGGCTATGTTCATGTTCCACGCCACGTTGTTCTTGTCTAGGAGCTAGGATAAGTACTTTAGAAAATTTATTAGATAAATGGTTATCAATATCAACAAGTTCATATTCACTATCAGAAGCAAGAGGAGTAACATTTTCATCATGAATAACATTTTCATCTATATCATCATCAAGATTTATAAAAATAGGGTCTTTAATTCGCACAGGATCAAGACCATCATGCATCTTATGTTTTGGAGATTTTGGAGAAAATGGAATAATGCTTGTTGAAGGTGTTTTTGGAGATTGCAAAGTTTGAGAAGCAGCTGCTTGAGCTCTAAGACGACGTTTTCGCCGGCGTTCACGTGCAGAACGATTTCGTCTAGTCTTAGTAGGAAGTTGAGAAGATTGAGGAGGAGGAATGTCCTCATCCTTATCACTTGGGTGTTTAGGTTGTGGTCTCTTAGGTTGAATAATAGGAGAAGAGGAAGGTCTCTTCTCTCCATAAGAGGAAGGAGGAGGAACTGCTCCATATAAGGGAGGAATATTTGGTTTTGGAAGGAGACCAAGTCCATCATGACGAGGAGGGATAGGTCTACTTTTAGGAAGTTTATTAGATATAAGCATAGTCACATCCATAGGGATGGGTTGGGAATCTTCTTGAGGAAAGACATTAGTTTTATCTTTCAAAGGAAGAACTTCCTTCTCAAGAATGATAGGAATGTCAAGTTTGGGTGTTCTAGGTTCACTTAGAGATAGGATCATATATGTTTTCCATTTTTGATAAGATTTAAAAAGATGATCACTTCGCGGAGGAAGAGACTGGAATTGTTTAGGCCAAAAGTAATCAATAGGAACGCTAGAAGTTCTTTCAGCTGGTTTAAAGAGACTATGATTGACAGTAACAACTTCACCATTATGGGGAAATTTCAAACACTTATGAATAGGAGAAGCAATAGCTTTCATGGAAGATAGCCAAGGATAGCCAAGCTTCACACGAAATTGTTCGGAAGATGGAATAATAGCAAAGTTCACATCAAGGGATTTGTTATGGACCTCAATAGGCAATGTAATAGAACCAATTGCAGGAGAAGAAAATGCATCAAATAGTTTCACAATCACATCTGTTTTGTCATATATCACTTGATTCAATTGCAAAGTAAAAAGAAATTCTTCAGTAATAACATTAACCATGCACGAAGGATCAATAAGCACTCCACGGCAAGGTGTATTCTTGACTTTTGCAACTATATATAAAGGACCATCAGGTGCCCTAATGGTTTCACTGGAATCAAATGTGATGGAAGGTTCTTTAGGGTTTTCTTGCTGCTCTACAAAGTTAATCACATTTGGAGTCATAGACACAAGACCATCAGATGAAAAAGAGGAATCATTAGTCTCAATCGCATTAGAGGTATGAGAAGGTAATGGATCAGTGAAAATCTGAAGATTTTGATTAGGAGGAGCTACAGATGTATTGCCTTTATCATTCACTCCAGAAACAGAAATAGTATTATTATCAATCAAATCTTGAATTTTACCCTTTAAAGAAAAACATTTTTCAGTATCATGCCCAGGCTGACGATGAAATTGACAAAAAGATTTGTTATCAAAATAAGGTGAATTAATCTTTGCAGGATCAATTTGCCTTATAGGAGGAAGAGTAAGCACATTTTGTTCCAATAACTTATTCATAATACTATACAATGATTCATTCAAAGGAGTAAACTTTCTTTCTCTCTTGAAAAACTTAGAAATAGGAGACACACCTGATGCTGCATTCACATTGTTGTTGATGATGTTTTCATTGAATTTGATGGAATCTCTGTTCGGTTTAAACTTCCCAAATGGTTGTTGACTGCTATCACCCTTATCACTCGGAGCCATAGGATGTGATTGTTCCATTTGACTCACAGTCAGTTGATAATTGTGAAGAGTTGCACACAACTGTTGGAAAGAAGTAAACTCAGAAAACAGAAGTTTGTCTCGAATATCTTTTTGTAAATTAGAAATAAAGATTCTTTGAATATCATTGTCAGGCACTGGAAAAGAAATTTGAGCATACAAATGCTTATATCTACCAATGAAATCAGTCACTTTTTCTTTAACACCTTGTTTACAATGCATTAAATCAATCAAAGTAACTTTAGGACTTATATTGTTTTGAAATTGTTGAATGAAAGCATTTGCAAGTTGTTCAAAAGAAGTAATAGAATAGGAAGGCAACGAGCAATACCATTGTAGGGCTTTGTCTCTTAATGTTCTAGTGAACAGTTTTGCAAGCAACCTTTGGTCATAAGCAAAATCAGTACATATTGTTTGAAAAGTCTTAACATGTGTTAGAGGATCACCTTTACCATTATAAAGCTCCAAATGCGGGATTTCAACATGTTTAGGAGGGATAGCTCGAACAATGTCAAGAGAAAGTGGGCTCGCAACATCAAATGTGGGCACACTAAACTTAGATTGATTCATAGAGGCAATTTGTTGTTGTAAAGAAGAGACAGTTTGTGCAAGATTGTTAATGGTCGCTTCAGTCGAAGAATTCATATTAGACGTGTTAGATTGTGATGGAGGTGTTATGTTATTAAAAGAAGGTAGAGAGTAAGGTGGTGGGACACTATGATAGTTAGTCATAGGAGATGATTGGACAGGAGGAACACTACAAGGAGGAATGGAATGATTAAACGAGTTGCCCCCTTGCGTCATGTTTATTTGTGGAGATATAATAGGGACACTCATTGAAGGAATGAATGAAGAAGTCGGATTAAATGAAGGAAGAGGGTTAATTGAAGAAGAAGGATTGCCCCTATTATTAGTGATCATAGGAGAAATGTCTTGTATTGAAGTAGTTATTATGTTTGATGTAAAAGTAGGTATACTAGCAATAGGAGTCGTCAAAGGAATAGAATGATTGACTTGAGTAGGAGGTTGTGTATAACCCAAATTTTCAGCACAACTCTTCATAGGCATCACATTCGAATCCACAATGTGTGCAATACCACGCAAAATATCAATTCCATTCTTATCACTTTGAAGCATACGTTTTAGACCCTCAATTAAAGGAAGAGCTTGACTATCGGGGTATTCTTGAGAAATCCATTGTCGAAAATCGTCAAATTGGTTATCCAATTTCGAAAGTTGTTCTTCAGAAACCTCATGGAGAGCTTCTTCATCATTAGGAGGATTAGAGGAATTACCCATGTCCTCGTTAAAAAGGCTATTCAAATTAGGTTCCATCTCCTCGGTAATTAAACCTCGGAAAGACTTAATTCTACGGCTTCGTCTAACGGGAATAGTGTAAGTAGGGCTTATTGTTGTAAAACTCATGCACTAGAGAGGGAGAGAAAATTTTGATTTTAGAGGTAACAATTTTCAGTAAAATCAGCCAATCTTCCAGATTTAAGCTGTTAAATTCAATCAGGACAATCTCCTGAAATTCAGAAAAAATGTCAGGGACCGTGGCGCTTCGAAGTGCACATGGTCCCGGCAACTTTTTTCGAAATTTGCAGGGATGAAAGTTATGATGATTTTGGAGCTAATCTGAAAAAATTGAGTGGTTTTACGATCTGTAGATAGGCCAAATTAAAATTGCAATCTCGAAATTGAACCCTACCAAGATTGTCTTAAAATGCAAAAATTTGAATTTTGAAAAAAAAGAGGGAAACTGAAATTTTGAATTTTATGATTTTAGAGGGAATGTCAAGAGCAATGCAAATTTTGAAATTTAAAAATTGACTCAATTTCACGCAAAATTCAATTTTGAAAGCGGAAATTAAAGTTGTTGTAATTAAGCACTTAATTTCAAAAGTCACAAATTGTAAGAATTTGAATAAAGCACTGAAATTTTTGATGAATGCAAACACACTTTTCAGATTTAGGACAGTAAGAACACAATTTTGACACAAAATTTCAGTTTCAATGATTTTTGAATGATTAGAAGCGTTAATCCAAGCAATCCCTAGACCAACTTTGACTTTAATTTTGAAAGTGTTATAATTGATAAAATCAGCCAAAATTCTGGATTTTAGCAGGAAAATACAGTAAGATCTAGCTCCCGAAATTTCGGAAAAAATGTCGGGGACGATGGCGCTCGGAGTGCACACGGTCCTCGCAACTTTTTTCCAAATTTTCAGGGATGAAAGATATTGTGATTTTATTGCGGAATCCAAAGTTACAGCTGATTTGGAAATGTTTTGATCAGTGAAATTGTCGGACAAAGGTTGAATCAAGAGGGTTTTAAAAATTAGGGTTTTAACACTTAACCACTTAATTTTCAAAATTAAAGCACAAATATGAATTGGTAATTTGTAATAGAAGGGTAGATCTGAAACAAGCATTAACATTTAGACATTTCACAAGCTTAATTACTAAAAAGAAAATTTAGGGTTTTTATGCAATTAACCTCTAAAATTTTGCAAAAGATCAACATGGAAATGCAATCAAGGAATCCAATTTTCAGATCTAACCATGAATAATCAGAAAGGATGTTCACGTCGGGTTCACCAAAATGTAAAGCGAAAAATCGCTATCGAACCCTAGTTGCTCTCCCCTCTTCCAACTCCAAGGAGAGAGAAGGGAGATTCACTAGGGTTGATGGTTTTCACTTAGGGGAGAGACTTTACATTCAAAAGAGGGGTTGAAACCCACAAGATCCAATCCCACGCAATGCAAGATTGGATGCTAAATGAGTTTCAAGGGTTATGACAGCAAGGCTACCCTCTTTTGTAAAGAATGTGCATAGAAGAATTAAGCTAGGAATGCATAGAAAGTGAGAAAGATTCACTTATAAACTGAGATAGGAATACAGTATGAAGCTGCGGACCTGGAATTAGCAGTAAAATGTCGATACGGAGCTGTCCTGCAAATTTGAGCGAAAGTTACCGGGATGATGGCGCCCAGCGCCACGGTCCTCCGAAAAATCCGCGAAACGAAGGGGGATTTGTTCGTCTCTGCACAAGGATTCCAGATCTTCAATTTCAGCCGCGTACCTGCAACCTACACACAGAAAAGCGAAGACGATTGGGGGGTTAGGGATTAGGGGTTTACCTTTAGGTCAAACCCCGGTTTTGGAATTAACCAAGAAATGAGCAATGTTGTAAATATAAATGTCTGTAATGTAAAACAAGTACTAATACCTTGTTGTAAGGATGTTTGTATCCTTATGTGCGAAGGTATAGATGTTGTATGTTGTATGTTGTATGTTGTAGTAGTATGTTGTAAGTGATCTCCTCTTCAATGGTTGAATCCTTGTCTTGAATGCAACACTTAGCCTTGAATGGAGACTTAGAATGATCAATTGCTTGAAGGAATGCTTGAATGCTTGAATGCTTGAGTATAGTTTCCACGTTTTTTTCCATCATATCGAATGAAAGAGGAAAATGTAGTTTATATACTTGTCAATTAGGGCTGATAGACTGATTTTCCCAACCTTAGGCCGACCAGGAAAGATAATTTTCCAATTTGCAAACATAAAGACCCGAAGTCCAAAAGAGACCGGGCCCAAAATAGGACCCAGGGACCAGGGCACTGGGCGCCCTGGTCCTGAAGGACCAGGGCGCTGGGCGCCCTGGTCCTGAAGGACCAGGGCGCTGGGCGCTCTGGTCCCACCTCCCGGGACAGCAGGGTGCAAAGGAGGTTCAGGCCAGGGTGCAAGAAAATGCAGTTTTCAGTGTCATAATCAGGTTTCGGGGTCTCCATTCAGGTTGCGTGTTGCGTCGCCATCGTGAAGACCCAAATGCGGTCGAAATTGCAAGTGTTGCAATTTTAGGACGCTACAGGATTTTCTCCTCTTCAAATTACAGGTATGAAGGACTTCATGTATGAAGAAGACAGAGAATTTCTTATAGAACACAAACAAACCTTCAAATATGTGTTTTAACATTGCAAAGTGCAGGTCCAAAATGGAAAAATAGTGAAAAGAGGAAAAGTGCAGTCCCATTTACTTGACAGTGAACTATTTACCATTTGTACTTGCCTAATGCCTTTTTTGAAGGGTAAATTGGATTCCTTCTTGTCTCTAATGTTGTTTATGTTCATATGCTTCTGTTATAATTGGAATTTTGCAAAAAAAAAGTGCTTGTGAAAGGCAAAAGTGTAAAATTGTCAAATGTTGCATTTCCTTTGTATGCATATCATGAAAATCTTGGTCTTCACTTTGTGAGGTTTAAACCTTTTTGGTTATGGTCTTGTTAGCCAACAGCAAGGTAGAAATAGGTGTCTTTGAATCATTTTGAGGTTCCCAAGCTTGAAATGTGGTTTTTGACAACAAACCCTTCCAAAACCCTCCTTTTATGCCCATTTTTGGGACAGTCATGGAGAAGGACTTAGGGACCCCCAAACTTGATGAATCTTCAAGAACTCCCAAAAGGGTATCCAAAAATATAAACCTTTCAGTCTGGAAGTCCATCGCTTGAACAGGGTGAGCACAAAACCCCAAAAGGAGGGCTAATTGCTTGTAGCCTTTTTAGGCCTAAAAATTGAATTTTGGTCAAATCGGGTACACGAATGGTGAATGAAAAGCACAAAAGACATCAATGCCAGTTGAAACAAGTTGTCCTCACATGAATTTGACACCTTTTGTGGGACAGACCCCAAGAACATAGTTTTAGCAAGCCAAAGTGGTTATGGGGTTGAAGCCTTTCAGCATACAAGAGGTCTTGACTTAGGGAGGTGAAACAAGAGGAAGTTTGAGATGGTCTATGAACCTTTGCACTCTGATTACAGCAACAAATCCTTGAAAACAGTAAGGTCCTATACTTAGTGAACATATAAGTCACTTGAGCATTCCACTTGCACTGCCTCCCTATCACTCCTCTCCTATAAATACTGGAGGGGGGCTAATGTAATTTTTATCTTTTGGAAAGCAAGAAAAACTCTGTCAAATTTGCAGCAAAGAAGTCCTTGAGCTCTTATGTGTGAATTTAAGAATTGAAAGAAACAGAAGAAAATTGCTCAAGTGTTGAGTCTTTGTGCTACATTCTTGAGTTTGTGTTCCATATTATCTTTCTTGCAAGTGTTTCATAAAGAGCTTAATCGAATTTGATTTGCAGTCTTTGTGTTGCAAGTATTGGAGATTAATTTAGTTAAAATAGAAGTTCTATTGAGAAAAGTTGTAAGACTTTGTGCTTACACTCGTTCTTAAGAGAGATTAGGAGTAGATTTTATAATAAGAAATAGCTATGAAACTTTGAACTCACACTAGTTCTTGTTGTCTTGTGTAGAAAGAAATAAGTTATTTCAGACTTTGTGTTGTCATAATTTGTTCTTGATATCATTAGAATAGAAAAAGGTAGATAGGACTTCACTTAGTCAAGACTTTGAGATTGATATTGATGTCCCGTCCCGAAGAAAGTGACAGAAGTCTTTGAACTTTCAGGAAACTTCATTTCCTTTCTCTCATTTCATTTCAAAAAGTTGTTACTGTTGTTTTATGTTAAATTGATATCACTTTTCTGTGAAGAGAAAATGGTATTGGCTTTCTTGAAAAAAGAAGAAAGACTGCTATTCCATCCTATTTTAGTTTTAGTTTTAGATAGATAGGGAGAGTCTTCTCTTAATTAGGGGAGTTCTACTCACATACTGTGGTTGAAACCAAAATTTTGTATATTTCCCCAAGTGTACAAACTTTTCAAACAACAATAACCTCTACCACTGGTTTCCTGCAACTTGTCTCAAGACTTAGATTCTCCACCTCCTTCTCTTTCTCCTTTAAAGAAATCAATGTGAACTTATGCCCATCCTTTTCAAAAGTAACCAGGTTCCTTCTACAGTCATAAATAGCTCCTCTATCACATTGCCAAGGTTTTCCCAACAAGACATGACAAACATTCATTGACACAATATCACATAAAACTTCCATCTCTGAAAGGCCCAATATTGAAACTCACCCAACACTGCTCATTTATCTCTACCTTTTGATCATCGTGTAACCAACTTACATCATAAGCACAAGGATGCTCAAGCCTCTTCAACCCAAGCTTCTCAACCATCTCCTCATATACTAAATTATCAGTACTTCCACTATCCACAATGACCTTGCAACACTTACCACCTGATTTGCATACAGTCTGGAAAAGACTCTTCCTCTTAGTGGATCCGGTATCATTTCTTCTAAACATGGTGAACTCTCCTTGCTTTGGTACACAGTCAGATCCGGTACCATCTAGTTCTTCACTTGCCACACAACTTCTTGTCATTCCCTACTTACATTCATAAGATCTATGTCCGGTTTCTCCACACTTGAAACATTTGCCAAAAAATTTGCTACCGGTACTGTTCCTACCTTTCCTTGGTGTCTTATGTTCCAGTTCTTTACGCCACTTAGGTTTTGCATCCTCTTCTTCAACCGGTTTCTTCATACTATCATTCATTTTGAATTTCTTCTTTCCCTTATTCAGTTGTCTTCTTCTCACCTTCTCCTCAGCCTTCAAAGCATATTGGTAACCTTCTTCGACTGTTGAAACCTTCAACATACTCATCTCATCTTGAATGTTAAAAACAAGCCCATTGATGTACCTCACCACCTTCTCTCTGTCCATCTCTCTATATCCAGATCTGATTACCACCTTGTAGAATTCCTCAGTGTATTCCTTCACAGTCATGTTTCTCTGTTTCAGGTTTTGCAACTTCTTGAACAACTCCAGTTCATAGTCTCTCGGTATGAACTTGGCCTTCAACCTTGCAACCATTTTGTCTCCACTGGGTGATCTTCAATTCACCATTCTCCACTCTATCTTTCTGCAATTCTTTCCACCACAAGGCAGCATGCCCTTTCAACTTGGTTTGTGCCAACCAAACTCTTTGCGGGTCCTTGACATCCTCAAACTCAAAGTAGTCATCCAACTCTCTGATCCAATCGATCAGATCCTCCAAATTCAGCGTTCCGAAAAAGTTAGAAACCTCAACTTTGTGTACTTTACTTGCTTGCGACATTGCTCTTAGGAATCTTTCCTCTCTCTCATCTTTCGGTCCTTCTGCTTCCTCAAGATTTTCACCAGCTTCCTCATACTCATCCTCAGAGTCAGGGTTTCTTTGCAAACTAGCCAAAGCATTCTGGATTTCATTCCTCACTTCATTCTTGAAGTCTTCCATCATCTATCCTACCCTCTAGGGGTTTGTCCTTCTCAGTGGCATCTCTCCTTCCACTCTGGTGAATTGCCTCAACTCGGCGATCTGACTATTGGTTTCAATTGCCTCCCCTCGGCGATCTATTGAACACACACGCAGCCTGCCTCCAATCGACGATCTGTCCACCTCAAGGATTGCCTCAGACTCTTCTTCCACCAAATGGTCCATAACCAACTCTGATACCAATTGATGCAACCATAACCGGTGAAAACCCTCAAAAGAATCAACTGGCTTATGCAACAAGAGAGACACAACGAAAGTAGTAAGAAAACATAACAAATTCATATAAACAGATCATATTCAAGTCATAGAACCTTCGGCAGTCATCCGGTGATCATCAAATTATCATCAAAGAACAACTGGTAGTTAACCAGTTACATGCAGGCTACCATCCAAAAACAACCCAACCGAGACTCCAAAGATCAATCAGATCACAACATGTGAATCCCAATCTTTATTCTGAGTTCTACTTCCTCCGCCCTTACAAATGATTACATAACATCATGTTTATACCCACCGGAACATATCCAGGTCGACCTAAAAATATTACATTCACCAATGTAGGAAAATGAAACGTGTAATTAGGTCGGGCCTAAGATTTAAGAATTCCTTCCAGAAAATAACAACCAAGTGATGCGATTCAGCGGGAAGGTCGGCCACACGCCAAGGAACATCGGACAAGACCCAAGAGGGATCCACACGCCAAGAATCGCATCAGTAATGAAGGAAGACCAACCAGTAAGCACAAGAACTATCCCGGGAACCCAGAAACAACCAACCGGAGGCGATAATTGACCTGAGAAGAACCCAAATGAACTAGAAATCTGAAATCAACCACATAAAACCACCACGAAACTGCAAACAAGATCTACCATGAAGAACAAACAACTACCGGTACATACCGGCAAAAATACTGAAACTGCACAAAGAACTAAACAAGAAAGGAAATATTTTTGGTTGATGCAAGATTGCTCATCGATCGGGGATGCTCTTGCATCAAGAGAGTGATAGTGACACCGAAGAGGAAGAAGGAAATGAAGGTGAAGGTGAGACCTCTCCCGCAAGACCTCAGGAAGAGGAGATCCCTCCTGAAGAGAGAAGGTTTATCAATGCTTTGAAGTTAGTAAAAGGAGATGTTGTTGATGTGAAAATAGAGCTTCCAATGTATGGAGGCAAGATGGATGTTGAGGAGTTGATAGAGTGGATTGATGCCTTGAACAACTACTTTGAGTACAAGAAGGTGCCTCAAGATAAGAAGGTGAAATTCGCTAAAACCAAGTTGGAATTACACCCAAGGAGAAAGGGTGAAACAAAACAAATCCATGATCAATTCATGGGATAGGATGGTGAAAAAACTAAAAGGATAATTCCTACCTGCTGATTATGAGGTTCAAGTGTTCAGGAGGATGCAAAACTTGAAACAGAAAGACATGGATGTGTCTACCTACATTCAGGAGTTTCATAAACTTAACATGAGATCAAGACATGTGGAGAATGAAAAAGAAAAGGTGGCTAGATACCTTAATGGCCTGAGATTCAATATTGAAGATGAGATCAGCCTTCTTGTTCCCAAGACCATGGATGAGTGTTTCCAAGTAGCATTGAGGGCGAAAGAAAAGTTGAAAAGGAAGAGTGATCAGCAAAGTAGAGGAAGAGGTAGAAGTTTCAAAGGAAGAGGAAACTTTGGGGGCAGAAATCAGTCCCAAAGACAGCAAGGAGAGTCAAATCAAAATGAACAAAATGGAGACTCAAACGGTAGAGGAAGTTTTAGAGGGAGAAGGCCCAATGGGAGAGGAAGGATTAGTGGATCAGAAAGAGATTCAAGCACCTTCACTGGTAGGTGTTATAATTGTAACCAAGTAGGACATTCAACCTTCAAATGTCCTGAAACGAAAGCTTCTAGTTCCCATGGAGGAGATAGGAGAAATCAGCTAGTGCAAGAGGACGGTTGCCAAAGTGTCAATGCACCGCCTAAACCTACAGATCCAGAATATGGAGAGAGTCTAATGATAATGAGAACACTTTTGAAGGTACCAAGTACCAAGGAGCCACCACAAAGGAAGTCACTTTTTAGAACTTCTTGCAGATCCGATGGGAAGGTATGTAAGGTTATAGTTGATTCAGGGTCCACAGATAATTTGGTGTTAGTAGAAATGGTTGAGAAATTAGGATTGAAGAGAATCCCTCATCTTACCCCTTACAAGGTATCTTGGTTGAGTAAGGGCCAACAAGTGCTTGTGAATGACCAATCTTGGGTAGAATTCCAAATTGGGGGTTATAGGGATAGAGTCCTATGTGATGTGATTCCCATGGATTCTTGTCATCTACTCCTAAGACATCCATGGCAGTATGACCTTAATGCTTAGCATGATGGGCAGAAAAATACTTACACCATAACCAAGAATGGTCAGTCTTTTTACCTTGAACCCTTTGCCAGATGAGAGCGTGGATAGGCAAGTTGGCTCTAGTGTCATGGTGGTAGGTGAGGAGTTTTTGAGAACCCTAAAAGAAGAGGGTGGACAAGGGTTTGCTTTGATCTTGAAGTCAAAAGGTGGATCAGATCTGCTAACAAGTAAGGGGAAAGACACTCCTAAAGAAGTGTTACATTTATTGGAGAAATGAAATACAAAGGCATAGTAGTTGAAGAAATGCCTAACACCATGCCTCCAATTAGATATAAGCCATCATATAGACCTTATTCCTGGTGCCACCCTACCTAACAAGGTTGTCTATAAGATGACAACCTCTCAGAATGAAGAAATTGCAAGGCAAGTACAAGAATTGTTAGATAAGAGCTTGGTGAGGAAGAGTTTGAGCCCATGTGCAGTACCCACCGTCCTAGCACCTAAGCAGGACAGTAAATGGAGACATGGTACAAATTCAAAAGCCATTAATAGGATCACAATTAGGTATAGATTCTCAATGCCACAAATTGAGGACCTAATGGACTGTTTGGGGGGAGCATGCTACTTTTCAAAGATCGATCTCAAGAGTGGTTATCATCAAATAAGGATTAGAGAGGGGGATGAGAGGAAGACTGTTTTTAAGACTAATTAAGGCCTATATGAATGGATGGTGATGCCCTTTGGGCTATCAAATGCTCCTAGCACATTTATGTGCCTAATGAATGAGGTGTTGAAGCCCTTTATTGGTAAGTTTGTTGTTGTTTATCTTGATGGCATTCTTGTGTTTAGCAGGTCAAAGGAAGAACTTTTGCAACATTTGGACATGGTTCTCAGGAGGTTAATCAGGAGAAACTCATGATTAATTTGGAGAAATGTGATTTCATGAAGAAAGAATTAGTGTACCTTGGTTTTGTCATTTCCAAGGGAAGTTTGAAAATGGATCCCTCCAAGGTAGAAGCCATTCTTAATTGGCCAACCCCAAGGCCAGTACGTGATGTTAGAAATTTTCATGGCCTTGCTAGTTTCTATAAGAAGTTCATAAAGAATTTAAGTCAAATTTGTTCACCTATGATAGATACTATTAAGGGTGGAAGTAAATGTAAGCTTTCTTGGACTAATGAGGTTGATAGGGGTTTTGAGTATTTGAAGAAAAGGGTGGCACAACAGCCAATACTTGTTCTCCCTGATTTTAACAAGATTTTCACTATTGAATGTGATGCTAGCAATCAGGCCATAGGGGCGGTACTAAGCCAAGAGGGCAGGCCGGTGGCAATCTTCTCAAAGAAACTCAATGATGCCAAAAGGAAGTATTCCTCTTATGACTTGGAATTGTATGCTATGGTGCAAGATCTAAAGAAATGGAGACATTATTTATTGTCAATAGAATTTGTTGTTTATACTGACAATCATGCATTGAGTTTTCTAAATGGCCAAGATAAACTAAACCACAAGCATATGAAGTGGGTGGAGTACCTCTAAGCCTACACTTTCACCATCAAGCACAAGAAAGGACAAGCCAACAAAGTGGCAGATGCTCTTAGTAGGAGGACACACATGGTGCAAGAAATACAACTACAAAGCATGGGGGTAGATGCACTCAAGGGAATGTATCATGATGATGTAGATTTCAAAGAGATCTATGAGGTTTGTGATCAATCTTGGAATACCTTGCACATTGAGTATTCTGATTTTTTACTTCAAAATGGTTTGCTCTTCAAGGGAATCAATTATGCATACCTAGATGCTCAATGTGAGACAATATCATAAGAGAAAAACATAGTGGGAGTTTGAGAGGTCAGTTTGGGCTTGACAAAACTTTGGATCAGGTCAGAAGGTTCTATTATTGGCCAAAAATGCAGGTTGATGTAAGAAGGTATGTTCAAGGGTGTTCTATATGTCAAAAGGCCAAAGGTACTTCACCAAATGTAGGGCTTTATCAACCCCTACCAATTCCCACTAGGCCTTGGGAGAGTGTGAGTATGGATTTTGCGTTGGGGTTGCCTAGAACTCCAAGGGGTTTTGACAGTGGTTTTGTGCTTGTTGACTAGTTTAGTAAGATGGCACACTTTCTTCCATGTAAATGTACTAATGATGCATCTCAGATTGCATGTTTGTTCTTCAAAGAAGTGGTGAGGATTCATGGTTGACCATTAAATATTATCTCTGACGGAGATTCTATGTTTATAGGTCACTTTTGGCAGACCTTATGGAAGAAACTTGGCACAAAATTGTCTTATAGCTCAGCCTACCATCCACAAACGAATGGCCAAACAGAAGTTGTTAATAGTTCATTGGGAAATCTCTTGAGATGTCTTACCAAAGAACATGGACAAGCTTGGGATCTAATCCTACCTCAAGCGGAATATGCTTATAATGACTCCATGAATAGGAGCATTGGAAGGAGCCCATTTGAGGTTGTTTATGGGATGCACCATAGAGGTGTATATGAATTAAGAGATTTGCAAGGAATTGATAGGAGCAGTGCTCAAGGAGAAGATTTTTTTGTAGGAATAAGGGATATTCATCAGCAAGTAAGAGAAACCCTTCAAAACAATATGGAAAAGTACAAAGAAAGGGCAAATTTGAAGAAGAGAGACCTACAATTCAAGGTTGGTGATTTGGTGTTGGGACATTTGAAGAAGGAAAGGCTTCCCAAAGGAAAATACACCAAGATGACGATGAAAAAGATAGGACCATGTAGGGTGGTTCACAAATTTGGTCCCAGTGCTTATGAGATTGACTTAGCCCCCAGGGTAGCTATATCTCCCATTTTTAATGTGTCTGATTTATATCCATATAAGAGCTCTATGGTTGCAAGTTCTAATGCAAGTACAATAGCAACTGAGAATAATGATTGGGTGAAGGAATTATCCCCAAGCAAACCAATGAAGCTTGAATGTATTCTTGACACAAAGGAGGTGAAGAAAATGAGGAAGACATACAAAGAATACTTAATCAAGTGGCAAGACCTCCCTGAAGAAGATGCTACCTAGATGATTGAGAATGATATCAAACAACATGGTGTCTCTATTGAAGACCTCATCTCAAGAGGGACTTGAGATTCTTCTTTCCCCGAAAGCATGGTGCAGGGGCACCAATGGGTCCATGGGGCCTATTAAGTGTGTTTGTCTTTGATTTCATGTTTTGTTGTTCATGTTGGATGAAATAAGGTCTCAAGGACCATCTTCAAACTTTTGGAGTCGTTTAAAGTTATTTTGTAAGGCCTTAGTGCCAATTGATTGCATGTATTCTAATAGGACTGTCTTGGTCAAATTGGGTCAACGCCTCCCAAAGTGTGGTATGGGAGTGCCTCTTATGTATTTGATATCCATGTGTCCTATTTGACATGTTTTCATGGTTCCTAGGGGTCATTTATGTCATTTGTACAAAATGAGCAATTTTTGTAAAAGTTGCTTGACAACTTTTCAACGTTGTCAAGACACTTAACACACCAAGCGGTGGTTGTAAGGCTAACCAATTCAAATGGTGGTTATAGCTGTTGGATTTGGTATATATAGACCCCTCCAGGGTTGGAGAGGGGTTGGTTGATGACATTGTACAGAGAACTCAAGTTTGAAGGCAATTCAATGAACATTTTCTCTACAATTTCCTATAAAATGTTGCACTTTGAATCATAACTCTCTTGATTGGATGAATTAGCACTCAAGGCTGGACTTGTTGGAAAGGCCTCTGAGTTACATTTCATTTGGCACTCATTTGGTTTGATTCTATTGAGTTTTGTGCATTCTACAAACGGATTTGTCCAAACTGGTCTGAAACCCTAGGTTTGGAGGGTTTTACCAAGAATAATGCATATCCAATCATTCCACTAACGGCTTGACTCAAGACTTGATGGAATGGTGGGTATGAGGGTGCTCCACATGGGTTTTAAGCCATTTTTGTAGAGGAGGAGTTCAAGAGGAGTTTTCAGCAATTAAGGGCTTAATATCTCCATGTATTAAGCCAATTTGACTAGGTTTGAGAAGACGTTGAGGGTTTTGGTACCAAAACAACCAAGGAGACCATAAAACCTATGAAATCCATTCATGTTTGACATGCCCTCACCTACCAAGTTGGTTGTGTAGATCAGTGGAGTGTCTAAGAGGTGGCTACATTGTAATTGGAGACCTAATAGGGCTTTTGAAGCACTGCAACAATCAGATTTTTTAGCACTTAGATATGAAGTACCTGTTGACATGTTTTTTTGTACATGACCAAACACAGAATAAAATACCTAAAAAGGTACCTTATCCTCTCTTGAGCAAAGTTCCTGATTGCTGAAGATCTTGCCGAAGGATCAGTCAAAGTAACTCCAAGGTTCTGTTATGTAGGATCTCTACGTGTGGATAAGCTCTTTGTGGTATGATGTGATTTTGCTAGAATCACAAGGGGACTTACACTTGACAACCTAAACGTCTGATTTGTTGGAATCACGGGATTTCACTAGCCCAGATTTTTTTGAAAAAAGGAAAAAGGATGAGGGCGAGGGAAGGATCTAATTTTGATACTAAGAATGTAGGAGCAATGAATGACCTTTGATGAAATTCTAACTAAATCTTGTTTTGACATCCCAGGACCATCTCCACAAGGTTAGTGCGATCTTCGAAGGAAAACTTTATGATGTTCAGATCATCGCTACAGGCATAGACACCATCAGGCTGATGCATATCAGTGAAGAAGTGGCAATTGAAGTTAAGCTTAAGCTGAATGATTCCAGTTGACTACACAAGGCAAGTCTGCAATCAACAAACTGCTAGTAGTATGGATATACAAATTTCACCATCAATCAAACACATTTCTTCCACTCATCTAATAACATGAAATCAAATCTGAGAAGTATAGAGACCATGCAAATTGTTGAATCGGCCCATAGATTTCACCATTTCTTCAATGAAGTTTTACAAGTCTTTTACAACAACATCTTGGCAACAATTTTTACCTTCTCTTTCTATTCTACTCTAATTGCTATTCTATCAACTGACTATTCACTATTTCTAAGTATTCACCTTCTAACTACTGACTAACTATTAGCCTTTACAAATGAGAAGCCAGGGCTTATATAGCACCCTCTATACAATTCAATGGTTCAGATCAATTTGAGATTAATGGCCGAGATTTTACAATGAAAACCCTAATTAGGGTTTGTTACAACAAACTCAATTCTGGCCAATGAAATAATTGCATTATTTGGACACATGTCTTCTCTGGAATATTCAACCAATGGAGAACCGGGGTAGGTACATCGAAGTTTGTGCCATCTCCCATGAGTCAGGTACATTGAATCTGGACACCCTGAGGTGGACCAATCCGACTGGAGGAGTGATGACTGGGATGCCATCTTGTCTGACACTTGTAACTTGGTAGATATTCAATTTGATGTTGCTGAGAAGCTAGCTTAATTAACTCTTCTGAAACTGTCTGCTTCTTCAACGAACCCTTGCTTTAACTTCCTTTGTCTTCGATATGCAGGATGGATGGTGTACCTTTCCTTCGAATGCTGGACTGGAAGAGGTCGTCCCTGATGATGCTGGACCGGAGAAGGTCGTCTTTGATGATGCTGGGCTGGAGAAGGTTGTCCTTGATGATGTTGGGCTAGAGAAGATCGTCCTTATTGATGTTGGGCTGGAGAAGGTTGTCCTTGTTGATGTCGGACTGGAGAAGGTCGCCCTTTTAACTGCAAGACAAACAAAAGGATGATTAAGGACACATAATAAATTCATTTCAACATAGCATTTTATACCTTAAATCATCAACAAGAAGACATCAAAATTAAGTTTGTTCAAGAGTCTTTCCAGGGACAAGCCCTATAATAATTTCACCCTGGACCCTCTCGAAGGGTCAAGAGTGAATTTTGCATTCCTAGCTCAAATTCTTCTCATCTCCTTCACTTCAATTCATCTGGACTCCCCCACATTGAATCCACTTCCCAACTTGGCAACATTGGTTTGATCTTCACAAGGCCAAAAGGTCAAATTTGCTCGAAACCTAGACAGGGACAAGACCCATCCAGAATTTCGCTCTAGACCCTTTGGAAGGGTCAGGAGCGAAATTCCAATTTTAGCTTAAAATATGCATCTTTGATGGTCAAGAGTCTATCCAAGGCAATCCAAATGGTATCTCTCACCCTTGTTTAGGCCTGACTTCACTCAAATCTTGAGGAAAAAGGTGGTTTTAGGGTTTTTTGCTCTGGACCCTTTGGAAGGGTCAGGAGCGAATTTTTTGCTTGTAGCTCACTTCTCCATCATTTCAACTTCAAATCACTTCACAAGGCAAGGAAACACTTCTCTTCTCTCATCCAACTCCAGTTTGACTTAATTTTGCAAGGAGAAAAAGGTGATTGAAGAATTTTTGCCCTGGACCCTTTGGAAGGGTCAAGAGCGAATTTCTTCCTTCAGCCCAAAATCATCATTTCTGGAGACAACAATCAACTCAAGGGCAATCTTAAGGGCATCTTTTACCTTGGCCTAGGCATGGTTTAGCATAAATTTGAAAGGAATATGTAAATTTTAGGATTTTCGCTCTGGACCCTTTGGAAGGGTCAGGAGCGAAAATCTTGTTTTAGGGTTATTTCCTCATCCTTTCAACTTCAAATCACCTCGAAGACTTAGAACACCTTGCCTCACTCCTCTCCAAGGTATAAAAACCAAAAACTTGACTTGATTTGCAAGGGAAAAAAGGGCGATCCTAGGAATTTCGCTCTGGACCCTTTGGAAGGGTCAGGAGCGAAATTCTCATTTGGCTTCAAAATTTGCATTCTTGGCGACCAAAATCCACTCTAAGGCAATCCAAATGACTTCTCGCACCCTTGTCCAAGTTTAACTTTGCTCAAATTTTGGAAGAAAAGATGGTTTTTAGGATTTTCGCTCTAGACCCTTTAGAAGGGTCAGGAGCGAAAATCACTTTTAGGCTCAATTCCTTCATCTTTCATGGTTTCTAGCAGCTTAAAGTCACTCTCAGGGGCAACTTCTCCTTGATTTTACCTTATCCCACACTTGATCTAGCAAAAAATTGATAGCAAAGAGAGGTTTTGAGAAAATTCGCTCTGGACCCTTTGGAAGGGTCAGGAGCGAAATTCTCATTCTTGACCAAAAATCATCATTTTTTCAACTTGAAACTTCTTTGCAAGGTAGAATTTCATCAATCATTGCCCTAGGAACAAGGTTTCATGTCCAAGAAAGTTCAAAAAGTAGGCTTATAAGGAATTTCGCTCTGGACCCTTTGGAAGGGTCAAGAGCGAAATTTCCTTTCCTGGCTAAAATCCTTCATTTTCATAACTTCCAAGCATCCCCAAGGATTCCAACATGTCAATTCTCTCCTTCAACATGCCTTGGTCATCAAGATTTGGCCAAACAAGGAAAGAAATGCCTCTTAGAGAGATTTTCGCTCTAGACCCTTTAGAAGGGTCAAGAGTGAAAAACTTGACTTGGGCTAGATTCTTCATTTTTTCAATTCAAAACATCTTCAAGAGGCAAAGACAAGCTATCTCCCTTCCATTCAATTCATAAAAGACCAAGAACTTGACCTTCTTCAATGCAAAAATAAGAGTTTTTAGGAATTTCACTCTGGACCCTTTGGAAGGGTCAGGAGCAAAATTTCCTTTTTGGTCCAAAATCTTTCATTTTTCAATGCTTTCAAACATTTCAAAGGCAACAAGAATGTCCAACCTTCCTTCCAAGATACCCTGCAAATCAAAATTTAGTCAAACTTGGGAGGAAATGAGCTTTAAGAAGATTTTCGCTCTAGACCCTTTGGAAGGGTCAGGAGCGAAAATCTCATTCTAGGCTAGAATACTCACTTTTCAAACTTCAAACCACTTCAAGAAGAAAACTTAGATCATTTTCCACCTGAGGAAGAAGGTTTCAAGGTCAAAGAAGGTAGCAAATGAAGTTTATGATGAATTTCGCTCTAGACCCTTTGGAAGGGTCAGGAGCGAAATCCCTATTCTTGGCCAAGATCATGACTTCATTTTCACATTTCTTCATTCAAACAAGTGCTTTTGCCTTCATTCAAGCTTGGGAATGCGTTAGTTCTAGGTTTTGGTCAAAGTAGAATGTCTTATGGAGAATTTCGCTCTGGACCCTTTGGAAGGCTTAGGAGCGAAATTCGCTTTGGACCCTTTGGAAGGGTCAGGAGCGAAATTTGACATTTTGGACTCTCCGTCAAGATCATTTTATGGAATATAACATTTAAGTGGCATTTCCTTATATTCCTTATATCTTTCCTTATATCTTTCTTCTTTCTTATACTTTAAGTTATATTCCATATATACTTTCAGGATGTTTGAGAGTGGTTTCGAACCTCCATGAGTTATATTGCAAAATCTAGTTTCTGGAGGATTCTTCAGTTTTCCAGACTTAGTCAAATTTCAGGATCAGGACATTCCAGACTTAGCCAAGTTTCAGGATCAGGACATTCCAGACTTAGCCAAATTTCAAGGCATTTGAAGATCAGGATGACATTCCAAACTTCATCACTCACCAACTCAACCTAGCTCAGACCTTCAAGAATGATACCCACTCACAAAGCAAGACACAATTAGCAACAAGAGCAAAACCAGGCCCTAAGGAAGACTCTCAAAGAAATCCTAACCTGGAGCACCTGCTGACTCCCCTAGCTCAAGCAAAGCCTACCATCCTATTGATCCCCTGGCGACACTCAAAATACAAAGGCTAACAGACAAACCCTAAACACCTAGAAAGCAAACCCCAGAAAGCAAAAAAAGTAGGGGTCCCCATTTGCAATGGGGCGATGTGTGAATACGTCACAAGAATACCTGTTGTGACCATTTCACACATCGCCCCATTGCAAATGGGGACCCCTGCTTTTTGCTTTTATGGGGTTTGTTTTTAGGTCTTTTAGGGTTTTGTCTGTTAGCCTTTGCAAGATGAGTGTTGTTGGGGAGATCAATAGGATAGCAGGTCCTACTGGAGTGAAGTCCTGATCCTGAAATTTGGCTAAGTCTGAAAGTCCTGATCCTGAAATTTGGCTAAGTCTGGAATGTCCTGATCCTGAAATTTGACTAAGTCTTGAAACTTAAAATCCTCCAAAAACTAGATTTTGCAATATAACTCTTGGAGGTCTGAAACCACTCTCAAACATCCTGAAAGCGACATTTCCTTCTATCTTTCTTCTTTCTTATACTTAAATGTTATATTCCATAAAATTATCCTGACGGAGAGTTCAAAAAGTCAAATTTCGCTCCTGACCCTTCCTAAGGGTCCAAAGCGAATTTCGCTCCTGACCCTCTCAGGAGGTCCAAGGCGAATCTCGCCCCTGACCCTTCCAGAGGGTCCAAGGCGAAAATCAACCTAGGACTCATTCCTTGCCTTATTTGACCAAATTTTGATTTGCAAAGCATTTTGTTTGGACTTTGGAATTGATTGAAAACCTTGAAGAAAATGATGAATTTTGGCCAAGATTAGGAATTTCGCTCCTGACCCTTGCTGAGGGTCCAGAGCAAAATTCGTTATAAACTCCATTTGCCACCTTGTTTGAGCTTGAAACCTTGTTCCTGGCCTCGAAAACAATCTTACCTCGCCCTGTGAAGTGATTTGAAACTTGAAGATTGAGCAGTTTAGCCTAGATTGTGAATTTCGCTCCTGACCCTTGCTGAGGGTCCAGAGCGAAAATCTTATTTGAACCTATTTGTCACTAATTTTGGCTAATTTTTTATGTGCAAGGTCTCCTAGAAGGAAGGTTGAACATCATTCAAAGGTTTGGACGCTTGCAAATTGATGAATTTTGGGCAATAAAAGCAAATTCGCTCCTGACCCTTGCTGAGGGCCCAGGGCAAAATTTTGAATTTCTCTCATCTTGCAACGAAAAAGGTCAAGTTTTGGACATAGATGAAACAAGGACATCTCCCTTCACCCACCTGAGAAAGTGTCAATTTGAAAAGTGAAGGATTTTGTTGAAAATGCAAAATTCGCTCCTGACCCTTGCTGAGGGTCCAGGGCGAAAATCTTGTGGGAGATGTTTTTTGCTTAGTCTTGGTTGAATTGGAATGTCAAAGAAGTTTCAAGGTGAAAAGTGAAGCATTTTGTTCTAAATGGCAAAAATCGCTCCTGACCCTTGTTGAGGGCCCAGGGTGAAAAACCTAATATTGGACCTTTTCCTCCAAGTTTGAGCGAAGTTAAGACTAGGCATGAGTTTGAAATGACGTTGGAATTGCCCTGAAGTGAAGGAAGATTGTTAAGAATGCAAGTTTTGAATGCAATTATCAAAATCGCTCCTGACCCTTGTTGAGGGTCCAGAGCGAATTTCCAAGGTTCTCTCCTTTTTTTTGAAGAATTAAGACAAAATCTTGCTTGGACAGAAGGAGGACGTGATGTGTTATGCCTTAGAAGCGATTTGAAGTCTAAAGAATGAAGGAATATGCCTAAAACACAAAAGTCACTCCTGACCCTTAGAGAGGGTCCAGGGCGAAAATCATAAAAACTGCATATTTCCTTCAAGATTGTGCTAAGGCAAGGTTAGGCTAAGGAAAAAGGGACCTTCAAAAACATAATGAATAATGATTTGCCTCTAAAACTTGATGATCCTAGGCTAGGAAGCATAAATCGCTCCTGACCCTTGCTGAGGGTCCAGGGCGAAAAACTTGGAAAGGAGACTTTCTTGCTTAGTTTGGAGGCGTGAACATGATCTCACTTGGTGAAGAAGTGTTTTGATAAGGAAATGAGGATTTGTGGTCAAAATTGAAAAAGTCGCTCCTGACCCTTGCTGGGGGTCCAGGGCGAAAAACACCAAAATCACACTTTTTCCCCAAAGTTTGATAGAACTAAGTTTAGAATTCAGTGAGAAGACCTATTTGTGATGCCTTGAAGAAATTTTGGACTTTGAAAAATGCCAGTTTTGAGACAAATTAGGAAAATCGCTCCTGACCCTTGTTGAGGGCCCAGGGCGAAATTTCCTCTAAAGACATTATTTCCTTCAAGATTTTTGATAAATTAATTTGGTAGTGCAAGGAAATGAATCTTAGAAGTTGCGTTGAGGGTTCAACAATCAAGCTAAGGTGGATTACAACTTAAAATGAAAAAATCGCTCCTGACCCTTGGAGAGGGCCCAGAGCGAAATCCACATTCCCACCTAAAATCCTCATGCAAAATGGCAAAATTTGAAGTGCAACACCTTAACTGGATATGAATTTACCCTCCAGGAGATTTTGGAGTCAAGATGTGAAATATTCAAGGGTAAAATTGGAAAATCGCTCCTGACCCTTGGAGAGGGTCCAGGGCGAAATCATTAGCAAACCTCATTAAGGCCTTGATCAAAAAATTGATATTCTCCACTTTGCATTAAATCACCAAAATTGCTAAATTTGAGGTGTGGAAAATTAAATTTAAATTTGAGAGCATTTTGCGTTTAATAAATTAATTTTAAGCCTTGAAATAATCAAAATTTTACCTTGGAGGCACTAAAATTAATTTTTTTAAATTAAAAAATACAAATTGAGCGCTCAAACACATTTATTGGCTTTTGCAAGCAAGTTAGCCTCCTTCTTAATGGATTATTATCTTATTTTATTATTAAAAAACTAGGTCGGCCTCATGGAAAGGAGGTGAGCGCTCTATATAATAGGGGGGCATTGTTTCAAGTTCAAATCATTCATTCATCCCTTCTAAAGTGCGAAATTGAGGAGAAATTTGAGGAGCGAAATCCAGAAGATTGAAGGCGAAATTTTGCTAAGTGTGGAGACTAAGGAGAGTGAAATTCTTTTGAAGACTAATGGAGGCGCAATTCATCCAAGAGAGGGCTATGATTTAAACTTTGCCTAGCAAAATCCATTTTTCTTGCATCATTTTCAAAAGGTCTTAGAGTTAAGTACTCAAGAGGAGGTATGGCGAAATTATCCTAATATCCTTGTTCAAGACTTGATTTTTGGGCACTTTTTTAAGAAAAGTCTAAATTGATTAATTGATTAAGAAATGATAACTCTAGATTTATCATGAAGTTTCCTAATTAATATCTTAAATCTTCCTTTTGAGTCTTATTTTCTACCCTTTAATGCTCAGGGACTAATTTTGAAATGTTGTGTAGGTATCACGATGACGACTCCTAAGGCTGGAGTATCTACAAGTCGGCAGGCTCTCATCAAAGAAGATCTGGTCCAGGACAAAGATGATCTCCTCCAGCTCAGTATCATCAAAGAAAATCAAGCCAGATCAAGGACGGTCTCCTCCAAGAAGATCGAGCAAGGAAAAGGGCGACCTCCTCCAGTCTAGCATCAACAAGGACGACCTTCTTCGGTCAAGCATCATCGTGACTAACTTCTTCCAATCCAGCATTCCAAGGCGAGGTACATCATCATCCTGCACATCAAAGACAAAAAAAGTTAGAGCAAGGGTTCGTTGAAGAAGCAGATAGTTTCAGAAGAGTTAATTAAAGCTAACTTCTCAGCAACATCAAATTGGCATCAACCAAGTGTCAGATGAGTTGGCATCCCAGTCATCACTTCTCGAGTCGAATTGGTCCACCTCAGCATGTCCAGATTCAATGTACCTAACTCATGGAAGGTGGCACAAACTTCGATGTACCTACCCCAGCTATCTATTGGTCGAATTTTCTAAAGAAGACATGTGTCCTTAAAATGTAATTTTATCATTGGTCAAACATTAAATGTTATGTAATGGTTGTAACAAACCCTAATTAGGGTTTTCATTGTTGAATCTTGGCCATTGATCTCAAATTGATCTTAGCCATTGAATTGTATTAAGGGCACTATATAAGCCCCGACTCTTCATTTTGTAAAGGCAATTAAAGAGAAATAGAAAGAAGTTAGCGAATAGAGAGTAGTTAGAAGGTGATTAGTCAGTTGATAGAATAGCAATTAAAGTAGAGTAGAGAGAGAAGGCAAAGATTGTTGCCAAGATGTTGTTGTAAAAGACTTGTAAAACTTCATTGAAGAAATGGTGAAATTTATGGATCGATTCGACAATTTGCATGGTCTCTATACTTCTCATATTTGATTTTATGTTATTAGATGAGTGGAAGAAATGTGCTTGATTGATGGTGAAATTCGTATATCCATACTACTAGCAGTTTGTTGATTGTAGACTTGCCTTGTGTAGTCAACTGGAATCACTCAGCTTAAGCTTAACTTCAATTGTCGCTTCTTCATTGATATGCATCAGCCTGATGGTGTCTATGCCTGTAGTGATGATTTGAACACCATAAAGTTTTCCTTCGAAGATCGCACTAACCTTGTGGAGATGGTCCTGCGATGTCAAAACAAGACTTAGTTAGAATTTCATCAAAGATCATTCATTGCTCCTACATTCTTAGTATCAGAATTAGATCCTTTCCTAGCCCTCGTCCTTTTTCTTTTTTTTTAATCAAAGCTAGTAAAATCCTGTGTTCCAGCAATATTCAAAGCAAATCAGACGTTCAGGTCATTGAAGTGTAAGTCCCCTTGTGATTCCAGCAAATCACATCATACCACAGAGAGCTTATCCACATGTAGAGATCCTACAACAAAGAACCTTGAAGTCATCCCGATTGATCCTTTTCACGACATCTTCAGCATTCGAGGCTTTACTCAAGAGAGGATAAAGTACCCTTGGGTATTTTATTCTGTGTTTGATAGTGTACAAAATACACATCAACAATACCCCATCCTGATTTTGACATATGTTTTGCAACTCCCAAAAGGGTATCTGGAAATGGTCTCATTTTGCTCTTTGTGTCAGTGAGTCAAAAGATATGATGAAAAAGGTCTCTGAGGAGGGCTACTAGAGACTAGGCCTCATAGAATGCAAATGGTGTGGGGTGACTTAGCAGAGCTTGCTCCAAAGGTGAGATTGGTTATTTTGAGTCTATATAGGTCAGAGAAAATGTTGGGATTCCTGCCCCAAGTCCTGCTTGTGTGTTTTGTCAGGTTGTCTCATTAGGGCCCTTTGTGAAGCGTTATCAAGGCTAGAGTCTTTGATTGAGTAACGATTGTACAAATTTAAGTTTGGGATTGAAAACCTTAATCCTGATTGTTTGTGAGACCTCTTAGACCCTCTGCATCAGAATTTTTGCTTAACATTGACATAATCAATTTCTTCCTCAGGTGCACTTCACTCGTGCTACAGCCACTAGTCATGTTTCAAGTGTTTTCTTGTGGCAATGCCACCTTATAAGTGCACCTAGCTGTTGGAGGCAGCATTTGCTAACTTCTTGCCATGTTTCCTAAGTGCTAGGTGTGGATATGAAATCACTTTGCGACATCCTTTATTGCTGGGTGGAGTTCTACTAAGTCCCTGCCAACTTTTCACTGTTCCGGAGAAAATTGGTGACTTAGCCACACAAGAAATGTGCCAACTTCCAGCTGTCCACCTTTTTCTGCTAGGCGTGATTTACTTGACCACTATCTTTTGCTGACATTTGGTAGGGTTTCACAATTTAAAACCACTTACAAGTGCACCTCCATATTGCTGCTTGTGCTTTGTAGATTATGCTCTTGTTTTGCTACTTTAACTTGCCTTTTGTATGCTGCTGAGGAGGAATGAGAGGATTAACAACTTTAAGTCATGTAAATACACAAAAACAATATTATTAGACCCAATCAGCCCTAATTGGAAAATTAAGGTCAACTATTGTTGTTTTCTACTGAAGGTCAGCCCAAATCATGAAAACCTTGTTTTTTACTAGAAAATTATGCAAATTTCAAATGGGTGCCAACAAAATTTAAATTGAAAAAACCCAAAGAAAACAAAAGCTTGGACCTTTTGATTCAAAAGTTACTGCCTTGGATCTTGCAAATTTGCACAAATGCACAAGTTACCTTTAAAATGTAACATTTTAAAAAAATATGACTCAACAGAGATTTTTTACATTATCCTTATTAGAAAAGACCTTGATGGATAGCTTATGGGTATAGCAATGTAGGCTGGAATCATTGAAAACATATGCACAAAGGTTTTGTCTGCCCAGTTCGCATATATTGTGTAGCAGTAACTCGACATCCCTAATGACTAATGAAGATATCATACGTGCAAAGAAATTGCAAATGTGTATAACATTATGTGGAATCTGGTGGCTTTTAGAATTGATAACCTTGAAAGTGTGTATAACATTGCTAGGAAGCTAGTGTGTATAACATTGCTAGGAAGCTAGTAGCTTCCACAATTCATAATTTTTGTTTCTCATATTCTATATTGTAAGAAAATATTTTCAGTGATTGGTTGTTTTAAGTAGTTGTTTTATCATTTATAAATTCTAACCACAATAATCAGACCTAAAATAATCATTTCAATGAGAATAGGCCAAAAAAAGCTAGAAAAATAAATTTAAAAAGTTTTGAAACTTTAGAAGTTATAAAACCACTATTGATACGAGTACAAACATTAGTAAATAAAAAATTTAAGCATTTAATTGGTCATTTGAAAAAGTTGATTTGAATTCAGTGAATGACTCCATTAGGAACTAATAATAGAATTGACTCATCAACAAATTAGTAGCTGATGGATTGTCATTAATACTCCAATGGGTACTATCTGCCAACCTAGCAAGTATTTAGATGATCTCATATTAAAATTATAAGATAACAAATTAAAAATCACTTTTTATGATCTTTGCAATCTATGGCTATAGTTCTAAAAGATGCCATTACTGCAGCAACTTTGCATGTAAGGAATCCTGCAGCTCCAGCTAGAAGCTCTTGAGGTTTCAGAGTTATCATGACTTTTCCAGACGCATATTTTGATGTTAGAAACAAAATTGCTATAATCCATGATAGTCTTGTCAGCGGTCCCCTGAATCCTGAAAAGCTATCTTGAAACTTTTTAGTTTCTAAACTCGACAAGTTTGAATATTCCATGTCCATGTCTTGGCCTTGTTTTTCTACCCTTGATCCTCTACTAATATCATTGTCCTGGAATAATGAATTATTTTTGGCAGAACCTGGGTAACTCTGGCTCTCAAAGGAAGGAGGCCCAGGCAATTTGTCAACGGCCCCTTGCAACAGTAGCAGATAGATAAAGCCAAAAGTCCCACCTATTGCAAACCCATTTGAAATCTCTTGGTTGCCTGCAATTGCTGCAATGAGTGTGCCACTAGCAACGAGTATAGCATTGTATAGAAGCAAGGATATTTTTAAATCTTTATAATATTTCAAACTCTCTTGTTGTAATTTTCCAGCATCTTTAGAAGATGTCATTGTTCTATGCATACTAGAATTCTGAAACATTGTCCACATGTCATTACCAGATACTTCCTGTACTCTAGAAGCCCTCAGCTCAACTGCTGAGTCACCACCGTCTCCAAGCATAACTTCATTGGTCTGGAAAATATAGTACAATCCAACATTTTCACATTTTTGTTTTTCTAAATTATCAGATCTTATATCCACCCTTTGACTTGGAGGTATAACCAGAACACTTACCCTGCTTAATCTCCAAGAACCTGGATAACAAGAAAATTGGATCGGAGAAAAACAAAGGTACACATATATCAAAGATTAATAATGGTGTGGAATTTAATAATAACCACTGCAATATACATGAGATTTTCAGTCCGTTAAACTGAAAGCAAAAGCTTCTAGAAAAAAATGTGCAAACATATTATACACAATTTTTTCCAGAAGCTTTTAACTTTTGATGACCACAGCAGTTTAATGTCTTATCATGCATATTATAGACCGCCTATATTTCTTTTTATTTTTATTTGTTGAGGATGCAGAATTCACTCTCAATGGAATTGCAAAACAGATTCTTGTGATTTCATTTACAATTGTGAAGAGTCATAGACATTTTTATCATTACAAACCTGACTCCGGACCAATCCAAATAGCTACAAGCTTCCCTATGTCAGGTCCCCAGAATGTCAGACCATCCACTGAGCCTCTCTGAAAATGAAGTCTATTGCAGTTTTGTTGTACAATCTCTGACATGTCTGAAGAGAACACTTGAGAAGTGGGCAAAATAGCTGGAAATCTTTGAATGATTGAATTGCCATTCTCCCCAATTATACAGACTAGGATTCCAGCATTTGTATCACTCAAATCTGAAGAGGAATCATTGCTTGTAATCAATTCAACTCTATAAAGGGTCTGAGAAAAATCAGATAAAGAGTGTAATTCCTCTTCTAGTGAAGTTGTCAGACTATAGTTGGCTGGGGTAGATGGTAGAAGCTTTAGAGGCTGCACAAAGGCTTCAGAAGCTGCAACACCAAAGATACAACCTTCATAACCATTTAAAAGAGCAACAGATTAAGAAGAAACATCTTACATTTTCAAATTTAGAAAATCTATAAAAGATGCTATGCAGATACTATAGAAGTATTAGTTGTAGAAAAGCCTGTGAAATAAATAAGTAAAGGCAATTCCAAGGTTTTGGAAGCTTTTGGACATTCTAAATGTAACTGGATGGTTCAATCAGTGTATTATTTGCAAGGAGGGGGTGGACCACCAGCTGCACAATGACTGATGAGAAGAAATGTCTAGAGAAATCTCTCAGCCTGAAATAAGTTTCATTGTTAATAATAAGCATAATCATTTTGGTTCAATGAATAAATAATGTTTTAAACTTTTATGAGCACTTTGATGTGTGCACATGGTTAAGTGAAAGAAGTGAGGCCAAATAACTTCTAGTAAAAATGCCTGATCAAACATGCTCTATGTGGACATCACTTACAAATGTCTCGCAAATCCATATAATAGTGAGTTGAGATAACCATGCATCAATAATATCTTAATAAGTGTTGTGATGCATAATCAACTGTCAATAATGTTATGAGGTCACAAATTTATTAACAAAGTATCATCTAACTCAGCAAAGAGTTATTTTACTGTTGATAATTTGATAGTATAGTAGGATTTAATGTGGCATTCTGCAACCTTGGTAAGCACAACTATATAATACAAAAAATTAACAAGGGTGCCTGAATAACCAAAAAGTGGATTGCACTTATGAATCCAGAAAATTATGGAAGAAAAACTTCAAAACATGTGAAAATATCAAATATAGTTGTATTGATATGAAAATAAGATTTGATTATAAATGAAAATAGGAATTGATTATAAAGAGAGAACATTAACCATTTATTTAATACGAGTGAGTAGCTTCTCACAAGTTACTTGCATAGCTGCATTAACTAGACTCAACAAACCTTCTAGTATCTTCTCATACAACCATAACTACATAATAACAATGAATGTACCAGCCAACTTCATAATAAGCTTTGGGAAGAGACCTGAGTACCTTTTGCACCACAAACGGTTCTTTCAATACCTCACCAAGACCTCTGATTGCACTATCTACTTCGTCTACCCAGAGCAGATAACTAGCAATATCCTCACCTTCTAACATTCTTAGATTTTCAAATTTACCTTTGTAGATCTACAACTTGGTTTGCTTTACTTTAGTACCTCCTCCATAAATACCACTAAGCTTCTCCCAGACATCCCTAGCAGTGCAGTTGTGCATCACCTTTATAAGCTCACCATCAACTAGTCCACTCAAAATAGCATTTTTTGCTTTAGCATTGTTTTCATATGCCTTGATCTCTGTCGGATCAGTTGGAGGAGCAGGAGTGTAACCATTCTCATTAGATTGCCAAACACTAAACCTAATGAGGTTAGATAGGATTCCACCCTACACCGCCAGTAAGTGTAGTTTGTTCCATCAAATTGAGGTGCCTTGTGAGATCCTTCTTGTGCCATCCCATATCTTCCTCAAGCTATTGGGCTTCTTCCAAGGAACTTGGCTCTGTTACCATTTGTTAGCCACACCTGAATATTGAGAGAGGGGGTGAATCAATATTCAATCAAATCTCAAAACCCTTCAGCACCACTGAAAACAAAATACTTCTTACAACAGATCAGCAATAATGAAAAACAAAAAGAACAAAGCATTCAACACCATTGCACATGAGAACTCCAAATTTACGTGGAAAACCCAACAAGGGAAAAACCACGATGAGCAAGCTGCTTGGAGCTACTGTCCAACTCCAAATTCATAATAAAATAAATAGATTTCCAGCTTTGTTTTAGGGCTACAACCCAAGGAAGCTACAACTCCCTGAATAATAGTTTTATGACTTCAACCAAAGGACGTCCACTAGTCCCTGATGATTACAACATTAACAAAAGAGGCTACAACCTCAGAGTATCATGAATGATTAGTAAGTTTCCACCACAACACTTCGGCACCATCAATTGCCTTTGGCTCACTACCTCTAGCAAACTTCAAGACTAATCCATATGTAGATACCTTCAACTCACTACCTCCGATATGCATTAGACATTTCTACACACACTTCACAACAACCACACCACAACCACACCTTTTGCAATGATTTGATCTACTATTTATACCATCTACAAGCATCAACAAACTCTCCAAGTCAGCCAAGATGAAACGTATGAACATGAAACATGCATCGGCTCAAAAGGTCGACCTTAAGAACATCCGCGGAGAGAAGAGAACAATTGCGGTCCAACCCAAAGGATAAACAAGACCTAATTCAACTTGGAACACATCTTCATACTTGCAAGAACATCAACAAGGTGGCGTACTATTGTGACGTATTCACACATCGCCCCATTGCAAATGGAGACCCCTACTTTTTGCTTTCTAGGGTTGGTTTTCTTGGCCTAGTCTTTTAGGTTCTTGATTATTAATCTTTGCATTGGAGAGTTTCTAGAGAGCTCATTAGGATAGGATGGTCTGCTTGAGTTGAAGTGGGTTAGTAGGTGGTCCAAGTCAGGGTCTCTGTTGAAAGTTTCCTCTCAGTTTGGCTTGGGTCTTGTTTCTAGGGTTGAGTCTTGATTGAGTTTGAGGAAGTCTTTGTGTCATGCTAGGAGTCTTGCCTTTTGAGACCTATGCCATTGAGTCAAGTCAAGGATGCCTTGGACATTAAGTTGAGCAAACTTTTGATCATGAACAACGAGGAATTTGGGTGAGAAGCTCAAATTCACTCATGACCCTTCCAGAAGTACAGGAGTGAATTCTTCAAAAGAAAGCTTCCCCCCAAACTGGATGAAATACTCTATCTAAGGGCCTTGTTTGATGCAAAATCCACTTACCTATCCCTTAGAGAAGCATATCAATGAGACTTGAACGCAAAGGCTAGAAGAGAATGGAGAATTTGAGCTAGATTGTGAATTTCGCTCCTAACCCTTCCAGAGGTACAAGAGCGAAATCTTCCTTAGCTCTATTTGCCCTCCTATTTTGGACAAAAACTTCACTTTAAGGCATGGATTGGGAGGAAATTAGCTTGAATTCACCCTTGGAGATGCCTTGGACAAACTTGGACTTGGAAATTCGGAGAGAGTCTCGAATTGAGCATTATTGCAAAATTCGCTCCTGACCCTTCCAAAGGGATAAGAGCGAATTCCTTAAAAATCCTCTCTTGGTCCTAACTTGGACTATAACCCTTGCTTCCAGGCCTTGACTAAATGAAGAATGACCGTCCATGCCCTTGGAATGAGTTGCAACAATATTGGACGAGGAATTTGAGCCAAAAAGCAAAATTTCACTCCTGACCCTTCCAAAGGGTCCAGAGAGAAATCCTTATGGGGACATCCTATCTCACCTAAGTCATTGAAGGGTTGTCATTTTGAGCAATAGTGAGAGCAAATTGGCTTGAGTATGGAAAGAAAAGGATCAAAGTTCAAGGCTAAGGCAAGTTATGAGAAAAGAAGTGTGAATTGAGCCTAAGGGAGCAAATTTGCTTCTGACCCTTCCAAAGGGTCCAGAGCGAATTTCTTCAAGAAACCTTGTACCTTGCTCAAACCTTTGAACTAATATATTCCTAAGCATTTTTGAAGGCAAATGACTTGATCTTGATAAGGTAAGGGTGCGAGATGAAGTTCTATGAAGGAAGAATTGAGCAAAATAGCTATTTCACTCTTGACCCTTCCAAAGGGTCCAGAGTGAATTCTCTTGAAACCTCCTTTTGCTCCCAATTTACATTAAGCCTAGCGTTGATTGAAGTTGATTGAACTTAGAGGCATCCTTAGACATGCATTTGAGTGAGTTGTGGTCACAAAGTGTGAAGAATTTGTGCAAACATGCAAAATTCGCTCCTGACCCTTCCAGAGGGTCCAGAGCGAAATTCCTAGAGGGGTATGTACCTTCCAGGGGACACAAGCGAACTTGTCAATAGTTGCTCTTTGACTCCAAATTTGAGCAAAGAAAACCCTTAGGATGCCTTCCTAGCATCGACCAAGGTCAAAACAAAAGTAAAATGAAGGATAAATTGAGTGAAAATATGAATTTCGCCCCTGACCCTCTCAAAGGGTCCAGAGTGAATTTCATCTAAGATCCTGACCCTTCCAAAGGGTCCAGAGCGAAATCCTTCAAGGGAACTCCTATCTCACTCATACAATCGAATGAATCTCATTTGAGGGCGAATTGGCTTGATTGTGATAGAAGAAGGATGGAAAAGATAAGTCAAAGGCAAGTTGAGTATCAATTTCGCTCCTAACCCTCCCAAAGGGTCCAAAGCGAATTTTCTTGGAGGTCTTGTACCTTGCCTAAGCCCTTGAGCGAAACCTACTCCTAAGCATTTTTTAGGGCAAAAGACTTGTTTTTTATGAGAAAAGGATGAGAAATGAATTTTTATGAAGGAAAATTGAGCATGAAAGCCAATTTCGCTCCTGACCCTCTCAAAAGGTCCAGAGCGAATTTCACGTAAGCTCCTGACCCTTCCAAAGGGTCTAGAGAGAAATCCTTAGAAGGACTCCCTATTTCGTCTAATGCACTAAAAGGATCTTGTTTTAAGCTAAATTGATGGCGAATTGACTTGATCATGATAAGAGGAGGTTTGATAAGTTAAGTTCAAGGCAAAGTAATGATGAATGGAAGATGAATGGCATCAAAGGAAGAAATTTGCTCCTGACCCTTCCAACGGGTCCAAAGTGAATTTTCCTAAACACCTATTTACTCCTTGTTTGGGGTCAAAATCTTTGTTCCTATGGCGTGGTTGAGAGAGGGTTGATGTATACTTGCCTTGAGAAGTGAATTGAAGCAAAGGAAATGATGAATTTGAGACTAAATGTCAAATTCGCTCCTGACCCTTCCAGAGAGTCCAGAGCGAATTTCATTATAGGTCATGTCCTTGGAGAGGGTCCAAATCGAGTTTCATTATAGGTCCTGTCCTTGGAGAGTGTCCAGAGCGAAAATTTCATGATAGGTCCTGTCCTTCCAAAGGGTCTAGAGCGAAGTTGATTATAGTGCCTTCTTGTTGATGGTTTGAAGTGAGGAATACTATGTTAGAACGAATATATCATGTGTACTTAAAACCATTTTTGTTTGTTTTGCAGATTAACAAAATCAAGTTGGATGAAGATCAGGCCAGGACAAGGACGACTTCTTCAAACCTCATCATCGTCAAGGACACCCTAAGTGTAGAGAAGAAGACTAAAGTGTTAAAGACTTCAAGTGTTCAAGGAATTGCAAGCAATAGAGCAAGCTATCCTCAGGGTCCTCATTCTACCACATTAAGAGATCACAAGATATCAGAAGAAGGATCATACAAACATTTCAAGGTGATATGAGCTACCAGAGGAGAAGTGACTTGACCGTGAAGAGGCCTCATCAAACACAGGAGAGCCAAGGAAAGGTACATTGTTCCTCAAGCACATCGAGGACGAAGGAGGATCAACCAAGGTCAGTACAAGGGTATGTTGAAGAAGCAAATAGTTTTAGAAGAGTTAATCAAAGTTAGTTTCTCATCATCATCACATTGAATATCAAGAAATACAAAGTTCCTTGACCAGGCACAAACACAAGACAAGGTGGCATCCTAGTCACTATTCCTCCAATCAGAAGGCTCCACCTCAACATGTCTAGATTCAATGAACCACGCTTGCACATGAAGGCACAAATTCCGATGTACCTACCCCAATTTCCTATTGGTTCTCGTGCATTAAATGTAATTTTCTCATTGGCTAGACGAGTTTGTTGTAACAAACCCTAATTAGGGTTTTATCTTGTAATCCTAGCCATTGATTGTAAATCAATCAGAGCCATTGAAATGTAAAGAGCTCTCTATATAAAGCTTTGGCCCTTCATTTGTAAAAGTTAATAGTTAGATAATATAGGTTAGAATAGCTAATGGTCAATAGTGGAATAGTAATTAGGTTAGATTAGGAGGAGAAGGCAAGAAATTGTTGCCTAAATTGTAAATGAACTCCCTTTTCATTGAAGTTATGGTGAAATGTGTCGTTTCTTTGCAATATGCATGGTCTCTTGTTGAATCTTCATTTTAGATGGTAAATGATTAGATTGAATGAAGGAAGTTACTGAATGCACTCATGTGGAATCCGCCTAATCCATACCACTAGCCTCTTACTGATTGTAAGGGCGCCTTGCGTGGTCAACTGGCATTGAATGAGCTTAATCTCGAATTGTTATGCGTCTATTGTTCATGCATTAACTTGAATAGTGATCAATGTCTGATGGTGTAACGACTTGAACGCATTCGAAGCGTTCCTTGGAAGATTGCACTGAGCTGGTGTCAAATTGTTCAGTTTGATGGTGAGACCTAGCCTAGTAGGACTCCACCTAGTCGTTCATCTATCTTCTTGCATTCTAGGTTTTAGAGTAGACTTTATGAACCCTTTACCTTTTGCTAATTCTTTATTCTCCCTGGTGAGTAGATAGGACTTGAGTTCCAGCAAATCAAACACTCAAGCATTCAAATGTAAGTCCCCTTGTGAATCCAGCATAATCACATCAAACCAAGAGCTTATCCACACGCAAAGACCCTACATATAAGAACCTTGGAGTCTTCTCGAATGATCCTTAAGCAAATCTTCAGCATCTGAGAGATTTTGTTCAAGAGAGGATAAGATACCTTGGTATTTTATTCTGTGTTTGCATGTGCATGAAAAACACATCAACACGTACATACTCCAAGTCGGCTGGGATGAAACATATAGGCATGAAACATGCATCCCCCAAGGAGGTCATCCCCAAACACTTCTGCAGTGGAAGAAAAGTAAATGTAGACCGAAGCAAGACATAAACTAGACCCAAATCAACTTATCACACTTCTCTATGCTGGCCCAAACCACGAGACATTGACACAAATATACCAGTACGGACAGACAACCACTTAACCTTCCAAACGTCCACTCTGGTCAACAAACCGTTCCAGAAAGATCAGGAACCATAGTGCGGAGACCATAACATCTTATGACATACAACATCATTCCTGTACCATTCTTTCACACTGTCACATTCAATTTAGCTAGTGCAAACCAATAGATACTGAAATCAATCATCACATGCATGCTAGGCAACATAGTCATGAGATATAACAATTAGATCCTGTTGAGTGTAGAAGATGACTCTCCACTAGTCCTCCACTGAATTGATAGGCCTCGGCATTCACAAGTTCAATTGTTTGCTTGTTCAAGATCCATGTTCTCATTCATGCCCTCCTAGCACCAATTTTGTTGATGTGCTTTTTAGGACACCTCGAACGCACAATAAAATACTAAGTATTCTATCGTCTCTTGAACAAAGAAACCTCATATGCTAAAGAATATGATCAAATGAGATAACTCCAAGGTTTACAATGCGAACAATCGACTTAATGCTTTGGATAGACTCGGTGAATTTGATGTGATATTGCTGGAATCACAAGGGGACTTACATTTATGAACACTGCTAGAACATGGAATCTATACTAACTCACTTGGAAAAATAAAGATAAAAGAGATAAGGGTTAAGAAAGCCTATGCTAATCCTAAGAATGTAGGAAATGACTATTGATTTGGCAATGCCAAACCAAGCTTTGCTTTGCCATGTGAGAACAACTACAAAAAGATGGTGTAATCTCCTAGGGATGAGCGAATTGGAAGAAGTGATGAAACATGTCCTAACATACACACAAAGGTGGGCCGATATACAAGTTAATAAGCTCAAAGAACAAAATGCACAATTGACATATGATATGATGGGGAATCTAGATTCCCAATCATCTGATGAAGAGACAGAGAGCATGAGCTTTGGGGAAGGGGCAGTCCAAACATCTCATCCTAAGGGATCTAAAAGGAAAGAAAGTCACAAGGAAGGATCAAGGAAAAAGAGACAAAAGACTAGTGCAGATCATCCTTCCACTAGCACTTCATCTCTTCAAGTAAATCCTTGGAGTCCACCATACAGGATAATAGGAGTAGAAGAGCAGATCAAGAAACGAGATTTCCACCAAAAGTTAATCCGGTTGTGCAAAGACAAATTGTAGATGATACAACTGTAATAAATAAAGATGCTAACATCATGGATGAAGATGTGAACAGAGGAAGAAAGTCTCCTCTCCAAGAATATCAAGGACCCAAAGAATTAGAAGAGAGAGTAGAGTAATCAACTATCCCTACATGGTTGCGAGATAGAATGACTAAATAGGTAATAGTAGTGGAAGAAGATACAGCAAAGAGAGTTTCTTAGAGAAAATTGGCAAAACAACTGAGAAAAACAAAGCTACTAAATTTTCTAAGATCGCAAGGGATGATACAGGAACTCACACATTGCAAATAGCTACTCCAAGGGTGGATAAAGTAGAGGACGAGATCACTCCTGATGAATATGATGTAGAAACTATTGATTTGGGGCCTGCTACATCCAAACAAGAGATTGAAGAGTCGAATGATTCTGTAAAGGCAGTCCAAGATAAATTAAAGATTGTACGGGAAGATAAGAGGCGGTTGAAAAGGAATTAGATGTCCTAAGGGATTATGTTCAACAACTCATGAAGCCAATACGACAGGTCGATGCTTCATTCATCCCCCCAACAGTGCTTCCATCAGAATCAATCCAATATTTGGAAGGAATGAGGACATCAACCAAAGTTGTAAAGAGATTGATAGATAATGCTTTCGCTAAGGCAAATGAATTTTTTGGCGAATTGGTGCAAATTTTTGAGAGAGTCACTTCTATCCAGGACAAGATCCAAGTTCTACTTACCTCCTATGAGGAAATCAGAAATGTCAAGGAACTAACCATTCCATGGCTATAGGTACTTGTAGTGACGTATTCACACATCGCCCCATTGCAAATGGGGACCCCTGCTTTTTGCTCTCTAGGGTTTGTTTTCTAGGTCTTTTAGGTTTTAGTCTGTTAGCTTTTGCATGGTGAGTGCTGTCAGGAGGATCACTGGATAGCAGGCTCTGCTTGAGCTAGGGTGAGTCAGTTGATGCTCCAAGTTAAGGGCGTTTTTCAAGGTCTTCCTTAGGCTTGGTTTTGCTAGTGGTGTCCCATTTGAGTTCGAGGAAGTCAGTGAGTGGTTGAGCAAATTTGGCTAAGGAATGGAAGGGATGAATCAAAGATCTAGCCTAGGACAAATTCAAGCCAGTTTGAAGGTGAATTGAACCTAGAATGGGAATTTCACTCCTAACCCTTCCAAAGGGTCCAAAGCGACATTCATGTAAAACCCTATTTTCCACAAAAACTGGAGCTATATGTCAACCTAAAGGAGAAATTTGCATGATCATGAGGAAAAGAGGCCTAATGAAGTTTGTCCAAGGTGTGAGGAGGAGAAAATATGTGAGAAATTGGCTCAAAAGGTGAATTTTGCTCCTGACCCTTCCAAAGGGTCCAGAGCGAAATTCATATTTCCTCTATTGTGCTTCTTAGCTTGACCAAGTTAGGAGCTTCTAAGGCATGATTTGGTAGGTTTTGGTGCATATTTGCCTTGAAGAGGAATTTTTGGATCTCAAGATGATGAAAGCTAGCCTCAAATGAGGATTTCGCTCCTGACCCTTCCAAAGGGTCCAGAGCGAAATCTCCCTGTCTTGCCTTCCTTGGCCCTGAAAACCCAGTTGGACCTTGCCTAGACCAAGTTGGGTGATGGAATATCTTGATAGTGAAAGAAGGAAGTTGATTTGATCAAGTTTGATGGAGAATGGAGTGAACCAAGGTGGGATTTTGGGCCAAGATTGTGATTTTGGCTCCTGACCCTTCCAAAGGGTCCAAAGCAAAAATCCTTATACACCTCAATTTATCACTTGTCAAGACCAAATTCCTAGTTTTTGAGGCATGTGTGGAGGTGTTTATGAATGTTCTAACCTTAGGAGGTGAGTAAAGGTGGATGAGGTGAAGATTTTAGCCAAGAATGAGAATTTCGCTCTTGACCCTTCCAAAGGGTCCAGAGCGAAATTCTTGAAAACACTCATTTTTCCTTTAGCCAAAGTCTGGACCAAGGTGGAGATGCATGAGGAAGGACCTTTGTTTGCCTCCCAAAGAGGGTGAGAGTTGGAAAAGTCAGGGATCAAGCCCAAAACATGATTTTCGCTCTGGACCCTTCCAAAGGGTCCAGAGCGAAAATCATGTTTTGGGCTTGATCCCTGACTTTTCCAAATCTTTGTAGCCCATTTTTCCTTCCCAATTTTGGCTAAGTGTTGGTTTCTAGGGCATGTTTGGGGGTGAATTGGTATGTTTTTGCCTTGAGATGGAGTTGGTTGATTTTGAAGAGCAAGATTTTGGCCTAAAGGAGAATTTCGCTCCTGACCCTTCCAAAGGGTCCAGAGCGAAATTCATCATAAACCTCATTTGTTGCCTTGAATGGTCTTGAAACCTTGTTCCTTAGGTGGAAAATGATCTAAGTTTGCTTCTTTAAGTGGTTTGAAGTTTGAAAAGTGAGTAATCTAGCCTAGAATGAAATTTTCGCTCCTGACCCTTCCAAAGGGTAAATCCTCTTGAAGCTCATTTCCTCCTAAGTTTGACTAAAATTTTGATTCGCAAGGGTATCTTGAAAGGAAGGATGGACATCTTGTGGCCTTAGGAAATGTTTGGAAGCATTGAAATGTGAAGGATTTTTGGACCAAAAGATGAATTTCGCTCCTGACCCTTCCAAAGGGTCCAGAGCGAAATTCCTAAAAACACCTATTTTCCATAGAAAGGAGGTCAAGTCCTTGGTCTTTTATGGCGTGGATGGAAGTGAGATAGCTTGTCTTTGCCTCTTGAAGTTATTTTGAATTGGAGAAATGAAGAATTTAGCTTAAATCAAGATTTTCGCTCCTGACCCTTCCAAAGGGTCCAGAGCGAAAATCTTCCTAAGATGCATTTCTTTCCTTGTTTGGCTAAAATTTGGTGTCCAAGGCATGATGAGAAGGAGAATGAACATGATCTAGCCTTTGAGAGTGTTTGGTAAAGTTGAAAATGAAGGATTTTAGCCAGGAAAGGAAATTTCGCTCCTGACCCTTCCAAAAGGTCCAGAGAGAAATCCCTTATAAGCCTACCCTTTTGACCTTTCCTGGGCTTAAAACCTTGTTCCTAGGGCGATGAAAGATGAGATTCTACCTTGCAATGAAGTTTCAAGTTGAAAGAATGATGATTTTGGTCAAGAATGAGATTTTTGCTCCTGACCCTTCCAAAGGGTCCAGAGCGAATTTTCTCAAAACCTCTCTTTACTATCAATTTTATTCTAGATCAAGTGTGGGCTAAGGTAAAATCAAGGAGGAGTTGCCCCTGAAAGTGACTTTAAGTTGCTAAAAACCATTTAAGATGAAGGACTTGAGCCTAAAATGTGATTTTCGCTCCTAACCCTTCCAAAGGGTCCAGAGCGAAAATCCTAAAAACCATCTTTTCTTCCAAAATTTGAGCAGAGTCAAACGTGGACAAGGGTGAGAGAAGTCATTTGGATTACCTTAGAGTGGATTTTGGTCACCAAGAATGCAAATTTTGAAGCCAAAATGAGAATTTCGCTCCTGACCCTTCCAAAGGGTCTAGAGTGAAATTCCTAAGATCACCCTTTTTTCCTTGCAAATCAAGTCAAGATTTTGATTTTTATGACCTAGAGAGGAGTGAGGCAAGGTGTTCTAAGTCTTGGAGGTGATTTGAAGTTGAAAGGATAGGGAAATAGCCCTAGAATGAGATTTTCGCTCCTGACCCTTCCAAAGGGTCTAGAGCGAAAATCCCAAAATCTACCTATTCCTTTCAAATTTGTGCTAAACCATGCCTAGACCAAGGTGAAAGATGCCCTTGAGATTGCCCTTGAGTTGATTGTTGTCTCCAGAAATGATGATTTTAGGCCAGAGGAAGAATTTCGCTCCTGACCCTTACAAAAGGTCTAGGGCGAAAATCCTTCAATCACCTATTTTGCCTTGTAAAATCAACTTAAACTTGGGCTGGATGAAAGAAGAGAAGTGTTTCCTTGCCTTGTGAGGTGGATTGAAGTTGAAATGATGAAAAAATGAACTACAAGCAAGAATTTCGCTCCTGACCCTTCCAAAGGGTCCAGAGCGAAAAACCCTAAAACCACCTTTCCCTTCAAAACTTGAGTGAAGTCAGGCCTAGACTAGGGTGAGAAAACTATTTGGGATGCCTTGGAAAGATGTTTGACCTTCAAAAATGTGAATTTTAAGCTAAAATGAGAATTTCGCTCCTGACCCTTCCAAAGGGTCTAGAGCGAAATTCTGGATAGGTCCTATCCCTGGGAAGAACCTTGAGCAAACTTCATTTTGATGTCTTCTTGTTGATGGTTTAAGGTATAAAAAGCTATGTTAGAATAAATATATTATGTGTCCTTAATCATCTTATGGTTTGTCTTGCAGATGAAAGAAGACCAGGCCAGATCAAGGACGACCTCCACAGGACCAGGCCAAGACAAGGACGACCTTCTCCAGTCCAGCATCATCAAGGGCATCTTCCAGTCCAGCATTCCAAGGAAAGGTACATCATCCATCCTACACATCAAAGACAAAGGAGGTTAAAGCAAGGGTTCGTTGAAGAAGCAGACAGTTCCAGAAGAGTTAATTAAAGTTAGCTTCGCAACATCATCAAATTGAACATCAGCCAAGTTCCGAGTGTCAGGCAAGGTGGCGTCCCAGTCATCATTCCTCCAGTTGGATTGATCCACCTCAACGTGTCCAGATTCAATGTACCTGACTCATCAAAGATGACACAAACTTCGATGTACCTACCCCGGTTATCCATTGGTCGAATATTCCAGAGAAGACATGTGTCCAAATAATGCAATTATTTCATTGGCCAAAATTGAGTTTTGTTGTAACAAACCCTAAGTAGGGTTTTCATTGTAAAATCTAGGCCATTGATCTCAAATTGATCTGGGCCATTGAATTGTATTGTGAGCGCTATATAAGCCCTGGCTCCTCATTTGTAAAGGCTAATAATAGTTAGTCAGGAGTTAGAAGGTGAATAGTTAGAAATAGTGAATAAGTCAATTAATAGTATAGCCTTTAGAGTAGAATAGAAAGAGAAGGCAAAGATTGTTGCCAAGATGTTGTTGTAAAAGGCTTGTAAAACTTCATTGAAGAAATGGTGAAATCTATGGGTCGATTCAACAATTTGCATGGTCTCTATACTTCTCAGATTTGATTTCATGTTATTAGATGAGTGGAAGAAATGTGTTTGATTGATGGTGAAATTTGTATATCCATACTACTAGCAGTTTGTTGATTGTAGACTTGCCTTGTGTAGTCAACTGGAATCATTCAGCTTAAGCTTAACTTCAATTGTCGTTTCTTCACTGATATGCATCAGCCTGATGGTGTCTATGCCTGTAGCGATGATCTGAACATCATAAAGCTTTCCTTCGAAGATCGCACTAATCTTGTGGAGATGGTCCTAGGATGTCAAAACAAGACTTAGTTAGAATTTCATCAAAGATCAATCATTGCTCCTACATTCTTAGTGTCAGAATTAGATCCTTCCCTCGCCCTCATCCTTTTTTCCATTTTTTTTCAAAAAAAATCTAGGCTAGTGAAATCCTGTGTTCCAACAATATTCAAAGCAAATCAGACGTTTAGTCATCAAGTGTAAGTCCCCTTGTGATTCCAGCAAAATCACATCATACCACAAAGAGCTTATCCACGAGTAGAGAACCTACATACAAGAACCTTAGAGTTGCCTCGACTAATCCTTCCGCGAGATCTTCAGCAGTTGGGATACTTTGCTCAAGAGAGGATATGGTACCTTTAGGTATTTTATTCTGTGTTTGCATGTGCATGAAAAACACATCAACAATACTGATGGACATCCCTAAATAAACCTTAGTGGATGGTGGAGTGATGGAAGTTCGCCAAACATGTGATTTTTATAGATGGTATTGCATACTCAAGATGAGGAAGGATATGTTCGAGGAAATCAATAGAGATTGTGCACGAGTTGAGGAAATGATCAAGGTTATACATGATAGAGTCCTCATCACAACTGAAGTGATACTTGGAGGAGTGAAAGAAGGTGAAGATGTGACTATTGATAAGCTGATGGAAAGAGTGAGATGCGTCTTCTTCAAGCCTACGGAAACAATTTCGAAGGAGCATCTAGATGGCATTCAATCACTCATGACACTTGTGAGCAACATTCAAGACTTAGGACCTGTTGCGACCTAATCACACATCACCCCATTCCAAATGGGGACCCCCTACTTTTTAGGTCCTCTTGGTCTTTTGGTTTTGGTTCTTTGGGTCTTTTCACAACAATCCCTTCAGTCTCCCCAGTTTGCAAGTGTTTTTGATGAATTTTGATCAAGTCTACAAGTCGTTTGAGTGAATTTGGCTAAGTCTAGAACCTGATTTGCCTATTTTAGGGTTTTCCCCTTTGGACTTAGATTTGCGGTCTTTTCCTTAGGGTTTTGGAAAATCTGAATGTTGCAACTGTTAGCGCAGTCTACAAACACATTTTTCCATGCTTTATAGAGCTTCTCTATCCATCCTTTATGGATGTTTATTGCACGCTTTATTCCCGAGATTTAAAATCAGTAGTTGGTTGTTTTATTGTAAGCTAACCAAGGTAGACAGTTTTATTATTGTTTTTTTCCTTTGTTTTATGCTTTCACAAAGGATTTTGTTTTTTCCTCTATTTTATGCTTTCACAGAGACTCTAATATTTTGTAGTTCATTTGTAAATCAATCAATTAATGAATAATTTTTCATTCTTATTGCTTTCAGTTTACTCTTTTGTTTTACTACAAGTTGTGTTCTTATTTTCCAGCTAGATCCTCTTGTGCAGGGTTAGATAAAATTTTACAGCAATGAAGTCAAGCCCTTCAAGGAACCTACCAATGAAATTTGAGAAAATTTTGAGCACTTACTATTTTTAGTAAGTTTCTATTTGTAGTAAGTTTCACTGCGTCCCAAATTGTCTTTATTTTGCCAAAAATCAAACTTGCTATTTTTAGCAGTTTCTATTTTGTGTCACCCTGTCCCGAGATATGATGTCTTGAAGTACTTACTATTTTCAGTAAGTCTATTTTTTTGGCAGGTCCATCTCAAGTAGTGGTCACGACACTGAAGGCAAAGCATTCCCGAAAATCTTTGTCTAAACCCAGGAAGTTGAAAAAGCAGACAAGTGGTCAAAAAAACGGCTAAGCGTGGAGTTCTTTCCTGAAGTGGAAAAAGCATGAAAAATCTTCCAAGGCAAATAAATTCACTTCAATCCAAAAGTGGCATCTAAATCTGGAAAGGTGATGTTGATATGTGGCGACTAATCATGCTAGTCTTGTACACTCGTTATGTATCCTTGCCATTTTTGTTAAAAAAAAACCTTTGAAAAAACCCTAAAAATAACCAACTTTGAGTGTTGCCCTAAAAAATTGCTTGTTATAAGCGGCTAGAATGTAAAAGGGCATTGTAATGGTGATGAACTGATTTACTGGATAATAAGAAAAGATTGGATGGCTATGCTTTGTGGATGTAGCCCATCTTGGGTGAACCACGTTAAATCTCTGTGTTATGCATTTTTCTTCATCTTTTGTGTTTGTATTTGCATATAATTGTTAATTTGTATTTGCTCTGAATTTGCCTAAACCCTAACAAGTGAAAAAATGGCTAAGTCAAGGAGGAAAAAAAATCCTTTACCATGGCAAAAATGCACTTCAAATGAGTGGGCGCCAAACCCAAGGCATGGAGGAAAAGCAAGAAATACTCAAATTCCTCCACATCATGAAAACAACATGCAAGTCTTGGTGAGAGCGCCAAATTGGGGTCGTGGAGGAATTTTCTTGCAAAGAACAAATTCCTGCACATGGTGGTTTTGGCACCCAAGACTAAGATGGGGCGCTAAATATGGGCCTCAGGGAGGAATTTTCTTCCTTAAGCAAAATTTTTGCATCACATGAAAATGCCGCCCAAGACAAGGGTCAGGGCACTAAAGGGTGAAGGAGGAATTTTCCTCCAAAGTGGAAAATCCTCAACAGCATGTGATTGCCGCCCAAGGCTAGAGGGTGACTGCTAGATTAAAGTGTAGGAGGAATTCTCCTCCAAATCCAATATTCCTCCACATAATGAAATTTCCACCCAAGCATGAATGTGGGCGCCAAACAAAGGTAAGGAAGGATTTTTCCTTCCAAGGTAACATTCCTGCACACCATGAAAATTCCACCCAAGTATGGATTAGGGCGCCAGATGGAGGTAAGGAAGGAATTTCCTTCCAAGTGTGAATTCCTACACAGGATGGTTTTGGCACCCAAACTAGATGGAGAATGCTAGAATGAGGTAAGAGAGGAATTTTCCTCCAAGGCAAAATCCTCCATAGCATGAGATTGGTACCCAAGGATGAAATTGAGAATGGAAATCCAGGCAAGGGAGATATAATTCAAGAAGTCAAAATTCCACCAAAGATGAAGAAATTCCAAAGCACAAAAAAAAATTGGCCAAGAGAAAATTTTCTCTCTCCTCAATTCCAAGGCTCAAAAATAAAGAAATCCAAAAAAATAGGAGAGGTGATGAATTGATCAGAAATCTTCTTCAGAACAAGAACTCAAAAACACGAAAAAAATTCTTTCAAAATAAAAAATTCTCTCTCCAAAAATTCAGATGAACAAGATTTCTTTCCAAGTGGACAAAATCGACAAAATTCCTTCAGGAAAAGAAAATCTTTCAAAATATCTTTTATAAATCCAGGATGGAAAGATTTTCACAATCAATGAGTTGGCGACATGCAAAGGGAATATCTCGTGTTTATGACACATAACTTAAGAAATTATGGAAATTTCCATCTTCAAACTCAATTTTGATTGCGGGAACATGACACATTTTAAATGCAGCTGCCAATTTTAACCTTCGGCCAACTTAGGAATTTGGTAAAGAACACAACAATTTGATGAGCACACAATTATACTAGGAGGGGGGAGGGGGTGAATCAATATAACAACAAATTTTATCACTTTAAACTTTATCGATCATAATAGCATCATTTACTTAATTTCAACAATCATGCACATGAGAAGAACACAATAACACAATATTTGCGTGGAAACCCTTATGGGAGAAAACCATATCAAATTACTTGCTTATATAATGATCTTACAAATTTCATAGACTTAATCTACTAGAAGCACCAAGCCCTCATTCAATTTGTGAGAGCTTTCCCACTAGAGGCATCAACCCCTCATTCAATTCATGAGCACTTTCCCATTAGAGGCACTAACCCCTCATTCAAATTTCCACCTTATCAATGTTGCTTCTACAATGGATGATGGATAACCTTTTTCTTCACAACTTTTGCTATAAATATCTTCTTCAAACTGCTATAATCTCCTCTTTAAATCTGCTATAACCTGATCATACATCTGCCATAAAGTGATCACAAACTCTTCACATAAATCTGCTATAAAACTCCTTATATCCTTCTCATCAACTCTGCAATTTATCTTCTTATATTCTCTTTATCAAATCTGCTATCTATTTTCTCGTTAATGCCCTTGGTGTATGTATGTACTTGTTTGTCTTTGAAACACACAACACAAATCAGTCACTAGAATCTCCAATCTCTTTTCAAGGAATGTGACCCTTATTGAGAGATACAATGTTTCTCAAGAGTTATGCCTTCCTCTAGGGAGGCGATCTTTACTAACAAATCTGCCTTTAATCATAATGTGGCAACTAGAGAGAGAGTCGACCCACTACATAATAACAATTGTTTGTTAAAAACACAGCAATAAAATCGCACCTTTCCATATAAGATGAAGTCGCACCCTTTGGTTTGCCACAAGCTAATCGCAGCCTATGATAATTAATCTTACTCGCTACCACATATTAATGTTTTATTAACATAAACTTATTAGCTTAGTCAGCCATCATATTAAACTGGTTGTCAACTTAATATCATCTTAAGCATGTTTCTAAATTGTATCTCTTATTTATTAAATAATGTTCTTGTATATGAAGTTGGCCATTAAGTTATGAGATCACCATTCTTAGAATTTTGACCAGTCTTTGTCTTTATTTAAATTGATCTCTATGCCCTTCCTTCCTCTTGGCAGTAACTTTGCTCCTCCTCCGACACTATCAGATCTCTTCAGCATTCTACTATCAAACTACTTGATCTTCTATCCTAGGCAGCAATTATATGTCGATTATAATGTCTTTGAATATTCTTTTGGTGGCTCAATTCTTATATGCATACTATTAATCAGCCTTTACAAATTGCATCTATTAATTGGGTGATTATGTCTTTCAGACTGAGAGCCTTCACAAATTGCATCTGTTACTTGGGTGATTACATCCTTCAGACTGAGAGTGGTGGTATCTTACATCCTTTGGCAGCCAGCATGATAATTATATAATTATATTTGTTCCTTGACAAATCGACCAACACAATAATTCTATTTGTTCTTTGATTTGCTGCATCTCAGTAATTTCTATAGTTGTGATCAAATCTTAAACGCACAAAGACATCGTTATTTATCTGCTTCCTTATCTTGATTGATTTCTTTAAAGTATCTCCATCTGATGGTAAGTAGATTTATTCCACGATTTAGTGCCCTTTGGCCTTAATAAGATGTACCTCATTTTACTTTGACATTGATGACACTTAATCTGATAATCTTGTCCATACTTGTTTGACAAGAATAAATCGTCTATACCCTTGACATCAATGACAACATTTCCAACACAATTCCCTCATGTCCCATAATTCAGCTCAAGTATTTGAGGCTTCTAGAGTGAATGTGACCATTCTACAGCAAGGAACAAGGTCTGTAGACAAAGGTGAGAAACCATAAAAAGTTTGAAATTTGTAAAAACATAAGTCACCAGTGCTCAAGAGGGGCAGCAAAGTCACACTACACTATTGTGACACCCTTGATACCACTACAATGCCCAATTTGCCAATAAGTCATTCAACGGAGTCCAAATTCAGAGTTAAGCATCTTCCAAATATACCAAGCCTGTGTCGAGTCCCATATCCAATGAATATTGAATGCACACACTCCCTTTTTGTTTTTATTTTTCAATAAGCATTTCAATTTTGATGTTTTGATTTCCCAATTGATAGTTCTTAGTCTTACTATGTATAAGTCAATCCATAAGTTTCAATGCCTTGTTTATATTATGAATCTGATCTATCTTAATAGTTAGTACAAAGAAAAGTAGTATCTCCTAAGCTTGTTAATACTTAGGGTTTCATAAATCATTCTATCAATTACTAAAAAGTGACTATCTATGCAAGAATGTAAAGGATGCCCTAGTATCCCCTTGGGGTACATTCCTAGGAAACATTCCCCATGGTGAGGAGGCATCCCTGGGACATCCCCAAAATCCACAAAAAAAGGGGGGATGGACAAGAACGTTCTTCCCTTGTAACCCCATTCCCAAAATTTCCCAAGAAGGATAGAAAACCCAGCATAACACTGCAAAGTAAATATGCCAAATCTATTTTAGAAATATTCTATATGTGCAAATGTATTCCATCATCTACACCTATGGAAGAAGGGAATAGATTCTCAACTAACATGATTCAGTGACTCAGTGTATCATCAACTATTGGATAGTTTGACTTATCATACTACAACTAGGCTAGACTTATGTTTTGTAATAACCTCTCACATCCAAATTTATGGCGAAGCCTCAAGAAGAACATTAGCAAGCTGCAAAATATGTTCTTCAATATGTCAAAGGATTTGGCATTCTTTGTCAGCAATTTACCAAGTTCATACATTCTCGGTACATTGATTCTGACTGGGTTGGATCAGTTGACACTCAATCTACCACTATATATACTGTGTTTCAAAAGTAATTTCATGGCAAAGCAAGTTATAGTACTAGATGTAAAGCAATTTGGTTATGACAAATCTTGGTTAGACTTCAACTTGCTCAAACTACATTGACTTCACTCTTCTATTAGACTAAAGAATTTCTCGAAATGGTTTAGTATTAAATCTATCATAGCAGAACCAAACATATTAATTTTCAGCACCATCACATAAGCTAGTTGATCAATAGTGAAGATATTTGTCTTTATTGTTCTCCTACATAGGAGCAGGCTAAAGACAATGGCTAAACATCCTAGTAGAGATAAATTTTTCAAATTTAGAGATTAGCTCGGACTTGTATCTAGTTTAGTCATTAAGGGGGTTGGTAGATAAATTATAGACATATTAATTAGCATTGATTTCACATTAGTGATTTTAACTAAATTAGGAGCGGTGATTAAATTTTGTTGAGATTTCATTTTATTTGCTTGTGTAGGTTTCTTTGGTAATGACAAACTTGGCTGCCTTCTGTGGACCTAATTGATAGGAACAATTACAAGGAACCTATATCGCTGATTTGAACCTTTGTCACATTCAAGCTCTTTCTTATTCTCTAATTCTGTTGTACATCAGCCACTCAGCGGTTCTGCAATGCATAAGATAGATATTAAACCATACTGAGTATAAAATGATCGTTATCATGTAAATTGCATAATTAAATTGTGCAGAACATATATATTATGCACTTATGCAGAAAAATAGGGAGATGTGCTAAAGTATGCAACTTTTTTGCTTTATTGTTTTCTATAATAACCTGAGATTGGAACTTTATGGCAGGATGACATCCCTTTCCAGATCTAGAATGAATGAATTTGCCATTTGTGGTCCATATAAGACATAGAAGAGATAGACTATAAAAAGGCACCTAACCCATATCTTTTACAGTTTACAGCTTCCTTTCCAGTCACAAGTTTTGTGATTAAATCTTGGACCTTTAGAGACTTGAATACTTGTCACTGCCCTTTATTAATTTTCCCTCATTGAATGATCAATATGTATCTAAAAAAACTGATTTTGATTCTCTTTCAATGCCAATTGATGATGTGTATTTGGAATGATCTTTGTGATTGTTATTTACATCTCCATTCTTTATCATTCACTGTATTCACAGCCCTTTATGAATTTTCCCTCATTGAATGATCAATATGTATCTTTAAAAAACTGATTTTTATTCTCTTTCAATGCCAATTGATGATGTGTTTGGAATGATCTTTGTGATTATTATTTACATCTCCATTCTTTATCATTCACTGTATCAACTCCATTTTAAGGGTGGGTATGGGCCTGTGTTGGGGCACGAACATAAGGTAGGGTGCCTTTTTATACACCTTTGGGGTCTTCTCACTAATATGTTGGTCCTCTACCCATCCACAATATCTTAGTTTGAAAATCAATTGAGACATCTGCAGCCTAAATACTTACTATATTTATAGCTGTATCATCATGCAGCAACACTCGAACAAAGGGTTATATTTAATAGAGAAAATAGAAGCATGTCAAGCATTAAGTTGAAGAGACAACCTTTTGATTGAACTGAGATTGAATGAATTGCAGCCACTCTAGATCGATGTGAAATTTTGTCAATTCTTCTTGTCCTGCTAGAACAGCCATTCCTCTTTCTTGTATGTAACCCCCCACATAAGGACGCAAGATCATACGTATAACCTAAGGCAGAAGCTTGTATAGAGAGGCATAATTGGCAAAATATTCCCATAACTGCAAATTTTAAAAACAGAATTAGAAAATACAGTAGGTTCTAGCTAGAGAAGACAATATGAGAATGCATTTCAAGATAAATAACTAATATATGAGATTGAAAACGAGTTTCACTTCAACCTCAACAAATATTAGAGAAATAAAGTTCCTAATATACATTCATACAATATTTATATTTAAAAGCAGAGTTCCAAAAAAATCTTTCTAGTCTATAGATAGCATCAAAATACAGGTCAAATCAACACATAACAAATTTGCAAAAAACTTATGCTACGTGAGAAGGAGAAACATTTTCTTTAAATTGAATTGGCAAGGATGATGCAGCGTAACAGTGACTAATAAAGTTGTCTCTGAATTTTAGAAACAGGATGCACATTAAAAGTTACCTCCCAGGGCATTTCCAAGACAGGGAAAGCAAGGGCCAGCAGAATGGATTTCTGGTACAGCAGTGGATGGGAGATCTTTTCTGAGGGGATGGCAAGGGACTGTAAGTAAAAAAGGGGGGAAAATTTTCAAATATTAAGAAATCTTAAATATTCATTCATAAAGCACTCACCATATTACATAACATTAGAGCTGAATTGAGAACTCACATGAGAGTCAACACACTTATTAACAAAAAATTTATTGCTTTTCATTGTCAATGTGCATGTATATTATATTAAAACTATAACAAAATGCCCAAAGGATACAAGTTATTACAAAATGAAAAAACAGAGATAATCTGTTGCTGCACCTAACTTTCATTTTCTAACACTACATCAAAATCAGAGTCTTGAGTATGAATCATTCCCAATATGAGAGACTACCTCATCCAATCTGACAAAATTAAGAGATGTAGAAAACCCAGCTGAGAGCAGTACAACCCGAGGATATACTTCGACACGTTAAAACCTAGTTCCATTTACAGTGTTGGTCTATTTTTAAGGGTGACATTGGCTGGTAGCCACAATTTAATACACAATTCAATGGTTAATTTACATGGAACACTAACTGAACATGCTTCAAGCGCATGCATAGTCCTAATATTTGAAATTGTATCCTCATATACATAGCCATCAAATGAACTGGCTTGAAATCAGAGAAGTATAGTCAACTAAAGGTATCTGTGTATCTATGAAGGATCAAGTATTGAATTGAATCTTGGAAAAGACCTCACTTACATACAGGCAGCATTTGCATAGTAATGCACAATTAGATTATGGACAGTCATAGGAACACGTGTATGATACCTTCTCATCAAGATCATTCATAGGTCAAAAAAGCATATCAGCCCCTTCATTAGAGGACAGTTGTTAGATTTTCAAGGCAGAATTTTGTTCAAGAATCTAGTAATCAGCAGCCACCCTTTTAGTCTTTTTTTTTCTGTTTTTCAATTTCCCCTACTCATTTTCTCCCATTTCCAAAAAATCCTCTTGAATTTTCCAGATTGGGGATGGCCCCAAGGATGGGAACGACAAGAATTGCCTATAGGATGCATCCCCATGTGACATAGGTTAAAAAATGCACTATGTTTCTATTCATAGTTTTCATTAGTAACTTGCCACTCGGCAAAGCTGATTTTTCATGAGTTAGTAGTGCAAACTCGCCACAAGTATTTGGTGAGCCCACCACATGAACTTGTTGAGCCATAGTTACAAGACTCGGAATCAGCATGGACTCGGTGAGGGTGACTCGAGTCAAGACTCAAGACTCGGGAAAAGAACTTGGTGCAAACTTGGCAAAGACTCGGCAAGTAAAAAACCCAAGAAATTTAGAGATTTTTAAAAATTTAAACTTGTTTCATGCACCCTTTATTAAATAAACCTTAAAGACACAATAGCATCATCAAATAGAAGTTAATTTGACCACATCCACAAGCATACATCGATCACGAGTATAAACACAAATTGTTGTTGAAGGAAATATAACACTTGGACATATAAATATTGTCAAATGTATACAAAACTCATGGAATATGAAATCCATGACATCAAATGTTCCAAACAAATATCAAAACAATAACTAGAAGTTTATGGCTCAAAGGAGCCTGCATCCCTCCTATGAAGGTGCATCTAAGGTAGGTCCTAGATGATGTAGCAGCCATTATATTTTTTAACTGAGTATGCAGAGATTTGCAACAAGGGATATCTATTATGTAGATTTTTATGATCATGATTCATCATTGGCCTATTACTTGCTTAGACTTATAGTTTGATGGGATTTGGGAGCAACACCAAAATGAGGTTGAGGATAGCACCCCTCACGAGGCTTTGAGGGTGAGAGAGAGAGAGGTAGAGAGATAGGCCCGGATCTTGGGGGAGAGAGGAGAAAGTGAGATAAAGAGAGGTTGAGAAAGGGGATAGAGGAAGAACGATAGGGAGAGAGATAGGTCTAGAGTTCATGGCAGATAAAGTGAGTGAGATAGAGAGAGCGAGAGAATGTTTATAGGAGCTTGTTGATTACTGAAATTTGACTGTCTGAAAAATTTATAAGATCTTCTAAAACCTAGAATTTGCATCATAACTCCTAGAGATCTAAAACCACTCTCAAACATCCTGCCAATATATACATGAAATATAACTTGAAGTATGACTTATACTTAAATGTTATATTTCATGTATATATTCTAATGAAGAGAATGAGACTGACATGACGACAAAAATGGGGAGCTAAATCATGTTATATTTCATGTATATTCTGGGGGTGTTTCATAAACCAAAAAAACATTTAAATTTCGAGATTTAAAAAAAATTAGTCTAGCTGAGTCCAAGACACGAGACTTGCTCGGACTCAACAAGACTAGCCCGGACTCAGCTGAGTCCAAGTCCAGGCGAGTCCAAGCAAGTCTCGTTACTCTGTGTTAAACACAAAATGATTGCCTAATGTGGAAGAATGCTGAAAAAACATGGGAAAAACACTAAAAAATCCCATCTTTTTGGTCTCTTAAGCAACTTTACCCATGCCATTTCGTCACACAGCATTTGCAAGTTTGTTTGAATAAATTTTAATAAATTTGAACAAGTTTGAAACAGATTTGAGAAGCAAACCTTTGCAATTTTGGGATTCCAAATCAGAACTATTCTTTTTTCCAAGCATTGCAAGAACGTAATTTCTTTCCAAAATATTAGACTTGGGTATAAAAGCATTAAAATCAATATTCATCAATTTTAATGCTAATTTATGTTATTGTTTATGAATAAGAATGTTGATATTTTTCTAGTTAGGGTTTAGGGTATAAAAAATAGTTATTTTACTCAACTTTTATAATGCTGCTGTTATTCATTTCTGTTTGAAATGCATTTTAGTTTTAATTCATTTTATGTTTTGGGTTCAAATTACTATATTTTAATTTTTTATGCTGTTTTTACCAATATAAACATTTTGCATTAAAATTTATCTTTCTAATTTTATGAATGTCAAGTTAGCATACAATGGCATCAACATCATGAACTAAAAGGCAAGCCGTTGTTGAAGGTCATAGCAACAAAAAACCACTTGGAAACATGGCACATAAGGACCAAACGCAAGGATTGTTATTTGCAACTACTATGAGAAGAGGGTTTTGTTGTGTTGTAAACACACACGCCCCATTGCGAATGGGGACCCCCTCTTTTTGCTGGTTAGCCTAGTGTTTTGTTTGTTTAGTTTAGGTTTGGCAATGATTTTGAGGTCTCTAACCCTAGAGATAAGAAAAGGATTTCATTTGTCAAGTCTAGGAGTGAGTCCAGAAATGAAATTGCATAATCAAGTTTGAAGGTGAAAATTGCAAGAAATGGGTGAAGTGCTGGTCAAAGTGGTGAGATGAGGAAGAAAATAAGGCTTGTTTTAATTTTAATATTATAATCTTCCTTTTAATATGGTGAAGAGCCCACACTAGAAGTATTTGATCACAACATTGACAATTGCAAGGGAAGCATACAAGGTAGCTCTCCTCACATGACTTAACTAGTAGATGCTCCAAAATGTTGCTATAGATACAAAATCAATTTAGGAAAACCAAAGGAAGTAGTGTTGTTATCGGGAAAAAGTGTATAGTTAGTAATGTTAATTATAATAGTTAGTTAGCCGACGGGTAGGTAGTTGGAGTCGCGACGGTTGTGTCGCACCCCTTTGGCAGTCATATATTGTATCACCTCCGGGTATTGGAGGACATGTAATGGTGATGACGGATATAGTATGAACATCCTTTGACATTAATGGAAAGCTTATTCTGGTACTTCTTTTGTATTTGCATTGTACATTGCTGTTCGATTTCTGTATTCTTCCTGTTTACCCAGTGAGGTAAACATTTGGCGCCGTTGCCTAGACGAACTCGGAACAGAAGACACGGATGGCGCACAGACCCAATGGGCCTACCCATTGCTGAAATAAACCCAGAAGTCGACGATGCCCAAACAAAACTCTACGTAGGAGAAGACACCGCGACAAGAGAATTTTCAATTCTACTCCAAGTAGCCATTCAGACCTACGTGCGACGAGAGGCCGCAGAGGCGGAAGTCCCACTAAGTGCCGTGTGGACAGCGTTGGAAGTGAGTCCGGAGGTAAATCGGTTGATGAACCATCTCCCCCGATTGCTAGCACAAGCATCCTTGGCACAACAAGCTCGCCTGGAGGAGATTGCTCGGGAGGAGCGACGCCAAGAAATTTTGCAACAGTACGAGGAACGGGAAGCAGAACGAGATGGCGCCACGTCAGGGGCATTTGAACCGTGAGCCATACGGGACGGAATAAAGAACACTTATTGTAATAATTATGTCATATTGTTGGCATAAACTTGTCTTCCACATTATGAATGAATAAAAGTGTTCTACTTTTTATGTCATTAAGTATATAGAAAGCGGTCTGGGAATTAATGCCCAATACACTGAATAAAGACAAAAATAAGCAACAATATATAGATGAGCGTGCAGTAGCCCAACGTGCCTTGATCCTTGAACAGCAAGCGGAAAGGCGACAGAGGTATAAGCGAAGAGAGGAGGAACGCTCTGAAGGGGACGGTGAGGCCAGCGGCCACCCACGGAGTCGGGAGGAGTTACTTGCGGAAACCCGCCGCAGGATAGAGTGTACCAAAACTCAGTTGAAGGATTTGAGGGACTTGCCACACACACCAGAGGCTAGGAAAACTCCAAGGAGTGGGGAGGAGGCAGAAGAGGGAGAAGACACCGGGGCTGCCAGGAGTGTCGGAGGGACACCGAGGCACGGCGGTCAAGCACCCCTTATAGGATCTGACCCATCCGGAGTAGGACAACAGCCACCAGTAGTAAAAAGGCAAGGTATGGCACAAAAACAAAAACTTCCAAAGTTCCATGGGGATGGGAAAGAAGACCCTGTCCGCCACTGTTGCACTTGTGAAACAATTTGGGGAGCGAATGGTGTTACCGATGAGGACGAGTGGGTAACATAGTTTCCCGCAACCCTCAGGGGCGTAGCCATCGACTGGTTTTCGGATACGGATAAGGCTAAAATTGGCACATGGGCAGACTTGAAGAAGGAATTTCAAGCAGAGTTTCGTCTCCTAAGAGACGATAATGAGATCGTAGCCGAAATCTACGGCACGAAACAGAGAAAGGACGAGACTGTTCGAACCTACAGCCGGCGGCTCAAAGAGCTGCTAGGAAAGATGGAGAACAGCCGGCAGACGGACTGAAAAAACGGTGGTTCGTGGAAGGTCTCAAGAAATCCCTTAGACGAAAAATGAAGATAGTACCTCCCTCTTCATATTCCAACGCCTATAACAGGGCAATGGATTTAGAAAGTGAACAGAAGACGTCCAAGAAGAAGAAAAATAAATCCTCGTCGGAGGATGATTCCTCTTCTGACAAAAGTGATAGCAATGATGATGACTCTAATCGGAAGGTACGGGCTCTCCAGAAAGATATGGAGCGAATGATGAGAGAGATAAAGGCAACCAAAGGAAGCACAAGCAAGGGCGACGAAGGGGAGTTATGGTGCACGGACTGCCGTACCGACGGACACACCAAGGGGTCTCGTTCGAAAAAAGCATTTTGTGATATTTGCCAGATTGCCGGACACCTTATCAAGGAGTGTCCGTACAATATGAGGACCCGTAGCCAACAGGTTCTCTTTACAGAACCATCTGCGTCAGCCGGCACGTCCCAGCCTGCGAGCAACAACGCCTCGTCTGGCGGCTACCGAAACAACAGGCGAGGAAGAGGTAATAATAACAATACGAATAATAGAAGCCGAATCCAATACGACACTAAAGGGCGGCCGATGATACAATGCCGAGCTTGCAATCACTGGGGGCATTTCGCCAGAGAGTGTACAGTGGAGGAAGCACCACAAAAACTTTGCAAGTGGTGCGGTCCGGGGGACCATGATGATGGCAATTGTCCCAAATCTGGCGTGAACCTATTGAATGTGGAAACGGAGGATGCACTCGCCATAACAAGGTCCAAGGCGAAAGCAGCCACTTATCCAGATCCCCGCACGGAAAAACGAAAGGCACTGGAGGCACGAGCGGAACTGGAGAAGGAGATGTCAATGAGCAAGGATGCACAGGGGCTTGCGGGTACTTCTCGCTCTAAAGGAGAAACAAACATTATAAACCAACTGTTACAGGTCGAAATACCCGTCAAAATGAAGGACCTCCTGGAAAGTATGCCGCACTTGCGAGCGACATTGTTGCAATCCGCAATAATAACCCCAGTAGGCCAACCAATACATGGCAAGGACAACCTTGGTGAGACAGCGGCAGACCCATTAACCCTGACGATCAATAATGGTAGACACCCAGCAGTGGTGGAAATGGGTATATTGGGCACCGTCCTGACCGACACAATTGTCGACAGCGGGTCGAGAGTAAATGTCTTGCCAGAGGAAACATGGAAAAAATTGGGTAAACCTACTCTCTGGCCGTCCACCTTTAATTTATTGGGAGCAGACCAACACGGCATCAAGCCGCTTGGCACACTCATGGCGCAACCAGTGACGATCGGAACACAGCCGTTCGCCTTGAATTTTGTAGTCATCCCATTGAAGAAGAAGGGGTATGATGCCATCCTCGGCAGAGGCTGGTTGGTGGCGGCCAAAGCAAACCACAATTGGAAGAAGAACACCTTGTCCATGGAAAAGGCTGGCAGAAGGTATACCATTGACCTCAAAACTCAACTGGTCAGTGAAGAGTTGGCGTCAGAGTCAGAGTCCGACGGAGACAACGATACCGACGAAGGAAAAGATGGCAGGGAACCAGATGATGAAGGCATCTTAGGAATTCAAGCTTGTTCTGAGGATGAGACGGATTCTTTGAGAGGACTCTTCCATTGGCAAATGGAAGACTATGAATTATTGTACGGGTGCAATATGTTGGGGATTGAAGGCCTGACATGAACGAGTTTCCGCCAGAATACGGACAATACAAGGAAGGGGATGCCCCTATGGATGATGCACCAGCGCACCAGTTTGACAAAAGTAAGCCCATAAGGTACCAGGAATCCGCACTTCAAGTTACAAACCTTGGAGAAACTTCAGAACAGAAAAATATTCTGGTCGGCGACGACTGGAATCCGGTCTTAAAGACGGCGGCGTTCAAAATCTTCACAGAATACAAAGATGTGTTCGCTTGGACGTATAAGGACCTGTTGACGTGTATTTTGTACACAATCATACACAGAATAAAATACCATTAGGCATCTTATCCTCTCTTGAGAAAATAGTCTCTAACTGCTGAAGATCTGCAAAAAGGATCAGTTAGGTGGACTCCAAGGTTCTTTTAGTGGGGTCTCCACGTGTGGACAAGCTTTTTTAGTGGTATGATGTGATTTGCTGTTTCCTTCAAGGCTTCTTACGGATTCAATAGTTCGAAGGTTTTACTAATCTAAAAGGAACTTTCAAAAAAAAGGAAAAAGGACAGGGTTTGAGTAAATCTAATCTAGTCTAATCCTATGAACGACTTAGCATGAATGAGATTTGGCAAGACTCAACCAATTTCAATTTTGCCATAAGATAACAACTCAACTGAAATTAGTGCGATCTTCTAAGGTAATAATGGTGTTCAATGCATCAAAGACCAAGGACACTACTACGAAGGTACATATCCTAGATGCGAAAATGCTTGAAGGTTAAGGGCTCAACGTTTTCCAGTCGACCACGCAAGGCGTTCCTACAATCAGCAAGAAGCTAGTGGTTTGGATTACGAATCCTACCAAATATCAAACCTCACACTTAGCCTTTCAAATTAACAAACTACTTTGATTGAGCGTGATTTAAGTACATCCAACAACCATGAAGATAACTTAAGAAACTTGCAACAAAACACCATAACTTCAATATTTTATTGATTTCCAAGTCATCATATACAACAATTGCTTGAACTTCTCTCTTCAAGACTCAATCTTGCTACAAAATAAAAATTGCTTACAATTCTAATCTCTCAACTCTATTCTCTATTTCTCTATTGACTATTCTATTCTTAATGAAATGAAAAATGGGGGTATAAATAGCATCCCCAATTACAATGAAAGGTCCAGATTGAAAGTAAATCAATGGACAAGATCATGACACCTAAACCCTGATTAGGGTTTGTTACAAATGACCTCCTTTTTACTGAACAATATTAAATGCATAGCCAAATATTAAATTTGGCACAAAAATCTAGGAGGTATCAGCCAATGAGAAATAAGATGTCATGTCATCTGTAACAACCTTTCATCTAGAATCTTATTCCCTTTCCAATTCTCTTTCTTAGCATATGCAATGAATTTTGTCACGATCCCTTCGATTTCTGTGATTGGAATCTCGGGAAGATTCTTGATACTCTCTTCTAAGTGGATAACCTGATCAAATGCATCTAGAAGAGCTGTGTCCCAAGTAGGTTCAAGTTCCTTAGTTCTATCAATTAGGAGCATGGTGGCATACATCTGATCATACTGCTCATCTGTAACATCTGCGTCCTTGCGAAAGATGATCTTGATTCTATCTTCAAATTCTTGTAAATCCACATCTGTCTCGACCTCGATCCTTCTGCCAAGAATGGTACGAAGTACCTCAAATACTCTGTCCTGGATCGGATTGATCACCTCCTCAACTTGACCACATCTAATACTGATGTCCTCAAAGAGAACACTCTTTATATGGAGTAAGGTTGACCACTGAAACAAACTGTGAGAATCGCCTTCCAAGATCTTCTCTTGTGCTAAAATTCTTCTGGATGTATGTCTTATAACTTTCAAGACAGGAATGACAACGTCCTTGGTATGGGCAAATGCAGCTACTGTTGCCATCAGTCTGTGGATTATCTCAAGGACTTGGTTAGCCTGATGGGTGATCTTCGACATCCTTGTAATAAACTCAATGGCCACCGTGTGAGATCTATCCATCCAATTACATGTACGCTGGACCATATTCCTGAATCTTTCTGCTTCATTGATTGATTGAAGGGGCAATGCCTGCAATGGCGATCTAACTGGATCCTGACGTCCCAAAGGTTCATTGATGTGACTGAAATATGTTCTCCATGCACCGACCTCTTTCTCAAGCTTTCTATTCTTTTCTACTTCTTCTCTGAACTTGTCCTTCAATGCCTCAAATGTGTCGGTGGCATCATCTAAAGTCTGCTCTGCTGTGGATGGTCCTAACTCAATAGTCTGTATATGATAGTCCTCTGCTAGGATCTCACCCTCATATTTGTCTGCTGCCGGTGTAGCTATCTGCAGTTTTCTGGATCCAGTCTCATCTCGAATCATCTTGGACATCTTTGTAGCCTTCTTCTTCTCTGTTGTCATATGTGAACGTCCAACAAGGCTCTCTAGATCGATTGCACTGTCCTCGTCCTCAATTACGATCACCTTAGTCAATCTTTCCTTCAACCAATCTGGGATATTTGATCTTGTCTCTTGAACTTGAATTTCTTTGTGTACTACTTCTTCTTGTCTGGGAGGAGATGTTACTTCATTATCTTCTTCTAAATCATAGTCTTGGAGAGATCCATCGGATGAAACATGCTGTGCCTGTTCTTCCTCCTGCCTGTCATTCTGTACCATCGATTCCATGGATTCTTCCACTCGAACTGTTCTATCTTCTGGCCTGGAAGAAGTACCTAGTGTTTGATCTTTGTTAGCACCTTGCTTTTTCTTGGAAGGCTCTTTCTTTTCTGATCTTTCCTTTCTCTTTGAACCTCTCGAATGGAGATTGCCCTCACTGGCACATCGAAGGTTACCTTCACCTGAATTCCTAGGATTAGGATTGCCTTCACTAACACTGGCTCCTCCTTCGGCTGGCTTTTCTTCCAAAGTAAAAGACATGGCTATGCCTTGTTCTCTCAACTTCTGATGCTGAACATCTACCCATCTGCGAGTACAAGACAAGACTGGTGCCATCAATTCATCTAAATCCACGGCCTCGGGCTCATTCCAATTCAAACTTATTGTCTTGCTTTCTCTATCATATGAAGATTGGATGTGCCTGCCGTTGTCCTGAGCTTGGTCGGCTACTCTGTAAATCTTACATTTCCTGATGAAATCCAGAGGCAATCTAGAATGTATCTTTCGTTTCACTTCGAGATCATCTAGGAGATTCATCATAAAATCTTCAATCTGGTACTCATGTCTAAATCTTCTACCGACTGTCTCCTCTAAATGTCCATGAGGATCAAAACTATTCCTCCAAGCAAAAGATGAAAAAGGATACAAGGCTAACTCCCTCTCTGCATCATCCATGGCTGAGACATTGGGACATACCTCAACTGAATTACCCAAAATAATAGGTACCTGAACTCCATTCTGATGTCGGTGTCTGAATGCCTTCACATATGCTGCCAACTGCCTTGTTACTTCAAGTAACACAATCCTGTCTGTCGGGTATCTCGGCAACATGTATGGGGGTAAAGGACATCCATACACTCTAATGTAAGTGAACTTGGGAAACTGAATGAACCAAGCACCGTACCTCTTGATTAATTCCTGGGCATCTTGAGATAATCTGTTGTGAATCCCTCCTTGCAACGTCCTTGTGATGTTCATCGTGAAAGTATCATTGATTAACTTGTAGTTCTTCCCTGGTGGATGATGCAAGTAGGTATAGGATTCACAAACTCTGACCTCGCCGGGTCCTCTTCCAATCACTCCTCTGTGAGGTAGTCCTGCGTACTCAACGCTCCTGATTAAGGCATAGATGACGTATGAACTCATGTGGAAGGACTTAGTAGCCCTGAGTCTTCTCAACTGTACGTCTAAGCAATGGCTAATTATCCTAGCCCAATGTATTGTACCCTTCCCTTGAACAATCACCTGGATGAAGTAAAACATCCATTTCTCAAAATAGAAGGCATGAGGTGCTCCTGTAACTCTGTTGAGCATGGTGATCAAATCTCTGTACTCCTCTTGGAAATCGATCCGGTGTGGTGTGTTCGGTACTTTGCTCAGACGGGGACGACTCTTGAGTAGCCAGTTCTTGTTGATTATGCTTAGACAAGCATCTGGATCATCATCGTACACTGATCTGGCTCCTTCAATGCTCTTGTATATCATGTCCCTGTGCTCTGGAAGATGGAAGGCTTCACTTATGGCCTCCTCTGAAAGGTACGCCAAAATGTTTCCCTCATTGGACACAATTGTCCTGGACTGTGGATTGTAATGACGGGCACACTCGATCATCAACTCGTGACACTGAATGGCTGGAGGAAAACCGGCCGCCTTAATGATGCCACTTTCTATTATTCTCCGGGCGACAGGTGATGGCTTGCCGATGTAAGGGACCTCTCGGAACTTCTTCGTGCTAAAGTTCCCCAAGTTTGTATCTCCAATGTTGCTCCACTTGGACACGATCTTGGTCTCCACTTCTTCAGTCTTCTGATCTTCTTTCATGAGGGGCCGAGCGACTGGTGGATGCTCCCGCCTTTGGGGTCGCCATACCTACACAACATTTCATTATAAGAAATAGATTTTGCAATAAATAACGCAGATAAGAGAGATAGATTTTAGGAAACCTCATGATAAGTCCCTAGAGTTATCATGTCCTAAAATATAACGATTGAGCTAAGAGATTTAAAGAATCAAAATTTCAAAATTTGAAATATGACGATGAATGAATAAAACAATAACAATAAATCGCCATACCTCGATAGAGAGCTAACTCTAGAATGCAAAAAACAAAATTTGCCTAGGCAAAATTGAGGTATAAAGATAATCTTCAATATGATCCCCTCAAAATTGACTTCGCCACCTCTGGATAGAATGTGATCTTCACTTATCGCCTTGGACGTGGTCTCAAATGGATCTTCAAATTCGCACCACCTTTGGTTTGGAATCGCACCACCCTTGGATGAATGAAACTCGCACCACCTTGGATAATATTCGCACTATCTTTGAACACACTTAACACGTTCCTTTGTCTTCCTTAATTCGCATGTAGAGAGGTAAAATAATGATGTGAAAATAATAGTTTTCACCCCCCTATATATAGCGCTCTCATCGATTTATCTCTTTGGCCGACTTGATGAAATATAACAATTTCAAACGATTTTTAAATGATTTGCAATGACATAACAAGGCCGACTTCCATATATGAGCGCTTGAAATCGATTTTTTATTGATTAAATAATTAATTATTAATGCCTTGCGTTTTTTATTTGCAAATTTCGATTTTAATAAAGGCAAAAATTAATAAAGATTAACGCCATATTAAATGCCAATTTAAATAAGATTTTCAATTTTTAAATTGATTTAGCATTTAAGGAAATTCGAATTGTTTAATTTGGCGCCAAAAATATGAAAATGAAAGGGACGTACCTCATCGCTCTGGTCCCTTGGAGAGGGACAGGAGCGATTCACCATCTTTGGCATGATTCTTGCGTTTTCAACGTTCAACTCCTTCATTTTCACGTCCCAAATCGATCATCTGGTGGTCCTTCGAATTTGAATGCCTCTCTTGTGCGAGCAAGTGCGTCCCATGACCATTATCGCCCTGGTCCCTTGGAGAGGGACAGGAGCGATCTCCATGTTTTTGCGTTCACCTTGCATCTTTGACCTTCGAAATATCATTGCTTGTGTCCTTTGCGCTTATTTCCACTTGCTTTTGCAAGGTACCTTCGATGTTATAAGGATCATCGCCCTTGTCCCTTGGAGAGGGACAGGAGCGATCCACATGTTTTCCTTGGTCTTGGCGATTTTAAACTTCGATCTCTTTTGCAATGTCTTCCCGACGATGTCCTTCGCATTTCCTATCCTCATTTCGCCTTGATCTTTGAAGGAACGCGAGTGTTTTGATAGGATCGCCTTGGTCCTTGTCCAAAGGACAGGAGCGATCTTGGGGCCTTTACACCATTTGGCGATGTTTGGACGTTTAAAACTTTTGCAAATTATCTTCAAACGATGTCCTGGGGCATATGTAACCTTGTGTATCTTTGTCTTTACGTAAATCTTGCATGGATTAATCTAATATATCAATATCGCTCTAGTCCCTTCCTGAGGGACAGGAGCGAAGTTCATCATAACATGCTTGTTCTTGTTTGTACCAACTCGCAATTATCTTCATTGCGTGGAATGATGTCCTTTCGACCCTCTTGGTAACTTGAAACTTGTTTGCCTTTTGAAATTTACGCCATTATGTAAATATCGCTCTGGTCCCTTGCCAAAGGACAGGAGCGATCTAGGTCTTTAGAGTACAAATCCTTCCATGTGATGACCTTTGTAACGTTGCGCTTGATGAAAATGCCTTGAAATGTCCTCGCCACCTTTTGTCCTGGCTTGGATCGGTCTTGAACCTTGGAGGGACGACCTTGAACTTGAGAGGGACGTATCTTCACCATTGTATCGCCCTGGTCCCTTGGAGAGGGACAGGAGCGATTTTTTCCTTGTGGCTTTCATCTTACTTTGCCATGCTCTAAGTTTATATTCAACGGATTCGTCCTTCTTTACTCTATCCGTCCATGCCTTGACATCATTTGTAACTTTGCAAGAAAAGCAATTATATCAAAAATCGCTCTGGTCCCTTCCTGAGGGACAGGAGCGAACTAGGCATTTAGCACTGTTATGGACGTCCCAAAAATCTTCAATTTATATTCAATGCGTTCATCTCATGTTTTCCCTTGTTTTTGAACGTAAACTTGCCTTGACCCTTGCCTGGATTCTGTCTAATGAAGGAAATCGCTCTGGTCCCTGGGAGAGGGACGAGAGCTACAAGGTACCTCGCCCTGGTCCCTTGGAGAGGGACAGGAGCGATTTGGTCAATATAGGTCATTTTCCTTCATTTTTTGCATCTCAAATTATATTCATTTGGCAAAGTATCTTCCTTCGGACGTCCTCCAATCATTAAACTTTCAAAATCTTGCAAGGACAAGACGAAATTTGAATTGTAGCTCCGGTCCTTCACTGAGGGACAGGAGCGATTTTCCTCCTGGAGGCCTTTCTGTGCTCATGAAAATCTCCAATTTATATTCAATGAAAAGATCTCGTCGCTCTTCATCACTTCAAACGTAAAATTTGTCTGGGCTCTGCAAGGACAATGAGATATTTGGAAATGAGCTCCCGTCCTTCACTGAGGGACAGGAGCGATTTTGCTCCTACAGGCCAAAATAACAAGATTTTTCACATTTTAACACTTCACGAGGCGAAAACGAATCAATTCCAATGCCCAGGATCAAACTTCAAAAAAGTCAAAATTTGGTCAAAATATTCAATCAGACAAAAAATTCACATTGACGGTCATCATTTAGACAAGTTTAAGCTCTGCATGAACATTCCAATTGAAAATTAGACCATTTTGGCGAATTCATTGCATTCAAAATTTGCATTCTAGAAAAGAAGCTCAAAAAGCTCTCAAAAGCGACTGGATTTTGGCTTGAAAAGGCAAAATTTAAAACCCTAAGGCTTGGCCCTAAATCCAGACAACTAACTAACTAACAAAACCCTAAAAACGAAAGCGAAAAACGAACGAAAAACAAGCAAAAAGAGGGGGTCCCCATTTGCGATGGGGCGATGTGTGAAATGGTCACAACAGGACCTCAAGGGGGTACCGCAAGAACTTTGTGTACATCGGATCCCTCTGGTTCCCGGAGCCATGCCCGTACGGAAGAGGCCATACAGGATGAACAAAAATTATGCGGCCAGGGTAAATAACGAAATTGACCGCATGCTTGAAGCAGGGATTATCTTCAAGGTCCAGACGAGTGAATGGGTATCACCCATTGTGATATCCTTGAAAAAGGAGGCCGATCAGATAAGAATTTGTGTAGACTTCAGGTGTTTGAATGCTGTCACAATTAAAGATCCATTTCCCATACCATTCACAGACACCATCCTCGAGGAAGTCGCGGGTCACGAAATTTATTCATTTATGGATGGATTCTCCGGATATAACCAAATTTCCATTGCAGAGGAGGACAAATTGAAGACCACCTTTATCGTAGAAGATGGCGTCTATGCATACAACCGGATGCCATTCGGGTTGTGCAACGCGCCAGCTACCTTTCAACGGATAATCCTCCATATCTTCGATAAAATGTCCGTGGGAAACTTCAAAGCATTCTTGGATGATTGGTCCATTTACAGCACGGAGGAGGCACATCTGGCCGCACTTGGCGAATGCATGGAGAGATGCCGACGAGCCCGCCTCGCCCTAAATCCCAAGAAATGCAGATTCATGGTGCCTCAGGGCAAGTTACTAGGGCACATCGTCTGCAAGGCTGGACTGAAGACAGACCCTGACAAAATACGGGTCATTGTGGAGATGGAGGCGCCCGACGATGTCACTGGCGTCAAGTCATTTCTTGGACACATCGGGTATTATAGGCGGTTTATTAAGAACTTTGCCCAAGTATCATACCCACTTGATAGGCTGACACGAAGGGGGGAGCCGTACGTCTGGGGGACGGCCCAAGAAGAGGCTTTTCAAGAGTTAAAGTCACGGTTGGTGGGTGCGCCAATCTTGACATACCCGGACTGGGACAAGGAGTTCCATGTACATGTCGACGCATCCAACTTCGCCATAGGGGCCACCCTGGCACAGGTCGACAGCCACGGGCTGGACCACCCAGTATATTTTGCAAGTGGACTCTTGTCAAACGCGGAGAGGAACTACAGCACGACGGGAAGAGAAGCCCTCGGCATGGTATACTCCGTCCAAAAATTCCGACATTACCTATTGGCGACACCATTCACATTTTATGTGGATCACCAAGCGTTGATGTATTTGGTGAACAAGCCAATCATCCAGGGGCGGATTAGTCGATGGCTGTTGCTATTACAAGAATTTACGTTCAACATCATTGTCAGACCTGGCAGGAGCCATGTCATAGCCGATCAGCTATCACGGATCAAGTCTGGAGAACCGGCAGAAGGGGTTAGCGAGGATTTTCCGGATGCCCATCTTTTCCGCATTGCCATCCTTCCTCATTGGTACACTAGTGTGGGTGAATACCTGTCAATGTCAAAATTTCCTAAGGAAATGTCAGTAGGCGAAAGACGGAAACTTGTATTAAGAAGCCGAACATTCCAACTTATAAATGGCCTTCTCTACAAAATGGGACCTAACCAGATCCTACGACGATGTGTCTTGGAAGAGGAAATCCCAGGAGTATTGAGAGAAGCCCATGAAGGGGCCGCTGGAGGACACATGGGACCGGACACGACAGCAAGGAAGGTCCTACTAGCTGGCTTATGGTGGCCGACACTGCATAATGATGCCAGAGAATGGGTGACAAGTTGTGATACATGTCAGCGTGCTGGGCGACCGTTAAAGAGAGATTTCATGCCACTTAACCCGTCGCATGCTCAAGAGTTGTTCGAAAGATGGGGGTTAGACTTCGTTGGTCCATTGAAACCGAGTCGCGCCCGACGATGTAGATACATTGTCGTGGCTACAGAATATTTGACCAAATGGGTCGAAGCAAGGGCTTTGGCAGACAACTCCGCCGTCAGTACGGCGAAATTCATTTATGAACAGATTATCACCCGGTACGGAATACCTATTCAACTGACAAGTGATAGAGGGGGGCACTTTGTAAATCATATTATTCGACTACTAACAACCGAGTTCAAAATTTTTCATTCTCTATCAAGTCCGTACTATCCCAGGGCAAACGGTCAAGCTGAGGCAACCAACAAAATCATCGTGTCGATAATTTATAAGTCCTGTGGGGTGGAAAAAGAAGACTGGGAGGAGCGTCTGCCTTCGGTACTTTGGGCGTACCGCACAACTTACAAAGTAACCACCGAGCAGACACCTTTCCAATTGATGTACGGCCAGGAGGCTGTGGTACCGGTCGAATTCATGGTGCCAAGTCTCAGAATCGCTATTGACAACAAGCTAGGCGACATGGAAAGCCTTCGAGAAAGACTATACGCCTTAAATAAGTTGGATGAAAGACGAACGATGGCACAATGGGTGACAGACGTGGCCCAGCAACGCAGGAAATACTGGCATGACCAACACATTCGGCGGGCGGGGTTCACGCCGGGCCAATTAGTCCTAAAGTATAACGGACGGAACGAGATTAAGCCCGGCAAGTTCAAAGTGAAGTGGCTAGGTCCTTACAGGATCCGAGAGGTCGCAGCGAATGGATCAGTCAAGCTCTCGACCCTCGACGGACAGGAAATTCCAGAGGGCGTCAACGGGTCAAAACTGAAAGTGTATCACCAGAGGTTGGAAGCGCGCAGGAGCAACCCGACAGGAGGCGCGCAGTCGCAGTCAGATAATAAATGAAAATGAAAAAAAAAGAAAGAAAAAAAAAAAAATTAGAAAATTCAAAGAAAATATATATATGAAAATTTGAAAAAATATATAAAAGAAAAATTGAAAAAAAAAAAAAAAAAAAGAGAAAAACAAAGGAAAAACCACCGTACGATGGCCACGTAGTGGAGACCACCGTGCGGTGGCACCACCAACGGTGGAGACCACCGTGCGGTGGCACCACCGAAGGTGGAACCCACCGTGCGGTGGCACCACCGAAGGTGGAACCCATCGTGCGGTGGAGACCACCGACGATGGAAGCCACCGTGCGGTGGAGCCGCAAAGTCGCATAAATTCCAAAAAAAAAAAAAAAAAAAAAAAAAAGAGGGGCCATTACAACGCAGCGAAGGAAGAAGAACCCCGCACCACCACGCCACCACGCCGAAGGGAAAACCAAAGCAGCCGAAGGGAAAACAAGAGCGGCCGAAGGGAGGGAAAGAAGGTAGCCACCGTGCGGTGGAAGAAGCCGTGAAATTGTTGGATGTTTGATCGAGAAGCTTTTGCAAACGAGGGCAGGGCAGAGAACGCGATTCAAGGCCTTCGTTGTTGTCGGTGACTGCAATGGCCATGTCGGACTGGGCGTCAAATGTAGCAAGGAGGTCGCTACGGCGATTCGCGGTGCTTTCATTTTGGCCAAATTGTCTGTTATTCCCGTAAGGAGGGGTTATTGGGGAAACAAGATAGGGAAGCTGCATACCGTGCCCATTAAGGTGACGGGTAAATGTGGGTCTGTTACGGTGAGAATGGTGTCGGCTCCGCGAGGTGCTGGTATTGTGGCGGCGCGCGTGCCTAAGAAGGTTCTGCAGTTTGCTGGTATTGAGGACGTCTTTTCGCGGTTCGACTAAAACGCGAGGGAACTTTGTCAAGGCAACATTTGACTGTTTGTTAAAGACATACGGATTTTTAACACCCGATCTGTGGAGGGAGACTCGCTTCTCAAAATCTCCATTCCAGGAGTACACAGATTTGTTAGCCAAGCCTGCTAAAGCCCTCATTCTTGAAGATGTTGATAAAAAACACTTGATTTAGGATGTTATTACAATTGCAAGTTACATTGAGCAACAACATGAGGGGCCTCCAAATTTCCGGCGATTATTGAGTTCAAAGCTAAAGCGGTTGACTACACAAGATAAAATTGTGAAGATTCTTCAAAATTACCGTGCGGTGTAGTGCGGGAGGACAAGAGGATTTTTTTCTTCAGCTTTTTACTAGCCGGAGGCAGTTGGGGATTACCGCCGTACGGCCTATCTGCGAGGAGGTAGTTAGGTGCTTTCCGTCCGACAAGGGAAAATCAAGAAGTGGTCAATGGAGTCTGCGGGAAAAAGAAATTGGAAAAAACAGTTGCAGGATAGCAGCCATAGGAAGCCAAATGCACGTATTCTTCCTTCAGGTGTTCGAATAGCAGGTGGCACAATGGAAGCCAGGCAGAAGAAAAAGACACCACAGCAGCCCACTGCACGAGGGAAGAACACCTCCACTTCACAGAATATCACCTTTGAGGGATTGAATGGGGTGGAATGTCGGAAATGGTGGCAAGACACGCCGGATGATAATTTGGTGAAGACAAGTCTTCGCAAAGCAGGGGTAGAATGGGCTATCCGGATGCCTGTGTTCGCCATTCGCGAGTACGAAGGAGCATTGCGATATATGGTTGATACCTTTGATAGCCACTCACGGACGAGCACATTTGAGTATCTTGGGAAGGATATCACCATATCCTTCAAACCTGCAGATTTCACGAGAGTATTTGGCATCCCAGGCATACATGGCAAGAAAGTGGACTTGAAGGCGAAGAAGATGACACGGGAGGAAAAGGAACATTGGATTACGCGAGTGTCGCGAGACTTGACCCCAGCAGAGATGGCCAGCATCATAGACGCCACAAAGGGTCGTGGGATGCGTAGGTCCTTTGTCGCAGAGGGTCATTGGCGATGCATAATGGACGTCATCAAAAGCAGGTTGACAAGGTCGGGTAGGGCATCCGACATCACTCTGCCACAGATCATATTGATGAACGGGTTACTGAATGGTGTAGTGTATGATTGGGCTACCTTGTTATCAGAGCGGATGTGCGCATTCTTGATGATGGAGCAGCGCACCTTTTACATGCCCCACTATGCCATTGGACTGTTTTTGGAGGCTACGCGGGAAGCAGTGCCAGAGGCCGAGTTGGAAGTTAGGCCACAGGGACCTTTGGCGGAGGGTGAGCCTCCTATCATGCATTGGCGACATCTGGATATTGGACACTCTTCCGCGAAGCGAAAACGGGTATTAGAGACCACCGCAGCAGAACCAGATAGTGGGCGAGAAACTTCTAGCAGTGCAGAGGATTCCGAGGATTCGGAGGATGAGGATGACAGTAGTAGTCGGGCCACAGACGAGGGGAGGATGGAACCCGCCGGAGAGCGAGTGTTGTTTGCACCACCCACACTCCCACTTGGCACCCTTGTGGGGTCGTCGGCAGGCAGTACTTCGATTCCGGCATTTGGGCAGAGCCGCACGCCCGTTACACTCGGGCCCATGCAGCCAGCCGCAGGACCGACTTTCGCAGAGGCATGTACTGACAGCACGGCAGAGTTGTGTGGTCCACCGCAGGGAGGCGTGGCAGAGGAGATGGTTGAGACGGAGCCTCAGGTGCGACTGGACGTTGTGGGATCCGACGCAGTGGTGACGGTTGCTGCCTCCTTGTTGGAGGAGCCCATCGCAGGACATGTTTCCGAGGGGGAGAGAGGGTCGGAGGTGTTGAGTGCAGCTCCATCGGTGGCGGCTATGGGGAGTTGGCTGACCCGGAGATTCCAGATGACAGTGATGCCACCCGTAGGAGCAGCGGTACTCTCACCTCGGCGAGAGCCTCCCACTGAGGTGGTGGATCTGGAGGATTCCTCGACGGAGACGCAGGCACCAGCAGAGGGACAGGTCACTGGAGAGGGTGTTCCTACCGGCCCAGAGCAGGCAACTGCTACACTTGAGGGGGCGGGGGAGACACCATTGTGCCAGCAGGATGGAGCAGGTGTGGTTGAGGAGACTTTTGAGTTACCACGTGGGCTTCTTGTACCTACATCGAGGCTGGATGGGGAGGATATTGAGGTTTACTTGGCAGATATGGTGACGAGGGGTCAGCGAGTGGTGGCCGCGGCTCAGACACGAGCTCTGTAGCAGGTTGTGGAGGAATTAGAGCAGGTCCTCCAGTTTATGCGAGACGGCTGTCCCGTAGCTTTCACTTCATGTTTTGAGGCACGAGGGTGGCCAGTTATCCAGACGGATGCGATGTTGGAGGCTTGGAGTGTGCCTCAGCCCGTCGTGGAGAGTAGGGTGACGACTCTCGTCCGGGAGATTGAGCAGGTTTACAGGGAAGCCTACTATGCCTTACGCCAGACGCAGCATGAGTCTGCGGTTCGAGAGGCTGCTCGAGTTGAGTTAGAGCAGGACATGGCCAGACAACAAGCCTCGTGGGCAGCCGAGAGATCGGAGTTGGTAGCACAGCTTGAGACAGCCCGCGCAGAGAAGGTTGCGGTGGATACCCGTCTTTCGGAGGAGCAGAGTGCGCGGAGTCTCGTCCAGCAGGAGTTAGATGTTGTTCAGGCTCAGTTGGTTCGCATGACAGAGTCCGCCGATACCAAGGAGAAGGAGCTACTGGAGGCTGCGCTTATGGTGAAGACGGCCTTAGAGAAGGTGTTGGTGGCAGAGCGGGATGTGGCAGCACGCACCCAGCAGGTCTATGAGCTCCGCGCCCGCCTGGCGGCCCAGACACCTGCCTCTCACCCTTCGACTTCAGGGACGCTTCCTCAGCCCCCTCCTTGACCTTCACTTGGTTGTATATTTATATTACATTGTCTCCATTTTGTTGTTAGTCGTCGGAGACGACTTCTTTTTTTGGGGGGATGATGTTATCGGGAAAAAGTGTATAGTTAGTAATGTTAATTATAATAGTTAGTTAGCCGACGGGTAGGTAGTTGGAGTCGCGACGGTTGTGTCGCACCCCTTCGGCAGTCATATATTGTATCACCTCCGGGTATTGGAGGACATGTAATGGTGACGATGGATATAGTATGAACATCCTTTGACATTAATGGAAAGCTTATTCTGGTACTTCTTTTATATTTGCATTGTACATTGCTGTTCGATTTCTGTATTCTTCCTGTTTACCCAGTGAGGTAAACAAGTGTCACAAGTTTAAATTCACCATACTTTCAAATAGGAGTACAAATTGAAGGAACCGCACTCTCATCAATTCCCTAGCAACTTTAAATGGTGAGAAGGTATTTTTTAAGTCCATATGAACCTCTAGTAAAGAATGCAAAAACAACGAGTCTAATGCTAGAGAAGATTGTGTTAGAGGTGAACATTGAAAATGTGCTTCAAGTTCTAATTGATAATCCAACAACATATGTGGTAGCAAGGAAACTGCATCAGGGGGCATTTAATACTTTTTTGGAGGAGATAGGCACTTAACTCGGTCGTACTTCTCTGGGAAGGGTGTCATACTTATTTCCAATACCATCGCAGCATTTGTAGAGCTCAAAGATGGGCAGTTTATGATGGGGAGATAGGCACTTAACCTGGTCGTATGAGTTCCAAGAATCTGTACCTCACTATACAACCTACTACATCCTTTCTATCTGTTGTTTTGCACGTTACATGGCCATACCGCTTAAGTTTAAATCACAAACAACCTATCTGCCAAGCCATACCAACATAATTGCCAATTGCCATATTTTGTGAGTTCATGTTTTATATGGATAGGAGTCAACTATTATTTTGGAGAGTTAATAATCTTTGCTTTATTGCATTGTGAGTAGTTTCCCATTTATTTCAGAACTTACTAGCTTGAGTATTACTAGTATGTCATTGCTGCATATGGGTTTCTATTTTGTAATCAGTTGAGTATTAAAGGGAACATTCCGCTAATTTTTCCAGCTTCAAACATTCTCATATTTTGTTATGTAGCACTATGCGGTGCTGCATATGGGTTCCTATTTTGTAATCAGTGGAGTATTGAAAAGAAAATTCTGCTAATTTTTCCATCTTCAAACATTCTCATATTTTGTTATGTAACTGTATGCAGTTCTCTGCCAGAGCTTTTTTAGAATTTGTATTTGTTCTGGAAGGCTTGCCACCAAAGACAATTAATTTTCATTTTGTAATTGCATGCTTTATAGAGTTGTCACTCACTGCCAACAAGCATAACGACTTGATGTTGTTCATACCTATCACCATATGTTCTCACCCTACCCATATCAAGATTTTGGTGATCAAAAGGTGTCAAGTATATGCATTTTTATCGTGAATTTGTTAAAAATAAAAAAATAAAATCACAGAGCTATGATGTTGGCAGCCTGTAGAGAAAGCTAACAATTTTATGCAGAGTATACCACGTGCACGACAATGATAGGGAATTCAGATATTATTAAAGAGAAAGAAGGAAAGCTCAGTCACCAGAACATCAAAATGTAGAAATAAAGCATCAAGGTCAAAAGATAGAAGAGTTTGAAATGGAGAGAAGAGACAAGAGAGTTATGTCAAAAGCTTGAAAAAGAAGATCCAAGATCTAATGCCATTGTCCAAGAACAACAGCAAATGACCAATCTGATGACAAAGTTGTTGCAGACCATGCAAAATTTGAATGTACCAAATGCAGCCCGAAATCATACAAGTGAAGGGAATACAGAAAATAATAACAACAAAACTGTAATCCATTCCACAACTTGACATTTTCATCCCACTTTCCTACAAAAGGAAGGACCAACTAAGTTTGAAGAGCAAAATCCGGTTGTAGATGACATCACAGCTTGCTACAAAGATTATATAGCCCTTGCACTAGAAATTCAAGTAGAACTGTCCATCACAGAGTTTTGCAATTTGAAAATGAGAAGTGGGCCAAGGAATGAACAAAGACCTATGACAAATCAGCATAAGAAAATCAAAAATTTACAACTTTCACTAGGAAAGCTAACTTTTGATGGATCAAATAAGTGTACAACTCATGCCTAGATTCAAAAAGTAGACACATCTATCATTTAACCCATGTATGAAGAAGAAGCTATTTAGTTTGCCACCATCCATCTAGAGGGCATAGCACACGAATGGTGGTACCATGGGTTGATCACCACGGGTCATAGCCTTATTAATATCCTCGATGAGTTTAGTAGAAGATTAATTGATTTGATAGAAAGGACCCTGAGAATCATTCCATGGAGTTGGCCCAGCTCAAATAGTATAACATTGTGGAAGACTATGTAGTAGAATTCCAAAGATTAGCTAAGATAGTTCCTAATGTCTCTGAGAGGAGACTCACTATGCATTTTATGGGAGGTCTTTCCAAACCTCTAAGGGTTTCGTAAAGGCTTTCAAACCACCCTCTTTGCAAGAGACCATCAAAAGGTCCCTGATTAGAGACTCCGATGCCTAAAAGTGAATTCCCATCAAAGGCTTCTCCTTCATAGAAACCTTTTCAATAAGTATTTACTCAAACAAAGAATATGCCATCCAAAAGAGAGAAAGAGGCCAAGAATGAATTGAGGCAAAAGAAGCTATATTTCACTTGAAAGGAAGCATGGGTACCCAAACATGAATTTCTTTATTGAGGCCAAGTACATTGTATGAAGTGGTTTCCAATGAGAATTTTGGAACCCAAGACCCTAAGCTAAAGACAAGGAACCAAAACCTAAAACAGGAAGAAGAAACTTCAAGAGCAACCTTTCCCACACTTTCCGATACTCCTAATATAACCCCCTCAGAGTTTAAAGAGTTCTAAATGGGTAAAGTGTAATGTCCCCTTCTCAGTGATGTGCATTCAATGGTCCATTGGCCTATTCCGAAGACCCTTAGGCTATTTGGAAAGGAGAATTAGGGTTTCCAACTTCTATGGAGTTCTGCTCGAGCTTTTTAGGGTTTGTCAGGAGGGAATTCTTCAATTCTACTTATAGTTTCCTTCTGGGTTTTCCATGAACTCCAGGGTGGCATAACATGCATGTGATTCTTTGGTGAAGTGAGAACTTACTATTTTTAGTAAGTTAGGGTTTCGTTGTTTGGATGATGCAGTTCTACTGAGCTTTCCAAGCTCTTTCTCTGGGTGCGAAGATCATGTTTTTCGGAGTAGTATTCTTGACTTACTATTTTTAGTAAGTGGTTGTGTTGAGCGTTTCTATTTCTAGCAGTCTCGGTCAGGGTCCTGATTCAGCACAATTCTGTGATCTTCATCGCACAGCTTCATCCTTGATTTTGGCAATAATCAGTATTTTTGATGAAGACACTTCTTAATATGTTAATACCTTAGGCAAGGTTTTAATATTTAATTGATTTTGATGGACAACTTAGGAAAAAAGGGAAATATTATTTTATCCTAAGTTTCATATTTTTCCTAAGTCAGGTGGGTGCCCAAATTTCATGTTATTGATGCTTTGTAATGTTATTATTTTATAACATACTGACAACTTAAAAAGTTCACCCAAGAGTCTTGGAGTGGGCACCAAGTCTAGGAAATGACATGAAATGAAATTGGAGCAAATGAAAGGTAATTTGAATGATCCCATATTGGAGGGAAATGCAGTTCGATTTGAGGAGAAAGCTATAAGTATGTGCCTTGGGCTTTCATTTTGGTTATCTTATGAAATTGCATCGTTATGCTGCCGGTTTGGCGATTGAACTTGAAGCTTCAAAGTGTGGCTCCCTAGTATTGCCAGTTTCGTACTTGAGACATAGTACCTAGCTGAGTGGTGTATCCTTGGTGAAGTTTTCAGTGTGTAATCTCAGTTTTTCAATGTGTGGTGTGTTTTCTGGGGTTGCTGGTTTGGTGTGGCTGAAGCGAAGATTCGCTCGTATCTCCCTGCCTGTGCGACCCATAATTCTGGGTATCGGCTCTTTGGAAGCGTACTGGGAAGGCAAACATTCTTTAAACTTGGCGTGGTGTTTGGTGTGGATTCTGATTTTTTGGAGCAGATCGAACTTTCTGCTGTACTGCCCCCTTTCCTTGTGGCCTTGGGATGTGTGCAGCTGCTTTCCACTCTCTGGAGTTGCAGGTTTGAGGTTCTATTTTGGTCACCTATGTTATATCTATCATTTGCTTTTGATTTGATGCAATTCCGATGGGTTTTGGGAGAGTTATGAATAATTTCTGAAATTGGGAATGGCTGGTCTGCATGTTATTGATGCTCAGAATTAGGAACAGCAGTAGCAGTTTCTTTCAGTGTGTTGGATTTGGTGTTTTATCAGTTTGGACAGCATTACTTCTCTATTCTATCTCTCTATTTCTATATTGTAAGGTTAAGTAGTAGTACTACTAACCATTTCTGAAGTATTACTTGCCCACTACATAAGTGGAAGAGGCTAGCTTAGCCGCCTTCTTGCTTTGTAATTCAGTTTTGAAGTTTTGTCCTCCCACTGAGTTAGTGGTTGAGTGATTTTATGTTTGTGATGGTCCTCTCACTGAATAAGCAATCGAGTTGAGCTTTTGTTGTGATTCAATCCTCCCGCTGAAACATTGCGGTTGAGTGATTTGTGTCTTGATGTGTTGTTCTCTTGGCTGGTTTATCGCCAAGTTTCTTGTTTACCCGCTGGATAAGCGGAAGGGGCTGGCTTGCCGCCCATTATTGTATTCATCTTTCAGTTGGTTTATGGTGCAAATGATCCCTAGAACACCGTATGCTCTCACCCTCCCAGATTGGGCTCTCGGTGAACAAAAGGTGGAAGGGTTCCTTTCAGTTATTCTGGATTATTTCTCTAACCTTAACGGGTTACTGTGTCTGCTTTGTAAATCTTATTGTAAAATCAAAAAAAAATTATTGGGGATATTACATAAAGGATCACAATGCTAGTAAATAGTGGGGCAACCCACGACTTTATTAATAAAGGATTGGTAGCCAAGAGAAGCCTAGAGACAGAATACTTCAAAGGATTCAATGTGATGGTTGCAAATGGCTTTACCATTCCTTGCACAAAGAAGATTCCACAGCTGAGCATCACCTTGGGCAATCATGAGTTTGAGCGATGACTTCTATGTTGTTGGCATAGGAGATATCAATGTGGTATTGGGAGTGCTATGGTTACATTCCCTCTTGAGAGTTTCCACAAAACTATCAAACCATGGAATTGAGGTTCCAAGTTGGAGAAAAAAAGAGGTAGTGCTTCATGGAATGGCAAATGGATCTCCGAAAGTCGTTTCTACAAAAAGAATGGAGATAAATTTCTCCCGAGATTAGGCTGTATGGGAAAGCAATTATCTGGTAACAATCAAAGCTTCTTCAGATAGTAAGAAGTCTTATTGTCATGTCCCTGCCATGACACCAATATTAACTGAGTAAATTAAGGAACACCTGAACAAAGAAAATTGTCTTATTTTAAGACTTCACAATTTTCTGCATTCTCAATCAGACCAAGGCAAAATAAGAAAAAGGTGTCAATTCTATCCTATGGGACGTTAGCCATCTAACCATTGCTGATGCTTAGAACGATTTATAGACAGCAATTACAAAGGCTCATACGATAGTATATTAAGGCAGTGATTAAATCATTGAAGACGTCGATTATAGCGATTAGTGACAAAAAGATTAATGTTAAAACTTAATACAAAACCAACGATCATTGAGAGTTCATCCTATATTATTTAAAACAAACAACTATTAAATAAGTAGTGCTAGAAGTTATCATTATAATGCAAGGGTAGTGACTATTAAAACAGCAATATGTAATGAAAGATAAACAAGTAATGATCCGTTTTCAAAAGTCCGAGTCATATCATGCTGACTTCTCATTCATTACAAGATATAGATGGTAGATTCAATATGATACATATGATTGACTAATCTAAGGACAAAGATAAGTATACACAATTTGTTAAAGATTTATTTGTTATTTGAAAAGGTGCGACTTATTGAAGGAACACCTCCTTGGAAAAGGGTATGATGATAAACAAGGTTGTATCTTTTCATTCCACCGTGGAGAATATAAAGGGAGGATTTATTCATTTGGGGAAGGGCATCCCAGAAAGGATCAATAAATAATCAGACCTGAATAAAATAAATATTTGAATTAGACTCTGGTAATAGAATACATATAAATAGAAATCTGATTCATGACTGGCAGCCTCAAACTAGGAAGTTTACATACAATATGAATCAAGGAAAATTATGGAAGCATCAATAAATAATAATTTCACAGCAGCAGCAACATAAAATCAGACAATAGCAGCAGATCGAACAAGAGGAAGATTGCAAACAGTAGATTGGTAAACAGCCCTTGGAACGAAGAGACTTCAGACTGAACTAGATTGCAACAGTCCTCTTAACTCCATCAGATTATCACTATCTCCTTATATTCTTGGGTATGAATAATGTTTATATATATTTTTCAATTAGTTACATATATATCTGCTATACATGTTGCTTTGTTTAATCAGTAATGTTTAAATATAATTCCTGTGAAAGAATATAGGATAGATATACTTGTCTGAAATCCCTCTTGTGGGAGAAGGCCTGAGGAGTAAGAGATGAGTGGTGAGTGGCTTCGTAAGGAGGCTGTCCTAGTAGGACCATTGCGGCCTAGGACAAAGTGGGCACTTACAAAGTCAAGTAACCCCCTTCAACCTCCCCCCAATCCTACAAGAGGGCACGTGTCTTCAATAAGATGAGACATGAATGGGGACAGCAGGTACAAGCCGCCAAGCAAGCAAGAGGATTGTGGTTGACATCCCCTTGGGCTTGGTGTAGAAATGGCTTCAGGCGGACCCATCATGTCTCTTCCTCCAAACTCTAATATGCTTAGTAATCTATTATTATAATTGATTTGCCTAACCATTACGATTAAGTATATATATATATATATATATGCATATGTTGTTATGTTGTGATTGCAGGATTCAAATTCAGGATCACATTATTGAAGAAATATTTATTTGACAAGATGTAACCCTAATTGTTGGAATTGTGATTGAGGGCAAATTAGGAAGGGTACATTACACTTATTATATCAATATCCAATTCATTTTTGATAAGCATAGCAAGGTCTTCAGTGACACACCTCCAAGATCGCCAATAATACAGGTTTCATGCATGTGATAGAACTTGAGGAAGGGCCAAGCCATTATCACTACTTATTGCCATCCTAGGAAGCATAAGGAAAAGATTGTGAAGGCCATCAGTGAATTCTTAGACATGGGTGGTATCAAGCCTGGTTCAAATCCTTTTGCTTCTTCTATAGTTTTGGTCAAAAAGAAGAACAATACCATGAGGATGTGTATAGATTGCAGAGCCGTCAATAAGAAGACCATCAAAAATAGATATTCAATTCCCAAGATCAATGAGCTAATTGATGAGTTACAAGGTACAATCTATTTGACAAATCAAGATACCATCAAATCAAGGTCAAGGATGAAGATATCCACAAGACAACTTTCAAGTGTCACCTTTGGAGTCTTGGACACTATGAGTTTCAAGTCATGCCTTCTAGCTTGACTAATGCACCTATTACCTTTTAGTCGTGTATGAATCAAGTATTCAACAAGCAGTGAGGAAGTTTGTGCTCATATTCTTTGATGACATCCCCATCTCCAACAAGACTTGCGAGGATCATTTGAGGCACAAAGATGAAATATTTGGTATTCTATAGGCATGGGTATTATTCACTAAGGAGTCCAAATGTGAGTTTGAGATTGTTGGTTAGCAAATTTTGCTCTCTTCAAAATGTTATGATATGACTCCTAGCCCGGACTAGAGAGAAAACCATTAATCAACAATTGGAGAAGTTTTGTTCTATTCTGCAACTTTCCTCTGAATTTTGGAGGTACAGCTCCCTCTTATGATGTAAATTTGGGGTTTTTCAAGGTGTGCTTTTGACCAGAAAGCAGGAAAGGCAAAACTACAAAGTAAAGAAAGACTGAATAATGAATTATGCATGATCTCCACAACAAAGTATAAAGATCAATTACTACAACTTCAAATTCAAATCATCCACTAACCATTGCCACACAGGACTCACACAAAGATGAGAGCCATATAACAACAAATGAATTCGGGGAAACAAGCCTTAAAATAACATCATATGAAAACTTACAACAAGATGCATCCACATAAGAAGAACTCAAAATCTACTGTAGCACAAAGTCTAATCATATGGATAAATTGTTCGAAATTTTCATATTCAAGGATAAACAGTAAAATCAACTTGTCTTTTAAAAAAAGAAAAACACAAAGTCTGCTTTTTTTTTAGTCTTTTTCCCCCTTCCTCCCCTTTTTAATTTTACTATCTATCCCCTTTTATATCAAAAACCCCTTTTCCGTTTTCAAGAAACAATTCGTCTCAGAGTAATGGTCTTGAAAACGACCTTTTAAACATGATTTCAGATAAAAACAAAAATTACTAGAACTAACACTAAACTCATATTATAAACAGCTGTCAACTTCAGACTCCTTCCTCGGGCACTGGATTCCAACTGGCAATTCAATTATCGATCATCTCAGCCTTCGTCTCCTCTTCTATAAGTACCCAAAGGATTGCTGAAAATTCATCTTCATCTTCTATAAGCTCTCAAGAAAGGTTGGTCAAGTCCAAAAGGAGGTCATCCTACATTTGTTCAACATCTGGCTGTACCATGGGAACTTTCCCCTTAAGCACCATCTTCTCAGACTAATCACTACGATTTCTTCTAGCAGCTATTTCTTCTAGCAGATGTCGTTCGTGATTTTCGGCTTGCTCAGCAATTTTTCTTAAAAAGGCAATAGTCTTCCTATATATGACAAAGTCGGTTTGTTGTTTCCATGCAAGAGCATGCAACCCTTGAATGATGTTTCCTTGTTGGTTTTCAAGTCAATTCAAGTCTGGGTTATCAAATGGCAGTTGGTTATCATGAGGCAAAACCATTTCGACAGAGGGAGTTCATGATGGCATGCATTACTTCAGTCAGTCTTCAAAGGTGATGCATTTAATTATGTTGGCAGAAAAGTAATAATATCAAGAATTACTACTCGTGCCACTATCGTTTGCATGCTCTTAACCGTTTAATCTATCATTAATGATGGTACTTCGCGAATCTCCTTCGATTCGCTTTTTGGAAATTGTGCATAACGGTGGACTGACTTAGAGACCAACAAGAAGAGAGCTTAAAAACCTCAGATACTCCGATATCAGTTCATGAGGGACATCGGGTATCGGAGAGGAATAAGAAGTGGGAACTGCGAGGATTGATTGGTCGCCACCCGATAAGTATTAACTCTTCATTCTATCGTGATATCGGGCAAAAGTTAAATTTGGAAAAATCAAACATAACTCCGACATGTTAGGATTTCACCAATAGGGCAAGTGCGAATAAGGAAGGAAGAACTTCCTATGGATAGGCAATTTGAAAAAAAACGAAGTAGGGGGCAACAGAGATGACAAAGATCTTTTTATCTAGGGCGTGTTATCAATGCTCCTAGAGTTCAAAAAGATCAAGAGAAGATACAAGCGATCATAGATTGGCCTTCCCAAAGACATTTACTCAACTTGGAGAATTCTTTGGCCTCTCTAGCTATTATAGGAGATTTATTAAGGGGTTTTCATAGCTAGTAGCACCCTTTAACAAATCTAACAAAGAAAGTAGCCTTTGCATGTACTAGTGCAGCATAAAGAGCTTTTGATAAGCTCAAAGAAGCAATGAGTTAATGAGTTCATGCCCTATGCTAGTTGTTCCTGATTTCTCACTTTCCTTTGTGCTAGAATGTGATGCTAAAAGAGAGGGGATTGGTGAAATGTTGATGCAAAATAAGCATCCAATAGCATTTGAGAGCTGCAATTGTAATGTCCCCATTTTTGGGTTCTCTTGCATTGCAATTGGCACTGACCTTCTCGATGTGTGTCACCCTTATCACAGGGGTTATTTGATGTTACCAATGAGCTCAGAGGGTCTAAAGGACTCAGATGACACTTTTTTGAAGTTATTTACGACTTCTAGTATGTTCTCCATGGTTCTTAGAGAGCATCTATTTGCAAGGATTCAACCAATCCGGTTTGATTCTCATTATTGATCATCGATCTCACTCCAGTGTAGTCAGTTTTTTATTCTGATGGTTTTCAATAATTTCCACAACTTAGGTATATTAATGAGCTATAATTTAATTATTTTTATTAGGGTTGCTATAATATTAAAAGGTATTTTCTAGTCATGTCTAGAATAAAGCAAGAAATGTTTCTAAAATTAAAGAGGGTTATAAAAGGAGAGGTTAGGCATAGAAGAAAACATCCATTTTTATGATATTAAAACCCCTTTTCTCAAAGATCAAACTTTTGTTCTTTTTCTTGCCTAACTTGAAAAAACCTTTAGGTATTTCGATTGGAGAATGAAAACCTTTTGATTCTTTTAAAGTGATTCTACATAGGGATCACCATAGGGCTCAAAAGATTGAAGTGAAGATTTTGTTGTGCTGAAGAATTTCATTTTGGTGAAGAATATCGATTGAATTCTATTTGTTGATTTCAGCAAATCTAATTAGTGTATTTGAAGGATTTTCACAAGGTCATACAATCACAAGGGAGTTATTATTGCATTTAACCTAGCCGTACTTCCTTGGGAAGGGCGCCATGCTTATTTCTATTCCCATAATAGCATTTGGAGGGCTCAATGATGAGTATTTCAGTATTTGGTTTGTTTGTATGAGTTCCAGGAATCTGTAACACCACTATGTGAGTCATATGGCTCAGCTAGGGCATCATACAGTCTGCTGCAACCTTTCTGCATATTTTTTGTACTTTACTTGAGTGTATTGCTTCAGTTTCAGTCACAAACAGCCTATCTGCCAAGTCATACCAGCGTCCTTGCCAATTGTCATGTTTTATGAGTTCATTTTTATATGGCTGGGAGTTAATGATCATTTTGGAAAGTTAAAAAATTATGCTTTATTACATTGTGAGTGGCTTCCTGTTTATTTTACAATTTACTAGCCTGGGAATTGTTGTTATGTCATTGTATATGGGTTTCTATTTTGCAATCAGCTAAGTATTGGAGGGAAAATAATGCTACTTCTTCCAACTTCAAACATTCTACTATTTTGTTATGTAATTTTGTGTGGTTCTCCACCAAAGGTTATAGAATTTGTATTTGTTCTAGAAGGCTTGCTGCTAGAACTAATTATTTACCATTTTGTAATTGCAAGTTTTACAAATCTATCTAGCTTATTTCCAACAAGGATAAGGACTTAATATTGTTCATATCTATCGCCATGTTCTCTCACCCTACCCATATTGGGACCTCGATGATCAAAAGGTGTTAAGATTCATGCATTTTCATCGTGAATTTATTAAAAATAAAAAATAAAAATAGTTTTGGACATTCCAACCTTAAACCTTCGAGTGTGTATGTTACCCTTAGGGGTAGAAAGCCTCCCCTCTCACTATTTTCTTACCTCAAATCTCCGAGCATGTTGCATGCCACTACATAGACTTATACAGTCTCTCAAAGACACCAACCCAGTCCGTGCACAATATCTCACCAATCAAAACATTAAACCACAGTGCTTCATGTTACCATTAATGCTCCTCTATCCTTCGTTTGAGCCAAATATTCAATTTACAATGTTTGCTGATGTGTTTCTATCATAGTTAAAAGGCTCAGACTCAGCAAGCTAATTTGGACTTGGGCTCAAACTTGGCACCCGGACTCGCTGCAGACTCAGCAAAGACTATACAAATTGAAAAACCCAAGAAATTCAAAGACTTTTTTGGATTTAAAACTTGTTTCATGAGCCCTTTAAAAAATAAACCTTAAAGATACAATAACCTCATCAAATAGAAGCTACTTTGATCACATATACAAGTATACATCGATCAAATAACTATAACGGAAAACGCAAATTTTAGCTTAAGGAAATAACACATTTAGATATATAAATATTGTCAAGTGTATACAGAACTCATGGAATATGAAATCCATGTCATCAAAACTAAAATTATAATTCTAAGGCTCAGAGGAGCTAGCATTACTCATCCCAACATCATGACAAGTCATGCATTGAAATCTAAGATAGGTCTTGGATGATGATGTAGCCATGATATTTGCTTGTGTCTCGGTGACTGGTGTGTATATTCAAGTAAGAAATTTATTGTTAAATTTTTCTTGAAGCCTTCAAGACTGTATGTTTTGTTGTCAAGCTCATTAACAAAGAGGAATGGTTAAGTAAAAAGATAAATGGTTATGTTCTATTTTGACCTTAGCTAGGGTATTAATAGATAGGATTGTTCTCTGAGCTGTCTATGCAAGACATGATTGATACATTTTGCATTATGAAAATGGCATTTCTTGCCAACTATGACTTAACTTGTATTCGGTAACACACTGATGGTATAGCATACCAATTTTGAGTATGGCAGTCCATGTATACTAAACAAGTTGTCCAATGTGTGAAACAAGATAATCCTTGATGTGACTTTGACTGTGAAGTAGAGATTTGCAACAAGGGATATGCATTTTGTAGATTTTTACAACCATGATTCATCATTGACCTATTACTTGCTTAGACTTATAGTTTGATGGGGGTTTGGGGGCAACACCAAAATGAGATTGAGGGGTAACACCCCTTGCTGGGTTTTGGAGGCAATGCCCCTTGTGGGAGTCTAGGTGCAATACCCCTAACAAGGTCAAAGGGCAGCACCCCTTGTGGGTATCTAGGGGCAACATCCCCATCGGGGTCAAGGGGCAGTGCCCCTCGAGAGGTTTGAGGGCAACACCCCTAGCAACTCCAAATGAAGACCTTCAAAACCACACAAACCTTCATGGTACACACCATTTTCATATTTTTTAAAAATCTTAGATGGGCACGTTATAAACCAAACAAGTATTAAAATTTTGTAAACTTTGTTTTAATTGATTCAAATGGTCAAGTCTCTAGGTCAAGAATAGCCTAGACTCAATGAGTATGGCGAGTCCACCAAACTTGACAAATTAGGCAAAACTCGATTGCCGAGTCTCTGGACTCAGCGAGGGTGGATTGCCTCGAGACTTGCCAAGTCGAGACAAGTCCCAACGAGCCTTGTAAATATGGTTTCTATCATCCTTTTCTCATAGAATTCCCATCAACCGTCATGGAAGATGAGCACAACTACCTTTGAGAACTGTTGATGTGATTTTTATGACACCTCAAACACAAAATTAAATACTAAGTATTCTATCCTCTCTTGAACAAGGAAACCTCATATGCTAAACAATGTGATCAAATATGGCAACCCAAGGTTTACAATGTGAACTCTGCGACTTTATAATGGATAGACTTAGTGAATTGATGTGATTTTGCTGGTTAAAGCAAAGATACTTATGCTTTGTTGGAACTTGAACTAACTTAACTTCTACCAAGCAAAGATCAAAAGGAAAGCAGTAGAGAATCTAATCTAATACCTAACAATGTGAGAAATGATTGCTGACTTAGTGAAACCAAACCAAGCTTTTCTCGCCATGAGGAAACAACTACACAAAGATGGTGCAATCTCCTAAGGGTACGCAAATGATTTTCAAATCACTTATGCACATCAACACCATAAACGATGAGCATAGAGCAATTGAAGTTAAGTTTTCAATATGAGTTCAAACTAACCATGCACTGCAACTTGCAATCAACAAATTCCAAATGGTATGAACATATAGGCTTCACCGCTAATCAACAATAAGATCTTCCATTCAACTAATCAACTCCATGTAAACCAATATAAAACTTGAGAAGTGGAAACCATGCAACATGTTGAAACTCATACAAAGATCCACCATATCTTCAATGAAAATCATGTATTTATCTCAGCAAAGTCTTGGCAACAATCTTTGATCTCCTACTACTACTACTACTTCTACTTGCTTCCTAAGGCTATCAACTATTAACCTTTACCAATGAGAAGGCAAAGCTTTATATAGAGGCCTTGATTACAAATGAATGGCCTAGATTGATTCAAAATCAACGATCAAGATAATTCAAAGCAAACCCTAATTGGATTAGTTATAACAACCACCACCTTACATTTAATATTCTCCAATGAAAAAATTACAAATCTTTGAAGGCACGTCCTTTTAAGTGAAGGACCAATGAGAAAGTTACATAGCCTTGATGGCACAATTAACAAGGAGTAGGTGAGGATACGACATCAACATGTCCACTTATCTTCCTTGTAGGATGAGTCAAGTTTAATGAATCCGAACATGCTGACTTGTCATTATTTGATTGGTTGATGATGAATGGGTGCCACCTCAACATGTATATCTTGTAAACTTTCATCCTTAGCAATATCTCTTGATACTCAACTTCTTCCTTCCTTTGGAAGAATTGTGATGGTTCATATTCCCAAATTGCATCATCTTGATCAAGTTTCTAACTTTGATCAACTCTTCTAGAACTATCACAATATTCTCCTTGATCACATTTTATCTTCATGCTTTGGAATCTTCCTTGAGTTTGCTATTTCGCCTTTCCATTCTCATCCTTGGAATCTTGAAATTCTTCTTTCTTGGACATTCTTGATCCTGAACTCCTTGATGTCCTCTTGAAATGTGGAACATTTCCTTGATTCTCCTTCATTATGTGGACTCCTTTGTTCATTTATTCTTCTTCATGTCTTGGACTTCTCGTAAATGTTTCTCCATTCTTTGGAATTCTTCTTTTGTAATTCCCTTACATTCTTGAGCTGTTCTCCTTCATTTGTTCACCATCATTGTGAAGTCATCTTCATGTCTTGAGCTAGTCCTCATCATGAATATGTGGGTCTTATCTTACCTTGTGAAATGTAGATCTTGTCATCATATTCATTATGTCTTGAGCTATGTCCTTAGTCCTTGATGTCTTTGACCTTTATCTGAATATTGTTCTTCTCCTTCACATTGTTGAGTTCCTTCCTTTGATCTTGGATTTCCAAAGGAAATCTAAGGTCGTTGTAGAATCTTCCATCATAAAGTAATGTTCTTCTTTGTCCTCATTTTGGATTGCATATGTTCACTCACATAAATCCCTGCAATCATTGCTTTGAATCCTTTGTCTTGAAAATCCTTGTAGAGCAATCTCTCTTTGTGATCGTCTTGAACATGTTGAACTTGAAGTGTGAATCTTGTCTTTCCATCCGCTTTCTTGTATGACCTGAACCTTGACCTCTACGTGTTGGAAATCCTTGACCTTAAAAGTCCTTGTCATAGTTGAGTCCATCATAAAGTGATCTTGTCCTTTGCCCTGCATCTTCATGAAGTGTGAATCTTGATGTTGTGAGTCCCTTTTTCCATGTTCCATGCACTTCCTTGCACTTGACTTCTTCCAATTGTTCCTTTATGTATCATCTGAAAAAAAAAAAGAAACACAATGAATCAATGAAATATAAAACTAAAGTGCAAGTTTAAGGCTTTGCATTATCAATAACTTGTAAAGCACTTTTCCCTTGTAAAATCAAGTTTCAGGTCTGATTTAATTCACTGATTTGCACCCCTCTAAGTCTGGTTAAGAATTCGCTCTTCAAATCTGCTCTTGATTCAGTTGAAATCTGCCTTTGATCTGCTATAAAATTGGTTGCAAACCTGATGTAGTTTGCAGCCCCAGGTCTGCTCTTAATTTGCACTAATATGAAGTGAATTGTCTTTGAAAATTATGCATTTGAACTCTCATTTATATGCACTGTACTTTAAGAATTTCATCATCTCAATAAGGTCGACCTAGTCATTAAAATGCTTGCATTTGGAATTCAAATTAGCACTTACCAAGTTGGCTGTCTTGAAATCATTTAATTTGGCTTTTAAAACTTAAAATTCTCTTCATTTTGATCAAGTCGGCCAGCTTAACTCTACCCTTGTGGGATTTATATAAGGACTGTAGAGCATTTTTCACATCACCATGGACTGCTGAGCAGGTTTTAGCTCTGCTCAAGGACTGCTAATCGCATCTGCAAGGCAGAGAGGGACTGCTGGGTGGAATTTGATAGTTTCCAAGGACTACTAGGGTGGATTTAGAGGCTATGCAAGGACTTTAAGAGCACAAATTCCACCTTGACAGGGACTGTCAGCAGGATTCCAAGGATATTTCCAGCGCATATTGACCTTGTGCAAGGACAATAATGGCGGAATTTCATGTTGTATAGGGACTTATGCAAGGGCAGCTTTGAGAAGTAGTCCAGGGCTAGTGAAGGCGGGTTTGAAGGTTGAAGAGGCACTAGCAAGGGCGGATTTCTCACTTGTGTAAGGACAACGGTGGGCACACATCTAGACTAGACAAGGACAAAAAGAAGAGCAAAATTTTACGATTCACCAGGACTCTTGGACGCATATTTATGTTGATTAAGGACAAGAAGGCTTAAATCTACCTCGCACAAGGACAATAAAGGCACATTTTTACCTTATGCTAGGACAAACCAAAGGCGCATTTCCATGTTGTGCAAGGACAACAAGGGCGCAGTTGAAGGTTGTCCAAGGATTTTCCACAAATGCCTAAGGGAAATTTGAACTTGAAAGGGATAATCATACTTGAAACTTGAATTTTCACCTTGACTATAGATTTCCACACCTTAAATATTGATTTTCTATAAAAATTGCAACCTTATCATGGATAGCTCATAGAATTTCTCTTATTTTCCTCCTGTCAAGATCAGAAAATCCGACCTTGACAAGGAATTTTCCTTGTCTTGGTATCACATCCCTGGAACTTTGAATCTCAATTCACACTTTGCATTTGAAAATTTCAATTCCTTGACAATTCGTCTTGACAACATTTTTGCATTTTTGACAACTTTTACAACTTGACAACATTTTGCATTTTCGACCTCAATTCTTAGTGCTGACGTTTGTTCATGGATTCTGGACTCAAAACTTGAATTCCTGACTTGCTCGCATCCATTTCCAAGGATTGAATTCCGCACTCTAACGCATTTCAAGGATAAACCAACTACATTCTCCCGGACTGACAAGACATCACTACCCTCTCAAAAAGGCTAAAAGACTAAAACTATTGCCAAGGTAAGTACAACTAAGCAGAACAATAAGCTAGAAAGCGAAAAAGTGGGGGTCCCCATTTGCAATTGGGCGTGTGTATTTACAACACAACAAGAACCACAATAGGTGATTCTTTGCTTTGGGTTGATGTTAATGTCAATGCTTCTACCCTCAACATGTCCTCTACAAGACTCCATTCATACAAACGATCAGAATCCCATCAACCTTTATGAAAGATAAGCACAACTACCTTCAAGAATCACAATAGGTGACCCTTTGCTTTGGATTGATGCTAATGTAAAGGCTTCTACCCTCAACATGTCCTCTACAAGACTCCATTCATACAGAAGATCGAAAAACCACCTTCTTGCTGATCATAAGACATCATTGTGCAAAAGATCCAAGATTGCTTTCTAGCTAATCACAAGACTAATTTTGTAAAACCTTATTGGGCAAGAGACAAACACTAGGTTTTACATCACTACAAGTGACTCTTAGCCAATCATGCATGACTGACTTTACAAGGCTACATTCTACAAGTGATCCAAGCCCCTATTGGAACTTTCTTCATAGAGGTTAACTACAAAATCTTTCCCACTATAGCTCCCATGAAACTATAACTCTCCAAAGACCCCCATTTAAAACAAACATCCTTCTTAGAAGCTCTCTTTTCGCTCCCAATGGCCACCCTATATTTGTTGAGAGAAGTTTGTATGCAGCTATCCTGAGTTAGAGAGCCTAAAACAAAAAGCAAGGATAGGTGTTTCCTTAAGAGAGTGTGCTCCACTGAGAGAAGGGAGTGGAGTGATAACTACAATATGTGGAACACAATAGTATAGTTACTCGTGAAATTAATAATGTTCCTTTCAATTAAAGAAGAATTGTCGTTTTCTGCAAATTTGTAGTGTTGTGTTTGTGCGGCTTCTGTTGTGCAATTCCAACCATCATGTGATGATTGTCCTTTAGTGGAACCCCACTATGAGTGCATCAATAATGTTAACTACCTTGTGATGAATGCATCAAAATGATTATCATAATTCTGCTTTGAATGGTCAACCACTTCCATGATGCTCCACTACTAGGTCGTTATCTGTTGCTAGATCACCTTCGGTGGCCTTAACCTATGGCAACACTTCATACTGCTCTTCAACTACTTTTATTTTGCTCGGTGTGAAATGCTGGCACAAGTGCAATTCTTATATTTAATAATTTTGCGTTAGGTTAGGGTACCTCAGATATCCCTTGGCTGTGATTGATAATCAGGCCTGCATTAAGGTTATTGGAGAGTTCTTGAGTAGACTATCTAGCAGTATATTGTGGGAGTCTGGTAGATGGGAGGACACTTACACAGAACCAGTTGCCAATAGTATTATCCCTTAGAGCAACCAAACAATGCATTCTCCATTGCTAAGTCCATAATGCATTTTAAGGAAGGATTTGTCCCATCATTATCTTGAGAGATTTTTGCTAAACAACATAACTTTATGTGTATTTAAGAGAAAAAAAAATATTCATTCGTTATTGATTAGCTTTTGTGTAAAATTGCCAGGCTATTTGGACCTTACATTCTGAATATGTATCATATTCAGGATTGAAACTCGGAGACTTGAAACATTTCTCATGTCAGGAAGAACCATTAAAGTTTTGATAGTTTAAAAAAGTTTAAACTGGTGAGAACTTGCCTGCAGAAGCCAAAGTGGTAACCTTTTTGAAGGCAAGAAGCAAACGATTCCACTTCATTTGTCATAAAGCCATTCAAGATCCTACTATTTTCTCTTTGCAATATGAGTAAAAACTTGAATCTTCTGGGATGAAAAACACAAGTCCGCCATCCACAGACCATAATCCCTCTAACCTTTACAGAGCTGATGACATTCACAATAAAATTCTGAGTGCTAGGGGCAAAATATGTAGACAAATGTTCAGTACAGATCTAATCAAATTGAGAAATAATATTTCCAGTTTCCCAAGTCCATCATAAATCCATTGAAATACTTCTGGAAAAAACTGTGAGCTTTTTTAAATCAGCATTTCAGATCACACTCCATAAGCCATCCTCAGGAAGAGGAAGAATTTGACTTTTTCCCCTGATGATAGATCACGCTGTGATTCACAACATTGATTCAAAAAAGCTCAAACAGTTTTTTCCAGAAGCATTTCAATGTAGATTTAATTAATATTAAAAATTTAATATATGCCACAGGGAAAGTAGTTCATCATCCAATGGATAACAAAGAAACAGATATAATTATACAAAGCTTCAAACCTTAATCATACGTTTGGGTGCAACATAATCTGATTCATTTTTATAAATATAAAAACTTCAAAGACAGTAATACCGACTAGTAATTGCATTTGATGACTGGTCAAGATTGCTAGGAAAGGTCCGTATATGTAGCGAATCTAAAAATAGAGGTAACTTATAAACTGAAGCAGATGGGTTTTTTTCTCCTTTTACCTTTGGTTTCTTACAAGCATGCGTTCCTTACGTTTACCTCTGGCTTCTTTAGAAATAGTTTACAGATATATAGATAAAACCTCGCTTGACCTACTAGCAAAGAATAAACATAGTTAAAAAATGGGTTTCCATGAGCAATTAGGACTACAACCTAGGATCACTATTCACCCAACCTCCCTTTTCGTTGTCCAAAGTCATGAACGCTACAGCTGACTGTTTCTTGTGTGTGAATGTTCCTTGATTATATCAGGATGGCATTTTCTGAGAATCTGAACTTCATTGAATCTATCAGTACAACCACGCTCTGTCGCCAGCCCTATGCTTCATCTATGAATGCCATTTTTACCAATGAATTCTTATCACAATTTATAACCGCTAACGAACACAAATTTGCATCATCATATCTTCAGACTTAAAAACTAGCATATACAAAACAAAACTAATCTAATATGAAATTAAGTCTTCGAAATGGAAACATACCTATGCTGTCTATTTTGTTTACTATTGACTTTTTATTTTTCTTTCACGCATGTGCTGAGCTCCTATAGTGTTGCCTTTGTTGGTTACACCTGTCGGCATAATAAAAAAAAAATTAGGAACGTATTTCTACGTATGTGAGATAAAATTTAATAGAAATTGAGATACCCATTTTCCAGCCCTCCATTGCGCAAGGTTTCTATTAAAAACCTCCCTTCAATTTCGATGTTTGCGGGAAAATAAGTTCATAACACGTAAACAGTTTACCCATTTTTAAGCACCTTTCCACCTCTAAGTACGTAGAAATCTAGACCTATAGTGTAAAGAAACAAAATGATTCCTATTCTGACTAACAGTGACGATTTCCCAAAAATGAACGGTTTCTGATTATCATTTGTGTGGTATTTGAAAGTACTTTTACTTGCCTCCGAAATTTAAGACAAAAACTGAACTAAACCATGTAAATTGTAACAAATGTACCATTTGAGAGAAAGTAGAAAACTAAGCAAAGCTTCAGTCCGTCTGGGCGAGCGCAGGAATGGACGATTAACAGAACATTTGGAACGAAGAAATTTGAGCGAACTTCAGGCCTAGTCCTAACAGGAATCGCTTTGGTATATTCCAAAATTTTCACGAGTTAGCACGCAATGTGGCGTGGCCGTGCTTGATACAAGAATTTAAATTGATTAAAATATATTTAAAATCTATTTTAGATCCGGTTTTGTTGCCCTTTGCGAGGGTTTGTGTTTTTTATGTGGATCTGAATTTCTATTAGGGGAAAGGACCCAGTAGTTGAGCATGTTCCAATTGTTGTGAGGGTTGTTGATACCTTTTGTTCCAAAAATTGAACAAATAAAACCTATTGTTTGAAACAAAAAATATCAATTTTTGTTAGGAAATGTACCAACAGTTGTTAGGAAATGTACCAATAGTTGTTAAGAAATGTACTAATATTGTAAAAAGTAACCAATCAGGTGATGCCACATCGGCTACACAACTATTGGGGTCTCTAATGCACGCCTATTGGTCTCACTTTTTGGGGGGGCTGTTTTGGACACCTTGGCAAAAAGCATGCTGATGTGGCATCATATTTGATGATGTGGCCCTGAAACCTTAGTTATAAGCAGGGGACTTGCCAAGTAAGCTGCTGTAAAAAAATCGGAGTGATTCGAAATTTCTAAGTAGGATTTTGAGAAGCGTGAAGTTAGGGTGCACAACTACTGGGTCCTTTCCCCTATATCACTCTTCGTCCTTAATTCATGGAATTGTTTATTCTCTGGCATTTATGGGCGGTTTTTTTTTTTTTGTTCTTCTATTTTCTAGAGAGAGGACTTAGTAGTTGAGAGCGTTCCCATTCTTGTGATAGAAGTTGTTGATTTAATACCCCCATACTTGCTGCTTTAATGTCCAAATTTTGTACAACATTGCACTAATAGTTGTGACTTTAAAGTTGTTATTGCTAATGATGAGTACAAATAATTGAATGAAATATACCCTTTGTTGTAAAAAGCAATCTATGGTGTGATGTCACATCAACTGCACAAGTATTGGGGCCCCTTTTGCACGCCTATTGGTCTCACTTTTTCGGGGGCTATTTTGGACACCTTGGCAAAAAGCATGTTGATATGGCATCATATTTGATGATGTGGCCATGAAACCTTAGTTATAAGCAGGAGACTTGTCAAGTCAGCAGTTATAAAAATTGAGAGTAATTTGAAATTTCCACGTAGGATTTTGAGAAGCACGAAGTTAGGGTGCACAACTATTGGGTCCTCTCCCCTATATGGCTTCAAACGGTGAAGTAAACACTTCATGATGGTATTGATGGTTTGGTAGTTTATCTTTGAAAATTTGTCTCAAAGATATTCCACGAGGTGCATACTCTAATTTTTTAGAAGATGTAATTTTATCAGTTCTTGAATGTAATTATGCTCGTAGATGGTTAAAACTTTTTGCTCATTGAATATTTGTGGGAAGAAATCCCCTTGAAAGCATGCTCTCAAATGGATCAACAAGTTGTTGGTGATTTTTCCTACTACCTCCAATCCTAAGGATATCATAATGCTCTAGGCCAGGGAATTAAATCCACAGCACTCAATTTGAATTATCAACAAGTTGAAGACAAGAAAACACAACACAACAAGGCTCTATCAAGCCTTCTTCACTTCAAACTCTACCTAACTCAAGAGGGTATTCCTATTTCAGACCTGTATGCCCAATGTGCTTTCAAGCCTATTATAATCATACAAGTTCACAACTGATAGATATTTCTCAACTTATAGGGGGATTTTTCACAATTACCTTGTACATACCTTTAATCTCGTAAGCTCTAAGATTCAACTAAGAAAATAATGCATGCATCGCTCAAAGGTGCAAGGAAATGCCGAGTATGTATGTTAAAAGTCACCCATTACATTTCATTGAGAAGAGAGAAAAGGGGAAGAAAAGATTATTTTAAAGAATGTTTCACACCCACAAATTAAGAGGAGAAACCCACATTGTAAAACCAATCTAATTAGGAAGCTCTCGAAATATTAATGCCTGACATTAATATGACTCTGTTTGTTTATTAAATCAACCATTCTTATTAATCCATTTGGAGTTCCAGAATTCATTGCAACATCTAAACAGAGTTTAATTCCTTCCTTGAAGAAAACCCATTAACATAATCACACACTGATAGGAAATATCAGGACGACCCAAAAATATCCTTAATATATTAATTCATATAAACTCTAAAAATACAAATGGAGATAGTCTATGCAATATTTAAGCATTATATCCATTACTAACTGAAATTTACAATATGGAAGGAAGGTCCTCCTTCTCTATGAGACTACTAGAAACCCTAGATTAGCAAAGTCCTGCTTCTACCCACCCAAAATACAAAAATTTCAAAATCCCTTTTACAGCCTTGGTATCCCTTTTTATAATAGCAGGGGATGCTACAAGCTTCAGGTTGTTTACATGTGTCCAATTTCTTTTTACCTAATTAGCCCATTTGCAACAATATGACCTAGTGGAGCTAATTGCTTCTATTTTGTCCTAAAGTGTAATTGTTTGGATGGTTATACATGAAGGCTTTGGTGCCAAGGTTAGAGCGCTTGCATAAGAAATAACTATCCTGTGAGCCGAATCACAACCAACCATGGGTGGTTATTGATGCAGAGAAAACTAAGATGCACAATTCTCATTGTTCATCCTAGTTGGGGAGACCTTTAAGAACTTCCAATGAGTGGAATTGTTGGGCTTCAAAATCGTATCTCATGTGTCTTCATCCTTTGTTGTCTCCACAGTTCTCTGCTTCCAAAGGGAAAATTTAGTTGCCAGGGAGATCAAAATAATTTGCAAGTGCACTTTGAGCTTCTTGTTCCTCTTTGGAAACCTTGTGTGCTGTCAATATCCCTTCGGCTACACAACAGGTTCTTAATGTGTATTTCTTCAAGACTCCTGCATATTTTTTGCAACAAGATCCATTTCATACATGTTCTCCTGGGCCAAAAAATGACTATATCATTCGTAAACTTCTTCTTGCTTCCTTTTGAGCACAATTTAGTAATATTGATTCTGAATATATAATATTGTCATGTTATTCCGGTTGAACACATTTCCCGAAACACTCAATAGTGATGGCCAGTTGTCTGGCTCACACATTCGATCTAATCTACACATTGTGCTAATTCATGCAAATCAGTATTTTTTGCTTTTCTGCACTTGCAAACTTGTGTGAACTACTCATAATGATCCTAATTTTTTTAACATATGTTTGTTCCTCAGCGGCTATCACATCTCTTTGCACAACTTTTAGGGCATCCTTGCAAGTTTTGACGACATGGCTAATAATTCAGGTTTACTTCAATTATCGAGCCCTTCCCATTAGGAAATCATACCAAACCTTAAGGCATAGTCGTCAGTCCTCCTCCCTTAGTCAGTAACTGTGTACATCCCTAATTGATCCATATCAACGCTTCCTTGCTCATGTGGCACTATGTGGCGATCCATGATTTCATTAAAATCCCCTCGAATCAATCGAGATAATTAGACTAGACACAATTGATAATTGGCTTAAGTGACATGTATTCTGGTAGGGACCACTTTGCACTATGTCTATCCTGATCACATCTACTCGCAAAGTGTTTAGCTCATCCCCTGGAACCATTATGGTAATGTGGGGCTGCATCTTCTTATGGTTGCTCTCTTTATCTCTTCTCTCGGTTGCCCGTGAAATGTTCTTGAGAATAGGTGGTTACTCTGTGGGATTATGAGATCACTGAAGTGTTTGTTCCCTTTCCCCATATACCCACGCAACAATGCTAAGGAAGGTAAAAAGAATTGGGGAAAAACAGTTGAAGCACATAAAGCATTGTTCTGACTACTAGATAAGAGTTACGGCAGCATACATTTCAAAACATGTTGGAACGAGACTAGACCATGGAAAGAAACAAATTGACCGATAATAATTCATTTAGGATTTCATGAGGGGGTCGATTTTAGAATGAAGTAGAACCCATAAATTCACAACTTAAGTTATGGGTGACTGAGAGAGAAGGTCACTTGTGAAAAAGAAAATGCCTACCAAAGGGATATTTGAAATTTTACCTAGGCACAATTTTTTTAGTTTTCGATTGGGGCTCCCAAAATTTGAGAAATTTTGAGGGTGCTAACACAAGCAATGTGTCATGCATGGAGTCCAACTTTATGTTGTTCAAAACATCACTAAGGGGTTCTTTCTCTTTTTTTAGGGCTAGTCATATTGAGGTTGTACTCAAGCATGATCCATGTCCCCTTGTCCTTGTTGGTATTTAAACCTTAGACCCAAGACTCCATAGCTTCAAGTGAAAACAAACTTATTGTGCTAGTATGGCTTAAATTCCCAGGCTTGTCGCTTTCATGCTAGAACTATTTGCATCCCATTGCTTCTTCTCTGAGAAGGTTATTTGTGTGGAGCTTGACAAGTTTTACCAAAGACATCCACAAAAATGCATTTACATTGAGATTGATTTATCTAAAGATTTAAAAGAGTCAGTTGACATTCAAATCAACAACCCTTGTCACACCCAAAGGGTGCTTTATCCCAATCAGAAAACACTTATTTTTGGTGTCAATTCATCGAGCATAAAATTAAGTATTGTTCTTTAGCAACTCTCCATATCAAATCACCCTCTTGTTCAATTGAGGTTCCTCAGTCTGTAGAGGCTCCTTTCTCAAAATATAAAGAAAATGGACTACGACGTTGCACCATAAAGACAAAAATGTTAACACTTATGGGATGTGTAGTGCCCCTCCTATTTGCAGCCTTGATGTGTGGACCTTGACATTGTAATCCAACTATGTGTCAAAGGATACATAGGTCGCTTCATACTTGTGCTTCTTGTTGTGAATGGCTAATGGTTATTCAACATCACAAACTGGTGTTTCTATATTGTTTGGCATGTTTGGATCACCCACATGTTTGAGATGTGGTCCTTCGACATGTTAAATGTTGGTGTGCTACAAATCTAGATGTATGATTTAACTTAATGCTTCAATTTATTGATGTGCGAAACCATATTCATGTGTGGATTAAATGAATATGATATTATGATATTTCATTACTTTGAGCTCTAGAAGTTTATATGATGATGTACCCCATTGTGTGTTTATGATATGTTGTGCTTTGGTTATATATACATTGAGCATGTACCCTTGACATTTGTGTTGAATGGTTATAGGTACAAATTTATTTTATGCACCTAGTTCCACAAGTTTGAGTTATTCCCCAATGGTGGTTATTTTGGAGACATCACACTAGCCTCCCTATTATATTATCCAGTTGTACTCAAAACAAGTATGGTATGTGTCGTATTCAACCTTGAGTTAACCCATATTTGAATTGGTGGTGATTTATGATTTCATTTATGTTGTGAATACTCGTAAATGTTTGATTCAATATTTTCATTTAATTCATAAAATAATTGAAAACTATATGTTTTCTAGATTAAATCGTAAATTTCAATGTTATAAAATAATTATGATTATTGTGAAATGTCTTATGTGACTTGGGTGAAATATAATTAAATAAAATAGAAATAAAAATTTATATCATTTTATTTCAAAAAAATCATTGGGTTAGTAATGTCTATTTATATTCAACTTAATCGTGTTTAATAAAAGATTGCAAATACTTCAATAAGGAATGTCATATTTGTGTTCAAAATGTATGTATGAAAAGGAGTAGGAAAATAGAATAATGAAATTAGAAAAATAGAAAAACGAAAAAAAGGTTAAAAGGGAAAAAAGACTTATCTTTTAGAGAAATGGCTCTCAAAACCCTTCTCTTGCTTAATTTTCAAAATTGAATTGGGAATGTATTTGTGGGTAAAATTGGATAGAATTTGAAACATTGTATTAGGAATGGGAAGGTGATTGTCCATGCAATTGGGATCTCTCATCTTTTTGACATTTGTGGAGTTCTTGGTGTTTCATTTTTTGTCAAAATTTGAGGTGAGTCTCCAATTTATCTCCCTATGTTCATTGTTTCCCATTTTAAATGTTAGGAATAGGATGAGGGGTGTAGACACCCAAAATTGTCCAGTCTAATTAAATAAATATTTTATTTATTTAATTATCTAAGCTTAAATTCTTCTATTAATTAAATAAATCTTTATTTATTTAATTAATTCATTTATCCTCTTCTAGCCTTATTTCTCAATTAAATAAATACATTTATTTATTTAAATTATCCTTTTCCTAAATTAAATAAATATCTTATTTATTTAATTATCCCATTTCTTCTATTAATTAAATAAATCTTTATTTATTTAATTAATTCATTAACCTTTTCTACCCATGACACATGTCATTCATCTCTTAATTCCTACACTACCTACCCCTTTTATTATTTTATTATTTCTTTTACCTACCCTCTAATCATAGCCGACCTCCTTTTACACCTCTCAATCTTATCCCTCCATTTCATATAGTGTCTTCTATATAAGGAGATGCTTCCTTCATTATCAACCCTAATGAATTATCCTAATCATTCATTCTAATCAATCATCCTAATTACCTAACTACTTGATCAATTGACTACACTACGCTTTTGAGCATATGCGATCCTACTTGCAACCACATTTCCGTTCTTTGTTGAGCTCTTGTGCACATAAAATCTAAGAGCAAATACATCAAACAAGATCAATGGAGATAGGAAGAATGGAGATCCAAACCCTATTGGACATGTGATGGTATAATCTTTGTGATTTCATTTGACTTGCATTGTCTTAGGTAATCTTCATATGTTATGGTGGATCTTTGTTGTTGTTAGGCTAGGGTTTTGTGGTTGAATTCATTTAGCCTTTCAATATCGTTATTATTGTTATCCATTTTCACCATATACATAGAATCAAACGAGTCCTGATAGATGGAGAAGCAGGTCTAAACATTTGTACATTGAGCACAATTAAACAATTGGGATATTCTGATAAAGCTATGAATTCTACAAACAAAATTACCATCAAGGCATATGATGATGAAGAGCGTTCATCCAAAGGCACAGTCACCTTGCCCCTCAGAGTTGGGCCAGTTACAAAGGATGTGGTTTGTCAAGTCCTAGACCTCGATCTCACATACAACATATTACTAGGACGTCCTTGGATTCATGAGATGAGGGCAGTCCCATCTACATATCACCAATGCATTAAGTTTCCTCACAATGGAGTTGAAATAGCAGTTAATGCTGACCCAAATCCATTCATATATTGCAACAATCTGCGACCTAGATAAAAAATAACAATTCCAGCTAATCGAGAAGCTATTCCTTCATCAGCATATGTTGATCCAGAATCGTTGAAAGCTTCTACATCAAAACAATCAGAGCTAAAAGAAAAGTTCAAGATTAAAGACCTGGGATGTGGTGAGTATATCTTTCATGTTGATCAACTCCTATTATCTCCTAACACATTTAGTCGGCAGGAACAACATACAAAGAATTTGCAATGCCAAGGAATTGGGTGTGAACCACCTAGTGTTGTGGCTACTAAGTCTGAATGCAAATCTCCTCTAGTGGTGCAAGCACCTCTTGATATCAATAGTCCTAAGAGTGGTTCCAGCGAAGAATCTATTGAGCGTATCGCCAACCCTCTTGAGAACTCACATAGCTTTACTATTTCATCCACTCCTTCCATTTCCACTCCACTTCTACACTTGGATCAACAAGAATTACAAAGGCCCTTACTCATTGGGGATCAAAAATCAAGCTTTGAAAAGAAAAATCTAAATGTCAAAACTAAAGAAAAGTCCTTTAGTTCAAATCAAAATCAAAAGCTATTGGACTCTACAAAAATCAAAGTCAAGGATAAAAATCCTATGAAGCAAAAAGAACAAGAGTTGATCTCCCCTAATATCAAAATAACTGGGGGCAAAAGCTCTAAAATTTTAAGTCAAAAAGCATACTTGTTGATCCTAAGTCTCCATCATGCTATCCTACTTTCACTTCTTTTCACAATCATAAGCCTTCATAACTCTTCCACTTGTTCCACACATACATACCCTTCTAGCGATACATCATGGACCTTTAATGGAGCTTCCTTATAGGACTTTGTTATCAGGGATGCCCAAACTTCTTCAGGTGACACGCATACGGGCCTGTGTAGTCCACACACTAGTAATTCTATCTCAGTTCCTTTATCAAGGAAGACAATCACTCAAGCTACACATCATTCAGTCAAAGAACAATGCAGCTACAATCATAAAGTCAAGCCTCGCACATTTGAGGTAGGCGACTTAGTTCTCAGAGAAAATCCCAGAAAATCAACAAGACAGAGAGAAGAAGGGCAAGTTCAAACCAAATTGGCTTGGTCCTTACATCATTACAACAACATATGGATCTGGGGCATATCAGCTCTCAACTATAGAAGGTGAACCTTTGGAGGATCCTATCAACAGCATGCACCTTCACAGGTTCTACACATAGCTCTTCAGAGTATCCTAATTTCAAAAATAAATTTAAAAAAATAAAAAAATACAAAAATACAAAAATACAAAAAAATCTTAAAATATAAAAATCGTTACTTGGTGAAAACCTGGCAAACAGGCACCTTCTGACACAAAAAACATTGAAAAATCAAAAAAAGTAAAGAGAAATAATTTCGTCCAATGGTGAAAACCACTTCGGTGGCGCCCTGGGCAAGTACCATTGTGAAAACTGGGTCACCAGTGCCATGTGTAGAGACATTGCTGCTCCCTCCTTCGGGATTCTCTTTCATCACTTCACTTTGCACACACTCATGACCAATTCATCCATAATAAACTTACCCATTCCCATCATGGCTTGTTATTGATCTACCCAAGATTGGTTAGCCATTCATAATAAACCTCCCTTTTCACCTTTTTCCATTCATAATAAATCAGATCCTATATGTGGCTAAGGCAAATCCTACATCTAGTGATGGGTTTGGAACTGAGATCATCACATGTTTCGAGGAGTACAATTTCTTCCAGCTTCCTTCAGTCTATCCGCGCACAATCCGTAATAAAGCAACATTTGCATCACAGATCCATAATAAAGTTTCATCTTCTCCACAATAAAGTATCAGTTTCATGGATTCAGTCAGTTTCAGATGAGACACAGTAGCAACAATGGGCTTCAACAAATCAAATCTTTCAACAGACTCAGACAACATATGGTTCCGTGCTATCTATCCTTTTTGTGAAAGTAAACATTGTGACCACAATCAAATAAGACTTATACAAGTGACAAGAGACACTAAACTTGAGGGCTACAGTGGATGTCGGTGTCGAGTCTTGGTTTTCTTTTGATTTCATCTTTTTTTTTGGTGACATGTCTTTTAGCTTTTCCGGGATGTCTTTGACTAGAGATTCTATCTCCAGGATGTCTTTGACTAGAAAGGCGAGGATGGGGTATCGTCACCTATTTGTATTTGTTGTCTGTGGATTGTCTCTTAGTAATGCTATGACTTGTCCAAGGATATGAGGACACTGAGAGTCAAGTCTGAACTGGGGCATTCCTTGTTTGTGACTGTCTTATCTCCATGCAAACGGGTACAATGACTTTCTGGGTCGAACATATGCCTTGATTGTCATAACCTACATGCCATAATAAAGCTCAATGATGATAACGCACAATAAGCTCTTTCACTTTCATATCTTCTATCTTTCATCCCCCTTTCTTGATTGACTTCCATCATCCTTCTCGAGCCCGCGTAGCCTGCTATCACATGACTGAGTATAATGACATACCAAAAACATTTGCATTTCATGTAGTTGCACCTACATTACCACATATAAGCATTTCATACATACATATAGATATCACAACTGCATCACATCCTGCACACAACACATGTTAGCACAATTTACATCTGCATTATCATATTCATTTGCATTTCATAAATTCACATTTGCATATGCATAACATATAAAACATAAAAGAACAAAAAAAAATATATTGCATTGCATCATATACATATTTGCATCCATATCATAAGCATCACATAAGAACATCTCATCACATAGGTATGCATGCATATAGTTGTTGCAAAGATGAATCATCTCATATATATATATATATATATATATATATATATATATATATATATATATATATATATATATATATATATATATATATATATATATATATATATATATATATAAAGTGTCATGATACAATGATGTCAAAATCATATGGCTACAATCACCCGCAGGTGTCTACATCATCATACAAAAATGGTGCAATACTGATACATAGGGAGCCCTCTACGGCTATGATGAACTCCCTCCCTCAGAGCCGGCTGGCCTCGACGGAGTCTGAGCCCTAGAAGGACCCGCCCCAAGATCATCTCTCATGTCCCCTCTGTCTCCTGAGCCTAGTTGTCTCATCCTCCTCCTCCCCGATCCCGCAGCCAACCCTCGTGTCGCTCTATCCGAACAGAGGAACCCACTGATAACTCTTGCCAACACTGTTGGTAGTGCTAATCCTATCCATGTCATGGTATCCCATGCCACATGTCCCACCCTCATCTCCAATCCTGGATCCTAGAACACTCGTCTAAGGGCATCCCTGTCTCCGTCTCGATCGTACAGAATCAACTCCCCATCGATCGGTATCCGCATAATCCTGTATACATCCTCCAGGGTGACTGTCATCTCCCCCATCGGCAAATGAAAAGTGAAAGTCTCAAAGTGCCACCTCTCTGCCAGTGCAGTCAGCAATCTCATGTTCGCCTGAAACTTAGGCACATACAGAATATGTCTCAATCCCATAGCCTCAATCGTAGCTCGGTCCTCTGCTGTCAACTTAGGTCGCAACCTTTGAGTTGATGGGAATCTATCCCATGACTCCAGCATAGGCAAATACTCCTGTAGTCACACAAATCAATCATCTCAGTCCTAGTGACACTCACCGTTCATCACAAAGTGTTGCTTCCATCCTAGTGGTACTCCCTGTTCATCACAAAGTACTACGTGTTTGGCACTCCTTGTTCATCACAAAGTGTTGCTCACATTTGCACTCATTGTTCATCACAAAGTGCTGCTCATATTTTAGTACTCCTTGTTCATCACAAAGTACTATATCTTGGTACTCATTGTTCATCACAAAGTGCCTTGATCTATCTTGTCCTAGGGCCTATGCTTGAGTGAATCCTCTTGAGTAATTTCCTAATTGGCAACGTATGGTCTATCACATAATTGTCAATCCTAGCCCTATTTGTTATCCTAGTTTTCCCTAGAGGACCTGCTTGAGTGTATCCTCTCAGCAGCTTATCCAATCGACAGCGTATGTTCATCACAGAATTGTCGATTTGACCTAGAAGACAAAAATTCACATTTTTGGACACAAACGTGTTTTCCTGACATAAACGTGCGTTTATTACATTACCTAGCATGCATTAATGACAACAATAAATGCATCAAAGTACAAGGAGGTTTTGTGGTACTTACTGGCTCTCCTGCCTCTGTTGGCCTCTAAAATCGGCAAACGCGATCGAATCTATGAACGAAGGCCATCGTTGCTGACTGCTGCTGCTTTATTTTCGCTCTGCACTCTGCTCTCGTGGATGTGTAGATGACAATGAGGATTTATTTCCCTCGTGGTCTATCTTATAGACTGCCCTAGCCCTCGTTTCCCGAGTCAGTCTTCATTATCTCGTGACTCTGTCATTTTATCTGGTCAGTCCATTCTATCCCATCTTTCTTATCGAGAGATTGTTTGTGGTCTTTTCACACATTTTCATCCAATCTCTCGAGGGGGCATATCATTCCCATCTTGGGGCAACTCTGTATCAGTTCATCTTATCTTCTTTGAAACAACGCGACAAGCCGCATTGTCTCAAAGAGGGGCAAAATGTAGACACCCAAAATTGTCCAGTCTAATTAAATAAATATTTTATTTATTTAATTATCTAAGCTTAATTCTTCTATTAATTAAATAAATCTTTATTTATTTAATTAATTCATTTATCCTCTTCTAGCCTTATTTCTCAATTAAATAAATACATTTATTTATTTAAATTATCCTTTTCCTAAATTAAATAAATATCTTATTTATTTAATTATCCCACTTCTTCTATTAATTAAATAAATCTTTATTTATTTAATTAATTCATTAACCTTTTCTACCCATGACACATGACATTCATCTCTTAATTCCTACACTACCTACCCCTTTTATTATTTTATTATTTCTTTTACCTACCCTCTAATCATAGCCGACCTCCTTTTACACCTCTCAATCTTATCCCTCCATTTCATATAGTGTCTTCTATATAAGGAGATGCTTCCTTCATTATCAACCCTAATCAATTATCCTAATCATTCATTCTAATCAATCATCCTAATTACCTAACTACTTGATCAATTGACTACACTACGCTTTTGAGCATATGCGATCCTACTTGCAACCACATTTCCGTTCTTTGTTGAGCTCTTGTGCACATAAAATCTGAGAGCAAATACATCAAACAAGATCAATGGAGATAGGAAGAATGGAGATCCAAACCCTATTGGACATGTGATGGTATAATCTTTGTGATTTCATTTGATTTGCATTGTCTTAGGTAATCTTCATATGTTATGGTGGATCTTTGTTGTTGTTAGGCTAGGGTTTTGTAGTTGAATTCGTTTAGCCTTTCAATATCGTTATTATTGTTATCCATTTTCACCATATACAAGGGGAGTACCAAACACTCCAACATGTTTTACATTTTTTTAAATGAGAGTCCAAAAATTGAATTTGACAATGGAAAATAGATGCTGTTCACATTTGAAACTAGAGGGTTTCTTTTGATTTTTGAAATTTCTTATTTTTGAAAAATGTTATTTTTAAGGTATTTTAATGGTGGAATTGGGAAATTTAGAGTTTTAGTGTTAAATAAAATTTGAGAAAATTTGAATTTTGAATAATTTTAAACTGAGAAAAGTGGTCTCCCTCATGGATTTTCATAAGAATTGTGTTGGAATCATATTTTTCAATCTTTGAGAAAAAAATTATGTCGTGTTTTATAAATTTATAGGTATGCCAATTCAAATTTTTGACAAATGTAATGAACCTAGGATTAGATAGCTAGAGAGAAGTACAAGAGTGACTCCCAATATGTCCCCAACCCAAAGTGGTATGATAGAGGCAATCATAATTGGGGATACTACTAATCAAGTGAAAACCAATGAAACATGGATACTTAATCGATGAAGATAATGGATGCTCATCTCATGCCTTAAGTGTTTTATAGACTAAGCATGTTTGGGAAGACATGTTGGTTGATGGAAGCATCATTTTTGGTAAGATCAAGTATCATCCTCTCTATGAGAATACTATTCGATTCCACATGCTATATCGACGAACTTCACAGTGACACTCCCTACCTCCTCTCTAGTATCTAGTCTTGTATTCTTGAGTTTATTTTGGATGTTATATTTCATTAGTGAGTATGACATGTCCAATCTGATTTGGTTGGATTATACCATTGGTGATCATTCCTAATGATGATGTGTTGATTTCCTCCATTGATGATTATGCCCAATGAGAGTGTATGGATCTTTTGATCTCACGAGGTTGGGTGGTGTGGAAAGCACCATTCGGGATGGAGGCTTGTGAATGAAGAGTGGATTTTGCAACATCATTGGTAATAGATTTCTTTTATCTTTCTTTTTTTTTTTAATATGTAATTAGTTAATTTGAAGGATATTTGAGTCATATGATGCACACATCCCGAGATCCTCTAGGTGCACCAAAAATAATATTAAATTATATTATAACATTATGCAAGGTGTACAACACACCTTTTACTAGCATTCTCCCACTTGTAATATACATTGCATAATGCGTAAAAAAGTAACTCAAACATCAACAAGGGAATAATCAATATTACCTCAAATACCATCAGGGAATCAAAGTGATATGTATATGTTCATGTAGTGTCATAAACTATCACTGGTATAATTTACACCTCATGTTTGTGCCCCTACTTTAGTGTGTCTTATCCTCATCCCCTTTCTAGGTCTATTTGTGCCTATTCTCTAGCTTTAAGGCCATGAACAACCTTTTGTGGGTCCAACCATGGGATACAACCTCTTTTAGTATTGTTTTGGTCTTGATTGAAAGAGGGTGGATATCCCATGGTAGGACCCACAAAAGGCTATCATGGCCTCAAAGTTGGAGAATAGGCACAAACGAACCTAGAAAGAGGATGAGGGTAGGGTACACTATAGTAGGGGGACAAACATGAGGTGTAAATTGGACGGGGTACAATTTACGATGCTACAAGAACATATGTAGCACTTTGATTCCTTGATGGTATATGAGACAATAGTGATTGTTCCCTTGTTGATGTTCAAGTTTACTTTTTTATGCATTATGCAATGTATATTACAAGTGATAGAATGTTGGTGAAAGGTGTGTTGTACACCTTAATTTGAACCATGGTGTGGAACGCTCTGGTCTAGACCATGGCGCCCCAAAACGCCATGGTCTTGAGCTCAATTTGAAATGGGGTAGGGGCTATATCTCATCGGTAAGATTTGATCCTCGTGGCTCAGCATGACCATTGAAGGTTAGCCTAATCAATAATTTACCTATAAATCGGGCTATATAAGGACATTATATCAATTCATTCTATATCTAAGTCTCCATCTACAAGCAATCTAAGACTCATGCATCCGTGAAGCATTCATCAAACATTTTTAGATATCTTCAAGGCTGTGTATTCATCATTCAACCATTATGGAGCAAAATTACATAAATTATCATGCAAGCATGTGTGTGTGATTAGGGTTTTGTGTTTTTCATGCCATTTCATACAATATTTGTCATTACATTCAAATAAAAAGCATCATCAGCAGCAATTGCATATTTGAGGTATATCTATTCAACATTTATTTCAGCATTTGCATTATTTCATTCAAGGTTAATTCCTAAACTAGGGTGACTCAATCAAGGTGGGGAGATCCAATGAAGGACATCCCCACCTTGCAGCTTATAACACAAAACACTGTGCAAGATACCAGCAACCGGTAGACACAACACAAGATATAACCAGTAAAATAAAAAGATCAATCATTATCACAGTTTAATGAATTGTATATGCCTTCAGGCGTTACACATGCTGGACCGCAGCCCAGGACTACAAAACAATTCTCACAACTCAAATCTATGATCCATAGATCATCTACTCAACAAATCATCCTCTGGTAACAGTTTGCACCATTTTGCACTGATCCGGACCTTAGTCCTTTTGGACTTCAGTCCCCCCGGACCAAAATCTCTCTGAAAACTACATCTACTCTCAATCTCTTCTTCCTCGAACCTCCGTCTTCCAAAATGAATCCCAAACTTCCTCTTTATACCATCCGCAAGCAACAATAACTAAATCAAGTCAGCCAAGGTCAATCGATTAATGATGAAACATACAAACAATAAGATGTCGGCCCAAATAACCAAGAACGCCTCCAATAATGCATAGAACTTCACAAGAACATCAGTCAAGCCCAAAACAACATCTCTTAATGATCCACAATTTACGGAAACCATCCACAACCCAATTCAGCTTCGCTTTACTCACTACTAGATCAACTGGTAAGAACACACCAACACCGAGACAATACCAGAATCAATATCTCATTGGAAACAAATCCAAATGCCATGAACCTCGAATATGATCAAGGCAAAGACCTCAAGATGATAAATCCAAATCCACAACTCGGAATCCAAAAACATGAAGAAATGCAATGATCTTCAAGCAACTCCATTGTTAACTGCTCCAATCGAATGAACTACTTTGGTGCTCCTGCATCAGACTCTCAAGGTTAATTGAAAAGTGAGTCCCATCACTTGATCTGGTTCGACGATCTATCAGTAGGTACTTGCAACTGCCTCAAGGGTTTGGCAGTCTGACTACAGGTTTCGATTGCCTCTCCTTGGTGAATCTACTAAACCAACCTAAAGTTTGCCTCAGTTCAACGATTTGTTCAAGTCTCCACCTACTAACTACCTCAAGCTCAAGCTTCTAGGTTTGGTGGTCTGCTTGCAAGCCTTGTACTGCCTCAATGTTCATTTATCTAAATAATTCCACAAGATGCCTCAAGTTCTTTTCAATCAACTGGTCCATCAACAGGTTCCTAAGAAACTCTTCCTCCATCAACGGGTTCATAACCAGCTCTGATACCACTTGACACAACCAAGGTGGGGAGATCCAATGAAGAACATCCCCTCCTTGCAGCCTATAAAACATAACACTATGCAAGATACTGGTAGACACAACACACGATATAACTGGTAAAATAGAAAGATCAATCATTATCACAATTTAATGAATTACATATGCCTTCAGGTGTTACACATGTTGGACCGCAACCCAAGACTACAAAACAACTCTCACAACGCAAATCTATGATCCGCAAATCGTTTGCTCAACAAATCATCCTCTGGTAATAGTTTGCATTGTTCTGCATTGATCCGGACCTCAGTCCTTCCGAACTTCAGTCCCCTTGGACCAAAATCTCTCTGAAAACTACATCTTCTCTTGATCTCTTCTTCCTCAGACCTGCGTCTTCCAAAATGAATCTCCAAACTTCCTCTTTATACCATCTTCAAGCAACAATAACTAAATCAAGTCAACCAAGATCAATCGGTTCATGATGAAATGTGCAAATAATAAGATGTTGGCCCAAATCACCAAGAACATCTCCAATAATGCATATAACTTCGCAAGAACATCGGTCAAGCCCAAAACAACATCTCTCAATAATCTACAAGTTACGAAAACCATTTACAACCCAATTCAACTTTGCTTTACTCACTGCTAGATAAACCGGTAAGAATAAACCAACATCGGGACAATACCGGAATCGATATCTCACTAGAAAAAAATCCAAATGCCATGAATCTCGAATATGATCAAGGCAAAGACCTCAAGATGATAAATCCAAATCCACAACTCAAAATTCAAAAACATGAAGAAATGCAACGATCTCCAAGCAACTCCATTGTTAACTGCTCCAACTGGATGAACTACTTTGGTGCTCCTGCATCAGACTCTCGGGGTTAATTGAAAAGTGAGTCCCATCACTTGATCTGGTTTGGCAATCTGTCAGTAGGTACTTGCAACTGCCTCAACGGTTCGACAATCTGACTATAGGTTCTGGTTGCCTCTCCTCGACGAATCTACCAGACCAACTTGTAGCCTGCCTCAGTCCGACAATCTGTTCAAGTCTCCACCTACTAACTGCCCCAAGCTCAAGCTTCTAGGTTCGGCGGTCTGCTTGCAATCCTTGTACTACCTCAATGTTTGACGATCTGAACAAGTCCACAAGCTGCCTTGAGTTCTTTTTAACCAACTAGTCCGTCAACAGGTTCCTAAGTAGCTCTTCCTCCATCAACAAGTTCATAACCAACTTTGATACCACTTGACATAGTCAAGGTGGGGAGATCCAATGAAGGACATCCCCGCCTTGCAACCTATAACACAAAACACTATGCAAGATACTGGCAACCGGTAGACACAACACAAGATATAACCTGTAAAATGGAAAGATCAATCATTATCATAGTTTAATGAATTACATATGCCTTCAGGCATTACACAGGACCACAACTCAAGACTACAAAATAATTCTCACAACTCAAATCTATGATCCACAGATCATCTGCTCAACAAATCATCCTATAGTAACAGTATGCATCGTTCTGCACTGATCCGAACCTCAGTCCTTCCGGACTTCAGTCCCCCCAGACCAGAATCTCTCTAGAAACTACATGTGCTCTCGATCTCTTCTTCCTCAAACCTCCATCTTCCAAAATGAATCTCCAAACTTCTTCTTTATACCATCCACAAGCAACAATAACTAAATCAAGTCGGCCAAGATCAACCGGTTCATGATGAAATGTGCAACAATAAGATGTCGGCCCAAATCACCAAGAACACCTCTAATAATGCATAAAACTTCACAAGAACATCGGTCAAGCCCAAACCAACATCTCTTAACTATCCACAAGTTACAAAAACCATCTGCAACCCAATTCATCTTTGCTTTACTCAATGCTAGATCAACCGGTAAGAACACACCAACATCGGGCCAATACCGGAATCGATATCTCACCGTAAACAAATCCAAATGCCATGAATCTCAAATATGATCAAGGCAAAGACCTCAAGATGATAAATCCAAATCCACAACTCATAATCCAAAAACATGAAGAAATGCAACAATCTCCAAGAAACTCCATTGTTAACTGCTCCAACCAGATGAACTACTTTGGTGCTCCTACATCACAGGCTTTGACAGGAAAACCCCTATTCCCAACAATTTTCCCTTTCTTTCTGTGTGCAGGAAATAGGTACAAAGATATGTTTAGGAGGATCGACATAATTCAAAGAGATGAATAGGTTCACCTTTCAACAACAAGAAATTTGGAGGACCACGGTGAATTGATGCTACTTGGTCCTGAAAAATCAAGTTGAACTTCTTGAAATAGATCTGTAACATCTTATTTTTCTCAAATCTAGTCTTGTGTCTCCGTACGACGACTGTAGCTCACTGTTTCTACCCGATGACTACAATAATCACCTATTTTTCCCCAATCTTCATTAATCAAATTAATTCAACTCAAGTGAGGAGAAAGCCCTATCCAAGGAGCCTGAAATCTAATCATAATCTTTTTCTTACAAGGCTAGATCTATTAGATTCCTCTCCTCCCCAATGTAATGGTGAATTAGGTAATTCAATGGTTTTATTATGTTAATTTAATCCTAACCCTAATTTTACACCATCACAATTCCATCAAGATAACTACAAGAAGAAGAAAGATGACTATAATCTCAATTGAGAATTCTCTTATCCTCCATCATTCCAATGCAAACAGATGAGAACTCATCCAAAGAGATGCCAAACTATAGATATCACAAAGAAGTACAAGCCTTGCCTCAAATTGATATCCCAACACAAACACTCAATGTATTGTTAACAATATGCATTAGTAGTTGTCAAGAAATAATTATCATAGCTCAAATAGCAACCACAAATAGTTGCATACATATATAACTAACCATGCCTCAAAGCCAAGGTATACACATCATAACAAGTAGACATCATTCCATCAACATATACAACTTATAACATGAAATCACAAGCATCAAGTGTCAAACCTATCAATGAAGAACATACACATCTAGGAACTCCCACTGCATAGGTAATATAAAATATAAAAAATGATAAAGGCATCCAAAAATCCACCAATAGAATCACATAGAAAGTATAACAATATTGAGTATTATCAAAGAACATCCACAACGATATGCAAAACCTACAAACAAATATGCTACAAAACAACTCCCGCACTAGTCTTCATAGCTCTCCCAAGTTCTTCACAATAAACAAAGGAAAGAGATCAAGGAACCTCCATGTTGTCACCAAAAAAAAATGAATAACACATTACCATAAACATAGTGATAAGCATAACTCCTGACTAACGTCAAATACAAATGTCACGTGTATAAAACAACTAGGAAGAAAAATAAGGCCAAAGAAAGAACCTACAAATTAAAACCTATAGGATGTCCTTTTGCATGCACCTCTAACTACTAAGCAATTATAATTATAACATCCTCCATACAACCCAAAAGAGAATAGTTTTGATGTCCAAATTGACACATATAACACAAGAAAAGTGGATTTACTTCACTTCTCTTGTAAAAGATAGCAAATTTGAGATCTACCACCTTTCAAGGTCTTTGTAGTTGAATCATAACTATGTTATTTTAAATAGTGGTCAACGTGGTTAATTTTTTCAAGGGGCTTGCTAGTTGGTTATTTTATCCAATACTTCAATTTTTTTGTTTTATTCAATCCTACTCTAATAGTGGTTTCAAAGAAGCTTCAAAAGATTAAACAAAAGATTAAACAAATTATGCAAGAAACAACATGATCAACATCTAACCATTTGATTTCGTTTAACTAATTATTAAAGATGTAAAAAAATTGATACCCTGATCTAATGCAAACACAATCAAAAGTATTAAAATGTAAGATTCAAAGGATTTGAGAATTTATAAGACATGCATTCATTTAATTATAATTACCATATTACATTAAAAAAATAGAATAAATGTTAACACACTCAATTAATAATAATTTTATCTCTTTGATAATTAAGAAAATGAAAGCAATTAAAAAAAATACCACTATCACATGAAAAAGAGAACAAGTGAATTATAGAATAGGTTGCATCTTCATTAATCTTCATAATGTTTCATGAAATCCAGCTTAATTTCATTAGAAATTTGCAATTCTATATAGTTCCAAAATTCTAAATAATAAACTAAAACACTATAGAAACTATTACTAAAAATTTCTAAAATTGATCTATGGATCTCCAACTTATCTTCAACCTTCAAACCTTTCAAATGGTTCATACTTTTACATTTTATAGTTCTCAAAAAGAAAAGAAACTTTTGTCCAAGAACATGCAAACTGGGATATAGGTTGGTATGCAAGCTTTTGTATTAAAATGAGATTCTATTTTATCTCTAGTTCTCCCAAAAATCATTGATCAAATTAAAGATTTATTTCAAGTTCAATGAAAGACTCAAAATACTGAATTTATTCAAAATACTGAATTTATGATCTGTAATGGACTTTACAAAGAATAAAGAATATTCTTTTTTCAAAATTCAAATTATGGTCGTTGCACTCCTTTTTGGTATTTGTATTTGTAGAAATTGGCCAAGCATTGATTTAGCGCCTCTTCATTTGACCCACGGACACAATCAAGCCTACTTTTAGATTTGTTGAATCCTTTTGATATATTATCAACAATCTGAGCCAATTTTTCAATATCTTCTCAAGTTTTTTTGAGACTCATCTTAAATGTTGCATACTTGTTGATAAAATCTTTAGTAACACCCTTAGCTACACTATATTCATGGTTTGCTTTGCCCCTCCAAGAAGCTTGCACAACATTCAAGGAATCCAACCTATTTTATTTGACAAAAATAATGTTGCAAATGTTGGCATTGTTGTCAAAGGTTAGTGTTGTCTCAACTTGTTGTAAATATAATATTTGTAAGTTAGATATGTTGTCATTGATGTCACTGAAGCAGATTGAATGGATATTTAGGATTGACATATTTGAATTGACATTTGGAAGTACTATTATATATTGGTTAGGGTTTGAACTTGTCTACTAGGGTTACCATTTTCCCTCGAGTCCAAAACCATTGAACAATCTAAGCCTAGTTGTTTTTGTTATGATTTGACTAGCTTTGTCCTATCCTTGATTGTTTATGTCTTAAGAGATCATACTTCACGTGATTATTGGTCCCAATTTCTTAGTCTCACCATCCATCCTGAGTCCAAAACCCTTGAACAATCTAAGCCGAATTATTTTTGTTATGATTTTGCTGGCTCTGGCCTATTCTTGATTGTTTATGTCTTAAGGGATCCTACTTCATGTGATTACGAGTCCCAATTTCTTAGCCTCACCATCCATCCTGATCAATCAAAATATTTCTAATATTGCCCTAGGTCCTTAAGCTTGGCTTATGTGGTCTGGTCCCCACTCAGTTGTCTGAGTTAGCTCGGGTTGTTCATTCATTTCATTGCGTAAGTAGAGTGTATGTACTGTTTGCCCACCCCATAATTGCATTGTTGCGCCTATGTGAGAAGTGTCATCATTCCATTCTAGCACATTCTATCATTGATTTTGTGTTGTTAGTTCTCGAGGCTGCGCAATTGTGCCACCTATCTAGTTGTTACAACGCGTAGATAAAAAATATTCATCTAAGTTGTATGCCATGTTAATCCCTGACTCCTTTTTCATTGTTCATGCAAGAGCACAAAAGTAGAATAGTTTGAACCTATGTTGCACATAATTTCCATGTGTCTCGGGCTTGTCGAAGAGATCAAAGCTAGAAAAATAGTGCATATGGATAGTAGATGGATTGCTATGGTGCGAGATGGCTTCGTGTAATGATTTAGCATTAGAGTGTAGGAGATCAACCTAGTTTTGTCTGTGATTGTATGTAAGATATTTCATGGTGGCTTAACATGAGATCGCATGAGTAATGAAGAGGGGCCTTGTTATAGTTGCGATGAAGTGCTTGACTGATGTTGGTAAAAAGACTGGTCGCTGTATATTTTAAAGTGACTCGTCTAATGGCAGTAAAAATGTTTCAACAGTTAGAGATTTTTTTGAGAGTTTCTGTAATTTTAAGTTAAAAGTACATAAAGGAGAGAAAAGACAAAACTAAAATAAAATGACTAAAAGAAATGACAATGATATTACTCAACTAATAACAAATATATTAGATATGAAATGACAATGATATTACTCAACTAATAACAGATATATTAGATATGCAATGACAATGAAAGTGATGAGCAATAATGATGTTACTTTTAATTATACTTTCTACTTAAAATCTTTAATATTTTGTGAACTATTATGCCTGGTGGCAAATATAATGCAAGCATATTTACTCTTTTCTACTATTATATTCTGCTAATTAGGAAGTGTAGCATCCTAAAATTGCGACACTTGCAATTTCGACCGCATTTGGGTCTTCACGATGGCGACACAACACTAAACTTGAATGGAGACCCCGAAACTTGCTCATGACACCAAAAACTGCATTTTCTTGCACCCTGGCCTGAACCTCCTTTGCACCCTGCTGTCCCGGGAGGTGGGACCAGAGCGCCCAGCGCCCTGGTCCTTCAGGACCAGGGCACCCAGCGCCCTGGTCCCCCAGGACCATGGCGCCCAGCGCCCTGGTCCCTGGCCCTATTTTGGGCCCGGTCTCCTATGGGACTTCGGGCCTTTTTGTTTGCAAATTGGAAAATTAACATTTCCTGGTCGGCCTAAGGTCGGGAAAATCAGTCTATCAGCCCTAATTGACAAGTATATAAACTACATTTTCCTCTTTCATTCGATATGATGGAAAAAGCGTGGAAACTATACTCAAGCATTCAAGCATTCAAGCATTCCTTCAAGCAATTGATCATTCTAAGTCTCCATTCAAGGCTAAGTGTTGCATTCAAGACAAGGATTCAACCACTGAAGAGGAGATCACTTACAACACATTACATGCTACAACATACAACATACAACAAACAACAACATCTATACCTTCGCACATAAGGATACAAACATCCTTACAACAAGGTACTAGTACTTGTTTTACATTACGTTTACAACATTTCTCATTTCTTGGTTAATTCCAAAACCGGGGTTTAACCTAAGGGCAAACCCCTAATCCCTAACCCCCCAATATTCTTCGCTTTTCTGTGTGTAGGTTGCAGGTATGCGGCTGAAATTGAAGATCTAGAATCCTTGTGCAGAGACGAACAGATCCCCCTTCATTTCGCGGATTTTTCGGAGGACCGTGTGCACGCCGGGCGCCATCGTCCGTCAACTTTTGCTCAAATTTGTAGGACAGCGCCGTCTCGACATTTTACTGCTAATTCCAGGTCCGCAGCTTCATATCATATCCCTATCTCAGTTTATAAGCGAATCTTTATCACTTTCAATGCATTCCTAGTTCAATCTTTCCATCTACATTCTTTACAAAAGAGGGTATCCTTGCTATCACAAACACTTGAAACTCATATAGAATCCAATCTTGCATTGCGTGGGATTGGATCTTGTGGGTTTCAACCCCTCTTTTGAATGTAAAGTCCCTCCTAAGTGAAAACCATCAACCCTAGTGACTCTCCCTTCTCCCTCCTCGGAGTTGGGGAGGGGAGAACGACTAGGGTTCGATTTTTCCGCTTTATAGGAAGTATGTTAGAGGTAATCTTTTGTGTTTAAATGTCTCACTTTTTGCTTATTAAATGGATGAATGGTCAAATGTTCAAAATGATTGCCTTCATGTTCTATTTTATTTTTTCGAATGCATTTTCAAATGTGTTTAAATCTAACAAACAAACAAAGAGTTTTGAGGTCCATTCAACCATCATTCGAATGATGAACACTCCTGATTGTTCCACCTGGAGAGATGTCCTTGATCTCCTCTACGTTTGTTTCCATCGATTGTTTCATTAACTCTAACTTCAACCTAAAGTTATTAATTTAGTGATTAAGTCTTCTTCAATTTAGTTTTTAGTTGTTACTTTGTTTTAAGTGGGTAACTTTGCTTTTGAAACAAAATAAGGATATGTATAAATATCCCATTGCTTTCTTGTGAAAGCTAGCTAGTTAGTTAAATAGTTTGTAACTTAGCCAATGGTATGAGTTTCATATTTCGTAATCCACAAACATGTTCTACTTCCTTTTGGAAGTTTATTTCAATGAAGATTTGAAGTTGATCCAAGAATCAGTGTGTTATGAATCTCATCGGAGGAAGAGAAGGGTCGCTCAAACGAAGGGAGGTGGTCTTTGTTTAAATTTCATTTATGTTTTGAGCATTGATGTCATTACATTATGCTCTATTCAATTGTGTTGAGTTTGAGAAGATGAAATTGATTGCAAAAGAAATCATAGTTATTCATTTTCCATATTGAAGTACCTTAGTGAAAGGATGCATAGTGTTAAGAATCTTAGTTTTGTAGTTTTATTTAATTTCATTCAATCATGTAATTTGCTTTCATAGTAACTGATGGAAATGATGGAATTTGGAATTAAGAGTGAAACAGAGATTTTATCAGACTGACTCATGGAATTTAGTTGTTTCAATGTTTGATAGAATAGGTTTTAAATTCTACAATCATAAAATAGATTTTGTTTCATGCAAATGTAAAATAGATTTACTTTTCAACATATAACTTAGAATTTAAATTAATAGGAAATTAAAGTCTATTTTAGTTTTAAAGTAGATAATTCCATGAATGAGTCATGATCATGTCTTGTTTAACTCTTGACACAAAAGCCAAAATCTTCCTTAGGTTAGTTCAAGGTTCTTTAACTTAGACTTGTATAATATCTTTATACTTCGAATTTAGCCATAGAAAAGATATCCTGACAACTCCTGATGAAGCATGACCAAACCTAAGTCACTGTTTTACGATGTAAAAACCCCCAACTTTAACCACATCATGTTGGACATTGTTGCTGCTAGGATATGTTATTGTCATTGATGTCAACATATTCCTATGAATTACTCTAGTGTGTGTAGATTGGGAAGATCTTATGATTTGGTTTGTAGTTTTGTTTTGTTGATCAGTGCATTGCAAAGTTCAGTATTTCCTCCAGTATATTCCGGTGTGATCCGATCTTGTGCTGAGATTTTGGGATGATCTTGTGTATCTTCATGTCAGATGGATTGTGATTTGGTGCTCTACAAGTTATATTTCTTCATGACAGTTGCTGATTGGTTGTGTTCTTGAGTTTTCAGATGTTGATCGATGAAGATTTGATAAGTGGTGTTGGTGTAGCTATTACTGATGATTCTAATGTGCTTGCTGGTGTTTCTTAATCATTTCCTTTTTTTTTTATGATTTGCATTGATCGTTGTGCGAGTTCTTGGTGGTTTTCATGAACCGGTGATGATTTTCGTGTTATGCAGCATTTCTAGTGGTGTAGCATGTTGTGGTTGATCTTGGCATGATTTCTGGTGGACCTGAGCATTGGGGAATTTGAATTAGGTCCATGCTATGTCATGTAAATCACTTTCTTGGTCCGGTGGTCGATCTTTGTATCGTGTGATGTGATTTTGTAATTGTAAGGTGAGGGTTTAGCCGACCTTGTTATCAAGATTAAGAATTGTATATATAGGTGATATATTCATGTAATTTAGAGATAGAGGTTGTGTCTGTATTATTAGAGAGTGGTGTATGTGTGATCAAGTGATTTATCTTTCAGTGTTGTGATTGAGGAGAGTTTGGTGTTGCAGAGAAGACAATTGTGCTTAACCAGAACTGTAATCAGGCATTTGGAGATGCTATTCTTTCAGTTCATTTCTTTCAGATTGTATTATGAATCGTGTTGTAAGTCATTGAGACTTCCTTGAGGGTTGGAGCCTTCTAGGTCATTATCTTTTGAGTAGTGAGCTCTAGGCAGTGTTCCTAAATGCATGTGCATTCCCCATTGTAATATTTTCACATACTATTGTAGAGTATCATCTTATTGTGGTAGGTTCTAACCATGTTTTTTCCCTTAACCGGGTTTTCCACGTCAAAATCTTGGTGTTGTGTGTTGTTCTATTAATTTGCTTATCTTTATTATTGTTGCAGTTTATCAGATCTGTTTTTGTAGTTAAGTTTGTAGATCCGATGAAAACTGATTCACGCCCCCTCTTAGTTTTCCTCCTCTTTGTTGCTAACATGTCCTTATCACATATAGCTTTAAGACACACCCAGTTTGATATTAAAAAGAAATTAAATGGTGGAAGTTGTGACATCAATGACCTTGCCCACCATTTTTGGTGTCGTTTCTGTGGAATAAAAGATTCGGCTACCACAGTTAGAGTTGTAGTGTTGATAATGAAAGAATTGAGTAGTTGATGAGAAGATCTACAGTTCAATTTGGAATATTTCTTCCAAGACATTACAATCTTGATCAATTGCAAGAACAACAACAAAATGATTTTGCAGAACAAATCGAACAATTTGAACAAGAAGAAGAAGAAGAAGAAGAAGAAGAAGAAGAAATGGGCGACCATGTAGCAGCTGAAGATCCCCCAATTAATAAGACATTTTCATATCCTATTAATTTGAATATAGGAGAGCATGAGCCTCGTATGAAAAATATTTCACCCTTAGTATTACCAAATTTTAGAGGAAGAACTTTTGAAGATCCTGATCAACTTCTCTTTTCAAATTTAAAGTCTTTTGTTAGACCTATGACTACACATTCGATAACTAGAAGTTGAATTTATTTCCTTCTACCTTACAAGAATTAGGATTAAGATGGTTTATGGGAATATGAGATGGTTCTATCTCAACATGGCAGGAGATGGAAACTTTATTCTTGGATAAATACCAAGATTATTGTCGAGTAAGAGATAGGAAGGATGAATTGTTTCAAATGAAGTAATTGGAAAAATAGAGTTTGGAGGATTATGTTGATAGATTTATGTTTGTATATAAAATATGTGCTAAAGGACTCAATTATGATATCAGTCGAATAATTTTCTTACGAGGAATTGAATATGAGTCTAGAGAAGCTTTGATATTTAATAGAAAAGGAGATATAAATCAAATTCCTTTGGAATAAATTATTGGTATATGTAGAAATTACTCTACGACCGGAGTTAGGAGTAAAGATTCTAGAAGAAACAAAGCTTTAGGGCTTGATGTATCACAAATAATGGAGGAATTAGCAAACCTAAAAAATCGACATCCTCCTCAATCTTGATACTCAGGTAGACAAGAAGAACATTGAGCCTTTAGCCATTTACCATTCTAAATGTAGGGGAAAACATCTTCTAAGGGAATGTCCATTAAATTAGGTAGATCTTTGTGAAATTTGTGAAAAGAATCATGTAACTAGCTCTTGCAACCTTTTACTAGAGATTAAAAATCATTTGAAGAAACCTCCTATGATAGAATAAGAACTTAATTATGTTGGACAAAGATCTCAGAATTTAGAGTTGAATGCCGATTCAGGATAATTTGGTCCAAAGAATAATTAGAATTCAAACAGTGGCAAAATGCTAATCAATGGAACCCTTCCTATCAAATGCAACCACCCCCTACATCATGGGGACCTCCAAAGCGGGTTAGTCCACAATGGCAGCCTAATCCACAGTCATGGCAACAAAATCAATTTCAATTTCAACCATGGAAAAAACAAGGTCCAAAATGACCTTGGGGACAACCTCCACCTCTTATCACATGAAAAAATACTGCTAATGAATAGGTGAATCAACCTCAAATTCTAGCTCAACCTATTCCAAATCCCAAGAACAATCATCCTCGATAATCATTTAATATTGATTACAATCCTCCTACTTTGAACGTAATAGAAGTTGATGATATTCAACTAAAAAATTACAACATTCCTTCAAAGCTTTGTGCTTTGGACAAGGAGGGGGAGACAAGTGAAGAATCTCAAGAAAAAATGAGAATTCTGATAAAAAGGAAGTAACTAATCAAGCCCCGTATCCAGAGTGTTTGAAGACATCACAGATAGCTCTTGATTCCTCCTGACATGATCATATTAGTATGTCAGACTCTCCACTTCTTCGTGAACTAAAAAAAATCAACATAGAGATTCCTTTGTTACAAGCCATCAAGAACATTCTAGAAATTAACCAACTTGTTAAGTTACTTTGTGTAAGAACACCTGGAAGAAAACACAAGTTTCTTTCCTATTATCCTCATTTTTTAACGTTAGCAAAAATGAGGGTACCCCATAAAATTTTGTTCGTTTGTGGTTTTTCCTGCTCTATAGTTCACTTTTCGAGATGTTTTGTGTAGTCAAAAGCGTGTTTTTCCTTGTTTTATCCCTTTTTCGCTTTTTGTGAACTCTAGGTATGATTTGGGTCCTTAAACGTGATTTACACCAAGTTTCACAATTTAGGTGTACACCTCTTTTGGCTGATTTCACCTTTTAGATGCAATTTGGGTCTATAAACCTTAATTACACTTCATTGGTGCAATTCAGGTTTATAAACCCGAATTGCACTTATTTAATACACTTTGAATTATTTATGGGATTTTTGAAGAGTTGGTTTAGGAGTATTTTATCTTCATTTGAAGACCTATTTATCTTCTTAATCTTCATTTTAATCTCTCAAAGATCGAATTTGTGGCTAAAAGGAGAAGCATTCTCAACTTCCATTTCTGGGTATGAATTTCTTCCCTTTGATTTAGGGTTTTTATAACCCTTTTCATTTTACTCTTTTCATGAATTTATGTGTTAATTAAATTGTTTTTCATAGCTTTTCACCCGATCATATCTATGATCTGAGTCAGGTTTTTGTTTTAATTCATCGATTTATATCAATATGGTGTTGTGACAAGGTTGTAGGCCCGCCATGCACCATTGATTGGTCTATGGCGGGTTTGCAACCTCGCCACAACACCAAGTTTTACCTACATGCTATATTTTTTATACTGTGAAGTTGTGGAGGACAGTGTGTGGCGGGTTGCCGACCCGCCACATTGTTTTTATATCATAGTCTTCATTGTGGTGTTGACAAGGCCTTCGCCCTGCCACGTGATCTATGACGGGTCAGAGACCCCAACCATCACCCCACCGTGCCCTAGTTTACTTGCAATACTTCTATGGTGTTTTGCGGGGCCGTAGGCCCGCCATACATCATGAAGTGGTGTATGTCGGGTCTATGACCCCACTCGACACCACTTCAAAATGTTTTAAGTGCAGTGTGGGCTTATGAACTTGCGCTGCGTTATATGATATTTATGCCATGTTCTAAGTGTATGGTGGGTCTATAGATCTGACCAACACTTTGGTGCTTTTTTTTAATGTGTGTATTTCAGATCTATGGGTCCGAATTACACTTGTTTTTGGGATTTTTTCCAAAGTGTAATTAAATTATTTTTAAATGAATTTTAATTACTTTCATTTTTTCTACACTTTTATAAATGATTTATTTCAAATATTTTAATTTGAAATTCGTTTATTTGCACACACGTAAATGGTAATTTTTCATTCCATTTACTTTGGAAATATTAAGTTATTTAAAAATAGGTTTTTGAAAAACCTAATTATCTCAAATGTGTTATTGTTTGAGTTTGTTCAAATCATATGAACAAAAATGTGTTGGCTTGATGATTGATGATATGATGTAATAGGTTTATTGATGACTTGTTTTATGTTCTCATTGATGGCAACTATGTTTTGATAGTCATCTAAGTCTTTTAGGTCAACTGGTAAAGCAGAACCGGTAGAGGAGATAGTTTATCAGTGAACCGACAAATAGGATTTCAACCGGTAAACAGGAACAAAGTTGTATTCAAGCAACTGGTATGAGCGATTAATGAAGAGTTAGGTGATGAAATTCTGTAGGAGTATTGGAGATTGAATTAGGTAGCTATGTTTCACACCGCAACGACAGATTCAACATGATGAGCAAGTTATGATGTACAAAGCAGTCAATCATGAAGAACAACTAACTGATAGAACAAAGTCACTAAGATCGCTAAATCGGTAACAATTATGTTTTATTTTCGGCGTGTTATGTTGGTGGCCGACATAAGTAAAGCATGTAGTGAAAGATTGACTAGATTCATTGAACCTAGGAAATTGTTCCAAGATTGTAAGCCGACTAAGTTGATGTTTGTAAAAAGTGTGATGAGTTATGAGATGATGTATGAGATCGTAAGCGAATATTGAGAGTTTGATTGTGCAGTAATTTGAGAATCTCTGTATTGATGTGTTGTTGAAGGAAACTGAAGCGAACCTTATCAAGCACAGAGGTGCTACATACATATCATTTTACTGTTGTTTTTCTAACAATTGCCGTAGTCAAATCCCCTAACCGAGTAGGTCCTAACAGGCCCAAAATTGTAAATCCCCTAACAAGGTAGTTCATTAACTTGAGTCTAAATCCTCTTGCAAGGTTTCTCCTAATAGGGCAAAGCTTTTAACAGGGCTGAGGTAAATTCCTTAACCGGGTGACTCCTAACAGGGTCTGCTCCTAACCAAGCATATTTGTATGACCTTAACCAGTCAAAGATTTCTATTCTGTAGATAGTGAATCTTGTGGGTACTAACTCCCATCGTGGTTTTTCCCTTTTGAGTTTCCACATATAAATCTTTGTGTTATGTGGAGCTTGATATATTGGGTGTGAGCTTATGTGGTGATATTTCTTTTATGTTTATTAAGCTTTAAGTTATTTAAAGTGGTGATCAGATTTGTGTTGTGGTTTTTACTTGCACTGATTCACCCCCCCTCTCAATGCCTTACAAGTTTATCAAAATGAATTGATCAAGTATATCATGTTGATACTAATGAATTTCTCTTTCTCTCAGTATTGGTATCATAATAATGATAGAGGTATCTCCAAACAAAAGAGGGATGAAATTCAAGAAGCAAGACCTACATCTGGTTTTTCCTTCTTCTTCAGTTACTTCTAGTATTGATCATATTAGAGACACGAAGATAGGTCATGTTGACCTAGAAGAATTTGTGAAAAGAATCAAGAAACCATCTTCATATCGAGATATGGAAGTAGTTATCAATAGTGGTATACACTTAGTTGCAACTTTTCCCATGTCAATACAGGATCCTGAGTTTGTGATGACAGTGGCGAAGCATTTTGATCCTGAAAGGAAAAGCATGAAAGATGAATCTGGAAAGAAGTTAATAAGGCTCAATGAAGAGTTCTTTGATTTAGTGTTCAAGTGTTCGAGTTTTGAGAGATATTCAAATATCACTATGCAGTCAGTTGTAGCTTACTTTGACAAAAATTTTGACAAGTGTAGGCGTATTATGAATGACAATTGGCTTAAAAATCCAAGGTCAACTATCACAAGATGGCCTAAAACTCTTCCCAGGTGTTACTTCATTGAAGAAGTCAATGATATGATAACTCTTTTAAGTAGAGTTAAAGGACTTCCTACTTCTTATACTTTCTATAAGTGGATGTAACAATACATCCATGTGATCAGACAGAATAAAGAGAAGATGTTTTGGGGAAAGCAAATCAATGATTCCATTTGTGAACAGCTCACCAAGGTTCCCACTACTCTATAGTTCTACATGACTTCTTACTTGGTGTACGTTGCGACTTCAATGAGACACTTTCCTAGCTTAACTACTACCGGTGACAGAAGGCAAGTTGAGGTACATGAATACTATACCCAGTTGGTCTTGAAAGAAAGTCATAGTCATTTTTGAAGTGTCAATGATGCCTTATTTGGTTATTATATGGTTATGATGGATAAAAAACTATATAATAAGAGGGTGTCTGATCACGCATGGGAAGTTGTCAATTAATATGGATGCACGTTTCTTCAGTTTCCAAATTTTACCTATATTAGGGTTGGATGTTTCAATGGTGAGCCCTTCATGCTCCCTAGATATCATTCTAACAAGATTGTGTTAATGGAGCTTGCTCGTCAGATGAATGCAATACACGAGTCCCAATCTGGTTCTCATAAGACAAGTTTGAAATTATCTATCTCCATTGGAAGATATTCCATCAATTCTATTTTCAAGGCCAGAGTCATGGAGGATGAGATGAGAAGAGTCACTATGAGATTTTTCAAAGCCATAAAGGACTTTGACTATAGGGGTATGAGAAACAAACTGAAGAAGGCATATGTGCATGTTCATCGTATCAAAGACATTTGGGTTGATTGTAGGATCGAGCATGATATAAAGAAACTTGATTATTGTTGCATGATGGTTGAGAAAATTAAAAACTTTGGTCTTGTTGATGTTCCTAATGATCTGGAAGAGGATGGTGATATCTTGGATCCTTTATATGAAAAGAACATGGTTTATTCTACTCCTTTGCCTCTTATTTAGTGGTCACAAAAGGAGTGTATTTCCATTAGAGCACATTTTTAGAGTATTCTCGGGAATACTAATATTTGGTTATATTTGCATGGTGTTCTTCTAAAACCTTTCTCCTCTTGTTCTGATGATGGCACTCCTAGCTCAATGGGAAATAGATCTAGGATTAGAACCAAGAACAAGCGGGATGTTGTGGTTCCAGCGAAAGCTCCTAGATTCAAATTCACAGTTGGATCCAAGAAAGGTAAATCTCAAGGAGAGCCTTCATGTTCTAATGTTCAAGAGATATTAGAATTGGATTTACCAAATGAGCAAGAGGAGGGTGAACTTCCCGATGAAGAGTTAGTTCATGAACAATAAGTTGATCAGGAACAAGATGAGTTGAATGTAGAAGAGTTGCCACAAACAGATGAACCTTTACTCTAGGTATCTTCTCCTACATCTACATTGCAAGTTCTTGTCTCTACTTTTGATCCCGAGCCTCTGATATTTATAAGTGTTGTTTCATCAAGTGTTATTCATTATCATCATCATCTTCTAAATCTACCTGTTCCGGTTGAACCGGTACAACAACATTCTCTTTACCAGTTTCAGGTTTCATCAGTTCTAGTTCCAAAATCTGAATGCAAGGATCTTCATCCTTTTTCTCCACACTGGTTTCCCTTGAGACTTCAGGATACTCATCCAATTGAATATCAACACTCTCAATAATTATTTGTATCCGGTTTTTATAACATTTGTAGGCCTTAATCTTGGTGGAGTAACCAAGAAATATGCCTTCATCACTTTTAGCCTCAAACTTACTAACATAGTCACATCTCTTAATAAAACATTTACTACCAAATATCTTAAAATAACTGACATTAGGTGATCTACCATACTAGTATTCATAAGGAGTCTTATGCTTACCTCTTTTTACCAATATCCGGTTCATAGTGTAGACAGTTGTGCTGACAGCTTCTCTCCAGAAATTGTTTTCTACACCTCCTTGTATCAACATCATTCTAGTAGCTTCAACAAATAACCAATTGTTCCTCTCTACAATACCATTCTGTTGTGGTGTCCTTGGTGCAGAAATCTACCGTTTGATACCATTTTCTTCACAATATCTAGTGAATTCCATAGAAGTGAACTCACCACCTTGATAAGTCCTCAGACACTTTATCTTCTTGCCACTTTCCTTTTCAGCTAAGGCCCTGAATGCCTTGAACTTACTAAATGCTTTTGTTTTATCCTTCAAGAATGTGACCCACATCATTCTTGAGCAATCATCAATGAAGATCATAAAATATATGTCACCTTGAATACTTTTGGTCCTTATTGGTCCACAAAGATCTGTATGAACCAAATCTAACAGATGTTTCGCTGAAAAATATTTGCTCTTAAAAGTTGAGGATGTCATCTTTCCCAACTGACATTCCTTACATAGAGCATTAACTGGTTTGTCCAACTAAGGCAAACCTCTCACTATCTCAGACTTACTCACTTTAATAATGTTATCAAAATTTATATGACAAAATCTCCTATGCCAAAGCCAACTATCATATATTTTCGCAATTAAACAGTTGTTGACTTTAGGATTTAGGTGAAACAGGTTACCTTTAGTCTGCTTGCCAGTTGCAATCAGTTCACCTTTCCTCCCATAGATTTTCCATATTCCATTCTTAAACTCCAATGGATATCCTCTGTCATTGAGTTGTACAACACTCAAAAGATTATGCTTTAATCCTTCAACCTAATAGACATCATCTTCATTGCTCTTTCCATTAAGAGAAATAGTTCCCTTACCTTTTACCATGCATGGTGAGTCATTACCAAATCTCACAAATTCGCCATCAAATTCCTTCAAGGTAAGAAATTTGCTCCGGTCACCGGTCATGTGGTGTGAACAACCACTATCAATGATCCAATCATCAGAATTATCCATACGAGAAACTAATGCTTTCTGATCAGATGTTCCTCTTTAATAGCTACAAAAACAATGTCTTCATTAGCATCTCCCTCAGATTCCTCATTAGTGATACCACCATCAACTGCAATGAGACAATCTCTTTTGCCTTTTCCCTTGTACTTCTTAAACTTCTCATGGTTGTGCTCATTGTCACCATTAGGACAGTTAGCTGCAATGTGTCCAATCTTGTTGCATGCAAAACATTTCAAAGGTAATTTACCTCTATACTTACCGGTGCCTCTAGGCAACCGCTTGGCCAACAATGCTTCAAGCTCAACCAAACTATCTTCATCATCAAGTTCTCTGCTGGATCTAGATTCATAGTTGTGATTGACATCTCTACTTTTCCTCATAGATGGGTTAGAAACTGAAGCTCTAAATGTAGATTCAGATTTCTGAACACTATCATCATAACCATTTAATTCAAAAGCAGTAAGCTTACCAATGATAGAGTCAAGAGTTACCTTAGTTTTGTCAATAGATTTTAGCTCCTAAATGGCTGCAACTCGGATAACGTAGACTGGCAGAAGGGTTCTCAACACCTTGCTAATCATTGTGGAATCTTCCACTTTACCACTAACACTCTTGATCTCACTAACTATCTCTTTGATCCTCTGACCATATTGTTGTATATTCTCACCTTCAGCCATCTGCATGTCATCAAATTTTCCTCTTAGACTCTCTTCTTTGGCAATCTTCACATGCTCATCACTGCTATAGATCTCTTAAAGTTTTTTCCATACCTCATATGCAGTCTCCAGACCATGGACATATACATACTCTGCATCATAAAAAGAACTGATAATGGCCTCCAGTGCTTGATTGTTTTCTTGTTGCTCTTTCTTATGATCATCAGTCATAATTCCACTAGGTGCAACATATTGAGTACCAACATGTTCCTAGTATTGACTTCCTAGACTCTTGATATAAATTTTCATTCTATCACTCCATATCCTGTAGTTCTCTCTATTAAACTTCAGACCTTCTTTCTTCATCATATTCTATAGGATCTTTACCTCAAGTTGTTAGGCTTAGACCTTAGAGGACCTAAAATGCTCTGATACCAATTGATGGTATGATGAAAGAATAAGGATCTGGCCAACTACTGAGAGGGGGGGGGGGGTGAATCAGTAGATGGAAAACTGACAAAAACTTTCACCAATCTCTAAAACAACCTCTCAAAGAAAACTCTAAATTGAACTTCAAATGCAATATTATTGACAAGTTAAAACATATTTCATATTGTTGTTGGTTAACATAATATATCAAAGTGGATTTAGCAGTTAAGCAATTCAACCATAGTAAACATAACCACAAAAACATTCACCACTTGACACAATATTTTTGGTGTGGAAACCCAAATGGGAAAAACCACGGTGGGGATGAATACCCACAAGTATTCTGAACTCTTCTGAAGTTCGCCCTGTTAGGAGCCAAGCCTGTTAAAGCTTAACAATAAGTCTTGTTAAGAACAAATCATGTTAGGGACCACCGGGTTAAGGGATTGACTATAATGCCCTATTAGAAGCAATACCCTGTAAAGAGTAACCTCGGTAGAGGATTTGAAATCCAAGGTAATGGATCACCTGGTTAGAGGATTTGAATAACACTAAGCTTGTTAGAGCTTACCCAGTTAGGGGATTTAACTGTTGTAATTGTTAGAAATCAACAGGGGTTTGCTAATCTATTTGAATAGCACTACACTTGCTTGTTCAAATCCTTTTCATGCTCCTATTTTCCTTTACACATACTGCAGATACATCATCTAGTTTGACAACCACACTCTCTTACTCTCAACTACAAATTGCCAACTCTTCAACAAAACAACTCATCGACCTTATAAACAAAACAATAGGTCGGTAACACATCACAAACCTAATTCTCTCATAGATATTACAAATAAATCGGTTCAAGTATGATCGTTGGATTACATAACAATCATTGCACATCATTCAAGATAACCTCGACTACTCCTTGATCATCGCTTCATCGAACACTGTAACTCATCACACAGTTTACATTACATGCAATGAAATTGCTCGTTCCCAAGATAAAAACCGTTATCTCTATGCACCAAAAACCATTTGAAACTCTTCTCATACAACATGCATACGTGTCATAATCATTACCGCTCATCATCAGATCATAAACCAATACAACCAATTCACCAAACTTCATCGGTTAGGGTTTAGCATATTAACAGGTAGGTTTTACCGGTTCACCTCTCCATTTCATAGCAATATCGGTTTCCTCCACAAATTCACCTACCGGTTGCAGTTCCCTTCACTAGCTCTTCCTACCGGTTACAAAACAATATTATAACATCATCATTACCAGTTAATTGACATCAATGACAACATAACATTTCATTAATACAATCTTCATGCAAATGCCAACAAATTTATTTTTAGAAGAGAAAGAATTTTTGAAAATAATTAAATATTTTACTCTTTAAAATACAAACATTTGAAAAATCACATCAATTTATAAATTATTTTGATAAAATAAATTTTAAAAATATTATATTGTCGCAATAATATTTATTTTTTAAAAAAGAAAGAAATTTTGAAAATAATAATATATTTCTCTTTATGAAATACAAATATTTGAAAAATCATATTAATTTATAAATAATTTTGATAAAATAAATTTCTCTAATATAATGATAATGCAAAAATATCATTGTAGACGTATAAAAATGACCACTTTCCTAAGTGAATATTTAATATTCATTTTAACCTCATTCCTTTATTTAATTAAATTATTCACATTCATCTATTTGATTAAATAAGTTATTCAATTTATTTAATTAAATTCACCTAAGCCTTTCATAGCCTTTAATTAAATAAATCACTTTATTTAATTAATTCCCCTTTTAATTAAATTTACATTTAAATAAATTGTTCATATCAAATTGAAGAGGGGAAAAAGACAAAAGAAGAATGAAGGGACAAAAGGAGGCTAGAATGCAAATAAACCAAACAATGACACAATACGAATGCAAACAACCAACTTTATACCTTGTCTTTCACCTCTCCCTCGGATTGAGCTTAATGAAGTGGATGATGAAGATGCGCCCTTGATGCTCCACTTGATGTGCTCCTTGATATGGATGTGGATTGCTCTCCAAATGCTCAACGAAATTATGTTTGGATTGGATTTGGATGATGAGGATGAATGAGATGAATTAGATTAGATGAGAGGATATTTGGGCATTATGAGGGTATGATAGGAAGAAGATAGAAGAGAAATGGGCAGCATGACAATGTATGAGAAGTGGATTGTTTGCGAGGAGAATAGGATCCAATTTATAGATTGAATGAGGCCAATGGAGGGCCAAGATTGATTTGATTATAAAGGGTTGAGATTGATTTGAGATAGAAGGCATGGATCAAAGGTACCTTGGGAAAATAAACAGGAATACAAAATTCCTTGGAAAAAGGGGGGAGAAATTTGAATTTCAAATATGAGGAATTAAAAATTCCAAAATAAGGATGCATTGAGGGATTCAAAGAAATTTGAATTTCTTTGAGAGACTCAATGCTGATGTGACATGAGTGGGAATTAAAAATTGATGGATAATGATAAGCATGATTATGAGATATCCTAGAAGGATTAATTAGGCTAATGAGATTAGGAAAAGTGATTTGTAGGAATCACATGACTAGGTTAATTAATTAGAATTAATCAACTGAGTGGGTTTAGAGGAAATAATTATTGGAGGGGACTTTAGAGGAATAAGGGAATAATTAATTTATTTGATAAATTAATTATTGGACAATAGTGACAGGATTAATTAAATTAGATTTAATTGATTCTGAGAGGAATAAGGATAACACAATTAAATTAATTAATTATGTTGATAGGCCTAAATTAATTAAATATTAATTTTAGGTGTCACATCCCTAAACAAAGGGAAGTCACTTCTCAAACCCTCAAAGTCTTTGAAAACCATTAAAGGTTTTATGTCTTCAACAAGTTAACCTTGAAAGTCTTCCAAACCATTAATGGTTAACTCAACCCTCTTGCATGATTAGAGACTTTCTCTCTAACTCAACCCTCATCTAACCCAAGGGTCTCATCAAGCATTCATTGGTTTGACCATGCTTATTCCTTTAACCCTTTCACAAGAGTTTATCCTTTGGGTAAAAGCTTTATCCAATGGATATTCTTAACCCAACCTTAGCCCTTACCCCCTAGGGTAACCATGAGGTCTTCTCAAGTATTTAATGCTTCTTACATCTCCTCTCAAGCAGTCTTATGTTGACAATTGTTACCATTTCATTGGTGAGAATTGTAAACATGGATTGATAACTTTCAATCCTGGCCCTTGATAAGATTTTCAATCTTGACCATTCATTGCCCTGTTTTTCCTATAAATAGATCTCTCATTTCTCCATTTTCATATCCAAGTCTTTAGTATCAAACTTATAGATATTTTACTAAGCATCTAATCTAAATTATTTTAATCAAGCATTTAGCCTCTCTTTGAATAGAAATCATCTAAATAAGCATTTTTAGAAGCATTTCTAATTATCATAGCATTATCATATTAGACTAGCATACCATGTTAGGATAGTTGTTACTAACCATTTCATCTTATTATCATATCCATGCTAGTTTAAATCATATTAGATTTAGTATCATGCATAACTAGGAATGCATTCATGCTAAATTGATCAATATCCCTCGTTCTCATGGTTGTCATCCCTAAGTCACTTTGCTCAGTGATTAGAGAGCAAAGGCATTGACTTGAGGGGTCTTGTGAGATAGAGAACAATGGAACATCCCTTGGGAAGTTGAGTTATTCAATATAATTCCATAACTTGCACCAAGAGTCTCATTGGTGTGTGGACTATTTTGAAATCACATTTTCCGTTTCACCCCCCCACTTTTCCCGCACACAATCATATTCTCAAAATTTCTTATAATTGAATTTGAAAAAAAAATATCATTTTTTAAATATCTTTATTTTCATTAACAATCTAAAATTTTCAATAAGCATAGAGATTTAGATTTTGTGATGTTGCAAGAGTTAAAAGCTACTTATTTCATCCTAGAGGTTAATCTGGAGTTCATATGGAGAGACTCTATCAAGATCTACTCGGATCATGATAAAGGTAGAGGTGGAGTTAGGCTACTCATCAACCCCAAATGGAGAGGGCACATCATAAGTCAGGGGCACTCTCCTTGTAATAGAGCTTCCTGGGCATCACTCAACCTAAATGATTCTATTATAGGTGTATTCTCAATCTATGCAACCAATGATTATAGAGAGAGGACTACATTATGGGACTGGATTGCCTCTCTTCCTGACATTCCCTGGATCATTGGGGGTGACTTCAATATGATCGAGAACCTTGAGAATAATTCTGAAGGATTTACTATGGAGTGGAAAGGGGCTAGGAAGCTTCATTGGGAAAGGATGAAGAATTGTAAAAATCTCTTTGACCCCCTCCTAGGCAATAAACAATCTACAAAAGGGATATGGTATACATGGTGCAATTTTTATTTTTTTTCTAATGCCTGGTAAACTTTTTAACCTGACCAGTGACGCTGGCATGACCCACCCTCCAACTCCACGTGAAATGCTTTTGACCCGGAGCTATGAACCAGTGAGGCCACAACCGGGGGACCTCATCCCCACACTTCACTTGTTCAAACCCGCGAGCACAACGACCCAGCGAAGACACAAGGCCTGCGAACACAATGGCCAAGCAGGGGTTTGAACCTTGGTGGTCGCTTCACCAACGAAGTGTTTTAACCGTGACACTACATGTACGAAGACAATATACATGGTGCAATTACCAGAAAGGACACAAGATTTATTGCAGATTGGATAGATTTTATGCGAATAGGGATTTTTCTCGTTTACACTGGATGATAAAGGAAATGTTGTTACAGTTTGGCCAACTTCTCTTTTTGACCACCACCCGATCATTTCTCTCATTAGGTTTGGAGACTCCCAGGTTAAGAAAGGAAATGGAGGGGATAAATTCATCCTTAATACCCATCTCCTTAAGGATTAGGATGTGTTGTCTATAGTTAATATTGTCAAGGTGATTAATAAAGGGGATAAGAATATGCAATCTCACATCAATAGATGGAACCGTAATGTTAAGAGTTGGCAAAATCTACTCCAAACTATTAGGCAAAAGAGAGCTAAAGATAGTAGGTTTCAGGAGAAGGTGCTTACGGATGAGTTGCATAAGTTTGAAGTGGATATTCAGATCAATCCAAGTGACCTTGAGCTATTTGACAGAGTTTCTCAAGCAACGGATGCCTTGAGGAGGCATCAGTAGGTCAAGGTTAGAGGAGCAATGATTAGGGCCATAACGCAGTGGATGCAATTTGGTGACAAGGGTTCAAAGTTTTTCTTCAATATGCTCAAACAGAAATAGAACAGAGAAAAGATTGATAAGTTATGTATTGACAGTAAGGAAGTAGTGGAGATAGATGATATTAAAAAGGCTTTTCATTTCTTCTATAAGGAGATTTTTTCCTCTAATGACTCTCCTAACTCTAGAAGATCCAGGGAAGGATGTAGACAGTTTATCCTGAAGAAAATATCTGATCAAGACTCTTAGCTACTAGATCAAGCCATATCGATCAAAAAAATTAAGAATGCCATAAGAGCCCTCAATAATGACGAAGCACCAGGCCCAGATGGCTTGCCTTTCGAATTCTATAAAGCTAATGAGGAATGGATTAGTCATGATCTTTTTGAGATATATAGTGAAGCTCTTGAAAAAGGTTCCTTAGGTAAAAACATTAATGAAGGAATTATCAAACTACTTCCTAAAGAGGGAGATAAAATGCTTATTAAAAACTGGAGACCCATTACACTCCTCAATGTGTCATATAAAATTTTGGCCAAAGCCCTTGCTCTGAGACTTGAAGGTGTGTTACCTAAATTCATCTGCCCTACGTAGAGTGGGTTCATTAAGGGAAGGTACATTTTGGAAAATCTGATTACCAGTTGGGAAGCGATGGAGTGGGCTAATATTTCCAAGCATAAAACTGCTATGTTCCTTCTAGACTTTGAGAAAGCTTATGATAGAGTGGAATGGGAGTTTGTCTTGATGATGTTAGAAGCTTTTGGGTTCCCTAATAAGTTATGTCGTTATGTGAGGGTTTTGCTCAAGGATGCCTCTGCGCAGGTTGAGGTAAATGACTCTACTCAGGTCATTAAACTTGGGAGGTCCATCAGACAGGGTTGCCCCCTCGCCCCAACCTTATTTGTTATTGCCTCTGATGCGCTATTTCTACATTATGAGATATTGCACTATATCCCCTAGGGTTAAAGGTGTTGAGCTTCCTGATGGGTCTGATTTGGTTAATATACAATTTGCAGATGACACTGCATTATTTATTGAACTTACTAAACAAAATATGGAGTCCCTGGTTAGAAAGATGAAGTTTCTAGAGGAGATTTCAGGGCCCAAAATTTCTCAGCCTAAGTCCACCTTGCTTGGGTGGAGAGAGGACCCGCCAGACTGGCTTCTGCAATTTGGATTTCAGTGGGGGGTCCCAATAAGATTGTCAGATATTTAGGGATCCCCTTCTCTATTTCTCCGTCTTTAAAGGACGTGTGGATGTGGGTAAGAAACAAAATTGATAAGAAGCTACATAAATGGAACAACGGATATTTATTGCTGGATGGGAGAGTGCAAGTGTGCCAGAAGATACTTTCATCATATAGCATCTACTATTCATTTGTTTGGATGTTTTGCAATTATCAGATCCTTGAGATCTAGAAGGTTATTAGGAAATTTTTGTGGTCTAATGGCAGAGGCAATAACAAGAAACATTCAGTTAAATGGGCCTGGTGTCATTTTGAGAAAAAGATGGGAGGACTTGGGCTGAAGGATTTGAAACTCCAAGGGATTTCACTGGCTGCTAAATGGATCTTTTAGGTTCTTGAAGGCAATGAACCATGGAAAATATTGGTTAGGAACAATATTAAGAGGGTTGTTACTAAGGGGGCGAAATCTTGGAAGTCTTTACCCTTTTGTGACCTGGTTGTTGGGGGGTTCTCAGTCTCAGTGGTTCGTGTGTATTTAAGTCTATATGGAGGGCCTGTGAATTTGTTAGGCAATTCATCACCAATAATAGGACCACAAAAAATGACCTCATTCATGGGGAGAGATCTATATGGTGAAACTTGTTTCACTCCTCCAAACCGCTTGCGCTTACACAAGGCTTCTTGGCCAAAGCTTGGGCGAATAAAGGTATCTGTTGTTTTAATGATATTATGGATAATGATAAGCTTATAAGTTTGGAAGCTCTTAGCTCTAAATATGATCTTCCTTCTTCTCAAATAAGAACTTATAATATGGTTAACAAAGCTTGTGTTGCTCTTTAGTTACCTAAACCATGTAATGTGGATGTTAACAGGTTTACTTCATTTAAATGGAATAATGATATTTGTATATCTAATGTAAAATCTATCATTGTCTATAATACTCTTTCTTATGATGAATCTATTATCAATCATACTAATACACCGTGGTATGCAGATTTTACCTTAAAGCAGTGGAAGAATGTTTTCACTAATCTATGGAATAGTCTTATTGCACCTAAGAAAAATGTTTTAGGTGGTTGTTGCTTATTGATAGGCTCCCTTTCAGAAAAGATCATTCCAATGGTGACATATGCAACATTTGTAGAGTGCTTGAATCTGTTAGGCACATATTTTTTGAATGTACTATTGCTAAAGAGATATGGTTATTGTTTGGTTTTACGATTCCTAACTAGATTACAATCATGGAAATTCTTACTGGTTGCATTCATGGATTAAGAAAAGATTCTAACTTATTTTGGCACATTATTTATACTGAGATCTTATGGTACATTTGGAAAATTAGAAATGAAGACAAATTCCAAGGTAAAACAAGGATCCTTACTTAGTCATTTCGTGGATTCATCATATATTTTATTGTTGTGCAGGTCTCTGTTATAATGAGGATTGAGAAGAATAAGTTCAAGTAGTTCCTCCAAGACGGTCATGACACCATGTTCATATATGAGTTGGAGAACGGATTTGAATGGAAACGGATTGCAACGGATCAAACAACTTTTGTTGCTGCTTTAGAGAAGCTCAAAGCCGAGGTTTGGCAAGCCAGGAATCCTACTAGGCTCGGTAGGATGGACTACTTGGATGGAGCCTTGAAATGAGCACTCTCAGGAGCCTTGAGCCTATGATTTGGCCTACTTTTTGTAGTTTTTTGTCTATATCTATTTGTGGTTGTTCGTTGTCTTATGTTTATGAAGATGTATACGCAAATTTTGTATAAGACTAGGATACATAATATGTTCAATATGTACATAGGCATGGTTGTTAGTATTCACTAAGTGATCTTTCTTAGGTCAGGTTTGAAGTTGTTGAGGCTTGTCCTCAGAAATCTCTCGTTACTACTCTTTTTATAAAAGTTTATTCTCTATATTTAATATAAACAAAAATAACAATCTAAAATTTCAAAAATAAATATAATTGAAATGATTAATTATAAAATATATATATATTTTTATAATAATCTTTTATAAAACCTAAATATTTTGAAGCATAATTAAAACCAAATCTATAAAAATATTCAATAAAAAAATCATAATTTTTTTAAGCATACTTATGCTCCTCCTATATTCTGGTTGGATAATATTTTATTTTCTATATATATATATATATATATATATATATATAGCATATTTATATGCTCCTCCTATATTCTGGTTTGATAATATTTTATTTTCCTATAGGAAGGTTTGCCCCTGTCAAACATTACTGTGACTGATTACTTCAATATGGGTCCACATTATTCATGTCGCTATATTTACACAATCAAATAAAGCAATTATATATTATCCTATATATTTGTGCATATCCGACAACCATGGCATTCTGGGAGATCAAATTTCTCTTAGGTGTATTGTCGAACAATTCACGTGTCGTGTGTATGGATTCACTCACTATTAATTTCGATTACCTTTATCCGCAATGACACAGTATGTGAATACATAATTCTTTCCACAACTGAATTTATCCGAATTGCTTCATTATTATCGGCTACATCAAATTTAATGACATTGGGAAAATTTATTTCCGCTTGAAATTTATCAGCGTGCCGACGTGAGACAACTTCTTGGCGGGGAGTTCCTCCCATAGGGAATAGCCTATCAGTTAATTAATGTTTATAAAATTTTAAAATTATCAATGTTTGATTTTATAAATAGAACGTGTTCTTGGAAAAAATATAAATGGTGTAGGGTTTACTTTCATACTTTTATTATGATATAGTCAAATATTCATCTAAAGGTTGAATGTTTGCAAAAATATATGTAAAGTTGGATTCATTTGTAATGTATCATTTTCAATAAATTTATGTATGTGGATGAAATGTCTATTCCATGTATTTCTTATGGTCAAAGAGTGTATATACATTCTTCCCCATCTTTTTTTCATATGTCTATTTGATTCAAAAATTGTTGGGTCCCAATTTTATTTTTTTATCTATGCAATCTAAGAGAAAATTGAATGTCTCGTTCCTAACACCCCTTTCCCTTACCTTGTCAAAGAGTTAAACTTATTTGTATCGATATGGCTCTCTCAAACTCTAATCATTGATAACTAGTAAGAGTTAAGAAGTATCCTAAACCTTTGAACTCGTACGTTCCCACCTTTTGTATTGCTCATTCTTACCAACCCCTACATGATTGAGAGCACCAATGAAGACAAGTTTTGACTAAGCAACCACTCTAGAAGGTATTTCCTACCTAGAAACAAGGGTCTATTGGTGCAGGAGCACATCATATGACATGGAGGCACATGAAGCCATTTTGGTATAGAACATGGAGTCAAGGGTCTAAAGGACCTAAAAATGATATAATAAAGCCTATTAAGACATTTGAATGTAATAGGAAAAATGAAATGAGTTTTGAGTGCAAATGGACCTAATAGGGGTCAATATGTCTAAATATATAAAAATGGCACAAAGGATGTCTAATTAGTTTAATTAGGTTGTGTTGAGTAATTTTTGATGTAATAAAGCTCAAATAAATCCTTTGGTGTTGATAAATTATAATTAGGAGTATTATGTCTAGTATTGTCAATTGCAAATTTGAAACCCAACGGTTAGTTGGCCAAACAAGAGATTTAATTGTTTGTTAAGAGAAAAGTGGTTATGGTCAGTTTGGGAAGGTTTATGTTGGTCTATAACTCATGCTACATGAACTGGAAGAGAAAGATTGAAGTTTGAGGAAGAATCTCAAGTGCAATGTACAGACAACTTCTCTGTAATACAAAAATCTGAAAGTTACTTGCATATTTGGTTTGTTTCCTTTCATTTTTGGATTGGTAATGGATTGCTTGTGATTACCTTGGATGTTAGTGAGAATTTGAATCCATTTTGAAGGTTTTTACATCTGTTTTGAATTATTTATTTTGACTGTCTCAAAGAACACTGCTGTAGGTGCACATTTTGTGTTATTTTGGTGTCAAAATGATAAGTTAGGGCTCATTCCTCTTTATGTAATTGTTGTTCCTTGAGTAATGAGACCCTATCAATGTATTTTTAACTAAACCAATGACAATAATTCAAGGAAAAGAGAATTAGTTGGTGATCATCAAGAAAAGTGACTGTTTGTGTGAGAAAAAGCATGAAAATGGAGGCATGAGTATAGCAGTAGAAGATCTACCTTAAGGAGGTACTATTTTTATGTGAAAAAGTGTTAGGGGATGGTAAATTCATAGATAATAACAAATTTAAAGTTTTGGAAGTGAGTTTTGGGGTTTGAACAAGGAAGCCCTAGATTAGAAGGCCTAAAAAGGGGGGTTTAGTATCTAACCTATCAAATGAGTGTGTCTTGTCTTAAAACCTAGAAAATCCATTGTTTTGAAACATTTTTCAAGACTTTTTTTTTGTTTGGAATTTTGGTCATACCATTTGTTGGTACTTGCTTTGTAAAAGAGGGCTAATTGGGCCTAGTTGGAGCGTAGCAGGGTGCTGGTATGAATATTTCATCCAAAAGAACCATAGTTTATTTTCACATATGTTATGTATCTTCCAAAAGGGTATTCGAAAGTCTAATTTTTTATCTAATTGTTTTGGTAAAAAATTGAATTAAGTCTAAAAAACCGGTCTGACAGGGCTACTAGGATTAAGCCTAGGTTGCATCCGGGTAAGAAGATTTTGTATAAACCCAACAAATGGGTATGTGTTGGTTGCTAAGTCAAGTTGGTTGGGGCATGTGAAGACCCTAGGAGGTTTTATTTTGATCGATTGAGTTGTTAATCCAATTTTGAGTTCTTTGTTGAAGGAGAAGACTAGAAAACCTTGAGGGATTCCAAGGACAGTTTGACAAAACAACAAGTATAGCCTATCAGGGTTTTTGTGGACTAGTATCCTCTGCATCATAGTGGTATCAGAGCCACTAGTAGGTTCTTGAGGGAAGTAAGGAAGAGGGAGAAGTTGTGTATTAGTTGGGGTATATACAAGATGCCTCCTAAACAACAAATAGCCAAGGAGAACCAAGAGTTGAAAGAGACCTTGGAGATGGAAAGGAGAGAAAGGAGAGAACAAGAAGCAACAAGGGAGAGAGAGATGAGGCAAATGAGAAGGGAGAATGCATCATTGCAAGAAATATTAGAATCCTTGGAGAGAGGATCTAGAAGAGGACCACAAAATGAGGAAGAAGATGCTGAAGCAAATGGAGTAGATGAGAATCAGAATGAAGGAAATGGAGAAGGGGAATAGACCCTGAAGAGAGAAGGATGGTGAGGTTATTGAAGGCAGTACAAGGAGGTGGAAGTAAGACAACCATTTATTTGCCTATCTATCATGGCAAGATGGATAGTGAAGAGGTATTGGGGTGGATTGATGCCCTTGAAAACTACTTTGAGTATGAAGACATGAATGAGGAAAAGAAGGTGAAGTTTGATAAGACAAAGTTAAGAGGTACTACTCTAACATGGTGGAGTAGTGTGCAGACAAAGAGAGTGGAAAGAGGAATTTCTAAGATCACCACATTGAGTAGGATGAAGGCCATGATGAAGGATCAATTACTTCCATTTGATTATGCTATTCAGACAAAGAGGTTGAGACAAAATCTGAAACAAAAAGACATGGATGTGATGACCTACACTGAGCAATTCCACAAGTTGAGTATAATATTTGGATTGGAAGATGAGGATGAGAAGGTTTCAAGGTACCTAAATGGGCTTAGATACAACTTGCAAGATGAGATTGATTTGAGTATACCAAAGCCACTTGGGGATTATTTTCAATTGGCTATAAGGGTTGAAGAAAAGGTAAAGAGGAAGCAAGAGAGACAAGGAGGAAGTGACAGAGGTAATGTAAATAGAGGAAGGGGCAGCAGGCCTAACAGTAAAGGACAAGGACAAGGCAGCAATGATAAGAGTAAGGAGACATTTTCTGATAAGAGGGGTGGATACAGAGGTGGAGGCAGATTTGGATCAGGTAGAGGATCGAGAGTCTTCACGAGAAGGTGCTTCACATGCAATGAAGTTGGGCACACTTTCTTCAAGTGTCCAATGAATGAACAAGGTGGCAAGAAGATTGAGAAAAGAATTCAGTTGGCCCAAGGGGAAGAACAACCCGTAGAAGAGAAGATTGGTATTGCTGCTCCACAACTTGAAGGTGACTTTTTGATGTTTGGAAGAGGTCAAAGGTTGCAGCAGGTACAACCCCAGGTATCCATTTTTAGATCTCAATGTTTGAGCCATGGTAAAGTATGTAGGATGATCATTGATTCATGATCTTTTGATAGCTTGGTTTCTCAAGAGATGATTGACAAGTTAAATTTAGTAAGAATACCACATAATAGACCCTACAAAGCCACTTGGGTAATAGATGAACAAAATCTAGTAATCAAAGAGCAAGCATATGTAGAATTTACCATTGGTGATTATCATGATAGGGTATTGTGTGACATTGTTCCTATGACATGTTGTCACGTACTCTTAGGAAGGCCTTGGCAATATCATAGAAGGACATTGCATGATGGGTTCTTGAACACATATGTTGTTCACAAAGATGGTAAAAGATTTACACTAAATCCTTTAAAGAACAATTATATATTTGACTCTAGTGTAATATGATTTGGTAGGAAGGAGTATGTGAGTATGCAGGTTCCTAATGTGAAGGGAGCACAAGACAGTGATCAGGGGTTTGGACAAAAATCAGAAGGGCAACAACATTCTAATGATGACAACAAAAAGAAGGTGCAGACTAGTGTGATGATAGGGACTGTTGAGTGCCCTCTAGTTGTGAAGATCAAGGACAGACATAGTCCTTCAAAGGTGGATGGAGTTGGGAGCCATTTGAACCTCACAAAGGCAAGGAAAATGGTGCATCAACAGTCCATGTGTGACTGTCTAAACCAAAAATCTAATGATTTGTTTTTATCTAATCATGAGTTTTCTGCAGGTAATAGGTGGAAGACCAATTCATTTCATGAGTTGTTATTGCCATAAATTTTTCAAGAGGCCAAAGTTGCAGGTGGCCTTCTAGATGGATGAATGGAGTACAAACAAGACCCCTATTCTCTTGGGACAAGAGATTTTTCATAGGGGGGGAGTATGGTGCAGGAGCACATCCTATGACATGGAGGCACATGAAGCCATTTTGGTATAGAACATGGAGTCAAGGGTCTAAAGGATCTAAAAAATGATATAATAAAGCCTATTAAGGCATTTGAATGTAATACGAAGAATGAAATGAGTTTTGAGTGCAAATGAACCTAATAGGGGTCAATAAGTCTAAATATGTAAAAATGGCACAAAGGATGTCTAATTAGTTTAATTAGGTCATGTTGAGTAATTTTTGATGTAATAAAGCTCAAATAAAGCCTTTGGTGTTGATAAATTAGAATTAGGAGTATTATGTCTAGTATTGTCAATTGCAAATTTGAAACCCAACAGTTAGTTGGCCAAACAAGAGATTTAATTGTTTGTTAAGAGAAAAGTGGTTATGGTTAGTTTGGGAAGGCTTATGTTGGTCTATAACTCATTCTACACGAACTGGAAGAGAAAGATTGAAGTTTGGGGAAGAATCTCAAGTGCAATGTACGGACAACTTTTCTATAATACAAAACTCTGAAGTTACTTGCATATTTGGTTTGTTTCCTTTCATTTTTGGATTGGTAATGGATTTCTAGTGATTACCTTGGATGTTAGTGAGCATTTGAATCCATTTTGAAGGTTTTTACATCTATTTTGAATTATTTATTTTGACTGTCCCAAAGAACACTGTTGTAGGTGCACATTTTGTGTTATTTTGGTGTCAAAATGATAAGTTAGGGCTCATTCCTCTTTATGTAATTGTTGTTCCTTGAGGAATGAAACCCTATCAATTTATTTTTAACTAACCCAATGAGAAGAATCCAGGGAAAAGAGAATTAGTTGGTGATCATCAAGAAAAGTGATTGTTTGTGTGAGAAAAAGCATGAAAATGGAGGCATGAGTATAGCAACAAAAGATCTACCTTAAGAAGGTAGTATTTTTATGTGAAATAGTGTCAGGGTATGATAAATGCATGGTGAATAACTAGTTGCAGGTTCTGGAAGTGAGTTTTGGGGTTTTAACAAGGAAGCCCTAGGTTAGAAGGCCTAAAAAGGGGGTTTAGTATCTAACCTATCAAATGCGTGTTTCTTGTCTTAAAACCTAGAAAATACATTGTTTTGAAACATTTGTCAAGACTGGTTTTTGGTTTGGAGTTTTGGTCGTACCATTTGTTGGTACTTGCTTTGTAAAAGAGGGCTAATTGGGCCTAGTTGGAGCGTAGTAGGGTGCTGGTTTGAATATTTCATCCAAAATAACCATAGTTGATTTCACATATGTTATGTAACTTCCAAAAGGGTATCTGGAAATCCAATTTTTTTTCTAAGTGTTTTGGGAAAAAAAAAATTAAGTTTGAAAAACCAGTCTGGCAGGGCTACTAGAATTAAGCCTAGGTTGCATCTAGGTAAGAAGATTTTGTATAAACCCAACAAATGGGTATGTGTTGGTTGTTGAGTCAAGTTTTTTGGGGCATGTGAAGACCCTAGGAGATGTTATTTTGATTGATTGAGTTGGTAATCCAAATTTGAGTTCTTTGTTGAAGGAGAAGACTAGAAAACCTTGAGGGATTCCAAGGACAGTTTGACAAAACAACAAGTATAGCCTATCGGGGTGTTTGTGGACCAGTATCCTCTGCATCATCTATTATAGTGGGCATAGATTTATACATGATTTCAAGTAAAGGGTGAAGTAAGTCAACAAGTCAAACCAATTCAAATGGAAATAGAAAAAAAGAATCCATTTGTTAGAACACCACAATCTATTACATGCTTTAAGTGCCATTAATATAGTGGTTGTATCTATATCTACTTATGATCTATGCATAGATTTGAGGAATTGTTTTGGTGGGATCTCTCATAAGCCATAAATTTGAAGGCTATCAAATGGAAGGATGCATCTAGAAAAGAAGAATCGACAATTCTTCAAATTGAAAATTGATATTCTTAAAAATTCACCTTAATTTTTTAAAAACAATTAAATATATCATTATGTCATAACCGAAGTTCCTAATTTATATTATAAATACAGTTTCTTTTATATCCATCGCTAGCTTCTTACTGTTATAAGATTATCTTTCAATTCTCTCTTAAATGTTAGTGGTAATGGGTGGAAGTGACACCATGAAGAGGAATAGAATGTCTTGACTACAAAGAGGGGGATGTTGAGTTGTCATGGGGGAGATAATTGTCTATATGAGCCACATCTTTAGATAAGAGGGGAAATCCAACTGGAGCAGCAGCAGAAAAGAATATGGAATGCATTTTTGAAGAAAAACACATTTGGGTGATTCTTGGGGGAATACGCATGCAAGCAACCAAGAAGGTCAAGTAATAATGCAATACAAAGAGGTCTGGTTTGTAACTTGGGGTTCCTGAAAACCTTCACATATGGGTGTAATCCATCGTGGAAGCTTGCACAAAAAGGAAAAGCATGTGCCAGGAATGAAAGGTGAGGGAGAATGGTCTGTGTAGATTCATATGCGCATGAAGGTAATTGAGTTGAGTTTCAATCATTGCATTTTCTAATTGAAATGTTTAATCCCTTTGTTTATCTTTCACTTACAATAGGAATATCAATATATTGAAATGTCGATATATTTTCTTATATTATGTGAACTAGAATTCCTAAAAGTAAGCATAGTATTATATTGCGACTCTATTCTTTTACCTATGGTTTGTATGCAAGCTAGAATTACTATTATACTCATGGTATCATTTCTTAGTTCTTCTCTAGCCATATACCTTTTTCATGAAGTTTCCTAAGTCTATTCATCGAATTCACTTTCGGTTCGTCATGTATGTTGAAGGACATCTACTACCCTGCGTGTGCATACATCATACTCTATAACAAAAATAGGCCTTGCATACCATAAAAGATGTCGAAGGTCGATTCAATATTATAAGGCTATGCATTGTTCGTAAGGACAACAATTAATTGGAGTATAGTTGTGTTTATTAGTTCCTTCTCGTTGGAACTATAGCAAAGGCCAAAACCTTTAAACATTGGTTAAATTTTTGCTCTTCGACTAATGGGATTGCTGGAACTTATTTCTGTGAGATTTTGCCAAGATCTAGAGGCAATGGAAAACACAATTAAGAGAGAACAAAATAGAAGATAGGAATAAACTATATTCTATCAAGATGCAAAATGTGATCAACAGGATCATTACAAGATATTGTCGTTGTGTCCGTACAAACAATGTAGATGAGTTTTCTTATATAGGCAAGGCTATATGGATCCGTGAGCACACAAACATGACATGTGGCTCAATAAGAAACAAGGGTAGGTAGGAAATAGGTATGGTAGGTAGGAGAAACTATAAATTATTCCACATGAGGTGGAATGTAACAACAAGATAAGATCAACACCATAAAAGGTGGAAATTCTCCTACATACACTATCGCAATGTGGCACAAACACCCAAGTGTCTCATACCCAAACTACTATGAAATGCATGTACCTAAGTAAACTTAAGTAAAGTGTAATAATATCCAAGATGAATAATTATTTGCACCAACACCCCCCCTTAAGTGCAACTTAGGGGAATGCACTAAAGTCTACAATGCAACTAAGCAATGCAAGATGGGTCCCGGTTACAAGGCCATGTTAGGTACCCATGTACAAATGCAATCTCCCATAAATGGAGAAAGAGAGAAAAATCCAATGGGAAAAAACTCCCCCCACAAAAGAGAGATGATGAAAGTACATAATGCTCTCAATGATGAATGAGAAGAACAAAACCTAATGTGAGGAAAAAGTCCCCCCATAAGAGAGAAGAAGAGACCATGAAACCCTCTCTCAATGTAGAATTTCCTGCAAATATGGTCCAATGATGTTGACCAAAATACCTCCCCATAAGGAAGAAATAGAGCCAATGTTGCACCAATAATGTCAAAGTGTGACAAAACCAGGTACCAATGTTGATGACGATGAATCACTCGCTGCAACAAAATGAAGATCAGGCATGGAGACAACCTGCTATGAGCATTATCTGGATACTCAAAAATAATAGAAATACTAGTACAATCCAAGTCTCACGAGAGCCATGCACAAATGTATACAATCTAAGTCTCAACTGGAGACATGCATCGAGTCTCACAAGATATTCCTAATCTATGTGTACAAGAGGATTGCATCAAATAGTCAACAAAAACAAGATACAAAGAGGTGTGACATTTTATGATAGTGCAAGTACAACATTGCTCATGCAAGAGCATACAACATGATAGTGCAAATCTGGAAATATGAAAATGATGCCACCAAGAAGCCCTGTAGAATACTGCAGAAAAAGACGCATTTGATTGGGATGTAGCCAAGAGATATAAAGGAGAAAATCAACCCTCCCCTTGACTGCCGGTTGGAAGCACTGCAAGACAAGTATGAAGTGACAAGAAAAAAGATGTTTGCAATTTGACTTATTCCATGATATTTGTTTTTAAAAGATTTAAAAAAATTTAAATAAAAACAATTATTAAAGCCCATAAAAAAACTTTATTAGAAAATAAAGAAAAAAATTTAAAAAGGCGATAGTCATTTTAAAAAAAAAAAAATTGAAAAAAAACAAACTTTAATAAAAAGTTATAAAAGACAAAAAAAACTTTAAAAACTTTATTTTTTTAATTATTAAAAAACTTATTTTAAAAAATAAGAAAAATTGAATTTTTTTATATTTATTAAAAAATTTTAAAAAACTTAAAAAAAAAACAAAAAACAAATATTGGTACCCCCAAAAAAATTCGATTTTTTTTTAAAACCAAAACAAACAAAGTACCCCCCCTTAATAAATAATTTTTTTTAATTTATTTTTTAAAATTTCCAAAAAAAAAAAAAACAGAAAAAAAAATAAAAAATATATATATATATTTTTTAGACTTGTACCTGCAAGTTCGTACGGTGGGCTAGGAGGGGAGATTTTTTCAACTCGGGGTAACGAATGCCGATTTCGACGAATTGACAGTTGATCTTGGGGTTTTTGGGCTTTTTGAGCGCAATGGCGATGACGGAGTTGGCCAAAAATGCTCCAAAATTGCAGATCGGTGTCGAGACAAGTCACCACCCTTCACCTTCAAACGACTCTAGATTTGACCTTGGATGTCGGATTTGGATGAAATAAAAGGTGATTCTTAATTGCTCGAACCTCCTCAATCTAATGGTGACCTCAGATCCAACCCAAAAATCTCCAATAAGAACCTGCAATAGAAAGCTCCAAAATGCAAACCCCAAATTTCTCTCAATTGGCAAACTAATGGCACTCTAATGGCTCTGATACCATGTGGGATTTTGCCAAGATCTAAAGGCAATGGAAAACACAAATAAAAGAGAACAAAATAGAAGATATGAATAAACTGTATTCTATCAAGATACAAAATGTGATCAATTGGATCATTACAAGATATTGTTGTTGTTTCCATACAAATGTAAATGAGCCTGCTTATATAGGCAAGGCTATATGGATATGTGAGCACACAAACATGATATGTGACTCAATAAGAAACAAGGGTAGGTAGGAAATAGGTGTGGTAGGTAGAAACAATAAATTATTCTACATGAAGTAGAATGTAACAAGAAGATAAGATCAACACCATAAAAGGTGGAAATTCTCCTACACACTATCCCAATGTGGCACAAACACCCAAGTGTCTCATACCCAAACTACTATGAAATGCATGTACCTAAGTAAACTTAAGTAAAATGTAATAATATCCAAGATGAATAATTATTTACACCAACAATTTCATATATTTCACTTTGTAAATATGCAATGTAGAAGTTGCAGATTTTTTACAATAATTTTGTATCAATTTTTTTTTGTTTTGGCTATGTTTGATTGGCTTTTCAGATGCAGAGGATTTCATGAAAATCAACCTTAGAGAATGCACACCAAACAAGGTCTCAGGGGTGTGAAGTCTTGAAAATCTCTGTAGACTGCAAGTTCCAGTTGGCGGTAGGGTTCCAGTTTTGCTTGCATGTTGCTCTGAGGTGGCGATAACAGAAGAGTTTTTGAAGCAATACATTTATGCCTTCAACAATGGTTAGTTTCCACTTGCAGTAAATACACCGTCTTGTGCAAAAAAATTTAATGAAATTTAAGTAATATCCATAATTTGGAGACTCATTTCTGCCTCATTGCAATGCGTTTGGTGAGATTCTTCTTTTGTTTTGTCGCCTCTTTTCCCTGTTCCACTGGAGCTCTGTGCTTGTGCAAATTTTCATACTTCGCAGTAAGTTCTTATACAAGTAGCATTATTTAAATTGTATATATATTTTTTTAAAATTATATTATATTTTTTAAAATTTAGTTAAGTGTTTTACAAGAAATATCCTGAGAGAGTGGTATTGGAAATATGGAGTTTGGATTTCAAGGATTTGCCTTTATAGTATGTAGTTATCTCATTTTGTCGAGTCTGGTCTTACAACTACCAATTGTATTAACTTGAAAGTTCTTAAAGACATTTCAACAAAACCATTTGTGCATATCCTACAATCATTGCAGTCCATGAGATCAACCCTCATTGTGGCTTTCTGTCAAAACAAATCACATGCCTTGTGGCTCAATAATTTACATTCATATCTACCAGGAAAGTTGCTCTTACAATGTCTGACCAAATTTCTCTATCTATTATACTTTGATAGATGTTTATACCCTGTTCCAAAGCTCCCATTTTGGCTCGGGCAGCAATGATGCTGGCAAAGGTTGTGGAATTTAACCTCTAAACCTACCAATTTTTGCTTGAAAGTTTCTTAAACCTTTTCAACAATTCCATTTTTTACATAATCTGCAATCATAGCAGCCCGTGAGGACACATCTCATTGAGTTATTCTGTTGAACAATTCACATGGCTTGTCAGTGCTTCAACGTTGAATGCATGCCTACCAGGGCAGCTACAACATCTGACAAAAATCTCCTTCCTCTATGCTTTGATGGATGTCCATACCCTATCCTAAAGCTCCCATTTTGGTATAGGCCGACGGGATGCTGGCAAAAATTGTGGAATTTGGCTTTACAACTGCCAATTGCATTTGCTTCAAAGTTTGTAGAGCCTTTAAAAAAATCCATTTTGTGCATATCCTGCAATCATGGCATTTCATGAGACCACATTTATTTGAGGCATCTTGTCAACTCATGTACCTTTTCTATGCTTCCACATTTTGCATACATGTCTACCAGAGAATGTCCTACTATAATATTTGACAAAAATATCCCTTCCACTATGTTTTGATGGACGTCCGTACCATCTTCCAAAGCGCCCATTTAGCACAACATGTAGGATGCTGCAAAAGGTTATTAATTTTGGATTTACACCTACCAATACAGTTACTTGAAAGTTTCAAAAGCCTTATCAAGTTATCAACAAATCCATTTTGTGCATATCTTGCAATCATTGTATTCCATGAGATGAGATATCTTTGATGCATTATTTGAAATAGTTCATATGCCTTGTTTATCTTTCCACGTTTTGCATACATCCCTACCAGGGCAGTTGCAGCTATAACATCTGACAAAAATCCTCCTTCCATTATGTTTTGATGAATGTCTATACCCTATCCAAGTCTCCCATTTTGGCACAGGCAGGGAGGATACTGGCAAAGGTTGTTGGGTCTGGCATTACACCTACCAATTGCATTTGCTTGAAAGTTTCTAGATACTTTTCAACTAATCCATTTTGTGCATTTTCTACAATCACTGCAGTCCATGTGACCAAATCTTTCTAATAATTCACATGCCCTGTCAATGCATTCACATTTTGCAAACAGAATGTATGAAATCAAAGGAAGAGTAGCTGTCCACAAATTTGGTCTCTTAGATTTGGAACTTGATTCCATTGTTTCTAAGCTAGCTCTGGCCTCTCAAGACCAACATCTGCATATCTCGGCTGTAATGCCTACTAGTCAACCCCTTATGCCCATCCCAATCATTAAAAATCCAACCTTGATGGCTGTCACAAGAAATCTATTAACATCATCAGGCCACAAACCTAAAAACCAGTGTTGTGTATCAAATAACTAATTTCAGATTCAAAAAAGCAATATCTGTGGCTTAGTTATAAATCTGGTATTGGAGATGCGTGTGGCATCACAGGACACCACAGATTGCTTGGTTAACATATGAAACAAGTTTTGGCAACGCTCAATAGCCTAAATGTGTTTTTCAAATAAATTTCTCTTTTCAATGTTTAAGAGTACAAATTCAAGACTGCAAACTGTGAATCAGATAATGCAGGAAGGACACTCCAAGTTGCACCTCAATCAACAAAAAATTAATTGTGCTCGGATTTTTAGAGCTTGAAGATGAAGTATAAGCTTAAATGTTTGAAAAGCACTCATCAAAGAGTAAATGTAAAAGTGAATTGAAACACATTTGAGTGAGCAAGATGGAAACTGTTTGGTGTCTCTATTTTGGTAGAATGCCTAACTTTACCACCAGCCATTAAAGTCATTCAAATTCACAAGGCTCACCAAAAGGTAGGCCATGTAGTGTCCAATTTCAATCTTCAATTTTCAAGAAACCAACCAAAAGATAGGCCATGTAGATTCTAATTCCAATGTTTAACTTTTAAGCCACTCACCAAAAGGTAGGCCATGTTGAATCCAACTTAAATCTTTGAGTTTCAAGACACCTTGTTCTAGTGCTATCTATTCTGACACCACGTGTGGAAAACAAGCATAATCTCTTAAATAATTGAAAAGATGAACTGACCTGTAGCGACCCCCAAGTTGGCTCCTAAGGACTGAATAATCAGCAAAGCAAGATGCCAAAAGAATGATCAGTGTAACCACAAAATTTAAAATAGTAAAAGAATTCAATTTAAAACTAGAATTGTTTTTTACTAGCAACATTCATCCACAACAGTATTCAATATTCTAATTTATTCTTATTGTAACCAGATTTGATGTTCACATGAGCTAAGTATCAATACTTAAACTGGCTAAATGAATGTTAGGCACTGATAAAATTGGCGAGCACACCACAAAAATAAAACAATGAGGTTGAAACCAAGAAATAAACGGAAAGGACTCTTAGAATTAGTGAACAGGAACACACTTGAGGGATGCTCAACTTGTAAAACCTATTCAACAATTAACAATTTATTCATAAAACTTCTTAAATATTGTAGGTTATTGAATTTATTTTCAGACTGTCTTAGATTGTTAAAAAATTAGAGTGCCCATGATTGATATTCTTAGACATCATTTTGAAATTTCAATATCTAAAACTGATGGAATGTATAGTCTATATTTTCTTGGATAGATAATTCAGTCTTTGTACTCCCATTCACTGTACATTTCACTGCAGCAATGTACAGAGAGTCATTGATAGTACATGTATGGAAATTTATTTACTATCAATTTTTACCCTACATACTTAAAGCTCGGTATCTTTGGTTGATTGTGAGTGTGCTCTAGTCTCAAAAATTATTTTTCCTTGCATAAGCAAACATGTGTCTTTGCTTATTACCATTCACTCCGTTAAAGACTTAAAGTGGTGCAGGAGCACCTAGCTTCATTTCATCACAGGTTTGATAGTAGGTTTGATTTTTATTAGTCTTGAGTTGGAAAGTTTGTCTAAGTTGTTTTTGAGTTGTTTTAAGTTGTTTGGATGAGTTTTGAACTCATTGTGTGGTCATGTTTCTTGTTTTCATCTTTTTGCTCAAAGTTGCCAATTTGGAGTTGCCTGGCAAAATGTTGGGAAAAGTGAGTTTTCAATGTGTTTTTGTTTTGAAAAGTTTTTAGACATGCTTTGTGCTTGGTTTTTAGGTGTGAGTAGTGTTTATAGGTGATTGGTAGTCTTTGAGGTCAACCTTGCATCATCTAGGCATTAAAAGTTGTCATTTTAGACATGAAAATGTCAAATTTGAGTGCTCTTGGACATGTACCTGTCCGTACAGGAGGATAACTGACTTGTAGAGGTATTTATTCTCCTGCTTTAACCATTGTAAGGGTTGATTTCATGGAGAAGCATTTGAAAGTTTGCACTAGTTTTTACCTTGTTTTTCTCTAAGTTTTAACTCCATGTGAGCAACAGTCCATACACGTGCTGTACTTGGCCGTACTGTTCTTACATTTTCAAGTTCTCTTATGCTTCCTAAAGCTTTTCCCTTTGGTGGCATCAAATTTCATTAAGTTTTGAATTCTAAGCAAAATTAATTGGTTTTGACAGTTTCACTGCCTTGTCTAGGAATTTGGCAAGGATGCTTGACCAACTTGGCTTCTTGAAGCTCTAAATGTTCATGGCTTCCCAAGAACTAGTTGGTCAACTTGTAAGATATGCAAATACATGTTTTTATTTCAAAAATGCAGGTGCAAGAAGTTTTGTGGCCATGGAGCCCTAGGCAAGTGTGCTATTTGGCTAGGGTCTTTGAAGAAGTTTGATGCTTTGCTCTTCTATAGCAAATGCATTCATCAGGTGGACAGACCTGTCTTGTTGTTCAAGTTGTATGTGAGAGAAAAGAGGCTTTCTAAGCCATGATAAAGATGGTTGCATTTTTCAGTTTGTGAAAATTTTGTAAAAAACAGTGAGTCACTGTTTTGGTGTTGGTTTCCACTCATTTGCTTACTCTCCACCATATATTGGTGTTTGTAAAACCTTGTATCTCCTTTTATTTGTTTGCAAACAAGAACAAGGAGTGGTCTTTGACCCTGCCCATGGGTTTTGAGTTTGCCAAGATCAGTTAATGATCCTTTAGGCAAAGTTGTAACGCCCAGCTGGCTGTAACAGTCAATTATGACTGATTTTTGCATTTTAGTTGAGTTGTTTTTGCATTCTTCCTCTTCCAAATAGCAGGTATGAAGGTCAACAAACATTCAAAGATAGAGCATTGATCAAAAGCACCAGACAAACCTTTGAAAAAGAGTTTTGAGAGTGGTAAATGCAGATTAAAGAGGCAAAGTGCAGTGATAACAAGTTTTGACAATGAATGATTCATTGGTTTGTAATTGCCTGATGCTTTCTTTGTGCAGGGCTAATGTGGTTCTCCTTTGTCACTAATGTTGGACATGTTTACATTTTTTGAATGTAATTGGTACTCATGCAATGACGTGTTTGTGGAAAGCAAGAAAGGGAAAAGTTGTAAATGTTGCACACTCCTTATGAGCATCTTTTGTAAAACCTTGTTCTCTAACCTTTGAAGGTGTAAAACTGCTTTATTTTGGCCTAATTAGTATGTGGCATGGTAGAACTAAGGTTGCATGATTCACATTGAAGGTTTCTAGCCTGTAAGTTGATTCTTGCCATCAAAACCCTAGCAAACCCTTCTTTTTGCACCCATTTTTAGGACAGTCATGGAGGAGGCCTAATGGACCCTAAGACTTAGAAAATCCTCAAGAACTTCCAAAAGGGTATCAGAATATAAGGTTCTTTTTGTCTGGAAGTCCATTATTGGAGCAGGATGAGCACAAAACCCCAAAAAGAGGGCTAATTCCTTGTAGCCCGTTTTAGGCCTAAAATATGGTTTTTTGTCAAATCGGGTACACAAAGGAAGGTTGTAAAGCATAAAACTCATTAAATCAAGTTGAAACAAGTTAATCTTGCATGCATTTAACACATTTGGTGAGACAGACTCCATAAGTCGGTTTGTAGCACTTGTGAAGGATTACTGCACTCTAAACCATAGAAGACCAAAGACACCCATGGGGGTAGAACTTGACACAAAGTTGTAATTCATCAAGAGGAGACCTTGTGCAGTCAAAAAATAGGTCAGTGACAGAGGAAATGAATTCCAATTGAGAGAGTAAGGTGTTAGACTACAAAGCCTAAAACAATGGATTTGAAGCCCTTGAGCAACCAGGGAGTGTTTGACTTAGGGAGGTGGATCAAGGAGAGTTGCTAGGTTGCCTATAAGCTTTTTGCTCTCTGATTTTTGGTGACTACACCTTGAAACTAGCAAAGGACCTATCACTTAGTAAAAAAAAATACAAGCCATTTGGGCAGCCCCCTTGCCCTACCTCCTTATCATAAAGTCTGGTATCTTTGGCTGATTATCAATGTGCTCTGGTCTCAAAAAGTATTTTCCCTAGCATAAGAAAACATGTGTCTTTGGTTATTACCATTCACTCCCTTACAAACTTAAAGTCTGTGATTCTTAATTCACTACGACTATACTCTTACACTTTCTCCATGTTGACTTCTTTTAAGTATCTAGATCATGAGTTGGCATCCTCCAAGTTCTTCAAAAATTTCTGGAAACAATTTGATATGTTCCTTTTTGTTTCAAAATGTTAAGGTTGTTTTTGGTGCTGCAATCAAAGTGGTTCTTCAAACACCCCAAAAGAAGCAGTGCAGAAAGAAACAAAGGACATATTTTATTCTATTGAGTATTAATACCGTGGGTGTCATGAGACTTTGTGGAGATGTGTAATACCAATTTGTAATTCAATCAAAGGCCATCATAAAATTTCCTATATATTATGTTTTATTACTCTATTCTGATAGGATTGGCAATGTATAGGAAGAAGTACAATATGTTTGAGTTCCTTTTAGTGAAGCCAGATACTTGGGTGAAGGGTTTTCATTTATAACTTTTATATCTTTGGTCAGTGCAGTCACACATGACTATTTTGAAAGGTAAAGTAGATTGTTATAATTGCTTATGGTACAATGGCAAAGTTGGTTGTTATAACTGCTTATGGTACAATGGTAAGAATGGTCATTCCACTATGGGGAGTGGTCGATGGTGGATGAATTCTTACTTGAGATTTATGCTGGTAGCATTGAAATGTTTTGCACTTTGCCTTATAGACAAGTCAAATGTATGTTTTTTCTACTAAACTTGGTGCTATATTGTTTCAATATGCAAAGTTTTCTACTATGTAGACAATGTTTTTAAAATAAAGCTCATTTTCTGTATTGGAAAATTTGTATTTTTGTACTTCTGAGTTTTGTGATTGATAAAAAAAATACCTCTCTTTTTTTCTATAGGAAGTAATTTTAATTTCTTTGTAATCTAATGGAAAATATTTATTCAAATATATGACCTCTGATGGAAAATGATTTAAACTATCATAAATTTGGCTAGAATTTAGATCTATCTTATTCAAAATAATGGAGTGTTAGATGGTGCATTAGAAACGGTATTGTAAACTTTAAATTTCCTCTTCAGCATGGATTTTTTTTGTTATTTTCAAATGTTGACTAGGAGTGTTGAAATGAAATGATGCACCTTTTCAATCCAACTACTCTCTTTATACTAAAATTGATTAGCCGACTTTCGTTGCTCTGTTCATAAACATATCAAACAAAATCAAAATCATTCTTTCTATCTTTGGCAGTAACTACGCTACCCTGCAACCCTTGTTTAGAAACCGACATGCAATAGGTAGAGTCGATAAATAATTGGACATATAGTATATCAAACCAAAGAAATGGAAATCACCATGAATCACCTAAACTCGGCGAGTCCGAGTCTGAGCCATGCTCGCTGAGTCTCTGGGACTCAGACTCGTCTGAGTCTGGCGAGCAAACTCGCCAGACTCGCCGAGTTGGTGAGTTTGGCTCAAACTCGCCAAACTCGGCGAGTCTCGAGCCCCAAACTCGGCGATGCCCCTTGACCCCACCTTGGGGGCGTTGCCCCCAAACCATCGTCGAATAATATGGGGGGAAACTGTGTCGATAGAAGTAGGGAAAATTTAACCTTCGAGTTTGACACTGATTGGATCAACCAGGTAGATATAGAGGTTGAGACTGTAGCCATGGCATAGGAGGAGCAGAGAGCACGGGCACAGACAGGAGATTTAGAGGCAGATAGTGACACGAATGTTCTTGATGTTGGTGAGCATGGCATGGTATCACGGGGAGCAGCTATGGCTGTCGAATCATCCAAGACCTACCTTAGACACCTTCGCAGGGGGTCGGGGCCAGAGGATGCTGCCGTGTAGGCTCCTCTGAGCCATAGGCTTGTAGTTGTACTTACCTTTGGTATTTGTATGAAATATTTGATGATGATCATATGATGACATGGATTTTTTATTCCATGAGTTCTGTAATATTGTATACATTTGACAATATTTATATATCTATGTTTGTTATTTCCTTCAACTACAATTTTCGTTTATGCTTATGTGATTGATGTACACTTGTGTATGTAATCAAATGAGCCGAGTTTGATGATGTTATTGTGTCTTTAAGGTGTATTCAATAAAGGGTGCCTAAAACAAGTTTTAAATCTTTAAAAATCTCTAAATTTCTTGAGTTTTTCACTTTCCCGAGTCCAGCCAAGTATGAAGCCGAGTCTGACTCCGAGTCCCGAGTTTGAGTCCGATTTGGCCTTGCCGAGTCCGAGCTAAGTCTGAGTCCCGTTTCTTTGTATCAAACATCTTGTCAAGCAAATGCTAGAGCTTATTTTAAATGTTAACAAGATTTTGGTGTTTTACTCGATGCATAGTAATCTCTTTCAGATTTAATTGTTCTTTTATCTTCTTGCTTGATGAAAGCCCCTTTGTTTTTGTTTTTTTTAATGTTTCATATCACCTTTAGGGTGTGGGCAGGATGAATCTAACCACTTAAAACACACATAATAGAAAGGAGACAGTCAGTTGTTTAAAAACATTCTTATATGATGTACGTTTTGTAACACCCTCTTTAGACTCTATGAGACCACATCTCTTGGGCAATGACTATTCTTCATACAAAAAGATACAATTGTAAAAACACAAATTCGCATAACACAATTATTTTCCAATGGATTTTATATCAATTTATCCCCTTTCCCATTTTAATTAAATCTACATTTAATTAAAATCTCCTTTGCATTTAAATAAATCTAAATTTATTTTAAAATCCCCCCACTTGCAAAATCCTACAAATGCAAGTTGCATCTATTTAGTTGAAATAAAAATAAAGTAATTTTATTTTAATTAAAATCATTTTCCCTCCACTTGAATTTTTCCACAGCTCCCACTTGCCTCCTTAACCCCCTTCTAGATTCTTCTAATCACTTCCAATTTAGCCTAATCCATCTCCTAATTATTGTCACATTCCTAAGCAAAGAGAAGTCACTTCTCAAAGCCTTCAAAGTCTTTGAAAACCATTAAAGGCTTTATTACCTCAACAAGTTAACCCTCAAAATCTTCCAAACCATTTAAGGCTCTTACATAACCATTAATGGTTAACTCAACCTTCTTGCATGATTAGAGACTTTCTCTCTAACTCAACCCTCATCTAACCCAAGGGTCTCATGAAGCATTCATGGCTTTAACCTTGGTTATTTCTTCAACCCTTGCACAAGAGTTTATCCCTTGGGTAAAAGATTTATCCATTGGATAACCCTAAACTAACCTTAAGCCTTATCTCCTAAGGCAACCTTCATGTCTTCTCAAGCATTTAATGCTTCTTACATCTCCTCTCAAGCAGTCTCTTGTTGACAATTGTCACCATTTCATTGGTGAGAATTGTAAACATGGATTGATTAACTTTCAATCCTGGCCCTTGTTAACATTATCCAATCTTGACCATCCATTGCCTTATTTTCCCTATAAATAAATCTCTCATTCTTCATTTTTAGAATCAAGTCTTTTGTGCATCAAACTTTAGTCATTTTGCAGGTTAAGAAGCTCTCTTTGTCATCTTCAAAGCATCAAGCATTCATATCATAGCATTTTAGTTTCATTTAGCTTAGATGCATATCTTTTCTTAGCTTAATTAACTCATATAGCATCATCTTAGCTTTCAATTTGGAACTCATCTAAATCTTAATCATCGAGTTTTGCATTTCATCTTCATCATCTCATCTTATCATTTACTAAGATCTTGGTTGCATTCCATTTAGATCTTAGAATCATTTAAATCTCATTCTCTAGGTTGTCATCTTGAGGATCAAGTGCTCTTCCAAGTGAGGGTCACCTTGAATCTTGAAGATCCTTGGAGATAGAGGAACATGGAACAATTTTAAAGAGTTTAGATTCATTTAACTTTGTTTTGTTTGGATTTCTAATCTCTAATGCAATGTTTTATGTGTGTTTGTATTGTTTTTTCATTTTGCAGGTTGATACCACATTCCAGGCATACAATAATTGGTGCTTACATGACACATGTTAGCGCATATAAACCATCTTTTAGCGCATCTGATCTTCTTTTTAGCGCATATCCCTCTTTGTCATTTCCACACATAGGAGCATCAGACTAGTGCATCCAAGCCTTAGAATAGCACATTTTCTTGATTTGCTATCGCTTAGGAATCATTTCTTAGCGCATTTGGTCCATTGTTTATCGCTTAGGAGTTATAATGCAAAATCTAGTTTTTAGAAGATCCTCCAAATTTCAGACACGATCAAATTTCAGGGCATTTAAGGATCAAGAGTGAAAAAATTGTAACCAAGATCATAATTTAGGCTTGTGAAGCCCACCATTATGATTTGATTTTTTTTGCTAACTGACTATGTGCAGGTTCTATTATTTTTGTGTAGGAACAAAAGGAATTAGTTTTGTTTTCTTTGTTTTCTTTCAAAGTTAGTAAAAATAACTCACCTTTCTTTTTTTGCAATTAGTAAAAATAACTCACCTTTCTTTTTTTGCAAAAGCTTAAAATGAACCTCATGATTTATTTTGGATGCATAAAATGAACTTCATGCTTTCCTTTTGGTGCTTAAAACAAAACTCAATCTTTTCTTTATTGCATGGATAAAAAGGACAACAAATCAAACACTTTGCTTTCTTGCAAGATTAGGGGAAAAAACTTCATTTTGGGCTCTAAAAAGAACAACAAATTTTTAATTTTTGAAGATTTGTGTGAGGATAGATGGAAATGTATTCAAGATGAGTGTTGGTACACAACTCGAGAAGTGATGAAGAGATGGAAGAAAATTGAATTTTTGGGACATAAAGAAATTTGTAACCAAGATCGGAATTTAGGCTTGTGAAGCCTACCATCATGATTTGATTTTTTTTGCTAACTGATTGTGTGTAAGTTCTAACATTTTTGTGCAGGAATAGAAAGAATTAGTTTAGTTTTCTTTGCTTTATTTCAAAGTTAGTAAAAATAAATCACCTTTCTTTTTTTGCAAAAGCTTAAAATGAACCTCATGATTTCTTTTGGATGCATAAAATGAACATCATGCTTTCCTTTTGGTGCTTAAAACAAAACTCAATATTTTCTTTATTGCATGGATAAGAGGGACAACAAATCAAACACTTTGCTTTCTTGCAAGATTAGGGGAAACCACTTCATTTTGGGCTCTAAAAAGAACAACAAATTTTTGATTTTCTTGCAAAAGGTGAAAAGAACAATCCACATTTTCTGGCAAGATTAAAAAGAACAATCAACTTGTCCATTTCTTACAAAGCGATTTACTTTCAAGTAAACATGCTTTACTTTATGTTGACTAGGATTTCAATTTCCTAGTTAGACAAATAAATTGCTTTGTGGGATAAAAGGAACACCATGCTTATTGGAGCAACATCTCCTGTGTAGGGGAAAAAGCGAGACTAGGCTGACATGTCCTAATCCTACCTTTTGACACACATTGTGGAATACGAAAGAGCCTAGAGGTATCACACAATTGGCCACTTCTTTTTGTGGAAGAGAGAGCCACGGGCTACCTATTAGGATTTCTATTCCTTTGTTGTAATTGAAAGATAAAATGATACAAGTTCAATTCCTAATCCCAAAGTGCAAGTACGAACTAATAACAAGATTGCAGAAACAATGGAAAGCTGTAAACACAAGGACAAGACAAGAATGCAAATGCATACCCGGAGTTAAAATATGAGTGAAAATGTTCGGGACGGGGGCGCAGGCACCACTGTCTTGATACTACCCCTGAAACTGCTCCTGAAACTGCTGTTCTGCCACCTGAAAAGCTGTCTAACAAAAGGACCAGGGTGCCCAGCGCCCCTGTCCCAGGGACCAGGGTGCCCAGCGTCCCTGTCCTGGCAGGACCAGGGCGCCCCACGCCCCTGTCCTGGTCTTTTGCTCTAAAATTTGGTGTGTTGTTCTGTCTTCGTTTGCTTCCGTCGGATCTGCAACTTGCAGTGTCGTCTGAATCCCGAAACCTGCACTTATATCTGAAAAGGTATGGTGGGCGGCTATATAGGGTTTTGCCTTAGTCAAACCCCCGCTTTGGTGATTTCCACCTCCACGAATAGCCAAGTTGTATTGTAAAAGTAGTGTGTGTGCAGACCTTGTGTGTGTGCAAGATCCTAAAATGCAAGTAAGCAAACTAGAGCAACCTAGAAAGTAAACCCTAATTGCTTGTAAAAGATAATGTAAATGCTCCAAATCAAGATGTAAAGAGATCTAAAGCATGCATACAAGTGATATAAGGAAGCTTATGCAAAGACATGAAAACAACATGAAATCATACCCAACCCCAAGGGAGGGGTACAAGCCAATCTTCAGTCGGTGATCCCTTATTGTTCTTCAATGCCTTCAAAGCCCTAAATGGATGAATGAAATTGATGAATGCTTGATGGATGGATGTTGAATGTTGTTGAAGTCTTCAAAGATCTGCTCTTTCGTTGCATAGAAGGTCCTTGAAACCCAAAATTCTCATCCTTTCAAATGAAGAAAGAGAGCTCTTATATATGAAACCCTAGGTCTTAATTTCAACTTTTGGCCGACCTAGAGATTGAATCTCCCACCAATTTCTTGGGGTTAAGCTTTATTTTATGATTGGATCGCGCTCCTAAAATTTCGGGAAAAATGTCCGGGACCATGTGCACATCAGGCGCCATGGTCCCGACAACTTTTCACCAAATTTTCAAGGCCGTCGGATATGATGATTTTAGAGCGAATCCCGAAGTTATAGGTGATTTCGAGACGTTTTGACCCCCGAAATCAAGCCCCCAAGTTCAAAATAGGACCTAATTAGGGTTTTTGATAAAATGATGTATTGGAAGAATAAAATGAAAGGGGCACACTTTAATGAAAAGGGCCCAACTTTATGATATGGGAGATGATAAAATAGAACCCTAGACCTAATTAATTTAATTAATTAAGTGTTAAAGGGGAAATGTAATGCAAAATGCAAAATGCACCAAGGCGGGTGCTAAACTAGGTGTGAAATTGTACCACCCTAGCAAGTGCGTACAATTTACGACGCTACACCATGCTTTGTGGGATAAAAGGAACACCATGCTTATTGGAGCAACATCTCCAAATAGATCTTAGCAAATCATTGTCATGAAGGTTAAAAAGAATATTGTTTGCTTTGTCTCGAAAATGGAAGGTATATGCTCTCCCCTTAATTGGGTGACCAAAAAGCCAAACCACTCTTAAAATATTTCTTTACTTCAAGCATTTTAAATCCTTTAGCAGGCTTGCCCTCCCGAGTTTCTCTTAGAGCGCCATTAATGGCCGGTGAGAGGGGAACGACCTAAGTGGGAAATGAATTTATCGCCAAGTGTTCCAACCCACTATAATCAAATGTGGAGGCCGACGAAAGTCCCCTTCAATGGTTTTTCTCAATGATTAGCCTTCCCCTAGTATCTTTAAGATACGTAAAGCCTTTGTTCTAAAGGTTAGGAAGCCTCCCAAGGGAGTTTATCACTGAAGACCGAACATAAGCTTGATTTAAAACATTAGCATTAGAAACTTTGAGCCCAATCAGTTGCCAAACATTGACAATATCATAGTGCAAGGGTGGGGAAGAATCCGCCCCCAAGATCACTCACCATATATCTCCCAAGATAACTACTCAATTGTGAAGCAATTCACTTTGGGTTCATTTCTGGCAAAAGGCAAAAAAATGGGCACCCCCCTAGGGGTGACAAGGCTGTTTGAGCTGACGGAGTATCGAGACTAGTGGGCTATGATATTGCCAATGACCTTTGAATAAAGAGTCTATCTGATGTGTCTTTTGTTGTAAATCAAACCAGTGATAACATCGGGGATTTGAACACATCCTCAAAAGAACATACACTCAATGTTTAGCATTAGGATGACCATTGTCTTCATGTGTGCTATGTATTCTTGTCACAAATGTTAATATATCTTGCAAAGTATCCAACAATCAAACTCAAAAGTCAGTTCAAACAAGGAAAAATCATAAAGTGGAGAAGATTTCCAAATCCAACAAAGCATCTTTTGATGTGGTTATCAACATTTCAACTATCTTTAGGAAAGACTTTCATCCAACAAGATTAGGAAAATATCAAACCAAGTGATCAAGAGTTTATCATCCAACTATCTCAACAACAATAATACCTAGCTAGGTATTCAAGTTAGTCAAATCAAGTTTCCATATCGGGAGACTTTATCCATATCATTTGATGTGCTTTGTCATAGGGGCCTATCGAACAAACCCTCTATTCAACTTAGTAAGCTTGAGTATCCAAAACGAAGTATCCATCAAGTCATAAAAGTTATTATCCAACATCACAACAAAAGCATCAAACGAAGAAATCAGGACAATTAGTGCATAAGAGCAACAACCTAGCGCATCTCAAACATTAAGTAGCGCATTCACACCAAAACTTAGCGCTTTCATCACTTAACTTAGCACATAATCAGTATCATACTGGTAAAAATTTTAGGTAGCGCTTATCAACATCATTGTAGCGCATTCAAACATCAACCTAGCGCATTCAAGTGATCTTATAGCGTTTTCATATCAAACATTAGCGCGTCACAGGGACATACTAGCTCATAACCTATCCAGCAAATTTATTATCAAGTAGTCTGAAATAGCATGTCAGAGAGGCAACGTAGCGCATAGTGAACATTTTGTAGTGCTTCAAGAACTTTATTTAGCACATAAAATCTCTGTCTTAGCGCATGATCATAATCAGGGAAAAACAGAGAGCAAATCCGACACTGGGAGAAAATTTTATCTACAGTTTCACATACCCTTTCAGATCCTTTAGCAAACTCAACAAAAAAACTCAAATCCGATCATTAGTGAGAGAATTTCCAAATTCACAAAGGCACTCTTATAATGAGTTTTTCAAATCATTGAACTAGCTTAAGATCAGACTTCATCCAACAAAATTAGGGAGTATCAAAAACAATGATCAAAGTTTCACCATCTAGTGGATCCTATCAAAACAAATACCTAGTTTGGTCCTCAAGTTGTCAAACCAAGTTTCCATATTGGGAGACTTTATCCATATCATTTGACACACTTTGTCGTGGAGGCGAATCGAACTAAACCTCTACTTGATAAAGTAAACTTAAGTTTTCAAACGAAGTATCCAACACCAACATCAACATCAACTTTGATCATTCGTATGACCATTCATCATCAAACCGAGAAAAAGGAAACTCAGTCAAAGGAAATGAGTCCTAACCTAAATCAAGATCAAGCTATCATGGCTCTCCAATCTAATCCCATTACTTATCAAGATCCCACCTATCAAGAATCTTATGATGATCCCCTAAGATTTTGGTATTCCATCCACAATGATCCCCTTTTATCTCAAGAGTAGAGTCTCATTCAACATCCACCTCCTAAGAAAGAGCATGATATCCCTTCCATCTCTTTCACCGATCAAATTGAAAATCAAGAGGAAAGCACAAAATCAAATGATCCTACACCAAGTCAAAATCATGATCATGGAATCTCTTCATCCTCCAAATCTATCTTAGGTCCTTTCATTCCAAAGTCAAACTCTTCATCTTCCAAATCTATCTTAGGTCCTTTCATTCCAAAGTCAAACTCTTCATCTTCCAAATCTATCTTAGGTCCTTTAATTCCACAATCAAACTCTCCATCCCTTCCATCCATCTTGGGTCCTTACCTCCCTCCATCCACCAATTCATCACCTCAAATGATCCACAAGAAAGATCAACAAAGGAACACATCTTTGAACTTCTTTCAACCATCTATCTAAACATCTTTCCAGAACTATTCTTCCATCATTTCCTCTATCTATTTTGGGTCCTTATGTCCCAAAATTTGATTTTCCTCTGTCTCTTCATCACTTCTCGAGTTGTGTACCAACACTCATCTTGAATACATTTCCATCTATCCTCACATAAATATTCAAACATGCTATCTTTTATCCAACACCTCTTTTATATCTTTCCATCCCTTTCATTCAATCCTTTGCATAACTTCATCTGTGAAATAGGCATTTGTGTCATTTTGTCACATACTTGCCCATGCTCGAATCTCATGTTTAGTCCTTTTCCTAGATATCTATTCATGAAACAATTCAGAATCCGAGGTTGTTGCTCTTTAGCATTTTCTTTTGGTTGGGATACACACTCAATCCATAAAAGAACCACTTATCATATCTTGGTCCTGACATCTTTTGATTACTATATCTCATAGACTTAATCAATTGTTCTAAATCATTGTGATCTCTTAGTTGAAGACATGGCTAGTGAAAAATCTAAAATCTTGCTTCAGTGCCACTGTAATTATCGGACCCATGTAAGTTTCATCACTTACAAGCCAATGCAAGAAAAATAAAGAGAAAAAATAAATATCAAAAGCATGAGCAAGAAAATCAATATCAAGAAAATAAAAATGCAATATCAAAGTGCTTGGCTATGACATGCAAGTAACTCCATTGAGGCTATGGATGCCTAGCTGGCAGTGGATCAATATTTGTGATATTATAGCGATAACCTCATCGAAGCTATGGACACTTGCTGGCAACGAGGCTCTATCTAGGATGCTTTTGAAGTCAAGGTAACTCATGTAGCTAGCCACGTTGGATTCTAAAGATTAAAATGATCATATGAGTAGGAATAAACCCACTTGCACACACATGGGTAATCAAAGGCTAAGTACCTTGATCCAGTTTGGGATTCTTCTTCCCTTTTGAGTATGCTTCCTAGTCGCTAGATATGTTTGGTTTAATTTTTCTAGAGGTTCTAAGTGTGGGTTGGGACCCTATCTTTGAAAAGTTCAGGAACACTTATTCAGGTGGTGCTAGATGTTGTGACAATCTTACATATTGTCTTTTTGCAAATGGAAACCTCTATGCTTGGGGGAAAAGTTCATCCACTCTATTCTTCCTACCATATCTCCCATTACCCTATCTAACTTCATCATTATCTACAATCTTGCTTCACCTCATCCATATCCTCTAATCCATATCCCTTATCCTATCCATTCATTGCTTCTATCAACCAGTACTATCTATGATCTTGCTTCACCTCATCCATATCCTCTAATCTATATCCCTTATTGTATCTATTCATTCCTTCTATCATCCAGTGTTATCTACGATCTTGCTTTGCTTTATCCATACCATCTATCCTATCTATTCATAGCTTCTAACATCCAGTGTTATCTATGATCTTGCTTCACCTCATCTATATCCTCTAATCCATATCCCTTATCCTATATATTCATTTCTTCCATCATCTATCACTATCTATGATCTTGTTTCTCCTATCCATATCCTATCTCTATCCATATCCCCTTTTCCATCCTTGATCTTGATCAAAACTAAGGACAAAAACATGATTTCAAAAAAAATCTCTTGACATGTTTCCTCATAAGATACCTCCATATTTCTCCTATCCATTTCCACCTCAATGGTTCAGTCATCCATTCAAAATATTCCTTATCTTGCTATACATTAGGGCAACCAAATACATCTTTCTTCTAATTAAAAAATAATCAAAAAATTAAAATATCCAAAAGCTAAAAATAAAAAAGTCAACAAAATCAAATCAAAATTGAAAATCAAAAACATGAAAGCATGGACCATCCATCAAATTAGATCAACAACAGGAAAACTCTCAAAGTCTGAAATCAAATTGATCACATGTCTTGTTAATCAATTCATCACTCAAAATCTATCAACATCAACATGTCTTATACAAGGATAGGTACTCTCGAAACCAGACAGATCAGTCTTATATGGGGTACTCACTCTTTGAAACTAGACATTTCTATCAATCATCGAGTCTTGATAATCAATCCATCTATCAATATCAACATCAACATGTCTTATACAAGGATAGGTACACTCGAAACTAGATAGATCAGTCTTATACGGGGTACTCACTCTTTGAAACCAAACATTCTTATCAATTATCGAACAAATCAAAACAATGACATAGATCAGTATGACTGCTAGATTTTGTTCTAGTTAGCCTTTGATAGTTCTGATACTTAATATAAGTACAAATCCAATAGCCAACAAGATGAGAGGGGGGGGGGTGAATCATACAAACTTAATCTTTCATAAAAACATCAGATTCAACCTCGGTAACATATATTTCAGTAATATAACCAAAACTGTTAAACATGCAAACTCAAAAGCATATGAACATCATAAACCTCATAACACCAGATTTAACGTGGAAACCCAAATAGGGAAAAACCACTATGGGATTTCGGACCCACTAAGAAATATACTCTTCTAGAGTATGCTCAGCTAAAAGCAAACCCTTTTAAAGATTACAAACACATTGCTAGATGTAACCTGGTTAAGGGATTTCCCTCAGATCTATTAGGATCTTCACCTTGTTAGAAGTGACCTTGTTAAAGGATTTCAAACACTCAATCAGAATGTCACCTTGCTATAGGGTTTTACAAATAAGACTGTTAAGTCCACTCGGTTAAGAGATTTTCTGTCACTTTCACAAAATAACAGTAATAAAATCTATCTGCAACTTCACATCTAAAATGCTAAAGTAGATTCTTATTTGTTCAATACAATCTAGACATAGAACTAATCTTGTCTATCTGTTGGGCTTCTATACTCTGTTATTCAAACAGGTCTTCAAGCTTTTGTGCTCGGTAATCACTATGTAGCATCCCTGTGCATACACTTGCCCGCATACATTGTTTATCAATAGTTCCCTATTTATAAACAATTAGGTAACCGCTTAATCTTCTTGGTCATATTTCCCATGATCAATCATAGCCATCAGATCTTCAATCTTGTCCAGGTTCAATGCATCTTTCGATCTGAAAACATTTTACCCTGCCTTGGAACTTGCATATTAGTCTTGGAACTTGTGCCAGGGTATTGTGGTTCAATCTGAGCTGTAGATCTTCATGCCGACTTTTCATTGCCTTAGATTCGTTAACAAACTTCATTCATGACTCACCAATCATTGATCAGTTCTAGCTCATCAACTTCCTTCATTAAATAATGCATGTAAACATTTAATGCATTCTGTTATAGCTCGGTTACAACTCGGTAACAACTTGGTGAATACTAAACTTCACTCGGTAGACATTCCGCCTTCATTAACTGATAGCGATAACCTTAGGGTTTACCGACTAGGTTCCTTGCTTGATAACATAGTATAGTATTAACCTTTACATTTTACAACATATGTATGATGTTAAAACAATCTAAACATCATGATCTCATCATTGTCTGACTCGGTACTAGTTGCCCATTGAATACCTTATTCATCCCCTTATTCATCATATTCTTTCCTGTGTCTTTTACCGACATCTTTATAATCTTCATATCATACTTCTCAAGATATGGCAACATCATATTGAATTAGAAAATCAATTTCTTGACATCAATGACAAAATAATAATATCAAGACGGTAAACATCTTTAATCAGTTATATCCATAATCATCAACAACCTTCTCAATATCCTTATGAAATGCCAACAATCTTTCATTGTTTGTTATAATGCAATATTGCCAACAAGCCTTATCTTTATCAATTGATGGCAGCACATGTTTCACAAATCATATTATACATATCATATCCACCCATTTGAGACATCACAAGAAATTCACAAATGCTTATCAATCCTAGACATACTTAGCGTAGTCACTGTCCTTGGTTTATCTGAATCAGTTATCCAAATCATATCTCGTTGTGGCTTGGTGATCAATGTACATATCCATATCGAAGTAGTATCAATAGCGAGGGGAAAAATCTTGATCTCGCTGGGGGCATTTCACCTTCAGGATTTTCAACATCAGACCCAACACGTAGCAAGGCAACAAGGATCAGAACAACCAACAAATGACAAACGACAATGCAAGAAGGCTAGACATCACGGACTTGAACTGATTTCAACTGAACAAAAGATCTATTTGCAAGATGTTTTATTTGACAAAAATACATTCCAAATAGCATGCATGCTTACTTATGGTTGTTAATTTTCACTTATCATATCTCTTGAGCACCTCAAGGATGTCTTATGACTAGAGAAGCAAGGAAGGAATGTGATGTTTTATATGTCTTCTATCTGGCAGTGAAGCCTTCTATTATGCAAATTTGTCTTACGACATGATCAGGTAACATATCACTGAAGACATTTTGGATTCGTATGAGACAAAAGTTAACTCTTGTCTATTTTATGCAAGCGACACTCAGGTCATCTTGGTTCAATTATACCTCGATGCTTGTGTCATCTTGCAATATCAAAATCCATGTAAGTTATACTCGGGTCATTATGGTTCAATTATATCATGATGCTTGTATCAACTTTCAACAAATCAAGGCCCAATGATTAAAACAAAGGAAGCATTGGCACTTTGATCAAAATAGATGGCAACATTGAGAACAAGAATACATATTAATCTTTGCATTAGCTGCACATCATTATCATCTTAATCTTGCATTAGGTTGCATATAATTTTAATCTTGCATTAGTATCATTTCATTATCATTATCATCGTCATGTCATTCTTACATATCATATCATACATCTCATTTTCAATAAACAACTCATATCATTATCATTATCATTATCATGAATGTCTCACATCATACTTCTCATTTTCAAGATACATCTCATCATCATCATCTAGTCACATTCATTATTGCATCCACCACATGCATATCTATCGTATCATCATGGAATCTTTCTTCACTTTCATAGCTTCACCATTCTTCCAAATATTATCTATCATGTCTTATGAAAGATGTATCTTTCCTAGAACCAGATGTTTTTATCATGTCTTATATAGGATATATCATTCCTGAAACCGGATGCTTTGATCATCTTTGTTTTATACAAGAGGTGTCATTCCTGAAACCAGACTTGATCTCAATCTTATCAATTCTATCAATCCATTTCATCTGATCTATTCTATCATGTCTTATATAGGATGTATCTTTCCTGAAACCAGACGTTTTGATCATATCTTATATAAGATATGTCATTCCTGAAACTAGACGATTTGATCATCATTGTCTTACACAGGCAGTATCATTCCTGAAACTAGACTTAACCTCAACCTTATCAATTCTGATCAATCCAATCAATCTAATCAATCTGATCAATCATATCATTATCCTCATACATGAGCATATCATATCGACAACATGTTAGAAACATATGCATTCATCAAATCCAACCATCATTTGCATCATCATCTGCAAAAGTCATATAGATTAATAGCATATCATATAGTCCATCAAAATCAAAATCGCTGCATCCATATCATATCATCATGCACAAGTGTGACCACGCGTTGATCCAAAGGAAAATCAAAGTTAGAACCAATCCTCAATCAAAGCAAATAAATGTCCAAAGTCCCTGGATATAATATCAAAAATCAATCCAGATCCATATCGACAATCAATCAGATCCATATCGCAAGCATTGAATCAAGATCCATATCGCAAGTAGCATCAAAGATTCATATCGATAATAAATCTAGATCCATATTGAAAATCAATCCAGATCCATATCGAAAATCAATTAGGACCCATATCGAATCAAGACCCATATCGAATCAGGACCCATATCAACACTTGAACCATATTGACAATCAAGATTCATACCAACGTAACTCCGGTGGACGTGTGGGGCATGTACATGCTATGCCCACATTAGTCTTCCTCATTTCTTCAACATCTGGTGGACACGTGGGACATGTACGCGCTATGCCCACATTAGTCTTCCTCATTTCTTCAATCCTCGGTGGACGTGTGGGACATGTACGTGCTATGCACACATTAGTCTTCATCATTTCTTCAATATTCCTTTATCGGTAGATATATATCAAAAAATTGAACAATTCAAATCATCCAACTTTTGAAAATCGTCCTACATCACGACACTACCCCGAAAATCATATTTTTCTCAATTTATCTCCCAAGGGGGCATCATCAATATAGTTCATCAAATCTACATCTGGACCATCATATCAAATCTCAACATCAATTTCATATCAATTTCATATCGACATCAATCTCATATCGACTTTTCATATCAAATCAATTCTTCATATCTGGGACATCATATCGACAATTTTGACAACAAATTGAGCATTTTTCTTTGAATCAACATGTGGTCACACGTTAACTTAAAGAGGGGCAAAATGTGGACACCTAAAAGTTGCACAATGAATAAAGTGAATTTTATTCATTTAATTATCTTAATTCTTCCAATTAATTAAATTAAGATTTAATTAATATCCATATTCTTCTAATCGCCTATTAATTAAATTAAGATTTAATTAATATACCCCTCTTCTACCTAAGCCATTTAATTAAATTCACATTTAACTAAAAATATCAATTTATCCCCTTTCCCATTTTAATTAAATCTACATTTAATTAAAATCTCCTTTGCATTTAAATAAGTCTAAATTTATTTTAAAATCCCCCCACTTGCAAAATCCTACAAATGCAAGTTGCATCTATTTAGTTGAAATAAAAATAAAGTAATTTTATTTTAATTAAAATCCTTTTGCCTCCACTTGCATTTTCCTACATCTCCCACTTGCCTCCTTAACCCCCTTCTAGATTCTTCTAATCACTTCCAATTTAGCCTAATCCATCTCCTAATTATTGTCACATTCCTAAGCAAAGAGAAGTCACTTCTCAAAGCCTTCAAAGTCTTTGAAAACCATTAAAGGCTTTATGTCCTCAACAAGTTAACCCTCAAAATATTCCAAACCATTGAAGGTTCTTACATAACAATTAATGGTTAACTCAACCTTCTTGCATGATTAGAGACTTTCTCTCTAACTCAACCCTCATCTAACCCAAGGGTCTCATGAAGCATTCATGGCTTTAACCTTGGTTATTTCTTTAACCCTTGCACAAGAGTTTATCCCTTGGGTAAAAGTTTTATCCATTGGATAACCCTAACCTAACTTTAACCCTTACCTCCTAAGGCAACCTTCATGTCTTCTCAAGCATTTAATGCTTCTTACATCTCCTCTCAAGAAGTCTCTTGTTGAAAATTGTCACCATTTCATTGGTGAGAATTGTAAACATGGATTGATTAACTTTCAATCCTAGCCCTTGTTAAAATTATCCAATCTTGACCATCCATTGCCCTATTTTCCCTATAAATAAAGCTCTCATTCTTCTTTTTCAAAATCAAGTCTTTTGTGCATCAAACTTATAGTCATTTAGAAGGTTAAGGAGCTCTCTTTGTCATCTTCAAAGCATCAAGCATTCATATCATAGCATTTTAGTTTCATTTAGCTTAGATGCATATCTTTTCTTAGCTTAATTAACTCATATAGTATCATCTTAGCTTTCAATTTGGAACTCATCTAAATCTTAATCATCGAGTTTTGCATTTCATCTTCATCGTCTCATCTTATCATTCATAAGATCTTGGTTGCATTCCATTTAGATCTTAGAATCATTTAAATCTCATTCTCTAGGTTGTCATCTTGAAGATCAAGTGCTCTTCCAAGTAAGAGCCACCTTGAATCTTGAAGATCCTTGGAGATAGAGGAACATGAAATGATTTTAAAGAGTTTAGATTCATTTAACTTTGTTTTGTTTGGATTTCTAATCTCTAATGCAATGTTTCATGTGTGTGTTTGAATTGTTTTCTCCCTTTGTAGGTTGATACCACATTCCAGGCATACAATAATATATTTATTTCCAAAGTGCAAGCAAGAAGTGTTGAGGACGAAATGGAATTGTGACACTTGTCACAAGGTAGGAACTTTGTGAAGAAATTTTCTTTGGAGCTCTTCAAATCTTCACTCTGGCAACAAGTGGCTATGTAGTCTGTTTTCCTTTTCTTGTGCATGTTTTTGGAAAGATTTTCAGCGGGACCAAATCTTCCACATGGATAGACTTGGAGAAAAATAGAAAGTTCTATTTTGGTCGAAAGGCTTGATTTTTCTTGGACATTTGTATTTGTGAAATAAATAATATTTTTTATGAAAGAGTAAAAGGAAGTTTCTAGAAATATGTTGTAGATACATTGAATGTGGATAGGTTTTAGAAGCCGCTTCCTTTTGCATTCTAGATTCAATAAGTACAATGTGTTGTAGAAGAGAAGTAGTGTGAAGTATTTTGTAAGAAGTCGTTATGCTGTCAGAATTATTGTGGAATTAGATATCATAGTTGAAGACACCTACAAGAGCATAGACTCTACATATGGTTTGTAAAAGCTTTTTACTGCAATACAATTGATCTGTGCTTTGGTGTGGTGGGTTTTTTCCCAAAAGGGTTTTCCTACGTTAAATCTATTGTGTTATGTGTTTATGTTAAAATATGAATTTTATTTGTGTGTGTTTTTCTTTTATCTGTAACACTATTCAGGGGTTAACAAAGAAATTTGCATTTGCTCTCCTTGAGATTTGTATTAGGAAGGTTGTTTTCGCTCCTCTGCTTTCCTTTCAATTGGTATCAGAGCTTGGCCAACTTTTTAATCTTTGGTGAGTTGTAGGGTTTTTTGTGCATATCCTTTTTAGTGGGAGTTTTTGTAGGTAGAAGTTTCTTAACCTAGTTGCAGATTTAAGGTGACAAGCACATCTGAAAGGATTGAAATGGACAAATTCAATGGTTGCAATTTTGAGTTGTGGAAACTCAAAATGGAGGACATGCTTGTTGACAGAGACCTTTGGGCTATGATATATGGTCAAAAACCTCAGACTACAACCCAAGATGCTTGAGATACAATGGATCAAAAAGCTAAGGGTCTAATAAGACTTTGTTTGGTTGACTCTGGGGCAAAAGCATGAAGTTGTGTTACACTTGGGGCTAATTGAGGGTAGTTCTGATGATATGATGAATCAATAAGGATCCGGACAACTACTGAGAGGGGGGGGTGAATCAGTAGATAGAAAACTTACTAAACTTTCACCAACCTCAAAAACAATCTCTCAAGTCAATCTCTGAACTATCTGGTTCAAACACTGAGCTACAAACTGCAATAGGATTGACAGTTTATCGGTTTGAGTCACATATCAAAATAACAGTATAACAACTTTGAAACTCTAAAACCATTTAACCAAAACATCAAAATACTTTACTAACAATATTAAAAGCACATTTTAGATTACTGCCGGTCATCTTATCATAACTAAGTGGATTTAACAGTTAAGCAAATTAACCATAACAAACATAACCACAAAAACCATTCACCACTTGACATAATGATTTTTGACGTGGAAACCCAAATGGGAAAAACCACGGTGGGATGAATACCCACAAGTATTCTGAATTCTTCTGAAGTTCACCCTGTTAAAGCTTTACAAAATGTGTTGTTAAGAACAAGTCATGCTAGGGACCACCCAGTTAAGGGATTGACTATAATGCTCTGTTAGAAGCAATAAACTGTTAGGAGTAACCTCGATAGAGGATTTGAAATCCAAGCTAATGGATCACTTGGTTAGAGGATTTACAAAACACTAAGCCTGTTAAAGCTTACCCGGTTAAGGGATTAACTGTTGTAATTGTTAGAGAACAATAGGGGTTTATTGATCTGGTAAATAGCACTACTTTGCTTGATCAGATCATTTTCATGCTCCTATCTGCCTTCACACATACTGTAGATAATCCTTCTGGTTCAACAACCAATCACGCTGACACTTAACCAAAATTATCAGCACTACAATAAAACAACTCATCGACCTTATAAGCAAAACAATAGGTCAGTAACACATCACAAACCTAAGATCTCATAGAGATTACAAACAAATCGGTTCAAGTATGATTGTTAGATTACATAGCAATCAACATCACATTGTTCAAGACAACCTCAACCGCTCCTTGATCACCGCTTCATCGATTCCTGTAACTCATCATGCGGTTTCAACTTCATGCAATGTACTCGCTCATTCCTAAGATAAAACCATTATCTCTACGCGCCAAAAACCAATTAAAACTCATCACATACAACATGCATACATAACATAATCATTATTGGTCATCATATAAAAAAATATAACCAATTCACCAAGCTCCATCGGTTAGGGTTTGGCACATCAACAGGTAGGGTTACCGGTTGATCTCACTGTTTCTAAAGTAATACCGGTTTCCTTCACTTGCTCACCTACCGGTTGCAAAACAACATCATTACCGGTTACAATTGACATCAATGACAACACAATAGTTCATCAATGCAATCTTCAATCAAATACCAACAAGTTTGACCAGACTGAGTTCGGCTAGACTACTAACTTGCCACGTGGCGCCAAGAGTTCGACCAAACTCAAAACTGAGTTCGGTTGGACTCTTGGCGCCATTTAGGCACTTTTTGTGAGCGCTTGAGCTTAGAATAAAAAAAAAAAATCAAAATAGTTCAGTCGAACTCAGTCTGGACGGACTGAGTTCGACCGAATCCACCTATGTGGTAGGTGATTTGGCATCCAAATCACCTATTTTGTCTGTATTTCTGAAACTTTTCACTTCTGCTCAATTTTTCTTCAGGTAGAATATTTGTTTAGAAAAATAAAAAAATACCCTTTTGTAGAGCTTGAAGTCACAAATCTAGACATATATTTTTTTTAGTATTTTGATTAATTTAATATTTTTTATTAATTAAACATTGCGAGTAGGTTTTTTAAGTTAAAAAAGAAAAGTAGAAATTAAAAAATAAAATAAAATGATATTAAAAAAATTAAAAAATATATTTTTCATTAGATGAGATAATCTTCTCCAAAAGGGTATAATTTTTTTTTGATAATCATAAATTTAGTAGACAAAAGGTGACGCCGAATGAAAACAACTAAATTCAACTATGTTGGACTTAAAAATTTTATTACGAGAAAAATATACATCAATTTTTTTTAACACTGCACATATATATATATATATATTAAATTTTTTTTTGATAGGTAATAGGTCGTAGCTGCAATATTTTTGAATTATTATTATTATTATTATTATTATTATTATGTTTGATTAGATTTGACCCAAGACCTTCCCCATTCTATGGAAGGCCAAGAGTCACAGCTTAGAATTCCACTTTAAATGTCCTTATTGGGAATTGAACTTGGGTCTCCACAGTGAGAACCCAGTGTTTTAACCAGTTAAGCTCAACCCCTTGGACACACTGCATATATATATATATATATATATATATATATATATATATATATATATATATATATATATATATATATATATATATATATATATATATATATATATATATATATATATATATATATGTCCTCTATTTGGAAAATTAAAATCAACAAAAAAAAAGTTCGTTTTCATTTTTGTTTGGTGACACTGACTAGAATCCATAGTTTTCAGCATTTTTCAACAATAAAAAATCTCTTTGAATATATAATACAAATGTCAAAATTTTTAAAAAAAATTTATAAAACAATAGACATAAATTTCATTAATATTTCTATATTTGATTAGTTTATATCATTTTTAAATTCAATTTAGAAATGCCACTTTTATGCGATCGAAATTAAACATTTTTAGTTGTGTAAGCCACTTCCTTTATAAAAGTGTGACACAACATTGTGTTTTCATCATTTGCGTTCCTGAATTTTCACGAGGAGAAGACTACAGTTGAGCTTTGGAAAAATCTTGGTAACATTTATCAAGGGAAATCCTTGGTAAATAAACTTTTTCTGAGAAAGAAGCTATATTCTTTGAGAATGGAGGAAGGAGGATTTGTTGCAGAGCACTCAAGAATGCATTCAACATGATAGTTTCCCAACTAAACTCTATTGGTGTAAAAATTGATGATCAAGAATGTTGCATGCTCCTACTATGTTCTTTGCCCAATTCTTGGGATCACCTGGTTATGATTGTTGGAAGCACAACAACCACTTTCAAGATGGAAGATGTGGTTACTTTGTTGTTGTCTGAAGAAATGTGGAGGAAGTCTTCTAAAATGGCCAAGGAGGCCCTTATTGCTTGTGGCAGATCAATGGAGAAAGGCAAGAAGAAGGACAAGAAAGGAAAGTCTAAGTCCCCGAGGAGATCAAAGTCTCTTGGTAAAAATTCCAAGGCTAAATGCTGGAACTATGGAAAATCTGGTCAAATCCAAAAAGATTGTAAAGAGGAGAAGAAAAAGAAAAACAAGAAAGCCTTTGATTCTGATTCTGATTCCGATCGATCCTCTCAAGATGATGCAGATAGTTTTGTCATTTCCTTGGCAACCCATGCATCAGAATATGTATGGTTGATTGACTCAGGTGCTTCTTTCCATGTGACCTCTCATAAGGGCTCGTTCTCAAAGTATGAAGAATATGATGGTGGGAAGGTGTACTTGAGTGATGACTCTCACTTGAAATTTTTTGGTCGTGGAAGAGTCAAGATTCAATTCCCTAATGGTAGAGTGAAGGGGATTGATGGTGTACTGCACATTTTTGGTTTGGCACAAAATATTCTTTTAGTTAGAAAGTTGAGCAATGTGGGAGTGTAGATTATTTTCTTGAAAGGTGGATGCAAGATGACTAGAGGTTCTATGGTGCTTTCTAAGGGTGTTCGGTTAGGCACACTGTATAAGCTATATGCATGCACGGTTCAGTGCAATAGCACTTATGTGAAGTCCAAGAAAAGGGCTTTGAATTCTTCATCCTCACCGTCAGATCAAGCAAAGAAGAAAAATGTTGTATCAACATCTGATGGTCATGCTTTTTGGGTACATAAGGGTGTTAATGCTTTGGAGATGAAGCTCCCGACTGAGAAAACAATGTTGTGGCACCAAAGAATTGGCTATATAGGTAAAAAGGGCCTACAAGCCTTGAAAAATAATAGCCTTGTTGATGTTGAACACAAGATGCCATTGAGAGGGGGGGTGAATTAGTGGTTTCCAAACTTTTCCCTTTTCTATCCTATGTGTGTATATAGGTTAACAAATCTAACATAAAGTAGATATACCGGTTAGATGGGAGGATAACACAAATTCCACCACACATAAAAGGGACATCACATAACACCAGATGTACAAGGAAAACCCAAGATGGGAAAAACCTCAGTGAGAACTATTGTTGGAGACTACTGCTCCAATCCAGCCTCATAATGAAAAGCTCAGTTACAACATTTAGGGCACCAACCCCTACATTGAACTCCAACTCAGTGATCTACAATGATTATAATCATTTCCAGAAGTAATAGCCTTGTTGCAAAAGAACTTTGTAACTCTTATGCAAGTCTCTTCACCGGTTCTCCTTTATCCAATTCACTGTTGATTCTCTGCTCACCTTCTCACTGCTACAACCTTGTCTCTTGTTGCAACTCACTGTCTGCTACAATCATACCAATTTAGCCTCTTCTTCTTCTCTGTCGGTTTTGCTCTCTGCCGGTTCTCTTTTCTCTCTGTCACACTGTTGCTAGCCACCACCGGTCTTCTTCGCTCAGTCAAATGTCTGCTATCTGATTGTTGCCGGTTCTCAGCTTACCAGTTCTTCTCTGCAATCTTTTGTGGCTCTTTTCTGCCAGTTCAATCACCACCGGTGTACTCCTCTATCAGACTTAATGGTAGGTGTAGACGTATAAAAATGACCATATTCCTAAATGAATATTTTATGTTCATTTCTCTATTTGATTAACTCCAATTTAATTAAATTATCCACATTCCTCTATTTGATTAAGTAAATTACTCAATTTATTTAAATTAAATTCACTATACCCATTTAATGAATAAATTATTTTATTAAATTAAATCCCCCCTATCCACTTTTAATTAAATTCAAATTTAATTAAATAGTTATCCTAAATTGAATAAATCTAATTTATTTAATTTCTCCAAATGGCAACCAAATTGAATTAAATTATTTCAATTAAATCCTATTATCCCTCCATCCACTTGCAAAAATCCTAAACCTATTTCTAATACCTTCTAGACTCTTCTAATCGCTTTTAATTAGCCTAACCCCTTCTCTAAACTTTGTCACATCCCTAAGCAAAGGGAAGTCACTTCTCAAAACCTCAAAGTCTTTGATAACCATTAAAGGCTTTCAACCTTCAACCACTAAATCCCCCAAAGTCTCCAATAACCATTAATGGTTAACTCAAACCCTCTTACATGGTTAAAACATTTGTTTTAACTCAACCTTCACCCAGCCCAAGGGTCTCATCAGGCCTTTAATGCTTTGACCATGATTATCTCTTAATCATTTGCACAAAGGTTTATCCTTGGATTAACTCTTAATCCAGTGGGTAATCCTAACTTAGACTTGACCCTTACCCTCTAGATAACCATGAGGTCTTCTCAGGCCTTTAATGTCTCCAACCCCTTCTCTCAACCCAACCCTATGTTGACACTTGTCACCATTTCATTGGTGCAAATTGTGCACATGGATCCCCAACTTTCAAACTCAACCCTTGATTGAATCTTTCAATTCTGACCATCCATTGCCCTGCTTTTGCTATAAATAGAGCTCTCATTCCTCCATTTGAATCATCAAAATTTGTAGTATCACACTTATGCTCAAATACATTCAAGCTTTCATATCATTTTCATGCTCATCATTTTAGCCTCTTTGAAATCAGGAATTAGTCTAAATATGCATACTTAGAATAATTTCTTTATCATTTAGCTCAATCATAGACTAATATATCATGTTAGGATAGTATTTATACTAATCTTGTCATCTTATCATTTAGTTTATTGCATTTTAAGATCATGCATAGCTTAGAATGCATCTCATACTAAAATCTATCAAAGCATCCCTCGTTCTTACATTTGCCATCCCTAAACCATTTTGTTCAGTGATCTGAGAGCAAAAACATTGGTTTGAGGGACATTGTGAGATAGAGAACCATGGGACCTACCTTGGGAAGTTGAGTAATACGTTATTACTCCATAGCTTGCATCAAGAAGTCCTGTATGTGTGTGTGGACTAGTATTTAGCAATATTTTCACATATTAAATTCTACCAGCCCACTTTTCTCGCATACATTTCTGGCGCCCACCGTGGGGCCCGACCCCAAATATCAAATTGGTTTTTGAAACTAATCACTTTTGCAGGTCCACGAGAAACAGGAATCAGTGCGTGGGAAACATTCCCTAGCTCATCCGGCTAAAATTTTAGCGCATACCGCTTATTGTTTAGCGTGTGGAGTCTATAATATAGCGCGTAAGGACGTTTCCTCAGCGCATGGATCCATCTAATATTTTCCTGTAGGTCTCAGTGCGGAAGAATACCAGAGCAGTGCATCCAGTAAATAGAGTAGTGCATCCAGTACACTGTTCAGCGCTTAGAAACAATCATCTAGCACGTGAAGTCCTTTATTTAGCGCATGACCCCCACTAAAACTTTTCCTGTAGGTCTCAGCTAGGCTGAAAAACAGAGTAGCGCATCTGCAAAATATATTGGCGCTTCGGGTCTGTCTTCTAGGGCATCGAGTTTACCAGTTAGCGCTTGCCGTCCATAATCCAGCGCGTGAGGTCTATGCATTAGCGCACCAAATTAGTAATTTTCCTGCAGGTCTCGGGAGGAAACAGAGTAGTGCATCCGGAACACAGTACAACGCATAAATATATTGTTTTAGCACATCAAACATATATTGTAGCGCGTACAATCTGTTCTGTAGCGCATCACAGACAGAAGACTAAAATTAAAATTGTAACAGTAATAGAATTTAGACTTGTCGAAGTCCACCGAAATCCCGATTTTCTAACCAGTGGAGTGACAATTTTGCAGGATTCTAACAGTTTCTTGCAGGTGGAGAAGGAAATTTTGTTATAAAACGATTTCTTTTGTTGATCGCAAAATAAAAAATTTTGCTTTGTTGACCAAATTCATTTTCGTAGATTAGAAAATCATTGCTTTGCACGGATAAAATAAACACCACGTTTTCATGGAGCAACATCTCCACATAGATTTTAGCAAATCAATGAATTGAAAGGCTAAAAAGAAACCAACTTGTTTGCTTTGTCTTGAAAGTGGAAGGAATATGCTCTCCCCTTAATTGGGTGATCAAAAATCCAGACCACTCTTATAGTTTTCTGTACTTCAAGTATTTACATCCTCTAGCAGGCCTGTCTTCCCGAGGAGTTGCAATCAACTCTTAAAGCCGTTTATGACCGGTGTGAAGGGAACGACCTAAGTGGCAAATGGCTTTGACGCCAAGAATTCCAACCCACTATAATCAAATGTGGAAAGTGACGAAAGTCCTTTTCAACGGTTGCGCGCAGTGAATAGCCTTCCCCCAGTATCCTTGAGATACGTAAAGCCTTTGTTCTAAAGGTTGGGAAGCCTCCTGAGGGAGTTTATCACTGACGGTCGAACGGGAAGCCTGATTACGAACCATAGAAATAGAAACTTTGAACCGAGTCAGTAACCAGACATTTATAACATCATAGTGCAAGGGTGGGGAAGAATCCGCCCCCAAGATTACTCACCATATATCTCCCAAGATAACTACTCAACTATGAAGCGATTCACTTTGAGTTAATTTCTGGCAAAAGGCAAAAAAATGGGCACCCTCTAGGGGGTGACACGGCTGTTTGAGCTGACGGAGTATCGAGACTAGTGGGCTATGATGTTATTTATGACCCTTGACTAAAGAGTCTATTTGAAGTATATTATTTGTATCAAACCTGTTAAAACATTGGGGATTTTAACACATCCTCGCAAAACATACACTTTTTGTTAGATTAGGCAAAATGGTTGTACTTTTTGTGCCGTGTTTACATTTATTACTTCAGAAAATCATCCATAAAACTTGAAAAAAAAAAAATTGCAACAAAAATCCAAAAATTCACAAAAACCAAACCAAAGAAAGATCAGGGCAGTTTAGCGCATAAGAGCAACTTCTTAGCACGTCGGGTAATTCTGTTAGCGCATCCAAACCTCTAGTTAGCGCGTTGATTCAAAACAGTAGCGTTTCATCTTAAGGCAAAACAGTGTAAAATCTTTTAGCGCATTAGAAACACAATCTAGCGCGTGGAAGCAACAACTTAGCGCGTGAAGACCAAACATTAGCGCATAAAGTCAAACAGTTAGTGCGTTGCAGACCCAGGAGAGTGCATAGATTTTTCAACAGTTGGAAAACCAATTTTAACATTCCCAAAACTTTAGCGCATGTCTGGGGGCAACCTAGCGCGTGTGCTTGTTATTTTAGCGCATAGAGGAATTTCAGTAGCGCATATAGACTCTGTTCTAGCGCGTGATCCAAAATAGAAAAACAAAGAGCAAAAATCGAAATTTTTTTGAAAATTTCAAAAACACTTTTAGAAGCATTTTTCATCAACATCATTTTTCATCAAACCAGAGTAACAAAAACAAACCACTAAAACCATATCTTGAGCTAAATTTGTGTCAAAACGAACGTTGTCAGAATCCTAAATGAATCGCGCAATAGAGGACGTCTCTCCTATCATAATCTGAAAATCTCATCATCAGCATCAACAGAATCCTTTACCATCCTATAGATTTTTATCTCAAAACACTTGTTTAAAACTTTCAAATTGTCAAATCAAGTTTCCAGATCGGGAGGCTTTTTATCCATATTATTTGACACACTTTGTCGTGAAGGGACATCTAAAAGCCTTCACTTTGATAGAGTAAGATTTGAAATTTTCACAAACAAGAATCAATTGAATCCAAACCAATCAAAGGAAACCATTGATCACTCATACATGACTAATTCCCTTATTCTGAGAAGAAAGAACCTCTATCGTAACATCACGTTGAAGAAAGAACAGCCTAGTTTTTCCAAATTCATCAAGAGAAATAAGTTTTTATACATCAATCGTCAACTCTTCAAATCCCATCGGGTATTCCTTCATCACGTCAAACGTTATATCCAAAACAAATCTAGCGAATTTGATAAAGAACCCTTGAAAACAAGAGCATACTGTCAAAAGTCTGCTTTTAATCAAACCATAAACCGCGGAGGAAAGATCAATCCAGCATTCTTGCCCGACGAGTGTATCACGTATAACACATTTCGACCAGAACCACCAACCCCCGAGCAACACATCGAAGAGGATTTTGTCCCTTTCATCACTGAGAGTTTCTATTAAAATGCCTTTTACTCGCTCTCAAAGAGACAAACAAAGCGAGGCACATGCTGAGTCCAGTATGAATCGCAGATTATCAAATCCTTTTGAAGTTCCACCCATAGAAGAACCTAAAATTATTGAAGCACTTCTTCGGGAATGTCAAGAAAACCCTTCCTTCCAAAAACTTGTAGAAAAACTCATGGAAAATGACAAAGAAAAATATCTATTGATGCTTACAAGCAAAGGTGTTAAACTTCTCGAAGATTTAGACCCAAACATTTTTCAAACCGGATCTCGACAATATGCATATCAAGAACAACATAGAGAAGAAGAAACTCACATACCTAAACAACATATTCCAGAGGAACACATTCCAGAACAACGCATACCAGAAATGCGTATACCTGAGCTAGAAACACCAGAGCAAAATATACCATTTACTACACCTTTTCAGCTGAGAACCAATACAAGGCAAGAACTTTTCCCTCGGCAAGACAATATACCTTTGACAGCCCTTACTCAACAAATGCAAATGTTGCAAAGGCAAATACAGGATATGCAACAAAGGACAATAGTGTGGTACTCTTTAAACGAAATCTGTCCTTACCCATTTGACAGAAGATTGAACATGGTGCCTTTTCCTCCAAACTCAGACGTTCCCAAATTTGATAAATATGATGGGAAAAGTGATCCCCGAGATCATGTTCGAGAATTTTGCACACTAAGCCTTGAATTTGCTCATAATGACACCTATTTGATGAGGTTATTCCCCAGAAGCTTGGGAGGGCAAACCATGGAATGGTTATCCAAAATTACACCGCCTATGAGATCATTTGATGAGTTGGTTAACAAATTCATAACCCACTATTCCTATAACATCCAACATGCCATAACCATGTTAGATGTTTGCGATACCAAACAAAAGAACAACGAAATATTCATGGTGTTCCTTCAACGCTGGCGACGCATGGTCTCCAGATATCCTCGAGATATTCCCCAAAAGGAGAAAATGGAAATCTTCATCGATAACTTAAATGGCGAAATGATTTACAGACTAAAACTTCAATGCATACCATCTTTCGCTAAATTGATTGAAAATGGCATTCAAGTGGAAGAAGCTTGTGTCAAAAAGGGAACACTCAAATTTTACAAGGAAGGAACAAACTCATCAAACTACAATAACAAAAACAACACCAATCTTGACAAATCTCGATTTTGGACTCGAAACAAAAATGAAGGCAATAGTGAAACACATGATCTCAAATCTAAGCAACCAGTGCTTGCATTATCTGGAAATCCTCAAAATACGAAAAATCCTAAAAACGCTACTCCTAGTGCTAACACATATGCACAAAACACTGATCAAGGACAACTCAACACAAACAACACCAACGATACTCAAAGCAAAAACATGAATCCAAGACCTAACAACAATTCACACAACACGAACAATTTCCAAAAGCGTATCTTCACACCATTGGGACAATCACTAGAATCAACATTCAAAGAACTTTTGGCAAACAAAATTCTTTCTTTGCCTCCAATCAGCAACTATGAACCCCCAATCAAACCGCCTTGGTGGAATGATTCACACTATTGTGATTTCCATCGCAACAAGGGTCATAGAACAAACGAGTGCATGAGATTAAAACACATAGTATAGGACATGATTGATCGAGGTGACTTAACGGTCGATGGTCTCAAAATAAATAGTGATCATGGAGCCTTTAAAAATCCTCTCCCAAATTACAACAAAGATGGAGCATCAACTTCAGATGATACACGCGGAGCTCGTATTAATCACATCTACAACAACACCATCAACCACATATCAGTTGAAGATCATCAAGTAAATGTCATCACCATTCGAGATCGGCATGATCATGAATCTGTCAATGTCACAACCCGAACTCAGAAATATGTCTTGAAAGGACATACTGCACCTACAACTACCACACCAAAAATCCAATATGACTTGGTCAACCAACTATGCAAGACTCCAGCTCAGATATCTATACTAGAATTGCTGAAACTATCACCAAGGCACAAAGACATATTAGAGCAAGCACTATTGGAAACCAATGTACCTCAAAATTTGGATACGGACAGATTTCAAGCCATGGTCTCCCATATGACTGGACCTCATAACCTCACCTTTTCCGAACATGACGATGTTTCCTTAATCCATCCACATAATACTCCTCTCCATATCGAAGTCATTGTTTGCAAACACCGCGTAAAAAGAGTCTTAATAGATGGAGGAGCCAGCCTTAATATATGTACTTTGAAGCTTATCCGTGCATTAGGCTTCTCAGAAGAATCTATTCATCCCTGCAAGAAGATTACCATAAAAGCATATGATTATGAGGAAAGGTCCTCTAAAGGAACTGTGATATTACCTATTCAGGTGGGACCAGTACAAAAGGATACTATATGTCAAGTCTTAGATATTGATCTCACCTACAATATCTTGTTAGGACGATCCTAGATACATGAAATGCAAGTAGTACCTTCCACATATCACCAGTGTGTCAAGTTTCCTTATGATGGACAAGAAATCTCCATATCAGCTGATCACAATCCATTTCAATATTGCAACGCAATGGGGGTAGCCCAGGACAGTTTGGTTCTTTATAATAGAGAAAAGCAGTGATCTTCAACATCAGATCAACACACAACAAAATCCGACTCCTTATGGGGAGACTTCAAACAGAAAATGCAAATCAAAGACCAAGGTATGGGAGAATACTCTTTGGAGCCTTTATGTTTGGCTAAATTGCCAACATCACCTAGATCTCATGGATTGCCTACTACATCAACACATCTGGTTACTCATCCCATCACCAAATTTGATGGTACTTTCATCCAACTGGGCACTTTAGCACATGAATTAGAAGACAAAGAGGTTCTTAGCTGGTTATACAAAGATGAGGAAGAAGATCATAGAGCAGCCGCTTTGGACATTGTTCTACCAACACACCTATATGGAAAAGGCTACTTAATCATGAAGCAAATGGGATATGGCGGTAAAGGACCTATTGGGAAACGCAAAGAAGGAGTCACTGAACCTATAGATCTTCCTTCACAACCTAGTAGAAACAAAGCAGGATTGGGTTCTAAACTCACGTTCCTATTAAAACGGCCGCCACACCTAACTACAAAAGCTCAATGGAAGGTAAAGAGGAAGTACAAAGGAGAATCCTGGCAAGAAGCACTCTTTGAATCAGCAGAAACAATCCGCAAGGCACAGGAACGTCAGGCTCAGAAGTTACATCAGGAAAAGCTTCTAAGTCATAAGAAGGCCCTATCTGCAACAATAGCTCATATTCAGACACCAATATCTCCAGAACAAATCATGTCATCTCTAGATACCGTTATTCCTCCCCGAGGAAGCACAGTCTATGAACAAATCCAGAAAGTAGAAAACGGATCTGACACAGAATCAACAAAAACTATCAAAATGGTATCTATCGTCAAAAATTTGTTTTCACCATACAACATACCAGTTTACAACACAGATAGAATCTGGGATGATGCCTATGAGACGGATTCCAATGAATATGAATGGGGTACCTACTCCAATGCTACTACAGATACCCCTAGTGATACTGATTCTATATCTATCTCCCAAGAAGAACATAACGCAAAAGATAGACCTCTTGAATTTGGACCACAAAATATCTATGACGCCAAGGAAAGCGAATAGAACATTATGAGCAAGTATATGTAGAAGATAATACCATCGAAGACCTCGATGAAATCCAAAACTTCTTTAAAAACAAGAACCATCACGATGAAAACTCCATCCTAACACTCACAGTAGCCGAATTTGATCCACCTAATGATTCCTAACCACTTGTCTTTTCTGACCTCATCGACTAGGATGAACCTGAAACCCATGATATACCAATTTTCCCAAATGATGAATCTATTATCCATTACCTATGTACCGTAAATCCGGAAACAGACTCTACCAGTGAACAAAGTAACGATGTCTGTCAATCAGGGAGTGCCAAGTCTCTCAGTCGCAAAAATGAACCAAATAAAGGATCTAATGTTGAAAACCAGTCAATGGCAATTCTAGATCACAAAAAAGTAAAAATAAAGGACGCATATGAGGGTGAAAACCTTTTTAAGGCACCTAACGATGGGAGACTTGACACTCTTCCTGAGCACTTTCATGAGCGATCACCCATTTTGATCGAGCCCACTCAATCAATCGACATTGGTACCACAAAGGCAACCAGAAACGTACACCTTGCAGAATCTCTGACAGAGGAAGAAAGATCGACATTCATCATCTTCTTTAAAGGACAACAAATCAACTTTGCTTGGTCATATGCTGATATGCCTGGAGTGGATCCACACTTAATCATGCATCATCTGTCCATTTCTACAGGAGTTAAACCAGTAAAGCAAAAGCTATGAAAGATGAATCCACAAGTGGCACTCATGGTCAAAACTGAACTAAAGAAACTATTAGATGTCGGATTCATTCGACCCATTGACTATGCAGAATGGATTTCCAACATCGTTCCAGTATCAAAACCAGATGGTAGTATCAGAATATGCACTGACTTCAGAGACGTCAACAAAGCTTCTCCAAAAGACGACTTTCCTCTGCCCAATATCGACATCATTGTAGATCTCACAACAGGCCATGCAATGCTTTCACTAATGGATGGTTTCTCAGGCTATAATCAAATCAAAATAGCCCCAGAAGATCAAGATAAGACCACGTTCACTTGTCCTTGGGGAACGTATTGCTGGAATGTTATGCCTTTTGGCTTAAAGAATGCAAGGGCCACTTATCAAAGAGCAATGACAACAATCTTCCATGACATGATGCACACATTTATGGAAGACTATGTGGATGATTTATTAGCTAAATCCTTCACTAGAGCTGAACATCTTAGCATCCTAACAAAGATTTTTGATCGCTTAGAGAAATTCCAGGTCAGGCTCAACCCTAAGAAGTGTGTCTTCAGGGTTACATCAGGCAAGTTACTAGGCTACATTGTCTCAGCTAAAGGTATTGAAGTAGATCCAGCAAAGGTACAAGCCATTATGGACATGCCACCACCAAAGAATATCAGTCAACTCAGATCTCTACAAGGACGACTTCAATCAATCAGGCGATTCATCGCTCAGCTAGCAGATACAAGTCTCCCATTTAACCATTTACTACACAAAAATGTACCATTCAAATGGGAGGCCAAGTGTGCAGAATCTTTTTACCAAATCAAATAGTACCTGATGAATCCACCAGTTCTGGTCCCACCAATCGCAGGAAAGCCTCTTATCTTATATAACTCAACAATAGATATATCACTGGGGGCACTATTGGCACAAGAATATCAACAAGGAAAGGAACGCGCCATATATTACATCAGTCAGACATTGAATGGCTATGAACTCAACTATACATTCATTGAAAAGGCTTGCCTAACAGTGGTCTTCGCATCTCAGAAGTTCCGACATTATATGCTAGCACATACCATCAAGCTAGTCGCAAAAATTGATCCTCTCAAATATCTACTCAGCAAGACAGCTCTTATAGGTCGATTGGCTAAATGGGTCATGATTCTCAGTGAATTTGACATCCAATACACAGAAAGACGAGCCATCAAGGGACAAGCAATTGCAGATCAGTTGGCTGAAGCACCACTCCCCGGCAAACACACCATGGAGATTGAATTTTCGGACAGGGACGTTCTTACTCTTTCTACTAAACAATGGACCCTATACTTTGACGAATCCTATACACAACACGGTTCCGGTGCTGGCATTCTGTTCATCACTCCTGAAGGACACACTATACCAAGATCATATAGGCTTATGTTTCCATGCACAAATAATGTGGCTGAATATGAGGCACTGGTCATAGGCATCAAAATGGTCGTAGAATGGAAAATCACAGAGTTAAAGGTCTATGGGGACTCACAACTGGTTGTCCATCAAATCAACAATGACTATCAGACAAAGGATGACAAGCTACTACCCTACAAGCAAATGGTGGATGATTTCAAACAGTATTTTGTGCACATCACCTTCGAGCAAATACCAAGGTTGAACAACAAAGTAGCCGATGCAATGGCTACTATCGCTTCATTACTACAAATTCTAGAGCAACAGAGTCGTTATGAGTTCCTGATATAGCAACTGTTCTCCCCTGCCTATGACCATTCTGAATCCCAGGATATCTATGCCTTGACTTGTTCAGATTCTCCGTTATATGGACCAATATATGACTACCTCAAACACAATATCTTACCCATTTACCAATCCCATAACCAAAAATGTAACTTTATCCGACAAGCTGCCCGTTACACCCTTACCGCTGATACTTTGTATCGTCAAGGTTTAGATGGTACTCTTCTTCATTGTCTTGATCGTAATGATTCCGATTCTGCTTTACACAAGCTTCACAAAGGTATTTGTGGTACACATTCAAGTGGCACTACTCTTGCTAAAAAGCTTCTACGGATGGGATACTACTGGCCTACAATGGAAAAAGACTCATATCACTTCGCTAAGAAATGTCCTAAATGCCAGATCCATGGTAATCTGATACATGCACTAGCACAAGAACTACAACCATTTACAACATCCTGGCCCTTTTGTCAATGGTGACTGGACTTAGTAGGCAAAATTCATCCTTCATCTTCAAATGGACACAAGTTCATTATAACTGTAACAGAGTACTTTACCAAATAGATTGAAGCAGTTCCCATGACCACAGTGACCGGGAAACAAATTGCCTCTTTTATTCTCAATTATCTGATCTGCAGATATGGTATTCCAAGTTCAATCGTCACAGATAACGGACGACGTTTCAAAAACCAAGATGTCCAGGAACTATGTGAAATATTCAAAATCCAACACCGGTTTTCTACACCATATTACCCACAGGGCAATGGTCAAGCGGAAGCATCTAATAAGACAATACTGAAAATCCTCAAGAAAACAGTAAATGATGCAGGAAAAGATTGGCACATACAACTCAATCCAGCACTTTGGGCATACAGAACTAGCATCCGCACGCCTACAGGGGCAACACCATATTCATTGGTGTATGGATCAGAGGCCATTTTACCCTTGGAGGTAGAAATCCCATCTCTCAGAGTCTCTTTGAAAGGCTTAATCCCAGATGAAGAGTATCGGGTTAACCGACTGCAAGAACTTGAACTCTTAGATGAAAAACGTCAGCATGCTTACACTCATCTCAAAGCATATTAGTAGCGCATGTGTAGGAGCTACAATCATAAAGTCATCCCCCGCAACTTCAAGGTTGGTGACCTAGTCCTCAAAGAAAATCCAAGAAATCAACAAGATCAAGAAAAGAAAGGGAAATTTGAACCTAACTGGTTGGGTCCCTATGTCATTATATCAGTTTATGGATTAGGTGCCTATTAGCTAACAAATTCAGAAGGCGATGTGCTAGATGAACCAACTAACAACATTCATCTGAAAAGGTACTACACTTAAGTGGTCTAGTACACGGAAAAAGCCAAAATAAGTAAAAAAATCAAAAAAATCTAGAAAAAGCAAAAACAAAGTACAATATAAAAAACAAAGGGTGAAAACCTGGTAAACAGGTGCTCTTGTGAAAGAATGGCTCCTCCATCTATATCCATACCATTTTATCCATACAAACACTATCGGTCATCGCCCGACACTTAGCAAATATCCATTCAGGACGTACTCAGCATAGTCGCTATCCTGATTTGTCTATATATATCCTCTTACCACTAATCCACCATGGCTTGGAAATCACTGTACATATTCACATCAAGAGGGACACTTGGCTAGGGGCATGTAAATCGTCTCAATATTGCAAAACATTCAAGACATCAAGACTACATGCAAACCTCAAAAACATGACATCCAGCAACAAAAACTACACTTCATCACCAAACCAAACAAAAACAAATCACAAAAATACCAAGGATGGATGATTTTCTGAAGTACTAAATGTTGCATTCTTGCATAAAGTCTTAACTAGTTTTGCATTTTGAACTTTTTGAATTATTGGATTCTCTTCCTTGTCTCACTAAAATGCTTCGCAGCTAGAGTTCAAGGGGAACTTCCAATATTTTCTTAGTCTTCTGTCTGGGAGGAGATCACTTGTACTGTGTGAATACATGCCTCGGGACGTGATACATCGAATATCACTGAAGGCCTGATTCCACTTCACGCATACAAATGATCTAATCTTGTCTGTTTACGCAATACACACTCAAGTCGTCCTGGTTCAATTATACCTTGATGCTTGTGCTATCTTGCAAAATCAAATATCATGTAAATTTTTCTCAGGTCATTATAGTTCAATTATACCATTATGCTTGTATAAATTTTCAACATATCCTAAACAAATCAATGCTCAATGATGATATCTACAAAGAAAGCAAACAAGTGGCTATATCGGATGACAAATACAAAATGAGAGATGCTCCAAAGACAATTAGTTGCATATCATTTTACAATTAGTTGCATATCATTTAACATCATGGCATATCATTTAGGCATGTTTGCATATCATTTTAACATCTCATTTTCAAGATACATCTCACAGCATATAAAAGCATACATCCTACATCATACATTACATCATATATTTAAGCATTGCATCATCACATAAAATAACCCACATAACATGCATCCATATAAACACATCACATGATCAAAAATGGTGCCGTATATATATATATATATATATATATATATATATATATATATATATATATATATATATATATATATATATATATATATATATATATATATATCAAAACTGATCAAAATGTACAAAATGTGTCCAAACATTGTGTCCAATACAAAGAATAACAAATGCTCAAAAATACAACAGAGACCATGTCTCTCAAGTATGACTATCCCCTGACGGAGATGGTCTCGCTCCAGATGCACCCACCCCTGGATCTCCAGGAGGGTCCTGTCTCGGTGGCCCCATAACACCTCGGCTCTCAGATCGTGATCCAGTGGCTCGAGATCGACTAGATCTCGACTGTGCAAAACTCTGAACTCGCCGATCCCTGGGTACTACAGCCTCATAGTGCCACCTATAATACTCTGCCTCCTGCACTCTCAGTGCCAACTCTCTCAGGGTGTCTCTCATCGGACCACCCGCCGCTGCTCTCTGCATGCTCGCCACCGCCCCCTCCACTCTATCTCGGTGTCTTGCTCAGTAGTCAATTGAGAAATCTGCCGCTGATAGGTCAAAATCTGTGCCCGCAGTTGCTGCACAGTAATCTGCAAGGTCTGTATCTGAGCATCCTCCATATGACCTGGAACTTCAACTCGTAGCGGTACCTGTGTTGGAGGAACCCCTCCCACTTGGCCTGTCCTCGGTACTAGAGGTGGGAGTACATCTGTCCTCCTCCTCTGTGCTAGTCGACTAGGCTCATCCTCACCCCCCACTGAAGCTAGCACCTCCCCCACTCTCCCCTCTCTACCGGCTCCGATAGCCAATCCACCTCTCCCCCTCTCTATCCTCCCCTGTCGCACTGCTCTCTGCACACCTCTATCTCCCCGCCTCCCTCTAACTCCTCTCCCTCATCCTCCTCCCCCATCCTCCCCATCATCTCCGTCGTCTCCCCCGTCTCCCTCCTCCTCATCTGAATCAAAGGCTGGCCTCATCTCCTCAGGATCAGATATCCTGGCCATCGCCCGTGCAGCAAACAATCGAGCAAACTCATCTGTCATGCTCGCATCCTGAATCTTTGGGGCATAATCCCAGATCTACCAGGCCAACCCCATAAACTCCTCCACCGCCACGACACTATCAATGGTCGGCCCCCAATCAGCCACATCCTGCTGCCGTTGTGCATAAAGGCAAGCTCCCTGCGGAATACCCTGTTGGCGCCTGAACTGCCTCAAAACTTGGGTCACCACAAACCGCTCAATCACGAAGGGGGTTCTCCCAATCAGGTACCTAGTCATGAATACAAAGGGCATCTCCAACCCATCCTCCGCCCACACCTCACATCCTGTATATGGTCGCCAGGTGACCGTATCTATATCATCAAAAACCCTCCTCCAATGCTCTAGTTTGCCCAGCTTACGCTGGACAACTAGACCCCTGTATCCATAGGCATATGCTGCACCTACGGGCCTGTCCCTGTCTACTAGTGGCCTCACTGCTGGAATGTGTTCCCAGCACCATACCTGTAATAATGTCACGCCAGCTGACAAACTGCCGTAACCGAGGTATACTACCTCATGCAGACTCCTGTATAAATGGGCTAGCATAGCTGAACCCCATGCAAACCTCTAGCTCTGAGTGACCATCTCCTCCAAAACTAGCCCCCATCCCATCGAGAATCCCTTTGACCTGCGATCAGGACAAAAGAATCCACTAATGAACCCTGCTAGTATGGATGGCAGCAGTGCATAATTTAGGTCCAGAAACTCCTACCATGGGATCTCATAGCCACAGACTGTATCATCCTGGAATATGCAGCGCAGTGCCTCTGTACCACCCTCCTCTGACTGCTCGTAAGGTAGGAGTGCACCTACTACAGGAATGCGTAGGATCCTGTAACAGTCCTCAGGTGTGACTGTCATCTCTTCAGTGGCAAAATGAAAGGTGTTCGTATCACTGTGCCACCTCTCTGCCAAAGCTATCAGTAACCCTTGGTTCACAGTGAACCGAGGCATATCCAGAAGAGAAGTCAATCCACATCTCTCAATAATGTCCAGGTCGGCCTGCGACAACCGCGGTATCAATGTCCACGGTCTAGGGAATCTCTCCCGCGACTGAACCATGCCCAATCGCTCCTGTCAGCAAGCAAAACAAATCCAATATCAGTTTCCACATCAAATCAAAGATATCACAATTAAACTTACATCAACAAACATGAAACAATTTGCTCATCTACATCAAAGTTAAAAATCCTATCATTTCATATCAACTTGTAAAACAACTCAAGTTATCGAAAACCATATCAAAACTTGTAACACAACTCAAGTCTCCACAAATCACATAAACTTGTAAAACAACTCAAGTTTCCCACCCATATCAGCTTGTAACACAAATCAAGTTTCCAACCCATATCGGCTTGTAACACAACTCAGGCTTCACACATTGAACTTGAAACAGAACACGCAAACAACTCATATTTTTTATCAAAACATCACATCGATATCTATCAATAACTTGAAACAAAATCGCAAATCAAAACTAGTTCTACCAACGCTCATATTGGACAAATCCATAAAATCACGACAGACAGACCCAAACAAATTTTCAACTTGGCTCATCTCGAAATTTTTTTCCAGATGCGCTAAAACAGATACCCAATGCGCTAAAACACCCCCACGCGCTAGGCTGTCTTTCCTACACGCTAATCTATTTGCCCTATGCGCTAGACTGACTCTACGCGCTAACTCTTTCCCCCCATGCGCCACCTAACCTATCCTATGCGCTAGACTGACTCTACGCGCTAATCTATCCCTCCCAGGCGCTACCCATTTGACCCTATGCGCTAGGTTATACCTACACGCTAAACCCCCTTACCTATGCGAACCCCTGCAATCCCTATGCGCTAGGTATACCCTACGCGCTAACCTGTTGACTGGACGCGCTACCTGACGATTGCTATGCGCTGTTCTACATGTACACACTAACCTATTAGTTTTATGTGCTATCCTATCTTTTTCGAATGCAACCCCTAAAATTATACTGGATGCGCTACTTCAAACTTCGTATGCGCTAACCTAGACCCTAGACGCGCTAAACCGTTAAACCCGAACTTTGAAAATCAAAAAATGACTATAAACGACAAAATGAAAAGTCACAACAGGGTCAAAAATGTTGACTTATTGGTGGTCCCCGTGCTGCAGGCCTTCGATACCTCCGAACGCGCTCGAAACGGTGTCTATGATATGGAATAGGCATTTTCTCTGCAGACCAAATTCTCTTTCTCCAAAGTCAAAAAAGCACAAATGAATCTAAATCAAGCCCTTATCCCCTTTTATAGGAGGAAATTGAAATTAGGGTTAGCCAAATGGACCTGTAATATGGTCGCGGTCTCCCCTATACCATAACATTTGTAACTTATCGGGAGATGAATCAATTTGCACACATTTAACATGCACGAAATCATACACATCATACGCAACTCATCAAATTAAATCAAAATTTTTCAAAATATTGATTCATCTCCCGAGGGGGCATCACCATCAAATATCGAATCTGGGGCATCACCATCAAATCAAATCCGGGGCACAACTTGCAAATCAAAAGAGCGACACAAAAATTGCATTTGATCATAAATCACAAAAACACATCATTTTCTTTGAAATAACATGTGCACACACGTCACTTCAAAGAGGGGCAAAATGTAGACGTATAAAAATGACCATATTCCTAAATGAATATTTTATGTTCATTTCTCTATTTGATTAACTCCAATTTAATTAAATTATCCACATTCCTCTATTTGATTAAGTAAATTACTCAATTTATTTAAATTAAATTCACTATACCCATTTAATGAATAAATTATTTTATTAAATTAAATCCCCCCTATCCACTTTTAATTAAATTCAAATTTAATTAAATAGTTATCCTAAATTGAATAAATCTAATTTATTTAATTTCTCCAAATGGCAACCAAATTGAATTAAATTATTTCAATTAAATCCTATTATCCCTCCATCCACTTGCAAAAATCCTAAACCTATTTCTAATACCTTCTAGACTCTTCTAATCGCTTCTAATTAGCCTAACCCCTCCTCTAAACTTTGTCACATCCCTAAGCAAAGGGAAGTCACTTCTCAAAACCTCAAAGTCTTTGATAACCATTAAAGGCTTTCAACCTTCAACCACTAAATCCCCCAAAGTCTCCAATAACCATTAATGGTTAACTCAAACCCTCTTACATGGTTAAAACATTTGTTTTAACTCAACCTTCACCCAGCCCAAGGGTCTCATCAGGCCTTTAATGCTTTGACCATGATTATCTCTTAATCATTTGCACAAAGGTTTATCCTTGGATTAACTCTTAATCCAGTGGGTAATCCTAACTTAGACTTGACCCTTACCCTCTAGATAACCATGAGGTCTTCTCAGGCCTTTAATGTCTCCAACCCCTTCTTTCAACCCAACCCTATGTTGACACTTGTCACCATTTCATTGGTGCAAATTGTGCACATGGATCCCCAACTTTCAAACTCAACCCTTGATTGAATCTTTCAATCCTGACCATCCATTGCCCTGCTTTTGCTATAAATAGAGCTCTCATTCCTCCATTTGAATCATCAAAATTTGTAGTATCACACTTATGCTCAAATACATTCAAGCTTTCATATCATTTTCATGCTCATCATTTTAGCCTCTTTGAAATCAGGAATTAGTTTAAATATGCATACTTAGAATAATTTCTTTATCATTTAGCTCAATCATAGACTAATATATCATGTTAGGATAGTATTTATACTAATCTTGTCATCTTATCATTTAGTTTATTGCATTTTAAGATCATGCATAGCTTAGAATGCATCTCATACTAAAATCTATCAAAGCATCCCTCGTTCTTACATTTGCCATCCCTAAACCATTTTGCTCAGTGATCTGAGAGCAAAAACATTGGTTTGAGGGACATTGTGAGATAGAGAACCATGGGACCCACCTTGGGAAGCTGAGTAATACGTTATTACTCCATAGCTTGCATCAAGAAGTCCTATGTGTGTGTGTGGACTAGTATTTAGCAATATTTTCACATATTAAATTCTACCAGCGCACATTTCCCGCATACAGTAGGCTATTGGTTGTGTCATTCTCACCAGTTGAACTTTTCAGACCGGTTCTCTCTCTCTCACACACACTCAGTCTCTTCTCTAATTGACGTTGAGCACTTGGTTGATTGGCTCTCTTCACTAGCCTCACTCTCTCAAGTAGAAACATTATCAATCCTCTTCAGTCATGATTCAACATACTTATACTTGAGTTTTCCCGTCATGACCGACATTCAAACTTCTGGCTCGCTAGGGTTTCTTGATCGACCCCAAGGAAGGCCAAATCCAATCAAAGATTTGTTCAGAGATCGACCACCTCCAATGAATCAATTAGACTCCGCCAATCTTGTTGCATTCAGAACACATTTTCCGTATTTAGCAAACACGACACCTTCTTCGGTCTGCACTTGTCAAACACCTATGAAGCGATTACGCAGATAGTTTCACCTACCCTAATCAACACTTGGACACTCGACCTCGATCATGAAGTAATCAAATCAAATTTCTGTTATCTGATCAGTATCGAACCACACCCTTCTGGTCTCGACTTGTGAAACACGCTATCAACATAAATGTTGACCAGTCACTACCTACCTCACCGATAATGCACGGTCCATTTGTTTGACACTTGGAATCCGCGTGGCATCTCTATTGTCATCCACCTCTATTGAGTCTTCTGTGTTGGTTTAGACAAGATCACCGACCAACCACACAACTGGGTTCATCTACCGGTTCACAAACCTTGCCGGTTATACCCTAACCGGTCTGTCTTCAACCTTGCACTTTTCTTCTCTTCTGGTGGAACACCTACACCGGTCAGCACACTTTCCAACCTACCTCATGCACATCTTCAATAGATGGAAGCCTTCTGCATCTCCAATTTGTTATCTTACCGGTGGACATGCTTACCGGTAGCCACCTTGATGACACCATGTCATCAACCTTCAACAAACTCCATCTATTTGCATCTGTGGCAACACCTTTCTCCTTCTTCAATCCGGTTGCACTCTCTATCTGCAACTTCTCAATCTTGCCTTCTTCATCATTCGACCGATTCTCCTATCAATTGGATTGCCAAAGTGACAAACATATCCTTCCTTCTTTATACCGGCAACTCATCATGTCTATCTGGCTGATCTGGTGCATATCTCCGATCTCATGCACCTAAGGCAACTTAGTGCTTCATCGATTGATCCGGTGTGGGCCTTTAATAACTTGCCTTTAACTCTTTTGTCTTATCTTGGAAGACTATGATGCATTCCATGCATATTGGGAGATAAGCTCAGTATTACCACTTATTAGTGGGAGAGGATCCTTGTCATCTGCATCTGGCATTAAACATATAATCCGGTTGGGAACACTCATTGTCATACTTCTCTTAATCCGGTGGGAGTAGATTGACATCCAACAACACATCGGTGGCCTGCACATACTTCCCTTCTAGTGTTGATGTGATTTTTGTAACATTTTGTCTCTTCGTCACAATCAACATCCCAACATCTTTCTCTCTTGTCGGTTGGCAACAATGCACTACCAACATGTTACTTACCGGTCTTATACCATATCGGTCTCTTGTCCATGTCTCCAACACAAGTCAACACTAACTTGTGTACTGGTGACTCCAATGATCATTATGTTGAATGACCTTCTCTTCCTTACTGGTGACCTACTATGCTAGTTAACATCAATGACACCATTTTCGGTATGCGTCAATGACAACAGTGCTCATCAATCTCCCATACCGATTGCCATCCTATACTGGTTGACATCAATGACAACACAATGCCAACAATATCCCCCTTTGGCATTTATGTCAACACATGTAGTTTACAACATACTACAGATTCTCTCTCTCCCCCTTTGTGTGTTCCATGGATTCTCACACATGTAGTATGCGACATACTACAAATTCTCTCTCCCCCTTTGATAACAATGGCAAAGGGAATTGACAGGGTTTCTCTCCTCCATGTGTCTATCGAGCAATGACAAAGTTTTCTCTCCTCCCTTTTCTCTACCAGATGCATCTCCTCCTTTGACCATCATACATTTCATCCTCTCAATTCACAACACTTGAGATGGAGGGATCAACCACCAACTGACACTAATTGCTCAGCGACCAAGTGTATATACAAAATGGAATTCTATTGCATATACAAGTTGAAACCAATTGAAGGAACATGTGTCAGTGAACAAAACTTACTTGTCGGTCAGACTGCATCATCTCCCCTTTGTTATACAGAAGTTGTTCTGACCCCAATTTGTTGATATCAAGTGTTGAAGATGACACTAATACCAATTGTATCTTCTCTGATACCAAATGTATGTTCTCCTATGCAGGTAACTCTCTCCTTTTGCAGACAAGACTCTCGGTGGTCCAGTTGTGATTTCAATTAGATAGATATTGAAATATCTCACAACCCCATACACTTCCAAAGACACAATCATATCGATACAACCATAGACACATGCACTCTCCCTGTGTCCAACATATCTGATAACAATAAGAAGATATCATTGTCAACTCCCCCTAAGTCATAGATCTCAAGTCCTCATTGCCTGTCAGGTTCTAAACCAGAGCTCCAAGTTGCACCATATACCGGTTGAGCTGTGCATACGTGATCAATTTGATGATCTATCAGATCCACAATTTCCACCACAACATATGACATTATCCTAGGTGTACACAATTGTTGAACATAATGCCATACAATATCACTATCATGCCATATATCAAACCGGTTAGCCCAAAAAGATGCATGTATACATGATCAACTACCGGGCCATCATATGTCATCAGGTATTTTCCAATACCACCTGAGACATAATCACCTCAATCCATGCTACTAGAGTTATTGCAATGATCTCATACCTCATTGTCTTACATAACCTGCAAATACTAGTTAGTATACATACCGGTAACATACTGCACATACTAGTTACTTGCACTCGTCCATCATCTCTACTGGAGCACCTTCCTCTAATGCCTATCTTCTTGTGTCAATTTGTTATGATCCCAATTGTAAATTAGCCATCGATTGACACATGTATGAATGTGTAGTTAAGGTAGCAACCACACACACACCTATCTTACCCTTTTCTTCTTTCATGTCGACAACAACTTGTCCTTCCACTTGTCCTCTTCCACTGAGGGGGTGAATGATATAGTCAATGTGATACTCCCCCTGAGGTTTTGCATCTCCTTTAAGCCTTAGGGGATATCACTTGTGCATTGAATGCATAGTAGCGGTCCATGGTTCTACTTTCTTCGTTCTTTGTCCACACCTGCATGACTTCATTCTTCTTCCCATTTTCAGTCTTGGGAGCAAGCCTTACCTTCTTTTGCTGATTGGTCCTTATTCTACCATATTTTGCATCATGACCGAAAGCATTCTTGTAGAAGCAAACAATGTTCATGCCAATCAAATGATTGGGGGACCTTCTGTCAAACTGGTTAGACCATCTTCTTCTGGTCATGCTATTGTAACTGGTTACCGAAACCGGTGGACCACATGATCTTGCAGGAGCACTTCTCCTTTTGTTCCATGTAGCCCTTTGTCTTGCTTATGCTCTATAACCATTTCCACGATGAGCATATCTGCTATATCAGTTGTCATATGACCGAACTTTCCTATTCCTACATTCATGACTTCTATTCCCAAATCCATTGCAATTATAACATACATAATTTGCATTTCTTGAGGCAGCAAATGGACTCTTCTTATCATGCATAGGAGCAATCAATGCATGTTTCTGTAGCTTGACATACTATGGCCATAAGCATTACTTTTTAGACAGACTATACACTTATTTCTAGACCTTTTTTATGAATTCATCTACCCTATGACCATAATCTTTGCATGAGAAGCAGTAATTGGTAAAGGATGGCATAAGGATTACAAATTTATTTTACCATGCAGAAGAGATCATATCGGTTTAGTGTCTCCGTGTCTGCTTCTACGAGGATGGATCCTGGGATGTTCACTTTTTGTAGTTCTTCCATCTGATCCCTTCTTTTCCCACACTTTCATTGTCTCGTGGGCGGTAGCATTTCCTTGTCTTCTACCGGTAGGAGGTCTTCAATGCTATCTTCTTTTGTTCTTGCTTCCGATGAAGCTGCCTTCTCCCATCTTTCCTTTTCCTTTGGGATTTACATTGTTCCTTCTTCTTGCAACATCGGTCTTCATCCTTAGCTTCATGTCTTCATCAGTTGTGGTTAGATCAACCTTCTTTTAGGGAGTATTCTAGACAGTGAAGATCTGTCCCTTGTTATCTCCATTAGAGGAGCCAAATAGAATGTCATTGTGGGGGACATTCTTGTTGGTGGAGCAATCACCGACACCACTTCCTAATCCTCCAGTATCCTTGTAATGCTTTTGCTTCTTCAACATTTTGTCCAAGGCATCACTACTTCCATAAAATCGGATCCTCACCTTGAGCTCATCTTGACACCTCTCAAGGTCATTTCAAATATTCTCCATATCTCCTACTAGCTGCTAATATTCTTTATCTTTTTCCTCTAGCTCAAATGCCATATCTTTACATCTGCATTCCTTGGTGTCATCTTGTTGGGTCTTCAACTCTGAAATACATTTCTCGGATTCTTCAAGGCATCTGATCAACCGATTCTATTCCACAACCGCAACATTCTTGAATAACTTGTATTCATTCCTCACTCTACTAAGTTCTTTGAGTGCACTTACAAGTTCACCTTCAGGATCAACTTTTGCTTCATCTTCTTCTTCATCTTCACTATCACTACCAAACACATCTTTCCGGTAGGAATGATCTGCATGATCGTTCTCAGATGTGTGCCTTTCATCTTTTGATTCTTGAGCCATGAAGAGGTGAGTTTCTTCTTCATCATTGTTGTTGTTGTTAACAGATCTACCATCATTTGTAGACCCATGTGTTGCATTTTCCTCCTTCCTTCCACAAACCGGTTCCGCAGTGCTAGGCTTATTTCCATTGAGCTTCTTTAATCTACCCCATAAGCTCTTTGCCGATTCGCATCTGTCCACCTATGAGGAGATATCATCTGTGAGTCTACAGAATATAGCCTCATTGCTACATCATTGCACTGGTATCTCTTGTCTGCTTCTGAATCGGTGGGAGGACTTACTTGACTAGGGCAACCATTAACAATCGACATCCACATATGAATCCCTAAGGAGGATAAGTAGACTTCCATCCTACAACTCCGAATAGAATAATTTGAACCATAAAAAACAGGAGCAGGGATTGACACTAAACAAACCATTGTGTTCAAATACCAGAATCTACCCAAGCTGGAGAAAGCTTATCAACCGAGAACCTAGGCTCTCATACCAATTATTGAACACAAGATGCCACTGAGAGGGGGGGGGGTGAATTAGTGGTTTCCAAACTTTTCCCTTTTCTATCCTATGTGTGTATACCGGTTAAAAAATCTAACATAAAGCAGATATATTGGTTAGATGGGAGGATAACACAAATGCCACCACACATAAAAGGGACATCACATAACACCAGACGTATAAGGAAAACCCAAGATAGGAAAAATCTCGGTGAGAAATGCTTCTGGAGACTACTGCTTCAATCCAGACTCACAATGAAAACCTCGATTACAACTTTTAGGGAACCAACCTAAGGAGTACAACTCCTTTAGGGCACCAACCCAAGGAGCGTCGACCCCTACACCGAGGTCCAACTCAGTGATCTACAACAAATATAATCATTTACAAAAGTAATAGCCTTGGTACAAAAGAACTTTGTAACTCTTATGCAAGTCTCTTCACCGGTTCTCTGCTCACCTTCTCACTACTGCAACCTTGTCTCCTGCTGCAACTCACTCTCTACTACAACCATACTGGTTCAGCCTCTTCTTCTTCTCTACTGGTTCTGCTCTTTGTCGGTTCTCTTTTCTGTCTATCACACTACTACTAGCCACCATCGGTCTTCTTCACTCAGTCAAATGTTTGCTATCTGATTGTTGTCGGTTCTCAGCTTACCGGTTCTTCTCTACAATCTTCTGTGGCTCTTTTCTACCGATTCAATCACCACTGGTGTACTCCTCTGTCAGACATAATGGTAGGCTATCAGTTGTCTCATTCTCACCGGTTTAACTCTTTAGACCGGTTCTCTCTCTCAGACACTCAGTCTCTTCTCTGATTGACGTTGAGCACTTGGCTCTCTTCACTAGCCTTACTCTCTCATGTAGCAGCATTATCAATCCTCTTCAATCATGAGTTGACATACTTATACTTGAGTTTTCCCGCCATGACCGACATTCAAACTTCTGGCTCGCTAGGGTTTCTTCGTCGACCCCGAGGCAGACAAAATCCAATCAGATCTCCGTCTAGAGATCGACCACTTGCAACAGATCAATTAGACTCTGCCAATCTTGCTGCATTCAGAACACGTTTGCCTTATTTGGCAAACATGCCACCTTCTTTGGTCTGCACTTGTCAAACACCTATGAAGTGATCACACAGATAGCTTCACCTACCCTGATCACCACCTGGACACTCGACCTCAATCATGCTGTCATCAAATCAGGTTTCATTCCTCTAATCAGTCTCGAGCCACACCCTTCTTCTCTCAATCCATGAAACACGCTATCGACATAAATGTCGACCAATCACTACCTACCTCACCGATAATGCACAGACCATTTCTTTGACACTTGGAATTCATATGGCATCTTTGTCGGCATCCATCTCCGCTAAGTCTTTTGAGTCGGTTTAGACAAGATCACCGACCAACCACACAACTTGGTTCATCTACTAGTTCACAAACCCTGTTGGTTATACCCTAACCGGTCTGTCTTCAACCTTGCACTTTGCATCTCTTTCGGTGGAACACCTAAACTGGTCATCACACTTGCCAACCTACCTCATGCACATCTTCAACAGATGGGAGTCTTTTGCATCTACATTTTGTCAACTTACTATTGGACATACTTATAGGTAGCCACCTTGATGACACCATGTCATGAACTTTCAACAAACTCCATATGTCTACATCTGTGGCAACACCTTTCTCCTTCTTCAATCTAGTTGCACTCTCTATCTCCAACTACTCAATCTTGCCTTCTTCATCATTCGATTGGTTCTCCTATCAACTGGATTGTCAAAGTGACAAACATATCCTTCCTTCTCTGTACCGACAACTCATCATGTCTACCCGCTTGATCCGATGCATATCTCTAATCTCATGCACCTAAAGAAACGTAGTGTTTCATCGATTGATTTGGTGTGAGCCCTTAATCACCTGCCTTTAACTCTTATGTCTTATCTCGGAGGACTATGATGTATTCCATGCATATTGGGAGATAAGCTCAATATTACCACTTACCGGTGGGAGAGGCTCCTTGTCATCTGCAACCGACATTGCACATATAATCCGGTTGGGCACACTCACTGTCAGAATTCTCTTAATCTAGTGGGAGTCCTACAGATTGACATCCAACAGCATACCGGTGGCTTGCACATACTTCCCTTCCAGTGTTGATGTGATTTTTGTAACTTTCTGTCTCTTCATCACAATCAACATCCCAACATCTTGCTCTCTTGTTGGTTGGGAACAATGCACTTCCAACATGTTACTTATCGGTCTTATACCATACCGGTCTCTTATCCATGTCTTCAACACAAGTCAACACTAACTTGTGTATCGATGACTCCAATGATCATTATGTTGAATGACCTTCTCTACCTTATTGGTGACCTGCTATGCTAGTTGACATCAATGACACCATTCCCGGTATGTATCAATGACAACACTGCTCATCAATCTCCCATACCGGTTGCCATCCTATACCGATTGACATTAATGATAACACAATGCCAACAGTTGAAGGCCTTGATGATTGTAATCTCAAGTTTGAATTTTGTGAACATTGCATATATGGGAAATAACACCGTGTTTCTTTTTATTCCAGTTCTCATAAGTCTTCTTAGGTTTTGGACTATGTTTATTCTGATGTATTTGGTCCAATTAATGTGACTTCATTAAATAGATCTGTGTTCTTTGTTTCATTCATAGATGACTATTCTGAAAGGACATTTGTTTATTTCCTCATAAGTAAATATGAATTTTTCAATCGGTTTAAGGAATTTAAGTCCTTGGTTGAAAATCATACCGGTAGGAAAATTAAGTGTTTGAGGATGGATAATGGTGGTGAGTTTTGTTTTGCTAAGTTCTATATGTTTTTTAAGGACCACAAAATTGAAAGACATAAGATAACTACATATACACCCCATAAAAAATGGAGTTGTGGAGAGGATGAACAAAACGTTGATGGAGAGGGCTAGTGGTACGATAAGTGGTGTTGGTCTTGAATAATTTTTTTGGGCTAAGGTAGTAGCCATTGCATGTTATTTTATAAATAGATCTCCTACTTTGGCGATTGTTGAAAAGATCCCTATGGAAGCATGATCTGATAAAAATCCCTTGATGAGACATATTAGAGTCTTTGGTTGTGAGGCATATGCTCATTTGCCTAATGAAAAGAGATCTAAATTAGAGAACAAGGCGGTTAAGTGTATCTTCATTGGTTATGGTATCAGTGTGAAGGGGTACAAGCTTTGGGATCTAGTTGCAGAGAAGATTCTCTATAGTAGGAGTGTAATATTTATAGAGCTGAAACCTTCCATAGTTGATTTGCAGCCAGAGAAGGAAAATAAATAGTAGGAGGTAGTTCAGTTTCCACCCACTCTTGAGAGAGTTGAACTAAGTATTCTTGTGGGACCTGATAATGAGGAGAGTTGATCAGAGAGTTTAGAAGAGGAACAAGATCCTTGAAACCTTAGTCTTTGAGAAGGTCTGCATGTGATAAGCAACAACTTGAAAGATACAGATATTCACCAGAAAGGTTTGGTTATTCATTGTGAGATTCTAGTTGTATCTTTTCTTTGATTGCTAATGTTGATGATCCTAGGACTATTAGAGAGGCAATGGGTATGCATGTTGCATATTCCTAGATGGAAGCCATGAATGAAGAGATGGTTGCATTGAAGAAGAATACGATATGGGATCTGGTACCTTTTCCTAAGGGATGTAAATCTGTTGGTTGTAAATGGGTGTCCAAGAAGAAACTAGGTTCTGATGGCAGTGTTGAAAAGTACAAAGCTTGGTTGGTTGCAAAGGGATATTCCCAGGTGGAGGGAATTGATAATGGGGAGAGATTCTCTCATGTAGCTAAGCTAACATCCATTCGGCTTTTGTTATCTCTCACAATAGCTCATGATTTGGAAGTCGAGAAGATAGATGTGAAGACAACTTTCCTTCATGGTGACTTGGAGGAGGAGAATTACATGTCATAACTAGAGCACTTTGTGGAGAAAGGTAAAGAGAATTTGGTATGCAAGCTGAAGAAATCTCTTTATGGTCTTAAGCAATCTCCTAGGATGTGGTACTAGAAATTAGCCAGGGAATTGTTGGCGGAATCTGGGTCTGTCAAACCCATTGATGCTCACTTCCCCCCATCACTCCCATGATTATCCTCTCTTGGAATGTTAGGGGGTTGAATAACATCCCTTGACAAAAGGCTCTTCATGAGTTGGTTGTAGTTCATTCTCCAGACATCTTTTGTGTCTATGAGACAACTTTTAGTTGAATTTATGCTTCAGAGTGCTTCTAGTATTTGGTGTTTTGGTCAGTATTAGTGCATTGGTTCTTTGGGTTGTTCTGGAGATTTGGCTCTTTTTTGAGATCCGAGAAAGATTGCTCCGCTCTAGTGGATTTCTAGTCACTCCACTCTTTCGATGGTTGCCTTTAGTTTGGAATCTGGAGAGCTTATTTTGGTTACTAATGTATAAGCTCTGATTGATTTTCATGGCCCAAAACTTTGCTTTGGTCTCATATTCAATATGTTAGATCCTTTTCTCATTTCCTTCCTTGGATTTTAGTAGGGGATTTCAATTATGTGTTAAGTTTGGAGGAAAAAAGGGAACCTGGTTGGCTCAGTTGAGTCCCTCCTGTGATATTTTTTGTTAGAATGTGGACTTCCTGAACCTAATTGATATTAAAGCCTCTAATGGAATCTTCACTTGGAATAATTGTCGGTGCAGAGATGAAGCTATATCTGAACAGTTGGATAGGTTCCTTGTTTCTTGTTTTTGGGTTAGTGGAAACTTGTGCACTACCTCTGAGATTCTTGATTGGAGGGGTTTTGATCATTGACGAATCAAATTTTCATCTGCTTCTATTTTTGTTCCTAAAAATCCCCCTTTTAGGTTTCAACTTATGTGGCTTCATGACTCTTCTCTTCATGATTTAATGACTCAATGGTGGACTGATGGCGGCCCTACCTATGGTACTACTATGCATTCCTTTATTAAGAAATTGTAGTTTTTCAAATTTTGGCTTAAGAGAGGGACTAGATTGTGTGATGGTAATCTTCATGCTATGAAGAGGAATTCTCAAGCTTGTCTAGATGTTATTACTCACCAAATCTAGGACCTTGGTTCCTTTGAGGATTTGGGTAGGGTGGAGTCCCAAATTGCAAAGGAATTGGAGGAGTGGGAACTCTGAGAGGAGTTTTTTGGAAGCAAAAGGCTTGGGTTGATTAGCTTCAGTAAGGTGAGAGTAATACAACCCTTTTTCATAAAGCGGTGCAAGCTCATCGGAATAAGGGTTATATTTCTTCCTTGGTGAATTCAGAAGCTATTCAGCTAACATCCCTTCATGCTCTATCTCGTGAGGCTTCTTAGTATTATTCTACTCTCTTTTCTAAAGACTCACCTTCAACTGTGGATGAGGAGAATATGATCCTTTATTTTATTCCCTCTTTAGTTACCAAGGTGATGAATGAGTCCCTCATGCACCCAATTTCTTTGTCTAAATTGGAGGATGTTGTTTTTGGGATGTGCAAGGGTAAAGCCCTAGATCCAGATTGGTTTCCTATTGATTTTTTTCACAAATTTTGGGATATTATTAATTTGGATTTGCTAGAAGTGGTTTGTCAATCTTATGGTAGTAAACAAATCCTTTGGGCCTTAAATTCTACTTTCCTTGTTCTTATTCCTAAAAAGGAAGGTGCTAACCATTTAGACCTTTTTAGGCCCATTGTTGTGTGTAATGTGATCTATAAAATTATTACTAAGTTGATTGTTGAGAGGTTCAAATTTTGGCTTCCAACTTTGATCTCGGATGAGCTAGGGGGTTTTGTGGCAGGTAGACAAATTTTAGATGGGATTGTGATTGCTTCTGAAGCCATTTATTCTATAGCGGTGGCTAAGGAAAAAATTGTGTTTATCAAACTAGATATGGCCAAAGCTTACAATAGAGTTGAGTGGTGCTTCTTGGAAAAAATTCTCATCGCTTTTGGTTTTAGTCAGGAGTGGGTCAGATGGACGATGCGTTGTGCTACTTCATCTTCCTTTTCTTTTATTATCAATGGTGAGTTGTTTGAGTGATTTGATGCTTCCAGAGGGATTCGTCGGGGGAATCCTCTTTCTCCATATTTGTTTATTCTTATGGCAAAGGGCCTAGGTATATTTATTAAGTCTTGGGTTTCTCAAGGCTTGATTCAAGGTTGGAGATGGGGCCATGGCTTGCCTACGCTTTCTCATCTTCAGTTTGTGGATGATACTGCTCTTATGGGGGTTGCTCATCTTCGGGAGGCTGAATCTTTTAGAAGGACTTTAGATATTTATTTGACTACTTATGGTAAGAAATTCAATGAACATAAATCCTCTATCTTCTTTTTCAATACTCCCAAGGCTATTCAGAGAAAGGTTGCCAATATTTCGTGGTTTCAGAGTGGCTCTCTTCCCTTGGTCTACCTTGGTATCCCTCTTTTGCAAAGTTAATAATTGGACTCAAATGGTTGTCCACTATGTTGGTTAACATATTTATCACCTAACTCTATATTCTTACGCCCACAAAGGTGACAAATGTAACCACAATTGAACCAATCCAAATAAACTAATTACTGACTGATTCTTTGCTTATTTTACAAGGTGGCAGCTACCTTTGGATGATATTCAATGAATAGAAATTAATTAAAATGCTTTTAACCAGAAAGAAAATAAGGAAAGAGATTTTAACCAGAAAGCTTTGAAAAGGCATGCATAAAATACAAATACTTTTTAGATTTTCCAAGATTTTGAAACAACTAGGTCGCTACAAAATACCATTCAAAGACAATATTTTTTCAGCAATAGAAAACTGAAACCATTCACCATCTCAAATATAGATGCATCCAATGATAACTATTCAAAAGAACAAAAAGAAATCACACACCATAATTCAAAGATTACAAATATCTAAAGCCACCAACAAATTTTCCATATTCAAAACAATAAACAAAAATATGCTTAAAGAAGTTTTTTGTTCTTAAGAGTAAAACAAAGTTTGCTCAAAAGATCCCCCAAGATCAACTATCCTACTAGTTTATAACTACTAACACCTGTCTTTCCCATTTTCAAGAAACAGTTACTAAAGTAACGGTCTTGAAAGTGACTGTTTCAAAAAAAAAATTCTATAGAGAAACATCAAAATATAGACCGTTTCACAACATATAAGGCTACAAATTCACTAGACTTTGGCTCCAGCATCGGGCATGGGGTTCTGCTCTGCAATTCGTCTATCGATCTCATATGCCTTCTCTTCTTCTTCAATTAGCATCAATAGGATATCTTCAAATTCTCCCTCATAAAAAAAAGTAGCTCAGAAAAAGTTAGACAGGTCCAAAAGAGTATGTCCCTGCAATGTCTCAACATCTGGTTGTACCGCATGACCTTTCTTAGCTTGGAGAACCATTTTGTCAAAGTCAATTATTTGGGTTCCTCCCTGCTGTGAGCTCGCCCTATAAGAGTTGTTCATGATTTTAAGCTTGTTTTGCAATCTTATCTGATATGGTGACAACCTTCCTATATTCACTAAAAACAGTTTGTATTTTCCATGCAAAAGACCGTAACTGTCGGACTATATCCTCCTCCTCTTTCTCTGGCCAATTCAAATCCGGGTTGTGAAACGATAGCTCACCGTCATGAGGCAAAACCATTCTGATGCGTGCAAAATCATGAAAATTTCCTCCTTTAGCTATCTTTAATGTTCTCTGCAAAAATATGGCTTCACCAAATGTAATAACACATGTCGTCACCTTTTTCATATCCTTGGTTGCTTAATGACCATTAATGAGGGTACTTCATAAATGTTCCCTTGATTTATTTCTTAGAAGCAGTACATGACGTGGCAACAGACGAGGTCGAAAGGAGTAAGGCTAGAAGCCGTTACTATTATCAGTTTGACATGCTCATATAATTCTAGCGACGCCTAAGCATGACCTATATTTACCATAACTCGTGTTGTCACCCTGATAGGGTAATGAAATAACTTGAAATTATATCACCGGAATGTCCTTACTTGGAATCAGAGATGTCCCTTAAAATCTCGAGGAAGCTCAACCTTCATCACAATAAGAGGAATGTTGGAAAGTCGGGAGGTCGGGAAAGTTCACAACCATCAAACTCCTTCGAAAGCAACCGCAAGTCCGACTTCCTGAGGGAGCCAACTTTATGCAGACTTCCCTAAGTTGGTCGGGTGATCGAACGGATCTAAAAGTTAAGAATCCCGTGACAGAGGTTAGGAAACTTAGATAAGACACAACAAGGGAGGAAAAGGAGAAGAATAAATAAGGATTTACTTCCTACTCGAAGTTTAAAAATTGATGAGTAACACACTAATGCTAGAGTGACTCTTCTTCATTATGTGATCCAGGCTCTTCCTATCTATAGGTGCTTTGTTTTGACAACCCATGTGTATTTTATTAAGGAGTTTGATGCTCTTTCACACCAATTCTTGTGGAGTGGTAACTTGAATACTTGTAAATGGAGCCTTGTTAAATAGGATTCAATGTGTTAGCCTAAGAAGGAGGGTAGTCTCGGTCTGCATTCTGCTACCTTGAATGGGCAATTTTTGGATACCAAATTATACCAATGTTGGTGTACTTGTCAAAACTAGTTTTGGGCCCATATTCTTACTCATAAGTCTCTTAAATGAGTTAATGAAGCAAGGGAAATCGAGCAAGGTGTTATGTGGCTAGTTTAAACACAAATACACATATAAAACCAAATGAGAACAATAAACTAACTAATTTATACCTTGCAAGAGAAGATCTCTCTTGTTCCTCTGATTGAGAAAATGATGAAGTAGAGAAGCCCTATCACTCCACTTGATTAGATGTGCTCTTCTTTGGGATGTGGATTGCTCTCCAAATGCACAACAATATTGGTGGATGATTTGATAAGATTTGGATTTGGATTAGATGGGAATGGATAGATTTAGATTTGATGAAGGATCATGAGGACATGATAAGGATATGGATGCCATGGATTCTTGCCTATAAAGATGATGCTTTTGATGGATTTCTAAAGCTGTGTTAACAACATGAGATTGGATACATATATGGAAAATGAAGGGGAGGAGACACCAATTTATAGATTGGAGGAGGCCAATGGAGGGCCAAGATTAAATTTGGGTCGAAGAAGGGTTGAGATTTATTTGAGAGAGAAGACATGGATCAAGGTGCATGGGGAAAATAAAGAGGAATATAAAATTCCTTGGGGAGAGGGAAGAGGAATTAATATTTCCAAAATAAAGGATGCATGGGGGGATTCAAAGAAATTTGAATTTCTTTGAAAGTCTCAAGGTTGATGTGACATGAGTGGAGGAATATAAAATGGGAAAATAATGATAAGCGTGCTTCTAGAAGAATTAATTAGGCTAAGGAGAGGTTAGAGAAAGTGATTTGTAAGAATCATTTTAGTTAGGTTAATTAATTAAAATTAATTAACTAGGTAGGTTTTAGAAGAAATAATGGTTGAGGTGGCCTTAGAAGAATGGGGAAATAATTAATTTATTGATAAATTTATTATTGGACTATAGTGATAAGATTGATTAAATTTAATTTAATTAACCTTAAGAAGAAGGGAATTAACACAATCAAACTGGTTAATTATGTTGACAAGCTTAAGTTAATTAAGTATTAATTTAATTAATTTTAGGTGTCTACAGTTAACTCTCTAGATGTTCCTCGATATGGTTTAGAAGGAAGGGGGTCTTTGATTTGGCATACCCTGAAAGTTAGGGCTCAACTAATTAAGAGGGGCTTATTTTGAATATGTAATAAGGGCTCAAAAGCTCTTTTTTGGTTGGATTCCTGGGATGGTTATCCTCCTATCCTTTCTATGTATCCACACATTCAACCTCTTTGTGATATTTTTCTTGTTCTGGGTTGGGATAAAGTGGAGCACTACAAGGTTGTTCAAAATTTAGGGATGGTTGTTGATTATGTTTGGAAGGATTCTCATGATTGGCCGCTGGGTGGATCTAAGGAGGCTCGTAAGGAGTTGGCTCAAATTCTTGCTTTGTGGGAGTGTAATTCCCTAGTGAGGCATGATGTTCTTGCTTGGGGCAGAGATTCTACTCATAAATATTATGTTGTTGCAGGTTACTTGGATCTCATTCGTCAACATTTTGGAGGGGAGGAGGTTCCTTTGTGGAAACATGCGTGGAATAAATTTTCTTGGCTTAAATGCAACTTCTTCATGTGGTTGGTTGTCCAAAACCATTATCTTACTTGGGATAATCTGTGCAAATGTGGTTTTTAGGGTCCCTCTATGTGTGTTCTTTGTTGTAATTGATGCAGAAGCATCCCCGGTTCACAACAATCTTGCATCAACCAAAAACATTTTCTTTTCAATTTTGTTTCCTATTTGTAGTTTTAATTTTCCTTTCTGTGTGTCTCAGTTTTGGCTCACCAGATCCTGTGGAGTTGGATTCTACTTGAAGACTTGATCATGTTTCTTGCTTTCAAACCGCATCTCATTTGGATCACTTTCCGACAAGATATCGTTATCGGTTTCCATGACAATTTCTTGTTACCGGTTGTTCCTTTGTTACCGGTTGCCTGAGACCTATTCTGGTGATCTACCAGAACCCATTCTGAAGCTTGCAGAGCCTTAGACGTTAATCTCGATGTTTCTTGGCATGTGGCCAACCTTCTACATTTCATCCTTTGTATTTTCCAGAGGAATCTCTTGGTGGAGGCCGACCTTGTTCATTTTGCACATTTGGTCTTGTTCTTCGAGTTTTGATCCCTTTTGGGCTGACTGGATCCTTTGGATCGATATATATATTTTTAATCATGCTTTAGAATGTAATCAATCATAATCAATTGAAGATTAATTAGAATCAATTAGAGATAGACTGTGCCTAGAAGATAGATCTTTCGATTCAAGGTCCCAGTGTAACCTATTCTACCAGGCACGTGTGCCGATATGTTGTAACCCGGTTGTTAGCGGTTGGATGTAATCAAATTTCATGGAATACAAATATTTTCTCTGCATTGCCTCCATCATATATGTGTGTTTCCATTGTGTTTACTCTTGTTGACCGGTTTGGACCAATCTCCTTGAGGTTCCTCCTCATTGGTGACTCCTTCAGTAATAGTGAGGAATGCGTTTCTCACCTCTTCTTTCAGTGCTCCTTCTCCAAGGCTATTTGACATCTCTAGTGGAGACTTTGGAATCAAACCTACTGGCTGTTGGAATCAATGAACACTGAGAGGGGGGGGGGAATCAGTGTTCTACTATTTACAAACTTATTAAACTGTTTCTTAAACCACCAGATGCATAATAATGAAAGTAAAGTGCAGAAACATAAACCAATCAGCCACAAAACCATAACACCGAGATTTTTACGTGGAAACCCGGAAAGGGAAAAACCATGGTGGGATTTGAACCCACAATATTATTATACTATGGCTAGAAGTATGATAATATTACATAAGGGGAATGCATTTGCATTCAAGCACATTGCCTAGAGCACTCAATTACAAAAGGGCTACAACCCAGAGGAAGGCTCACTGCCTTACATGTTATTGCAATTGATTACAATAATGAATGAACTAAAGAATAGTATCTACTAATACCAAATAGAAGTTTCAGTTAAGATCAATTATCCTTCCGCAACTGATCTGCCTCTTTGCTTTGTTTTCCTGCTCTGTCATATACCGGAACACCAAAATATTCAATCGCATTCACCACACTTTGCACATTCGATCATACAGACTTATCACACTCATATCATCTACCAAAATGCTCAACCAAATCGGTCTTATATATCCACACCACCAAAATAGATCAATTACCATGTCGGCTTCCAAAAACCGCATAACACGTAACATGAAACGTGTAACCTTAAGTCGGCTCAATCTGCCCACAAAACCATATGTGGACCTAAACAAAATGATAATAGGCTTCCCACAAGTTGTCCCAATATCCTCGAACACAAAACCAATCATCAAAATCATCCCAAGGATTCCACACCACACGTTACACCAAAATGGCTCTATTCTTCCTGAATTACCGGATACCAGACCTTCAATCTCGCTCATGAATCAACACCAGATATCAAGATTACGGAATAATCTGCCTTGAACCTCGAATCATCTGCCTCTATCACCACAACCAAAATCAAGATATGCATACTGAACTCTTACTTTGTTGATTACTATATTCAACCTTCTAGACTTAAGCATCATGAATAATGCAACTTCTGGTAAATCAAATCTACATGTACCAGATATGATTTTTGGATTGAGTTTCCATCAATGACAACCCCTAAGCATTTCTCATGTACCAATCTTCACCGGAGCAGTGTCTCTTGCCAACATTGGCATGTTTCTTCTTTAGCTAAATTTTGGGTCTGCCTGGGTAAGCCTCCTGTTAAGACTTCTTTTCTCCAGGTTGCTTGGGCTATTGGTTCCTCTTTTATTATTTGACATATTTGGTTGGAAAGGAATCACAATATTTTTCATGATGCTAGGATGGTTGTTCAATATTTGTGGCAAATAATTTTTCATTCTCTTTGGGAGACTGTCTTGACAAAGTGTGACTTTGTTGGGGGTCTGGATCCTAGGGATGTTGATATTTGTAACCGGCTCAATTTTTCTCTTTAGGGGGGTGTTCCTTCTTCTGGGGGGTATTTTGTTGGGTAGATCATGAGACATAGATGTCGCCATCCTTTGCATAGAGTTAATAGGGTTGGTCGTTGGTGCCCTCCTCCTCAGGCAGTCTTGAAACTTAATACTGATGGTTCTTCTCGGGGGAGCCCTAGCCATGCTGGTATTGGAGGGGTTGGTCGTGATATCTTTGGAGATATTCAGTTTAGTTTCTTTGTTTATAAGGGTTACCATACCAATAATCTCACATAGGCTCTTGTCATTTTGCATGCAATGAAGCGTAGTTGTGTTCTTGGTTGGAATCAAATTATTTGTGAGTCTGATTCTCAAGTGGTGGTGACTTTATTGAATGAGTGTCGGTTAGTGAGGTTAGTTGACATTTAGCTATGGTGATTAGGCAGATTCTTTGGTTTTGCAATTCCTTGGAATCTATTACTTTTTGTCATATTCCTAGGGAGTGGAATGGAGTTGTTGATTGTATGACCAAATGGGATTTTGATCATAGGTAGGGATGGAATATAGTGTATAGGGGGCAATTATCTTCTAAAATGTCTCATGTGTTGGATACTTTAGTGGATATGATAGGGTTCTATATTTTTTTCTCTACTAGGCTTGTGGCCCTTCTAGCTTTGTATCTCTCTCTTTGCCCCTTTTAGTAAATAAAAAAGAGTATAATTAAAATTCAATGATAGTTTTTATTTATATAGTAGAGAGATTATATTCATTGATAAATTGAATATTAAGAACTTAAATTCAAATTTGACGCATTTGATTCATATTTGATAATCACGCATCCAAAAACAATCATTTAAATATTGACCATTACATGCATATTAGTTTTTGTCTTTTAATCTATTTGATTCATTGTTTTTGTGTTTTATATGTGTAACTTGTGATAATTTTTGTTGGTTAATTATACATTTTTAGTTTCTCATTGAAAATCATATTTTTGTAAATTTTATTTTTTAGTCAATGATACTTTTAAATCTCTTTTGTAAAGCACATGCTAATGTGTTCGACTCTAATGATACCTAGTTAAATGCTTATTAACAAGCTCAATCAAATGTTGAGATTATGGAGGAACGCATGGCTTTAGTTTTCGTCTTTTAATCTATTTGATTGGTTGTTTTTGTGTTGTATATGTGTTGTTTGTGATAGTTCTTGTTGGTGGTTTTTGATGCGATTTTTGCTTTCTCATCATAATTTATATTTGTATACATATTTTTTTTGAGAAATAATACTTTTAAATCTCTTTTGTCAAGCATACATTAACTTGTGACAATTAACATAATTTTTTTTTGTTAATAAAATGACTTTCACTTTAAAGCATGCCTTACATTATGACAATTATCATAATTTTTTTTATTGCTAGAAGATTTTATATCAAATTCTAGAATTTTTTAGCTATGCTAGACAATACCATGAATCTTAAGTCAAAATCTTTTTCGCTAAAAGCCAAATATTGAGAAATACCCATTCTTAACAAAGTCATTCAAAACATGTTGCCAACCTCATCCCTTAAGATGTTACAATCCATTAACATTATTAAAAAAGTTTAATTTGAAAATAGAATAACTAAATTAAAAAAAAAGTAAGTAAATCAAACACGCATAAACTTAATTAATATTAATTTTGAAACATTGTGTGCAACACTAGATCCGTTTACGGACAAGTATACCCGTGATCTTTCTATTTTTTAAACAGAAATTTACGTGGCTTCAACTTCCGACTATTTATGCAGTGGAAGCGGAGCTCCATGTATTTTGATGAATCCACAACGATTTAAAAACTTATATATTATATATTAAATACAATCGACGGTGCATCGGATTTTCTGATGCCGGCTTCCCTGCGTAGAAACAAAAGCTGCCATTTATTAATTTGACGGCATGGCTAGTCACGCCATGTGCACCGATCGATCCTCACAAATGCCAATCAGAGAGCGGGCGACCCTATAATACTTTGCTCGCTTTGCGTTTGTCTGCAAGTGGATAGAACTTCTAGAAGAATTCCAGATTCCACCGATTAATTGTGTACGACGTATTTCAGGCCCTTGTTTACCTCCCCCGCTAAAAATCTGTGTCACCGTCTGCCTTTTCGCCGCCCGTTTTGGCCCACCATTGCAATCCCCTCATAAAACTAATCGCTTATCTGCATTTATATAAAACCCCTTTTCTTCAACCTCTCGGTATTCCAACTCATTAACTTCATATCAATCGCTTTGTCTGTGAAGTTCAGAGCTCAAACTCTTATCTTTACATTCCCCTTTTAGTTTCCCTCTGATGTTCATAGCTCAGACTGATCTTTTCACAATCCCCTTTCAATTTCTCTTCTGATCATGGATTTGATTCCCAATCTTCCAGACGACATAGGCCGAGAGTGCCTGTACAGAGTGCCCTTCAAAGCCCACAGCAAGCTCAAAGCTGTCTGCAAGAACTGGGAGGCTATGGTGAACAGCCCCCGGTTCTACCAAGATAGAAAAAAGGGGGGAACAAGTGAGCAGTGCATATGCCTAATTCAAGCCCTTCCTCAGGAGAAATCCATGGAGGACAAGCGGCAAAGAGCCCCTGCATATGGATTAAGCGTAGTCAATCCTCTGCAAGGCGCTTGGGACTGGCTCCCATCGATTCCCCAATTTAAGGGCGGGGTTCCCCTGTTTTGCCAGAGTGTGTCGCTCAATCAAAAACTGATTTTGATTGGGGGATGGCATCCGACTCACTGGGAAGCCATGAATTGTGTTTTTATCTTCGATTTCTCGTCTGGCAAATGGCGGCAGGGAGCCGACATGCCCACGGTTCGAACCTTCTTCGCCTGCACAGTTTCTCCTTCTGACGGCCTCATCTATGTTGCAGGCGGCCATGATGACAACAAGAACGCCCTCAGGACTGCAGAGGTGTATAACATGGAGCAGGACAGATGGGAAACTCTGCCGCCCATGAGCCAAGATCGAGATGAGTGCCATGGCGTTTACTTGGACGGAAGCTTTTATGTCATAAGCGGTTACACCACTGAATCGCAGGGCCGATTCGAGCGAAGCGCAGAAGTGTTTGATCCAAACACAGGGCTCTGGAGAAGGCTCGAAAACATGTGGAGTGTTGCAGGCTGCCCCTGCCCACGCTCCTGTGTGGTTGTCAATGGTAGCTTGTTATATGCTTTTCATAAACAGGGGATGATGCAGTATAATGCCCAGGAGAATGTCTGGTGTGTTGTGGACTCCATTCCTCAATCAATTTCTGTGGCTACTTGTGCTACTGTATGGCGTGATAAGATCTTTGTGAGCGGCTCTGCTTGCAGTGGGGGCGAACAGGCCTGTTACATGCTTGATCTCTCAACAGTTAAATCTAAGGAAGCAATCTCAATCTCAAACTCCCCCAAATGGCTTGCGGTTCAGAAACCCCCAAAGTTTTCAGGCTTTGTGTTGTCTTCTGCTACTGTGGAGATTTGAGATTTCGTTTTCATGATCCTGTTTTTATGTCAGAAAATCATCGCCGATCTGTATGTCGTCAGTGACTGCTTTTTTTGTACAGAAGTGGGCACCACCAGAGGCCACTCGCGAGTGGGGAATCGGCATTGGGCAGGAGCCATGACTTCTAGAAGCCGCCCTGTAAATATACAATGAAGAATATATGAGCATGTTTTATCCATAGATTTCTGTAATATTTTTGGGGTTAATACAACTTCATTTTATCTAGTATTTAATTTCGAAGCAAACAGTTTTTCTGTTAAATTGTCGGTGTAATTTCGAAACGGACAGTTTTTCCGAAAAACAGTTACTCCGATTACGGTTTTTTGAAATTATACGACACGCAACCCGGGGTTGAATTTCAAATTAACCATTGCTCTCAATCGTTGTAAATTTCCGTTGCTTGTTTTATCGAGGGAAACAAAACTTGCTAGTCTTGTCAAAAGGTACTTTGAAAAATTAATTAATTTTTTATTAGTCTAACTTTTTACCTTAGCATCAAGCTTATAAATAATATATTGAAATTTTATAAGAAATGATTTATTATGTAGATAAGAATTCTTAAGTGGTAATTTTGAAGTGATGATTGATACTTGTGCAAGGAGGGTTTTAATAGTCTTACATTATCCCTACCATGAAAACTTTACGAAACTCCCTCTCAAAAAATTATATAAAAAATTATATTTTGGGTAGAAAATAGTGGCGAATATGCATTAATTACTATTGCAAATCTTTTCATTTTAAAAATAGTTTTTTTTATAGCAAAATAGAGGCCTAAAAGTGGAAATCATTGATGGGTTTAAGTAGGCTCTACTTTATTTAGTTTCTACCATTAATTTAAAATAGTCTAATAGCCCTCTTTGTATCTTGGGTACCAAAAATTTCTTGTAGACCATTGATTTTCATTGAGGTCAACAATTTAAAAGTAATTTCAACCCCCACAAGCTTTACATCTTGTAGGTAAAATTTACCTTATGGAATACAATGAAGGTCATTAGATTATATTTAAAATCAATGGTGGCAACTTAAGATTGTTGATATAACCCTAATGTAACTAATAATTATGATATATTGTTAGTGAATTAATTTAGATTTCTACAATAAATTATAAAAAGTTGGTAATCTGATCCAATCATGTATCAAATAATGTGGTGAATCTTTGAGTTAAAATTTTTTTCACTGCTTTCCCTACAAAAAGATTTAATTGTTGATATCTAAGTTTATTCACACAAAAACTTATATCTAAGTTTATACACAAATAAATTTATATCTAAGTTTACACATACACAAAATTGTGCTCATTTAGATATCAAGTACAATGGAAAGGAATTTTTTGGTAAAAAAACTTCCAAATTTCATAATTTTCAATGAGTACTTCTCTCTTATTCTTTGACTAAAGGAAAAGGGAAAAAGTACTAAATAGAAACATTGAATCAAAAACTAATCCATGTGAAAGATTTTGAAAACAATCACTAAAAGAAATGATTTTTGTAGAATTTAAATACTAATAGTTAATGAGCTTGTGACTTTAGTATCTACAATATAAACACAAGTTAAAGATAATCATGAATAACAAGAAGAGAGACAAAGCTAATAGTGACTTATTTTCATTAATCATTTAATTGTGCACAATTATCATATTGTAGATTACTAGAATATTTTTAAACATGTAAAGGCTATTAGAGTTTAAAAACATATCAAGTTTGCAAACCTCTATTAGCATGAGCATACTTACTACATTTTAACATTATCGCTGAGCACATCACTCTTGTAGGAGTGTTCTAGTTTATTTTTTAAAATTATTAGAGTTTTAGTCTTTCTAGTCCATAAAGGGTTTTCCTTTCCTTAATATATATTGCTTAAACCCTAGTCCTTATGAATTTTTGCACTATTCCCTACAACACCATACATATGTTTCTCTGGATATAGATCAACACTAAGAAAATCCATTTTTGCATTCACTTTATTTTCCATATCTACATTCACTACATCACGATTCTCAATATATAATTCATATTTCATACAATTCAAGAAATTATAATTTTACTTCTTCATCCATTGTCACCACAATATCCTCTTTCTCTCTGTCTACTAAAATATTTTCGTCTTCATAGAATCCATTCTCTTTTTCAACATAAAAATAAAAAATATTGTGCATTACCTCTTTATCTCTCAGTGCTACAACATCTTCTTTATTCTCAGCTACACTTTCAAATACCTTTATGTCAGGCTCCAAAGGACTCTCATCTACTATTGCACTCTCCTCTTTTTCATCCTCAAACTCTACAACTTCACTTTTTCTCTCTTCCTTCATGCCACCATTAAGGCATGTTGCTGCAATATTTCCTTTTTTCCGTCTTCATCTGCATATACAACATCATTTAAAAATAAACATTTGTTAGAAAAATAATGGGGCTTCCTTATACCTAAATTTTCCTCTTATCTTCTATTTTTCATTGCTACTTTGGTCTCAGATTCGAACCTCTCATCATACCTCTCATTTCATTCATTCTATCCATGTACATTCTTTCACTCTTGACAAGGACTGAATTTCCTAAGGGATCACCCACAACCAACCCCAAACTCTTCCTTATTTTCATCTTCAAATACAATTTCCAACCTGCAACAAAAATAACATTCTATCGTCTACCCCAACAAAGATTTCTAGAAGACACACCCTCTCACCTTCTCTACTCACTCTCTCTTAGTGGAGGAACCTATGTGCACCTTCTACCTAACTTCAATCCATGTTGGAGGAAAACCAACATTCTCTCATACACATTTATTCAAGCCCAATGCCTTGGTGTAGATTGCTTCACATTTAGAAATCTATCTACACACTCAGGATCCCTTGCTTTGATAGTGTAGTCAAGATTGGGGGTCTTATCAAATTGCTCAATCTTGTAGCCTTAATATCCCTTCCAAAACACTATATGAAAATAAAATATGAAACTTAGCTTCATTTCAACCTTCATATATATTTTCCATACAATAAAATTCCTCAAGAGCAAGAATATTCTATGAAAGATTTATTGAGTGGATTTCGACAAGGGACAAAATTCAAAGTTTTTACAATGTTTCTAGGCACTTCATGCCTACAAGCTCCGAATCTTTATGCCTTCACACCTTCTTGGATTCACTCCTCATTTGAAGTATGATATTTTTCTTCATCCTATAGCTCTCATGGATTCATTTCGTAGCTCCAACATACCTGCAAAACTTTACTTTGGGCTTCGAACTATCTTTCCTCTCCTCTTGGCAAGACTAATTGCCTACACTCTTCCTTAAGCAATCCCCAAGAGCAATCTGCTAGTTCTTTCTCAAACCTTTCTGTTGCTTATTTATGACTCATAAACATGATTAAATAATTTATTTTATAGAGATTATCACCCTTGTGAGGTACCCCATTTGTTCTTTCATTCCCTCAAATTATCTTTTGAAATTCCTTGTTTATGCTTGAAATTATTCATTAAATGCTTCCAAATAAAAAACCCAATATTGCTAAACTATATCCAATGACTTGATGTTGTAAATTACTTTGAAAAATGAATAAAAACAAGAACCAAGTTGTATTCTTTGGAAAATTGAAGAGTTTTTATTTATTTCCTCAAAAATCACTACCTTTTCCCTCTATTTTAGGCTTTTGAAATGAAATAATCAAACAAGAATGGAATTCCAATGGCCACTTGCCTTATGAACACTTCCTTAGGCATTCAAATTAATTGATTTTTTAATTGATTTTAATTTACAAGTTTCCTCTACCATGCCAATGTTCCCCTTCAAACCTTGAAATTGTGTAATATAGTCACATTAAACAACCTAGTTGTCTTTGATTTTTGAAATGGAAGCCAAGTCTTGGTGAATGGAGATTTTATCCATTAAGAAACCATAAGATTCTCTTAAAGATCCAACCTACACTTGAACATGAAATAAAGTTATTTTTTTGGTGAGGTAGGATTGCTTGTGAACCTGAATCCCACTACATCAAATGTGGTCCCCACTGGGCATGCTATAATGTGTATTTTATAATATAACAAAAAGTAACTAAAGAAATGCAAAATAAAGAACTTGATTCAAAGCTTGGAGCACCTCTACTGAGGCAAGGATTGCATGCAAATGGTGAAAAGGAAATAATATTCTTATCAAAACAAACCTTGATGCCTATGATATATGCTCAAGGTGATTGATGTTGTTGAGAATTGATGTAGTGGATCATCTAGTAGCATGAACTTGCTTTGCATACAATTCTAGCTCTTAGAAATAGCTTGAGGAATGATAGATTTATAGATCTAGGATCATGAGGATGATGGATGTGTAATATTTTATCTCATGCAATGGAGAGAGGGGGGTTGATCCATTTGTAAGAGAGAATGATAAGCTTAAAAGTGTCATCTTTTGATTGATGCATATGATTATGAGTTTTTTTGGAAAGAGATGGAGTGTGGAGATTTTCTTATTTTTGATAGGGGTGAGGATCGAAAAAGGTACTTTTTGGATCCTCATGCAATCTTGACTTTGTTTATTTAATAAAGTGGTGGATGAATGTATGCAAATGATTACTTAGTTTATTGAGCTAATGATGAGAAGGATATTAGATTAAATTAAAAATTACCATGTTTCAATCCTAATGTTGTATCAAAATTTGTATGCCTTTAAGTTGTATGTGTATATAAATTAAAAAAAAACATTCTTAGAAATTTAATTATAGCTAATTTCTAGTATAAATATTTAGAAAATATTTTTTCTATTATTATCTCTAATTTTTTACATGTAATCAATAACTTATTCTAACTATGTGAAATAAACTATTTTCAATTAAGACATTTGCTAATAACTATTTTAAAAAATCTTGCGAAATAATTGAAAAGTTAGTGAAAACACAAGGGTTGACCAAATTAAATTAATCTCATTTATTGAAACCTTTAACATTAATATTGGAAGTTAATTTTTTTTAATTTAACTAGTCATAATCATTATGGATCATTAAATTGCTTGCTTACTATATAATATATTATATTAGCTTAAAATATAGATTTCTTAATGAGGTGGTGGGGATATTTATTTGATCTTAAATTGTTTTGGATATAAAATTTTAAAATTTCAAACAAAGAAAATAATAGAAATAAACAAAATTTTAAAAATAATATAAAAAACTTTAAGTAGGAATTATTCTTCAATACAATTTATATAATTGAAAAATATTACAAAAACATATGAGAGAATCATAGAAAATTAGGGTTGTGCTTTGACATATTATCACAATCGTTTTTAAGAAAGGTGGAAAAGTATATGTAGCTTCTTATCTAGGGATCTTGAATAAAAAATTAATGATAAATATAATCTAAAGAGAAAAGATATTTAAAAATAATAAGAGGAGGCTATATGTCATATGTTGAAGGGATATTCATATGAACATTCAAAAGAAAAATATGAAAAATCATTCTATACACATGTATGAAATCTTCATGATATTTAAAAAATTTCAAAGATTTTAAATATGTAAAATTAATTGTCTAAATCAAAATAATCTTTAAATTCATTTTGAACTTGGATGTTAATTTTCTAATTTCATATTTGAAATCTATAATATTTTTTTTATTGATCAAATGGCAAACCGTAACTTTTTCTTTCCATTTTATATTTACTTCAATATTTGGTGAAGCTTTTCAATATGGAAAATTAATTGTAGATTATCTGAAATAGGTGGAATGACAATGTGTCCTTGCTATATGAAGTTGTACACTTATTGTGTGCTCTAAATTATCAAGTATTTATATAATTTAACAAGCACGTATTTCATGCTATAATATTTTAGTATGTATTTATTTTTTACTATAAATTAGATTGATTTGTGTTCCATGCAGAGCTAGATTTTGACTATCATTGTTTATACTTAATATTAATTACATTCTATTAGTACATCAAAACCTGTCAACTACCTTCATAACTATCAGAATGACTCAAGTATTATGTCTCATACCCTAATTAATATTGGCATTACTCTTCTAGGTTTGGTAGGAGATGATACTTTTGTATGTATATATTTGGCATCAACATTACCTACAATGAGCTCTGATGAGAAGAAATATATGTAGAAAGCTTAGGATTAACTCAACACCCCTAGGATCAGCTACAAAAACAAACTTAACATTCCACAAAAGAGTATGGAATAAATGAGCTTGTTCGATATTAAGCTCTATAAGATATATTACAAAGTGTAAAATGACCTTTCTTATATAGGCAAGGTGAGCTATAGGATCAAACAAGATATTGACATGCATTTTAATCCTACAACATGAGACAACATCTTAAAACAAATATAAAATGATCCAAGACACAAGAAAATGAGATACATGACCCCATTAATAGCTAACTTATAGAAAGACAACCATGACCTAAGTTAACATGTGAATAGGTTCCATACTAAGGAATTATGTCAGGACATAACCTTATTCACACTAACAATATCCAAAACATGTTATTGTGCCTAAAATTTCTTCTTCCTCTTCCTTCTTGAATTTACTCTAAGATTGTGATCCTGATTCCGATTCCGATTCCGATTCTCATTCTTATTCTCACTTTGAGTCACTATTAATAAAAAGTCCAACATTATCACCACTACATTTTTAATTCACTCTATCCCATTTTGAATTTGGTACATAGGTTATAGATCTTTAAAAAAATAAAAAATTATCAATTAAAAACTCCAAGAAGCATTGATTTTCTCTCAACAACATGGATGTCTATATCATAGCATGAGTGTGGTCTCTTCTATATGTATTATTTAAAAGAAAAATGAAACCATATTCTTGAAAATCAATGAGACACAATTTTACCAAAAAAATCAAACTATGGCATATGTATCCAATTTACAAGATATCAATTAGACCAAACATGTGAGATCTTAATTCATGTCTTTGACATTTCTTTCTCTTGTAACACTATTAAAAAATTTGTAGCTTCTTTTAAATATAAATCGTAAGCTTGCTTCTTCTTCTTTTTTTGTTTTGTTTTGTTTTTACAAGTCTAGAACATAATACCTTCATTTAGCTCATACTGGATGATTTGTCTAAATTGACAACCTCCCTCAAAATTGTTACACCTTTTGTGGCTAATGAATTTACCCTATGCAAAATGCCTATTTATGATTAAATGGTGTTACATGATAGGATAAAATGAATTCTTTTATTTGTTGGTTAGACTCTAAAAATTATATAATTTGGAGTGAAATGAGATGATTTTTTTTTTTTTTCTTTATCTTTAATTCATTGTTTTATATGTGTTGATTTTTTATTTGATTTAGAAGTAAGTGTACACAAATGAATTATAATTATATATGAAAAAGTATTAAACATTTTCTTTAATCAAAATTATTAGTTGAATTTATGTCTGTTGGGTATATGAAGCCCAACAGTCACATGGTCGTTTGTCTTCCCCAGAAGACTCTTCATTCATATATGAGATGTCTCTATAAATGACTGAGTGTAGTCATGTATGATTGTAGTATTGGATACTGGTTAATAAGAATTCTCCCTGCGTTTCTGGTGGACGTAGCCACTTAGTGGTGAACCACGTTAAATCTTGTGTTGTGTGTTTTCTTTTTTGTTGTTTTGTTTTTGCTTCTCTGCTCTTTTAATCTTCACAATTGGTATCAGAGCTATGGTGAAATGTTGAGCAAAGCTGGGATCCGATTGGATAGTTGATCCTGGATATGGGTGCCCTTACTTTGTGTTTGATCTCGGAGATGGGTGCTTTTATGTTATCAATAAACAAACTGAAGTTTTAGATGATGAGGCCGGAATCAGATGATGAAGCCGAATTAGTCATCAAAATTTTTTTTTGACAGTCTAGACTTGGTAGAGAGTGATGTCCAAGTGGAGGATGAAACCAAACATCATTGGTGGGATGATTGGAAAAAAGGAGGAGACTACGGCTGAAGAAGAAGAGGGTTTGTTGTATTCGTTGTTTGAAGAAGAGGACTGGTTTGTTTCCGTTCCAAGATGAGGAGGATGCCTCCCAGGGTGAGGAGGATGCCTCCCAGGGTGAGGAGGATGTAGTCTCGAATCTAGCGAATGAGGATGACCCCTGAAGAAGAACAAGCAGATTGCAAAAGTGACTTAATTTATTGTTGCATATTGCAATAGTAGAGGCATAGTGGAATGCATTGATTGCATGCTCCTCCTCCCAACGCCTTCAAACCTAGGAATTGGGTGTAATTGTGGTGTATATGGACGAGGCTAATATTTTTGGAGAATCGATTGGGCTTTGGTGTAGACATTGCCAAGATTTGGCTCTCGAAAATGCTACGGTTGTGATGGTCCTCAAAGGAGAAGTTGCTTTGGCAACAATCGTTGCTGGTCATATTGAAGAAGTTTCGGTTGCAGAGAAGGGGAGCATTGGTGCTGTTGACTGTAATGGAAGAATATATTTTGAACTCGTCGTATCTAGTGTTCCTGGTTATGGAATATAGGGCCAATTTGTGCCTGGAAGATTAGTAGGAGAAGATGTTTATAACTCTGATTTAATTTGGAGAAGATTAATCCGCAGTGTTCGTGAAAAAGACTTCGCAAAATTAAAGTCTTGCCAACTGATTGTAGTATGAGCTTTGGAATGGAGATGCAAGGAATGTTACACGCTGTGCCGGTTGGACTTCACGGGGAGATTGTTGGGTATATGAAGCTCCAACAGTCACATGGTTGTTTGTCTTCCCAAGAAGACTCTTCATTTCATATCTGAGATGTCTCTATAAATGACTGAGTGTAGTCATGTATGATTGTATTATTGGATATTGGTTAATAAGAATTCTCCCTACATTTTTGGTGGACGTAATCCACTTAGTGGTGAACCACGTTAAACCATGTGTTGTGTGTTTTCTTTTCTGTTGTTTTGTTTTCACTTCTTTGCTCTTTTAATCTTCACAATGTCACTATTTTTTTGCTATGCATAATTAGAATGAATATGTCTTTGTGAAGACTAGAGTCAATATACATTTCTATGGACTCTTTAGATATACTTTTCACTTGATTTAAATATTTATTAAAGATTTATATATCTCTGAGGGAGTAGAGGAATGACATTTACTAAATGTAATGCGGCATGGAAGTACCTCTTAATAATGTTTCATGTTCTACACTAGATGAAAATGTGGTAAGTAGGGTATCGTCTTGATATCATCTTCGCTTTGTTATCATTGAATAATTCAAATAGAGATTTGGAGGCATGAAATTTATTCATTAAGTTAAAAAAATTCAAATGTTATCATTAGATAAAAAATAATCAAATATTTTTGAAAGTATAATCTCATGTTAATTTGGAGCTTAAAATGAAGGTTTCAATCTTTAGTGTTCCATATGCATAGATTTGTCTTTGGCCCACATTATTTTTAGAATAGAAAAATTAATCTAATGCAAAAAGATTTTGTTGAAGGGAATTTCCATATGTTAGATAGGATTTAGTTATACATGGAGATTTATTTGTACATGCTCAAGTAGTAGCATAGTGTAATGATAAAAATAGAAAGCAAACTTTTTATGCTAAAATGTAACACTTTGTTAAAAGTGAAAAATGGTCTACTTTACTTGACCCACAATAATGGCATCTATCTTTTTGTAACATTTAATTATGTTATACTCAAGATATATGCAGTTTATATGAATATGACATAAAAAAGTAGCATACCTATCATTTTAAAATAACTATAATTCCTGATATAAAGATTATTAAAAGCCACTTTTATTTAACACATTCATCAAAATATTATAAACATATTATTAAATATTCCATAAACACAAATAAATAGTCATATTGATCTAATATTAAACCCAAATAACTTTAGGAAAAATATTATATTATATTTAACGAAGACAATTATTTTCAATCAATGTTATAAGATTTTCATAATTCTGCAAAAATTCAAATGTTATTTTAGAATTAAATTGAGTATGAATTTTTTTATCAACATTTCAAACCACATTCCATGACTCATCATAAAAATGAAAGAGAGTTCTAAAGCGATATGAGATCAAAAACCTGCAATGAAATCGAGTTCTAAAGAGATGTAAGATCAAAATCCTTGACTCATTATCACGATGAAAAGAAATTCTAAAAAGATGTAAGATCAAAATCTTTGACTCATTGTTAGGATGAAAAGAAATTCTAAAGAGATGTAAGATCAAAATACTTTTTAGATTAAAATACTTTATAGTACATTTTGTGGCATGCCGGTGAGGCATGTAAAATATGCGTTGTGTCAGAGTGAAAGGATGTTTTTCTTTGTTTTATGGAAGAGTGAAAAAGTATTTGAGAGCGTGATATTGACGCAAACGTGGATTGGGGGAGAAGGGGGTCACATCGTGTCACTATTGTTGTGCCCCATGAAAGCTCAAATATTGACTAGGTATAAGCTTATCATTACTTTTATACATGTCAAAATGGACATGCACCATGCAAGAAGTGGCCGTGACGGTAAAGGCACCAAGTGCCGTGACTCTTTGGTAAGAAAAAGTCACACTAATTTCTACTTATATTGGAAAGTTTTTTTTCCTTTTTTTTTTTTCACATTATTTTATTCGCAATTACATTTTGTTGTGTAATGGGTATTTCGAAGAGGTGTGGAAGGTCAATTAAGAATAGATTGGTCTATTTCTTGCATACATGAAGTCAATTGATAGTTCATTTAGTAAATGATGTTTGTGCAACAAAAGTCTCAATAGAGAAGAGATAGTTTGAAATCAACTATGCATCCTCTTATAGAGATTAAGAAACGATTGAAACAAAACCTCTAGATGATGAAGATAATCAGACCTCCATTGACAGCAAGTTCATATTGTGTGTGTGTGTGTGTGTGTGTGAGAGAGAGAGAGAGAGAGAGAGAGAGAGAGAGAGAGAGAGAGAGAGAGAGAGAGAGAGAGAGAGAGAGAGAGAGAGTTCATGTTATGTTTGCAAGAGAGGGGGAAAAAATAGAGTGATATAAAGAACAAGAGAGGACCTACGAAAGAGATATAGACAAATGCAAAGAGATAGAGAGATTAAGAGGTAGAGGGGGAGGGAGATAATAGATTTTAAAGGGAAAGATATATTAAGAGGTAGAGTGGGGGGGGGGGGGGAGATAATAGAAATAAAGGGAAAGAGATATTAAGAGAAGAGAGACTGATAGTTAAAATCACATCTATAATATTTATCAAAATCCTCTTTTATGATGTTATGGTAGATGTCATGCACTATTATAGAGCTCCTATCTAGGCATCATTAAGGAGAAGATGGGCAAAGTTTTTTGAGTTTGGACTTTTAAACACGATTGCAAATGTTTGAAAGATTCTAGGGACTTTTCAACAAATCCATTCTATGCATGTTCTACAATCATGTAAAGTTTGACAACACATCTTTAGGGAATTCTTGTTAATCTTAGAGGATCCGGTTAATACTAGGGGGGGGTGAATCAGTATTAACAACAATTTCAAACTTAAAACTTGAACTTGTAAAACTTCACCAAATCAATCATAAACCAGTAATAAACTCTCTACCATTATCGATAATCACTGATAACCAACTGTTAAACTGGTTTATCAGAACTGCTCATTAAGTGTTCATCAACATGCATAAACTGAAAGTAGAACATAACAACACATAAAACAAATCACCATATGAGCACCATGTTTTTCACGTGGAAACCCAAATAGGGAAAAACGACGGTGGGAATTGGTACCCACACAAAAATTGTGCACTCATTTCAGAATGCCCCATGTTAGGAGCCTGGCCTGATTAGAAGTTTACAAAGATGCCTTGTTAGGAGTAGACCTTGTTAAGAGTCACCCAGTTAAGAGATTTAGATGACGAGCCTTGTTAGGAGCTTTGACTTGTTAGGATCAACCTCGCAAGAGGATTTAACACTCAGATGTTGAGCTACCCAGTTAAGGGATTTACAATGAAAGGCCTGTTAGGACCTACCCAGTTAAGGGATTTACAATGAAGGCCTGTTAGGACCTACCCAGTTAAGGGATTTTGCTGCTATAATTGTGAGAGAACAACAGTGAATGATCCGGGTATAACACTCAACTGCTTGCTTGATCAGATCCAATTCTTGCTCCAAATTTGCTACACTCTTGCCAGATCTCATACTTTGGGTTCGGCTTCACACTCTTCTCAAAACCACCGACACAACAAACATCAACTGTACTGACATAAATAACCTTTACAATGTAGTCAGTTACAAAAACCCTAAGACTTACAACATAGATCATCACAAATCTTTACAACTCATTACAGATCATCAAATGGATCATAACAATCAATTATAATCGTTGAATGATCACCGCATCTTGATCTGATACAAATTCAAACCCTTAGAACACTTCGCTAAGCACTTTACATATTCCCAAGAAATTCGCTCCTTCAAATGCGCCAAAACATCTTTCAAACACTTTCACATGGTTTATTCCACGCCATCACCAACATTTGAACTTGATGTAGATCACTGCCAAACCAGAAATCATTACCGATTAAGAGAATTCTTTACCGGTCCTTAAACCCTTCTTAAACCCAAGAAAAATACAACATAAATCATAAACATGATTTTCGATAACCAAAACATGATACTGTTCTGGCTAGATACATATTACAATGATACCAAATCCACATTCCAAACCGCAACACTTCAATCATCACCAATCACCAGATCTAATCAAAACATTTCCTCATTTATCAGTTAAGGTTCTAATTCCCAGTTCACTGTCTTCAATACCGAGAAGGCATTTCCGGTAGACCAAAAAGACTTAGATGACAAAATACAACATAGTAAACATCAGTTGCCATTAATGACAAGACAAATAATTGATCAAAGTCATCCAATCATGCAATCTCAATCTCTTCATCACAATGTCATCACAAACAGTCCTTTACCAGTTCAGTCATCATTCTTCACCTACATTTACCTGCATCAGTTATGCCAATCATGCTCAACAATTCTACCAAACAATTTTCTCCCACATAATTTGACCACTTTAATTAAAATAAAGATTATTTCTTTGATTACAAAATAATATTAAATTAATCTATAAATTATTATGTAATATTAAGTAAATTTGTAATACTTGTTGTTGTTTCTAGATTAGATTGTGTTAGTATTTTTTGCATCAATGTTTTGAATCACATTATGTGATTCATTCATTAGGATGATAGAGAGCTTAAAGAGTAGAATAATAGTTAGTTGCAAACCCAATGTAACTAAAAAGAAGAGGAATAGGGGAGAGGGGAGGGGAGTATTATTGATTAATATATTACATATAATATAATTATATAATAAATAATATTATTTAATGTATAAATTATTACACAATTTAAAATATTTAAACAATATTTAGTATACAATTAATAAGTTAAATATAACATAATTATATAATTATTATTATATTGTATAATATTATAATATAAAATATGAAAAATAAATAACATAATATATTATAAAAAATTATTTATATTTTATATAATACAGTGTATAATATAAATATAAATATAATAAATAATATAGTATAATATAATATATATATATTTTTATAATATCTAATACAAATTTATAAGTCACAGAGGTCTCAAAGCTCAAATAAAGTGCACCTCTATCTAGGAGCTGCTAAAGCTTAGACGGTGGCTAATGTGGATGGGCATGGTTACCCATAAATAGGATTGAGAAGGAGAACCATGGGCAACTTTGGATTGGATGAAGGGGGTAACCACCACAATGGATAATTTGTTGTCCATCATTCCATCTTTCCATTCAATGATTGGTCCTGCCATTTATCACCTTGCATCACCAATCATTATTCAGAACTTTTGCATCTTATAGTTGATTGGTGCCTATATCCCTCGGATGGTAGGGAACAATAGTTGGGAATTCTAGTTGCTTCTAAGTTAACCTTTCATCAGAATAATGACAACATTCATGGGGAATTATTAATATATATAATGTTATTTTATTATTCATATTTTATATAGTATATGTATAATATAAATATAAATATAATAAATAATATAGTATATTGTTTTTTTTCCTTTTTCTTTTTCACATTACTATTTATTCGCAATTAGAGTTTGTTGTGTAATGGGTATTTTGAAGAGGCATGGAAGGTCAATTAAGAATAGATTGGTCTATTTCTTGCATAGATGAAGTCAATTGACAGGTCATTTAGTAAATGATGTTTGTGCAACAAAAAGTCTCAATAGAGAAGAGATAGTTTGAAATCAACTATATGCATCCTCTTATAGATATTAAGAAACGATTGAAACAAAACTTCTAGATGATGAAGATGATCAGAGTCCATTGACAACAAGTTCATATTATGTTAGAGAGAGAGAGAGAGAGAGAGAGAGAGAGAGAGGAGAGAGAGAGAGAGAGAGAGAGAGAGAGAGAGAGGAGAGAGAGAGAGAGAGAGAGTTAGTTCATTACCAAACAAGTCCATGTTATGTTTGCAAGAGAGGGGGGAAAAATAGAGTGAGATATAAAGAACAAAGAGAGGACCTTAAAAAGAGATATAGACAAATGCAAAGAGATAGAGAGATTAAGAGGTAGAGGGGGAGGGAGATAATAGATTTTAAAGGGAAAGATATATTAAGAGGTAGAGTGGGAGGGAGATAATAGAATTAAAGGGAAAGAGATATTAAGAGAAGAGAGATTGATAGTTAAAATCACATCTATAATATTTAACAAAATCCTCTTTTATGATGCTATGGTAGATGTCATACCCTATTATAGAGCTCCTATTTAGGCATCATTAAGGAGAAGATGGGCAAAGTTTTTTGAGTTTGACTTTAAACATGATTTCAAATGTTTGAAAGTTTATAGGGACTTTTCAACAAATCCATTCTATGCATGTTCTACGATCACGTAAAGTTTGACAACACATCTTTAGGGAATTCTTGTTAATCTTAGAGGATCCGGTTAATACTGGGGGGGGGGGGGTGAATCAGTATTAACAACAATTTCAAACTTAAAACTCGAACTTGCAAAACTTCACCAAATCAATCATAAACCAGTAATAAACTCTTTACCATTACTGGTAATCATTGATAACCAACTGTTAAACCGGTTTATCAGAACTGCTCATTAAGTGTTCATCAACATGCATAAATTGAAAGTAAAACATAACAACACATAAAAACATTCACCATATGAACACCATGTTTTTCACGTGAAAACCCAAATAGGGAAAAACCATGGTGGGAATTGGTACCCACAAAAATTGTGCACTCTTGCAGAATGTGCCATGTTAGGAGCCTAGCCCGATTAGTAGCTTACAAAGATGCCCTGTTAGGAGAAGACCCTGTTAGGAGTCACCTGGTTAAGAGATTTAGATGATGAGCCTTGTTAGGAGCTTTGACCTGTTAGGATCAACCTCACAAGAGGATTTAACACTCAGATGTTGAGCTACTCGGTTAAGGGATTTACAATGAAAGGCTTGTTAGGACCTACCTGGTTAAGGGATTTTGCTGTTGTAATTGTTAGAGAACAACAGTGAATGAACTGGGTATAGCACTTAACTGCTTGCTTGATCAGATCCAATTCTTGCTTCAAATCTGCTACACTCTCGCAAATCTCATACTCTAGTTTGGCTTCACACTCTTCTCAAAACCACCGACACAACAAACATCAACTGTACCGACATAAATAACCTTTACAACATAGTCGGTTATAAAACCCTAACAATTACAACATAGATCATCACAGATCTTTACAACTCATTACATATCATCAAATGGATCATAACAATCAATTATAACAGTTGAATGATCACCACATCTTGATCTGATACAAATTCAAACCCTTAGAACACCTCGCTAAGTGCTTTGCATATTCCCAAGAAATTCACTCTTCAAATGTGCCAAAACATCTTTCAAACACTTCATGCGGTTTATGCCACGCCATCACCAACATTTGAACTTGATGTAGATCATCGCCAAACCAAAAATCATTACCGATCTTAAGAGAATTCTTTACCGGTCCTTAAACCCTAGCGAAAATACAACATAAATAAAAAACATGATTTCTGATAACCAAAACATGATGCAGTTCTGGCCAGATACATATTTCAATGATACAAACCCACATTCCAAACCGCAACACTTCAATCATCATCAATCGCCAGATCTAATCAAAACATTTCCTCGTTTACCAGTTAAGGTCCTAATTCCTAGTTCACTGTCTTCAATACCGTTAAGGCATTTCCAGTAGACCAAAAAGATTTAGATTACAAAATACAACATAGTAAACATCAGTTGCCATCAATGACAAGACAAATAACCAATCAAAGTCATCCAATCATGCAATCTCAATCTCTTCATCACAATGTCATCACAAACAGTCCTTTACCGGTTCAGTCATCATTCTTCACCTACAATCATTTGCATCAGTTATGCCAATCATGCCAACAATTCTACCAAACAATTTGCTTCCACATAATTTGACCACTTTAATTAAAATAAAGATTATCTCTCTGATTACAAAATAATATTAAATTAATCTATAAATTATTATGTAATATTAAGTAAATTTGTAATACTTGTTGTTGTTTCTAGATTAGATTGTGTTAGTATTTTTTGCATCAATATTTTGAATCACATTATGTGATTCATCATTAGGATGATAGAGAGCTTAAAGAGTAGAATAATGGCTAGTTGCAAACCCAATGTAACTAAAAAGAAGAAGAATGGGGAGAGGGGAGAGGAGTATTATTGATTAATATATTACATATAATATAATTATATAATAAATAATATTTATTTAATGTATAAATTATTACATGATTTAAAATATTTAAACAATATTTAGTATAAATTAATAAGTTAAATATAACATAATTATATAATTATTATTATATTGTATAATATTATAATACAAATTATACGATATAAAATATGAAAAATAAATAACATAATATATATTATAAAAAATTATTTATATTTTATATAATATAGTGTATAATATAAATATAAATATAATAAATAATATAGTATAATACAATATAATATATATTTTATAATATCTAATACAAATTTATAAGTCACAGAGGTCTCAAAGCTCAAATAAAGTGCACCTCTATCTAGGAGCTGCTAAAGCTTAGGCGGTGGCTAATGTGGATGGGCATGGTTAACCACAATAGGATTGAGAAGGAGAACCACGGGCAACTTTGGGTTGGATGAAGGGGGTAACCACCACAATGGATAATTTGTTGTCCATCATTCCATCTTTCCATTCAATGATTGGTCCTGCCATTTATCACCTTGCATCACCAATCATTATTCACAACTTTTGCATCTATAGTTGATTGGTGCTGTAGACACCTAAAATTGTCATGTCTAATTTATTTATTTAATTATCTAAGCCTAATTCTTCTATTAATTAAATAAATCTTTATTTATTTAATTAATTCATTTATCCTCTTCTAGCCTTATTTCTCATTTAAATAAATACATTTATTTATTTAAATTATCTTTTTTCCTAAATTAAATAAATATCTTATTTATTTAATTGATCCCACTTCCTCTATTAATTAAATAAATCTTTATTTATTTAATTAATTCATTAACCTTTTCTACCCATGACACATGTCATTCATCTCTTAATTCATACACTACCTACCCCTTTCATTATTTTATTATTTCTTTTACCTACCCTCTAATCATAGCCGACCTCCTTTTACACCTCTCAATCTTATCCCTCCATTTCATATAGTGTCTTCTATATAAGGAGATGCTTCCTTCATTATCTAACCCTAACTCAATTATGCATTCGACTACACTACGCTTTTGAACATAGGCGATCCTACTTGCAACCACATTCCGTTCTTTGTTGAGCTCTTGTGCACATAAAATCTGAGAGCAAATATATCAAGCAAGATCAATGGAGATCAAAACCCTATGGGACATTGTGATGGTATAATCTTTGTGATTTCATTTGATTTGCATTGTCTTAGGTAATCTTCATATGTTATGGTGGATCCTTGTTGCTGTTAGGCTAGGGTTTTGTGGTTGAATTCATTTAGTATTTCAATATTGTAATTATTGTTATCCATTTTCACCATATACATTTTGGCATGCCTGGTGGGACTCTTGTCCCTTTTGCATATAACATCCTTGTTGCAGATTTTGTGTTTTGAAGTTTCAGATCTGACATTTTTGACAACATTTTGATATTTTCGCGTCTGCGTACTATTGGATCGCGTTTTTGATTTTCTGCCGCATCTGTGACATCTGGAATTGCGTCTATGTCTTCGACAGTATTTTATTTTGCAAATTCCAAAAACCGCGTCTGTGTTCCTCAATCACGTCTGCGGTGTTTTTAGACGCGTCTACGTCTAGAAGTCGCGTCTGGATTCTGGAACCACGTCTGTGTCTCACAGAAGTGCGTCTGCATCAAAGAGTCGCATCTGTGTTGGAGGTAACCATGTCTGTGTGCATTGATTTTGTTTTTGGAGTTTATTGATTTAGTTTTTGGGTCTTTAATTTAATGTTTCAGATCCGGTTTATTTTGAGCTAACATTTTCAGATCTAGCTAACGAAATTGGTGCAGCTTGTCTTGAAAGCAAAAAATCATTTGGTTGAAGGCCCCTATTTTCACAGAGTCTTTTGGATTTAAAATTTACCTAACTTGTGTGCTTGCAAGAAGGGGTGATTATTTGAAACAATCCAAACTACTAACAACTCTTTGTTGCAGGTCCTTGGCAAGGGTTTTTGAATTTTTATTGTGTGCTTTGTTTTCAATAGACTAGCAAACACTTCAATTGGTGCACTAAAATTGAATCATTGTCTTTTGTGTCTTGAGCAATAGGCTCTTTTTGTTTAATCTTTAGAGGGCCTGTCTTCCTGTGTGGTCATTAGGACTACTAGTGAGAAGAGAACGACCCAAGTGGTAGCAAAAGAAAAGCCATCTTCTTCCAAACCACTATAAATAACCGTATTCATGGTGAAAACTATGAATAACATGTGCTGATTAGTTCATACTGACACTATGTCTCCCCATAAACCTGTTTGATCAAATTTATTTGATTAGTTGTAGGGCGTAACCCCTACCGACTGGGAGCCTTCTGTATTTACAGAGCTGAAAGTGCCGCATGTATGGCCACATGAGCAGATGCCCTTACTAGCACCTTTTTGTTTTAGAAGCCCAAATCCTTCTTCTTGTTGGGGTAGGAGGTCGGACCTCTGGTAGCGGCCCACACACATACGGTTCTTAGTAGAGATACAAAGTTCGCCACGAGGAGTTTTCGTGGGGACTGATGCTTGGTTGACTCGAGAAGTGAGTGCCGAGGGTGGAGCTAGTGAGGTCAAGCATCTAAATATCTGCTCTGAATAGCATAGCCTCGGGGGTAAAACCCCATGTGGGATCAACAACTATTGTCTTGGCCAGCCATAAGAATTGTGCTTGACTTATTTTAAACATTCAAAACATTCAAGACCAAACAACAAAACATTGTGTCTTTTGTGTCTTCAAGTGTATGCAAAACATTTTTACATCAAACAACACACTTCTTTTTGGAGTCATTTTGAGTCTAGACACTTGCAAACATTGAGTCCTCATCAACATTGTGTCCTCTTGTAACGAAAAACAGTCAACCAGTCAGATTTGGTCACAACAAAAATGACTTCACAGATTGGAAAAAATTGCACAAATTTTGCAGAAATGCGTTTGTGTCTGGCATAATAGCGTCTATGTTGTATAACCGCATCTGTGAAGGGCAGAAACGTGTTTGTGTTTCCAGAATCAACAGTGCACTTAACAAAAATCTTAGAAACGCGTCTATGTTAAACAGAACCACGTCTGTGTTAGGAAATCGCGTCTATGCAGTATACAGGCACGTCTGTGTTCAGAATTGAATTTTTTTTTACATTCCAGCAAACAAACACAGTCAGTTTCAGAATTTTTGAGCTTTCTAGGTTATTTCTCCAGGGTTTCATTTAGCATTCAGCCTGTCTTTGGGTCTCACAAAGTCCATCATTGCTCTACACCTTACATTACATTCACATTTGTCTAAATTTGAGTCAAAAGGTCACTTGCTTGTCTTCATCATACTTTGTCAACACACTACATACAACAACACTTTGCTAAGTGGTCCCTCATCAAGGTATATCACCTTTGGGTCTCATTTAGTTTTACTTAGAGTCAAGGTCAACTTACCTCATCAAGAGAAACTATCCTCTCTTTGGAAGTCACACATACTCTACTACATACATACTTGGTCTTACACTTTGGACATTGCAAGTACACTTCAGATTCATTTACATTTCATCCAACTCTTGGTCTTCCATACTTTTTCCATTTTCATCTAGTCTCACACATCTTGATCAATACCTAGTTCATGGTTGAAACCCATCTTCAAAAATCTAGGAGAGAAACTAAAGAGGCTCAAGAGTTCGCAAACATGAGTGTCTATGAGTATGACAATGATGTCTTTTTCAATACTGATCGTAACACATTACCTGACATGGATGCCTATAGAAACATTCCAAATGTTGAGAACATGGACACTACAAACAACAATGATACACACAATGACAATATGGACAACTTTTCCATACATTCAGCAGATGTGGAAGAATCCATTATGGACCCCCGCTTCAATCGATTGATTGAGGAAATAATGAGGAGGGATAGACAATACTTCTTACAAATGATGGCACAAAGTGGAGCCAAGATCCCTCATGATTTCGACATGTCTCAAATAATGGAACATAGACCTTTGCAACAACCTCACTCCAACATGGATCAAAGGAGGCCTAATAGTGGAGGCAATAGAAGACCACATCTTGTACCTGAATCACCATCATCTTTGTTTCAAAAACTAGAGGTCCCACATACACATGGTCAAGCATATGATACTCACCTTCACAGACCACTATGGAAGTCTTATGCAGAGAAATATGCTCAATCACATATCAATGCTCCAAACCAACCACTAAAGCAATTGGATATTCAAAGACATGCTCAAAATTTGGACACAAGGAAACCCCGTGTCAAATTTGGGGGCAACACATTAGAACATGACATGCCTGTAGAGTATGGTATACATGGACAAAATAAATATGGTGTTCCTCAACATGAATCTATACCAAGTGGTCCATATATGCAGCATCACTATAAACCTCCTCCATATGAACATGTGTATGATCAATATCATCCATATATGCAACATGCTCCTCCTCCAATTGGTGCCTCAAGCATGGGATATGGTCCAAGGAGCCGATCTCCACCTAAAAGCAATTTGGAGCAACAAATCAGGGACTTGCAAAAGAAAATGGAGGACATAAATACACCAAAGCCAACATACACAATGAGAGACATATGTCCTTATCCATTTGACAAGAGCATTTCAATACCTCCTTTTCCTACACACTTTGTGACGCCTAAATTTGATAAGTACAGAGGCAAAGGGGATCCTAAGGCACACATAAGACATTTTTTTATAGCTTGCATTGAGGTAGCAGCAGAAGAGACTTATTTGATGAGATTATTCCCACAAAGCCTAGGTGATCAAGCTATGGAATGGTTCTCCCAACTTCCACCTGGAATTAAGTCATGGGGTGACTTAGTAGAAGCATTTATTCAACATTTCTCCTACAACATAGAGACAAACATATCAGTCACTACTTTGTGCAACACCAAGCAAAAAGATGGAGAGTCTTTTTCATCATTTTTACAAAGATGGAGGAATCTAGCTAGCAGATGCTCTTGTGAAATTCCACAAAAACAAATGGTAGAGATGTTCACCCAAAATGTTAACAAAGACATTGGCTATGATCTAAGGAAGGCTTGTTTGTCCACCTTCAAGGACATCATTGAAAAAGGCTTAGCAACAGAGAAGGTCCTAATTGAACAAGGAGTCATTAAGATATTCAATGAAAACAAAGATGACTTTAAAGGAAAGGATAAGCCAAGATTTTGGAATAAAAATAAAAACACAGTCAATGATGGTGTTGTTGATGCCAACACAGTGCGACCCAAATTCATTTTTTCGGGATCAAGCTCTACCAACAACCAAGTGAATACTCAAACAACTTCCAGATCATGAAGGAAGTACACCCCATTGGGAGAACCACTTGAGTCAGGTTTCAAAAAGCTAGTGGCAAACAAGGTAATCACAATTCCAGATTTTCCTCCATATGAGCCAAAGGTCAAACCAAATTGGTGGAATGACGATGAATATTGTGAATTTTATAAAAGTAAGGGACATAAGACATGAAATTGTCATCGACTGAAGAACATCGTACAAGATCTCATTGATATGGGAGACATTGAGATTGAGGGACACTCATCCAATCAAGAACATGAAATGTTTAAGGAACCATTCCCAAAGCATGACAAGGGAAAAGCTAAAGCCACAAATGACCAAACCAATTATACCAGAGCAACCTATAACTATGATTCAACTATCCATCACATTTCGATGGACAATTACGTCTCTACCATTATCATTAAGGACAAAAACCCTGAGAATTCTACTCGGAGACCCAAGATTGTCCTAAAAGGTGTTGGATCTTCTTCCGAACCAACCTCTGAATGTAATGTTACAAATCGTCGAGGTAAATTCACTTGCAAGGTGCTCCAGCCAAAAACACCCCTTCTTCATCAACCAAGCCTAAGTACGACCTTGTAGAACAGTTAGGGAAGACACCCGCGCTCATCTCCATCCTTGAGCTCTTATGCATATCCCCCGCACATAAATCTATTCTTGACAAAATCTTGAGAGACACCGCCATTCCTATTGATCTGAATGTGGACCAGTTTCAAGCCATGGTGGGATACCTTTCCATTCTGCATTCCCTTACATTCACAGAAGCCGACGACGCCTCCGTGATCCAACCACATAATGCACCATTACACATTGAAGCCTTCATACACAAACATCGAATAAAACGAGTCCTGATAAATGGAGGAGCTGGTCTAATCATTTGTACATTGAGCACAATTAAACAATTGGGATATTCTGACAAAGCTGTGAATTCTACAAACAAAATCACCATCAAGGCATATGACGATGAAGAGCGTTCATCCAAGGGCATACCCACTTTACCTCTCAGAGTTGGGCCAGTTACAAAGGATGTGGTTTGTCAAGTCCTCGATCTAGATCTCACTTACAACATATTGCTAGGGCATCCTTGGATTCATGAAATGAGGGCAGTTCCATCTACATATCACCAATGCATTAAGTTTTCTCACAATGGAGCGGAGGTAACAGTTAATGGTGATCCTAATCCGTTCATATATTGCAATAACCTGAGATCAAAAACTGAGACCATCATTCCCAGTAATCGCGAAGCTGTTCCTTCTTCGGCATACATTGATCCTGATTCATTAAAACCTTCGATATCAAAACAAGGTGAGCTTAAAGGCAAATTTCAGGACAAGGGCATGGGGGAATACACTTTAAATCAGACCATGTACTTACGGCAAGTCATGAGTTCCCCAAAAGAATATGGAAGACCACATCCTAACAAGCAAGTATCCATCATTGTACTCAAATGGGACCCTAGTACCTTTCAAAGATGGGGCGAATTGGAAGAGGAAGACTTATACAAAATGCTTTACAAAGACATTGAAGATGATACACAAGATCACATCAGTCTACCATGTGAGAAATATGGCAAAGGCTTCAAGATTCTACAAAAATTCGGGTATGATGGAAAAAGCCCTCTTGGGTTACGAAAGGAAGGCATCATTGAACCTTTACAACCTGAATTGACATTCAAAAAGGAACGCTCGAAGGGACTTGGTTTCCTGGCTTCCAAGGTCCACACTCAAAGGACAGAAGAAGCCTTACAAATCAAAGCTGCCAAAATTCAACAAGAGGATCGCTATTCCACAGACTCCAACGAATGGGAATGGGGTTCAGACAAATCCTCCATTGACTACGAGCTCACCGAGACATTCAGAGAGCCAGATGAACCCACAGAAGAAGAGGAATTTTATAAAAGATTCAAAGTTGGTCAAGAAACAACCAATGAGGATTCCACACAGTCCTTGTCTCAAGGTTCTAGGTCGAAATCACATAGGATGAGAACGCCTGTCCCAGAATGCGCTACTAGTGATGATAATTTGGATTCGCTCATGATCGAGACTGATGAGGAGAGTGCCATTGATGACCTCGATAATTACCTTGACATACCCGAATATAACTGCATCTTCACTCTTAGCCCCACTAACTTCGAAGACATTAAAGGCCTTCCCCTCGTTCACCACCAACTCATTGACTGGGATCATGAAGGACCTGCACAGTTTGACACATTCCAAAATGATGAAGCTTTTATTGACTATCTTGGCATACAAGATGATCTTCCCCCTGGGGACCATAAAGTGGGATACACTATAGAACTCAATAGCGTGGCATATTTTGGGGAGGGTGTCGGACCTTCCAGTCGCAAAAATGTGAAAATAAGAACAAACCAAGGGTCTTATGGTGAAAACCACACTGTGGCACTGTCTGACCCCAAAAAGGTAAAAAGAAAGGACGTATCTGAGGGTGAAAACCTCTCTGAGGCACCCGAAGATGGAAGGCTCGACATTCTCCCAACATCATATGAGGAAAAGTCATCCATGTTGGTAGAGGAGACTATCAAAACAAACATTGGTACAGAAGAGGTTCCACACAACATATTTCTGGCTCAATCATTGACGGAGTCAGAAAAGTCAAAATTCATAAATTTCTTCAAAAAATGACAAATCAACTTTGCATGGTCATACGCTGATATGCCTGGATTGGATCCAGATTTAGTAATGCATCATTTGATAGTTAAACCGGGGGCAAAACCAGTGAAATAGAAATTAAGAAAGATGCATCCACAAGTGGCATTACTAGTCAAAGCAGAACTTGAAAAATTATTGGATGTCGGATTCATACGCCCAATTGATTATCCTGAATGGATCTCCAACTTAGTGTCTGTCAGTAAACCAGATCACAACATTAGAATATGTACAGATTTCAGAGACATCAACAAAGCTTGTCCTAAGGATGACTTCCCACTACCAAACATAGATTTGATTGTAGATCTTACAACAGGTCATGAAATGTTATCGCTGATGGATGGATTCTCTGGTTATAATCAAATAAAGATCGTGTCTGAGGAGCAACATAAAACATCATTCACTTGTCCTTGGGGAACCTTCCGCTGGAATGTCATGCCCTTTGGGCTAAAAAATGCAGGCGCTAAATATCAAAGAGCCATGACTACTATCTTTCACGATCTCATGCACGTAACTGTGGAAGATTATGTCGACGACCTCTTGGGCAAATCAATAGACAGAAATACACATTTGGACATACTTTCAGTCATCTTTGATCGGTTGGAAAAATACAAAGTAAGATTAAATCCCAAGAAATGTGTCTTTGGAGTAACCTCCGGGAAGCTCCTAGGATTCATTGTATCAAAAAGAGGAATCAAAGCTGATCCAGCAAAAGTCAAGGCCATCCTAGAGATGCAACCACCAAGAAATATCAGTCAACTTCAGTCTTTACAAGGGAGACTCCAGTCCATACGAAGATTCATAGCGCAACTTGCAGATAAGTGTAATCCTTTTCAACATTTGCTACATAAAAACATCAAATTCAAATGGGATGATAACTATCAACAGGCTTTCCAGACGCTCAAAGATTATCTTTTGAATCCGCCAGTTTTGATGCTACCAGTTCCAGATCAGCCTCTGTTACTATACATATTAGCTACTCCAATAGCACTGGGGGCACTCTTAGCACAACAAATTGCTGAGGGCAAAGAAAAAGCAGTATAATATATCAGTCGCACCTTGGTGGGATATGAGCTAAACTACACACCAATTGAGCGTGCATGTCTTGCCGTGGTCTTTGCTTCACAAAAATTATGACATTACATGCTCACTCATAAGACTAAGTTGGTTGCAAGAATCGATCCATTGAAATACCTTCTCAATAAATTAACGCTTACTGGGCGACTAGCCAAATGGGTAATGATCCTAAGTGAATTCGACATCGAGTATGTGGACAAAAAAGCAATAAAAGGACAAGCCATCACAGATCAATTAGCAGATGCTCCCATGATAGATGATGTTCCTCTAAGTTCAGAATTTCCAGATGAATCCATTCTAACAATGTCACATGCGAAGCCATGGCAACTGTATTTTGATGGCTCATATACACAGCATGGGGTAGGAGCTGGCATCCTCTTTATAACTCCTCAAGGGGATTCTATACCAAAATCATACCGCTTATCATTTCCTTGCACTAATAATATAGCGGAATATGAGGCATTAACAACTGGATTATGAATGGCAGTTCAGTGGAAGATCCAAGAACTTCGTGTTTTTGGGGACTCTCAACTTGTAATCCGTCAAGCAATTGATGATTACCAAACAAAGGATGAAAAATTAATGCCTTACAAAAAAATGGTGGATGACTTGAAATAACATTTCACAAAGATAGACTTTGAGCAGATACCAAGAGAGCAGAATCGAGCCGCAGATGCCATGGCTACAATTGCTTCATTGATCGATCCACCTCCAAATGAGACCTGCTATGAGTTCTTGGTGGATAACCTTTTGGTTCCTTCATATGAAATCACTCCTACTAAGATGATGTGTGTCGTCGGTCCTGAGTCCTAGTTATATGGTTCCATCTTCACATACCTTCGTGACAATACCCTACCTCCTGATCTATCTAATAACCAACGTCGCACTTTCATTCGGCAATCCTCTCGATATGTCATTTTAGCTGATATCCTATACTGGCGAGGTCTAGATGGCACTCTTCTTAGATGTTTAGAAAGCGACGAAGCTCAGATTGCGTTACGTGAAGTACATGAAGGGATATGTGGTCCACATTCTAGTGGTCCTACCTTAGCCAAGAAACTCATCAGGACTGGATATTACTGGTCCAATATGGAAAAAGACTCATATCATTTTGTCAAGAAATGTAAGCAATGTCAAATTCATGGAGACCTCATCCATGCGCCTGTGCAAGAACTTCAACCAATTGCATCTCCTTGGCCCTTTTGTCAGTGGGGACTCGATCTCATAGGCAAGATTCACCCTCCTTCTTCCAATGGTCATAAATTCATTATCACTGCCACAAAGTATTTCACAAAATGGATTGAAGCCGTGCCTCTTACACAAGTCACTGGAAAACAGATTGCTACGTTCATCCTCAACTATATCATTTGCTGATACGGTATTCCTGTTTCCATTATCATTGATAACGGGCGTCCCTTCAAAAATCAGGATGTTCGTGAACTTTGTGATTGCTTCCATATTTCCCATCGTTTCTCCACACCATATTACCCTCAAGGTAATGGTCAAGCTGAGGCGTCTAATAAGACAATACTTAAAATCCTAAAAAAGACAGTCGATAACGCTGGCCGTAATTGGCATATCCAACTTAATCCTGCATTTTGGGCATACCGTACAAGTGTCCGCACACCTATAGGAGCTACACCCTATTCACTTGTCTATGGTGCTGAAGCCATCTTGCCTATTGAGATCGAGCTACCCTCTTTACGAGTCTCTTTGCAAAACATTATCAGTGATGAAGACTATAGGGTCTCTTGCTTACAAGAGCTTGAACTATTAGATGAATGAAGACAAACTATTTTTAATCATCTCAAGGCTTACCAACAACGAATGAGTCACAACTATAATCACAAGGTCAAGCCTCGCACATTTGAGGTAGGTGATTTGGTTCTCAGAGAAAACCCCAAAAATCAGCAAGACAGAGAGAAGAAGGGCAAGTTCAAACCAAATTGGCTTGGTCCTTACATCATTACAGCAGCATATGGATATGGTGCATATCAACTCTCAACTACAGAAGGTGAACCTTTGGAGGATCCTATCAACAACATGCACCTTCGCAGGTTCTACACATAGCTCTTTGGAATATCCTAATTCAAAAATACAAAAAAAATTCAAAAATTTCAAAAATACAAAAAAAATTCAAAAATTTCAAAAATACAAAAAAATTCAAAAAATTTCAAAAATACAAAAAAGATTATAAAACAAAAAAATCGTTACTTGGTGAAAACCTGACAAACAGGCACCTTGTGACACAAAAAACATTGAAAAAATCGCAAAAAAAAGAAAAAAAAGTAAAGAGAAATAATTTCGTCCAATGGTGAAAACCACTTCAGTGGCACCCTGGGCAAGTACCATGGTGAAAACTGGGTCACCAGCACCATGCGTAGAGCCATTGCTCCTCCCTCCTTCAGGATTCACTTTCATCCTTTCACTTTGCACACACTCACAACCTATTCGTGCATAATAAACTTACCCATTCCCATCATGGCTTGTTATTGATCTACCCAAGATTGGTTAGCCATTCATAATAAACCTCCCTTTTCACCTCCCTTTCCATCCATAATAAATCAGATCCTATCTGAGGTTAAGGCAAATCCTACGTCTAGTAATGGGTGTGGAACTAAGAACATCACATGTTTCGAGGAGTATAGTTTCTTCCAGCTTCCTTTAGTCTATCCGCGCACAATCCGCAATAAAGCAACATTTGCATCACAGATCCGCAATAAAGTTCCATCTTCTCCGCAATAAAGTATCAATTTCATGGATTCAGTTAGTTTCAGATGAGACACAACAGCAACAATGGGCTTCAACAAATCACATCTTTCAACAGACTCAGACAACATATGGTTCAGTGCTATCTATCCTTTCTGTGAAAGTAAACATTGTGACCACAATCAAATAAGACTTATACAAGTGACAAGAGACACTAAACTTGAGGACTACAGTGAATGTTGGTGTCGAGTCTTGGTTTTCTTTTGATTTTATCTTTCTGGTGACATGTCTTTTAGCTTTTTCCAGGATGTCTCTGACTAGAGATTCTATCTCTAGGATGTCTTTGACTAGAAAGGCGAGGATGGGGTATCGTCACCTATTTGTTTTTGTTGTCTGTGGATTGTCTCTTAGTAATGCTTTGACTTGTCCAAGGATATGAGGACACTGTGAGTCTAGTGTGAACTAGGTTATTCCTTGTTTGTGACTGTCTTATCTTCATGCAAATAGGTACAATGACTTTCTAGGTCGAACATATGCCTCGATTGTCATAACCTACTTGCCATAATAAAGCTCAATGATGATAACGCACAAGAAGCTCTTTCACTTTCATATCTTCTGTCTTCCATCCCCCTTTCTTGATTGACCTCCATAGTCCTTCTCGAGTCTGCATAGCCTGCTATCACATGACTGAGTATAATGACACACCAAAAAAACATTTCACATTTCATGTAGTTGCACCTGCATTACATCATATAAGCATTTCATACATACATATAGATATCACAATTACATCACATCCTGCACATAACACCTATTAGCACAATTTACATTTGCATTATCATATTCATTTGCATTCCATACATTCATATTTGTATTTGCATAACATATTAAAAACATAAAAGAACAAAAATATGGCATTGCATCATGTACATATTTGCATCCATATCATAAGCATCACATAAAAACATACATCATGAAACATCTTATCACATAAGTACACATGCATATAGCTGCCGCAAAGATGAAACATCTCATATATATAAATCAAAAGTGTCATGATACAATGATGTCAAAATCATATGGCTACAATCACCCGCAGGTGTCTGCATCATAATACAATATGGTACAATACTGATACATAGGGAGCCCTCTACGGCTATGATGAACTCCCTCCCTCGGAGCTGCCTGGCCTCGATGGAATCTGAGCCCCTGAAGGGCCCGCCCTAGGATCATCCCTCCTGTCCCCTCTATCTGGTAGTGGTGGAGGACCCATAACCCCACCACTAGATGCCTGTCTCCTTCGGCTCCCTCCCGTAGTTGTCACTATCTGCGATGGTCTATGGAAGCTCCTCGCCCGCTGATCAGCTGGCACTATACCATAATAGAGATCTCACCAGTAGAAAATCTCCTCCCCTACCCATAGGACATAGGCATATCCAACCCCTGTGTCCTCTACCGCCTGTCTCCCAGCCCTTAGTGCTGTCTCAGCCTCTGTGTAGCACTGAATGGCCTGGTTCCGCTCCCGCTCAGTATCTCTGAGCCACCTCCTGAGTCTGTCCCTCTCCCTCTCTAGGTCCTAGATCTCATCTGCTTGTCCCTGGCAGATCTCCCTCAGCTCATCCTCCTCCGCCTCAGCCCCCTGTGGCTCTGCCTATGGCTCCCCCTGTACAGGTGCCTGCCCCTGTGCCTGTGCCTATGCTGGTGGCAGTACCTGTGCCTATCCCTGTACCTGCACCTGTCTGGGACCCTATGCTGCTGGCACCTGTAGCGATAATCCACCGTGACCCCTCACCACCCGAGCCTGCCTGTCCATGGCACCACCCTCCCTCCATGGCGCCACCCTCCTCTCTCCAACTGCCCCCCTCCTCCTCCGTCGACCTCTACCCCCATCATCTCCATCATCATCGCCATCCCCACCATCGTCTCCATCTAGTAGCTCTCCTAGATCCGTCAGGCATGGGAATGGATGCTTGGCCCAATATGCTATGTACTCTGCATCCATGACGACATCCTTGATCTCTGGCCATATGTCCCAGGGTAGGGGCATCATCTCTACTAGCTGTGTAACAGCCTGATCATATGATAGTAATAGCCCAAACTGTGCCTAATCCTTGACAGTCCGTGCATACATGCCTGAACCCCGTGGCATCCGCTGGATCCTGCTGAACTGCCTGCCCACCCTGTCCACTAGCTGCCTCTCCAATACATAGGGCGTCTGCCCAATCAGATACCTGCTCCGGAAGGTGTAAGGCAGCTCTACTGCATCATCCTCCCACTGCTCACATCCTAGGTACGACCTCCATATAACCATGTCAATGTCATCTATAACCCGCCGCCAGTGCTCCAACCTGCCAATCCGTGGCTGCGAGGTGATCATGTCGTACAAATGCACAAAACTGCATCTGTGACCTCTACCCCTGAAGTGTATCGGATGTGTCACTGGTAGATGCTCATAGGCCCACACCTGTAACAATGTGACCCCGCAACCCAATCCCACTGACCCATGGTATACAAACTGATGTAGCTCATAATACAAGTGCGCCAACATGCACGGTCCCCAGGCATATCTGGTGTGCTGTGCCACCAGTGTCTCCAATGCACCTCCCCAGCCCACAACCAACCCTCGTGTCGCCCTATCCGAACAGAGGGATCCATTGATAACTCCTGCCAATACTGCCGGTAGTGCCAATCCTGTCTGTGTCATGGTATCCCATGCCACATGCCCTGCCCTCATCTCCAATCCTGGGTCCCGGAATAGTCATCTCAGGGCCTCCTGGTCTCCATCTCGATCGTAGGGAATCAGCTCCCCATTGATCAGTATCCTTAGGATCCTATATACATCCTCTAGGGTGACTGTCATCTCACCCATCGACAAATCAAATGTGCAAGTCTCGGAGTGCCACCTCTCCGGCAGTGCAGTCAGCAGTCCCATGTTCGCCCGAAACTCAGGCACATACAGAATATGTCTCAGACCCATAGCCTCAATCGCAGCTCGGTCCTCAAATGTCAGCTCAGGTCGCAACCTCTGAGTCGATGGGAATCTCTCCCATGACTCCAACATAGGCAAATACTCCTGCAGTCAAGCAAATCAATCATGTCAGTCATAGTGGCATTCACTGTTCATCACAAAATGCTACTTTTTATCTAAGTGCATATGGTACTCTATCCTAGTGACACTCACTGTTCATCACAAAGTGTTGCTTTTTATCCTAGTGGTACTCCCTGTTCATCACAAAGTACTACGTGTTTTGCACTCCCTGTTTATCACAAAGTGCTGCTCACATTTGCACTCCCTGTTCATCACAAAGTGCTGCTCGCATTAGGTACTCCCTGTTCATCACAAAGTACTATGTCTTGGTACTCACTGTTCATCACAAAGTGCCTCGACCTATCCTAGTCTTCTCTAGAGGACCTGCTTGAGTGTATCCTCTTAGTAGCTTATCCAATCGATAGCGTATGTTCATCATAGAACTGCCGATTTGACCTAGAAGACCAAAATTCACATTTTTGGACACAAACGCGCTTTCTTGACATAAACGCGCATTTATTACTCTACCTAGCATGCATTAATGACAACAATTAATGCATCAAAGTACAAGGAGGTTTTGTGGTACTTACTGGCTCTCCTGCCTCTGCTGGCCTCTGAAATTGGTGAACACGATCGAATCTGTGAGCCATTGCCATCACTGCTGACTGCTGCTGCTCTATCTCGCTCTGCACTCTGATCTCTTGGAGGTTTAGATGACAACAAGGATGTATTTCCCTTGTGGTCTATCATATAGACTGCCCTAGCCCTCGTTTCCCGAGTCAGTCTTCATTATCCCGTGACTCTGTCACTTTATCCGGTCAGTCCATTCTATCCCATCTTTCTTATCGAGAGATTATCTGTGATCTTTTCAGACATTTTTTTCATCCAATCTCTCAAGGGGGCATATCATTCCCATCTTGGGGCAACTCTGTATCAGTTCATTTTATCTTCTTTGAAACAACGCGACAAGCCGCATTGTCTCAAAGAGGGGCAAAATGTAGACCCCTAAAATTGTCATGTCTAATTAAATAAATATTTTATTTATTTAATTATCTAAGCCTAATTCTTCTATTAATTAAATAAATATTTATTTATTTAATTAATTCATTTATCCTCTTCTAGCCTTATTTCTCATTTAAATAAATACATTTATTTATTTAAATTATCCTTTTTCCTAAATTAAGTGAATATCTTATTTATTTAATTGATCCCACTTCCTCTATTAATTAAATAAATCTTTATTTATTTAATTAATTCATTAACCTTTTCTACCCATGACACATGTCATTCATCTCTTAATTCATATATTACCTACCCCTTTCATTATTTTATTATTTCTTTTACCTACCCTCTAATCATAGCCGACCTCCTTTTACACCTCTCAATCTTATCCCTCCATTTCATATAGTGTCTTCTATATAAGGAGATGCTTCCTTCATTATCTAACCCTAACTCAATTACGCATTTGACTACACTACACTTTTGAACATAGGCGATCCTACTTGCAACCACATTCCGTTCTTTGTTGAACTCTTGTGCACATAAAATCTGAGAGTAAATATATCAAGCAAGATCAATGGAGATAGGAAGAATGGAGATCAAAACCCTATGGGACATTGTGATGGTATAATCTTTGTGATTTCATTTGATTTGCATTGTCTTAGGTAATCTTCATATGTTATGGCGGATCCTTGTTGTTGTTAGGCTAGGGTTTTGTGGTTGAATTCATTTAGTCTTTCAATATTGTAATTATTGTTATCCATTTTCACCATATACAGGTGCTTATAATCCTCGGATGGTAGGGAACAATAGTTGGGAATTCTAGTTGCTTCAAGTTAACCTTTCATCAGAATAATGACAACATTCATGGGGAATTATAAATATATATAATGTTATTTTATTATTCATATTTTATATAGTATATAAATATAAATATAATAAATAATATAATATACATAATGCATTATTTATACATTATATAACATACAATTTAAATATATAGTATTTAATATGTATTTTATAATATTTAATATAAATAAATAAATAATTTATATTCATTATATTCATTATATATTATCTCATTTAAATATAAATATAATGAATAATTTTAAGATTACTTAACATCAAGCTAAATATTATTGTAGTCACACAAATCTATCCAGCTTAATTAAAAAAATATTCGATATTTATTTGATTAAAAATGCACTAGCCACCAGTTAATTAAATTAATATTTAATTAATTCATCCCCAAACATTCTTCTATTAATTAAAATAAATTATTCAATTTATTTTAATTAATTCATTAAATCAAATTCCAATCAATTAAATAAATAAAATCTATTTATTTAATTAAATCCCCCTATTCCTCTTTTAAATAAATTAAATAAAAACATTTATTTAAATCATTACCCCCCCCCTCCACTTGCATTTTCCTACAAATGCAACTTGCACACATTTATTGAAATAAATGAATTTTTATTTTTAATAAAATCCCATTTTCCCTCACCCACCAAATCCACTTGCAAAATCTAATCGTCTTCTAGATTCTTCTAACCCCTTCCCAATTAGCCTAATCCATCCCCTAATTATTGTGACATTCCTAAGCAAAATGGAGTCACTTCTCAAAGACTCCAAAGTCTTTGAAAAACATTTAATGCTTTGTGTGTTCAACAAATTAACCCCCAAAGTCTTCCAAGACCACTAATGGCTCTTACATGACCATTTATGGCTCTTAGATAACCATTTATGGTTATTTCAAACTTGTCTCCCCAAACATTTATTGTTTTGACCATATTCATCCATTTCACATTTGCACAAGAGTTTATCCATTGGATAAAAGCTTTACTCTTTGAATAAAGAGTTTATTCATTCAACCAACCTTGACTTTAACTCCCAAGGTCATATCAAGCATTTAATGCTTATTCTCTCCCCTCTCAACTTATCTCACATTGACACTTGTCATCCTGGGATTGGGTTGAAAGCCCTCACATGGATTTGAAATCATTCAATCCTGACCCTTGTTGAGATTACTCAATCTCAACCATCCATTGCTCCATTTTCTCTATAAATAGAGCTCATTTCTTCATAATCCATGATGCTCTGCAAAAAGGATTAGAAAATCTGTTTGATGGCAACACACACAAGAGCACAAGAAACAAGCGTTAGTGTTAGCAACAAAAGATTATCCTAAACAGGCATATCAAGAGAGATATTAAGCATGAAATAGAAAGCATATAAACATAAAATGAAATAGCTAATCAAGATGCTCATAGTTGCTCCTCCCTTGTTCCTCTCCTCTCCAAGTCCCAAATGAGTGTAGCTCTCAGCAGCTTTTTGCACTATGGATGCTTATGGAGGATTGAGATTTAATACTAAGCTTCAAATATGAAATGAAAAGCTAAATACTATGCTAGAGTAGATAGTGATGCTATGAAAAAGCTCTATGCTAATGCCAGTATAACAACAATACTCTAAAATGCTTCTCCTTTTGCTTGAGGAGAAGGGTTCTATTTATAGAAGAAATAGGGAAATGAAGGGTTAAGATTGAGCAATCTTAACAAGGGTTAGGATTGAAAGTTGGGGATCCATGTGCATAATTGGCACCAATAAAATGGTGACAAGTTTCAACATAGGATTGGGTTGAGAGAAGAGGTTGGAGGCATTAAAGGCCTGAGAAGACCTCATGGTTATCTAGAAGGTAAGGGTCAAGTCTAAATTAAGATTACCCATTGTATTAAGAGTTAATCCAAGGATAAACCTTTGTGCAAATGTTTAAGAGATAATCATGGTCAAAGCATTAATGGCCTGATGAGACCTTTGGGTTGGGTAGAGGTTGAGTCAAAACAAATGTTTTAACCATGTGGGAGGGTTTGAGGTAACCATTAATGGTTATTGGAGACTTTGGGGATTAAGTGGTTGAAGGTTGAAAGCCTTCAATGGTTATCAAAGACTTTGAGCCATTTAGTGGTTGAAGGTTGGAAGCTTTCAAAGGTTATCCAAGACTTTGAGGGTTAATTTGTTGAACACACAAAACATTAATTGCTTTTCAAAGACTTTGGAGTCTTTGAGAAGTGACTCCAATTTGCTTAGGAATGTGACAATATTTAAGGGATGAATTTAGGCTAATTAGGAAGGGTTTAGAAGAATTTAGAAGGGGTTTAGGCATACAAGTGGATTTTGTAGGAAAATGCAAGTGGGAGAAATTTTGGTATTTTCAATTAAAATAAAATCATTTATTTCAATTAAATGGTGTAATTTGCATTTGGATAAATATTCAAATAAATATTAATTTATTTAAATGAGAAAAATGAAGATAAAGCATTAAAATGCTTGAAGACTTTGAGGGAAACCATTAAAGGCTTGAAGACTTTAAGGAAAACCATTAAAGTCTTAAGAAGACTATAGAAGGAAGCCATCAAGTTTGAAGACTTTAAAGCCATCAAGTTTGACTACTTTAAGGGAAACCATTAAAGGTTTCAAGTGGGTGAGGATAAATAGGATTTTAAATAAATAATTTATTTAAAATAGTTGTGCAACTTGCTTTTGTAGGAAAATGCAAGTGGGTGGAGGATAAAGGTGATTTTAAATAAATGATTTATTTATTTAAATGTGAGAGGTGGGATTTTGGGGGTTTTAAATAAATATTAATTTATTTAAATGTGAGAGAAGATTTAATTAAATAAATATGATTTATTTATTTAATTAATGGTCTGAATTTGGTTAAGTGAATTAAATCAAATAAATTGAATAATTTATTTAATTAATAGGAGAAGAGGGTTAAGATGAATTAATTAAATATTAATTTAATTAATTATTAATTGATGGTTAAATAATCAAATAAATACTAAGTATTCATTTAATTAAGTGGACAGATTTATGTGACTACAATCCAGATCCTGAAAACTTGTATGCATTTAACCTATAGGCATTTTAAGAGAGCATTTTAGCATAATTAACTCATATATTGTCATTTTGGTTAAAATAAATCATTTTAGTATCAATAGCTTAACATTTGCTTCTTTATTTACATTTAGAGCAATATTTCAATCTCAATCCTCCATAAGCATCCATAGTGCAAAAAGCTGCTGAGAGCTACACTATTTTGGAACTTGGAGAGGAGAGGAACAAGGGAGAAGGAGCTAAGAACATGCTAAGAGGCATTTGGAGATGGCTCATTATCTTTGTTTCATTAGTTAGATATATTAGCATGATTTTAGTGTCTCTCTTGATATGCCTGCTTAGATTAGTCTTTGATTGAATAACATTAACGATTTTCTTGTGTGTTTTGTGTTGTTTCTCTTAGACTAACATTGTCCATTTTGCAGGGCATCAATTATAATTTAATAAATGATATGTAATATAGATTATAAAATATTGTAATGAAAATAAAAGTTTACACACAATACCATAGTACACTAAACTCAACCTCCACGAAAGAACATGGAATGCCACCAATTTGTTTTATAAGTATTAAAGATAATGTTTGCATCATTTGCTTCTGATATTTAGAGAATTATTTTAATATAGTTATTTTAATTAGATGTATGCTAAATAGAGTAGATAAAGGGCCACTCGAGATATGCTTTGTCGAACATGGGATATTCCATTGACTTCACAACTACGTAATTATTTGTGTGTGATTTTAACTCAACACGGTACAATAATTGGTTACAACATTTAAAATTACTTGACATGTACTTGATATAGATTCATTTGAGGGAGCTTGTGGTTAATGCACATCGTGTCATACAAAATTTTTAATACATCACATTTTTATTGCACTTTGTCTTGTATTATTTAAGTCAATGAAAGATGACAATAATGTTATTTTGTTAATGTCATCTCTTTTGCGTACATGACAAAAAAATATGATTAAAGCAGTGAAAATCAAATGATTCGGGTCTTTTGAATCATCTTGTAATGTTCTGTTAAACTTTCAACCATTGATTTTAAAAATAGCTCATCCATCTCAAATAAGAGACATCTTCGACATGAAAATCTATTAGGCAAGTATGAGAGACTTAAATATAGATATTACTATTTCACAAGGTCTGATTTATTTATGGAGAATACCAATGTTCATTGTTAGAGTTTTTTTTTGCATTCATATGTTTTCTGTCACCGTTCTAGATCATTACCAGAATGTATAGAAATGCACTTCACATAATATTAAGAGAAATGTAACAATTTTGTGTCAATATTATAGAAAAACTATTTCCTTGACTAGATGTGTAGAAAGGTTTTTAAATAAGGCCAATGGGAGCTTCCACTATGCCATCATAGTTCATTTGTTATAATAAATGCTGCATGGCCTAACCTAATCATGTTTCCTCTCCTCCATTCCATAAATAATTTCATTTCACAATGGATTTGATAAAAGAGCCCTAAAAAGAAGTTAATATCTAAACATAGCTACAAATAAATCCATCTGGTTGTTCAATGTATATTTCTTCTTCCAGTTCTCCATTCATAAATGTTGATGTAACATCCATCTAATATACTTTGAAGTTCTTGTAGGGAAAAAAAGAAAGAAGCATTCTAATAGCTTCCATCCTAGAAACTAAAGAATTTTTTTTTTCAAAATCAATGTCTTCTACCTAAGAATAGCCTTTACATACCAATCTTGCCTTGTTCCTTGTGAATTGTCCTTGTTCATTTAGTTTCTTCTAGAACACCCACTTAGTTCCTATCACATTTTTGTCCATTGGTCTAGGTACTAGTTCCCAAGTTTGATTCTTTTGTATATGATTCAATTCTTCTTCCATTGCTTTTACCCAAGGTTCTTCTTTGCTCGCTTTTTCATTTGATTTACGTTCAATGAGTGAAAGAAAGAAACAATTAGTTTGCTCATTTACCTCTGTAACAGTTCTTCTTTTCTGAACTCTTTTATTCATGTCTCCAAATTAATGATATTCTAAATGATTAATTTGTACATATTTTAGGGTCTTGATTGCTTGCTTCGGTTCTTCTTTATCTTATTTTGTTTCATCTGATTTTTCTTCATCATTTCCTTCCAAATCTATCTTTTCTTCTACAACAACAGGAATGATGTCAAATTTAGTCTCTTGAATAGGTTCAAGAGCAATCTGATACCATACCTCACATACTTCACATTTGTACTCTCCACTATCTTGTTTAATCTTTTATTGTAACACCGGTAGGATTTACTATTCACAACATATCCCAAAAATATTCCTTCATCTGCTCTGGTATCAAAATTTCTGAGGTCATTTTGATCTCTCCTAATATAGCACTTACTCTTAAAGATTTTGAAATATTTCACAATAGGCGGTCTTCCATACCACAATTCATAAGGTGTCTTAGTATGATTTATTCTTATCTAAACCATGTTAAGAATGTAAACAACAGTATGCACAATTTATTTCCAGTACACATTAGCAAAGTTAGTATCATTCATCATTGTTCTATCCATCTCAATAACAATCCTATTCTTCCTTTCTACCACACCATTCTGTTGAGGAGTTCTTAGAGAAGAAATATGTCTCTTAATACCATATTTCTCACAAAAAAATGTCAAATTCATTTGAAGTAAATTCTTCACCTCTATTAGATCTCCAACACTTGATTCTAGCATCAAATTGAATTTCTACTGGTCATTTACTTGAAAACTTTAAATCTTTCAAAAGCTTCAGATTTTTCTCTAAAAAATGTAACCCATTTCATCCTAGAAAAATTATCTTGTCCATTAAGTCCACTTATCCTTTTAGGGCCACACAAATATGTATGAATAGCTCCAATGGATATGATGTAGAATACTCCTTGTTCTTGAAACTTCTCTTTGTCTATTTCCCTAACTGGCATTCCCTACATAGTGTCAATAGGCTTGATAATCTTTGTTAAATCTCTTATTGCCTTAAAGTTAGTAATCTTCATCATGTTATCAAAGTTAACATGTCCCATCCTCTTATGCCATAACCAACATTCATTGCTCTAACTTAGATAAACATCTAAATTATGTCCTTTATATAATAAACATTTCCACTTACACTTGTCCTAATTCCTTCTGCTATGTAATGTCCCCTTTTCTACTCTAGTTTGTTTTGGGGATTGTTGGTCAATTCTGAGACCCGTTGGTTAGTTAGAGGTAGAATTAGGGTTTCTTATTTTCTAGAAGGATGTTTTGGTATTTTTGGTGGCTTGCACGTTGGAGTTTTACAGTTTTGATTCTGGATTCCTTCTGGGTTTTTAGAAAGATTCGCAATGATGGTACATGCATAGCAATCAGTGGAGTTTGGTAAACTTACTATTTTTAGCAAGTGGGGGGCGAGGATGGGTCATTTTTCTGGGTTTTTAGAGAGCTTCGCGATGATGTGACATGCAAATGAATCTGAAGACTTTTTCAGACTTACTATTTTTAGTAAGTTGCGACGATTGCTCAAAATATGGTTAAAATGCATTTGGACACACTTACTATTTTTAGCAGTATGCTATTTTTAGGAAGTACTATTTTTAGCAGGGTTTCAACAAGTCTGTTCAGATGGCTATTTTCGGTAGGTCAATTTGAGCAATTGCTCTTCCAACATTTTTGGAGCTATTTTGACAAGTTTGAGCTTATGTTCGGTGAATTCATGGTTGAGGAAAAATATTTTATAAGTGAATTATTAATAAGGCAAGATGGACGTCTTAGGAAGAAAAAAAGTTAATTTTATGAAATAATTCACTTATTTACTTTGGACGCCATAATGCACTTTATTGACATTTTTTGTAAAGTATCATTTTCAAGACATAAGGTGGGCGTCCATTTTGGAGATATTTCATTTAAAAATTATAAGCTTTAAAGTGTCCAAGCAATAGTTGATTTTGGCATCCCTTTTGGAGGAATATATGATTTAAAATAAAGGCAAATATTATATTGCTTTGGGCATCCAAGTTGGCATTTGACTTCATTTCATGAAAATTTGGAGGGAGTTGAAATTGAATTTGAATTTGGAGCTTCAAAGGCTATAAATGAGAGTGTTGGGATCTTGTTTTCGGTATCCATGAATATTGCAATGAAGTGCTGCCAAAATTATTTCAGACTTTACTTTAAGCGTGTTTGTGTTAAATAGCACTTCTGTTCAAACACAGACTAGCACTATTGTAACAGAATGTCGTAAAAATCACCTTGTAACCAAAAAGATTGAAAATTTTAGGCTTGTGGAAGCCCCCCTTGGACATAGATTTTACTAACAATTTGTTGTTTGTGCAGGTTTAAAACTCACCATAAAAAAATCACAAACTTGTCTTTTTGATGCTTTTAAAACTTGAACAAAAACAAATTTTCCTTGTTTTCTAGTTAGGGTCACTTGTCTTTGGTGCATTAAAACTGAATGAAAACAAACATTTGCTTTCATTGCAAGTTAGGACTCATTTTATTTTAGGGGCTTAAAATCAACAATTTGATTTCCTTGTATCAAACTAAAGAATTTACAAGCCACACTTCAAATTTTGGTGCAATTAAAAACTTACAATCCACTTGTTCTAATTCTTGCAAGCGATTTACTTCAAGCAAAAACGTGCTTTTTGTTAAGTTGACCAGGACTTCCCATTCCTAGATTACAACATATTGCCTTTGAAGTTAAAAAGAACATCATGATTGTTGGAGCAACATCTCCAAAATAGTTAGATCACATTGCAATGGTAGATTAAAAAGAACAAGTGTTTTTCACGTTTGGCACGCTTGTGCAAAAAGTTGGTCGAGTGGTCCTACCTCTAACACACACTATCCTCTCCCTTAGCTTTCATGGTCCTAGGTGCAAGAGAAAAGTGTTAGTAACACTCAAAATTTTATCTTTTTAAGAGAGGCTTGCCAAGGGATCGATACTCTTGGGAACGACCTTGAGCGGTAAATCCTTCGAGCCGCTATAGAAATCAGGTGAGAGCGAAAGCTGTAGCCTTGGGTATAGCTATTCCTATAGTGTAACTGGCCGAAAAGACAAATGGGCCCCACCACTAGTTACAAGGCTCTTAAGTGAGTCACTGCAGAATGAACTTATGTCCAAAAACATCTAACATGACTAAACACCTTTAAGTAGTAGCCCACCCGTTCTATTGATTGAGGATATTTGCGATATAATTTAGTGCAAGAGCATAGATGGTTTTGCTCCCAAGATACTCACCATACATATTTCCTTGAGTAGAAACATAGCTTTTTGAAAAGTCACTTGTGGCTTGATAAAAGTGGTGACTCCCCCATCATAGGGATCATCTATTTGTTATGCTCATGTAAGACTTAGTATATCACATCCTTACCTGCCACGGCGGGATTCATAAGGTATGTAGTACCAAAGTCGAAGAAATATCAAGATGTGGGCTAAATTTATCAGAACTGGCCATTTGACCTTAGGGATAAAAAGTGTTTGAAGTGTGTTCGTTTTAAAGACCAAGTGCAAATTGAGCCGACTTCAGGCTTTGGAAATACACCTTAAAATACACCTAAAGGAGGGTCATATACAAGTCCAAGGATTGGGTTGATCTAGACCCATACTCATTTGTGCCTTTGAGGCTACATTCTTGTGTTTGTGTGCTTGCTTTGTTTTCTTGTCAAAGAAACATCAAATCAGAAAATCAATCCCAAAAACAAAGTATTCATCCAACATCTTTCAAAACAACCAAAAACATCAAAAACAAAGTGCAAACAACAAAGTATCAAAACTTTATGACCATTCTTCACATCTTGCGAAAGAAGAAGCGTCATCAGAATATCAACTTGAAAAAAAAAAAAGACCATTAAGCTCAAAGATTTTGATCAAAAGGAGGAAATTCTTCTATATAAATAGACAAATCTTTGTCTCCCATAGAGTTTTCTTGCATCACATGCGCCTCTACCTTCAAGGCAAAACAAACTAATTTGATTCAGAATCATTGAACCGCAGAGCTTTTATGCAATATAGAGCTCTGAGTTACCACAAAAACCAAGGAGGTAAGATTAATCCCAACTTTTTCCCAAACGTCTGTATCACCTACAACACAGCTCGAGAAATACCTCCAACACCCGAAAGAGAAGAGATAGAGTTTGTCCCATTTGTGACACAAAGCTTTTACTGAAGTTGAAAACATTTCATCTATTATCTCACTCATACATCATCACTTCATCATCAATCTATTCCAACTCTCAAAACATTAAGAGGTTCTTGTCCTAAGTTCTCTTTTTAGATATTGCTTGAATCAAACACCTCACATCACTTTTTAGATTGTTTCTACATCTAGGATAAGCTCATCCTAAGAAACACATCTACATAGGTTAAAACTAGTTTATGAGTGAATCCTCTCATTACTAGGTAGTTCAATCTGTAACACATCTCAGATTTCTCTACACCTTATCACATCCAAACTTATCAAACAAACAAGCAATTCAAAAAAAGGAATTTCGGTTACATCTACCTTAAAAAGTGCTAGAGATCCACATGCAACACAATTCACCAATCATCAATCTCTCATTTCATCAAAAACTCCTCATCATTTTCACTCAACTTCAACAAAGACTCATAAGCAAAATGGCTCAAACCCGATCACGGTCAAGGCAACGAGAAATAAAAATAGAAGAAGAAGAAGAGGAAAATCTCAATGAATTTCAAGAAGCACTTGGAGGAAATGCAAATGACGAAAACCCAAGTACTCCTACTCCTGCAACAATAGAAAGGGCTCAACATAACCCTCTCTTTAACAAACTATTTGACGAAATACTCAGGAGCAATATGGATGCTCACTTCTTAAAGCTCGCTCAAGAAGGAGCAAAACTCCCCTCTGACTTTGATCTTGCCCAATTAAGACAGGCATCAGAAAGACAAAGTCACCATGAAGAGGAAAGAGGTAGAGATCCCATCAGATATAACATTCCTCGCGGTAACCCACCACCTCCTCCTCCAAATGAAATGGAGATGTTGCGGCAACAAGTCGAGAATCTCGCCCAACAAATTCATAGTGGTGTCAAGACTAACCAATTCTCACTCAATGACATCTGTCCTTATCATTTTGATAGGAATATTTTTATGCCACCCTTTCCACGAGGATTCGAAACACCCAAATTCAAAAAATATAGAGGAAAGCGAGATCCCCGCGATCATGTCAGAGAATTTCATCCCGCTTGTCTTGAAGTGGCATATGAAGACACCTACCTAATGCGCCTTTTTCCCCAAAGCTTGGGAGGAACAACCACATCATGGTTTTCCCGACTATCAGGTGGCATTAGAACATTTGAGGAACATCCCTTAACCGGGTCACATTTAGCAATGTGTTTATGTAATCTGTAATAGGATTGGCTTTTAACCGAGCATACTCTAGAAGGGTATATTTCTTAGTGGGTCTGAAATCCCACAGTGGTTTTTCCCTATTTGGGTTTCCACATTAAATCTGGTGTTAAATGTGTTATGATGTCTTAAGTGTATCTGTTTATGAGTTTGAATGATTTACAGTCATATTTGCATAGCATTAAAGGCTACTGAGGTTGAATTTGATAAATATATTGCATAGTGAGTTTTTATGATTCACCCCCCCTCTCATCTTATTAACAATTGGTATTAGAGCTTTGGACTCCGGAAGAAAATTTTAAAGGTACTTGAGGCAAGATCCGAAGATATATAAAAGGGATGCACCAAAGCTGAACAAGTCTAGTTTCTCCACATGGCAGAAAAGGATGAAGCTGCACTTATCAGGTTTTGGAGAATATGCAATATATTATTTGGAGAATGATTACAGTGCACCTAGCACCTACCCGATGATAATGGAAGAGATAAAGGCAAATCAAGAGCATATTCAAGCAATGATTGAGATAACATCAACATTAACCGACTCAAAGTTTAATGAACTAGAAGGCTGCACTGATGCCAAAGCAATGTGGAACAAGCTTATATCTGTGTATGGTGGTGATGAACATGTTCAGAGAGAAAAAGTAGACAGTCTAAGAGGTCAACTTTAATCCATGAAAATGAATGAAGGTGAGAACATAACACAATACAGTACAAGGTTAAAGGAAACTGTCAATCAAATCAAAGGAGCAGGAGGAACTATTGAAGAAAAGGATGTAACAAGTAAGTTGCTCATAACACTTCTACCTGCTTATGCCATTTGAGTCTCTGCAATCAATGAATTAAGGTCTGTACCAAACATGCCAATCTCTTTGGATGCTAATATCGGTAAGCTACATGCATTTGAGTTAACTAATTTTGATAACAGTGGCTCTTCGGTAAATAAAGTTGAATCTGCATTCAGTTCTTTTCATCTTGGTGAATCTGATGATTACAATGATAGAATGTATAAGTATACTGAAGGAAATCATAGTGGAGCAAGTGAGAGATTTTGCAAAAACATGGAAGAGGTACACAAACTATATGAGGAAATCAGAAAGCAAGAAGAGTTTGAAGCACTATTAGCCAGAAGGTTACCAAGAGGCAAAGGTAAGTATAAAGGAAAGTTACGTTTAAAATATTTTAACTGTGATAGAATAGGACATATGGATTCTAATTGTCTTGACAAAGAATCTAGTGGAAAGAGAGAATACCGAGATGACAGACAAAAAGACAATCAATACAGAGGACGTCGAGACTTCAGAAGGAGAGATAGAAAGACATGCCTAGTAACTGATGAGGATTCCAATGATGACAAATCTGATGAGACTGAGATAGAGGAAGTTGTTTATGTGGCTATCAAAGATGGATTAGATGAAGAAAGGTATGAGGAAAAAGCCTTGATATCTCACATAAATAAAAATGATTCTTGGATCATAGATAGTGGATGCGCACATCACATGATAGGTGATAAACACAAGTTTGTTAAATTAGAAGACTATGATAGAGGTTATGTAAGATTTGGTAATGATGCACCATGTCTCGTGAAAGGTAAAGGTTCTATCACACTTCTTGACAATGCTAAATGTGATGATGTATACTGGGTTGAAGGTTTGAAATACAATTTGTTGAGTGTAGCACAGCTAAACAATACAGGATATTGAATAGAATTTCAGAAAGGAAGTGTCAAAGTTCATGACAAACATGGAAAGTTGGCTGCTACCGGGACACAAACAAAAGGTAATACATTTCATCTTGACTCGACTTGGAACAATTGTCTATATGCTAAAATAGAAGATACCTAGTTATGGCATAAAAGGTTTTGTCATGTAAATTTTGATAACCTGATCAAAATAAGTAAGAAGCACCGAGTAAGAGGTCTACCAAGCTTGGAAAAACCCGAGAAAGCAATATGTCGAGGATGCTAGATGGGTAAGATGACAAAGTCAAGCTTTACAAGTAAGTCCTACACTTCTAAAGGAATTTTAGATCTTGTGCACACCGATCTTTGTGGTCCTATGAAAGTTCAAAGTTATTATGGAGATAAATACTTCATATTATTTGTGGATGATTACTCAAGGATGATGTTAGTTATGTTTTTAAAAGAGAAATCAGAAGTCTTTCAAATGTTCAAATGGTACAAGACTAGAGTGGAAAAAGAAACAGGAAGACAATTGAAATGTCTAAGATCTAACAGAGGAGGAGAATTCATTTATGATGAATTTAATCTATTTTGCAATGATCATGGTATAAAGAGACAAGTGTCTGCACCGAGAACACCTCAACAAAATGGTATAGCTGAAAGAAGAAACAGATCAATTGTAGATTGTGCCAGAACCCTGATGATAGAAAAGAGGGTACCTCAAACATTTTGGAGAGAAGCGATCAACACTGCAGTTTACACCCTGAACCGAGTACAACTGAAGAAAGGAACTTTGAAGATACCATATGAAATCTGGTATGACAAAAAACCTAATTTAAGTTACTTTAAAATATTTGGAAGTAGATGTTATGTTCACAAAGATGACAAAAATGGAAAGTTTGATCAGAAAAGCGAGGAAGGAACATTTCTTGGTTATTCTTCTAGAAGTAAAGCATTTAAATGTCTGATCAAATCATCTAACAAAATAGTGGAAAGTACAAATGTGAAAATTGATGAATTTGCAGAAAGAAATGATGAAGGAAATTCCAAAGAACCAGAAGATTATGAAGAGTTTGTATATGTTCAACCGAGAAGTCCTACCGAGAAAGTTGATGAAGAAAATGAAGAAAATACCCAGTTACCGAGTGATGAAGAAGATCATACAGAGCTTACCGAGCCTATATTAGCCAAGTATGTCAGAAGAACTCATGCATCAAGTCAAATTATAGGAGATACGGATGATCTAGTGATGACAAGGAACAAACTGAGACAAAACACATGTCTGATATCTGAATTTGAACCGAGAATAGTAAAAGAGGCATTTAGTAATGAAGATTGGGTAAATGCTATGACAGAAGAGATTGAACAAATCAAGAAGAATGAAACATGGACACTGGTCCCAAGACCAAAAGAGAAAAATGTGATCGGTACAAAGTGGATTTTCAAAAACAAGCTAAATGAAAAAGGAGAGGTCATTCAGAATAAAGCAAGACTAGTTTGCAAAGGTTATGCTCAAGAGGAAGGAATAGATTATGGTGAGACTTTTGCACCCGTGGCAAGACTTAAAGGAGTGAGAACATTGTTGGCATATGCTGCTTACAAAAATTTCAAGGTATATCAAATGGATGTTAAATCTGCATTTTTAAATTGTATACTGGAAGAAGAAGTTTATATTGAACAACCTGAAGGATTTATTGAAGACAAGAATAAAGATCAGGTATGTAAGTTGAACAAAGCTTTATATGGTCTAAAGCAAGCACCTAGAGCATGATATGAAAGACTGCACTCTTACTTAATCAAGATTGGATTTATAAGGACAAGTGAAAACAACAACATGTATATGAAGAATGATGAAGACAATGTAATACTGCTTTCAGCCATATTTGTTGATATTATTTTTTGTGGAAATGACTCTTTATGCAAGAACTTTGGAAATGAAATGTGCAAAGAATTTGAGATGTCAGTAATCGGTGAAATAAAGTATTTTATAGGTTTACAGATACTGCAAATGAAAAATGAGATTTTCATTACTCAATCTAAGTATATAAAGGAAATCTTGAAGAAATTTGGAAAGAAGGATTCTAAACCTGTAAGTACTCCTATGACTACCAATTGTAAACTATCAAAGAATGATGAATCTGCATCTGTTGATGAGACACTTTACCGATCTATGATTGGAAAGTTGCAATATGTGGTTCACAATAGGCTGGATATAGCACATGCAGTAGGTATAGTTGCAAGATTTTCTATAGATCCCAAAGAAACCCATATGACAACAATCACGAGAATTTTCAGATACTTAAGAGGCACTGAAGATTATGGCTTAGTATATAAAAAGAGGAATGATTTTGACTTAAAAGTCTACACTGATGCTGATTGGGTAGGGAACATTGATGATAGGAAAAGCACAAGCGGTGGAGCTTTCTTTCTGGGAGACAGACTAGTAAGTTGGCTTAGCAAGAAACAATGATGCATTTCACAGTCAATAGCTAAAGCTGAATATGTTGCTGTAGCATTGAATTGTACCATTATAGCATGGATCAAACAACTGTTGGAAGGTATGAATGAGAAAGTTACCGAACCAGTAACTATATTACGTGATAATACTAGTGCCATTAACATTTCAAAGAATCCGGTAATGCATTCTAAAACAAAGCATATCTCTATAAAGCATCATTATCTCAGAGAAGAAGTTCAAGAGAAGAAAGTTATGTTGGAATATATTAGTTCAAAGGAACAAATAGCAGACATCTTCATAAAGCCACTGCCAAGGGACACTTTTGAGTATCTCAGAAGTAAGTTAGGGGTCCTACCCCTATCTAATACTCACTGACAGAGTTCGGTGAAAGCATCAATTCTATGAATCTACAGGATACCTATTTATGAGTTGATGCTGCTTTACACACTTTAGGAGGTTGCCTAAAGTTGTGCAGGAAATATTGATTGAAGACAAGTTGCTCTGACCGAGAATGAGATGATACATTTGTATTTGCAACAAGCAAATTACTTCATAGCGAAAGGAATCATGAATTAGTTTTACTTTTTGGCATTGTTGTCAAAGGGGGAGAAGACTAGTTAGTGAAGATTAATAGGTGAAGATGGGAGAAGACTAATGAATGGGGGAGAATTCAAGGATAACAACAGGAGAAGATTAACAACAATCCGAATCCGAATCAATTGAAATAAAATCAAGTTAGGTATTGCCATTAAAAGTTGGTTTTGCCATCAATGCCAAAGGGGGAGATTGTTAACATTTTCACAAAGGGAAATTGTTGGCATTCAAGTAAGTTTGTTGGTATGAGGATATTGAGAAGGTTGTTGGAGATTGTGGATATAACTGAGAAAGGATGATTACTATCTTAATAATATTATTTTGTCATTGATGTCAAGCAATTGATTTTCTGATTCAATATGATGTTGCCATATATTAATGAGTATGTTTTGATAAGTATAAAGATGTCAGTAAGTGACATAGAAAGAATGAAAATGAAGGGGAGTAATAAGTTATTCAATGGGCAACTATTACCGAGTTAGACAATGATGAGATTTTGTTGTTTTGATTGTTTTGATATCCTATATATGAGTATTCGAAGACTGAACAAGAAGGAGAAAATATTTCAAGTTATAGAATTAGTTAAGGTTTGATATTGTTCTATGTTACCGAGCAAGATGCTAGTCGGTAAACCCTAAGGTTATCGCTATTGGTTAAAGAAGGCAGAATATCTATCAAGTGAGGTTCAGTATTTACTGAGTAACAACCGAGTAATAACATAATGCATTGGATGGATAAAAGCATTATTAAATGAAAGATGCCAATGAGCTGGAGATGTATAGATGATTGATATGTCATGCAAGAAGTTTGTCGAAGATCTACGACAATGAAATTACAGGAGTTAGATCTACAACGCAGATTGAACGGTCATAACCTAGCACAAGTTCCAAGGAAGGAATACAAGTTCCAAGGTGAGATAAAATGTTTTCAGATCAAAGGATACAATGAACCTAGTCAAATTTGAAGATCTGATGGCTAAGATTGATCATGGGAAATGTGATCAAGGAGATTAAGTGGTTAGGAATTGTTTATAAATAAGAAATTGTTGATGAACCATAGATGCGGGCAAATAGAAGAACAGTGATACTACAGGAGTGATCACTGAGCATAGAAGATTGAATATCTAATTAAAGAACAGATTGAGAAGCCCACCAAGGAGCAAGATAAGTCTTATGAAAATATTATCTTGAGTACATTGAGCACATAAAATCTGCTTTAGCATTTTAGATGTGAAGTTGAAGATATATTTTATACTATTATTTATTTTGTAAGTGACAGGAAATCTCTTAACCGAGTGGACCTAACAGTCTTATTTGTAAATCATCTAGCAAGGTAACAAGTCTGAGGGAAATCCCTTAACTGGGTCACATCTAGCAATGTGTTTATGTAATCTGTAACAGGATTGGCTTTTAATTGAGCATACTCTAGAAGGGTATATTTCTTAGTGGGTCCGAAATCCCATAGTGGTTTTTCCCTATTTGGGTTTCCACATTAAATCTGGTGTTAAATGTGTTATGATGTCTTAAGTGTATCTATTTATGAGTTTGAATGATTTACAATCATATTTGCATAGCAGTAAAGGCTACCGAGGTTGAATCTGATAAATATATTGCATAGTGAGTTTTTATGATTCACCTCCCCCCTTCTCATCTTATTAATACCACTAACCCAACCTTCCAAAGGTTGTGGGGCTCACCTTTACTAACCTTCCAAAGATCCTATGACTAAGGTGGTCACCCCTAGACTTGTGAGTGTCCAACACTCCTCAATTGAGACTCTCCAATCCAACACCTTCTCACACCTTCCCCATGAGCCAACCCCCCTCTACCTTAGGATCTTCATACACTCATTCCCAACTCACCTAGGGTTTATTTTCTTTTTATTTTCAACCCTATCCCTTCAACTAGGTCTGTGGAGATTACCGGTTTCAAGCTTAAGGGCCAATTTGCTCTTTTAGTCCTACTAGGAGACCTAGTCCAACTAGCCCTGTCGGTGAGGTATTTTGCACTTATCTGCCAAAATTCCTTCACACTAGTATGAAATATTTAGCTTTTCAGATACCCTTTTGGAAACTTCATACAATATCCCATAATTGGTTCTGGGTTTGGTCTCTAACCCACCTAACCCTTTTTAGGCCTACTTTCCACCTTTTGAGCCTACAAACTAGGGTTTTTCTCAAATGTCCTCACCAGTCTGAATGACCAAGAAATCTTATGATTGTCTCAGGTCCATACACCCATGAGGATGCCCAATACAACCTGGTATCAATTCCATTCTTTGGATTTACCCATCTAGGGCCAGCTATCCATGTTCCCCATTGCTTGCCAACTCAACATGCCAAACCTAGGGTATGGTGGCAAAACTAGAGATCAGCCTTCCTTGCCTTAAAAATAAAATAAAAAAATAATGTACAAAGTCTCCTAGCATTCCACAAGGTTTCAGTATGTGGCTACACCATGGAATGCTAGGTTTGAACCATGAAGTCTTCAAAACCCTTGTTTCAAGGTCTTTAGGACCCACCTGCAACAAAAATGCCAAAACTTGCAAACAAGAATACTTGAAAATATCAACTCACCATGAAATGGAAGTTAAGTCTCTGTTCTATCAATCCATGTTTTGAACTGAGCTTGGAAATCCGTATAGACCGTACAATACTAAGGAAACTCAATGCAAATCGCTGAAAACACAAAAATTGAATACTAAATCTTGCTCTCCTTATTCCAATTCTTCAACCAACGTTCTCATCGGTTGTCCCAAGCCTTATATCAGCCTTGGGTTGGTTACAAGTGCCTTTTAACTAAAAAAGACAACCAACTAGCCATTGGTGTTTGGAAAATGCAAAAGTTGCTATGAGCTTGCAACTTTTTACAACTTTTACCTAATTGAGCAACTTTGGCCCAAATCAAACCTAGATCACTTCTAAAGGTCCAAATGACCTTAAAAACCATTAAAGCACATCAAACAACCTATTCTAACATAAAACCAACTTATTCTACCAAGTAGTCTACTTGTCACCCTTAAGAGCCCATAGGCCAACATTGGCCAATTAGTGACTCCTAGGGTCCTTACAAACATCTGAGTACTTGTTCACTAACCTATTGACCTTATAACAAAGCAAAATCTCATGATTCCTAACTCCTGGAACCTTCCAAGCTGCTCTAAGGTCTTGTCAAGACCAAGATGTCCTCCTAAGCTGCCTTGATGCTTCTCCTTGATGATATTGTCCCTCATAGAGCACTGAGGTATGCAAAGTAAGTGTCCTTTAAACAAAAGGCCTTCTTGCAACATGACCAGCATTAGTAAATTTGGTGCAAACATCATATGCTTCACCAAAATCCTCGTCACCTTGGTATAGATCTTTGAGTTCATTTAACCCCACACTTTGGAGTTGCACTTCTTGGATGATAAGAACTTTTCTACTTAAGGCATCTGCTACCTTATTGGTGACTCCTTTATTGTGTTTGATGGAAAATGTGTAGGCCTGCAAGTGCTCAACCCATTTGATGTGTCTTTGATGCAGCTTCTCTTGTCCATTCAAGAAGCTAAGTGCATGGTTGTCAGTATAAACTATTAATTCTTTAGGAAGTAGATAATGCCGCCATTTCTTAAGGGTTTGTACCATGGCATACAACTCTAGGTCATAGGTAGAATAATTTTGTTTTGCCTCATTGAGTTTCTCAGAGAAAATTGCTACCGAATGACCTTCTTGGCTCAAAACTGCCCCTATTGCCAACTTGCTAGCATCACACTCCACAGTAAAGAGCTAATTGAAATCAGGGAGCCTAAGATGAGGTAATTCTACCACTTTTTGTTTCAACAATTCAAACCCCTTGTATGCTGCACTAGTCCACTTAAGCTGACATTTCATTCCTCCTTTGATGGTATTCAATATGAGTGCACATACATGGCTAAACCCTCTATTAAACTTCCTATAGAATGAAGCTAACCCATGAAAACTTCTCACATCTCCTATTGATTTAGGAGTAGGCCAATTAACTATTGTATCTACCTTTGTTGGATTCATTTTCAAACAACCTCGAGAAATTACAAAACTAATATATACTAGTTCAATATTGAAGAACTCACACTTGTCTAAGTTGATCATCAAATTTTCTTGATGTAGCTTCCTCAAGACCTTATCCAAATGTCTGATATGCTCCTCCCTTAACCTACTAAAAATTAGAGTGTCATTGAGATAAACAATCACAAATTTACCAATAAATTCTCTAAGCACTTCATTCATGAGTCTCATGAAGGTGCTAGGTGCATTTGTGAGCCCAAGGGGCATCACCAACCATTCATAAAGCCCCTCATTGGTCTTAAAGGTTGTTTTCCACTCATCTCCAGGTCTGATCCTTATTTGATGATAACCTGATTTCAAATCCACCTTTGTAAAGTAACAAGCTCCTCCTAGGTAGTCCATTAGGTCCTCAATTCTTGGCATTGGAAACCGGTATCTGATGAAAATCTTGTTGATGGCTCTTGAGTCAGTGCACATTCTCCATTTTCCATCTTTCTCAGGTACCAAGATAGTAGGTGTCGTACATGTAAAATTCATCTTAAAAACAAGTAATCAATTAGAAGCAAAAGGGAAATCACAAATCCCTCCTAACCAAAGAATTTAACAAATAAGACAATGGAATAACACAATCAAGCAAATAGGAATTAAAATAATCAAATGAAATCAAAACTCCCTATCCCAAGATCACATATTGCTTCCATTGCTCTTCTCCTCTTCGTGGTATGATGGCTCTGAGATATTGCGCTGGTAACCTACAAGTGACATAAAGATTCAAAGTTCGTGATTGTTGAAAATGGAGATTGGATGCTCAATTTATAGATTTTTGGAGAGGATTGATTGAAAGGTGGAACAAATTGATCAAGAGATGAAACTCAGGCGAGCTCACATGAAAATTGATGGTTGAACTGCTGACTGTAGGAGTGAAACTCAATAGATTGAATAGATTAATTGAGTTAACTGATTGAGAACAAGCTGATTGAAGGAAGAAAAAGAATGATTGGAGGAAATAAAGAAGATGACACAAAAAACTTAATTTAATAAAAGCTAACTGAAAGATGGAAATAGAAGTTGAAGAGATAAATGATTTAATTAATTAATTTAGCATGTGCTTGCATTTAGATTTAATCTTTGCATGAGATTTTAATTCAAATAATTGAATTTATTTAATTCAATTTAGCATTTGAATATATTTAGAACTTGACTTTGATTTTCAATTTGGTTTTTGAAATCATGCACATGTACTTGAATTTGGAAGAAATTAGAAGAATATGAAATTAAATGAAATTAGAATTTCGGGATTTGGAAATGGAAGAATTAATTAGTTAATTAAATAATTTAAAGAAACTATTTAATTATGTAGAAATGGAATTTAATTAAATAATAAAGATTCTTTAATTTAATGGATTAAATCACAATTAATTAAATAATAAATATTTAATTAATATTTAGAAAAGGGTTGAATGATTAGATGATTAGAGAGAAATTGAGAATAATTAGTTTATTTATTTAAATAATGAAGATTATTTAAAATGAGGAATTAACCATAATTAATTAAATAATAAATATTTAATTAATATTTAGGAAATGATTAAAATGATTAAATGATAATAGAATAGGAAAATAGAATAATTAATAAGATGATAAGGAAATATGAAATTAGAAGAAAATAGAAGAAATAGAAGAATTAGAAGAATAAGATTAATTAACTTAATTAAATAATTAAGGAATTATTTAATCAATTAGAGGAATAATTAGTACATGATCAATGAGACATTTTTAGGTGTCTACATTTGCCCCTCTTTAAGACAAAGTCAGAACGACATTGTTTCAAAGAAAACGAAAAATTCTGCCCCAGTATGCCTTGGTGATACTGCTGTATAGTGTAAATATGCCCCCTCGGAAAAGGTGGTCAGAAAATTCCAAAATTGAGACCATGTTTTTGATATCAGTGTAATGAGCAAGCATGTGAAATTTCATGCAATTTTGAGATCGTTTGAGTAGTCTACGAGGTGTTTGAAGCTAGCGGGAACCATGAGCATCGAGGTGTCAAAAAACACTAATTTTGAGCTATAAATAGAGATTTTAGGTTTTCATTTGCTCATTTGCACTTTGGTAATTCCTTGGTTTTCTTTGCAATTTGTGTGCTTTTTTCCAAGTATTTGATTATCATGGCTAGTTATAGAGCTCGATTGCACCTGTCTGACTGAGTACGTTCATATTAGAGACCTCATGGGACTGGCGGCATGGTATTTTTCCAATTTTTTTCCTGATTTATGCCATTTTCCAAAAAAATTTCCATGATCCATTTTTGCATTGTGTCACGCAATCGCCTATCAATTTTTATGCATTAGTGTTAACTGTATCGCAAATGTTCTAAATGCTATGCATGTGTCATAAGTGTTACGCATTAGTGTTATCATGCCGCATTCTCTCATTTCTTTACGCATAAGTGTTTATTGTTACGCATGCGCCCATTTCATTACGCATTAGCTTTAAACATCACACGAGTCATAATTGTCCTGCATTAGCCATAAATATCACGCATTCGTTGTATGTGTAATTTTTTGTCATGCGTTTGAATATATTTTTTGTTTTTCGGGATCTGATATCTGATATTTTGAACATTTTCTCATTGCAAGAGAACATTGGAGTGTTATACTGTCGATAGAGCAAACCTAGTGGATTGGATCTTTGAGCTGACTTATTGGATGAGGAGATCGAGCATATCTGACAGCTTGGTCTATATCATGTTTTACATTTGCCAGAGGTACGGCCAACAGGGCCATGATTACAACTTTGATAAAGCGGTGGCATTCCGAGACCTGTTCTTTTCGTCTTCCAACTGGTGAGGCTTCGATTAATTTAGAGGATGTATGGCGTATACTGCAGATTCCCATTCATGGTGAGAGAGTTGTATATGACCATGATGATGGCATTGTTGGACTATGTGCACTTTTCAAGTGTGAGATTTAGGACTTGCAGGTCAGTGGTCGTTATGACATCCCTTGGGCCCGATTAGATTATGATGACTTGACTATTGTATTATGCGGTGTTGTTGGTGGTTTACTGATACCTGACAGACGAGGGCATGGGTTTCTAGTTGGATGGGGCAGAGTGCTCCATGATATGATTGTTCATCGTCGACTGTATGCTTGGGGTCCTTGTCTACTAGCCATGTTGTACTATCAGATGCATGGTATTGTGTATCTTGGATACCGTTTTATCAGTTGTGGTGTTACTTTGCTTCAGACATGGGCATGAGAGCACATTTCTATTTCTAGGCATGTTATTCATGTAGATTTGTAGCTTGGTGAGCCTTATGCTTTCAGGTATACAACTGGTATCAGACACAAAGGTTCAGGGAACACCTTGTACTGGAGACATCAGTTTGACATATTGCAACATTTTATTTGGAGACCATACTTAGATTGCCCCAGTTGGCCTGATGATGTAGTGCACTTGTCTTTCTATCGACAGTAGAGATATCTTATTGGTAGGACCTTTGAGACCCAGCTGATTATCGAGATGTATCTTCCAGGGCAGGTTCTAAGACAGTTCGGTGAGGTACAGGTGACACCAGTGGTTACTGCTTATTTTGCTCGTGTATCACGGGAGGTATCTGATTGGGGTGTGTGCATACAGCCACGTGTTGCTTCTGCTGAGTTTGATTCTCTATAGCCATTAATCTGGGGTTGGGGTAGAGGTGGAGTGGATCCAGGGATGATGACGGAGTATGATGCGTGGTTTGCTAGGCACGGTGGTGCAGGAGCACTCAGGAAGACAAGGTGGAGCAGGATCATTGATAGGCCCTATGGATGATTTGATGAAAAATGAAGACAAACAAGACCTATAAGGTCTTTAAATGATGTAACATGGCCATGTGAGCCATAAAATGTAGTGAAATGCAATGTAATGGTCAAAAAGTGTAAAATTGCTATTTTAAGCAATTAGGCCTAGAAAAGGCTAAAATTGGGTTTTTGGGGTAGAAGTGTGTTTAGGTGGATAAAATATGTTTATAAGGTCATATAATGACCATTTTAATATTTTAGAAGGTTCGGATATAGGTTTGGCAAGTTGACATACATAGTTGTCAAACTTGACAACTTTGGAGCAACTTTTTGTTGTCAAAAAGTTGTTAAGAATGCAAAAAGTTGTCATAAGTTAGTTATAAGTTGGTTTTAGGTTGGATTTCGGCCTAGAAGGACTTGAGGGTTATAAATGGATGAAATTGAATCATCTTGTGGTGGTTGGTAAAGGTGTTTTGATCGGGTTTGGAGTTTTGAAGCAATAAAAATCTAATTTTCATGTGTATTTTCCAGCTTTCCACGTAGAACAGTTTGATTTTCCATTGTTTTGAGTGCTTTTATGAATTAGTTTTCATTCCTTCATGGTTGGAGATGTTTATATAATGAAATAAGTTTATTTTGGCTTTTTTTTGAAGTGATTTGTTTTGTTTTGGTGAAGATGTCTAATTTCTTGTGAAAACAGTCATATCCCTGCCCTAGGGTTAATAGTGAGCATGAAAATGTTTTATATTTTATTTCCAGATTGATCTAACCCCACAAATGGGTATGATGGTGTATTATATTGTATATTTTCATAATTTTTGGTTTCAGGAGGCCATGCACAAGATGGCATGTGCATTGTGGGAGTAAAGGTCTGAAATTTTAGGGGTTGACTGTTGCAGAAAATACAGTCCTAATACGGGGGCAATATATCACATTTCCACCGTTGGATTTTTTTGAGTTTTGGATATATTTTGTATAACCAAGTTACCAAAAATTCCACTAGAGAGATTGAATAAATTGTTTTAGTTTCAAAAGGTATGGGTGACTGTGTAAGGGTCTATCAATATGGCAGCAAGGTGGTTGTTTTGCAATGATTTTTCTTTGTCAATGCATTGAGGTAGTTTGTTAAGTCTCAAAGGGTCGTGTTTCTCTTGATTGAGTATTATGACACCATTTGTGTCAACTTGATCATCAAATAGTCTTGTATTGTTAAGTTTGAGTTGGGTCCTTTGAAGCTCCGCATCACATGGGCCAATGCCTTTGACTGATCCTACTGTTCCGATTACAGCATAGCAGATTTGCCATCCTAGACAACGGTTGAGGATAGACGCAGGGGATAGAGCCGAAGGAGGAGGAGGAGAGGGTGGAGCTAAGGGAGGAGATGAGGGAGGCGAGGGAGATGAGGATGTAGACATTGGTGGAGACACCGAGTCTATTAGCAGTGAGGACATTGATGATTCTTTTGAGTCATCGAGCAGCGAGGATGGAGGTGATGGCAAGGATATGCTGGAGATAGAGGTTGTGCCTGGTGCTGAGGGTGGGATAGGATAGGTTGGTGAGGAGGATGAGTTGCAGAATCGTAGAGCACGGGTCCAGAGTTCGGAGGATGAGATCGCTAGACGAGATATCGAGTGAGATACTTATCGTGCAGATTATGGTGCCCTTGAGGCTGAGAGAGATTATCTCTGGAGGGAGAGAGATGAGGCGGTGCAGAGATGTCAGATTACCATGGATGCCTTTGATCATCTTTTTAGAGCAGGTACAGATGCGTGTGACCAGACAAATAGGTATTTCACTGTTGCGTGGGAGTCTATTTATTATCGGTAGGCATATGAGAGAGCCATGCTTGAGGGTCAGAGAGAGCCTAGCTTCAATGCATTTATGGGGAGGAGATCGAGTAGATCTACTGCTCAATGGACTAGCAATGGTGTTATGGGACCACCTCAACATCTTGGGGCAGGATCTAGTGGACAGGATCCACCTGCTGACAGAGGCAGTGTTGGTTGATCATGTTATCTGAGCCTTCAGGTTTATTTATTGTATTCACACACATTATCATTTTTGAGTTATATATATGACATGCGGGTTTTGGCAATGATCTATGTATGTTTTTCTTCTCATGTATGCTTATATGATGCTATGAGCTTTATGATGTTTATCTATTCTATATGATTCTAAATGTAATGGTAGTACATGTATGTATTAATGATGGTAAATGAAATCTAAATGAATGCAAATGGAATCTATAATGAATGCTTAATGGGATCTATATGAAATGCAAATGAATCTATATGAAATGTGATGGAATGTATAATGAATGCAAATGAATCTATAATGTATGCACGTGAATCTATAATGAATGTTTTTTGAATGATAATGGTTGAACCAATTTTAACTCAGATACATCTTGAAGAAATGTTAGTTAGATGATAGAAAGAACAATGGATGGTAGAAAGAATGTTAGAAAGAATGCGATTTAGATAGAAGATGAGAAATCAACAAACTATCAATAAGCAAATGAGATGAGAATGAGAATGAAATTGAATGAATCACGAACCCATGTCACATATTTTATTGCGTCAATATATATTCATCACTGAGCCTTATTATTGAACAATGAAGCTTAGCACATCAGTGTATAAGGAACCAAGATGCAAAGATATCTCATTGTAGAAACAAACACGTAGTAGACAAGGAGTGAACCCTCCATTCTGGGAATTATGCTAGGGGTCGAGGTATGTGTGGTGATTTCACCTTGATGTGAAGGCTCTTATCACAGACACCCACTAGAGAAATTTCCCTAGAATTTCATCGGTTCACACCACAAACAACAAACAAAGAAAAAGATAATGCCCATCATAGCTCCTCTAGTCACTTGTAGACATCCTTGAGTAGCATAGGAACAATATCTACTGCCAAATGATAAAAAGATAAAGACTGACCTGGACAAAATTCAGCAGCTATACTGACCTTGTGCCTTCGTTCTCTGTTGTTTGATGTGATGGTTGATAATGTCCGATCTCAGAAAGTTGCGGACCTCGTTTAAGACTGACTTGTCTGATTTCGAGTGTATCCTCTTTTGTTTAAGACAAGATAATGATCACTTTGAAATGGATATGATACGATTGATAAGACAGTTCGATCAGTTGATTGCAAATGTTTGACTAGATAGTCTTATCCTTTGTTAACTTCGTGCGAAGTGTTTGCTGGATATCTGCTAGGGTATTTGTTTCTCACAAGACATTTTATTGCAAGTTTTTCTAATTGATTGATTTTTTATTTTTAGTTCTTTTCCAGGAGCTTTTTTGATGTTTTTGGATTATGTAGATCGATATTTGAATGCTTTTTATTGATTTTTTTAGGACGTTATATGGATGTTTGTGAATGATTTTTTTTTTTTTTTTTCAGGACGTTATATGGATGTTTTGGATTTTTTCAGGATTGTATTTGGAATGTTTTGGTTGATTTTTTGAAGGACGTTATATGAATGTTTTTTGGTATTTTTAAGTTTTTCAGTATTTTTTGGATTTGAGTTTTCAGTGTTTTTGCATTTTTGTGTTTTTCAATTTTTTTTGGATTTTTTGGATTTTTTCAGTTATGCCCCCTAGTGTGTAGACCTATATGACATAATGATCCGCAGAATGTATGTGGAGACAAATGATTTTTTGACATGACCTATGTGAATGCAATATGCAAGATGAAGATGCATTTCCTATTCAAACAAGGTTGACTGTGTTTGTTTTTTCATTTGTAATACAACAATTGAAAATGGAGGTGCAAAACCTTTCATAGATAAGCGATCAATCGATCTCTAAGGTCCCTGGGATCATTCATCTCAACACACTTAGTGACTAGGATTTATAAATGGAGACGTGGAAAACTTCCCCATTGGTTCTTGAAACTTTGATCTTCTTTTGCCCATGTGTGTGCAGATGAGTTAATTCCTGCTCTTGTGTTCACTAAAGATCCCTAACATCCTATATGACTAGCTACATGGTTTATCCTAACTTCAAAAGAATCCCTAATAGAGCCTCACTGCCAGCAAGCCTTGAGAGCTTCGACGAGGTTATAGACTATAATTTCTCAAATATTGCTCCATTGCTAGTAGGCGTTCATAGCCCTGATGGAGTTACTTGCATGTTCCCATAGTCAAGTTTTTTATCGCATTTGTATGCGTGATATTTCAGTTATATATCATTTCTCTTTTTGCCTTTAGATGAATATTTGGCATATCTCTTTTTCTTTTTATTTTCTTGCCTTGACTTGTAAGTAATGAAACCTACTTGGGTGTGACAATTACAACGGCGCTGAAGTAGAATTTTAGATTTTTCACTAGTCATATGATCAACTAGGTGTCTAGAATGAATTAGAGATCTTCTTAATGTGTGAGATATAGCAATTGATAGATTGTGGGTTAACAAGTCTCAGATAGTGAAATTGCTACCCAACCATAAGTAAAGTGTCATCACAGGGTAATGTTGAGAATGAATGACCTTAGAACCTCAAGGACTTCATGTCCGAATATCTAAGAAAGAAGATGACCTTTGCTTCTTTTGGATGCAAATAGATGATAGACTTCGACGGTTGCCTTGTTTTATTGATGCTTCTATATGTAATTGCCGAAACTTTTGAGAATGCAATGCATTTAAAAAAGAAACTATATGTAATGCAGATGTTTTTAAATGATATGATATGAAATGTGGAAAGTAAAACCTAAACTACAAAGCCCTTAGGTATAATATCGCTTGAGGTGCATGTTGTTCATAAGGTCAGAGAGCGGATCTCCCTCCATGGTAGCCAAATTATATGCTCCATTGCCTATGACCCTTGTTATAATGAAAGGACCTAGCTAGTTAGGTTCAAATTTCCCTGGCCTTTCTCATTCCGCTAGGTTCCTTTGATTCTCTTTAAGTACTAGATCTCCCACTTGAAAATTTTGTGGGCAGACCCGTTTATTATAACTTCATCTCAGTCTGTTTTGATATCCTTGTAGATGGTTAAACGTTGTTTGTCTTTTCTCATTAAGGGTTTCGAGTTCTTGTAACCTTGCTACCCTGTAGTCTTCCTCTGATATGATGTTCTATAAGTAGACTCTTAGAGACGGTATTTCTATTTCAATGGGGAGTATCACTTCTGTCCCATAGACTAAGGAATATGGTGTTGCTCCTGTTCTGTAGGCCCAAAGAGCGAGATTTAGCTGGAGATGCCAGTCCCGTCTTGTGTCAGTGACTACTTTCTTAAGGATTTTCAGTATTGTTTTATTTGTAGCCTCTACTTGCCCATTACTTTGTGGATAGTATGGCGTGGAAAATCTCTGTTGTATGTGGAATTTGTCACACAACTCTTTCACTTCCTAGTTTTTAAATGGACGCCCGTTATCTGTAACAAAGCACATTGGAACTCCGTATCTACATATAATGTAGTTGAGCATGAATTTTGCTATCTGTTTTCCAGTGGTGCATGTTAGAGGAATTGCCTCAACCCATTTGGTAAAGTATTTAGTGGTTGTCAAGATGAACTTGTGCCCATTGGAAGAAGTTGGGTTGATTTTACCCACTAGATCTAATCCCCATTGTGAAAATGACCATGGTGATGTAATGGGTTGAAGATCTTGTGTTGGTGCATGAATAAGATCTCCATGCATTTGGCATTGTTTACACTTCTGTACATACTTGTAAGCGTCCTTTTCCATGGTTGGCTAGTAATAACCTGTTCTCAATAATTTCTTTGACAATGGCGGACCGCTTTGGTGAGCCCCACAGATTCCATCATGAACTTCTTTTAAAGAAAGGCGTGCTTCATTCTCATCTAGGCATCGGAGAAGAGTTCCATCTAAACCCTTTCTATACAAAGTATCTACTATAATGGTGTATCTAGATGCCTGACGAATAAATGCCTTCTTTTGATTCCTGGATAGATTCAGTGACATGTATTGAGTATGTAAATATGTATATATTTCATTGTACCAAGGTGATTCTGGACCCACGATTGCACACACATAGTCTGATAGGGGAGTCTCATATGTAGGTAACATCAACTATTCTATGATGAACTCAAATTGAGTTTCGTTAGCAGGCATATTTAGAAGAGATCCTATGGTTGCCATTGTATCTGCTACCTTGTTTTGTATCCTTGGGATTTGTTCGAAGGTAATTTTGCTGAAGTTCTCCTTGTAATCTTTGACCAACTTCTTATAAGGCATGAGTTTGTCATCCTTCATGTTGTAATCATCATTGACCTGGTTTACAATCAACTGTGAATCACCATAGACTTGTAACTCTTGTATTTTCCATTGTACAGCTGTACAGAGCCCTATGAGGAGAGCTTCATATTTAGGCATATTGTTGGTGCATTGAAAATTGATCCTAAATGACTTAGGTATAATGTCCCCTTGAGGAGCAATGAAGATAATCCCTGCTCCTGATCCGTGACTTGTATATGACCCATCAAAGTATAACTTCCACATTACTGAGGCAGTTAATGTAAACATGGATTCATTTGGAAAGTCTATCAGCAACGGGTGACTGTCCTGTATAGGAGCCTCTACTAATTGATCTGCTATAATTTGTCCTTTGATGGCTTTTCTATCTATGTATTCTATATCAAACTCGCTCAAGATCATAACCCACTTAGCCAATTGCCTGTTCAATGTTGCTCTGCTCAATAGGTACTTGAGTGGGTCAAAGCATGCAATGAGTTGTACCTTATGACTCAACATGTAATGTTTGAGCTTTTGGGATGCAAATATTACTGCTAATCATGCTCGCTCTATGGGGGTATAATTAAGTTCATAGCCAATCAGAGTCCTACTTATATAATAAATGTCTCTTTCTTTTCCATTTTTGTCATGCTGTGCCAATAGAGCTCCTAGAGCTGAGTTCGTTGCTGATATGTATAACAATCGAGGTTTTCCTAGAGTAGGAGATATTAACACTAGTGTGTTCAAAAGATAATCTTATAGAGCTTGGAAAGCTTCCTGGCATTGTTCTGTCGCTCTTTGGTATGTGGCTCCAACATTTTTGAGACCAAATGGCATCACATTCCAGCAGTATGTTCCCCATGGGCATGTAAAGGTCGTTTTATGTTGATCTTCTGGTGCAATTTTAATCTGGTTATATCCTGAAAAACTATCCATTAAGGATATCATCTCATTTCCAGCTGTTAGGTCAACTATCATGTCGATATTAGGTAGCGGGAAGTCATCTTTAGGACAAGCTTTATTTAGATCCTGAAAATCAGTATAGATTCTTATGCCTCTTGTGGGTTTAGTCATAGGTACCAGGTTGGATATCCATTCCGTGTAGTCAATAGGTCTAATAAAACCTACATCCAACAACTTTGGTAGTTCTATTTTAACTAGTAATGCGACACTTGGATGCATTTTTCTGAATTTTTGCTTGTAAGGTTTAACTCTCGGTATCAAAGGTAAGTGATGCAACACTAATTCGAAGTCTAAACCTGGCATGTTTGAATAGGACCAAGCAAAGTTGATAGGTCTTTGTTTGAAAAAGTGGATGAATCTGTCTTTTTCTTCCTTGCTTAGTGATTTTTCCAGATGGATTTTATGTACAACCTCCCCTTCTTCTATGTTTACTTCTTCTGTTTCCTTTGTAAGTAACGTTGACCTTTCTCTTTCCATAGGAAGATTACCTAGGTCACTCTTGTCATTATGGGTAGTTTGATCCTTATCTTCTGTTGCAGAAGTAATTTCTTCTCCAAAGTATGTCGTTCTATTCAGGTCTATAACAAACCCTGCTTTATGATCACCTTGTGGAAATCCCTCTCTGACTCCTAGAAATTTTGAAATGGCTTCATCGTTTTCAAACCAATCTAGCGTTGGTTTTCCTTCTTGCCCCCAATCAATCAAGTGTGAATGCACTAGGGATAAATCATTACTCCCTTCTTTAGTAGACTCTGATAACATGAAGACTTGATTGTTTGACTGACTTTGTGTATCTTCATCCTGTATAAGCCTTATTTGATTCCTTAATATTACACTTTCTAATGGGCTAGAATCATGGAGTGTTAAGAATTTGTAGTCATGAGAGTCTGTCTCACTTTCAATATATGTTTCATCATATGAGCTATCATCACTTATTTCTTCTTGTTCCTGTTCTTGATTCTGTTGTAGATTGACCGGTCTTCTTTGGACATTAGTTACCCTTCTTAAGCCTGGTATAAGCCTTTGTAATCTTTCTTCATCTGTTTCATTAGGTGGAGCCTGAGTTGCTTCTCATGGTAGAAGTAGTGACAATAACCATGGGTGGGATTCGGGTGGTGGTGGTAAACCTGCATCTGTTGCCACATTAACCTGTGTTGTTGTGTCAATAACTGCATAATTTTGTAACTCAATGGTAGGTTCTTGCAAGAGTTGTCTCATGTCTTCTCCATCTGATTCTGCACTAGGTGATGTAGGTACTTGATTACTTATTTGAGATGAAGATGGAAGCACCTGTGTGGACAAATTCCTTTGTGATATGTAATCTGATGGTTTTCTTGGTCGATTTAATATATCAAGAGTATGTTGTTTTTCTTCGGTGATATGTTGTACATGCTTGTATCCCAATCCTTGATTCCCTAGATTATCATTAGGAACAACAGGTTCTAACCTTCCTTGTTTCTGTAACCGAAGGCCAGTGGTACCATCATATCCATGTCTTTGGAGTATTTTGAATCCATTTCCATACTATTCTGTGTATATTCTAGGTATTGTCATATGATCTTCTTCTCTATATATCCAATGGTTAACATCTTTGTTCAGGGATTCTTCTTGTAAGTCACCCCATCTAATGAAAGAGAATGAGTTCGTGTATCTGACAATTTATTTTCCTTTGTCCTATTTGTGTATTGTAGTGTGAGGTTTCCCAAAGGACTTAGGAGAAAGAGACAATTGTTTCCCACTTAAAGTATTTGCAATAGAATACTCTCCACAACCCATATCTTTGATTTTTAAGGAGGATGTTGTAGGCATTTCCTTTTTTGTTTCTGTGATCTTTAATGTTTCCAACTGTGTAGTGAGAGGTGTGGCCTGATTGATAGGTACTTGATTATCCATATTGTCTTTTAGATAATTGCAATGTTGAAATGGATTTGGATCACCCTTTATGGTGATTTCAATACCATTGTATGGGAATTTGACACATTGATGGAACGTGGATGGTACTGCTTGCATGGTGTGGATCCATGGGTGGCCCAATAACATGTTATATCCTAGCTCTCTATCCAAGACTTGAAAAGTGACCTCTGTCATTATTGGTCCTACTTGTACAGGTAAGGTTACAATGCCTTTAGATGGACGTTCTTCATCATCGTAAGCTTTGATATTTATCCTCTTAGAAGAATCAATGTGAAGTTCAGAATACCCTAGTGCTTTGACCAACTTTAAAGTACAAATGTTGAGACTAGCTCCCCCATCTATGAGTACTCTTCTGATTCTTCTCTTATGAATGTAAGCTTCCAGATGTAGAGGGTCGTTATGAAGCAGTCTATCACTAGCAATATCTTGATCTGTGAATGCAATACGTGTGCCTTGTGTCAGATTTCTCACCATAGACTGGAAGGTGTTTTCATCTATATCTTTGTTCACTATCAAATCTTGAAGTGCTTTGTCCAGTATAGCTCTATGATTGGGTAAAATTTGCAATAGTTTGAATAATGATATCTGTGCAGGAGTTTTCTTAAGTTGGTCAACAACATTGTAAGTTCCTACTATTGGTGGTTGAGTTTGTGGTATTCCTTGTAAAGTCACCTTTGATCTGTGGTTAACTACTGCACGGTCTTTGTCTCTAGGAGTTATGGTGATCCTAGCAATTGTATTATTTGTATCATAGGTTGTTTTATCAAGATTTATGTTAAATCCCTCTTCATATTCTTTATGGGTATGTTTGACATCCATGATATGTTCTATGAGTTCATCTTCAAACCAACCTAAATGAGATGGTTGATCATGCCCCCAGTGTCTGAGACAAAGATTTCTATCATCATCGTACTTTGGTGCCTTTGATATCATGTAAATTTGGTTTTCCTTTGTGTGAGTGTCTTGATATTGGTTGTCTTGATCAAGTGTTTCTTGTGAATTGTTGTTTGCTACATCTCTTGAGCTAATTGCATGAATAGTGTAGTCGTATGAGACCTTTGTGTAGTTAGTTGTATTGTCTTGGGTACCTGAAGTGGTAGCTTTTCCCTTGTCATTCTTAACAAAAGGATCCTTAAAAATAGTAAGATTTGTGTTTGTTGAGGTTTTATCGGTATCAATTGTGATGTCCCCTTGGTCTATCATATCTTGGACCAAGTTTTTCAATTTGTAGAAACTTGCCGTTTTGTGACCTTTAGTCCTATGATAATCACAAAAATCATTATCATTCCACCATGTGGGTTTGAAGGAGCTGGTTCATACACTCTTACCTCAGGTAAAGTGATCATGTTTGTCTGTATTAACTTTTTGAGCCCTGACTCAATAGGTTCTCCTAGAGGTGTGTAATTTCTTCTTGGATCATTTACCTTGGGGTATCTTGTGTAGCATTTACATTTGCTGAGGTTGTGTTATTCCTTGTATGTGGATTAGATGACATACTTGTTCCCAAAGATAAAACGGGTTGAGTTTTGTTTATCGTCCTGGCTTCTACAATACCATCATTGGTCACATTTTTGTTTTTTGACCAAAAATTAGATTTGTCATTGTTGTTGGTATTGCCATACTTAATAAGACCTTGTTCTACTAGTCCCTTCTCACATTTGAGAGCTTTTTCCATGATTTGTTTGAATGTGGTTAAACATTGCATTTGTATCGGATATTTAATCTTAGGAATCAAATTTTCTGTAAACATATCCACTTGCTCTGTTTCTGGGATAACTGTCTTGCACCTCCTATAGAGATCCCTCCATCATTGTATGAAGGATGCAAATGTTTCATTCTCATATTGTTTAGCGACACACAAGTCCATCAAAGTAACCAGGATATCAATGTTGTGCGAGAAGTTTGCAATAAATTGTTTAGCTAATTCTCCCCATGATGTGATGGATGGTGGTAAATGTGAAAACCACTCTAAAGCCGGTCCTCCTAGACTTTTAGGAAATAGTCTCATTAGATAAGTATCTTCTGAGGCAACCTCTATACATGCCATAAAAAATTCTCTGATATGATCTCTAGGATCACCCTTCCCTTGATATCTATCAAATTTGGGCGTTTTAAAATTTTGTGGGAAAGGCGGCATGTATAATGTGTGATCAAATGGATAAGGATGTAAGTCCTGCATTGTGTAGCTTTTCTTGCTGTTACCAATTTGCATGGTCGTCATTTGTTGTTGTAAATTCTGTATTTGTTGTGTCAGAATATCTGTTTGTGTCAAAGGTATACCTTGTGTTTGTGTATGTCCCACAAAAGGATTCGTGGTTGTATAACTAGGAGGTTGATGGAAGGTACCAAGATTATAACCTTGTGTGTTGTATGTTCCACTAGGTACTGTGAAATAGCTGATATGCGAACCCATGTTTGGTTGAGTTGTACTTGTTGTATTGGCATGACCTAGATTTGCATTTTGATAACTATATGTGGATCCCATAGAATATGAAACTGGAGGTTGGGTTGCACTTGTTGCTTGCGTTTGAATAGGTGCTGAGACACTTGATATTATCGGTGTGCTCTGTGATGGTATACTAACATTGATCGCTGAGGATGACATACTTGTTTGAAAGTTTGCATTTGTGTTGACATTTGTTTGGATAGGTATGTTTTGAGGAAAACTAGAGGTTGTTGCTTGTATTTGTGTCAAGGGTGGTGTTTGACTGCTATCTTGACCTAAAGTTTTTCCCAATGGTAAAATATTTGTGACATCAAAATCCTCAGGTAGTTTTGCCCCATTTTGTATTAACAACGAAATATACTTGTCCCTATCGCTATGTATAAGTGCATCTAGGATCATGAGGACATGTGGGTCTTGCTGAGCGGACTCAATTTCTTTTTTTGTCAAATGCTGTTGTAATTAGTTTATGGTGGACATTGTCTGTGTACCTGAGTGTTGACCTGTTGACATGTCTAAAATCCAAGTAGGGTTTACAGACTGTGTGTTGTTCGGGTCCATTATTCCTTTTGCTTTCTGCGACCTTGTGACGGGCATCTAAAATTATATGAGGGTGTTTCTATGCAAGATGACGACTTAACCCTAGACTGTAGATGTAAATGCAAGGCTACACTAGAATCTCTATTGAGGATTTTGATGTGAGACCTTTTGAGCATTCCTATATTTCTCTAATGCAAGTCTTTCCATTTGTTGACGAAGTTGTTCAGCCTCAATCTCTCTATCAATTATATGAGAAATCCTAGACTCAATGTTTATCTTGTGTATGACTCCTATATATTGAGGTGCACTTCTTCTTAAATCCCAAGCTAAGTTAGCAAGACCATCAATGATTTCTCGTTGACTGCCGTTTGGAACTAAATTAGGTTGCTCGAAGGGGAGCAAACCATCACCTGGGAGACCCATGAAGGCACATGCTATGAACCTATAACTGACAATGGACTTAGACGTATATGAGGTCTAGATGAAGATGTATATGATAATGTAGGACTATGTAACTAATATGGATGATAATGCAAAAGACTTAGGACGATAATGAGGATGTGATTAGGACTATGCAAAAGACATAGGATGATAATGAGGATGTGATTAGGATTATGCAAAAGACGTAGGACAATAATGAGGACGTGATTGGGACTATGTAAAGGATGTAGGACGATAATGAGGACATGATTAGGACTATGCAAAAGATGTAGGATGGTAATGAGGACGTGATTTGGACTATGCAAAGGATGTAGGATCATAATGAGGACATGATTAGGACTATGCAAAGGACTATGTAAAAGATTGCCTAGGGTCACAAGTATGTAAGGACTTTTGAGTTTTGGTTTCAAAATGGACTTTGTTTTCTATAGCTTCATGTGTAGGGCAATACTTTGTAGTTTTCCAAATCTAAGAACAATTGCTGGTAGGTATGTATAGCTGACTGACTCAATTTTCATACAATCTCAGAAAATTCGGAGATACGTGGGAAAGGGCTTGAAATAGCCCAAGGGACTGACTAGATACTGGTCTAGCACATCGATACATAAAAAAGCACGAAATACAATCTTAGGCTTGATAGTGGAAACCATTTAAGTGAGGCCCTTACAATAAAATACCGAGACAAAATGAACAGATAGAGAACCTGGCAGCACTGGCTCCACTCCATGACACACACTTCTCGGGCATGCCAGTCTCTCTTACCCCAAAGATCCAAAGATCTTATAGACAAGGGATTCTTGTATCATAGTGTAAGGTACATGAAGGGTATCTATGGGGTATGATCCGCACTCCTGGAATCCCTGAATGTAGGGTTTTTTGGCAACTAAATTGGTTCTTAGTATTAGGTTTCGAGGGGTCCTGATCCAACGATGGATTCTTAGAGCAAGCCACTTAAGGCTTTAGTTGAACTTATCAGTGCAGGGAAGGCCCACACATATGTCAAATTCACTCAACACTCTAGCCGCCCGACCAGTATATTTATATAGGTTCACCAAAATGTCGTACATGTAAAATTCATCTTAAAAACAAGTAATCAATTAGAAGCAAAAAGGAAATCATGAATCCCTCATAACCAAAGAATTTAACAAATAAGACAATAGAATAACACAATCAAGCAAATAGGAATTAAAATAATCAAATGAAATCAAAACTCCCTATCCCAAGATCGCATATTGCTTCCATTGCTCTTCTCCTCTTCGTGGTATGATGGCTCTCAGATATTGCGCTGGTAACCTGCAAGTGACACAAAGATTCAAAGTTCGTGATTGTTGAAAATGGAGATTGGCTCAATTTATAGATTTTTGGAGAGGATTTATTGAAAGGTGGAACATATTGATCAAGAGATGGAACTTAGGTGAGCTCACATGAAAATTGATAGTTGAACTGCTGACTATAGGAGTGAAACTCAATAGATTGAATAGATTAATTGAGTTAACTGATTGAGAACAAGCTGATTGAAGGAAGAAAAAGAATGATTGGAGGAAATAAAGAAGATGACACAGAAAGCTTAATTTAGAAAAAGCTAATTGAAAGATGGAAATAGAAGTTGAAGAGATAAATGATTTAATTAATTAATTTAGCATGTGCTTGCATTTAGATTTAATCTTTGCATGAGATTTTAATTCAAATAATTGAATTTATTTAATTCAATTTAGCATTTGAATATATTTAGAACTTGACTTTGATTTTCAATTTGGTTTTTGAAATCATGCACATGTACTTGAATTTGGAAGAAATTAGAAGAATATGGAATTAAATGAAATTAGAATATGGGGATTTGGAAATGGAAGAATCAATTAGTTAATTAAATAATTTAAAGAAACTATTTAATTATGTAGAAATGGAATTTAACTAAATAATAAAGATTCTTTAATTTAATGGATTAAATCATAATTAATTAAATAATAAATATTTAATTAATTATAAAGAATATTTAATTTAATGGATTAAATCATAATTAATTAAATAATAAATATTTAACTAATATTTAGAAAAGGGTTGAATGATTAGATGATTAGAGAGAAATTGAGAATAATTAGTTTATTTATTTAAATAATGAAGTTTATTTAAATTGAGGAATTAACCATAATTAATTAAATAATAAATATTTAATTAATATTTAGGAAATGATTAAAATGATAAAATGATGATAGAATAGGAAAATAGAATAATTAATAAGATAATAAGGAAATATGAAATTAGAACAAAATAGAAGAAATAGAAGAATTATAAGAATAAGATTAATTAACGTAATTAAATAATTAAGGAATTATTTAATCAATTAGAGGAATAATTAGTACATGATCAATGAGATATTTTAAGGTGTCTACAGTAGGTACTGCACATAGGCTTAGACTCTTCTTTATCAACCCCTTATCTAGCATTTCTTGCACTTGTCTTGCTATTTCTTCATTTTGAGTAGGTGTCATTTTGTAAGCAACTTTGTTTGGCAAGGTAGCTCCGAGTATGAGGTCTATTTGATGATTCACATCTTTGTATGGGGTAAGGCATCTGGTATCTCATTCACCACAATGTCCTTATATAGGTCCAACAAGTTTTTCACTTCTTGAGGTACTATCGGCTTGGGTTCAGTCTTTGCCTCTTCTTTTGGTTTCACTATGATGGCATATCCTTGGTTCCCTTCATGCTTCAACTCTTTTAGGAACTCTTTCCCACTAAACAACATCATGCTTGAACCTACATATCTTTCTTCTCCTTGAACAACCAAAGGATCCATTTGGAACTTCTTTCCTTCCTTGGTGATAACATAAGAATTCTTCTCCCCATCACATGTATGGCTTTGACATCATATTGCCAAGGGCGTCTAAGAAACAAATGACATGCATCCATAGGTAATATATCACATAGTACTCTATCCTTATACTCTCCAATTTCAAAATCTATCCAAGCTTTCTCATCAACTAACACATGTTGTCCTTTACTCAACCATGATACCTTATAGGGATCGGTGTGTGGCAACCTTTTCAATTGATTTTGTCTACCATTTCAATTGCTACAATGTTCTCAGTAGACCCTGAATCCACTATGACCCTACAAATCTTACCATATGATCTGCAACTGGTCTTAAAGAATGTCTTTCTTTGAGTAGGTTCTTTGGCCTGCGGTACCTTCAGCAAGGTCCTCCTTAACATCAGGTTCCCTCCATCCAGAACTGGTCCAACTTTGCTGATTGGTGAGGTAACACTTTGATTATATTCTTCCTGCACTAACTAAGTTCTCCTTTCACCTACATAATAACTTGAAGTATTTTAAGGACACTGGTTCATTGTGTGGCCCACTTGATGACAATGAAAGCATTTACTGGTGAAGACTGTGGGTCCTCTTCCTTGTTTTCCAAATCTTCCTCTAAAGTTGTTTCTTCCTCTAGAGTTGCCTCTAAACTGACCATTCTTGCTGAAGTTATCCCCACTATGTTCAATTTGATTATTTTCTTCATTCTTTCCAGAGTTATGACCCCTTCCAAAGGTGCCTCTTCCTCTAAATCCTTTACCACCTCTACCTCTTTGATTGAACTCACTTTTCATCTTGATCTTGTCCTCTTCTCTCAAGGCCAACTGAAAACTCTTATGAACTGTCTCAGGTGCCATCATGCTAATTTCATCTTGAATGTTTTGTCTTAGGCCATTTAGGTATCTTGCTACCTTCTCCACTTCTTCCTCTTGTTTCCTTTCTCTTAGAGTTAGTTTGTTGAACTCCTCTGTGTAAGCACTCACATCCATTTATCTTTGTTTCAAACTCATCAACTTCTTGTGTATCTGCACCTCATAATCTAGAGGTAGGAATTGAGTTTTGATTAGGATCTTCATTCTCTCCCAAGAGTTGATATTATTTTTCCTGGTTTGTTCCCTTTCTTCTTGCATCATGTTCCACCATACTAAAGTTGATCCTTTCAACTTTGTCTTAGCCAAATTGACCCTCTTTTCTTCTGCAACCTCCTTGTATTCAAAATGATTGTTCAAAGCTTCTATCCAATCCAATGGCTCTTCTCCATTTAGGCTACCACTATAGACTGGTAAACCATCTAGGCTATCTTTGTTAAGTGATTTAAGAGCATCCAAGAAGATTTGATGATCTTTCTCCAACTCCTTCTTTTCTATCACCACTCGTATCACATCTGCATCTTCATAATTAGTTTCATCACCCCACTCTGTGATCTTGCCCTTACCTTTCTTGGAGTCTTGCTCCTGGGCTTCATTAAGCATGTCTTGGACCAACTTCCTAATGGCCTCTTGACTCATTGCCTTAGGTGGCATATTGTTGGCTTTTGATTCTACCTCTTGGTCTAACATACACCACTTTGTTCAATCAAGTGGCTCTAATACCAATCTGATGTAGAGAGGTTGCTCACTCCTTCAGGGTTTGCCTATTCTTGATGTCTCCCTAGGCTATCTCATGAACCTTCGAATGGTTCCCACTAACCCAACCTTCCAAAGGTTGTAGGGCTCACCTTTACTGACCTTCACAAGGTCCTATGACTAAGGTGATCACCCCTGGACTTGTGAGTGTCCAACACTCCTCAATTGAGACTCTCCAACCCAACACCTTCTCACACCTTCCCCATGAGCCGACCCCCCTCTACCTTAGGATCTTCATACACTCATTCCCAACTCACCTAGGGTTGATTTTATTTTGATTTTCAACCCTATCCCTTCAACTAGGTCTATGGAGATTACCGGTTTCAAGCTTAAGGACCAATTTGCTCTTTTAGGCCTACTAGGAGACCTAGTCCAATTAGCCCTACCGGTGAGGTATTTTGTAGTTATCTGCCAAAAGTCCTGCACACCGGTATGAAATATTTAGCTTTTTGGATACCCTTTTGGAAAATTCATACAATATCCTAGAATTGGTTCTGGGTTTGGTCTCTAACCCACCTAACCCTTTTTAGGCCTACTTTCCACCTTTTAAGCCTACAAACTAGGGTTTTTCTCAAATATCCTCACCAGTCCAAATGACCAAGAAATATAATGATTATCTCAAGTTTTTAAACCCATGAGGATGTCCAAATACAACTTGGTATCAATTCCATTCGTCGGATTTACCCATATGGGGCCAGCTGTCCATGTTCCCCATTGCTTGCCAACTCAATGTGCCAAGCCTAGGGTATGGTGGCAAAACTGGAGATCAGCCTTCCTTGACTTAAAAAAAATGAAAACATAATGTACAAAGCCTCCTAGAATTCCACAAGGTTTTAGTATGTGGTTCCACCATGGAATGCTAGGTTTGAGGCATGAAGTCTTCAAAACCCTTGTTTCAAGGTCTTTAGGACACGTCTGCAACAAAAATGCCAAAACTTGCAAACAAGAATAAAAAATCTCAAATCACCATGAAATGTAATTTAAGTCTCTGTTCTATCAATCAATTTTTTGATCTGGGCTTGGAAATCCATACAGACCGTACAATACCAAGGAAACTCAATTCAAATCACTGAAAACACAAAATTGAAGGCTAAATCTTGCTCTCCTTATTCCAATTCTTCAACCAACCTTCTCATTAGTTGTCCCAAGCCTTATATCAGCCTTGGGTTGGTTAAAAGTGTCTTTTAACTGAAAAAGACAACCAACTAGCTATTGGTGTTTGGAAAATGCAAAAGTTGCAAAGTTGCTACGAGATTGCAAATTTTTACAACTTTTACCTAATTGAGTAAATTTGGCCCAAATCAAACCTAGATCACTTCTAGAGGTCCAAATGACCTTAAAAACCATTAAATCACATCAAACAACCTATTCTAACATAAAACCAACTTATTCTACCAGGTACTCTACCTGGCACCCTTGAGAGCCCATAGGCCAACATTGGCCAGCTAGTGACTCCTAGGGTCCTTACAAACATCTGAGTACTTGTTCACTAACCTATTGAACTTATAACAAACCAAAATCTCATGATTCCTAACTCCTCAAACCTACACAATAAAATTTATTCAAGTGCTCCTGCACCAGGAATGCATACCTCCTGGCCTCCTTTAGTTTTGAGCTTGAAAGATAGCCCCTAGTTGAATATTGTGACTATTTTCACTTAGAGGAGTAGATTGAGCTTAATGAAGATGAATTTATTTAATGCTTTCTGATTTTGGAGTGTTGTTTTCAGATTCTAGAGTGGTTTTTTTGTGTGGTGTTGAACATGAAATTAATTCACAAGTCTCTGAGAGTTCAGTCGCTGTTTCTGGGTATTCTTCCTTTGTTTTCCTCTTGGTTAGGTGATCCATTTTGCTAATTTTTGTGGATCTTGGTGTTGATTTGGACTTTCTAGACAAAATAGCCCTTCTAGCCTGGTTGTACCATGTTGGAGGTTGCCTTGGGAAGTGTGCAATGATATGGGTTCATATTTGTAGCAATTTGTTGGCTTTGGCTTGGAACCTTCTCTTCAGAGATCATTCACACTTGATTTCAAGTCATTCAGAGGTGTGTGGGTAAAGTTATGAGCATTTAGGTGATTTCTCTCATTGCTGGTGTGTTATTTCAGTTAGCTATTCTTTATATCAGACCTAAATTATTTACTTGTTTGGTTACTTTCCATATGTTGGATAGCTCATATTTGTTAGAGGATCCTTTCCTAACATTTTCGTGTGATTAGATATCAATTTTCTATTGTAATCTACAAGCTAATGCTCTCATTGCAACGCTAAGATCAGTAATACTGATCAACCTTTTCTTATTGCATTTTTCATTTTGTATTTACCATTGTAGAAGTGGAAGAGGATGGCTTAGCCGCCTATCTATTACTTCAATTGGTTTTCAAATTCCTCCCGCTGAATAAGTGGTTAAGTGATTTTACTTTTGAGTATTATAATAATTGTCCTCTCACTGAATAAGTGGTTGAGTGATATCATTTTTTTAGTATTGCAATAGTTGTCCTCTTGCTGGAAAGTGGTAGAGTAATTTTTGATTTAAGTTGTTCTTTCCCGCTGAACAAGCAGAAGAGGCAAGCTTTCTAACCAACATTGTACTTCAGTTTGTCTTTGGAACTAACAATCCCCTATTCAATGTATGCTCTCACCTACCCATATTGGGCTCTTGGTGAACAGAAAGTGGAAGGGTTACTTTTCAGTAGCATTGTATTTCACTTTCCTAACCTTAACGGGTGCATTGTGGTGTTTAAAATTGAAAAAAAGAAGTAAAGGGGACATTTCATGCTACCAAATTTTTTGTTTTTCCATTTTTGATCATACATTTGGTATTGATGAAGACAACTTCATAACCTCTATTGCACATTTGACTAACACTCAACAAACTATGTCTCAAACCTTCTACATAATAAACATCATCAGTTTTATGTTTACCATCAATCGAGATACTTCCTATTCCACAAATCAATGCAGCTTCCTCTCCTGCAAATCTCACTGATCCACTATCATACCTCTTGAGATTGATAAACTTGTCTTTGTCTTCGATCATGTGATTTGAGCATCCAGAATCAATGATCCATGATCTTGGTTCAACTTTAGCATGCAATTCAATCTTCTCTTCCAGTCTTCCAGACCTATCCTAATTCTTCTCTTCTATAGCTAGGAATAAAGATTCTTCATTTGAGTCTTCAACATCTTCTTCTTCAGATGAATGTGCCTCCATGGAGCAAAAACTCTTTTTTCCTTTATCTCTATCATTTGTTCTTTTCTTAAAATCATGTCTTCTATATCTACTTTTATTTTCATCATCATTATATTTTCTCTAGTCTCCTTTATATATACATTTAGAAGCATAATGACCAATTATTCTAAAATTAAAGCATTTCAAGGGCAACTTACCTTTGTACTTTTTAGTTCCTCTCTTCAATCTTCTTATAAAATTCACTTCAATCTCATCGAGGTTCTCACTTATTTTTGGTTCACCTCTTGATATCCTGGAAATATTAAATGCAACTTCTCTTTGATAGGATTTTATATCCTCCATCTCTCCAATTCATAAGAAGACAATTTTTTTTTATTTGATCAATTGAGTAGTTATTCAGGTCATGACATTTTTCAATAACACACTTCTTCATTTTTTAGGGTTTGGTCAATGTAAATAGGATCTCTCCGATAACATCACTTTCTTCTAGAACTCCACCAATAGCTTGGATAGTCTTTGCGGTATTATTTACTCTATGTATGTAGCTCTCAACACTTTCATCATCAACCATTCTTAAACCTTCAAATTTATGCTTCAGGTTCAAAATTCTTGCTTGTTGGGTCTTTAGAACACCTTCATATGCATAATACAACTTGTTCCAGATTCCCTTAGCTTCTTTTATTTGTTTAACCTTGCCAAATAATTCATCACTAAGGAAGTTGATAAGTATTGTTCTATCTTTTGCATGTCTCCTGAGTCTCAATTTCACTCAGAGTCGATGGTCCATTTTGAGGTTGTTGATAACCTGTTTGAATAATCTCTCAGATTCCATTTTGCAATTCTTCCAAGTAAAAATCCATGTTTTCATTTCAATAAGTAAAATTTGCTCCATCAAGCTTTAACATGGAATTAGTTCCTACACCATTTCTAGATCTACCTCAAGTGGTTAAGCTTTCCAAAGAGGAACCAACACTCTAATACCAATTGTTGAACACCCCGTAGGGCTAAAAGGGGGGGTGAATTAGTTTGGAACTTCAAAATAGATTATTAATAAACAACATTAACTTACTTATCAATAACACATTAGTCATTAGCATATAAGCATAAACCATTAGCACATGAACACTGGATTTACATGGAAAAACCAAATAGGGAAAAACCACGGTGAGAATCTAACTCACAATATGAATAACAATGTTTATAACATTTTAGGCTTACTTCCAAGGAGAACCAACACCTAGAGGACTTACAGAACTAAGGAACACAACCTTAGGCAAGATACATAGAGGACTTGCACAACTAAAGGTAAATTCTTCAGGATAAAATACAAACTGTTGCCGAAGGATTCACTGTTAATCACCAATGAATGAAATAGCTGAATTGAAATTGAGAAGGATTCTCCTAAACATGAAATTGTCCTTAAAAAGCTGTATCAAGTGACCAACATCATGGAAAACATCTCTGATAATCTTCACCATCATAACACACTACCTTGCATAATATATCACCTCCAAAGCTCTTCTCAAATTGACTTTCGCACAACCAAAAGCACAAATCTAATTGCAAGTGATTCACATACACTTCTCACACAACTCACTTCTCATCAAACCGTAATTCATCCATCCACACATCTTAAATATGAGATACAACATTGAAACCCTAATTAAGGGTTAGCCAAAACAAAATAAGCAATAAAATAAGCCACCCAGACCTAAAATACTAAAATTGGTCCACTCTAGGAGAAAGAGGAAACCAAAACATATTATAATACATCCTTTCGTGATTGATCCAATAATCCACACATGCTAACACATATTCCAAATCCATTACCAAACGTAACGTGTATAAATAACAATCAGTTGGCCACACAACCTTTTTCGATACAAAATACTCAATGTGAATCTCTATACGCCATGGTGAGACCTAAAACAACATCTCTACACATCATCCAACACATATTTGGACCAAAATAATATGATCCACTAAATTGCAACACAATCAACAACATATATGAAGGGAACCAAAAGATTTCCGAGCCATCTTGAATACAAGATGACACAACCAACGCCAAAAACATAATTCCGCAACAACCAATCTAGCAAATCCAGATCAACATCCATCTTGATAACCAGGTTTGACATCAATGTCAATCATACAATCTCATGCTTCCAACAATCTCCAACACACATATCATGCATCTTTTTATCAATAGTTCACATGTCTCATACGTGCTTATACATTTTGCATACAAGACTACCAACATTAGAAATAGGCCCCACCTTTATAAAATTAAAATTTTTATTCATGCTAAAAAATATGGTTTCAATATTTCAAAACCCTTCGCCATTGTATCATAAGGTGATATTATGTTTGAGTCACTAAATCTAGATTTACACTTGCCCATGTGTTTTCTAGAAATAATTTCTTTAAAACATATACATATAAAGATAAATTAAAGACATACCTATACATACATAGATTTTTTTTAAGACATATTATTTTGAGTGCGAACCCAAGGGAAGTACCATGACCCCCCATGGGGGTGTAGCCCATGGGTTGCAACCCATAGTAGCTATGCTTATATTATCACTGGAAATTCCATCATTGCAACAACATATTGTGAATGATATCAAGGTGTGAGATTTTGCAAATGAGAGAAAACCTTTAAATAAGGGAAATGAAAACTTGCAAGGGGGTCCCAAAAAAATATCTATTGTATCAACTCATAAATGTATGTATAGATGTTGGGGTTTGAAAAATGCTAAAAGGGAGTAGGAAAATATCCATGGCTAGCTTCTACTTGAACATGTTTAACACAACATACAAATATGGCAGATAACAAATATTCATTCTAACACATAGGTAAATAACCTTCACGTAGAGTGCAAGAAATGAGAAAAGGTGAAAATAATTCTTTATTCATTTAGAGGCATGAAGCTTATTACAATTTTAGAGTTGAAAAATCGCATGTACCTATAGAGAATAAACAGGAAGTACCCTTACAAGTGAGGCTTAACATCCTTTATCTCTCTCAGTAAGAAACACCAATAGTAGAGAAACATGGCAAGTCGAGATGAAAACCTGATGCAGGAGCATCCCCAGTCTATGAGCAATCTTGCATCAACCAAAAATATTTTCTTTTAGTTCTATTCTTGTTCAATTAGTGTTTTAGTTTTTGTTTTCTTTCAGTGTGTTTCGATAGCTGGTTCTTTTTCGTTGCGGATTAGATTTTTGGTTTTTCGGGCTTGCTTTTTTCATCATTCTAGATTATTAATTCATTTGGATTCTTTTCCGTTGAGTTATCGCTTCCAGTTTGGTTGTTCTTGGGTCCCGGAGCAGTTTTTGACCTTGATGGCTAGTTCTTCTCATGTGGAGCGATTTCTTGGCTTGTAGATCTATTTGGATGCCTTGCTCGATGTCCTTGAGTCCTTAGTTGACCTTCTATTTAGTCCGCGCTTCTTGGTTGTTCTTTTCCAGAGGATTTTTCTTTCATTCTTGGGGCCAACCTATTTGCATGTTTCATTTTCCTTTCTTGGTAAATGTAATCTATTGTGGCTGACCCGAATGTGTTTTGGAGGGTATATATATTGTTATATGTGATCCTTGGGGGGGCAGTTTGAAGGTTATGAAGATCTAGTGTCTAGAATTGTAATTCAGATGCCTCTTGGAGGTCTGGATGGATTGTAATCTGACATGTAGTCTGAAACTGGGTATATTAGCCTACATGTAACCGAATGATTACTGGATATTTTGTGATGATAATATGATGATGTGGATATCTGATTTTGCATTTTATCTATGTTTTGTTGTTGCTTCCATTGTGTTACTCTTGTTGCATGATCTAGTTTGTTCTCTTTGAGGACCCACCAGACCATGGCTACATCAAGTGGTATCGATGTTGGTTGCGAACCTTGAGGCATTCCTTTGGGTAAACAGATCACCAAGTGGAGGCAGGCTCCGAGTGTGTTCGATAAATCTCCGAGTGCGAGGCAATCAAAACTAGTAGTCAGATTGTCAAGTTGAGGCAGTTGCACAAGAGAAAAGGAGGAGATGTTGCCTAGAAGGATGTGTTGGCATTGTATTGTCATTGATATCAACCAGTATGCAAGATGTTGTTGTTGGCACCAAAGATTGTTGGCATGTTGATGTCAATTAGTATGGGATGTCAATCGGTATGCAAGTTGACATTACCGATATGTACATTGTTGGCATGTTGATGTCAACTAGTAAGTATGTCAATCGGTAAGCAAGCAAACCCAGTAAGTGTGGTCCGAGATAGCATGTCCTAAAGGACGGAACAAAGAAGTGCATGATATGAAGGTTAACCGGTTAGTGTATACCGGTAGCATGTTTGGTCAGTCAACAAGTTTGAATCGACACAATCAAGTGAGTTGGATGTTGACAAAGATGTCATGTGGACTCCAGGCAGAGAACATGAAGTGGTAGGTGAATGGTGCGTCGACAAGGTAGTTGCCGACTAGGTATTAATTGTCGACTGTGAAAAATCATAGATTAGTTGCAGAGGATTGTGGCTCAAATCAGATCGAAGGGCAGGGATTTTACTCTTTGACATTATGATTGAAGCGCTATATCTAATCGTCTTGTTGATCTGGAGAAAGAAATAGTTGAATCATTTATTGTGATCGACAAATCAAGACTGATGAACAGAGTCCAATTTGCTAAATATTGTAAATATTTATAGGAAGAATAAAAAAGGACAGAGCCCTTTTGCTGACCTGTTGTAGGTTGTTGATTCAAGAAGATGAGATCCTATTTGATACGGATTGTGGTTGGTGAAGAAAACCCCAAGCACGTGAAGTTTGAGTTTTTGATTTGGCGGGCAAGCCTGTGTATAAATATGCAGATCTAAGACTTAAGCTTTGTGAAGAAAAGAGAGAGGATGTTGGATGATTGATGAGAAAGTGTGATTTTTTCAGGTGAGAGTTGATCAATCTGAGTGTTGATAGAAAAATATTGAAGTGACTGAGTGTTAGTCGAAGAACCGGTAAGAAGGGTTTAAGGTAACCAGTAGACAATTACAGAGTGTAACAATTCATCTAACCGACAGTGTCTGAACTGGTAAGATAGCATTAGAGAGTTAAGGAGAGAAAACAAAGTATGAGAGGAGATCCAGAAAAACAAAAAACTAAGTTAAAAAGATTCAGACGGAGTGAATAGAGAACCGATAGAGAAGAGAAGCAGTGTGACATAAAAGAATTTAACTAATAGAGATAATTGTTTGCAGGGGTTACAAAACTCATTTGTAACAAGTGTTTATCATTGTATTGTTTTATATCTCATATTATTTCACTGAGTGGGTGCTCGGTGCAGGGGTTGGTACTCCTTGAGTTGGTTCTCAAAATAGGTTAGGGGTTGGTGCTCCATTGGGTAGGTGCCCATAAATTGATAGGGGTTGGTGCTGCTTAGGTTGGTGCCCTAAACTTTGTAAACCTGTTATTTCATTGTGAGGCTGGATTGGAGCAGTAGAACTCCAACAACATTTCGTACCGAGGTTTTTCCCAAATTGGGTTTTCCTCGTATATCCGATGTTATGTGATGTGCTCTTGTGTGTAGTTGCTTGATGGTGTTTTCATTATCCTGTTGGTTGCACATTTTTTTTGAAATTGTTTATAATCACTAATTCATCCTCCTCTCAGTGATATCTTGTGTTCTACAATTGGTATTAGAGCCTTGGGTTCTCAGTTGATCAAAGCTTTCTCTAGCTTGTGTAGATTTTGGTTTAAGAACACAATGGCAAAGAATGAATCCTCCTCCACCAAAGCTCCCATGTTTGATTGTACCAACTATGCCTTCTGGAGCAGAAGAATGGAAACCTATTTGTCCTCCCTAGGTTTTGATGTTTGAATGTCTATGAAGAATGGGTATATTGTCCCTAATGCTCCTCCTATAGATACAGATGCTAAGAAGGAGTATGAAAACAATACCAAGGCCAAGCATGCTATTCTCAGTGGTTTGTTTGATAATGAGTTTGTTAAGGTTATGCACTGCTCATCCGCCAAGGAAACTTGAGATAAGTTGAAAAAATTGTTTGAAGGAGATGTCAAGGTCAAGGAGGCTAAACTACAAACACTAAGAGGTCATCTTGAAGGCTTGAAGATGAAAGATGAAGAGAAGATTGTTGATTATTTTTAAAGAATTGATGAAATGGTGAATACTATTAGAGGACTTGGAGAGGATATAGTTGATGAAGTCATTGTCAAAAAGGCACTTAGATCTCTCACATCTAAGTATGATACAAAGGTCTCTGCAATAGAAGAACCCAAGGATCTGATAAACTTTTCAATGGATGAGTTATTTGGGTCCATAACCACTTATGAGATGAGAAAAACCGGTGAAGGAACTTCAAAGAAAGAGTATGCTTTTAACTCCATCAAAAAGGGTAAGGAAGAAATTACTCATGGAGAATCTAGTGAAGACTCGGATATAGTGGTAGAAAAATTTGTAAGGAAGCTTAAATGAGGATCTGGTAAGTACAAAGGAAAATTACCTCTCAAATGTTTTAACTGTGGTAAAATAGGACACTTTGCTTCAAAATGTCCCTATGGTGAGAATGTTGGAGAGGAGCAAGAAAGCACCAACAGACCTTTGGGTATGGATAAAAAGAAGAAAGACTACCAACAAGAAAGAAGAATCTATCAGAAGTAGAACAGCCTACCTTTGAAGATGATGCCACAAATGAAGAAAGTGCCTTTGAAAATGACTGTTGTGAGGATGAAAGAGAAACCAATCTTTTTATGGTACTAGATGAATCGGTTGATGAAGATAATGAAGATGAAGATATTAAAGATAAAGTGGACTTGGAAGGTGAGCTCATAATCTCTCTTGAGGAGTTGAGTAAAACAAGAAGGGAACTCAAAAAGGTTAAGTGTGTTGCTACAAAAGAACAAGATCATTTGAAGCAATCATTTGAGGAGACCAAGAAAACAATTTCTGATCTGAAACTCCAATTGGAAGAAGTTAAAAGGATATGTGAAGTTACATCCTCTGATTTGATAAAGAAGGAGAAGGAGCATGAGAATCTAGAAGAACAAATTTTAAGGCTCAGAAAGGAGCTTGAAAAGAGAAAGAATGAATTGAAGACGAGAAGCAAATATGAGAGAAACACTGAAGCCTTGGACAAGCTGTTGAGTAATCAGAAGCACTCAAAAGATATCAGAGGTATAGGTTTTGAAGAAGGATAGAGTTCCTATAGTAAAGAAACATTAGGAAAGGAGATACAATTTACTTCTTCAAGTAAAAGTAAAGAAAAACAAATCTTTACTGTCAGCAAAGCTGCCGAGAAAAAGACCTATGTTGAAGCCACGAGAAATCATCTTGTGAGATGGAATGCTAAAACCTTGAACCAGAAGGCTCACTCATTGTACCAGAATGCAGATCCTAAGGGCAAGCCCAAGGTTGATAATGAAGGGTTCACTAGAGACAATGATGTGAGAAGAAGGCACCCAGTGAGACAAAGGTTTGTCGGTCCCAAGAGACAAGATTGGTATGTACCCAAATTCCATGGTTACTATTACTGGTGTAATAAGTTTGGACATAGAATTGTTGAGTGTAGTTTGGTGCGTAAGCCCCCTCCTAGTTTTGAAAGTAGAAATTTGTTTTCTACACTCTGGGAGATGAATGTTATTTGTTATCATTGTAATGAGTTTGGTCATAGGAGTTATGATTGTAGGAGAGGTCAGTCGGTATCCTACAATAGTTTTTGAAGTTCATCTTTCGATGTCAATGTGAAATGCTATCATTGTCAAAATGTTGGCCACATTGCAAACTCGGGACATCTAAGCAAAAGAATTTAGTACCGGATCAAAGACTAAAATCAAAATGGAGTAGAAAATCGTAGCAGACAAGATGAAGGAAGCCAACCCGGTTCGGGTTGAGAAGGATAAGAATAAAGAAGAATCAAGTTTGATTGTACAGACCACCCTACATGCAGAAAAAATAAATTTATGGGTTGTAGACAGTGGTTGTTCCACTCACATGACCGGAGACAAAAATAAGTTCATCAAGTTTGATGATTGGAATGGAGGTTCGGTGAGGTTTGGAGACAACTCTTCCATCAAGATAAAAGGAAAAGGAACCCTGAACATAGATGGAAAATTAAAAGAACATGATGTATACTATATGGAAGGCCTAAAACATAATTTTTTGAGTGTGAGTCAGATGTGTGATAAAGGATACAAATTCACATTTAACTCTACCAATTGTCAGATAAGAAAGGAGAGTACCAGACTGATTGTTGCAAAAGGTAAAAGAATAGATGGAAATGTGTACAATCTAAAGGAATTCTTTGAGTCCCAATGCATGATGGGACAAGTAGATGAGAGATGGCTATGGCACAGAATATTAGACCACATAAACTTTGATAATCTAGTTAAGGTGAGAAAGAAAGGCTATGTGAGACATATACCACCGATCGTCAAACCGGAAAGCACCTTTTGTGATGAATGTCTAAGAGGTAAGTAGACTAAGGTAACTTTTAAGACCAAAGAACATAATACATCAAGGCCCTTAGAACTTGTGCATATAGATTTGTGTGGTCCAACCAGAACAAGGTCTTTAGCCAGCTAGAGATACTTCATGCAGTTCATTGATGATTTCTCAAGAATGAAATGGGTCACTTTTCTACATGATAAATTACAAGCACATGAGAGGTTCAATATATTTTGGAAGATGGTTGAGAAGGAAAGTGGATGCAAGCTGAAGTGTCTGAGATCTGACTGGGGTGGTGAGTTCACATCAAATGAGTTTGTAGGCTATTGTGAGAGACATGGAATCAGAAGACAATATTAAGCCCCAAGAACACCACAACAAAATGGTGTTGTAAAAAGGGAAAACCAGACTGTCAAGGAGATGGAAAGAACTATGTTGAATGAAGCAAATATATCAGATATGTACTAGAAGGAAGAAGTTCATACTGTTGTATATACACTAAATTGGGTTCAATTGAGAACAAATAGCAGAATGACACCTTATGAACTGTGCTATGATCAGAAGCCATCAGTTAAATATTTCAGTGATTGGGAGTAAATGCATCATCAAGAGAGATGAAGATAGTTTAGGTGGTTTTGATTATAAGAGTGATGAAGGTATTTTCTTGGGTTACTCTACTCATAGAAAAGCTTACAAATGCTACAATAAAAGACTGAGAAGAGTTGTTGAAAGTGTGCATGTTAGATTTGTTGAAGATTTGCATAAAGATAGACAAGCACAAGTAAATTGGTATGATGATTCATGTCATGAAGATGAAGTTCAGTCATAAAACGAACCAAAAGAAGCAACCAACAAGACCCCTAATAGATATGTGCAGAAAAATCACCCAGAAGAGTAGATTATAGGTAATAAGAATGATGGTGTACAAACAAGAAGAAGACTTTCCCGGAACAATGAGAAAATAAACTTTTGCCTCATGACGGAAATGGAACCCAAAATGTTTAATGAGGCCAGCAAAAGTGAGAAATGGATGGATGCAATGGAAGAAGAGCTGCAAGAAATTGAAAAGAATAAGACTTGGGAATTAGTTCCTAGACCAACGGATAAAAATGTCATTGGTACTAGATGGGTCTACCAAAACAAGATGAATGAAGAAGGTAATATTGCCAAGCATAAAGCAAGGTTAGTGTGCAAAGGGTTTTCTCAAGTAGAAGGAATTGATTTTGAAGAAACATTTGCATTGGTTGCAAGACTTGAGGCTATTAGAATTTTATTAGCATTCTCTGCCTTCAAAGGATACAAGGTATATCAAATGGATGTTAAGTCTGCCTTCTTGAATGGTAAGTTGGAAGAATAAGTCTACATAGAACAACCAGAAGGCTTTCTGCTGCATGATGATGAAACTTTTGTGTACCAATTGAAGAAAGCATTGTATGGTTTAAAGCAGGCTCCAAGAGTGTGGTATTCAAGATTGGATAAATATCTTAAGAAGCAAGGTTTCAGAAAGGGAAGTGCAGATAGCAATCTGTACATCAAAGCAAATGGAAATCACTTGATTATTGTTGTTGTATATGTGGATGATATAATATTTGGAGGCAACAAGGATATCTTGTGTAAAGAGTTTGTTGATCAGATGCAATTAGAGTTTGAGATGTCAATGCTTGGAGAGCTGTCGTATTTTCTTGGTTTGCAGATTTCATAGTAAGATAAAGGAATAATTATGTCAAATCAAGTATATCAGAGATATGTTGAAGAACTTTTAGATGGAAGATAGCAATCTGGTAAGTACCCCCATGGTGACCGGGTGCAAGTTGAGCAAGGTTGATGAGTCACCGGAAGTGGATCAGACCCTATATAGATCCATGATTGGTAGTCTGTTATACCTTACTACCTCAAGATTTGATATAGTGTAGGAATTATGTATGGTGGCAAGATTTCAAGATACACCTAAATAGTCACATGAGAATGCAGTCAGAAGAATCTTTAGGTACCTACAAGGAACACTTAATTATGGCTTATGGTATCCAAAGAAAGGAGATTTCACTTTACAGGCCTATACTAATAGTGATTAGGTAGGCTGCATTGATGACCAGAAAAGAAAAAGTAGTGGCACATTATTTTTAGGTGACAGATTAGTTTCATGGCATAGCAAGAAGCAAGATTCAGTCTCCTTATCTATTGTTGAGGCTGAATAAATTGTTGCTGCTACATGTTGTTCTTAGGTGTTATGGATGGAGCATACCCTCAAGGACATTTAGATACAAATATCTGACCCTATTTCAATCTGGTGTGATAAATCAAGTGCAATCAACATTTCAAAGAATCTAGTTATGCACTCAAGAACAAAGCACATTGCCATCAAATACCATTTTCTCAGGGAGAAGGTTGCAGAGCAAGAACTAAAGGTAGAATGTGTTCCTACAATTTAACAAGTTGCTGATATCTTCACAAAACCTCTATCGACAAACACATTTGAGTATCTAAGACACAAGATAGGAGTTTTCTCACCCGCTTTACACACTTAAATGTGTATGGAGATCTGTGGTTCAGGGGGAGTTCACAACCATACATTTTTGACTCTTGTACCATATGTTGGACACAGGGGGAGATCAAATGTTTGAAGCTTTAGGAAGTTGTCTATTCAATTTGTTTTTCCACCAAAGTCGCCATCAACTTGACCGGGAGAGTAACTTCACAGGGGGAGAACTTGATCATCAATCCTTGTTTGTGACTTTTATAGTTATCTATTCAACTTGTCTATCTACAAAATTCACAATTGGCTTGTCGGGAGAAAGGGTAGAGTGGTCTGGCCTACTAGTAATTGATGTCTGAGCCCGTTGTCATTATTATCAAAGTGGGAGTTAGCGCATGTTGTGAGCCCGGATCATGGAGAAAGAGCTCAGATTGTGTAGAAAATGTTTGTGTTGACATCAATGCCAAAGGGGGAGATTGTTGGCATTGTATTGTCATTGATGTCAACCAGTAAGTATGTGAACTGATATGCAAGATGTTGTTGTCGGCATTGGAGATTGTTGGCATGTTGATGTCAACCGGTAAGTCTGTCAACCAGTAAGCAAGCAAACCTAGTAAGTGCGGTCTGAGATAGCATGTCCTGACCAATAGAATAGAGAAGTGCATGATATTGATGAATAATGATGAACAACAAATACCCTAGCTGGTACTGAGAGGGCCGAGGGGGGGTAAATCAGTACATACAAAAACTTCTCCGCAACTTATCAAGTTAAAACAATGCTAACTAGTTGTCTTCATTACTGAACTTAACCATGGCAATACTGGTTAAACACAGTAAGACTTCTGAAAACATAAACCAGTAAAACTGAACACTTCAAATACATTCTATACTTGATAACGACTTCACCCATAAACATATGCATGTGGTATATCAGCAACACAGTAAAACTTTAGACAACATAAACCAGTAAAACTGAACACTTCAAATACATTCAATACTTGATAACTAATTCACCCATAAACATATGCATGTGGTATATCAACAATACCATAACCATTAGCTCTGCATGCATAATCACTCAAACAAAGAATACTTAACCATCACATGAAAAATACACAACTCATGACACACAAATTTTTCACGTGGAAACCCAAATGGGAAAAACCACGGTGGGGATGAATACCCACAAGCTTGTTTTGAACTCTTTTGAAGCTCGCTCTATTAGGAGCCTAGTTTGGTTAAAGACTTTACAATAAGGTTTTGCTAGGAACTGATTGATAACTCAATGATGAACCACTAGTACCAAATTGGTACTGAGAGGGGGGGTGAATCAGTACAAACACAAATACAGTCGAAAACTGGTTTGATAACAAATACTCTAAACGACTGATAAACAGAGATATCGGTAAAATAGAGTACAACCGGTAACATCTAGTATAGCTCAATCAGTCATGAACCGGTCACTCAATAAGCTTTTCTCTTAGCTCAATACCACATTATCATTATATTCTCATCCATAAACTAGTAAACTTAACCATCAAATCTTCACAACAGTGAGTTCAATATGTTTTATAGATAGGCATAAAACATAGAACCTTCATGTGCATAACAAATAAAATAGAGCATCACAAGACAAAAGCATTACACATGAAACACATATTTTTCACGTGGAAACCCAACTGGGAAAAACCATGGTGGGGATGAATACCCACAAGCTATTTTTGAACTCTTTAGAAGTCCGCTCTGTTAGGAGCCTTGTCCGGTTAAGGACATTACAATAGGTTCTGGTAGGAACTGATCCTGTTAAGGATCACCCGGTTAAGGGATACCCAGTTAAGGGTTAAACCTGGTAGGGTTACCTTGTTAGAGGATTTTAAGAACTCAATAGCTGAAAGGATCTCCTAAGCTTCTCTAGCTTCTCAGAACTCATTAGCCTCGAGTTACCCGGTTAAGGGATTTGAAACAAGCCGGTTAAGACCACCCGATTTAAGGGATTTTGAATCAAGCCAGTTAAGGCTACCCTGTTAGGGGATTTTACAACTATTGAAGTGGTTAGAGATCAACAGGTATTATAATGATCTGTTAACAACACTTAATGCTAATGCAGATCCATTTAGGCTCCTCTTTTCCTTCTGCACATTCTCTTTGTAGGTATCTCTTCTCTCCTTTGGTATGGCAAGAATCACGTATCACTTTCCTTGGATACACACTCACAACTTTTGCCAACAACCTCAGACAAAAACCCAACATCGACCTTATAGGAAACATACAGGTCGGTAGCAAAAACCCTAAACCCTAGTCTAGTTAGGTTAAGCAATTCAAATGGTTCAATCCTGACCGTTGACTCATACTACATTAAATGCAACAATCTTGAATCGATCTCAAGACATTCTCCATCGTCCATTATCCACCGTTTTCATGGCGGCTGATAACCCTTCACGCGTTATCACCATTTGATAGACTTTGCACATTCCCGAGGTAGATAGGAATAGTCATCTTCATGCAAGATCCTTCACGCACACAGAGCTTATGTGGCAACATGATCTGTCCTCCATCATACTGCTAAGTCACCATACAAAGATCACTGATTGAAACACACAGACTTGAAGTACTCCAACCGGAAACCCCGAAGTGGAAGCTGCCTACCAACCGGTAGTCATACAGTGCTTCCATGTGCCGGTTCCCATACCTACATGCTGGTTCACTTTGAACAAATATGCCAGTTCACTTTGGCATATAAACCGGTTCACACATATGCCGGTTCCTCTCTCTTCACTTATCACATGTGCCGGTTCACACTATGTCTCATATTGACATCAATGACAACATACAATATCATTATGTCTTCATGCTAGTTCACCTAATGCCAACAATCTCCCCCTTTGGCATTGATGGCAATATACAAAAGATATCTTCTCTGCTTCACATCTTCTCCCCATTTGCTGTAGATATCTTTTTGCTTCACTCTCACTCCTTCTCCCCCTTTGACAACAATGCCAAAGTGGAGGTACAATCATCACTATTTCATCATGTTGCTCCCCCCGAGGAGTAGCATTCATAAACACACCAATCAACAAAAGATTTGTCTTTTCAATACCTGACTGATGTGGAACAATCACTTTTAGTTCACCTCCTGAAGGGGCAATACCCCTAATTCACCTCTCAAATGCACAAATGTTGTCTTTGGGAGAGACTTGGTGAATATGTCTGCTAACTGCTCCTTACTGGACACAAGCTCTAGTGCAATCTCTTTATTCTGAACCTTTTCCCTCAAGAAATGATACTTAAGCTCAAAATGCTTGGTTCTAAAATGTAAAACCAGATTCTTTGATATATTGATAGCACTTGTGTTATCATAGAATATTCTTACCGATTCAAATACAAGGATCTTGAAGCCTTCCAGTACATGCTTCATCCAGATTGTCTGAGTGCAGTTCATGAAAGCTGTAACATACTCTGCTTCCGCTGTAGACTGAGAGATGCAACTCTGCTTTTTACTCATCCATGAGACCAGTCTACCATTGAGAAATAATGCACCACCGGTTGTGCTCTTCTGGTCATCCACATTACCGGCCCAATCAGCATCTGTGAATACTTTCATATTGAAATTATTGTTGTAAGGGTACCATAATCCATAGTCAATTGTTCCCTTCAGATACCTAAGAATCCGCTTGACTACACTCAAGTGAGATTCTCTTGGACTCTTCTGGAACCTTGCAGTGATGCCAACTGCATGTACAATATCCGGTCTGCTATGCACTACATAATGCAACTTACCAATCATTGACCGGTATTCCTTGTCATCAACCAGTGCGGAATCATCCTCCTTTGTCAATTTGCAACCGGTCACCATTGGTGTACCAACCGGTTTTCTATCTTCCATGCCAAAAGACTTCAACACCTCTTTGACATATTTGGACTGAGTGATGAAGATTCCATCATTCATCTGTTGGATCTGCAGTCCAATGAAGAACTTAATCTCCCCTATGAGTGACATCTCAAACTCTTTCTTCATTTCATCAACAAACTCATGACTCATCTTGTCATCTCCTCCAAAGATAATGTCATCAACAAAAACTTCATAGATCAGGATCTGATCTTCTTCAGACTTCAAGTAGATATTGTTATCTTCACTTGTTCTCTCAAATCCAATCTTCTCAATATGGGAATGTAGGCACTCATACCATGCCCTAGGTGCTTGCTTTAGACCATATAATGCTTTATGTAGCCTACATACCATGTCATTGTCTTCAGATAGGGTAAACCCATCTGGTTACTCAATATACACCTCCTCTTCAAGTACACCATTTAGGAATGCAGATTTTACATCCATTTGATATACCTTGAATCTCTTAAAAGCTGCATATGCAAGAAGCATATGAACTCCTTCCAATCTGGCTACAGGAGCAAACGTTTTCCCATAGTCTTCACCTTCTTCTTGAGCATATCCTTGGCATACCAGTCTGGCTTTATTCCTAATCACTGTGCCATCCTCATTTAACTTATTTCTGAACACCCATTTGGTGCCAATGACATTTTTATGTTCTGGTCTGGGTACCAAGGACCATGTACTATTTTTCTCTATCTGGTCAAGTTCTTCTTCCATTGCCTTGATCCAGTCTTCATCTTTATGAGCCTCTTTGAATGACTTAGGCTCAAATTCAGAGATCATACATGAGTTTTCTTTGATCTTTCTTCTGGTAAGGATTCCTGCATCCTTATCACTTATGATCTGCTTAGGATCATGATTCAACTTGACATACCGAGGAATGGTCTTAACTGGTTCTTCTTGCTTTTCTTCTTCATCCTCATCTTCGTCAGTATCAGCATTCATCGGTTTAGGAACACTGTTACTGGTACTAGGTTGACTGACAACCAGTTCCCAAAAGGTTGCAACCAGTTCATTTACAACTTGCTCACTGCCGATTTCCTTAGTCTTCTCAGAGGATTCATCAACTCTTACATTGATGCTTTCCATAATTCTCTGAGTCCTATTGTTGTAGCACTTGAACGCTTTACTCTTGGTGGAATATCCTAGAAATATTCCTTCATCACATTTAGCTTCAAATTTGCCCTAATGTTCACTCCTCTTGATGTAACATTTGCTACCAAATACCTTAAAGTAGTTAACCACAGGTGTCTTACCGGTCCAATACTCATAAGGAGTTTTGTCCTTACCCTTTTTGATGAGTACCCGGTTCATAGTGTAGACTGCAGTGCTCACCGCTTCTCTCCAAAAGGTGTGAGAAACCTTTCCTTGGATCAACATAGTTCTAGCTGCTTCAACCATAGTCCGGTTATTCCTCTCTGCTAGACCATTTTTTTGTGGAGTTCGGGGGGCAGACAGCTGTCTCTTGATGCCAAATTCTTCACAGTACTTGTTGAATTCACTGGAAGTGAATTCCCCACCTTGATAAGCTCTGAGACACTTGATCCTTTTACCGCTTTCCTTCTCCACTAATGCTCTGAAAGCTTTGAATTTCCCAAAAGCTTTATACTTTTCTTTCAAGAATGTGACCGACATCATTCTTGAGCAGTCATCAGTGAGAATCATGAAGTACCTATCACCCTGCACACTTCTAGTTTTCATAGGGCCACATAAATTAGTATGCACAAGATCAAGCAAGTTGTCAGCAGTGAAAGATTTACCTTTAAAGGTTGAGGAAGAAATTTTCCCCAATTGACATTCTCTACACAAGGTATTATCTAGTTTTGTCAGCACCGACAACCCTCTAACTGCCTTGATCTTACTAGCCTTTACAATGTTATCAAAGTTCACATGGCAGAATCTCCTATGCCATATCCAACTATCATCAATCTTAGCGATAAGACATGTACTTATATTCGCCTTTAGATGAAATAGGTTACCTTTAGTCTGCATGCCGGTGGCTACCAATTTACCATCTTCACCTTTGATTCTGCAAACTCCAATCTTGAATTGCAAAGTGCGGCCACTGTCATTTAACTGGGCAACACTTAGAAGGTTGTGTCTGAGACCATCAACCCAATACACATTGTCAGCACTACTCTTTCCATTCAAGGAGATGGACCCTCTACCTTTGACCATGCATGGTGCATCATTTCCAAAGCGAACCACACCACCATCATACTCTTCTAAGGATAGAAACTTGCTCCGATCACCAGTCATATGGTGAGAACAGACACTGTCAATGATCCACTCATTGGAATCATCAAACCGGGAGACAAGAGCCTTCTTGTCTGCCACATCTTCTTTTACAGCAACGAACACAATGTCTTCATTCTCTTCATCTTCTGATTCCTCATCTGTGACACCTTCATCAACTACCACAAAACAATTTCTCCGGTTTCCTCCTTTGAATTTATTGAACCTTTCCGGTTTGTCCTTGTTGTCACTAATAGGACAGTTCATAGCAATATGTCCTATCCGGTTATAGGAGAAACATTTCAAAGGAAGCTTACCTTTGTATTTACCAGTCCCTTTTGAAAATCTCCTGGCAAGAAGAGCTTCAAATTCCATTAGAAACTCTTCATCCTTCATTTCTCTGTTCTGATTGGGTTCCCCACTAGTGCTAGCCTCTTTTCCTTTTCTAGATGGTATAGCAGAAGCTTTAAAAGCTAATTCTGACTTTTGAACACTACCATCAAAGCTATTCAGCTCACAGGCTATCAACTTGGCTATGATGGAGTCCAAGGATGCCTTAGACTTGTCTATTGATCGCAGCTCCTGAATAGCAACAACCCTTATTGCATAGACCGGCAAGAGGGATCTCAGGACTTTACTTACCACAGTAGAATCTTCTATTTTGCCACCTGCACTCTTTATTTCTCCAACAACTATTTTGATTCTTATTCCATATAGCTGAATGGTCTCTCCTTCAACCATTCGAATGTCTTCAAACTTTCCTCTCAGGCTCTCTTCCTTAGCCTGTTTTACATGCTCATCACCACCATAGATATTTTCAAGAGCATCCCCTACCTCTTTGGGATTTGCCTTGTCCTGAACATCAATAAACTCAATGTCAGAAAGACTACTGATGAGGGCTTCCATGACTTGCCCATTTTCTTGTATCTATCTCTTTTGGTCATCGGTGAGAGTACCGGTAGGAACAACATATACATTTTAAACATAACTCCAATGTTGAACACCCATGCTTTTGATGAATATCTTCATCCCGTCCTTCCATATACCAAAGTTTTCCCTATTGAACTTTGGACCTTCCCTCTTCATCATTTGGCTAGGATCTTTTCCTCAAGTGGTTAAGCTTAGAACATAGAGGACCTGGAGTGCTCTAATACCAATTGATAACTCAGTGATGAACCACTAGTACCAAACCAGTACTGAGAGGGGGGGGTGAATCAGTACAAACACAAATACAGTCCAAAACTGGTTTGACAACAAATACTCTAAATGATTGATAAATAGAGATACCGGGAAAACAGAGTGCAACCGGTAACATCTAGTATAGCTCAATCAGTCATGAACCAGTCACTCAAGCTTTTCTCTTAGCTCAATACCACATTATCATTATATTCTCATCCATAAACTAGTAAACTTAACCATGAACTCTTCACAACAGTGAGTTCAATATGTTTTATAGACAGGCATAAAACATAGAACCTTCATGTGCATAACAGATAAAACAGAGCATCACAAGACAAAAGCATTACACATGACACACATATTTTTCACGTGGAAACCCAACTGGGAAAAACCACAATGGGGATGAATACCCACAAGCTGCTTTTTGAACTCTTTAGAAGTCCACTTTGTTAGGAGCCTTGTCCGGTTAAGGACATTACAATAGGTTCTGGTAGGAACCGATCCTGTTAAGGATCACTCGGTTAAGGGATACCCGGTTAAGGGTTAAACCTGATAGGGTTACCTTGTTAGAGGATTTTAAGAACTTAATAGCTAAAAGGATCTCCTAAGCTTCTCTAGCTTCTCAGAACTCATTAGCCTCGAGTTACCCGGTTAAGGGGTTTGAAACAAGCTAGTTAAGACCACCCGATTTAAGGGATTTTGAATCAAGCCAGTTAAGGCTACCCTGTTAGGGGATTTTACAACTGTTGAAGTGGTTAGAGATCAACAGGTATTACAATGATCTGTTAACATCACTTAATGCTAATGTAGATCCGTTTAGGCTCCTCTTTTCCTTCTGCACATTCACTTTGCAGGTATTTCTTCTCTCCTTTGGTCTGGCAAGAATCACGTATCACTTTCCTTGGATACACACTCACAACTTTTGCCAACAACCTCAGACAGAAACCCAACATCGACCTTATAGGAAACATACAGGTCAGTAGCAAAAACCCTAAACCCTAAACCAGTTAGGTTAAGCAATTCAAACGGTTCAATCGTGACCGCTGAATCATACTGCATTAAATGCAACAATTTTGAATCAATCTCAAGACATTCTCCATCGTCCATTATCCACCGTTTTCATGGCGGCTGACAACCCTTCACGCGTTATCACCGTTTGATAGACTTCGCACATTCCTGAGGTAGATAGGAATAGTCATCTTCATGCAAGATCCTTCACGCACACAGAGCTTACGTGACAACACGATTTGTCCTCCATCATACCGCTAACTCACCATACAAAGATCACCGATTGAAAGATACAGACTTGAGGTACTCCAATTGGAAACCCCAAAGTGGAAGCTGCCTACCAACCGGTAGTCATACAATGCTTCCATGTGCCGATTCCCATAACTACATGCCGGTTCACTTTGAACAAATATGCCGCTTCACTTTGGCATATAAACCGGTTCACACATATGCCGGTTCCTCTCTCTTCACTTATCACATGTGCTGGTTCACACTATGTCTCATATTGACATCAATGACAACATACAATATAATAATGTCTTCATGCCAGTTCACATAATGCCAACACTGATCCTGTTAAAGATCACCCGGTTAAGGGATGGCTATATACCCTATTAAAGGTTGAAACCCTATTAAAGGTTACCTTGCTAGAGGATTTAAAGAACTCAATGAACTTGAGTCACATGGTTAGAGGATTTACAATAAGCCTGTTAAAGCTACCTGACAAAGGGATTTTCATTCTATTGAAATAGTTAGAAGACAACGGGTAAAACTCTGATCTAATAACAATACTGTATGCTAAGGTAGATCCTTTTCAGTTCCTCTACTCTGCAATCACACTCTATAGTTTTTACTCAGTGGTCTGGCAAGTATCTCATCACTCGGATACATACACAACTTTTTCCAACAACAACAATAATAAAACTCATTGACCTTATAGACAACAATTAGGTCGATAACATAAACCCTAAACCCTAAGCATCTTAGGTTTTCAATTACAAGTTGTCCAATCCTGACCGTCCAAACACTTTTCATAGAATGAAACAATCTTAAATAGATCGCAAGTCATTCTGCATCGTCCATTCTTCACCACACATAGAAATCAGTAACCCATCATGCTTTCTTCTCATATCGCTAAGAAGAATGATCATTCCCGAGGTAGACATTTAATGTAGTTAATCTTCACATGCAAGATTCTCAAGGAAATCCTTACTGTGCACAAACATGATGTGGCATCTCGATCTCTTCCTCATCTCTTAGTTAACTTATCACAAAATGTCACCGGTTGCATCACACAAGCTAGATTGACAAACCGGAAACCCTAGAGTTGAGACTACCAACTGGTAGTCACACTTAGTGAAACCCTGACACCGGTTCACTACATCTCTTCATACGGGTGCACCAATTTCTTCCAATCTTCATACCGCTTCACTTGCACTTATTGACATCAATGACAACATACATTATCATCATATCATCATATCGGTTCATCAAATGCCAACAATCTCCCCCTTTGGCATTGATGGAAGTACTCAATGTAGCATTGCAACTAAAAAAATATATCATAGACCAGTGCATCTAAAATATCTTCATCAGATACCCTATCACACATCTTCTCCCCCTTTGACAACAATGCCAAAGTGGAGGCACAAGATCCCATACTCCAATGTGTTGCTCCCCCTATGGAGTAGCATCCTTCAACACATCAATCCTGAAAGATTTGACACTATAATACCTGGCTGATGTGGAGCTCACATCTTTAGGTTACTTCATGAAGGGGCAAAACCCCTAATTCACCTCTCAGATAGGTAAATGTAGTCTTCGGTAAGGGCTTAGTGAATATGTTTGATAGTTGCTCCTTATTGGAAATATGTTGTAATACAACCTCTCTATTTTGAACCTTCTCTCTCAAGAAATGATACCTGAGCTCAATGTGCTTAGTTCTAGCATGCAGTACCGGATTCTTGAAAATATTGATTGCACTAGTATTGTCACAAAATATACTCACCAGTTCATATATAGGTACTTTGAAACCATCCAATACATGTTTCATCCAGATTGGTTGAGTGCGGTTCATAAATGCTACCACATACTCCGCTTCAGTTGTAGACTAAGAAGTACAACTTTGCTTCTTGCTTGTCCAGGAAACTAGTCTTCCACCAAGAAAGAATGCTCCACCGGTTGTGCTCTTTCGGTTGTCCATATTACCTACCCAATCTGCATCAGTAAATACCTTGAGATTAAAATCACCATTGTATGGATACCACAATCCATAGTCAACAACCCCTTTCAGATATCTAAGAATCCTTTTGAATGCTACTATTCCCACTGCATGAGCAATATCTAGTCTATTGTGCACCACATAGTGCAGCTTACCGATCATTGACCAATACTCCTTCTCATTCACCAATGTTGAATCATCTTCCTTAGTTTACAATCAGTCACCATCGGTGTACCAACTGGTTTTCTCTCCTCCATGCCAAAGGTCTTCAATACCTCTTTGACATACTTGGACTGGGTAATAAAGATACCCTCTTTCATTTGTTGAATCTGTAAACCAATGAATAACTTTATCTCTCTAATCAGAGACATCTCAAACTCTTTCTTCATTTCATCTACAAAAGCATGACTCATTTTATCATCTCCTCCAAAGATTATGTCATCTACAAATACTTCACAGACTCGAATCTGATAACCTTCAGATTTCAGGTAGATGTTGCTATCCTCACTTGTTCTCTAAAATCCTATTTTCACAAGATGAGAGTGTAACCATTCATACCATGCCCTAGGTTCTTGTTTCAATCCATACAGGGCTTTGTGTAATCTACACACCATGTTACTATCTTCTGATAAGGCAAACCCATCTGGTTGCTCAATATACACTTCCTCTTCTAGGATTCCATTCAAGAACACAGACTTCACATCCATCTGGTAAACCTTAAATCCCTTGAATGCTGCAAATGCAAGTAGCATTCAGACACCTTCCAATCTAGCCACAGGAGCAAAGGTGTCTCCATAGTCTTCTCCTTCTTCCTGAGCATATCCCTTGCATACAAGTCTTGCCTTGTTCCTCACAATTGTGCCTTCTTCATTTAGCTTATTCTTGAAGACCCATTTGGTACCTATGACATTTTTATGTTCTGGTCTGGGTACCAAGGACCATGTTGCATTCTTTTCTATCTGGTCTAGCTCCTCTTCCATTGCCTTAATCCAGTCTTCATCTGTAAGTGCTTCTCTGGAAGTCTTGGGCTCCAATTCAAAAATCATGCATGAGTTTTCTTTCACTTTTCTTCTTGTGAGTATCCCTGCATCTTTATCTCCTATGATCTGCTTCGGATCATGATGTAGTTTCACATATCTAGGAATGACTCTAGCTGGTTCTGCTAGCTTTTCCTCTTCTTCTTCACTTACTTCTTCTTCTTCTCCTATTGCAGCTTCTACTGGTACAAGAACACTAAGATCTTTACTTGTTTCTTTCTTAACCGGTTCCCAGAAGGCTACACCCAGTTCACCTTCCACTTCCTCATTGCACATTTCCTTAGGTTTCTCAGGGGATTCATCAACCCTGACATTGATCCTCTCAATAATTTTCTATGTTCTATTGTTGTAACACTTGAGAAATTTACTCTTAGTGGAATATCCCAGAAATATTCCTTCATCACATTTAGCATCAAACTTGCTCAGATGCTCACCTCTCTTGATGTAACACTTACTACCAAATACTTTAAAATAACTCACAGTGGGAGTCTTCCCAGTCCAATACTCATAAGGGGTTTTAACTCTACCTTTCTTGATGAGTACCCGATTCATAGTATAGACTGTAGTGCTCATCGCTTCTCTCCAAATAGTGTGAGAAACATTTCCTTGGATCAACATTGTTCTAGCCGCTTCAACTACAATCATGTTATTCCTTTCTGCTATGCCATTTTGTTGTGGTGTCCTTGGGGCAGACAACTACCTCTTGATACTGCTATCCTCACAGTACTTATTGAATTCATCAGAAGTGAATTCACCTCCTTGATCAGTTCTTAGGAATTTAATCTTTTGATCAGTTTCCTTCTCTACTAATGCTCTAAAGGCTTTGAACTTTCCAAATGCCTCAGACCTGTCTTTCAAGAATGTGACCCACATCATTCTTGAGCAGTCATCAGTAAGAATCATGAAATACCTATCTCCCTGAATACTTCTAGTTTTCATAGAACCACACAAATCGGTATGCACAAGATCAAGTAAGCTTTCTGCTGAAAAAGACTTACCTTTGAAATTTGAGGAAGACATCTGCCCAAGTTGACATTATCTGCCCAAAGAATTCTCCGGTTTGTTCAGCAAAGGCAATCCTCTTACTGCCTTGATCTTACTAGCCTTTACAATATTATCAAAGTTCATATGACACAATCTCCTATGCCATATCCAACTGTCATCAAACTTCGCCATCAGACACCAACTAATCTTGGCATTCAACTGAAACAAGTTACCTCTGGTCTTCTTACCGGTGACAATAAGCTCACCACTTTTTCCAATTATACTGTAGAATCCACCTTTGAACTCCATAACAAGTCCTTTACCATTTAGCTGAGCAACACTCAACAGGTTATGCTTAAGACCTTCTACCCAGTAGACATCATCTGCATTGCTCTTTCCATTTAGTGAGATGGATCCTTTTCCTTTTACCAAGCATGGTGCATCATTGCCAAATCTGACAACACCTCCATCATATTCTTCTAGAGACAAAAACTTTCTCCGATCACCAGTCATGTGGTGAGAACAACCACTATCAATAATCCACTCACTAGAGTTGTCAATGCGAGAGACAAGTGCTTTCTTGTCAGACACTTCTTCTTTTACAGCTACAAACACTATGTCCTCATTCTCTTCATCCTCAGATTCTTCATCAATAACACCATCCACTGCAACAAGACAATTTCTTCTATTTCCTCCTTTATACTTTCTAAACCTCTATGGTTTATCCTTATTGTCATTGTTAGGACAATTAACAACTCTATGTCCTATCTTATTGCATGAAAAACATTTTAAAGGAAGCTTACCTTTGTACTTTCCAATGCCTTTTGGAAGTCTCTTGGCAAGAAGAGCTTCAAACTCCATCAGAATCTCTTCATCATCCATACCTTTGCTTTGCATGGATTCATAACTAGTACTTACTTCTTTTCCTTTTCTAGTTGGTGCAACAGATGCTCTAAAAGTTGACTCAGTCTTCTAAACACTGCCATCATAGCTATTCAACTCATATGTAGTCAAATTTGCCATGATAGAGGCTAAGGATACCTTGATTTTGTCAATAGACCTTAGTTCCTGAATAACAGAAACTCTGATTGCATAGACCGGTAACAATGATCTCAAAACTTTGCTGAAAATGGTGGCATCATCAATTGTTCCACCAGTGCTCTTGATATCTCCGACAACAATCTTGATCTTTATGCCATATTGTTGAATGGTCTCACCTTCAACCATCCTCATGTCTTCAAATTTTCCTCTAAGGCTCTCTTCCTTAGTTTGTTTGACATGCTCATCACTGCCATAAATAGTTTCCAATATGTCCCATACATCCTTAGGAGTGTCCTTATCTTGTACATCAATGAACTCAATATCAGACAAAATGCTAATAAGGGCTTCCATAACTTGCCCATTTTCTTGAATCTGTCTTTCTTGATCATCGGTTAAAGTGCCAGTTGGGATTACATAGACATTCTCGACATAGCTCTAGTGTTGAGAATCCAAACTCTTGATATAGATCTTCATTCTGTCCTTCCATATTTTGAAGTTATCTCTATTGAACTTAAGACCTTCCCTCTTCATCATTAAGGTAGGATCTTTTACCTCAAGCGGTTAAGCTTATATCATCGAGGACCTGGAGCTGCTCTGATACCAATTGATGAATATTGATGAACAACAAATACCCTAACTGGTACTGAGAGGGGGGGGTGGGGGATCAATACATATAAAAACTTCTCCACAACTTATCAAGTTAAAACAATGCTAATTTGTTGTCTTCATTACTGAACTTAACCATGGCAATACCGGTTAAACATAGTAAGACTTCAGACAACATAAACCAGTAAAACTGAACACTTCAAATACATTCAATACTTGATAACTACTTCACCCATAAACATATGCATGTGGTATATTAGCAATACCATAACCATTAGCTCTGCATGCATAATCACTCAAACAGAGAATACTTAACTATCACATGAAAAATGCACAACTCATGACACACAAAATTTTCATGTGGAAACCCAAATGGGAAAAACCACGATGGAGATGAATACCCACAAGCTTGTTTTGAACTCTTTTGAAGCTCGCTCTGTTAGGAGCCTAGTCCGGTTAAAGACTTTACAATAAGGTTCTGCTAGGAACCGATCCTATTAAAGATCACCAGGTTAAGGGATGGCTATATACCATGTTAAAGGTTGAAACCCTGTTGAAGGTTGAAACCCTATTGAAGGTTGAAACCTTGTTAAAGGTTACCTTGCTAGAGGATTTAAAGAACTCAATGAACTTGAGTCACTTGGTTAGAGGATTTACAATAAGCCTGTTAAAGCTACCCAACAAAGGGATTTTCCTTCTGTTGAAATGGTTAGAAGACAACAGGTAAAACTCTGATATGATAACAACACTATATGCTAAGGCAGATCCTTTTCAGTTCCTCTACTCTGCAATCACACTACAGTTTTTACTCACTTGTCTGGCAAGTATCTCATCACTCGGATACATACACAACTTTTGTCAACAACAACAATAATAAAACTCATTGACCTTATAGAAAACAATTAGGTCGGTAACATAAACCCTAAGCCCTAAGCATCTTAGGTTTACAATTACAAGCAGTCCAATCTTGATCGTCCAAACACTTTTCATAGAATGAAACAATCTTAAAAAGATCGCAAGTCATTCTGCATCGTCCATTCTTCACCGCACATAGAAATCAGTAACCCATCACACTTTCTTCTCATATCACTAAGAAGAATGATCATTCCCGAGGTAGACATTTAATGCAGTCAATCTTCACATGCAAGATCCTCAAGGAAATCCTTCGTGTGCACAAAATTGACGTGGCATCTCGATCTCTTCCTCATCTCTTAGTTAACTCATCATAAAATGTCACCGGTTGCATTGCACAAGCTAGATTGCCAAACTGGAAACCCTAGAGCTGAGACTACCAATTGGTAGTCACACTTAGTGAAACCTTGACACTGGTTCACTACATCTCTTCATACCGGTTCACTTGCACTTATTGACATCAATGGCAACATGCATTATCATCATACTGGTTAATCAAATGCCAACAGATATGAAGGTTAATCGATTAGTGTATACCGGTAGCATATTTTGTCGGTAACCAAGTTTGAACCAACACAATCAAGTGAGTTGGATGCTGACAAAGATGTCATGTGGACTCCAGGTGGTGAACATGCAGTGGTAGGTGAATGGTGCGTCAGCGAGGTAGTTGTCGACTAGGTCGGTATTAATTGTCGACTAGGTCGGTATTAATTGTCGACTATGAAAATCACGGATTGGTTGTAGAGGATTGTGGCTCAAATTAGATTGAAGGGCAGAGATTTTACTCTTTGACATTATGATCAAAGAAGGATATCTGATCATCTTGTTGATATGGAGAAATAAACAGTCAGATCATTTATTGTGATCGACAAAATCAAGACCGATGAATAGAGTCTAGTTTGCTAAAAAAAAGAAAACATTTATAGGAAGAATAAAAAAGGATAGAGCCCATTTGCTGACATGTTGCAGGTTGTCAATTCAAGAAGATGAGATCCGATTTGATATGGATTGTGGTTGGTGAAGAATACCCTAAGCGCGTGAAGTTTGAGTTTTTGTTTTGGTGGGAAAGTATGTGTATAAATATGCAGATCTAAGACTTAAGCTCTGTGAAGAAAAGAGAGATGATGCTAGATGATTGATGAGAAAGTGTGATTTTTCCAAGTGAGAGTTGATCAGTCTTAGTGTTAATAGGAAAATATTGAAGTGACTGAGTGTTAGTCAAAGAACTGGTAAGAAGGGTTTAATCGACAAGGTTTAAGGTAATTGATAGATAGTTATAGAGTGTAACAGTTCATTTAACCGATAGTGTCTGAACCGGTAAGATAGCATCAGAGATTGAAGGAGAGGATACAAAGTGTGGGAGGAGATCCAGAAAGGCAAAAACTAAGTTAAAAAGATTCAGACAGAGTGAACAGAGAACCGGTAGAGAAGAGAAGCAGTGTGAGAGAAAAGAGTTTAACTGACAGAAAGAATTGTTTGTAGGGGATACAAAAATCCTTTGTAACAAGTGTTTATCATTGTATTATTTTATGTCTCATTGCATTTCATTGAGAAGGTGCTCGGTGTAGGGGTTGGTGCTCAAAATATATTAGGGGTTGGTGCTCCTTTATTTAGGTGTCCATAAATTGCTAGGGGTTGGTGCTCCTTGGGTTGGTGCCATAAAATTTGTAAACTCGTTATTTCATTGTGATGTTGGATTGGACCAGTAGATCTCCATAAGCATTTGTCACTGAGGTTTTTCCCACATTTGGTTTTCCTCATATATTTGGTGTTATGTGATGTGCTCCTGTGTGTAGTTGCTTGTTGGTGTTTTCATTATCCTACCAGTTGCACACTTTGTTTGAAATTTTTTATAATGACCGATTCACCCCCGTCTTAGTGATATCTTGTGTTCTACAGGATGAACCCCTAGAGGGTGGAGCAGATGATGGAAGATTTAAAAAATGAGAATAGGAATGAGATAGGAAATGCACTAGCTAGTTTCCAATGGAATCCATAATTTAAGGATGAGTATGAAGAGGTTGGATAGGAGCTTGAGGTTGAGGAAGCTGAAGTTACGAAAGATGAAAGAGAAGAAATATTTTTGAGAGCAGTGGCACAAGCGAGTAAAGTTCATAAAGTGGAGGTTTTGAAATTTTCTGAAACCCTGAATCCAGAAGATTTGATTGATTGGATCAGAGAGTTGGAGGATATTAAGGATCCGCGGAGAGTTTGGTTGGCATAGACTAAGTTGAAAGGACATGATGATTTATGGTGGAAGGAGTTGTAGAGAGATAGAGTTGAGAATGGTGAGATGAAGATCACCCGGTGGAGACAGATGGTAGTGAGATTGAAGGCTAAGTTCATTTCGAGAGACTATGAGTTGGAGTTGTGTCAAGAAGTTGTAGAACCTAAAGCAGATAAACATGAGTGTGAAGGAGTATACCGAGGAATTATACAAGGTAATGTTCAGATCTAGACATAGAGAGATGGATAGAGAGAAGGTGGCTAGGTACATAAATGGACTTGCGTTTAACATTCAGGATGAGATGAGTATGCTGAAGATTTCCATAGTTGAAGAGGCCTTATCAATATGCTTTGAAGGCTGAGGAGAAAGTGAAAAGAAGATAGCAAAACAACCCTAGAGGAAAGGAGAGATATAAAGGACAAATGAGTGGTAGTATAGAGACGTATAATGTTGAAGAATAATCAAAACCTAAGTGGAGTAAATAACTAGATTAGCAAACACAAATAAAAGGTAGTGGCAGTAGCAATAGAGAATTCTTGGGCAAATGTTTTAAGTGTGGAGAAACCAGACATAGATCTTTTGAGTGCAAGCAAGGGATGGAAAGAAATTGTGTGGAAAATGAGGATTAGGAAGTTAGAGTTACTAGTGAAAATGTGTTGGAACCGAAGCAGGGAGAATCCCTTATGTTTAGGAGAGTCTTGACAGAGAAGAGCAATGAAGACACTATATCTACTCAGAGGAAGAATTTTTTCTGGACTGTGTGTAAATCTGGTGGTAAGTGTTGTAAAGTTATTATGGATAGTGGAAGTACTGATAATTTGGTATCTGAGGAGATGGTAGGGAAGCTTGGATTGAAGAGACTTAAGAACCCTTGTCCTTACAAGGTAAGTTGGTTGCAGGATGATCAGAAGTTAGAAGTAAAAGAGCAGTGTTTGGTGAATTTTAATATTGGACCTTTTAGGGATGAGGTCTCATGTGATGTTGTGACCATGAGTGCTTGTCATGTTTTGTTGGGAAGACCTTGGCAATTTGATAGAGGAGCTATTTATGATTGTAGAAGAAACCTAATCACTATTGAGAAGGATGGGCAGAAGTTCACATAGGCTTCTTTGAGGGAGAAAGAGAAGGAAGTGAGGAATTTGAATCTTGAGAGAAGTTGCAGTGTTGAGAAGCAAGTTATCGAGGTTGCACCGGATGGTGGCATGGATTTACAAAAGGGTTTGATAGATAAGCTTGACAGTAAGAAGGAACTGGATGGCACTAAGGTTATGGTGGCGAACCAGATGAAATATTATGGCAGAAATAAATCAAAGTTGCAGAAGAAGGAAAGCATTGGTTAGAGACAATGTGTAGGTCTAAAGCAAGGAATGAGAAATGAAGAGGATCAGGAGTTAGAGAATCCAGTTGAGGTTCCGGAGGAGGTAAGGAAGAGGTTTGTAGACAAAGAGGATGTTTGGCTCAGAAATGAGCATGGGGTCTATATTCTGAATGCTTTTCGATGTTCATGAGTTGCCTCTCATGGAACATCTCTTTCTACCTGGGGTGTCTGATGCAGGATCATCCTTAGTATATGAGAAATCTTGCATCAACCAATTTTTTTTTCTTTGTATTCTTGTTTAGTTCAGTGTTGCAGTTTTTTTGTTCTTTCAGTGTGTTCTGATAGCTGGTTCTTTTTTTGTTACAGATCAAATTTTTGGTTTCTAGACTTTCTTTTGTTCATCATTCCATATTGTTAATTTCTTGGCTTGTAGATCTATTTGGGTGCCTTGCTCGATGTCCTTGAGTATCTGGCGAACCTTTTATTCAGTTTGTGCTTCTTGGTTGTTGTTTTCCAAAGGATTTTTCTTTCATTCTTGGGGCCGACCTATTTTCACGCGTCATTTTCCTTTCTTGGTAAATGTAATCTATTGTGGCTATCCCTGATGTGTTCTGAAGGGTGTATATATTTTTATATGTGATCCTTAGGGGGGCAGTTCGAAGGTTATGAATATCTATTCTCCGAAATTGTAATTTGGATGTCTCTTGGAGGTCCGGATGGATTGTAATTTGGCATGTAGTCTGAAACTGGGCATGTTAGCCTGCATGTAACTAGATGATTACTGGATGTTCTATGATGATAATATGATGATGCAGATATCTGATTTTGCATTTTATCTATGTTTTGTTTTTGCTTTTGTTGTGTTACTCTTGTTGCATTATCTGGTTTGTTCTCTTTGAGGACCCACCAGACCATGGCTACATCAAAATCCTAGCCACCAATGAAATGCAAACATATATTGTACATTCCAAATTGATCTAAGTGATCAAGGAGGAGTGATAGGACATATTTGGGACTCTACCATATCTTAAAATTGAAGGTTTCTAGTTTGAGTGCAAAAGGATGTTGATCATAATTTATGATCTAAAGATTCATATTTACTCAATGTTATGTTAGGAGACATATCATGAATAAGATTCATAACATAATCTTGTCTAAAAATATGTTGATTATTAAGATAAGATCTTGGAGATTAAGGAGATCTAGAGTGATAGATATACTAATATTAACATGTTTACATTGTCCCTCTAACACTGAAGTATCTTTGTGAGAAGAGGATTGATGTTACTCTTCGATGTTGCATCTCCATTGGAGAGATCATTGATAGGAGGATTGATTATTTCCTCATGAATAAAAGATACTCTAGGAGAGGTACAAGTATGATTCATTTCAATATCATCTCGAGGATTAGCAAGGGTATCATTTGAAATACCTACCATAGCTTTTATGAAATCCAAATATTCCATTAACTTCTTTAAAAGTATCATCATATAGAAACAAGAAATATGTATGAAAGCTTTGAGAAATGAATTGAATGTAGTAAAAATATTTGAAACCCTCATAATGCAATAAATCAAAGTTGCATGAATAAATGTGAGCAACATGAAGTGAAAGAAGTTACTATCCAACACACGATTTTGATAAATATAGCTAATAAGTAATGTAACCATATGCGGAATAGAAAACCAATTAGATTTTGTAAATTCCATTATGAAAAATCAAATCTGAAAACACCCAATCTAAAGTGTCGATTTCACCACAATGTCATGATGGTGAATTAGGCCCCATAGTTTATGTAATGAATTATATATTTTAGAAATGATTGCAAATATGAGTCAATTATATGCATAAGAATCAGATTTGAGAGTGAAAGTCAAAAGTTAATACAAGCATACGACATGTCAAGTTCACCAAAAAGTAATGATTGGAAAATGAGCATTCACTAGTGTAAAGCGGAAAATCGCGAGCGAACCCTAAGTGTTCCCTCCACCACTCCAAAGGGAAAAGGGGGGGGTCACTTAGGATTGTCGGTTTTTCACTTAGGAGAGACTTTACATTCAAAAGAGGGGTTGAAACCCACAAGATCCAATCCCACACAATGCGAGATTGGATTCTAAATGAGTTTCAAGGGTTAAGACAGCAAGGCTACCCTCTTTTGTAAAGAATGTGGATAGAATGATTAAGCTAGGAATACATAGAAAGTGAGAAAGATTCGCTTATAAACTGAGATAGGGATATAGGATGAAGCTACGGACCTAGAATTAGCAGTAAAATGTCGAGACGACGCTGTCCTGCCAATTTGAGCAAAATTTGACGGGACGATGGCGCCCGGCGTGCACACGGTCCTCCGAAAAATCCGCGAAACGAAGGGGGATCTGTTCGTCTCTGCACAAGGATTCCAGATCTTCAATTTCAGCCGCGTACCTGCAACCTACACACAGAAAAGCGAAGACGATTGTGGGGTTAGGGATTAGGGGTTTGCCCTTAGGTCAAACCCCGGTTTTGGAATTAACCAAGAAATGAGAAATGCTGTAAATGTAAATGTTTGTAATGTAAAACATGTACTAGTACCTTGTTGTAAGAATGTTTGTATTCTTACATGCGAAGGTGTAGATGTTGTTGTTTGTTGTATGTTGTATGTTGTAGTATGTGATCTCCTCTTCAATGGTTGAATCCTTGTCTTGAATGCAACACTTAGCCTTGAATGGAGACTTAGAATGATCAATTGCTTGAAGGAATGCTTGAATGCTTGAATGCTTGAATGTTTGAGTATCGTTTCCACCTTTTTTTCTCATCCTCCCAAAATGAGAGAGGAAATGTAGTTTATATACTTGCCAACTAGGGTTGATAGACTGATTTTTCTGACCTTAGGCCGACCAGGAAAGGTTATTTTCCAATTTGCAAACTTAAAGACCCGAGGTCCCAAAAGAGATCGGGCCCAAAATAGGGCCAGGGACCAGGGCGCTGGGCGCCATGGTCCTGAAGGACTAGGGTGCTGGTTCCCACCTCCCGGGACAGCAGGGTGCAAGGAGGGATCATGCAGGGTGCTGGAAAAATGTAGTTTTTGATGTTGTGGACAAGTTTCGGGGTCTCCATTCAGGTTCAGTGTTGCGTCGCCATCGTGAAGACCCAAATGCGGTCGAGATTGCAAGTGTCGCAATTTTAGGACGCTACAACTAGTTTAGCTATGTAAACAAGGAATTGGCTCACTTCCAATTAACATTACATTAAAGAGGTATAAAATTGATAGATTCAACCTCAATTATATGAAAAGGGATGAATGTTGATTGAATTCTATTCCTTCTTTGATTGAGTTGGAAATGAGCTATGGAAATGATGTAGATGTGAAATTGACAATGATCAACATACACATATAGTTTCAAATAAAATATGTAGACACAATGTACAAATATGCAGAGAGATTGTATAGAGGAACCTATGTCTGAAATCTGGACTCAAAAGTGAGGGACAATGGTGCTTGGGTGCGTTTCTACAAGAGCTCAAATATGGAAAACAAAGATATTTTTGGGATTGGGATGTTTTGAGTGTTTTCTTGAAGGTTTGGCAGAAAAGTGACTAACAATGGTGCTTGGGCAACCTTGTCCTCACCTTTTTGTCTCTCCAAAATCTGGTTATATGTGCCTCTATCAACTCTTCTTGAATATATATATATATATATATATATATATCATCTCCAAATCCTGCCACCTACACATACAAAGGAGGAAAATGGTGTTGTTTGATAAGGGTTTGCCTAGGTCAAATTCTAGGTTGGAATTAACCCTTGAATGGATTTTGATACACGAAATTGAAAGGAAAGCTCTAAAGTAGAATTATGAATATTATACCTCAAGCTTGTTGTAGTTCATGATGATTGATGATACAATGCTCTTTGAATGTGATCACAAGTGTTGATGCAATAACATGACATGCCATGACAAGGCATAGATCAATCAATCATAAACACATGATTGCATGAAGATTATTGCAACTTGTTGCTCCATAATGCTTAGATCTGAAGAATACTTGAAGGATGTGGTGGGATGAAATGTTGCCTTGATTTTTGATGTATGTGTTGTGATACGACATGAATGGATTGATGGATATGAAAATGAATTGAAAGGAGGCTCTTATATAGTGTTCTCAATTTATTTTGTAAATTAGGCCAACTTCCATTGGCCATATTGATGTATTGGGATTGGGAACCAACTGGTGGGAATTGGGCACTGACATATCCAAAGTTGGGCCTAGATTAGGGGGATAAGGACATGCAAACACTATTTTCTAGGACAAGGGCACCCAAACACCCTTTTCCACCCAAAACAAGGTGAATCAAGTGTGAAATGAGTGCATTTGATCCTAAGACAACGGTTTGGATAACTATATAAACACATGACTTTAGTTTATCAGTATAAAGGCTATAAATACACTTAGAGAGAGCTAGGAGGAAACACACTAAAGAAAGGGCACAAAAAGTAGTGTAAATTTATTAAGGGTTGCAATTTACGATCCTACACTTTCCCAGATATTTTTAATATCCAATAAATATTTTTGATTGGCAATCCCAAACAACATTTTGTCATCAACAAACCAATAATGAGCAATTGAGTCAATGTTTGGAGCATATTTAATCGCTTTCTATATTTCCTTAGTAACAACATCTTTGGTAATCTTCTTTAGTGCTTTAGCCATGAAGATGAACAAGAAGGGTGACATGGGATCACTTTGCCTCAAACCACTTGATGAATGAAAAAGACCATAGGGGGCGTCATTAACTAACACCAAAAGTCTCAGGTTTGAAATACAACTCTCAACCCATTGCTTCCACTCCTTGTTGAATCTAGATTTATGAAGAATCTAAGTGAGGGAGGATCTATCTACCTGATCATAGGCCTTCTGGATTTCCAACCTATGAATTATTTGCACAACAAATCTATCCCTTTGAATGGTGTGGATTTCCTCATGCGATATAATGGTGCCTTCCAAGATACATCTACCAAGAGAGAAACCAATCAGTTCCTTAGAGATGATATCATTGAGAACTTCCTTTATTCTATTGGCAATAAGATTTGTGATTGTCTTGTAGATTGTGTTGCTAAGGAAAATCAGTCTAAAGTCATCCATAGTTTATTTTTGGTTTCTTGGGGTTACGACTATGAAGGTGTTGTTTAGGTCCTTTATAATAATTTTCTTCCTTTTTAACTTATCCACAACCTTGGTGAGGTCATCCCCAACCATATCCCAAAAGAATTGAAAGAATCTTTGAGGAAACCCCTTAGAGCCTAGAGCCTTGTCTTTCCCCAGTTGAGAGGTTTCTTTGTTAACTTCCTCCTTAGTGACATCCTTAAAAAAATCCTTTTTTGATAGATTCTGATATCAAATGGGAAATGCATTCAAGGATTTCCTCTCTTGCTTGTCTATCTACATTATGTGCTTTATTCAAAAAATTCTCAAAGGATCTTGCAGCTTCCTCCCTAATCCCATTATTTGTGACAAGCTTTTTCCCATCCCATCAAGAGATTTCTAAAATTTCATTGAAGCTTCTATTGGCTTTTGTTGAGTTGTGATTTTTTTTTGTGTTTTTGTCTCCTTCCTTCAACCATGTTTCTTTAGACTTTTGTATTCAAAAAACTTCTTCCCTCGCCAAAACCTTAGCGTATTGCTTTAAGAGGTTGCTTTCCTTCTCATAGTCCTTTGAGTTCATTCTAAATTCAATCACATTGTTATTGATATCATTAGTTATCCTTCTATCATTTATATTTCTATTAACATGTTCTTGAAACTGAATTTATTCTATTTTCTAAATTGTGATTTAACAAAGAATAATCTTTGATAAGTTGCACATGTGTGACTCTCTATGATCTAGTTCTCTTTCCCTCTATTCCTCTATCTTACTTTTCAGTCCTTTGTCTCTCAACGGCATGTTTTAATTTTAAAGTGACATCTAGCTAGCATTGCATCTAGGTTGAATGCATTTGCAACAAGAAAATAGTATGATACAATCAGACTCAAAGTCTTTGCCTCAATTGTGGCCTTAACACTATCCTAATCTCCAATTAGGAAGTTCCTATCTAATCTTTTAACGATGCAGGTAAAGACTCTTCTTCTATAGATTATTACTATTGACAAAACTCCTGAAGCCCATTTGCACTTGCGAGCTACCGGTTAAACTTCCATGTTTTTTTGAGTCTATGATCATAGCATTGAAATCTCCACCCAAAATAATATTTTTCCCTTGGAAAGCATGAATGGCATTGGAAATATTCTCCCACAACCCCTCTACTGTATTTGTTGGTTCATAAACATTTATCAAGAAAATATCTTCATGTAATTAATGAATATTGGCCTTCACCAATTACCAATACTAATCATTGATGATTGGTTTCACTATAATCTTATTTGGTTTCCACAATATGCTGATTCCCCATGATGCTCCTCAAGCTTTAATAAAGACCCCCTTCCACTGTCTTCACTTCTCCATTACTTTAGCTAACTCATCCTTAGTCAATTTGGTCTCTTGAATCATAATAACATTTGTAATTGTTTGAACAATTTGGAACTTGATCATGCACCTTTTGTTAGAGGCATTAATTCCCTTAACATTCCACATTATGAGCCTCATTCTTACTCAAGAAGAGTGAGTCCCTTTCTAGATATCAGTTGCATCTTGGTTTTCTCTTTTGCATTGCCTACAATTTCCAAATTCTCCTTAGTACTTTTCCTTCTCCTCCTACCCTTCTCCTCCAACATGGTTTTCTTGAGCTTTGATTGTGTTTCCTCAATTGTTCTCTCTTCCAATATTCCCTCTTCTTCCTCCTCAATCATTTGGATCTAAATCTGAAATATCCCCATCCTCATTCATTGGTTCACCTAATATCTCAATGTTTACCTCTATATCAAGTTCTTCAATTAGAAGCCTCTATCAATTAATTCTATCAATTTTCTATCCCTATTTGACTTAGCTTCTAATGTTTCTTGTTGAAGGATTGGGTCTAGAGATCTTGGCCAATCTCGATCCTTGTCCCTTAGGTTTGTATAGAGCAGATGATTGCAGACAAGACTCAAGGGTGTTTCCCCTATGCTTAGAACCGACTACTCCCTACATCTATCTTGATGTGTGTTCTCTACGTTCTTTACTGCTTGAATGCCAACGTTACTTATGACCCTTGGGTTGGGTGCTTTAGCATCTTGGATCTCTCTTGATTCACCTTCTTTATGCCAACATTTCTTCTCTCCATGTTCATTAGACTTGAGTTTTTGGCATATCAATAGCTTGCCTTCTCTATATATCTTCAATCACCAAATTCCCCATTTAGAGGTAAATTCCATTTCCTATGGGATGCTAGCTACTGGTTTGATATTGATGTAGATCTGAACATATATACCATAGTGTTTATCCTCTAAGATATCCATCAACTTGCATAAAGGATCCTAGTTGATTTCCATTATCTTAGAAAGTTCTAGATCCCAATACTCTAATAACAAATTGTATAACCTTACCTATATAGGCATCTCTTCAATTGACTGTCTTAGAGGGTGAAAATTAGGTTCCCAGTCCTTAATAAATAGACTTGTACCCCCCCCTCATGAAAGGTTCAATATTAAAATCTTCTTTTTTAAGTCCCCATTTGGACATTCAACCAAAAAAACTTGTTCAAGAGAGACTTTAGGCTGATGCTACTACCCCAATTTTTATGGTACCAATTCCTAACTCTCCCCAAAGCCGACCATTCACCTCCCCATTTCATGAAAAATACCAATTCTTTCGTCATTACAATTGATTTGTCTAAACTTTTGTTGTCTAAATGATAGAAACTTACATCTTGTTAAAATATTAGGGTTTCTAAAATTACCTAAACCCTCTACACACTCCTTGCATTGCTCGATGATGTCTCTCCACCTCTTGATTGTTTCACACTTTTGACATGCGATTCCAACCATCACCCATAGCACTCCCCTAATCTGTGTGGGTCTCTTGCCTTCTCTAGTTGCCCCTGCATGCACTTATCCATGGTGGCTCCCCATGCCTATTAGGGTCCATCTTCTGTTTCTTGTATTGTCCATACCACCCATTTTGAGGGTGGGATCTTCTTTTCATTTCACCTCTTGGAATATTGTTGGGGTTATCCCTTCGTGCATTCTTTTTGCTACTCTTCAATCTCTACACCTTCCTTTCTAGATTGCAACCATCCTCTTGTGTTTCTTCTCCCCCAATCTATTTGGGAATCCTTCCCATTGTAGTTTTTGTCTGCCTTATACCCTTTACGCCCTTCATTCCTCCTTTGATCCTCTTCTTTCCACCTTTGCCATTCACTATGCGCCTACTCTAGTGCCCCTTGCATTTGTGGTGGCAAGGGCATATCCACATCTGCTTGGTCTGCCCATGTGCTGATTTTTCGCACAATCCCCACTTGTGTGCTGATGATATTAAGTATTACTTATTTAATATATAAATGAATGTCAAATTTAAGATAAACTTTTATATACGCATCATAACATACTTTTATTTAAAGTAATATTATAAAAATATTATCATATAATTACATTTTAAGTGTTTTTCAACTATCATAAATTGCAATAAAAATATCTTTTATTTGAAATAATTCAGTTGAAAATAAAATATATTTACAAAAAAAATAAATAAAATTGAATTATGATATTTTATTAGGTTTCCCTTCATACTAAATCCTCTTATAAAATAGTACCGCATTTACTTTTAACAAGGCATGCGGTAAATGAAGAGGCCAGAATTCTAAGCAATCAATAATGAGGGAGAAATGATAAGTAGAGTTGTATGGAATACGACAGGTTGTGACGCCCACAACGGGGAGACCGTCAAAATCAAGGTTGACGCTTATTTTAGCCACATCCTAAGAGGAATAGCGAGTTGAACAGTGGTGCGAAAATGAATTGAGGATAAGATATGTGACGCCTCCCTCCACTAATAAGGCAATGGCTATGCAGCGGACAAAATGGCCCGCGCATGCCATGCCTTCTCCATGGATGCCCCCAATGTCATGACTGCACGGCACTGCACCGCCTTCCCTCCTGCTGCGCAAACGTCGGGAACTGCCAATCAAACCGTACACGTCCACCACCATCAATCCATCAGCTCGCCGATAGTTGTGTTTTTGGATTATTTTATTCAATTGAATTTTTTTTTAAGAAATTTGGAAAAAATGTATGTTGGTTTAAACAAAAAATATTATCAAAATAAATATATTAAGTCAACATGTTCCTTTCAGAAATAAATTAATAATGATTGTTGTTGTATGTAAAAATATTTTTTCATTTTAGTGAATTTATTTAATATTTTAATATTTTTTCACTTTATGTTATCTTTGTAGACAATTTTAAAATTATAAATTTTATTAGACAATATGAAAGTTTTTAATATTTTAACGATTATATATCATTATTTTTTCCATGTTTATATTTTAATTTTTCTAACATATTTTCTCTATCAATTTATTTTACACAATATTATTCAACATCTATATTTTTAATGTACTATAATTTTAAATTAAATTAATGATTTATACAAAATTAAATAGATTTTTTTATAAAATAAAAGCGATGTTATTCATAAAATTAAATTATGTTAACTATTTTGTCTCTCATTTATTGTTGTACTTATGTTTATGATTGATAACTTTGGAAAAGCTTACTTACTTTCTGGTGTGTGATGTGAGGAAACAACTTGCTCTACAATATGTGACTATGAACTAGCTTACTAGCGAATCAACTGTAACATTTTATTGAAAATAAGTGTCTGTGGCATTCTTGTAAAAATGTCTATGAATCTTATATTGTTAAGTGTTCATTTATATTAAGATTTTTATTCAATCTTTTCTCTAAGATTAAGATTTATATATGTATGTAATTATTTTATTAAGTCAAAATAATTTATTTTACTTTAAGATTAGCTTTTAAATTATTTAAGATATATTTATTATTTTTTTCAAAATATTAATTTTAAATTATTTTATTTTGTTTATAAAATTATCTTCTATTAAATTTTTTTTGACAATCATAAAATGTTAAAATATAATTATGTTTTTTATTTAATTAAAATTATGTTGTGTAATTTTTAAATATCAAAATTATTTTTAAAAAGTAATTTTAAAACAATAATAAAAATAAGATAAATAATTTAAAAGCTAATCTTAAAGTAAAATAAATTATTTTGACTTAATAAAATAATTACATACATATATAAATCTTAATCTTAGAGAAAAGATTGAATAAAAATCTTAATATAAATGAACACTTAACAATATAAGATTCATAGACATTTTTACAAGAATGCCACAGACACTTATTTTCAATAAAATGTTACAGTTGATTCGCTAGTAAGCTAGTTCATAGTCACATATTGTAGAGCAAGTTGTTTCCTCACATCACACACCAGAAAGTAAGCTTTTCCAAAGTTATCAATCATAAACATAAGTACAACAATAAATGAGAGAAAAAATAGTTAACATAATTTAATTTTATGAATAACATCGCTTTTATTTTATAAAAAAATCTATTTAATTTTGTATAAATCATTAATTTAATTTAAAATTATAGTACATTAAAAATATAGATGTTGAATAATATTGTGTAAAATAAATTGATAGAGAAAATATGTTAGAAAAATTAAAATATAAACATGGAAAAAATAATGATATATAATCGTTAAAATATTAAAAACTTTCATATTGTCTAATAAAATTTATAATTTTAAAATTGTCTACAAAGATAACATAAAGTGAAAAAATATTAAAATATTAAATAAATTCACTAAAATGAAAAAATATTTTTACGTACAACAACAATCATTATTAATTTATTTATGAAAGGAACATGTTGACTTAATATATTTATTTTGATAATATTTTTTGTTTAAACCAACATACATTTTTTCCAAATTTCTTAAAAAAAAATTCAATTGAATAAAATAATCCAAAAACACAACTATCGGCGAGCTGATGGATTGATGGTGGTGGACGTGTACGGTTTGATTGGACAGTGATTGGCAGTTCCCGACGTTTGCGCAACAGGAGGGAAGGCGGTGTAGTGCCGTGCAGTCATGACATGGGGGGCATCCATGGAGAAGGCATGGCATGCGTGGGCCATTTTGTCCACTGCATAGCCATTGCCCACTAATAACATGCAAGCCGCCCATTATAGCCATTGTCATTTCAATCAGATTTTATATGACGACTAGAGGTCTACCATGATTCTCTCTATGTAGGCTATTTATGTATTGTGAATTTTAGAATTTATTATTATGATGAAGGGAGAAGACCTAAGGGAGAAGACTTATTAGGGGTGCAAGGATTTCTAAGTAATGGTGCATTATAATTTTATATTTTTAAAAATATTTTTGATATTAAAAGTAGTCAAAACAAGGGGTCTGATTCAGGTACAGAAAAAGAAAAACAGTGGCAAGCCAACTGTCGGTAACTCTATCAAAAACTTTAATCATTCTACGCATATTAATCAGGTATCACTTTTTAAAATGTTATACATAATATTGGTTATTCAATTATTTCAATATAAGGTTTTAGGTTATGTTATTAATATGCGTAGTAAATAGTGTCAAAACAATATTTTATAAATCTTTAATTCATGATAGTCAATTGTTATACCTCATCGCTGAATAAGTTTATACCAAAAATTGGATATTTTTTTCCAAAATTTTTGTAGAAGAACACTCACATACATGACATTGCCATATTTAATTACTAATCTATACTCCTAAATATATAAACAAAATATTTTAAAATTAAAGAACATAATATTATTGCAAAAATAATTTCAAACCTAATGCTATTACTAACACATCATAAACCTATTACACACCTAACTTGTGCACTATCATGATTTTTCTCAAACTACATTAATACTAGTTGCTTTTGAGTTTGCTATCTGTGATTGAATTTGTATTTATTGTTGGGAGTTCGTAATTTATTTGTGTAACTTGTTTGACACATTTTTGTTTATACTAATTCGATATTTTGGTGTGAACTCTAAAGATAGAACATGTATTTGTGTTAGGAGGATACTAGTGCCTAAATGAATATAAATTTGCACCATAAATAACCCCTAGCTATAGATAGTCATGTTTATGATTTTATATACATGTATAAGTATTGTTAAAGATAATACATGCATAGATTGTATTTTGGAAAAGAGTGTATTTAAGACACTTGCAACTCATAGTTGGAGTGAAAAAGATTGATTTTACATGTATCTATATATAATGTAAGCAAGGGTAAGGACATGTGCATGTGTGTGCCCTTAATATTTCATTGTTTATATGCATGAATATTGCTAAGATACGTGAAGGCGTAAGAATATTTTGCATTGTTGATGTCATATTAAATATTTTTTTATAACATGCATGGTGTCTTTTAGTCCATATGAATTAGATTAACAAGAAGTAGTATACAAAGCGAATAAGAGGTACAAGACTCAACATGCAAGTGAGACATGCAGATATGCTAGTGCACGTTTTTAGTCATTGGTCTTTTGCACTAGAATATATTAAATGACTAACACGATTTTCTATTTATTGTTGTATGAATATTTAAAAGGAGCTCGAAAAGAAAATTAATAAGTATATGTAGTTAAGAAGATATTAAAACTAATTTGACATTCATTGTTCAATACAAGAAATATAATTAAATGTAATAATTAATTTTCTATATTCAACCTGTTCTACAACATATTTTTATAAATCTAAGAAAAATTAAAATCCAAATAAAATCTTAAAAAATTAAAATGTTTTTCCGAAATTTAAAATTATTTTCAACTAAATTAGTAGATCCCTATTGAATACTCAAGGACAAAAATAAAAATAAAAAACCAAATTAGTAGATCCCTATTGAATACTCAAAGACAAAAAAACCAAACTAAAATATTTAAGATTTCATGATGTATAACAAACAAGACTTCAATTGTTATCCATTAATATTTAATAAAATAACATAAAGATTTGAAAAGATTTTAAGATTGTGCATTATCTTGCTTTATAAGATTCCCAATGAGAGGCTGATATCTGTAAGTAAAGGACAAATACAGTTCCAAAAGACAAAACACACCTTCCATGAAGTTTCTTTAACCCAAAAGCCCTTTAGCTGACCCACACGCGTCGGTCACCTAAGATTTTTTTGTTATAATGTCATCTCGACTGATGGATGATACGTCGACTGCAACATTATTCTCCTTGTCGACAAGTGTTACCTTACGTCTAAAGTGGGCCCCACTCTGTAACGGATCAGTTGGGCATAAGTCATTTCAAGGACTTCTCATATACCTTTATCTTTAATTTCATGTTGTTCAATCAATAATGTTAGTGAAGTAAAATTGTAAAATAGATTATATTATTGTGAGAAAATAAATTTCTACATTTCTTCAAGGATTTATTATTATATCAATGTACATGATGTTTATATAAACGGGTGGAAATGGAAATGGAATCAGGATTGCCATTTTTTATAAAATAAATAACTAATGTCAATATGGAAAAAAGATCATTTACCTATCAACATGACTTCCCATGAGGTTGTGAAACTTAGTGAAGGGTTCACAAGGTTGCTAGGGTCATCCTTGAGATTTTTGTTGTCGTGAAGGAGAACCTTAACAGACATGAGAATGTCAAGAACTATGGTTACATCTATGTCAATGCCCTTGAAGAGGGGGTTGGCCCTTGTAAGAAGAAAAGGTTGTTGTGCGATGAGACCAAGAATTACCCTTACTTTCAATGTTTATTTCCTATGTCATAAGACATTTCCTTGAATAATTTCATCTAATACCTAAGACTTGATATTAATATTTATGGTTTAAAGCACAAAAATTAATAGATGATGTCTTGTAAATGGTTATGTGTTTTGATAGTTACTTTCAAAATATAGAAAGTGTGTATTACGGTTGATTATAGTGACTCTTAACATAGAATTATTTTTTAAAAAGGGTTAAACCTTCATGCAACAAGAATGTGGATGCTCACAACCAAGGTTGTTGTAAATAGGAAATTGAAAGAACATGTTCCCGTAACCAGAAGAATAAATGTCAGTGTACTAGATGAAGGAGCTAGTTCCTCCTCCAACCATGACTTAGATCACTACAACACATTTACCAACAATAAAGTCTCCAACAACAAATAAGAAGAAATTTAGAACATCAACAGATAGTGGCAAGAAATTGTAGCAATTCTCTAGCAAGAATTGCATGACTAATTCCTTATCTGCACACCCCTATTATTTATGTCTCTTTCATTTAAAGATGAAAAATTATATTAGGATTGTACACTCTTTGAAAGGTTTAATCATGACTAAGTTTCTTATTTGTATTTTTTTGAAATAAGAATATTCCTCTTCTTATGTTGAATGAGTCAACACATGTAACCTAGGTTGTTAAAAGTCCAAATTAGTTAAGAATGGATAGAATGAGTCTATATTAAAAGGATCTTATGTTATAAGTACCGACATTTTTTTATCAGTAGTTTGTATTGTATCAATGGTTTGTTTCATAATTTTTGAATTCAAATAAGATATTTCTCAATTCCATCAATATGGTGTGGATGAATAGTTAAGAGATTTAATTAGCATTTTGTGAATCAAGAGAACAATCACCCAAGCAAGAGCCCTCTTGAGGTAAGATGTAATTCTTTTATTAGCATTTGTAGTTAGTAATTTTAGTAGTCTTAATTAGATTTACCATATATAAAATTGATTGTTTGATAAACGAAATAGTAGGTGCTTGTAGCATAGATGATTATTTCTATTAATAAAACCCAAAATGATTGATAATAGCCCATAGGAACTTTTGTTGAAGTTTAGTTTGATTTATACATACACACACACATACACACATGCACACATGCACATTCACACACACAATGTTTAAATTTATTCATCTAATGTGGATTATAGTAAATGGACAATTTAATTATTTAGGCCTAAAAGGGAGTGTGAAGTGATGAATACTGATCAAATAAATATATAACTATATAACTATAGATAAGGGATAATTTAATGATTTATGTTCTTATAACTATATATAAAATTATAGTTTGTATAAATATAGATATAATTGAGAGATTGATCTTGGTGCATTATGTTTTTGGGCAAAATGATTACAATCTTGACCATTTACTATAATTCCATCTTTTTTACATGATTACATCCCTAATACTTGAAACCCAAAAATTCTATTTTGTCTATGTTAGATATTTAAAAAGTGTTGAAGAACCCATTTAGAATTCTATTGTGTGAGTTGAAATGTTAAAAAAAATTACACCTTGGTTAGATCTTTGTTTTTATTCACAAGATTAGATACATGATTATGTTGGATCCATAGAATGAAAATTGACGTGATATGTAATCTTGAATGTAGATGTTGACCTAGAATCTCCAATGCTTTCATCATTTTTCCTTTTTATCAAATTTACTTTCTATTATTTGTTTATAAAACTTGTGTTGTAGGATAGGGCTTGAATCTAGATGTAGACCTAGAATCTACAATGCTTTAATTATTTTTTCTTTTATCAAATGTTCTTTTTGTTAATCCTAGAGGATCCGGTTAATACTAAAAGGAGGGGTGAATCAGTATTAACAAAAAATGAAACTTTCAACACCAAAACAGACTTATCTCAGGTCTGAAAACATTCAACACTTAAACCAATTCTTCATAACAGATTTCCTTATCAGATCTAGATAATCATTTCCTCATATGCAAACCTATTAATCAGATTAACCATCAATTCAATGTCATATCAACAAACACTATTACCAACTTATCAACTGATTAGAATGCTTCACCAACCATTTAGCCATCAATACCGGTAACCACTTTAAGATCTCTGATAAACAAAGATAATTTGTCTTAACCGGTAATCAGAAATAAAACACGAACATCACAAGAAAAGCATTCCACACATGAACACCATGATTTTCACGTGGAAACCCAAATAGGGAAAAACCACTGTGGGAATTGGTACCCACAAATATTTTGCACTCTTCTGGAATGCGCCTTGTTAGGAGCCAAGCCCGGTTAGAAGCTTACAATGATGCCCAGTTAGGAGCAGACCCTGTTAGGAGTCACCCGGTTAAGGGATTTACCTCAGCCCTGTTAGAAGCTTTGATATGTTAGGATCAACCTCGCAAGAGGATTTAGAACTCAGATATTGAGTCACTCTGTTAGGGGATTTTACAATGTGAGGCTTGTTAGGACCTACCCGGTTAAGGGATTTAAGTTGTCGTAATTGTTAGAAAACAACAGTGAATGATCTTTGTATAGCACTCAACTGCTTGATTGATCAGATCCAATTAAGTTCTAAGTCTGCATCACTCTGGCAGATCTTCTCACAACCGTGGTTTGGATTCACACACTTCTCAAAATCACTGACACTCCAAAACATCAACCTTACTGACATAAATAATGTTTACAACTAAGTCGGCTTCAAAACCCTAAGACTTACTACATATATCATCACAAATCTTTACAACTCATTACAGATCATCATATGGATCATTATAATCAATTACAAATCAATATCAGTTGTTGAATGATCATAAATCATCACAGCAAGTCGATCCGGTACAAAGTCAAACCCTTAGCACATTCCCAAGAAATTCGCTCTCCAAACGTGCCAAAACATTTTTCAAACACATCACACGGTTTTGGTTACGTACTCAAATCCATCATTAAAGCTTATGTTTCAAACCACAAGTCACCAAACATCACCAATTACCCGATTTCATCAAAACTTATTTGTTTTACCGGTTAAGGTCCTAATTCTCAGTCTTGTCAGTAAACTCTGTCAAACTATCAAGTTCTTACTCCGATAGACCAAATCACTTAGCCAACAAGGCAATCATCGAAAACCAACTGTAAACATCATCAAACATTAGTTGACCCTGGTTGCCATCAATGACAACACAAATAACTGATCATGTCATCTTCCCTCTACCGGTACAGTCATCCATCATCATCTCATCTTCATCAGTTATGCCAAACATGCCAACACTTTCAATGATTGGGTTATGAAGCTAGTGCCATTAAATAGTGCTTGAAATATGACAACTTAGATGATGCTTTCAATAATTTGGCACACAAGCCAAAAGATACTAGTAATTTTTTTTAATTTAATTGATATAATAGTCAAAACATATATTTTAATTTGGAATGATACAATAAACTAAGATATATAAATAAAGGTATTGAACCATTGTAGTCAACTTTAGTCCTTTATTGGTTCATGACATCAATGTTTCCAGTGTATTTGGTCATCTATTCTTGAACCTAAGTTGGCATAATTTTTCCTTGTTTTTTCTCTATCAAGGGCTTCCTCTTGAAGCCTATTCCACCCCTTTTGGGGATCTTAATCCTCATTGTTTGTTTTCTATAAAAATTTAGAATCTCACACATCTTTTTTGGTTTTGTGGACTAATTCTCAAGAAGCTTGGATTTAGATCCATAATTTATTTTATCCTTTTATGATTGCTCCATTTTTTTGGCATATGGTTCCATTGGGGGTGATCCCATAATACTATATCCCACTTTTGGGGCATAGTGAGATATTGGATTTGACATTTGTAACCTAATTTTCACCTTCTATCACTTATAACAACTAAACTGTTCAAAATTTGAAGATGATGACAACTAGTGAATTTTGCCATTTCATGTATAGATACTAATTTTTTTTTAAATTAAAAAAAATATTTTGTAACTTTTTAACATAATTTTTAATAACTTTTTAATAATTAAAATGTTTTTAAAAAGTGACATTTATTCCATAATGCATATTTTTTTACAAAAAAGGATGAAATTAAAAATTCTTAAATATGAGTGGTCCATTACAGTTATGTTTGAAATAATGTTATTTTGATTACATTTTAAAAGACCAATTCTCTCAAATAACTTTTGTATTAGGAGATGGTCATTGTTTTGTGCTCTGAGATGGTCTTCCTTACATATTGTGTGTTTTTTCTTTAGCCTTACATCATGTCGCTTTAACTATGGGAATCAAGGCAAATAATGGCCTTAGTTGGCCTCGACACAATAGTTTTTGTTGGGGTTGATGCTTTGGCAATTGGTGATAATGGCTCTTACAAACGTCCTTGGAAATTTGTGCCCAAAGTGTTTCATGAGGTACGTCTTTTGATAAACTTGTGGATGTCATTTTGCCCATCTAAGATTTTAAAAATGCATGTCATTGGTTAGAACAACATACTTTGATAGGATATTTTGTTGGGTGGGTCCCCGCTAAAAGAATTCTCTAGAATTGGGTTACTAAGGCATGGACCCCTCATGGAGTCCGCTTATATGGCATCCAAAACTTGACCAAGGGTTTTTTAATTTTTTGTTTTATTGAAGTTAACCATGTCTAGGTTATTTAACAACATGGTCCTTTGTATGTCAGGTCTTTTCTGTTGGTCTTTTGGCCTTGGTCTTGAGACTTTATAGTATCTGATGAGAAAAGGGTTTGTGTCCTAATTTGGGTTAAATTCCTTGGGTTTCTATTGCCTTGTTGGCAATTTTTGCCTATCATTGCCTAGTCCCTAGGTAAAGTTGTTTGTGTCGAACCTAACTGCTTTCATCATGCTTGACCCCAAAAAGGGTCTTGTAGACACCTAAAATTAATTAAATTATATTTAATTAATTTATCCTTTCTCGCATAATTAATTGTATTAATTATGTTAGTCCTCATTCTTCTTAAAATTAATTAAATTATATTTAATTAATTTTATCCCCTAGCCATATAATTAATTTATCAATTAATTATATAAATCCCCCATTCTTCTAAAATATATTTAATCCCCAACCCTAGCCAACTCCTTCAATATTTCTTCTAATCTTAATTAGTTAATTAATGCACAATTAATTAACTAATATCTTAATTCCTACAAATCTTCCATTTAATCCCCTTCATTAAGCCTAATTGACCTAAGCCTAATCTTCATTATTATTTTCCTCAATTTAAAAGTCCCCCCTCCTTCTCTCTCCTCATGTCACATCCTCCATCTTTTTCCACTAGCACTCTAATCCCCGATTATCTAATCTAATAATTCTCACTAATCATTTGCATATTCCTAATCTCAAATGACTCAACCACATGTCATAAACGACATGTTCACTTCTCCAAAAAACCTTAAATGTCACCCACTTTTGTCTATCCAAGGAATTTTAAATTCCTTTATTCTCCCCATAATCCTCTTCTCAGGGATTTTTTAATTCCTTATTCGTTTTCCCTTTGTACTTTGTCTCTCTTCCCCATGTCCTTGTGGAGTGTGGAGACAAAGAAATCCTTTATGAAAAATCCATTGAGCCTCCACTTGTGCCATCCAAACCACCTCACCTCCTTATATGCAATCTCAACCCTCCATTATCCTTCAAACTCAACCGTGCATTTTGAGTTCTCAAATATATAATTTGGAGTCTCCTCCCTTCACAATTCAATCCAGTTCATTCATAATCTTTTTTTGCTAGTTTATGTTCCAAATCCATCCATAACACCCTTATCATGCCAATTTCATCCCACAACTCATCCATAGTATCCTCATAATTCCCAATTCACTAGCCTAGTTCCTTATGTTGGCATTTGCATGAAGATTGCATTAATGAAATGTTATGTTGTCATTGATGTCAATTAACTGGTAATGATGTTGTTGTAATGTTGTTTTGTAACCGGTAGGAAGAGCTAGTGTAAGGAAACTGTAACCGGTAGGTAAGTTTGTGGAGTGAACCGGTATTGCTAAGTATTGGAGAGTTGAACCAGTAAACCCTACTTGTTATTTTGATAAACCCTAACCGATTAAGTTTGGTGAATTGGTTATATTGGTTTATGATCTGATGGTGAGTGGTAATGATTATGACACATATACATATTGTATGAAGAGATTTTCAAAGTGTATTTGGTGCATTGAGGTAACATTTTTTGTCTTGGGAATGAGCAAGTATATTGCATGTAATGCAAAGTGCGTGTTGAGTTACTAAGTTTGATGAAGTAGTGATCAAGGAGCAGTCAAGGCTTTCTTGAATGATGTGTAGAGATTGTTATGTAATCCAACGGTCATACTTGAACCGACTTATTTGTAATCTCTATGTGAATTAGGTTTTTGTTGTGTTACTGACCTAGTTGATTTGTTTATAAGATCGATGAGTTGTTTAGTTTCAGAGTTGGAAAATTTTTAGTTGAGTGTGTGGTTGTCGAATCAGATGATATATTTGCAGTTTGAGTAAAGGCAGATAGGAGCATGAAAAGGATTTGAACAAGCAAGTGTAGCGCTATTCAAAAAGATCAGCAAACTCTTGTTGTTTTCTAACAATTACAACAGATTCAAATCCCCTAATTGGGTAAGCTCTAACAACTTTGGTGGTGTTATTCAAATCCTCTAACAAGGTGATCTATTAGCTTGGATTCTAAATCCTTTACAAAGGTTACTCCTCACATGGTATTGCTTCTAACAAGGCAATATAGTTAATCCCTTAACCAGGTGGTCCCTAATAGGATCTGTTCTTAACATGACTTTTTGTAAAAGCTTTAACAGGCTTGGCTCCTAACATGGCGAACTTCAAAAGAGTTCAGATAGTTATCTTATGAGTCTCATCTCACCGTGGTTTTTCCCATTTGGGTTTCCACGTCAAAATATTGTGTCAAGTGGTGAATGTTTTTGTGGTTATGTTTTCTATGGTTGATTTTCTTAACTACTTAATCCACTTTGATAAGTCATGATAACTGACAACAATATGAAATGAAGTTTTACTTATGTTAGTAAAAGTATTTGGATGTTTGTGAGTTACAAGTTGCTTACTGTTAATTTGTTGTAACAGTCAACTAGTTTATGTTGATAGTTTTATCTTGACAGTGATATTGCATTGATAGTTCTAAATTTACTTTGAGAGGTTGATTTTGAGATTGGTGAATTTTATTAGTTTTTCTATCTACTGATTCACCCCCCCCTCTCAGTAGTTGATCGGATCATTGTTCTTTCATCATACCATCACCTTCATCAATCCATCATTGTTGTGTAGCAATCGAAAAACATTCCACATCAACCCATCAAAGGAGAAAATCAAATGGAAGCTTGGGCATGTCCACTTCTAGCTCAATCGGAGGAGCTTGGGAAGGTATAAGCTTAGTTGTTTAGATGTTTCATTATGTTTTATGAATTTAGCATATACAACTAACCATCTACCCTTTTCTTACTTTTAGGTTTGTGTTGAATTTTATTTGTCTTGTTACCTCATAGAGATAGTTGATATTAAGATAGGAGGTCTATGCCACACCATTGTGTTCTCTATCTAGATTTGCTTAATACTTGTTTTTATTGTTAGTCTTTAGAGAACAAAATTAAGGACTACCCTTTGGCCACTCCATGAGATGTCACTATTGAGAATGGGTGTCTCAAACTTACTAGTTGAAATCTCAATCAGATGGCATTTGGTTTTTGCAGTGAGCGGTTCAGTATGGAAAACGTTTGTGTTATTGACCAGCTCCAAAGGCGGCTGCATAAATTTTCATGTTATACGTCAGCCGAAGTTATGGTCATCCGGGATAGTGGGAAAGAAAGGAATTACCTCTTTCTATACCCCATGCAAGCAGAAAACTAGGGTGACTGAGGTCATGGGATAACGAATGGAAAGAAGACTCGGTCTTCTTTCCAGCCTACGAGGCACTAAGGATTGCAAAGGAAGTGTCGCGGGATATCGAGGGATAGGAGACTTTGTTTACCTGACCACCCCTTGGCTTTGAGAGGCGCATGGGAAGAGTGTCATGGGCTAGTGGGGTATTGGACTTCCTTGCCACCCCATGTTGTAAACAACAGCCTGATGATGGTCTTGCAGGATAGCGGGAGAGAGAGTGAAGCAAGGAGGCTTGTTCTCCCCGCCACCCTACAAGGTATCTAAGGATTCCCAAGAATTCTTACGGGCTAACGAGGAGGTAATGATACTTTCTCTCCTCAACATCCCGCAACTTAAAGAAGAGCATGTAGGAAGTCTTGCAGGGTAACAGGGAAGCGAGGAGACTCACTCTCCCTACCATCCCGTGAGGTATCAAAGTGACTACTACCGATAAGTTAAGAACGATCAAGGTGGGGACCATGACCAAATGCAAAACAACTTGTTGAGATGTATGTCAATAATTGGTCAAAGTTGAAATGACTCAGAGGATGCATTGTAGAAAACACAACGTGTTATCGATAGTCTGAGGAAGTTTGAGAGTTGGAGCTAAGGAACTGAATCGAAGCATTTTTTGATAAACATATAAACATCTGAAGAAAAAATTGTAGAGGTTGATTAGTTAGATGAAGGATGGTTGATTGGTTGATTCAGTTGGATGTTGAATTGTAAACTAATTGTGAATGTAATATTTTGAATTGTTGTCGGAATAGAGACTAGATCGGAGCATGAAATCTGTAACTTGCATGTAAATTGTTTTTACTATAATACAAGAGATATTGCTTTGGTGTGTGGGTTTTTTTCCCGTAAGGGTTTTACCACGTGAATTTTGGTGTACTTCTCTATGATTGTGAATTTTTCATGTTACTCTGTTTTTCTTGCATTGTGTATCTTAATGACTATAATTAAAATTGAAATACATCGTTGCTTCTCTCCTCTAAGAAATTGACATTTAGGAAGGTGTTTTTGCACTCTACTTTCCTTAGAGTCACCTCCTAAGGGAGTTGATTCTCAACATTCTCCTAAGGCTTCCAAGCCAAAGGAAAAATGGACTACAGTTACTTGTTAGATGAAGGATGGTTGATTGGTTGATTCAGTTGGATGCTGAATTGTAAACTGATTGTGAATGCAATCTTTTGAATTGTTGTCGGAATAGAGACTAGATCAGAGCATGAAATAAGTAACTTGCATGTAAATTGTTTGTACTATAATAGAAGAGATATTGCTTTGGTGTGTGGGTTTTTTTTTCCTGTAAGGGTTTTACCATGTGAATTTTGGTGTACTTCTCTGTGATCGTGAGTTTTTCATGTTACTCTATTTTTCTTGCATTGTGTATCTTAATGACTATAATTGAAATTGAAATACATCCTTGCTTCTCTCCTCTAAGAAATTGACATTTAGGAAGGTGTTTCCACACTCTAATTTCCTTACAGTCACCTCCTAAGGAGTTGATTCTCAACATTCTCCTAAGGCTTCCAAGCCAAAGGAAAAATGGACTACGGTTACCTGCAAGGTTAAACCCTATGGTGATTCTAGTAGTAGTTTGGCTAAAACAAGTGATGCAATTGTCATCCAATCGCCACCCTTTGTGCTTGTTTTAAACCCTTATAATAAAGGGTGTGTCAACTTGAATTTCATCCTTAGAATGTTACCTGTAATAAGTTAGTTTCACAAAATACAAATGGAAATGCTATAGGAAATCCAAATTCAACCAATGAAACTACATGAAGTACATATAAAATAAAATACTAATATTACCTTCATGGATTATGTCTCATTGTGTCCTAAATCCACTGTTCCTGGTTGCAGATGGTGTGCTCTCAGACAATGCACTGATGGCTTCCAAGATGGCATATGAAGAATGGATTGATAACTTGTAGTTAACTGATACTATGATATGCAATACTACATGATTATGCTAAATGATATTATATGATAATTGCTATTTGCTTTTTTCTTCAAAAACTCATGGATGCATATGATTAATTTGAAGACTAACTCTCTCTCAGCTGAAGCTCTTGATTTTATAGACCTTGAGAGGATTAGATGATGTGGCTTAGATCAACGATCATGATCAGATCTGCAGATTTGAATGGCTGTGAGCAAAGGTGAAGGTTGAGAGAAAGGGGGAAGGAGAAGACAAGTGTCACTCATCTCACCTTGACTGGGTTGCTGACTGAGGGAATCTAGGGATGGTTGGAGAAGATTTAGACATGGGGGGACAAGTGGACTCAAGTCCTTCCTAAGATGTAGGGGGTGTTGGAGAGAATATAGGAAATGGTTATGAAATATGTGTACGTACACAATTTTCATTAAATTTTGGAGGTTGAAGATAAATGATAAATTAATATTTAAGAAATATTAATTTCCTTAGCCAAATGATGGATGAGTTGGCAAAGGGAAGATGAAGTGGAGATGGAGGGTGAGTTGGAAAAGGCGGATTAAATAATTTAGGAAATCATTTAATATTTGATACTATAGGATATGAGAATAACTATTAAATATTAGATATTTAATTGTTTAGAGAAGATAATTAAATATTAGATATTTAATTAACTTGGTTAAAAGGATAATTAAATATTAGATATTTAATTAATTAGAAGAATAGGATAGATGAATTAATTAATAAAATATTAATTAATAGAAAGACACGAAAATGAATTAAATAAATTAATCTTTTCAAATTAACTATTTAATAGAAGAATAATTATTAAATAAATATAAAATATTTATTTAATTGCTCATAGCCAATTTTTATGTGTATACATTTTGCCCCTCTTTGAAATGACGTGAAGACAACATTGTTTCAAAGATTAAATCAAGTCTTGATAATGCGCCTGATAGAGATTGAAAATCCCAATTGTGTGCCCCCTTAGGAGATTGATCATGAAATTGTCGAAAATTCTGGGTTGAATGATTAATCTCATGATAATTTGATAAACTTATGGTTAATTAAATTCATTTGTTAAAAAAAACAAAAGAAATTAAATTGCCCCATTGAAATTACTTACTCTTCAAATAGTAAGTATAAAATTAACTAAGGCTAATTTTAATTTCATTGTTATCCTTGTCAGCTTGTGGAGAAAATATTCTTGCTGAAGTGGCAAAATGGTGATTCTCGTGGAGAACCATCGTTTTGAGTGTGTTCGGTGGTATTAGCGACTTGCTGAGTATGGATATCTGGTAGGTAGCTTATCCCGAGCTTTTTTGTCAAATTTTTGTGCAAATTTTCATGTTTTTTGCGCGTTTTTGAATTTTCAAAACTTTTTGCGATTTTTTCGGCGTTAGGTTAGTGCTTTTGCAATTTGTTTTAGCACATATGCAATAAGGTTTAGCGCATTTGCATGGTTTAGCGCAAATGTTCTTTTTGTTAGTGCTTTTGTTAAGGATGTTATCGCTTATGCATAGGATAGCGCAAATGTTTCGCCTGTTAGTGCTTTTGCTTAATAAGGTAGCGCTTTTGCATGGGTTTGTGCATATGCTTGTTGATTAGTGCATTTGTTCAAAAGAATAGTGCATATGAACTGGTTTAGCGCAAATGCCTTTAGATTTAGTGCATTTGCTATAGTTTAGCGTAAATGCTCAATAGGATAGCGCTTTTGCTCAAATTTGATGTTTTTGATAAGTGCAAATCACTTTGATGATTAGATTTAACATGTTTAATAAGAATTTGATGATGAAATAGAGACTTGATTGACCGATTTGCTGGATAGATAGATTGATTGATTGATTTGATAGATTGCTTGATTAACTTGATTGCTTGATTGATTTGATAGATTAGCTTGATTGCTTGATAGATTGCTTGATTAGCTTGATAGATTGTTTTGATTAGCTTGATTGCTTGATTGATTTGATAGATTAGCTTGATTGCTTGATAGATTGCTCGATTAGCTTGATAGATTGCTTGATTTATTGATTGATTGATAGATTACTTTGATTAGCTTGAGTAGTTCTAAGAAACCGATTTAGTTTCTGATGTAAGAGCTTAGCAAAGTTTTGAATGAACTCGGTGATTGATAGAAAACCATGATTGATAGGTTTCAAAATTATTTGATAGCGTGTGTTGCTTCAATTTGATTTGATAGATAGATAGCAATTTGATTGTTTTAGTTCGATTTGATAGATAGATAGCATAGATTGCTTTAGTTTGATTTGATATATAGATAGCATAGATTGCTTCCGTTTGATTTGATAGATAGATAACATAGATTGCTTCAGTTTGATTTGATAGATAGATGATGATTTGATGATTGATTTATTTCTTTTGATAAATAGGAGAAACTTGATGTTCTCCAGTGTCGGGAGAAATTACCGGCAGTGCGTCATTTAGTGCCAGACCTGACATAGGCTGAGATTAGACATATAGATGTTTGTGGTTTACATCATTTGTTGTATATGTATGAGATTATACATAATAGAGGATTGTTGATGGCGTTAGCCAAGAGATGGCACAACGAGCATAACACTTTCCACCTGCCTACGAGTGAGATTAGTGTGACTCTTGAGGATGTCTATAGGATTCTGCACATCCCAGTGATTGGCGAGCTAGTGTAGTATGATTTTCAGGATCGTGTTGGTACAGAGGCTTGCAGAGTCGTGTTTTCTGATCATAGCATTGGTAGAGGAGAGATCTGATGGGTTGATATGGTGATGTATTATGAGGCTCTTCCTATTATTCTTGCTGGTCTGATTGGAGGATTTATATGTCCCGATAGGCGATCGTGAGGTTTTTCGGTTGGATGGGGTGAGATGCTCCTGAGTATGATGCAGCATTGTACTCGATATGCGTGGGGTGTTTTCATGTTGACATATTTATATCATGATCTTCATCAGGTGGTGTATGATGAGAGTGCGAATTTATCTACATGATGCACTTTATTACAGATCTGGTGCTAGGAGCACATTGCTATTACTCGGCCTATCAATCACAGAGTTCATGGAGAGAGACAACCATATGTGTATTTTTATGCAGGTATCCTTACTCAACATAAGCTGGGTAAGATGGAGTATTGGCATTGGGTTCTTGATTCATTGGATAGCATTACTTGGAGACCATATCTTGATTATGAGCCATGGATGGATGATGCACAAACATTACCATTTATCATGCAGAGTAGATATCTCATTGGTTGGACACCTTACATTGTTGAGCGACTGTTGATTAGTCATATTTTGAGACAGTTTGGGATGATCTAGCCTATGCCTACTGGTGTGATGATATATGCTCGATGGTACAGAGATAGGTGAGATTGGGGACCTTCGTTATCATTTGAGATTGCTCGTGTAGAGTTTGTTGCTACTCCGAGAGTGGCTAATGATATGAGATTGCACATTCTTGATCTTGGGGTTATTGCAGATTATGCTTAGTATATATTAGCTCATCCATTTCCTCGTATTACTGATCCAACAGATCCTCCTCCCAGCTCAGGAGATGATGATGATTTAGATGATCTATTTTTTAGGAGATGTAGATGGAGACGAGAGCTCAGAGCTGCTCAGGAGGCCGAGGGAGGTGGAGATGAGGGTGGGGATGGAGGTGACGGTGGTAGGAGACTTGGATGGAGGGGAGGTCGATTGAGAGTCCATGGATGATTGTTTGGACCAGTTGGTAGGATTGCGAGAGCACATCCTATGGGTGGGAGAGATGTTGGACAGATCAGGAGAGAGCATGGCAGGGTAGGCATGAGATTACCGAGAGGGTTTCCATTGACAAGAGGAGGCATGGTGACTAGAATGGATGGGGGTTGCGGGAGAGGCATTGATTTTGGATAGATTCAACTAGACGCTAGGGTTATTGCAACACATGGTGGAGATGATGAGGATCCTGAGGATCATGTTCCCCTGATTAGATGACGGGTTCAGAGAGTTACTCGGACCAAGATTCCAACATTTGGATAGGTTGGTGGTGAGGAGGGGATTGGGGTTCATGCATCATAGTAGGACTTTCCAGAGCAGGATGCACTAGAGCATGATATGCCAAAGCATGATGCACCAGAGCAGGATACCATTGAGAGTCTTAGAGCATAGATTGATCAGCTTCGAGCACAGGTGCAAAATTTTATGACTGAGAGGGATAGAGTTGTTAGGAGACAATAGGATACTCAGGTCCTTCTTGATCACATTCAGTAGGTTGGATCTATAGGAGTTGCGAAAATACAACACCACAGGAGCCTGAAGATCTTCTGCAAGCCGAATAACCTGTTACAAGGAGAAGCAATGAAGCAAAATCTGAAGAACATACAAAACACAGAGAATATGCTAAAAAAGAGAGAGCTCAATATTCACAAAAATATGTAATGTGATTCTTACAATGAAAAGAAAGAACTCAACCTTTAATAGGTCAAGAAACCCTAAAAAGGGAAAACCTAGGTTTGCACATAATAATTAATTAAAATAATTAATTATATGCACCTAAAGTTAGCTTAAGTGTAAAAGAGATACAGGGAACTTAAATAATTAATAAAGAATGTTTAATTAATCAAGTAAATACCCGAATACTCTAACACCCCCCCTTAAGCTAGACTTAGGGAGAAGCTAAAACCTAGAACAGCTACTGAAAGCAATAAAGATGGGTCCCAGCAACAAGGCCTGATCAGGTACCCAAATACAATGAAGTCTCTATGAAACGGAGACAAAGGAGAAAACCCAATGGGAAAAAACTCCTCTCCAAAAAGAGATAAAAGAACACCACTGAAGCATGAAGAACATGCAAACTCTGTCAAAGAATAACTGCTGATCTGAAGAACATCCACTGAACTAGAACATGACCAGGTAGAGAAGATTGTAATCTGCATGAGTGCCCTCAAATGAGACTTCTCGAATCAGGAGGCAAACAAGGCAAAACAACTAAAATTGAAGATACAGATGGCATGAGAAACCAAAGCCTGAAGAGCTGATCAATCGAACCACAGAAGCATTAGAACCAACAGGATAAACCTCCCCATAATGCGGAAGTGGGAGAGGGACAGGAACACTGAAAAGGACAGCCAAAAACAACTGCATGACGAAGAACCAAGAACATCAAAGGTGCTGAGACACATCATCATGAGGCGAATGTCGTGGAAGGAACACTCACTTGATAAAGGAAGATGGCAAACAACAGGCAAACATCAACCCCCTCATGGCACTTGATCAACAGTGCATGTACAACAAGACACAAGATATGCAAGATTCCAAGTAAATAATGCATGATGGCACTTTATCTCAGTGCGCATAATTACAAGCTACAATGATAAGAAGACTAGAAATAGAAACGAGAATAAAAATAGAGACACCCTACTCAGAAAAGAGATCCCAGGACCTGAAACAACCACGATATCCACCAGAGTGCTGAAAAGCAAAAAACTGAATAAAATATGCATGGAGCAGAATCTAGAAAAAAAAACTCATATTTCTGGAAAGTACACAGAACATGGTTTCTGAAAATTTCAAGTTTTCGAAAAATGGAGGTCGGATGCTTATTCTACGTCTCCCGGAGTGCAAAAAAGAGACCTTGCTTTGACTGTAAAAAAAATAGTCAAACAGAAAAATTGGAAAAAATTACCAACACCATGAGGTCGGCCTCGGAACCAGCTTTTTGATGCCTATTCGTTTGCCAAAATCCGACTCCGTATGCCCAAGATAGGGCCAAAAAACTAAACCCCCCCTTAAAAGGCCCAAAAAAGGGGTCTGGTGGCCTGTGGGTGGTCCGGTGGCTGGGTGGCGGCCGGGTGGTGGCCCGGTGGCGGAGCGGTGGCCGGCCGAAAAAAAATGGCGCCCGGGAGTGGAGTAGAGGGCGGCCGGAAGCGGCGGTGGGGGCCAGGGAAGAGGAGCGATGTTGGAGGCGCTGTCGGAAGGGGGCCGCAGGCGGCGGTGGGCGTAGGTGGCAGGCACAGGGAGTGGCGGCGGCCGGGGAGAGGAGTGGCGGGCGACAGCCGGCGGGGAGAAGCGACGGCCGGCGGGAGCGGACAGCAGCCGGCGGGGAGAAGCGACCGGCGGGAGCGGAAGCCGAGGCCGGCAGGGGCCGGGGTCCGGGGACAGGTAGGCGCGGGGCCCAAGGATGCAGGTCGGTATTTGTGCACCGTACTGACACCTGCAGCAACGTAGGGGCCCCATGGTACCCTGCGTACCATGGGGGCCCCCAAAAACTTTGCCAAATTTTTTTTTTTTTTTTCTTAAAAAGAAACAAATCTCCTTTTTTTTCACTTTTTTTTGAAAGATTTTTTTTTTTAAAAGAAAATTTTGGCCTGCATGCCGTAAAAAGGCAAATTTTTTATTTTTTTTGAAATTTTTTTCTCGATCTGCGTGCCAAGGCCATATGGCCTGGATCTGAGAAAAAAATTACTCCTAGAGGCTTAGGAACCAAAATAGGTCAAATTTTATATGACCATAGGGGTTTTCGGGCCTTCTGAGCATGATTGTGAGGTCCATTTAGGCCCAAAGTGCTCAGAAAAAAAGCTCAAACCCTAGGTACACAAAAAAATTCCTAAAACCCCAGATCTGCTTCCAAAGCAAAAATTCTCAAAACAAGAACAGGCAGCTGCAGATTTGAGCTCTAATACCATATAGGAGTTGAGAAAATACAACACCATAGGAGCCTGAAGATCTTCTGCAAGCCGAATAACCTGTTACAAGGAGAAGCAATGAAGCAAAATCTGAAGAACATACAAAACACAGAGAATATGCTAAAAAAGAGAGAGCTCAATATTCACAAAAATATGTAATGTGATTCTTACAATGAAAAGAAAAAACTCAACCTTTAATAGGTCAAGAAACCCTAAAAAGGGAAAACCTAGGTTTGCACATAATAATTAATTAAAATAATTAATTATATGCACCTAAAGTTAGCTTAAGTGTAAAAGAGATAAAGGGAACTTAAATAATTAAACAAAGAATGTTTAATTAATCAAGTAAATATCCGAATACTCTAACAGGATCAAATACTCTCTCAGCTGACACTGTTAGAGCTTTAGTTTGGGCTGGGAAGGAGACTTCCCACTGGCGATGATGATATGAGGAGGTAGTTGCAGAAAGCCAGAGAGCAGGTAGTTATCATACTACCATGTTGATGGACACTAGCAGTGGTGGGGTCTGGTGCAGGAGCACCCCTCCAAAATCTTTCTCTTTCTTGTTTTGTTGGTGTTATGCTTCTTATGAAGCCATTGTACATGAATAAGAGCCATGAACACATGTGTGCTAGACTAGGTCCTAGTTAGGGTCCTAGTGGAGATCTTAGGGGTCATGAGTCAAGATTGTGATTTTCTTGAAAATGGAGGGTATGTGTGTCCTTGAAGTGTTTAGGGGTCCTTTATAACAAGGTGATGTCCTTAGGTTGGCCCAATGTGGGTCTAGGAGTCATAAAAAGCAACATTGGGAAAGTTGCTCAAAAGTTGCATGACAACTTTTCCACCAAGATGTCAAGTTCTTTAGGTTAGTGTGGAAAACCCTAGTTTGGGCACACAAACCAAGGCAAAGGTAGTATAAGTACTTGAAAACCCTAAATTCATGGGTTGGATGTCAGACATTGTACGACCCTAGCAAAGATATCAGACAGAGACTGTAAAACTGTTACCAGTTAGTTTGAATGAAGACAACAAGCAAGTTAATGGATTGAGAAATGTTTGAATCTATGTGGAATGTTTGTCATGGTGTAAATACTTTCATTTCAAGCAATTAGTTTAGGTTTTTACTTGCAGATTGAATAAGTTTGTAAATAGTTTGAAAATTGTCTTCTTACTATCCAGTTTTGGACAGGATTGTGTAAATGAAGTCTTAACTCCATTCTCCGTTGTGGAACCACCATGAAACCATGGGGAATGAGAGTGAAGACCTTGTACCATATTGTAAGACAAGATGGGCCCTTAAAAATGCAGGAAAGCCAAGAAAAGACCTACTCCTAAGCGAGACTGGACAGTGCCCGGTTAGGAGAGGTTGAATTGCAGAGGTCTTGGAGAGCAAGGTTGGACAGAGGAGAGTACATCTTTTGGAGGAAGTGCATAGGAGTGTTATAAGCATCATTATTGTGAAGGAGGAGCCTCCACCAATCCAAACAAGGTGGCTAACACACAAAACCTTCACTGTGACCCAGGCAGACCACAAAACCCTCACAAAACCCTTAAAAACTCCAAAATTCGCCCTAGGCACTGTACGACCACTTGGAGGCCCAAAACCTAGAAAATATTTGAGCCCTTGCCAATTGAATGGCAATCCATTTTGGGAGTTAGGGTTGTTTGTGCATCGTTTGTGAGAAGGAGCCCTAGAAGACCGGTTAGGAGGCCTAATTGGTCCTTATCCTTGTAGCCCTGTTTTGTAAGCAAGAACACAAAATAGTGAAATCGATAGAAAGAATGCAGGTAGCAACTTCTTGGGGGCACATGGAGGGATGAAAAACATGGTTTGAGACCTGATTTAAGCTTGCTAAGACCTTGGAAAGTGAGGGACAAGCCTTAGCCCTTATTAGCCATAGTAAGGGGTTTTGAGTCTCATGAGTAGGTGAGACCTTAGTAGCAGCATAGCAACTCATTGGTGGGTGGATTGGGAAAGGTCAGGGGATTCCTTAAGAAAAGGGAGTCCTAGAGACCCTAGGGTGTGAGAAGAACACTAGGTGATCCAAGGAAAGGATCCAGGAGCATAGACTAGGCTAGTCTATCCCAAACCCCATCCCATCAGATTGGTATCAGAGCTAGTGAAAGACTTGTTTGACTGTGTATGTCTCTATATACTGGTGAATTAGTAGGGGAGAGCAGAATGGTTACTAATGTAGAGCTGGCTAGAGAGGTAGAAGAATAGAAGGAGAAGAATAGACTCCTTGAAGCAGCAATGAGTGAGATAAGGGATAAACTGCAGGAAGTGGTGGATCAAAGGACACATGAACCTTGGGATGAAGACACCAAGGGTAAAAGAAAGAGAACTATAGACATAGATGACATAATTCCTGAACCAGATCCCTTGTTCAATGAAGAACCTTTTTTGAAGGCTATCAAGGCTTTGAATACCAAAGCTTTTGAAGGATTGCCACATTTCAGTGGAAGAATGGACATCGACACTATTATGGAATGGATTGAGGGTATGGAAAACCACTTTGAGTGTGAAGGAGTGACAGAGGCTCAGAAGGTTAAAGTTGCCAAATCAAGATTAAGGGGAGCAGCTTTGACATGGTGGAAGTACCTGCAAGAAGAAAGGGTTAGCATGGGAAAGCTACCAATTGCAAATTGGAAAGCTATGGTGAGTGAGATTAAGGAAAACTACTTACTAGAGGATTATGAAGTCCAACTTCATAATAAGAGACAAGGATTGAAGCAAAAAGATCTTGATGTAACCTCCTACACCGAAGAGTTTCAAAAGCTATGTCTTAGATCAAAGGTTCAAGAAGATGAATCTATTAAGGTGGCTAGGTATCTAAGCGGCCTAAAGTGGAACACACAAGAGGAGATAAGCCTATGGACTCCTACTACTGTTCAGAAATGTCATCAGCTTGCTGTCAAGGTAGAAGAGACAAACAAAAGGAAAGGAGACTCCAACAATAGGGGTAGAGGCAGAGGTAGAGACCAAGTGAATCACCGAGGTGGTTACCAAAGCAAAGCAAATGAACAGAGAAACCAAGGAGAAGCCAAGTTGACTGAGCATGGTAGTGAAACCAATCTTAGAGAAGGACAATCTAGAGGAAGAGGTGCACAAGGTGGTCCAAATAGGGGTAGAGGTACCGACAGAGGTAACTCCTATTTTGCAACTATGAAGTGTTACAATTGTGGACAATTGGGACACCTGGCATATAGATGCCCTGACAAGCCTACATCATCAAATAGTGGAAAGAGGGTTGCATATGCACAAGAAGACTCTTCAAGCAACAAGACATTGGATGTGGACCAGATTGAATCAAAAGTTGGGGAGAATCTAATGTTCAATAGGATTTTGATCAGACAGCCGGTTAAGGAGGAACCCAAACATAGGAGAGCATTGTTTAGGGTGAGATGCAAAGTTCTTGGTAAAGTGTGTAAGGTGATAGTTGATACAGGCTCAATTGACAAAATCATCTCAAAAGAGGCAGTGAGAAAGTTGAAGCTCACAAGAATACCCCACACCAATCCTTACAAGGTGACTTGGTTGAACAAAGGATGTGCTAGTCAATGAGCAGACTTGGGTAGAGTTTTCTATTGGAGGATATAAGGACAAAATACTTTGTGATGTGTTGCCTATGGATGCATGTCACTTGTTGCTAGGAAGACCCTGGAAATTTGATAGGAAGGTGATCTATGATGGAGAGAATAACTCCATATCATTCAAGAAGGATAGCAAGACTTTCAAGATTCAGTCTTTGACAAGGGATGAAGAGGGCACTTCAAAAACACCTAGTGTTTTAATGGCTACTGGTAAAGAATTCTTGAGTTTGCTACATGAGGAGGAGATAGTGAAGTGTTCCATCTTTGTGAAGCCAAAGGAGAAAGCAGACAAGTTGCAGGAAGAAATACCCAAGGAGGTGAAGCACATGTTGCAAGAGTATAAGGACATAGTGAGTGATGGAGCACCTGCAACACTCCCACCAAGAAGGTCCATAAGTCATCAAATAGACTTTGTTCCTGGTGCATCCTTACCTAACAAGGCTTCATATAAGCTCACACCTGATCAAAATAAGGAAGTAGCAAGGCAAGTGCAGGAGTTATTGGAACAAGGACTGATTAAGAAGAGCATCAACCCATGTGCAGTCTCGGTAGTGCTAGCATCAAAAAAAGGAGGTAAGTGGAGACTATGCACTAACTCAAGAGAAATCAATAGGATTACCATAGGGTATATGTTTCCAATTCCTAGAATAGAGGATCTAATGGATTGTTTAGGAGGGGCTATGTATTTTACCAAGCTAGACCTTAAAAGTGGTTATCACTAGATAAGAATTAAGGAGGGTGATGAGTGGAAGACTACTTTTAAAACCACAGATGATTGTATGAATGGCTTGTGATGCCATTTGGGCTTACTAATTCTCCAAGCACCTTCATGAGGTTGATGAATGAGGTGTTGAAAGACTTCATAGGCAGATTTGTGGTGGTGTACCTAGATGACATTCTCAACTATAGCAGAACCAAGGAAGAACACCTTGAGCATTTGAGGTTAGTTTTAGAAAAGGTTGCATGAGGAGAAGCTATCCATCAACCTTGAGAAGTGTGACTTCTTGAAGCAAGAGCTGGTTTACTTAGGATTTGTGGTGTCCAAAGGAACCTTGAAGATGGATCCAAGCAAAGTGGAGGTAATCTTGAATTGGCTTGCACCTAAAACAAGGATTGAGGTAAGAAGGTTCCATGGATTAGCTCAATTCTATAGGAAATTTGTGAGGAATTTCAGTGGTATATGTGCACCAGTCCTTGACACCATTAAAGGAGGTATTAAAACTAAGTTTGAATGGACTGAGCAGGCAGACAAAGCATTTCAATTGTTGAAACAAGAAGTAGCCACAAAACCTATCCTATCCTACCTACGTTTGATAAGCTATTCACTTTGGAGTGTGATGCAAGTGGAATTGTAGTAGGCGGTGTGTTGAGTCAAGAGGGAAGACCTGTGGCATTTTTCAGTGAGAAGCTTAATGAAGCAAAGAAGAAGTACTCAGCTTATGACCTAGAGTTGTATGCATTAGTGTAGTCACTAAAGAAATGGAGGCATTACCTACTTCCAAAAGAATTTGTAGTGTTCATAGACAATCAGGCATTGAATTACATAAACACTCAAGAGAAGCTAAGCAATAGGCATCTGAAATGGATGGAATACCTCCAATCCTTCACCTTCACCATCAAGCATAAGAAGGGGTAGCTTAATAAGGTGGCAGATGCATTGAGCAGGAAGTTGTTGACAGTTCAAGATTTACAGTTGCAGAGCATAGGAATAGAAGGTTTCAAAGACCTCTATGAAGGAGATGAAGATTTCTCAATAGCTTACAAGGTTTGCAAAGAGTTTGAGAACCATTTCCATGGTGAGTATGTAGATTGCACTCTCCAAAATGGTCTCTTGTTCAAGAGTAACCAGTTGTGTGTACCTAGAGGATCCATGAGGGAGAACCTCATCCAAGAAAAGCATAATGGCAGTTTGAGTGGACACTTTGGGATTAACAAGACCTTGGATTTAGTACAGAGGTACTATTATTGGCCTAAGTTGCCAAGGGATGTGAAAAGATATGTAGAACAATGTGGAGTATGCCAAAGAGCCAAAGGTGGACCAAGCAATGCCGGTTTATATCAACCATTACCGGTCCCTAACAAACCTTGGGAATGCATAAGCATGGACTTTGTAGTAGGACTCCCCAAGACAAAAACAGGTATGGACAACATCTATGTGGTAGTAGATAGATTTTCCAAAATGAGTCATTTTATCCCATGTAAGACCACACATGATGCAAGCTATGTTGCACATCTCTTCTTCAAGGAGATTGTTAGGATTCATGGACTCCCTTTAAGCATTGTTTCAGATAGGGACAACAAGTTCATGGGTCATTTTTGGCAAACATTATGGAGGAGACTAGGAACTAACTTGTCATTTAGCTCAGCTTACCATCCACAAACAGATGGTCAAATTGAAGTCATCAATAGGGTGTTAGGTAACTTGTTGAGGTGTTTAACTAAGGAATATGGCCAGGCATGGGACCTAATCATTTCTCAAGCAGAGTATGCATATAACGACAGTGTGAATAGAACCACCGGTAGAAGTCCTTTTGAGGTTGTCTATGGCAGACATCCAAGAGGAGTATGTGAGTTGAGAGACCTTGGTAGTTTGGAAATGAAGAGTGGGCAAGTAGAAGACTTCACTGAAACCATCAAGGAAGTTCAGGAGCAAGTTAAGAAGGCCATCCTTGAATCCACTCATAAACTAAAAGCCAAAGTGGATGAGAAAAGGAGAGAAGTTCAGTTCAAGGTGGGTGACTATGTGATGGTCCATTTGAGCAAAGCTAGGATGCAAGGAGGTAAGCCTACCAAATTGCAGATGAGAAGGGTAGGAGCTTGTAGAATCCTGTCACAATATGGTAAGAATTCCTACAAAGTTGAATTGACTTCAGATTTAGCTATATCACCAGTCTTTAATGTAGCTGACCTGATCATGTACAAGGGTGAGATAGCAGGGCAAACTGAGAACCAAGCCAAGGTACTGCAGGATCTTGATGTTAATGTCTTACCACAGGTGAAGAAGCCTAAAGCAGAGGAGATCTTGGAATCAAGGGTGAAGAAGTCAACTAGACACTAGGTCTACATGGATCACTTAGTGAAATGGGCAGATCAACTAGTATTTGAAGCCACATGGGTGGAGGAGAGCAGGTTCAAGGCACTTGGAATAGACCCAGCTCTCATCTCTTCTTCTATTTCTTAAGTTTTGTGTAGAGGGGGAGTATGTTGTAGGAGCACCCCTCCAAACTCTTTCTCTTTCTTGTTTTGTTGGTTTTATGCTTCTTATGAAGCCATTGTACATGAATAAGAGCCATGAGCTCATGTGTGCTAGACTAGGTCCTAGTTAGGGTCCTAGTGGAGATCTTAGGGGTCATGAGTCAAGATTGTGATTTTCTTGAAAATGGAGGGTATGTGTGTCCTTGAAGTGTTTAGGGGTCCTTTATAATAAGGTGGTGGGTGGCCCAATGTGGGTCTAGGAGTCATAAAAAGCAACATTGGGAAAGTTGCTCAAAAGTTGCAAAAGTTACATGACAACTTTTAAAAGTTGTCAAGCAACTTTTCCACCAAGATGTCAAGTTCTTTAGGTTAGCGTGGAAAACCCTATTTTGGGCACATAGACCAAGGCAAAGGTAGTATAAGTACTTGCAAACCCTAAATTCATGGGTTGGATGTCAGACATTGTACGACCCTAGCAAAGAGATCAGACAGAGACTGTAAAACTATTACCAGTCAGTTTGAATGAAGAAAACAAGCAAGTTAATGGATTGAGAAACATCTGAATCTATGTGGAATGTTTGTCATGGTGTAAATAATTTCATTTCAAGCAATTAGTTTAGGTTTTTACTTGCAGATTGAATAAGTTTGTAAATAGTTTGAAAACTGTCTTCTTACTGTCCAGTTTTGGACAGGATTGTGTAAATGAAGTCTTAACTCCATTCCCCATTGTGGAACCACCATGAAACCATGGGGAATGAGAGTGTAGACCTTGTAACATACTGCAAGACAAGAAAGGCCCTTAAAAATGCAGGAAAGCCAAGAAAAGACCTACTCCTAGGCAAGACTGGACAATGCCCAGTTAGGAAAGGTTGAATTGTAGAGGTCTTGGAGAGCAAGGTTGGACAGAGGAGAGTACATCATTTGGAGGAAGTGTAGAGGAGTGTTAGAAGCATAATTGGTGTGAAGGAGGAGCCTCCACCAATCCAAACAAGGTGGCTAACACACAAAACCTTCACTGTGACCCAGACAGACCACAAAACCCTCACAAAACCCTTAAAAACCCCAAAATTCGCCCTAGGCACTGTACGACCACTTGGAGACCCAAAACCTAGAAAATATTTGAGCCCTTGCCAATTGAACGACAGTCCATTTTGGGAGTTAGGGTTGTTTGTGCATCATTTGTGAGAGGGATCCCTAGAAGACCGGTTAGGAGGCCTAATTGGTCCTTATCCTTGTAGCCCTGTTTTGTAAGCAAAAACACAAAACAGTGAAATTGGTAGAAAGAATGAAGGTAGAAACTTCTTGGGGGCACATGGAGGGATGAAAAACATGGTTTGAGACCTGATTTAAGCTTGCTAAGACCTTGGAAAGTGAGGGACAAGCCTTAGCCCTTATTAGCCATAGTAAGGGGTTTTGAGTCTCATGAGTAGGTGAGACCTTAGTAGCAACATAGCAACTCATTGGTGGGTGGATTGGCCAAGGTCAGGGGATTCCTCAATCAAAGGGAGTCCTAGAGACCCTAGGGTGTGAGAAGAACACCAGGTGATCCAAGGAAAGGATCCAAGAGCATAGACTAGGCTAGTCTATCCCAAACCCCATCCCATCAGGGTCATGGGACCTCCTCAGAGGAGTGGTGAGCATGGGAGACAGACATCTGGAGGATCTTCTTTCCCACAACCATAGAGATGGACAGAGTCAGGTGGTAGTGGTATAGGACAACTGTGACTTGATTTGGAGCATTTGTATTGTTTATTTGATATCATTGTATACTTGGACTCTTATTGTTTTATGATCATCTATATGCAGACATGGATTCTATATGATGATGATGATTTATATGCATGTTACTCTTATTTGAAGATGATCTATATGCTTTGATTATATGGATGCAATGATTAGATGGATGATGATATGATGATGATTGTCTTGCCTTATGATTATGATCTATATGATGCAATGATAAATGTTTTTGTTTTGATTTTTGATTTTGATGATTTTGGATGCAAATGTAAATGAATTCTATCTTAAATGATGCAAATGTAATGATCTATATAGAAATGAAAATGAATGATTGATTTGCTTTTGTTTTACTATGATGTAAATGATCTATATGAAATGTTTTTTTATTTTTATGCAATGTTTATGATGATTATGAATCTAAGTGCAAAGATGCAACTAAATGATCATTAATGGAATGATGATGCAAACTATAATGATGGTACACTACATGATGAATTAAAAATGCACTTAATTGAATTCAAACTAATGCAATGATAAAATGCAACTAAATGAAATGGATAATGATTAAAATGATTCTAAAAATTAATGCACCTATAATGAGTAAATGCAAATTGTTTTTGTTTGTCCAAATATACTCAATCTTTATTTATGACCGTTGATCTGTTAATGAAATGAAATGCTTATAATGTAACTGACCATGAATGCTTATAATGTAAATGAATAATGAGCTAATCCAAAATCATCTAACTAAAAATTGTACTGCCATTCTTCATATTCTATCTTGTAACAGTGCTTGATTTCATCATTGAGCTTTAAAATGTTGTAAGAAAATACAAGCAACTTGACATAATGATTCAAGATGACCTGAGTATTCTTGACATGGATTTTGATATAGCAAGTTAATACAAGCAACTTGATATAATGGATCAAGTTGACCTGAGTATTGCTTGCTGAACAGACAAGGATTATCTCCTTTCATGCATGACTTGGAATGTCCTCCTTGATCTTTTGCCGATCATATCCTGAGACAAGTTCATACTGTAGTAAGAGATAAACCACAGACAGCAATCAAAGAAAATAATCATGCCCCATCATAGCTTCTTTAGTCATGGACATCCTTGAGTCGCATAGAGTACATGATTAGCAATAAAATCAAGATATAAACAGTGAATCTTGTATGTCATTCACATGTTCTAATGGTCATTAACTGATATAATCATCTTAATTAATGATCTTTGATAATCCTTTATTACTTGTTGATTGATTGGTTTCTGAGTTTCACGATTCAGTTATTGATGAAATGCCTTACTTTTCGTTGCTTTGTTTGCTCGTTATCTGTTTCAAAATCCTAGGTGTTTTTGGTTTTTTTTCTAAGTTTTTCAAATGTTTTGAATTTTTCCAAAGATTCAAAAGATCACCTTAGCAAAAGGAATTAGGATTTTGCCCCTAGCGGAAACAAAAATTTATTATGGATGTATGAATTGATCAAGATCCAAACCATGGAGGGATACAAATGCAGATTGATTGATTTTGATAAGGTCCAAGACAGTGACTACGACAAGTATGTCAAAGATTGATAACTATTGGTAAGCTGCATATTTCTTGCTAAATGGTTCAGAGCAAATGGATGCGAAAGACGGAATGAATAAACTAAGATAGATGGAAGCGATAAATGTGATAGGATGGAGTTGATAGGTGAGAAAAGCAATCTCATAGATGGAGGAACCTACTTCTTAGATAGCGCCTGTTTAGTAGGTTTTCACCATCTAAATTTATTACATTTTTTTGGATTTTATATGCTTTTTATTGATTTTTTTTTAGGACTTTATGTGCTTTTTGTTTATTTTTTCAGGACTTTATATCTCAAGCATAGAATTTATTGAGATGGATAGAATTGATAGGTTCATCAAACCAATCACCTTCAGGGGTAGATAACTTGTATGCTCCTAATCCATATGTTGCTACTATGACAAAAGGTCCTAGCCAATTTGGTTCAAATTTTCCCTTCTTTTTCCGGTCTTGCTGATTTCTTGGATTCTCCCTTAGAACTATATCTCCAATATGGAAAATATGTGGCTGGAATATATGGTTATATCTTCTTGCCATTCTTTGTTGGTATACTTTCAAATGTTCTATTGCATTTTGGCGACGTTCCTGAATCAGTTCTAATTCTTGGAGTCGAGAGACTTGTTGTTCTTCTTCTGGTATAAGACCGTGCAAGGATACTCGTAGAGAAGGTATGTCTACTTCTATAAGTAATATAGCTTCTGATCCATAGACCAAACAATATGGAGTTTCCCCTGTTGGAGTGCGGACACTAGTTTGGTATTCCCAAAGAGCGGGATTTAGCTAAATGTGCCAATCTTTTCCAGCTTCATTGACTGTTTTCTTCAAGATTTTCAAGATAGTTTTGTTTGATGCCTCAGCTTGACCATTACCTTCTGGATAGTATGGAGTAGAGAACCTATGTTGGATATGAAATTGTTCACATAGCTCTTTCACATCTTGGTTTTTGAATGGTCTTCCATTATCAGTGATAATGGTCATAGGAACTCCATAGCAACAGATTATGTAATTCAAAATGAATGATGATATTTATTTTCTTGTCACTGTTGTTAAAGGCACTGCTTCAATCCACTTAGTAAAATATTTAGTAGCAATCAGAATAAACTTATGTCCACTAGAAGATGAGGGATTGATCTTTCCTACCAAATCAAGGCCCCATTGTGAAAATGGCCATGATCCTATCATAGGATATAACTTTTGTGCTGGCGCATGAATGAGATTTCCATGGATCTGACATTGTTTACATTTTCTAGCATATGTGAACGGATCTCTTTCCATAGTAGGCCAAAAGTAACCCTTACAAATAAGTTTCTTAGCCAATGCTAAACCACTTGAGTGTGTACCACAAATACCTGCATGAATGTCATTAAGAACTCTCTCAGATTTATCTTTTTCAAGACATCTCAACAATGTACCATCTAGACCATGCCTATATAGGATATCAACAATAATAGTATAGCGAGAGGACTGACAGATAAAGTTTCGTCTCTGATTATGAGATAATTCAAGAGGAAGGATACACTCTTTCAAATATTGGTAGGTTTGACTATATAAGGATTGATTGGTTCCTGATATATGGAAAATTCAATAGGTATGCTGGGATTGGATGGTAGGGGTTAAGATATCTTCCATGAGAAATTTGTAACATTGTTGATTCTCCTTATTTTGCAAGAGAGATGCTATTGTAGCCATTGCATCTGCTGCTTTATTTTCGTTTCTTGGAATCTGGGTGAATGTGATTTCTTTAAAGTGTTCTTTAAATTCCTCCACCAATTGTTTGTATGGCATAAGCTTATCATCCTTTGTTTGATATTCATCATTTATTTGATTAATGATAAGTTGTGAATCACCATAGACATGTAGTTCTTTGACGTTCCACTCAATGGCCATTTTAAGCCCTATAGCTAATGCTTCATACTCTGCAGTATTATTGGTGCATGGAAATCACAGTCTATACGATTTCAGAATTGTGTGTCCTTGAGGTGTGATGAAAAAGATTCATGTGCCCGATCCATATTGGGTATAAGAACCATCAAAGTACAATTCACAAAAGTTTGTACTTACTGTTAAGATATCTGCATTAGGAAATTCGATGTGCAAAGGCATGTCATTTTGTAAAGGTGCATCAGCCAATTGATCAGCAATGACTTGTCCCTTCATAGCTTTCCGGTCAACATATTCTATGTCAAATTCACTCAGTATCATAACCCATCTGGCTAGTCTCCCTGTCAATGTTGACTTGCTCAACATATATTTGAGAGGATCTATCTTTGCTATTAGTTTTACAAAATGAATCAACATATAATGTCGCAACTTTTGAGTTGCAAATACAACTGCTAGACATATCTTTTCAATTGATGAATAATTTAATTTGTAGCCAACAAGTGTTCTGTTGATATAATAAACTATTCTTTCTTTTCCTTCATCATCATGTTAAGCTAGGAGAGCGCCTAATGATACACTTGTTGCTGAGACATAGAGTAACAATGGTTTCCCTTTGGTAGGTGATATCAGTATTGGAGGCTCATAAGATATTCTTTTATTTGCAAGAAAGCTTCTTCACATTGTATATCCCATTTGAATGGAACATTTTTATGTAGAAGATGGGTAAATGGAAGGCATCTATCAGCCAACTGAGAAACAAATCTCCTAACTAATTGCAATCTTCCTTGTAAAGATCGCAATTGACTTATGTTCTTAGGTGACTCCATCTCAATGATAGCTTTGACTTTTTCAGGATCTACTTCAATGCCACGAGCTGATATAATGTACCCAAGGAGCTTTCCAGAGGTTACCCCAAATGCACATTTCTTTGGATTTAATCTCAATTGATATCTTTCCAGCCTGTCCAAAATCTTGCTTAAAATGTTCAAATGTTCTTCTCTTGTGTGAGATTTTGCAAGTATGTCATCGACATAATCTTCCATAAATGTATGCATCATATCATGGAAAATTATCATCATAGCCCTTTGATAAGTCGCTCCTGTATTCTTAGGCCCAAATGTCATGACATTCCAGCAATATGTTCCCCATGCATCGGTGAAAGTTGTTTTCTCTTGATCTTCAGGTGTGATTCTTATTTGATTATATCCTGAGAAGCCATCCATTAATGAAAACATCTCATGTCCTACTGATAAGTCTACTATGATATCAATGTTTGGTAGAGGGAAATCATCTTTTGGACATGCTTTATTCAGATCTCTAAAATCTGTACAAACCCTTATGCTCTTATCTGGCTTTGATACCGGTACAATAATTGAAACCCATTCTGGATAAGCAACTGGTCTTATGAAACCTACTTCTAATAGTTTCTTTAGCTTAGTTTTTACAAGAAGAGCATTGTGTGGATGCATCTTTTTTAGCTTTTGCTTAACGGGTTTTTCTTTTAAATCCACATTAAGATGATGCATGATAAGATCAGAATTAGGTCCTAGCATATATGCATAAGACCAAGCAAAATTTATTTGTCTTTGCGTAAAGAACTCCATGTATTCTTTCCTCTCTTTTTTCTGACAATGAGGCAACAAAATGAAGTATTTTAGGATCCTTTGATGTACCAATGTTTACTATTTCTGTTGGTTTTATCAGGATAGCAGATCTCTCTTGAAAATATGCAGGAAGAATGTCAAACTTTCCATCTTCTGACACCTCAAGGAGGTTTTCACAATCAGATATGTCCTTTGTTTTCTCTTTTGATTGATCTAATGTTGCCATGAAATGGTTTTCAACAATAGGTCTCTTTCCTTGTTTTATTTCATTTTTGCGACTGGAAAGTTTGGCATTTTCCTAACTACAAGACACATTAATTGATTCTGCAATGGAAGATATCTTAGGATAGATGGGCTCAACAACATTAAGGTACATGGCTAATTCATGATCATTGGAAAAGACATTCAGTTAGGGGTTATCTAAATTATCCCAATCAATTAATTCGGGATGAAGAAGGGGTAGATCGCAATCACTGTCATTATTAGGTGTTTTAACATTCATGACATAATGATCATAACTTGGCGTAAAATAGGTACTATCATAGATTAAATGTTCTTGAGAATTGTCTTTCTCAAGTGTTTCTGAAGTAGTCTTAACAAAATTAATATTAACATTGTGTAGTTCACACTCAAGTGGTTCTTCAACTGACATTTCTCCCTTAAATGAATGGATTGTATCCACACGCACATCTTTAATACTGCAAACTCCTTCTTGATTGACCTCATTCGCATTTAGAAGTTGACATATTTGTGCACATGATAAAGAGGATTCTTTTAATAGATTTTGTCTCCTTTCAAACTCAACTTCTTTTGGACTAATAGTCAATCCAACTTGACCATCTCTTAGTTCTTCTAGGGTTCTGCCACATCTAGATACATCTTGTTCCTCTTTTGATGAAAATCTTTCATTTTCAGATCTTGATCTATCCTTGTTTGTACTTCTTGTGGCATTACTTCTTTGTCTTTGGCATTTCCTTTCCTTTTTGCATACGCCTCTTTTCTCTAAATTCTGAGTTTTTCTTGCCTTCTTTCTAACTTCATCTTTTGTTCTGCAATAGACAGGTCTTCTTTCGTGATAGCTGCTTGATCTTCATTGTGTTCCTTACTTGATGTAGTAGATAAGACATATGGACCCCATTCATACTCATTGGAATTTGTTTCTGAATCCTGATCTAAGATTACTCCACCATACCATACTGGAATGTCGTATGGTGCAAAAAGTTCTCTGATTTCTATCATCTCTATTTTTACTGCTTTTGGAATATCTTGTTCAGACTTTGCATTTGTTTGTATTTTCAGAACTTGTTGAAAAGATTTTTCATCACCTTGGATGGTAATCCCCTCCTCTTTCTTTTCATGTTTTTCTTGCTTCTTTTGTTTATTGGTTACTGTTTCAGCCGCTTGATGTAGCTTTTCTTGCCAATTTTCTTCTTTATAAATTGATTTCTTTCTGCACTTTTGTTGTTGATGATTATTTTGCTTTTGATTTAATTTTAGATATCCCAAACCAAATTTTTCTTTTGTGGATTGTGAGTGTGGACAAATAGGTTCTAAAATACCTTGATGTTGCTTACCAATTGGTCCTTTCCCTCCATATCCCATCTTTTACATGATTTCATATCCTTTGCCATATTGTTTTATGGGAATATTGGCTTCTACTGTTGTTGCTATAGTATTGTCTTCATCCTTGTACAACCAGCCAATAATGTCTTTATCTTCATTTTCCTCTTCAAGAGTTCCAGTACTAACAAAAGTTCCTTTAAACATATGTTTTGATTTTCCTGATGTCTTTGATTGAATATCTGTAGGCTTTCCATATGACTTAGGGGAAAGTGGAAAATTATGCAAAGAATATTTTCCCATTCCTTCATCATTTAACTTGAGCTTTTCTTCAAAAGTTTCCCATAACTTTGCTTGAATTTATTTGGTAGGATATACTGATTCTCTGTTATGTGGAACTCTTGTATCTTGTGTTGGCTTCAAATTATTGCAATATTGACTGGAATCTACAATTATTGTGATCTCTTTTCCTTTATGAGGAAATTTCACACATTGATGTATGTAGAAGGAACTGTTTGCATCTTGTGAATCCATGGTCTTCCTAGAAAAATGTTGTAAGAGAGGTTCAAATCTAAAACTTGACACAATGTATCCCTTTCGACAGGTCCTATACTTATTGGTAGCACAACAGTTCCTTTAGAAGAACGTTCTTCTTCATCATAAGCCTTGATGGTTATTTTCTTTTTTGGGTCTACTGCATTCTCTGAATATCCCAAAGCTTTTATCAAACTTAATGCACAAATGTTTAAGCCAGCTCCTCCATCTATGAGTACACGTTTAACATGAGTTTTATTAATGGAGACTTCAACATGTAAGGGAGCATTGTGAGGATGTTGTAAGGATGTGTCATCATTTTCAGAAAATGATAAGCAATGAGGAGCTACAAGGTGTCCTACCATGGTTTGGAACTGATCTACATCCAAGTCTTTTTAAACTGTTGTTTCCACTAAAGCTTTCTCCAAAATTTCCTTATGCATAGGTGAAACCTTGAGAAGTTCCAAAATTGATATTTGAGCGGGTATTCTTTGTATTTGCTCTACTAAATTGTATTATTGTGATGTGGATGTTGAATATTTTGCTATACCTAGAAAGGAAACCTTTGCTTTGCTTCTCATGATAACATTGATTAGTTCTGAAGATGGATTTTCATTAACAATGATCACATTTACTACATCATCATATGTATAAGTGTAATGCATTTTGGTTTTTCCTTTGTCATCTTTTAATTGGGACGATTCACCTTTGTCATAATTCAGAAGTGGAGTTTTAAAAGCCAAGTGTGATTCGTTTGTCTTATGGCTATCCACTGTGATGGTTCCATTATCGATTAGATATTGGATAAGGTGTTTCAATCTCTAACAATCATTTGTTAGGTGTCCTTTATTCCGATGATAATTGCAAAAATGATTGTCATTCCACCAATTGGGCTTGACTGGTGGTTCATAACTTCTTGCTTCTGGTAAAACGATCAATTTGTTGGCAAGCAGAGTTTTTAGAGTTGATTCCAAAGATTCTCCAATGTTTGTGAATTTCCTCTGAGGATTGGAGAAAAAGGATTTGGCTTTATGGTTTTCTGGATTGTTATTGCTTGGGTTTTGACTTGATAGATTAAAAATTGGTTGTTGTTGTTTTGTAGTACTATTATCGTCATTCCCTTCATTGCTGACATTCCTATTCTTTGACCAGAACTTGGGTTTGTCATTGTTGTTGTTGTTGTTATTTTAAAATTTTTAGCTCTCTTTTCTTTACCATTGTGTTCTCTATTTTTAGACCATTCTCGATCATTTTGGCAAAAGAGGGAGGACATTGCATCCTTAGTCGATAAGTCATTTCACTGATAAGATTATCAATGAATATACCCATTTTTTCTTGATCAGGTACATCTCGGGGATACCTATTAAACATGCATTTTCATCGTTGTAATAAAATCATAAAGGATTCACCATTCTTTTGTTTAACATTGCAAAGATCCAACATTGTTATTTCATTCCTTATATTGTAGGAGTATTGTGAAATAAACCTATTCACAAGTTCTTCAAAGGATTTGATTCCGGATGGTAATCTTGAAAACCCCTCCATTGATTGTCCTTTTAAACTCCTAGGAAAAATATGCATAAGGTAAGTTTCATCATGAGCAAATTCCATGATCATAGTACAAAACTCCCTAATGTGATCTTGAGGATCAAATTTTCCATTGTATTTGTCATATTTAGGAATCTCGCAATGTTGTGGAAATGGTATCATATTTAGATTTTTATCGAACGGATATGGGCATATATCTTCTAATGAATACTTCTTGGAGCTTCTCCCATTTTGCATGTCTTGTATCTGTTGTTGTAGAGTTTGTATTTGTTGAGTAAGGTTTGACAATGGATTATCCACATAGTTTCTCCTTGTTTCTTCGTGAGTTTTCTTATCACTACGCTCTTTTCTTGTGTCATCCCTTTCTTTCCTTGTTTCTTCATGACTTTCTTTGTTCACGTCCTCGTTATTTGGATCATCTGTGTTTTGGGTGTTACTTGCCTCCACATCTTGTTTCAAGCTTTCTATGTTAAAGTCTTGTGGTAGTTTAGCTCCAGATTTTACTAACATCAAGAGATATTTTTCTTTTTGTTTTGCCAACAATTTTTCCATTAGCCTATCAAATTTGAAATCTTTCTCAAGGTCTCTAATGGTGCTATTGACTGCTTCTTCATCAACAACGGTAAATCCAAAAGTGTGGAATATAGGAGTATCTTCTTCCTCCATTTTTAGTTGTTTTCTAAGTTGTTCGTGTTGGGCTCTAGTCCAAACTGGCATGTGATTATTTCAAAGTTGTTGAAAGTTCCAAAGGATAAAGTCAATAGGTGATTATTGGTTTAGGAAGATATGCCTTTTTGATTTTACCGCTATTGTTTTTTCGTTGGGATAAAGTTTCTCTTTGTTGAAAAGCACGTCTTTGCAAAATTTCACTGTCAATTTCTGTACCGCAGCCACGTAGGTAGTGATGAAAATGATGTAGGAATGTCCTATGTTTCAATAAGATCTTGCGATTGATATACAAGAATCTTATCCTTTTTTAAGTAGCTTTATAACTGGGTTTTCTTTTCTTAAGGTGATACTTAAAAGTCATATAAGCATTTGGCAATTCACTAGTTTGTTTGTTTCCAATGTTGGTGCGATTCTGGTTTTGATATAACCTAGGTTCAAAATATGAAAGATATATCCAAGAGTAGGAACCTAGTATAGATTGATCAAGCTTCGTGATAGAGGATTTGATTATCTTGATGAGAAACTTGACAAGGATGTTGATTTTTGCACTTAAGATGTTTGAATCAATAACTTGTTGAATGTTGATGTTCATAGAACCTTTTGGGTATAACCTGTTGGATTAGTGACCTAGTTGTTTGAGCTAGTTTGAAAATACGTGATGGTTTAGAGACAAATCTACTTCAATAATTATTTTGATATTGTTGTTTTGACATCTTGATTTTGATCTAGTGTTTCAAGTGTTGGAATGCTTTTTGTATTACCCTTTTGATCACACTTTTTCAGTAATTTGTTGGATTTTTGCTCTCTTATAGATGATAATTTTCTTCAATTTTTGACCATTTGGAACATGTTACCGACATAGAAGACACAATGTTTAATAAACAAAATGCACAAGCAAGTACAATCCCTATGGCAGGTTGAGACAATAGTTGTTGAATCTCACGTGGGGTTTTCCTTGAGGCTACGCTATTCAAAGCGGATATTTAGATGCTTGACCCCACTGGCTCCACCCTCGGCACTCACTTCTTCAGGGCAGCCAAGCATCAGTTTCCATGAAAACTCCCCATGGCAAACTTTATATCTCTACTAGGAACCGTATGTATGTGAGCCGCTTCAAAGGTCCGACCTCCTGCGCCAACAACTAGAAAGATTTTGGCAACTAGTACAAGTGATTTTTAGTAAAGGCTTCCGGTCATGTGGCCATACATGCGACACTTTCAGCTCTGTAAATACAGAAGGTTCCCAGCCTATAGAGGTTATGCTCCATAGGGTTTATTGGGAAATATAGTTTAGGTATGAACTTATCAGCACATGTTGTTTGGGACTTTCGTCACAAACATGATTTATTTATAGTGGATTGGAAGGACTTGAGATTAGCCCGTTTCCACTTTAGGTCATTCCCCTCTCACTGGCCCCCTCAAGGTAGCTTGGGAAGGCAGGCCCTCTAAAGGATTTAATCGCTTGAAAGTAAAGAAAGCTTAAAAGAGTGGGTTTGGCTTTTTGGTCACCCAATTAAGGGGAGAGCATATACCTACCACTTTCGAGACACAAAATATAAGTGTTCTTTTTAACCTTTTCAAAGCAATTGTTGGCTAAGTCCTATTTGGAGATGTTGCTCCAACAAGAATGGCATTCATTTTAGCCCTTTTTGAAAGTCTACATGCAACTATTTTAGAGAAAATACTAAAAGTGTAAGTTGCATACTGTCAATTCATCCTCTTAGTTAAACTAGATGAACAAGATATTGATATATTACTTCCCAAATAAAGACTTTTAATTAACTAGATGAGGAAATGCATAAAATTTGCCTTAAACACCATCCTGCACATGCATGTTAGTAGTATGAAAAATCTGATTTCTTGGACATTTCGGACTTGCAAGAAATTTTTGTCAGTTGGTAAACAGAAGCACTAATTTAACACATGCGCTATCTTTTTGCTCAAAAGTGCTAACTTGCAGGTCAAAATCGCTAACCTTTAGGTCAAAAGCGCTAACCTTTAGGTCAAAAGCGCTAACCTAGATTACAAAAGCGCTGCTCTATGGATATAAAAGCATGATTTCTTTGACAAATGTGCTAACCTAAGACACAAATGCGTGAATTTGTAATGCAAATGCGTAGACTTTAAGACAAAAGCGTTAACCGAAAATGCTCATGCGCTAACCTATGGTGTAAATGCGCTAACCTGCGGAACAAAAGCATTGTCAGAATTCACACATGCATGAATCTGCATTACAAATGCATTAATTTAATTATTTGCGAGATATTTAAAGGTATATGTGAGGTCTATGAGCCCCACGGTGGGTGCCAAAATGTGTCGACTTGAATTTCATCCTCAGAATGTTACCTTTAATAAGTTAGCTTCACAAAATACCAATGGAAATGCTACAGGAAATCCAAATTCAACCAATGAAACTACATAAAGTACATATAAAATAACATACTAATATTACCTTCATGGCTTATGTCTCATTGTGTCCTAACTCCACTGTTCCTGGTTGCAGATGGTGTGCTCTCAGACAATGCACTGATGGCTTCCAAGATGGCATATGGAGAATGGACTAATAACTTATAGTTAATTGATACTATGATATTCAATACTACATGATTATGCTAAATGATATTATATGATAATTGCTATTTTCTATTTGCTATTTGCTAATTGCTTCAAAAACTTGCGGATGCATATGATTAATTTGAAGACTAACTCTCTCTCAACTGAAGCTCTTGATTTTATAAACCTTGAGATGATTAGATGATGTGGCTTAGATCAACGATCATAATCAAATCTACAGATTTGAATGGCTGTGAGAAAAGGTGAAGGTTGAGAGAAAGGGGGAAGGAGAAGACAAGTGTCACTCATCTCACCTTGACTGGGTTGCCGACTGAGGGAATCTAGGGATGGTTGGAGAAGATTTAGGCATGGGAGGACAAGTGGACTCAAGTCCTTCCTAAGGTGTAGGGGGTGTTGGAGAGAATATAGGAAATGGTTATGAAATATGTGTACGTACACAATTTTCATTAAATTTTGGACGTTGAAGATAAATGATAAATTAATATTTAAGAAATATTAATTTCCTTAGCCACGTGATGGATGAGTTGGCAAAAAGGAAAGATGAAGTGGAGATGGAGGGTGAGTTGGAAAAGGGGAATTAAATAATTTAGGAAATCATTTAATATTTGATACTATAGGATAGGAGAATAAATATTAAATATTAGATATTTAATTGTTTAGAGAAGATAATTAAATATTAGATATTTAATTAACTTGGTTAAAAGGATAATTAAATATTAGATATTTAATTAATTAGAAGAATAGGATAGATGAATTAATTAATAGAAAGACACGAAAATGAATTAAATAAATTAATCTTTTCAAATTAACTATTTAATAGAAGAATAATTATTAAATAAATATAAAATATTTATTTAATTGCTCATAGCCAATTTTTATGTGTATACAAGGGGAAGGAATTTATTGCTCCCACCATCATTGAGGCTTTTGTTCATTCAACTTTTGTGTGGACACCCAAGCCTACATTAGTGCTTTCGACCCAACCAAATAAGCTTGATTGCTCTCACAAACCACCTGGGTGCATGAAAGAAGGAGATTTTGTTCAAGAAAAAATGATGAGGTCCTCTTCCTGGCTTTTTTTTTGCATAGTTATTTCTCCTTTCTTGAGGATGGGGATGAAATGCATGATGCTAATTCATGAATTTTTTGTCATGGAATGTTTGAGGTCTTATTGACCATACTTGATAGAATTATCTTGGTATTGAGTTTTTTTGTCTTCAAGAAGATAAAGTTGTTGGTTTAATGCTTTTTGTTGTATGCTAGTTTATTTGGCTAGGTGGTCTATTTTTTGCCTCCTCTCACAAAGTTGGTCATGGAGGTGTAGTCACTATATCATCATAAATTACATCCCTATGCAATTTCTTGCTCAAGTTCTAGGCTATATTTTAGTATGTATGGCCTCCCACATATATTATTATTCATCCTAGCTCAATTCCATATTCAATTTTGACTTCTCCTTCCCATTTTGGACCTTAGGTCCCAATTTGGGATCACATTGAAGGGAGAAAGGTACCTAGGGCACCCCAATCTAGAGAGTGGGAGAAAGGCACATGTAGGAAACATTTTGTATGGATATTTTTTTCCAGTCCATTGAAATCAAGAAGAGATAGTAGGCCCTACATAAGATATAGAAAGAATATTGATAAGTGGACTTGTAATTCTCAAAGCATAGCTACCTAAAGTTGTTCTATTGGTTATTTTGGGTCTAGGATCCAATGAAATTCCATCTCAAGTCATTCTTCCTTTCAACTCTACCCAAAGCCATAATTTCATAATGGATGATGTAGGAGTAGAAAAACCATCTAAGACCACCACCTTCTAGTTTCCCATCTCTAACAAAGAAGGCCATGCAACTATGAATAATATTCCCCCTTCTACCCCTCCTAACTTTCATGGTCTCATTATAGAGGACATAGATATTGTAAGGCTGGTAAAAATAGGGTTTCCCAAGATAGGCTATTAATCCACTTATTTCCACCAAGTACATTGAAGGGGAGAGAGAACCCAATAGATGCAACCCCAATTCTTTCAGGAAAAGTGTTAAATATTGATTGAATTCTCTCCTTTTTGTTTTCCTTAAGGGTGTTTAAGAGATTTGAAATTGAATGCTAGATCTAGGGTAAATGATACGAATTTGATATGAAACGACATAAACACCAAGCTATAGGTACATTATACAAACATAGAGGTAGATCCAGATAGAAGGAACAAAGAGGAACATATGCTTGAAAATTTTCCTCAAAAGTGTAGCACTAGGATGGGAAAATTGACATAGCCTCTAGATATCAGGTGTAGATAAATAAAAAACTTTTGGAATCAAAATGTTGCTCAGAACATGTTCCTTGAAGATTGTTAGAAATTCATGGGACCAAGATGCAAAAATTTACATGGTCCTTCGATTTTTGCTCCTGCAAAAGTCAAATCTAATCATTGTTGAATTCTCTTTAGAATCTCCATCTGTAGCTCCTAAATCTATCGCCTGCACATCAAACGAAGGAAAACCTTAGGTCAAACCCTAGGTTTGGAATTAACCCTTTAATTAAAATGAAATTGAACTTGAAAGGAAATTGACTGAATTAGAAAATCTTGCCTTTTGAGAGCAAGGATAAATTTGAATTGAAATGCTTGAATTAGGACTTGATACTTTGATGAATCTTTCTTTGAAGTCTTCATGCATAGTTTGATAATTTCATGTAGAATTTTTTTATAATTTCTTGTAACCAACATAGCTAGTTATAGCTTGATAGAGGACATCACGAGCATTTTTGTGCTCCAAACAGTTTGTCAATTGGACACTCGGTTAAAAAATTATGGTTCTCCCACTTGTTAAACACCTTGTAAGAGAAAAGGGAGTATCTACACAATAATTTAATTGCTAGGGGCCATGAGGCCCATAGACTCCAAACACCATTTAAACTTATCTATGTTCACAACCTTACTTAAAGAATCTGCAACATTAATCAAAGTCTCTACCTTAACCAAATTCACCTTGCCATCCTCAACCATATCTCTAACAAAATGATACTAAAAATCAATGCGTTTGGTTTGGGCATGAAATGTTAGATTCTTAGCTAGGAAGATTGTACTCTAACTATCATAATAAATTGTTACTGCACCTTGTTTTATTTCAATATCTAAACATGGTCTCTTAAGACAAATGAATTCTTTACAAGAATGAGTGGTTTCCATATACTCTTCTTCAATAGTGGACAAAGCAACCACAACCTATTGCTTACTCATCCAACTAATTGCACCATTGAATAAAGTAAACACATAAGAACTAGTGTATTTTCTACTATCAACATCACTTTCCCAGTTTGAATCCACATAACCATGAATAACAAGGGAATTCTTGTTTCCTATAAAATTACTATGATAACATAGAGAATATTTTGAGGTACCCTTCAAAAATATGAAGACCCTTTTAACTGCATCCCAATGAATTATACCAATATTAGACATATATCTAGAAATAACTCACAATGCTTGGGCAATATCTAGTCTAGTGTAGGCCATGGCATACATCAAACTTCCAATTACACTTTGGTAAGTCATTATGCTTGTCTTCTATCTTTGATGGGGATGTAGTATAGTTTGAAATTAATAATTTTGTTCCAACTGTAAAAGGAACACATAATGGTCTACAATTTGTAAAACTGAATTCACATACTTACTTTGGCCTAGCCATAGCTTTGTGTTCACTTTATCTCTGCTAATTTCTATCCCAAACTCAACACATGTATCAAATTTGTAGTACTACATCCTAGGACTTTGCTTGAGGTCGTACAAAGATTTCTTCAATTTACAAACCATTTGAATTACTTTTACCTTTCATCGCGTAGTGCTCTGGATGTGTCATAAGTATCCTCCTCCAAATCACCATAAAGGAAAACAAGTTTCACATTCATTTTCTCAACCTTTAAATCATAAGCAACATCAATAGAAAACAAGAATCTAATGGATGTCATTTTTGCAACAAGAGAAAATATCTCACCATAATCAACACCCTCGACCTGAGAGTAGGTTTTCATAACCAACCTTGCTACTTCTCAATACCTCCATTTGAACCAATCTTTTTCTTTAACATCCATTTGCAACCAACATGTTTATGTCCTTCAAGCAATGGTACAAGATCCCATGTATCATTCTTTTTCAAATCTACCATTTCTTCTTCTATAGAAATCTTCAAGGACACTGCATCATTCATATATAATGCCTCTTCTACAAATCTAGATTCATCCATATTAGTATTCAAAGAAAAAATACATTTTCAATAATTAGGTGAATACCTTTCAAGTGGTTGTCTAGGTCTTGTAGATCTTCAAACAAGTTGAGTTGGAGGTTTTTCCTCCTCTTCTGAAGATTTAGAGCTAGATGAGCTTTCCTCAACTTCTTGCCTATTTAGGGGTCTTGATTCAACTCTTTTAAGAATAAAAGGAAATTAAATCACATCTTATTTAGTTTGTTCCAACTCCAATGTAACAAAAGGAAGCCTACTTTCTCTGAAAATAAAACTTCTACTATTTTTTACCTTTTGTACAATAGGGTCCCAAAGCTTGTAGTCTTTCACACCATAATTATATTTGATGAAGATACATTTCACAACCTTGTTCTCCAACTTTGTTCTCTTCTCATTTGATACATATGCATATGCCTTACAACCAAAAACTCTAAGATGTCTCAATGAAGGATTATGACCCAACCATGCTTCCGTATGCATTTTGTCAAAAAGAGTTGACGTAGGAGACCTGTTAATCAAGTAGCAAGCAATGACAATAGCTTCAGCCTAAAAATTTGTTCTAGATCAACACCACTCAATATACTCCTAGCCTTCTCCCTTAGTGTCTTGTTCATTCTTTCTACAACATCTCCATTATGATGTGGAGAATAAAGAGTTATCTTCTATCTGTGAATGCTACAATCTTTACAAAATCTATGAAAATCATTAGAGAAAACTTCACCTCCATAATCAGTCCTCAAACATTTTATTTTCTTCCTAGTCTATAACTCAACCATTGCTTTAAATTCTTTAAATCGATTAAAAAATTTAGATTCTCTTTGGAAAACATAACCATGTCCTTCTACTATAATCATCAATAAATGAAACATAATATGTGGATTTTGCAATGGAAGGAACATCTACAAGAACAAACACATCTTAATGAATAAGATCCAACTGTTGGCATTTGGCATAACTGATGCAGATGCAGGCGATGCAATTGAAGATGGATGACTACACCAGTAAATGATAGAAGTCTATTTGTGATGAAGCAATTGAGATTTTGTGATGAGATGACATGATCAGTTATTTGAGTTTCCATTGATGGAAACTAATGCCAAATGTTGTTTGTTGATGTTCCTGATGTTTTGTTTTGTCATCGAAGTGATTTGGTTTACCAGAAGACAGGGTTTACCGATAGAGAACTGAAGTTTGTGAAACAAGACTTTAATTGGTAAAGTAGAGATGTTCAAATTGAATCCGACGACCGGTGATGATTGGTGATTTGTGGTTTAAATTGTTAACTTGTATCATGGAAATGAGTATCTAACCAGAATCAAAACTTGTGATGATTACCGGAAGGCATGTTTCAAATTTTTGATGAAGTTTTGCTAAGATTTTTGTAGGGTTTAAGCTTGGTGAATAAATCATCAAACCAGTAATGATATCTGTTATGATGGTGATCGACAACAAGTCTACATGAAGGTGGTAACATGACACAAACCGCGTGAAAATATTTGATTGTTGTTTTGGCGCGATTCAAGGAAAAATTTCTTGGGAATCAACGAAACGCTTAGTAGAGTGTTTTGAGTTTTTGACTTTGGTATAAATCGGATTTTCATGATGGGTTACGATCAACCAATGGTTGATATTGCATTGTAATTTGGTGTAATGATCTGTATATCGATATGAGATGATCTCTTATGATTTGTATTGTAAATTCATGATGTAATTAGGGTTTAGTGGCCGACCTAGTTGAGATGGCTATTTAGGATGGCACAGTTGATGTTTATGATGTCGGTGGTCTTAGAGAATGTGTTGAGTCATCCAAGTGAAGTGTGAGATCTTCCTGAGAGTTGCAGAGTGTTGAGCATAACTGGATCTGATTAAGCAAGTAGAGAAGTGCAAGTAACAGATCATTTTTCTTATTGTTGTTCCCTAACAATTGCAGTAGTTAAATCCCTTAACCGGGTAGGTTCTAATAGGCCTTAAACATTTAAGTCCCCTAACAGGGCAGATCTCAAAAGAGTGTTAAATCCTCTCACAAGATTGATCCTAACAGATCATCAAGCTCCTAACTGGGTTGCTAGCCAAATCCCTTAACCAAGTGACTCCTAACAGGGTCTGCTCCTAAGAGAGCGTATTGTAAGTTCCTAACAAGGCTAAGCTCCTAATAGGGCATACTTCAAAAGAGTACAAATATTTGTGGGTGCCAACTCCCACTGTGGTTTTTCCCTATTTGGGTTTCCACGTCAAAAACTTATGGTGTTCATGTGTGGAATGTTTTTCATGTGATGTTCTTGTTTATGTTTCATTTCATGCATTATTTCTGAGACACCGGTTATGATGTTTTATCAGAGGTTTATCAAAGGTTACTGATACTGATAAGAGATGATAGAGAAAAGTGATTGATCTGATAAGATAAGTTGGTAAATGATCAAATCTATATGATTGCTTAAGTGGTGAAAGAATTGATTGATGTGGTAAATGATTTGATTAATGTATTAAGAAAATCTGATAAAGAGGTTGTTAGATTTGATTAAAGAAGTTGAGATATTTGTTAAATGGTTTCAAATCTAATATAAGTTTGATTATGGGTTTAAAGTTTCAATTGGTCTTAATACTAATTCACCCCCCTCTCAGTATTGACCAGATCCTTATAAGATTAACACCAACACACTACAAAATTTATGAGAAATCGAGTAAAACTGAATGTGATTTTTTTTTCATAAATGCAATGCTCGCAAAAATCATAATCAAGATTACAATCATTCAAACCTTCAACACAGTTTTTCTTTTTCAAGGCCCTTAGACCCTTTTCTCCAATGTGGCCAAGTCTCTGGTGCCATAACATAGTCTCATCTGCATGTGAGTTTGATTCAAAAGAAAAAGCACCCTTAGGTACCCCAAAGCCATGACCATCTGCTGAAGGTGAAACCTTCACCTCTTCCAATGAAGTATTCATCGATTTACTTTTTATAGAAGTACTATTACACTCAACAATGTATGCATCCAACTTATACATTGTGCCAAATCTAACACCTTTGGCAATCACCATACCAACTCTAACCATTTTGCATCCTGCATCAAAAAAGACTACTTGCACACCAACATCTATTAGTTTTCTCACAAGCAATATATTTCGAGCTAGTCCTAGGATATGCAACACACCACGAATCCTTTTTATTCTACCATTAGGAAACCTGATTCTAACTTTACCAAAACCAATAATATATAAATGAGAATCATCACCCAAGTACACCTTACCTTCATTAAATTCTTCATATTCAGAAAACCAATCTCTATTGGAAGTAATATGAAAAGATGCATCTGAGTTAGTTAAGCATGCATCATTACTTGTATGAGTGGCTAAAGCTACAATGAACACATCACCACCTTCCTTCTTGGACTCAAAATCAAAATCAAACTTCTTCTTTTATTCTTTGCAATCCTTATAGAAGTGTCTTGATTTATCACAATTCCAACAAATGACTTTGGACTTTCTAGGAGATTTGGATCTCCCTCTAGACTTGGATTTATCACACGTCTCATTCTTCTTTTCTTTTTCCTTAGGTATTCCACAAATAGTTAGGGTTTCCTTTGAATTGATGGATACCTTCCTCTGCATCTCTTCACGAAGCAAGGCACCCACCACATCTTTAGACTTCAAAACAACAAAAGTACTACTAATAGCCATAATAAGAGAATCCCATGAATCAGGCAAAGAACAAAGCAAGATCTGATAATTTTTCTTTCTCATCTATCTTGGCACCAACATATGCCAAATGAGCTGCCAACATATTGAATGCTTCTAGGTGGTTTGTAATCCATCCACCCTCTTCCATTCTTGAGGAATACAATTTCTTCCTCAAGAAAATTTGATTCAATAACAAATTTGGCTTGATACATATCACCAAGCTTATCCCATAACTTCTTTGTAGATGTCCCTTCATGGACATTGATTAGAAAAGAGTTTTCCAAGCACAATCTAATCAGAACCTTAGCTTTACAGTCCATACAATCATATTGAGAAACCGTAGTAGGATCTGAAGGTCTCGAGACATTCGTGCATCAACAACATCCTATCAATCTCGATCTATTAGCAAATCCTCCATCTTTAGCTTCCACATCTCAAAATTACTTCCTCAAATATTCTCCACCTTTGCTTTCCCTAACAAACTTGTCATCTAAAAATTCCTACAACAAGATCAAAAAGTATCTTTTGTAGAATCTCCCACTCAAATCCGGATTAGTTCAAAAAACCCAATAACCCACAATTGAAACCAAATGTGATCAGACTTTGATATCACTTGTAAGGAAGTTAAGTAGTAGAACAACTTCCTACACTAACCTTAAGAGGAGGGTAATGCAAATTTTTTTACAAATCCTTACAATGATTACATAAACTTAACAAAAATAAACAAAAATAGTATACATACCAGAACACAATAATTTATGTGGAGAAAACCCTTTCAAGAGAAAAACCCCACACTCCAAAAGCTACCAAATATATTATTTCAAAAATCAATAAAAAATTACAATATACTTGTAGAGAAATATTTTCACGGGAGTATCATGAACTAGAGATTCAAAGGTAAGTAAAAAATTATAAAACTCTTACACCCCACCTCCATCTCACACACCTTATATATAGGAGATATAATACATAAAATTGTTAAAAGATATTACAAAACCATGGGCTAAAACCACCAAATAAAGTGGTTCCCATGTTATCTCCAATCTTAGATGCCCTATGATGTGTCAAAACACACATCAACACATGTATCTCCCTTTTACAGCTCATTTATGTGTCTGATGTGTTTTTATATTTCCTATTTTAGGAGATCCAACTTTTGAAGGCCATAACTTTTGAATCGAGTGTCTGATTAATGAATCGTTGAAGTGGCGAAAAGCTTGCGACATGCTCTATCAATCTATAAATAGCTACAATAGTTAGAAATACTTTAAGGCCATCTCAGAGCCTATAAATCCCTCAAAATTGATTCCAAAACTTTCCTTCGCAACTTTTGAAAATAAAAACTTTAATAGCTTTTGTATGCGGGAAAAACGGTTCAATGAAACTCAAAATGTGAAAATGTTCAAAGGGCTTGTCCACACACCCACAGGACTTCTTGGGGCAATTTATGGAGTCATGAAGAATGAATCAAATTCCCAAGGTAGGTTCCATGGTTCTCTATCTCACAAGGTCCCTCAAGCCAATGCCTTTGCTCTCAGATCACTGGGCAAAGTGACTTAGGGATGACGAATGCAAGAACGAGGGATGCTTTTAGATCGATTTTAACATGAATGCATCCTATTTATGCATGATTCTACAAATGAGCTAAACTAGATTATAAGATGACAAGGTCAGTAGCAATACTATCCTAACATGATATGCTAGTTATATGATTTAAGCTAATGATAATAGAAATGCTCTAAAATGCTTATTAGATTAATTCCTATTACAAAGAGAGGCTAGATGTATGCTAAAATTGAGTATAAGTGTGATACTAAAGCTTGGATCCTTTAAAATGGAGAAATGAGGGCTCTATTTATAGGAAAAATAGGGCAATGGATGGTCAAGATTGGAGGAGTTTATCAAGGGTCAGGATTGAAAGTTATCAATCCATGTTTACAATTTCCACCAATGAAATGATGACAATTGTCAACATAAGACTGCTTGAGAGGAGAGGTAAGAAGCATTAAATTCTTGAGAAGACCTCATGGTTACCTTAGAAGGTTAGGGTTAAGGTTAGGTTAGGATTATCCAATGGATAAAGCTTTTACCCAAGGGGTAAACTCTTGTGCAAAGGTTAAAGGGATAACCATGGTCAAAGCAATGAATGCTTGATGAGACCCCTGGGTTAGAAGAGGGTTGAGTTAGGCAAAAAGTCTCTAACCATGCCACTAAGGGTTAGTTAACCATTAATGGTTTGAAGACTTTGGGGACAAATTTGTAAGAGTCCTTCCAAATTTGGGGGTATTCAATAAGTTAGCTTGTTGAAGGCATAAAGGCTTTAATGCCTTTGGAAGACTTTACTCCAAATTTGAGAAGTTACCTCCTCAAATTTAGGGAAAGGAGATAATTGATGGGTTTAGGATAATTGATTAGGATTAGACAGGTTCTAGAAAAATTTAGGAAGAAGGTTAGGAGGCAAGTGGGAGATGTAGGAAAATGCAAGTGCATGAGGGATAATAGGATTTAATTAAAATAAATTGCGTTATTTCAATTTGGTTGCAAATTGGGGATTTAAATAAATTAGATTTATTTAATTGGGGTAAACTATTTAATTAAATGTAAATTTAATTAAAAAGTAGAGAGAAGGGATTTAATTAAATAAAATGATTTATTTAATTAAATGATATAAAGGGCTTAAGTGAATTTAAATAAATAAATAGAATAATTTATTTAATTAAATAGAAGAATGTGGGTTATTTAATTAAATTAGATTTAACTAAATAGAGGAATGAGAATAAAATAAACATTAAATATTCATTTAGGAATATGGTCATTTTTATACGTCTACAACTTCAAATTTAGACATGATCTCGCAATTAAAATTTACTAGTGTACTTATCTAGCCAATTCAAAGCTTTTGTGAAAATTTCATACCAATCTGTGCTCAAATGAAAACTTACTAAAAATAGTAACCTTATGTATATACAAGGTTGAGACACCATTTTGCTAAAATTGATCATGGATGCCATCATAAATGCCTGAAATATGAACTTGACCTCTCCTTCACTACCTTGATTATGTTTTATTTCTTGCTCACTTGAATTTGCAAAAGTTCAATTGAATTCCAACTTGAGAGATATCAAGAGGTTACAAAATAAGGGGGTTAGGGTTGCTTTTATACCCAACTACACCAAATATGTTTGAAATTTTGGAGTAGGTTGACGTTGAGAATTTTCTCGGACCTCCAGAATGTGACTATTGTGGGCTCCAAATTTGGGCCCCTTTTGGGACTACCATGACACCCAAGGCATCATAGTCAATACCAATCATGGCTTAAATCAGAACAGTGTGCCATAGGGGCACAAAAGATTTAGATTTTAGATGGGTATGAGTAGAATCAAAGCAAAATCAGAGCACAAAAGGTCAAAACATAGAAGTGAGGCCTAGGTTAGGATGACATTGTCTATAGATACAATTTACGATGCTACAAATACTTAGCTTGACATCCTTTGTCAAAGCTATGATTATACAATTGATACAAATCATCTAAAACTATTCCTAACAATAGTCAAGGATGCTACTCTGACGTGATTTATGTGACTAGGGAGATATGTTGTAGCCAATTGGTGGATTATGGAAGAAAAATTCCTCAAGAAATACAAATATTATTATAGAGGAAGAGATATGTGAGGAGATGATATTTTTTAGAATGACATAGGAGGATAAACTTCTGAAGGATTATGTAGAATGCTTCCTATATTCGCCTACAAAATTCCTAGGAAAATAGGGTATCCTCACACTCCCTCAAAATCATATTTTTTAAAGGATTCAATGAATAATTCATGGACGCCTTAAACCTTAGACGAATGTGCATGATTTGAAGGGAGTTGACTAGTATTTGGCACGTGCAAGAGTGGGATTAAGGGGTTATCTAGATTTAGTCCATTTAACTATCAAGTGGAGGAAATATATAATAATTATATGTATGTATGTATTCATGCATGCATGTATGTGTGAGTGTATGTACATGTACATATACATACATATATACGTACATACATACATACATGCATACATACATACATACATACATACATGTATGCATGCATGCATACATACATACATACATACATACATACATACATACATACATACATACATACATACATACATACATACATACATACATTATACATACATACATACATACATACATATTGTAGACACTAAAAATAGGTCAAGACGTGTATCTTTTTAACCTAATTGCGTGTATAGTCTCTATTATTCGTCAATCTTATCTCACTTCCTTTTTTATTTTATTTTCTATCTCGTTGATATAATTTTCTCCCCATTTCAATTTTACGACAACAATTTGTCCTAAAATCCATCCCATTGATGTCATTTCATCTCCATTTCAATCTCGTGACACTAATTCATCCCAAAAATTGTCCTGATAAGGTCAATTTGCTCTCGTTTTGATCTTGTGACATCGTTTTTCCCAAAACTTGTCCAGATGGCATCATTTTCTCCCAATTTCAATTTTATAACATCATTTTGACCCCTTTCCATGTCCCATGGCTTTGTGTTTTTGGGTAAAATCATATTTACAATCTTGACCATTTACTACAATCCGACCATTTACTACAATCCCATCCTTTTTACATGATTGCATCCCTAACACTTGAAACCTAAAATTATATTTTGTCTATATTAAATATTTAAAAAATGTTGAAGAACTCATCTAGAATTCTATTATGTGAGTTGAAATGTTAATTTTTTTTAACACCTCAGTTAGATCCTTATTTTTATTCACAAGATTAGATACATGATTAATGTTTGATACATAGAATGAAAATTGATGTGATATATCTTTGAATGTAGATGTAGGCCTAGAATCTCCAGCGCTTTCATTATTTTTCCTTTTTTTCATCAAATTTACTTTCTATTATTGGGTTGTAAAATTGTGTTGTAGGATAGGGCTTGAATGTAGATTTAGACCTAGAATGTCGAATGCTTTAATTATTTTTCCTTTATCAAATATGCTTTCAATGATTGGGTTATGAAACTAGTGTCATTAAAGAGTACTTGAAATATGACAACTTAGATCTCACTTTCAACAATTGATACACAAGCCAAAATATATTAGTATATTTTCTAATTTAATTGATTATAATAATTAAAATATATATTTGTAAAGATATAAATATAATTGAAATGGCCTGCTAGGATCCAATGTTGTGGGATTCCATGGTGAAAACCATTCTATAGGCCGACAATCAAAATCATCAACTTGCACAAAGTAATCATTCATTCGCGGAGGCTGCCAATCAACTTGCGCGGAGTAAGCACTCGATCGCGCAGGCCGACGATCAATGTTGCGGTCCTCATGATCACGAGAAAAATCATGAAGAAAATGAGCAAAACTACTATCATGGGCATCATCATCGTCATAAACAAACAATGTATTTGAAAAAACCCAATCCTTCTACGTCGATTTCGTTGATAAGACCAAACTCAACTACCTGCTCTGGTGTCATATAAATATCTCTTTCTAATAGATAAAAAATTAGTTTGAAATCTTTCTTTGTTCTTCTTAAATAAGTTCACGCAACATATGACTGCAAAAGGCCCAGATACTCTGAATCAAAGCTTGATTCTATTGAAGTGGCATGATGATCATAAGGAGACATATGGGGTTGGTGGATCATAATTGAAGCAAATTGGGTCATTACCCGTTTAGTAAACGCCCCCATGTGTAGAAGGAAAGCTCCCATTGAAGCATTTAACCCGACACCTATTGTAAATACATCCCTTGTTACGTATTGCATAGTATCGTAAACAACGACTCTGTACCATTCCTCCACCTTGACAGTGAAGAAAAAACATAAAATCCTTTGTTTGATCTTCTTGATTTAAATAAATCATACTTTTCATGATTTGATCAACCGGTTGTTTTTTGAGTGGTCTAGCTAGGAAAATATATCTCCCCCAAAAAAATCAGTGATATAATTCGACCCAGTTTGCTTCCTCCTCTTCGGGCCCTTGATAGGACACTTTCGACACATTTGCTACGTCCATGCTCAACTACTCTCTTTTTTACTCTTTCGCATTTAAAGAAGCCAAAAAAAAAATGGAGAATTTTTTGCTTTTGTCATATTTCTCATAAAAATGGATTTAAACGATTTTTTGTTTTAAAAAAAGCGGATATGGGGCCTTCATAAAGCTCAGAGGAAAGCCCACTAAAAACCTTTTCTACGCTATTTTTTTTATCTCACTTTACAATGCAATAAGTAAATTACCTTTACTACACTATTCTTATTTGATTTGTCTTTACAACGCAATAAGTAAATTACCTTTAGTACACTATTCCTATTTGATCTTTCTTAAATTACCTAGCAAAAGTATGATTACAATCTTGACCATTTACTACAATCGCATCCTTTTTACATGATTGCATCCCTAACAGGTTTGAAACCTAAAAATTCTAATTTGTATATGCTAGATATTTAAAAAGTGTCAAGGAACCTATTTGGGAATTCTATTTTGTTAAAAATGAAATGTAAGACTTCTTTACACCTTGGTTATGTTCTTGTTGCTCAAAAGATTAGAGACATTATTTATGTTTGATGGATAGAATGAAAATTGATGTGACCTGTGTTCTTGAATGTAGATGTAGACCTAGAATCTCCAATGCTTTGATTATTTTCCCTTTTAATCAAATATACTTTATTTCTAGATTAGAAAATTTGTGTTGTAGGATAGGCTTGAATGTAGATGTAGACCTAGAATCTCCAATGCTTTAATTATTTTTCCTTTTATCAAATATGCTTTCAATAATTGGTTTATAAAACTAGTGGTCATTAAATAGTGCTTGAGGTATGACAACTTAGATCTCACTTTCAACAATTTGGCACACAAGACAAAAGATATTAGTATATTTTTTAATTTAATTGATATATAATAATTAAAATATATATCTGAATTTGGAATGATACAATCAGCTAAGATAGATACAACTAAATAAAAATTTATTTTGAAATCATGTAACTTAAACATCTAATTTACCCAACCTAAATCCTAGGAGAATGTGCCAATGCTTACTTCTTGACATTTTAAACTTCCTCTCACCCAAATAAAATACTAAATTAAACATCTAATTTATCCAAATAAAATACTAAATTACCGACCATGTGCTAATACTAGGAATAACCTTATTTTAATTAGATTTAAAACTCCTTGAATTTTATTTACATTTAAAACTTCTTGAATTCTATTTACATTTCAAGCTTCCTCTCACGAACAAATTAAGGAAAAAACCTTCTCCTAGATACTTAAAATCTCTCAAAAAAAACCGAAACAAGCTGGTACATGAACACGACAAATCGCCTCGTAACTGCAAAACTACCAAAGTAGGTACACCTATATATAGTAGACAGCATCTTCAAATTTCAAGAGTGGCGACAGACTGCACAATTCCCGCGAAGTTTTGGGGGCGCTCCAAAGGAATCCACTTTCCACACCCCATCTCTCCTTTCCCTCCATTAAAACTCGGAGGCTCAAACAGGTAACAACTCTGAGCAGTTCTACCCACTTGCGAACCAGTCACAAAAATCCTATCCCGCCAAACTGCAGCGCCTCTAACACATTCCAGCCCCGAAGGCAGAGCCCCGATTTGCTGCCACTCATTGCCCTTCGAATCGTAGCTCAAAACTCCCCCTCTGTAAAACGCAAGAACCCCTCCAAAAGCTGATATACAGGAGCAAGATCGAGGGCATCCCCAATTGGGCCACATGTTCTGCAGACTACTCCAGAGCCCCGTATTCGGATCATAAACTTGTGCGCTCTGCTTGAATCGCCCCTGCGCCTCACTTTCATACCCACTAATCACATAAAACTTCCCATCAACGAAAGCCCCACGGCTCTCATCTCGAGCTTCCATCATGTCCGGAAGACTTTCCCATTTATCTTGCCCCACATCATACACAGCCGCTCCTCTCAGAGCTCGCTTATTTTCGTCATGCCCACCTGCAACATATAACAGCCCGTCTGAAGGAGAAACAGAGCATGCAAAGAAGGATCGAACGGTGGGCATATTGGCTCCTCTGCTCCATCTGCCAGACGAGACATCGAGCACAAAAACAGATTTGATTGCCTCCCAGCGGGCCGGATGCCATCCCCCGATCAAAATCACTTTGTTCTTCACTGCAATGCACTCGCTGAACAGGGGAATCCCATCGCTCAGTTCAGGAAAAGGGGGCGTTTGTCTCTGCCAGAGGCATTGCAGAGGATCATATAAAGTGAGTGCATAAGTGGGCACTCTGTGGGCCTTTTCAATTACAGAATCTGCAGGGGCAGGAAGAGCTTGAATAAAAAATACGCACTGTTCTGAAGTGGCGCTTCTTTTTCTGTCCTGATTGAAGCAGGGGCTATCCACCACAGCCTGCCAGCTCTTGCAGACAGCTCTGAGAGTGGAATGAGATCGAAAAGAGACTCTGAGCAAACACTCTCGACCTACTTCCTCTGGCAACCGAGGAAATATCTCCATTACAGTTCAGATCAAGTAAAAAAACCGTTATACTCTGTCTGAGGTTTGAATGTGACTTGTTGGAAAACATAGACATCCATAGATTTTATAAGAAGGAGGCACTTGTGAAAAGCAGGGGTAACCATGTGAGCGCCACGTAGAACATAGTTTTGCAACCTGTCGATTGTGGATAAGTTTGCGGCTGAAGAGAAGCAGCAGAAGAGCTGTCCACCCTGGATGTAAAGCTTATCCAGAAATCAATCCATCCACCAGTCAAAAAGGCTTCTAGACCGTATTGATTTTATTTTTGCTACTTGGCTTCAAAATTCTATAATATATATCCAGATGTACCTTTTGTTTTGTAGTATGTTATTTGAACTTCCAAGTTATGGAGCCCTATATTATTGCTCAAGCTTATCTAAATATATGACCAATCCAATAATTGTTCGAGCTTTACAGTCACTCCAATAATTGTAATGGTGAAAATTCGTATATCCATGTCATTGCCCATTTATTTTGTTTCTTTTTTAATTATTTAATATGGATAAGTGGTATATTTTTTTAAGTTTGACTCATGGTTTGATCCTTATCTTTATTTACATGTATAATCTGAGAAATAGTTATTCTCCATACAAAATACATTTAATATCTACATTATTGTCCTTATTTTTTGGATTTATTCAATATAGATTAGTGGTATACTTCTTTATTAAGTTTGACTTATGGTTTGATCATTATCTCTATTTACATATATAATCATATAGGTAACTCTTCTTTAGACAAAATACATTGATACACACATATATATAGGTATTGAAATAGAAACATACAAATTTCAAAGATATCTTAGTTATTAAAATCAATAGATGATATAGAAAAAGCTCAAAATTACCAAGCCACTTTCTTTACCTCAAAAGTTTTAGATTTTCTTAAAAATTATAACGGTCACAATAATGACATCGTACCCACGTTTATTGATCTTCTTGTTGGGTGTCCTCATTATCTAATATAGATAAGTGGTATATTTGTTTATTAAGTTTGACTCGTAGTTTGATTCTTATCTCTATTTATAGGTATAATCATATAGGTAATTATTCTTAATACAAAATACATTTACACACATCATTTAGTCATCTTTTAATAAACATGGTCATTAAAATAGAAACATGCAAGTTTCAAAGATATCCCAACTATTAAAATCAAAGATATGATATAGAAAAAGTTCAATTATTGGATTACCAAACCCCACTTTCTTTGACTCAGAAGTTTTAGATTTGCTTAACAATTATAACGACAACCCATGTTTATTGATATGCTTGTTGGTTGTCCTCAAAAGCTTCTTATTTAAAAGTTAAAATTCTTATTCAAGATACTAGGTCTCGAGTGATGCTTAGGACAATTATCACTAGATTGCTTAGGAGTTTTGTTGCCTACTTAGTTTGTTGATCAAGGCAAGGAGAATATGTAGGTTGCTATTGATGCCATCTTCAAGTTAGAAAACTCATAAAATTAGGTGAAATGTTTTAATATATGGTGGAAGAATTGGAAATGGTATATACATACACTCTTTTGTATCTACAAGCCTAGTAAAGGATATATGTATATTTTGTCTTATTTTTCTAAAGTTGATCAATTGAACCATCATTGGCAACTTTAGTCCTTTATTGGTTCATGACATCACCGTCTCCAATTTATTTGGTCATCTATTCTTGAACCTGGCACATTTTTCCTTATTTTTCTTTGTCAAGGTCCTCCTCTTGAAGCCTATTTGATCCCTTTTGGTTATCTCAATCCTCATTGTCTTTTTGTGGGAAAATTGAGAATCTCAAAAATCTTTTTGGTTTTGTCCTAGTGCTTAAGAAGCTTGGACTTAGATCCATAATTTATTTTATCCTTTTATGTTTGCTCCATGTTTTGGCATACGGTTCTAGTGGGGGTGATCCCACAATACTAAATTGAAATTAACATTTGTAACCTAATTTTACCTTCTATCACTTATAACAACTAAACTGTTCAGAATTTGAAGATAATGTTAACTAGTGATTTTTGAGATTTCATGTATAGATTCTAAATATTTTTAAAAAATTTAAAAATAATTTTTAAAATTTTACATAATTTTTAATAACTTAATTTTAATAGTTACTTTTTAAAAAAGTAACATTATTTCATAATACTATAATGTGGGTAAACAAGATCCACGAGTCTAATTATATAAACTATGGATCAAAATCATTTACACATCAATACATTCAAGAATAATCAATAGGCACAACTTTTGGTGAGAATTGGGCACGATGATTGATTAATCTTTATGTTGATGATTGAATTTGGCAAAAGAATGTGAGAACTAGGTTTAATGGTCTAAAATTGAGAGTAATCGGCATAAACAGTAAGCTACATATCAAATATGTAGACTCTGAGTATAGATCTGGGAACAAGGAACAAAAGGAGCTCGTGTTTGCAATTTGAGCCCAAAAGTGTTGGACTATGTCAATAGGTGTCACTATCCTCAAGGGGTTTGATGTAGATATTGGAAATAGATTTGGGATTAGGATGTCTCTCTGAGTATCTCCCTAAAATTTCGTCAAAAAATTGTCAGACATTGTAGCAGTGCTACAACGTCTAGGGTTTTCTACTTCTTCAAAATCTGGTTCTCTTTGTCTTACTCTATACTTTTTGAATTTATATTATTTCTCTTCTAAACCTATAACCTACACACTCAAGAGATGAAAAATGTTGTTGGGTTGATAGGGATTTGTTGCAAATATGTGTTTTTGTTTTCATTAATGTTAAACTTGTTGATCTAGATGAGCAACCTAGTTACAGTCTGTGGTTTGGTTGTGCAGTGTGATCATGCGGATGTGTGGAGTCTATTTGTGGTTGTTCTAGAAGGATTTTAATATTGTATCCTAAAGTTTCCAAAGCTTTGGTATTGGTTCCTTGGATCCACAGTTGGTGTTTAGATAAGTGTGAGTGTTCTGATGTCAGTGTACAAGAATGTGTTGCATTCATATACCTGCTAGTATTCTAGTAATATGGCTCGTGTTAGTGGTATTTGTTGACGATTTCATGAGAATCCACAAGTAATCTTGATGGTCCACATTGAATATTGTGTAAAGTTGTGGTAGTGTGATTTGGTAGTTTTATGATTTGCACCTAACCTATAATGTTTTGGTCCATGTGTGTGTGGATCTATGGGTGATGATTTAGGATGAATTAGAAGGTGTGCCAACTTGGTAGGAAGCCTCACACATCTCATTTTCCCTTTTGAATTCACATTGGAGTTTATTTTTGGCTGATTGTTTTGTATTTACACATTACACCTAGTTAGGTCGACCTAATTGGTATTCTTGAGGTTGTGGTTGATATATAAAGGATGAAATCATTGTGAAGAGATAGAGATAAGTTGCATGTGTTGTGTGAAGTATATGTGAAGCAATACAGTGGTATGGAAGTGTTTTTGATATTAAAAAGCAACAAAACTAGGGTGCTAGCCCAAAATTCTTATATAGTAGTGATGAAGACAATTTCAAATTTGTTTTGAATTGTAAATTGTGATCAACATTTTAGTGGATGTATCTCTCTATAGTTCAACTCTATTGATGTATTTGTATTTGGAGTATTGTATCTTGCCTTGAAGAAGTGATCTTTACTGTTTGTAAGTATCTTTTGTATATTTCCCTAAGGTTGTGTGCCTTATCTTTGCAAGTCATCTTAGGGGAAATGAACTCCTTGACCTCTAACCTAAACATTGTAACTCATTTATTCATATAGTGAGATAGTTCTCACCATGGTTTTTCCCTGTTTGGGTTTTCCACATAAAAATCTTGATGTTATTATGTGGTTGCTTTTGTGATTTTAGTTGTTTACTTTCATGCATAAAGTATGTGGAAAGAATGATAAGTAAAAAGGTTAATTATGTTTGAGTTTTTGGATATGTTTGTAGACACCTAAAACTTGCACAACTAATTAAATGAATTTATATTTGTTTAATTACCCTAATCCGCCTATTGACTAAACTATGGTTTAATCAATATCCCTTTTCTTCTAATCAACCATTAATCAAATGAAAGATTTAATTAATTCCCCCTTTCTTCTATCTAAGCCATTTTAATTAAATTCAACATTTAATTAAATATCCCCTTCTATCAATTTTAATTAAATTTAACATTTAATTAAATATCTTGTTCTAGCCATTTTAATTAAATTCAACAGTTAATTAAATATCCCCTTTTAGCCATTTTAATCAAACTCAACATTTAAATAAAATCCCCTTTCCATTTTAATTAAATTCAACATTTAATTAAAATCCCCTTTCCCATTTAATTAAATTTATATTTAATTAAAAATCCCTATTTCCCTCACCCCACTTGCATTTACAACATATGCAAGTTGCATCTCCTTTTTGCTAAGATAAATCTTTTATTTTATCTAAAAAATCCTATTTTCCTCCACCCACTTGCATTTTCCTACAAATGCAAGTTGCACCACAATTTTAAATAAATAAATTATTTATTTGAAATACTATTTATCCCCACCCATTTGAAACCTTTAATGGCTTCCCTTAAAGTCTTCAAGCCTTTAATGGCTTCCTTCTAGAGTCTTCTCAAACCTTTAATGGTTTCCCTTAAAGTCTTCTTAAGCTTTTAATGGTTTCCCTCAAAGTCTTCAAGCATTTACTGCTTTATCCCCCCTTTTCTCATTTAAATAAATTAAGATTTATTTAAATAAAATCCAAAATTCACATTCACATTTAAATAAATTAATATTTATTTAAATATCTATCCAAATGCAAGTTGCATTCATTTTAGTTAAAATAAATCTTTTTATTTTAATTCAAAATTTCTATTTCTCCCACTTGCATTCTCCTACATTTTCCATTAACTTCCTAAGCATTCTTCTAGAACCTCTCAAAACCCACTTAATTAGTCTAATTATTCTATCATGGTCACATCCCTAAATTTTGCGAAGTCACTTCTAATTTTGGAAGTAAGTCTTCTAAATGCATTTAAAGATTTATTTTTTCAACAAGCTAACTTTGTTGAGTTCCCCAAATTTGTAGGACTCTCACAAAAGTCTTGAAGGTTATCTAACTTCCAACAAGGTAACCTCCAAGGTCTCCAAAGAGCTTTTAATTCTCTTACAAAACTTCACATTTTCAACACATTGAGCTTTGCACAAGATTTTGTTTATTGGACAATATCTTTATTCATTGGACAAAAGCTTTATTCCATGAATTTGCCCACATGGTATTAACCATTAAGTCTTCTAAATAATTTAATGCTTCCTTCCTCTCCTCTCAAGAAATCTCATGGTGACACTTGTTAACATGGGATTGGGTTGGAAATCTCACATGGATTGATAACTTTGAATCTTGACCCTCCTTAAGACAATTCAATCTTGGCCATCCAATTCTCCAATTCTTCTATAAATAGACCCCATTTCTCCTTCAATTCATATCTCAATCTTGTGCATCTAAATTATAGTCATTTTGCAGGTTAAGGAGCTCATCTTGTCATCTTCAAGCATTCAAGCCATCTTCAAGCATCCAAGCCATTTAGCATTAGCATTAGCGTTTTAGCTTCATTTTAGCATATCATCTAGTTAATTGCATATCATCTCATAGCATTTTATACTCATCTAGTTTAATTAACTCATATAGCATAATCTAATCTTCAATTTAGAATACATTTAACAACTTAATCATCTAGTCTTGCATCTTGCATCCTATCTTCATCCATCATCTCATCTTAGCTAAGATCTTAGTTGAATCCATTTTGATCTTAGTACATCACTAAAATATTGTTCTCTAGGTTGTCGTCTAAGAGATCAAGTGCTCTTCCAAGTGAGGGCCACCTTGAATCTTGAAGATCTTTAGAGATAGAGGACAATGAGGCAATTTTCGGAGTTGTAAATCCACTAACTTGTGTATGATTTCTAACTCTTATGCAATGCTTCATTGGTGTGTTTGAAGTGTTTTTCTTCTTGTAGGTTGAAGACCACATTTTTGGCATACAATGTTGATTCACCCCCCCTCTTAGCATCTACTAGTGTTCAAAAATTGGTATCAAAGAAAGATTCCTAAAGGAACAACCTAATAGTTGAGGTAGATTTGGTTTTTTGAATAGTATGTTTGATTGTGATTTGGATGTTATGGAACAAAATGAATGGGACATTGATGCTATGGTAGACATGGATGGAGAATTGAGACATGCTTTAGTAGATTTGGATGAAAGCAAAAACAATTGTTGAAAGGTAGAAGAGAAGATCACCTATCTGAGAAAGCTACTTGATGAAGGAAGAAAGGCTATTGATGATCTTGAAACAAAGATACATGAAAAATCTAGAGAATGTATCAAACTGGATGAAGAAGTGGATATGTCGAGGAAGGAGTTGAAAGATGCAAAATAACAAAATGAAAAATGTCTAAAGCTTAAAGGTGGAAGTGAAGTGCTTGATGTGATGCTCAATGCTCAAAAGTAAAACAAAGATAATGGTGGACTTGGATTTGAAAATAAAGAAACTTCCAAGAGGTTCAATAAAGGAGACAAAGGAAAGGAAAAGGTCAAGGATGAATTGAAAGACTCTAAGAAACATCAACAAGGTTTCATTTTGGTCGAGAATAAGAAGATTGACATAAGGACCACTCCTGCTCAAACTAGGTATTCTTCAACCTTTAATGGTAATTGTTTTTCACACAATAAATTTGCTAGTGAATGTAGAAGTTAGATTAGATCTCAGTGATTTAATGGTCAATGTTGTGCTTACAATAAGTTTGCACATAAGAAAAATGAGTGCAAAAGTAGGATGGTATGGAATGGATATGTGAATACAAACTATGGTAGAAATGTTCAGTCATTCAATGGATATTGCTATACATGCAACAAATTTGGGCACAAGGCTGTTGAGTGCAAGTCAAATATCAAAAGAAATGGAAATGGTCCAGAACAAGGTCTGACATGTTATAATTGAAATAAAATTGGACACATTGATAGGTTCTGCAAAGGAAAGAGTGAGAAGAGTACTGGTCTGGTAAAAAATATTGACGTTAATGAAGAAAAGGAGAAGATGAAGATAACATGGATGAAGAAAAAAGACAAGAAGGTGGACGAAACGAGTGAGGATGGGTCCATACCTTCTGTTGGTGCAGATTCCTCTTCTGGTAACTAGAAAATACACATTGTCTGAGGAGGATAGCAAAATGAAGATCTTACGATCCCCTTGTAGTTTGTATGTTGTTGTTTTTTTTCTTTTTTTTGTCATGGTAGAGTTTGTGAAGGTGTTTGTGGAATTTTTCGAATGGTTTTGTTGGTTCACAACATTTTTTGTAAAAAGTGATAAAACAAAGTATCAACTTGATGAGTTGTAATGATAAAATTGCATTAATGATTACTTAAACCTAAGTAGGTGAATTCAACGAATAAATAAGAATTTTGAAATTATTTTGTCACTTGTGATCTTATCTTGTTATCTTGAGAGTTCTTGCATATGAATGAGTTGCTTGCGATTAGTGCACTTGAAGTGTTTTCCCTGTAAACCCTAGGCTCTTTCTGATTCTTTTGAAAAGGTGAAATGGCAACTTCGATTTTTGTAGATCCTAAGTTGAAGCCACATCCTTTGTTCAAGTTATATCCATATGTGGCGATAGTGAGAGACAAAGAAGGTGCATTCTCGAGGGCTCCAATTGACTGTTTTTACATCAAAGATGTGAGGGAATACATTCTTGTCGAGCTAAAAGAGGTCAATCATTTAAAGTTCTATGATATTTGGGAAAATTTAACTGAAGCAAACATGACTACATTCAAGGAGAAATATAAGAAAATTTTTGCGATGGGGTTGAATACGTGGAAAGATTTTCCTAACTTTAGCTACAAAGAGGAATGGATTAAGATTATTTTGAATCCGATTCACAAGGACACAATGTATTTGAACAAACCCTATAAGATAACTAGGGATGTCATTAGGACATTGACTAGTAGGCTCTGTTGATACCATTTTGAAGAACAAGACTATGAAGAGTGACATGGTTGCAGTGTTGATTGGTGCTAAGTCAGATGGAAGGGCTATGATAGTTGAAGATATTATTGATTTGGGTGTCAAGTATGTGACGAATATTTTGGCATACAAGATTTACTATCAGAATCAGGAGGGTTTTGCCATCGCTATAGCCATTTACACTAGACATTAGATGGTGATTGTCAGAGAGAGATTCAACCTATGTGAGATGAAGATGGAGCAGTTGCTGGAGAACTTGGAAAGAACAAAGAAGAGTAAGTACCAATTCAGATATGGATATTTGATTATATGTTTGCTATTCATGTTTATGAATAATTTTTCAGGTTCTAAGAATCATGTTTAGCATAAATTTCTCTCATAGCAGTAAAACTTTGCCAGCATATTAGGATTTTTGGACTAGATAATAAGGCATACAATACATTATATTTTGGTTGGTTTAAGAATTTGCAAGCCACTATGCAAGAAAGAGAAAGGTTTCCTTCGTATGTGGACCAAAAATATAGGGATGTGTTTACATTTTATGTACGTAGAAACAACTATTATATTGAGGTTGTTAAGCTGAGGACAACATGGATTTCAGAGCTACCCTATGAGGTATCTGCATAAGAAATTGAGACATATTACTACAATCATACAATTATCAGTAGATCCAAATGAGCATAGATTTGACATGGTTGAAGAAATTGAAAATAAGTTGAGGAAAGAAAAGGTAGACAAAGGACATGGTAAGAGAATGGAAAAGTTGTACAAGGATGTTAGATTGCCTCTAGTAGCATAAGCATTTGGTGTGACTCTTTTTATGGAGTGAGTTAGTTAGGGATAGAGGAGGACTAGGTCTGTGTCCCCCTCCACTCTCGTAAAGATAGATTCCTCTGGAAATCCAACAAAGTTTGTTACAAGAGAGAAGAAGGCACCGAGGCAAAAACAAAAGGCTACAAGAAAGAATGATGATCTAAAGCATGAGGTAGAAGAAATAGAAAGCAAAAGCTTATTTGAAGAAGTATACAAGGAGCAATTTTATATCTAGACAAGGTCGAAGAGGTGGAAGAAATAGAAGAAGAGGACACAATGCCTCTGATAAGAAGAAAGAGATGATTGGTTATTTTTAAAGTCACCGCCACAAAGAAAAGAAAATAAGTTAAGAAGAAAGTGTCGTCAATGTTGGCATTATGTGTACCGGTATGAGGACATAATGACATTGTATATTGTCATTGATGTCAATATGTTGCAGAGGTGTGAACCGACATATGTGAGAACCCGTATAACACTGTGAACCAGCATTTGTCCCAAAGTGAAGCGGTGTGCTTGTTCAAGGTGAACCGACATATGGTTATGGGAACCGGCACATGGAAGCGTTGTATGACTACCGATTGGTAGTCTCAACTTTAGGGTTTTCGGTTTAAGTGTTTCAAGCCTATGTGGCTCAACCGGTGACTTTGTTCGATGAGTTAGCATGACAACAAAGAACAAGATCGTGTTGCCATGTAAGCCCTGTGTGTATGAAGGATCGTGCATGAAGAAGATCCTACCTATCTACCTTGGGAATATGAGAAGACTGTAAAATGGTGATAACGTGTGATGGGTTATCAGCCGCCATGAAAACGATGGAAAACGAATGATGGAGATTGATGCAGTATGCTCAACAGTCAGGATTGAACCATTTGAATTCCTTAACCTATTAGGTTTAGGGTTTATGCTACCAACCTAACTATTTTCTATAAGGTCGATGTTGTGACTCTTTCTAGGGTTGTTGGAAAAAGTTGTGTGTGAGTATCCAAGAGAAGGGATACGTGATTCTTGCTAGAACAAAAGGAGAGAAGTGATACCTGCAGAGTGTAAGTGCAGAAGGAAAAGAGGAGCTTAAGTGGATCTGCATTGGCATTGAGTGCTATTACCAGATCATTGTAATACTTGTTGATCTCTAACCACCGCAACAGTTGGAAAATCCCTTAACAGGGTAGCCTTAACCGACTTGCTGTAAATCCTTTAATAGGGTAACTCTAAGCCACTAAGTTTGAAGTCCTTTAGCTATTGAGTTCTTGAAATCCTCTAACAAGGTAACCTTTAATAGGGTTTAACCGTTAATCGGGTATTGTAGCCATCCCTTAACTAGGTGGTCTCTAACAGGATCGGTTCCTCGCAGAACCTATTGTAATGACTCTAACCGGACAAGGCTTCTAACATAGCAGACTTCCAAAGAGTTCAAAAACAGCTTGTGGGTATTCATTCCCACCATGGTTTTTCCTAGTTGTGTTTCCACGTGAAAAATATGTGTGTCATGTGTGATGCTTTTATCTTGTGATGCTTTGCTATTGTTTGTCAAGCATTTGATGGTTCTATGTTTTATGCCTGTCAATAAAACATGTTGAACTAGTTGTTTTTATGATCTGATGATAGATCACCTATTTATGCATAAGGGTGAAATGGTAGTGTAGTTTCAAGTTGAGTGAAAGGCTAAGTGAGTAACTGGTTAATGCTTGTCTCAGACATTCTTAGCTTTACCGGTTGCACTCTGTTTCAAAACGGTATCTCTGTCTCCCAGTCTTTTGAAGTGTTTGCTGTCAAATCAGTTTAAGACTGTATTTTTGCCTGTACTGATTCACCCCCCCTCTTAGTACCGGTTTGGTACGATTTTCTCATCATTGAGTTATCAATTGGTATCAGAGCATCCTCCAGGTCCTCTATGTTATAAGCTTAACCGCTTGAGGTAAAGATGACTTTCAAATGATGAAGAGGGAAGGTCCAAAGTTTAACAGGGAAAATTTCAGTATTTGGAAAGACAGGATGAAGATATTCATCAGAAGCATGGGTGCTCAACTCTGGAGCTATGTTGAGAATGTCTATGTTGCCCCTACTAGTACTCTCACCGATGACCAAAAGAGAGAGATACAAGAAAATGGGCAAGTCATGGAAGCCCTAATTAGTAGTTTATTTGACATTGAGTTTATTGATGTTCAGGACAAGGTAAATCCTGTTACCGCGTCATTTATTCCTCATGGAAAGAGTGGGTCATCTTTTCCATTTTTATGTTGGAGTCCTAATTTGTGCTATATTACCTTGGTTCAAGTCCTTAATGCGTCTTCAAATCCTTTTTCTAGTCATTTAAGTCAAGTTCAGACAATTGATTGAACTCTGTAACCATGTCAAACCATTTTGAACTGGGTTCAACAGGTTCATTTAGGTTCCATAGGTTCCAAGGTGTTCGGAAAAAGTTTTTCATACTAACATTTTCTCCAAGTGTTTTGCAGTAGCTCTTCCAAAAGTTTTCTTGTTCGGTGATATGGCGTTTGTGTTGAACTTATTGAACTGAGTTCAAGGGGTTCAAATATGTTCTACAAGTTCAACACAGCAAGTGGTCAATAGTTTGACACGGCGTATATCTTGAACTACTTGAACACTCAAGAAGTCGGTTCAGGATGTTCATATGTGCTCAATATTGGTGGGTCCCGCAGGTTCTAATGTTTTGAAAAGTACATTCATTACTAAATACGGAGAGGCAGAACCATACCTCAAGTGATGTCATTCTTTGGTTTTTTTGAAGTAAGTAATCATTTTGGGAACTGACAGTTTCTTAAAGAATGCCGCCATGCATTCAATGCATGCGTGCGAGGTCTAATCCATCAACTTGCCCCGTCCAGACTGAAATTGTGAAATCATTGCATTTAATGTATCTGTATTATTACCTTCCCCAATAAGGTATGAAAATTATTTGTACTCCGCATTTGTTACTTGCTACTGGATCTTTGTATATGTTATCCCTGGATAGGAGTCTTTTTTGCTACTAGTCATCGTCCGATTGTACAACTGTGAAGGTGAGTCTTTCCTTATTCTCTCCAGTGTTTTCCCTTGCATTTTCTCTCATACAGAAGGTTTCTCTGCAATCAAATTTAGGTTTCTTGTTTTGAAGTTATGAAGTCCACTCTGCATTTGTTTGGAAACGTCTTTAGCTTGGCATCCACAAAGGCCATAGTTAGTGATACTAACCTGAAAGGAGAAAACCTTGAAGAATTGAAAGAAAGGGTGTTCAAGGGTATTGATAAGTCTTTTTGTATAGAGATTTTGAGTAGTGGACTTTTAGAAGCCGCAACCTTTCCTCCAGCAATTCCTTGTCCAGAGTTGGTTCGAGAATGTATTGCTAGATACGACCCAGTATTCGAGACTATTAGGAGAGATAATGGCGAAACCCTTCTTGCCATTAACCGTGAGGTGATTGCTTCAGTTTTCAAGATACCGGCTTACCAGTTTTCCAACTTTTCTCTTGTCCAGTCAATCAGTGAGTTCAATGCAGACAGAGCTAGACATCGAAATAATGTAGCGAAATTCTGGTTGAAGGTCCCTCAAAGAGGTGGTTCTAGGTTACCCAAAAATCCTAACAAGAACCACATGTTGCCACATATTCATGATGTGATGCTTTTGTTGCACCGAGCCAGAGGTTCTGCTGAAGCTTATAGTTTTGACGACTGGATTTATTGCTATGTGCAATTAGTTCTCGAAGGAAAACAATATTTGGATTGGGCTGAATTAATTGCTGATTCAATGAGAGAGCAGTTGAGTCTAGCTAAGCAGTTTCAACAAAACTTCTTCATGTCCTCATATCTCTTGTATTGTCTAGCTTGTGTTAAAGAGTTAATGGGTATACCAAAGCAGATCACTGAGGAGGATGTTCCCGTGTATGAGTTTTATCCTATGCTGCAAAAAGATAAAGCCCTACAAGATTTCAAAAGGGTACACAATGCTTTCTTGGGTGATATGTGTCATGAATTGAAGAGTACAAAGGCTAAACGAATTTCAGATGATGCACAGACTTTGATAAAGAGGTTTGGTAGTTTTTACATCCAGTTCCCACACTTTTGCTATATACGGGTAGGAGGCTTTGAAGAGGAACCCTTCAAGCTCCCTCACTTCTATTCTGATTGCTTTGTTCTAGTAGAAGTATGCAGGCAATTGACCTCTGTGATCAAAAAGGCACAGCCTAAGTACAAATCGGAAGGTCATTTTCCCATACAATTGGGAGTGTTGTCTTGTAATTCAATGTCTGATGCACTGAGTATAGGAGCAGACCTTAGGAATTTCAATTTTTCTCTGTATTCTGAAAGAAAAGGGTTTGATAATAAGGGATTTTCTCGGAGCCTTGGCCTAATGCCTTATCTTCCCATGCCACAGTTAGAAGATTTCTGGGAAGATTGTACAGATGAACTTGAAGTTTTCAAAAGGGAAAACATGAGATTGGTGCTAGAACAGGTTGTCTCTTTGCAAATAAAGTTAGACATTAAAGGGCTTGAAGAGGATTATCTTGAACTGTTTGAACCAGGATATTTAGCTCATGTAGAGACTGAAATGCCCCCAATTAACTGGGATGAGGAGGAAAATGATGATATACAATTGAGGACCAAATGGGTTCTAGAAAGAACCATGGCATGAGTGGCTAAAAAGAAAGCAATAAAGTCAGGCGCCAAGTCCCTTTCTGCAAGAAATAATAAGGATCCTCTATCTTCACCAAAACGTCTTTCTAATAATGCTTCTGTTCGTGCAGGTAAGGATACCAAATCGCCTCAGCTTAAATGCAGGTCTAGCCCAACTCTGGATTTTAGTACCCCTCGGCATACTCAATCACGAAGTGTCGCCCAGAGGAAGATGGATCAAGTCAAGGATATGGGAGTAAAGGATGCTGTGCTTGAGGCTCAGATTTTTGAAATTGAAGATTTGGATGGTGAAGTTGCTAGTGCCCTGGACTCCCAAATAGTGACTATGGCTATGATGCCACCGCCAAAGATGATCGAAGGAGCTACTCATTCCGTTGTGACCCCTAAATGGTTGACAACCTCAGTGAACAAGAAAAGGAGCTTTCTTCCTATGACCATTCCGATTCAGGAAATGGTTGCTAAGTACACAGAGAAGAATCCAAAGCCAAAAAGGTTCAAGACTGCTACTCACCTGAACAATGATGAAGAAATTGGAAAATGGATGGCTGAAATTGCCTCGTACAAACCGAAAGATGAAAACAAAGAGGTTGGTCCTGATGATTTTGAGATCACAAAGGTAGAGTTGGGAAAAATGAGTAGAGATATAGATAACCATTTTTTCCAAGTGTCAGCAAAGAAAATGCTTACCAGGTCAGAGAAGGATGGACGAGAGAAAAGAGAACTAAAACGACACATAAGTGTTTTGGCTCAATTCATCGATAGTATTGGTTGCCTTGGAGCAATTCCAATATCTCATGCTATTGAGAACTTTGACCCAACTTCTCTGGAAAACAAGAAGTTAATGAACCAAGTTCAACGGGCTAAGAGCATTGCTGAAGCGGTTGAGAAGTGGATTGAACAAATAATCAAAGATGGTGAGAAGTACATTACTGACTCCCGGAAATTATGTGATGAAATACAGAGCCTTATTTCTGAAATCCAAAACCAGCTTGTGTCATGGGAGAAAGAAGAGCACAAATGGCAGAATGTCCTCCCTCTGTTTGCCAAAATAGAAGAATATGGGGCTACCAGGTTTCTGATAGAACACTCAATTAAGCTGGTGGCCGATGAATGTCAGCTTTTCGTGCTAAAGAAAACTATAATGTGGCGAGTGCTTACCTTCAAGTCAGTGATTGCGGATGCAAGGACCTCTGTTTATGAACTCCAGGATCTAAAAAGTAGTATAGTCAAGGATAATAAGGTGGTTAATCCCAATCATGACTGGGAATTAGGGATCTGCGGTTTAAGCACACAGGAAGCAATCAAATCTTTCCAGTTGAACATGGAGAAGATCAGAGCCAAGGGTAGCTTCAGGCCAGAAGATATAACCAAGGTGGCTAGGATTGAGTCTATGATTTTCATTGGGAATGATCAGCTGCCGAAACACTCAGAGAAGATAGTGCAACATAGGTGGAATAAAGAGGTGGCAAAGGCAAAACTCAATGCAATGAAAGTTCCGAACCAATCCATTGTTCAAGAACTTACAACTGCTCATGGCGCCCGCGAAGACGGAGAAGATGATAATGATGGAATATGACATAATGCATCAATTTAGGATTAATTTCCTTTATTTTTATAATTTCTCTTGGTTATGCAAAGACTACGGGACATCTGTCCCAAAATATTTCTTGTTGGTTTCATAACTGTTTTACCGGGGAGTGGTCGAGTTTTCAGGGAGACCTCCCCCGTTTAGACTATAAATTAAGTAAAGTAGATGGTAGATGGGTTAGATTTTAGTAACTAATTTTGTGAGCTTCGACTGAAGTTTTTGTTTTGGGCATTTTTTGTTTTAATCAAAGGAAGAATCAGATTGTGGAGACCTACGATGGAAAAAGATTGGTAGATGTATTTTTGTGTCATTGTTGCATAAGGATATATATATGAAATCTGATCATATTTGTTTTTGGGAGAAGGAAAATCTGTGTATTTTGAATCCGAATAGATAACATGTCTTTGCATATGTTCATCTGATCAAGTAACAGTAATGATCATTCCATTACAGTAATTCATTACTCCTCTGATGTTCTTTCCTTTGAATGTGTTGTTTACTTTAGAAAAGATTCATGATTAAGGGCATATTTATTTTTCCTTAAATCTGTTCGTCTTTTATTATTTGTGTGGAAAAAGTATATTGAACTTTGTTTCAATTGTTGTAGTTACATGCATTGAAAAATTAAAGAAAATAGCTTTCATTGTTTGTGAGACATGTGAAAAATTTCAGCCTTTCTTCCAAGAATGAAATAGGCAGCCTTACAGGCTTTCGGGTTAAAAGCTTTCATTCAGATATAAAAAAAACACATTCCATGAAAAACTAAGATAGGGAGCTGTACCTATGCAAAAATTTAGAGGGAAGTGATTTGAACGACGCTTACCCAACTGTTCAGTGAATTATTTGTTCTTAGAATAAGGTAACAGAGTTTAAGATTAATCTTTTAAAAACAAAGAGCAAATCTGTTCACTAACAAATCCCAAAGAGGTATGGGATGCTCTTGAAAATATCTATGGCGGTGATGAACATGTAAAATAGGCTAAGGAAGAAAGCCGATAGGAAATTTTGAAGATATACAGATGGTTGAAGGTGAGACCATTCAACAATATGGAATAAGAATCAAAACCATTGTTAGAGATATCAAGAGTGCAGGTGGTAAAATAGAAGATTCCACTATGGTAAGCAAAGTCCTAAGATCCCTATTGCCAGTCTATGCAATAAGGGTTGCTACTATTCAGGAGTTGAGATCAATAGACAAGACTAAGGTATCCTTGGACTCCATCATAGCAAAGTTGACAGCCTATGAGCTAAATAGTTTTGATGGCAGTGTTCAAAAGACTGAATTAGCTTTTAAAGCTTCTGCTATACCATCGAGAAAAGGAAAAGAAGCTAGCACTAGTGGTGAACCAAGACAGAGCAAAGAAATGGATGATGAGGAGATTTTGATGGCATTTGAAGCTCTCCTTGCTAGGAAACTTCCTAAAGGAATTGGCAAATACAAAGGTAAGCTTCCTTTGAAATTCTTTTCTTGCAACCAGATAAGACATATTGTTGTAAACTGTCCTAATGGCGACAACAAGGACAAACCAGAAAGGTTCAAGAAATTCAAAGGAGGAAACCGGAGAAACTGTTTTGTGGCAGTTGATGAAGGTGTCACAGACGAAGAGTCAGAGGATGAAGAAAATGAAGATATTGTGTTTGTTATTGTCAAAGAAGATGTGTCAGACACGAAGGCTCTTGTCTCCCGGTTTGATAATTCCAATGAGTGGATCATTGACAGTGGTTTCTCTCACCATATGACTGGTGACCAGAGCAAGTTTCTATCCGTGGAGGAGTATGATGGTGGTGTGGTTTGCTTTGGCAATGATGCACCATGCATGGTCAAAGGCAGAGGGTCCATCTCTCTGAATGGAAAGAGTAGTGTTGACAATGTGTATTGGGTTGATGGTCTCAGACACAACCTTTTGAGTGTTGCCCAGCTGAATGAAACTGGCCTTACTCTGGAATTCAAGAATGGAGTTTGCAGAATCAAAGGAAAAGATGGTGAATTGGTGGCCACCGACATGCAGACCAAAGGTAACCTATTTCATTTGAATGCAAATATAAGTACATGTCTTATGGCTAAATTTGATGATAGTTGGATATGGCATAGGAGACTCTGCCATGTAAACTTTGATAACATTGTAAAGGCCAGTAAGATCAAGACAGTTAGAGGGTTGCCGGTGTTAAGCAAACCAGATAATACCTTGTGCAGAGAGTGTCAATTGGGAAAAATGTCTTCCTCAACCTATAAAGGTAAATCTTTCACTGCTAACAACTTGCTTGATCTTGTGCATACTGATTTGTGTGGTCCTATGAAAACTAGAAGTGTGTAGGGTGATAGGTACTTCATGATTCTCACTGATGACTACGCAAGAATGATGTGGTTCACATTCTTGAAGGACAAGTTTGAAGCCTTTGTAAAGTTTAAAGCTTTCAGAGCATTAGTGGAGAAGGAAAGCGGTAAAAGGATCAAGTGCCTGAGAACTGATCAAGGAGGAGAATTCACTTCTGGTGAATTCAACAAGTACTATGAAGAACATGGCATTAAGAGGCAATTGTCTGCCCCCCAGACTCCACAATAGAATAGCCTAGCAGAGAGGAATAACCGGACTGTGGTTGAAGCAACTAGAACCATGTTGATTTAAGGAAAGGTAGCTCACACCTTTTGGAGAGAAGTGGTGAGCACTGCAGTCTACACAATGAACTGGGTACTGATCAAGAAAGGTAAGGATAAAACTCCTTATGAGTATTGGACCGGTAATACACCTGTGGTCAGCTACTTTAGAATGTTTGGTAGCAAATGTTACATCAAGAGAAGTGAACACCAAAGCAAATTTGATGCAAAATGTGATGAGGGAATATTCCTAGGATATTCCACCAAGAGCAAATCTCTCAAGTGTTTCAACAACAGGACTCAGAGAATTATGGAAAGCAGCAATGTAAGAGTTGATGAAACCTCTGAGAAAACTGAGGAAACTGGTAATGAGCAAGTGGTAAGTGAACTGGTTGCAACCTTTTGGGAACTGGTTGTCAGTCAACTGAGTACCAGTAACAGTGCTCCTACATCGATAGATGTAGATGTTGATACTGATGGAGATGAGGATGAAGAAGAAAAGCAAGAGGAATCTATCAAGACCATTCCTCGGTATGCCAAGCTGAATCATGATCCTAGGTAGATCATAGGAGATAAGGATGCAAGAATCCTTACAAGAAGAAAAATCAAAGAAAACTCATGCATGATCTCTGAATTGGAGCCTAAAACATTCAAAGAGGCACATAAGGATGAAGACTGGATCAAGGCAATGGAAGAGGAACTTGACCAGATAGAGAAAAATGATACATGGTCCTTGGTACCCAGACCAGAGCACAAAAATGTCATTGGTACCAAATGGGTCTTCAAAAATAAGTTGAATTAGGATGGCACAATGATTAGAAACAAAGCTAGACTGGTGTGCAAAGGATATGCCCAAGAAGAAGGAGAAGACTATGGTGAAACCTTTGCTCCTGTAGCTAGATTGGAAGGAGTTCATATGCTTCTAGCATATGCAGCTTTTAAAGGCTTCAAAGTATATTAGATGGATGTAAAATCTGCATTCCTAAATGGTGTACTTGAAGAGGAAGTGTATATAGAACAACCAGATGGGTTTTCCCTATCTGAAGACAGTGACATGGTGTGTAGGCTACATAAAGCCTTATATGGTCTAAAACAGGCACCTAGAGCATGGTATGAATGCCTACATTCCCATCTTGTGAAGATTGGATTTGAGAGAACAAGTGAAGATAGCAATATCTACTTGAAGTCTGAAGGAGATCAGATCCTAATCTGTGAGGTGTTTGTTGATGACATTATCTTTGGTGGAGATGACAAGATGAGTCATGAGTTTGCAGATGAGATGAATAAAGAGTTTGAGATGTCACTCATAGGGAAGATTAAGTTCTTCATTGGACTGCAGATCCAGTAGATGAGAGATGGAATCTTTATCACTCAGTCCAAGTATGTCAAAGAGGTGTTGAAGACCTTTGGCATGGAAGATAGCAAACCGGTTGGTACATTGATGGTGACCGGTTGTAAACTATCCAAAGAGGATGACTCAACATTGGTTGATGAGAAGGAATATTGATCAATGATTGGTAAATTGCATTATGTAGTGCATAGTAGATCGGATATTGCACATGCAGTTGGCATTACTGCAAGGTTCCAGAAAAGTCCAAGAGAATCCCACTTGGTTGCAGTCAAGTGGATTCTTAGGTATTTGAAGGGAACTATTGACTATGGATTGTGGTATCCATATAGCAAGGATTTCAACTTGAAAGTGTTCACAGATGCTGATTGGGCTGGTAATGTAGATGACTGAAAGAGCACAACCGGTGGTGCATTCTTCCTTGGTGGTAGATTGGTCTCCTGGATGAGTAAAAAGCAGAGTTGTATCTCTCAGTCTACATCGGAAGCAGAGTATGTTGCGGCTTTCATGAACTGCACTGAGACAATTTGGATGAAGCATGTATTTAATGGCTTCAAAGTTCTTGTATCTGAACCGGTAAGTATATTTTGTGACAATACTAGTGCAATTAATATCTCCAAGAATCCGGTTTTACATTCTAGAACCAAGCACTTTGAGCTTAAGTATCATTTCTTGAGGGAAAAGGTTCAGAACAAAGATATTGCACTGGAGCATGTGTCTAGTAAGGAGCAGTTAGCAGACATATTCACCAAGCCTCTCCCAAAGACTACATTTACATACTTAAGAGGTGAATTAGGGGTACTGCCCCTTCAGGAGGTGAACTAAAAGCATATGCTCCACATCAGTCAGGTATTGCATAGTCAAATTTATTTTGGATTGATGTGTTGAAGGATGCTACTCCTCAGGAGGAGCAACATAATGGAATAGGGAAGCTTGTGCCTCCACTTTGGCATTGTTGTCAAAGGGGGAGACGATGTGAAGCGAAGAAGATATCTACAAAAATATGGGGAGAAGATGTGAAGTGGAGAGGTATCTTTGTATATAGCCATCAAAGCCAAAAGGGGAGATTGTTGGTATTATGTGAACCGGTATGAGGACATAATGACATTGTATGTTGTCATTGATGTCAATATGTTGTAGAGGTGTGAACTGGCATATGTGAGAACCAGTATAACATTGTGAACCGACATTTGTGCCAAAGTGAAGTGGTGTGCTTGTTCAAGGTGAACCGGCATATGGTTATGGGAACCAACACATGGAAGCACTGTATGACTACCGGTTGGTAGTCTCAACTTTAGGGTTTCTGGTTTAAGTGTTTCAAGCCTGTGTGGCTCAACTAGTGACTTTGTGCGATGAGTTAGCATTACAACAAAGAACAAGATCATGTTGCCACGTAAGCCCTATGTGCATGAAGGATCATGCATGAAGAAGATCTTGCCTATCTACCTCGAGAATATGAGAAGACTGTAAAATGATGATAACGTGTGATGGGTTATCAGCCACCATGAAAATGATGGAAAATGAACGATGGAGATTAATGCAGTATGCTCAATGGTTAGAATTGAACTGTTTGAATTCCTTAACCTATTAGGTTTAGGGTTTATGGTTTATGCTACCGACCTAACTATTTTCTATAAGGTCGATGTTGTGACTCTTTCTAGGGTTGTTGGCAAAAGTTGTGTGTGAGTATCCAAGAGAAGGGATACGTGATTCTTGCCAGACCAAAAGGAGAGAAGTGATACCTGCAAAGTGTAAGTGCAGAAGGAAAAGAGGAGCTTAAGTGGATCTGCATTGGCATTGAGTGCTGTTACCAGATCATTGTAATACTTGTTGATCTCTAACCACCTCAATAGTTGGAAAATCCCTTAAAAGGGTAGCCTTAACCGGCTTGTTGTAAATCCTTTAACAGGGCAACTCTAAGCTACTGAGTTCGAAGTCCTTTAGCTATTGAGTTCTTGAAATCCTCTAACAAGGTAACCTTTAACAGGGTTTAACCCTTAATCGGGTATTGTAGCCATCCCTTAACTGGGTGATCTCTAACAGGATCGGTTCCTAGTAGAACCTATTGTAATGTCTCTAACCAGACAAGGCTTCTAACAGAGCAGACTTCCAAAGAGTTCAAAAATAGCTTGTGGGTATTCATCCCCACCGTGGTTTTTCCCAGTTGGGTTTCCACATGAAAAATATGTGTGTCATGTGTGATGCCTTTATCTTATGATGTTTTGCTATTGTTTGTCAAGCATTTGATGGTTTTGTGTTTTATGCCTGTCAATAAAACATGCTGAACTAATTGTTTTTATGATCTGATGATAGATCACCTATTTATGCATAAGGGTGAAATGGTAGTGTAGTTTCAAGTTGAGTGAAAGGCTAAGTGAGTAACCGGTTAATGCTTGTCTCAGACATTCTTAGCTTTACTGGTTGCACTCTGTTTCAAAATGGTATCTCTGTCTCCCAGTATTTTGAAGTGTTTGCTGTCAAACCGGTTTAAGACTGTATTTTTGCCTGTACTGATTCACCCCCCCCCCTCTTAGTACCGGTTTGGTACTATTTGCTCATCATTGAGTTATCAGTCAAAGCCTAAGGAGAAGGAGTAGAACATTTTAAATGATCCAAATTATCAACATTTGGATCTGGACAGTTTAATGAATGCAATATGTAAATATTATTCAATGGGAGCCACTATTGAGATGTATCCGAGTGCACCTCCAACAGATAAGGAGAAGATTGAGAAAGCAATAATCAGATATATTATTATCTGTGTGCAATTAATTGTGAGTATGCTAAATGGATTGAAAATGAAATTAACAACCTAAACTACAGAAACTACAAAGCAAGCACTCATGATTGGACATTTAAAAAGGAAACAAAGAAGTTAAGAAATGAGCAAAGGAATTCAAACTCCCAAGTTTCTTTGATTCGCTTGTCCTTGGTTCAATGTGTGCTCACTTTGGCAAGGGTGCTTAAAATCACTCCATGATTATGCAAATATGAAACATAAATTAATTATGCATGCAAGATCGATGTTGGATGCAAAATGGCATCATAACGTTGCGAACATATGAAAGTGAATGAATTATGAAGAAAAATGGCGGGATTAAATAGAGATGGAAGGAGCGATGAGGATGCCTCAAAATGTGCTTCTTGTCTCCTGTGAAGCCAATTGGTAGAACAAATGGTGATATTTGTCCTCAATTTGGCCAAGTATCAATGCACATGATGACAAGTCAAAGAGAGCCCGCAAGTCAATTTGGGAGTGAAACACCCAAATTAGGTTCATTTTCAAATTTATTTAGAAAATGAGAAATGTGAATATATGGGATAAGGTTGGTTAGCAACCAAGGGTTAGTTAGTGGATTAGGATGGGTTAGAGGGGAGTTAAAGTTAGGAGCCATGCGCTCCAATTGGAATAAATTTGAATTATTTTTAATTCAAATTTAAAAGGCTAGGAAGAAAAGGTTAACATGAATTAAATAAATAAAAATATATATTTATTTTTATTTAATAGAAAGAAGAAAGAATTAATTAATTAAATTCTCAACAAGATACATTAATTAATTAATTGGGTCGAACTAATTAATTAAATTAATTTAGCCAAAAGGAAGCCATTGATCAATTAAATAATTCAATTACTTAATCAATAAACGTGACAGAGGCAATTAAATTTGACTTGAAGAAAATGAAGCTACAAAATGCCCCAAGTGAAGCGAAGCCAAACAGTTGAGCAAAGCTGACGAACAAAGAAGAGTTAGTAATGTCCTGTCGAGAAGATGCATTGGAAACAATGGATCAGATGGTATCTTGAAAGAAACATTTCCCCAACAAACAAGATGAAAGACGACGCAGAATAAAGCCTAAATTCAAATACGACACTCGTAAAGGATTCTATAGGAGGGAATGGTGTGAGAAATGGTTTTGAAGGAACTGGAATGATAAAAAATAGGTCTTTAGGAGGCCGCATATTAGCAAATTTGAAAATTTACTATACACTTTTACTATGTGTGAGAGAGAAAATGGGAGATTGAGGAGAACCTAGTGCATTCTAGAGCTTTTCTATGCACAACCGAGATGGTAGTTAGAGACAAACCAAGGCACCATGTGGACATCGTAGCAAGCATCTAACGTACCTGATGACCCAAGCGACAGGTGAGTCCAAAAAAATTGATTCTCGCATTTAATTGTTTTGCATTTATTAGCAAGAGTAGGCTTAAAAACAATGTTCCCACGGTTTTGTGTTCCATAGTAATGTGCACAATAGCGGTGGGAATTCACCCTCGTCGTTCATGCACATGGGTTGGGTTTGGCTAAGAAAAAAGAGGAATGTTAGTAGGGTTTTAGAAGTGTGACCCCACAAATGCGAGATTGCACAAAAGGGGAGAGTGAGCACTCTCATGTGGGTCAAGGAATTGTGGGAGTGCATTCCCATGAGAAGAGATCGGGGTAGGTTAGATTAATTAATGTGAATGCAATCTTGTAGGTCAGGGAAAGGAAAACGTGAGATATTCATACCGTCGAGCATACAACGGTTGGAACATGACCAAAAATGGTGAGAATGCCGCAAAAAGAGGAAAAACTGCGAGAATGCCACCAAAAGTGGCAGGTTTGACACCAAGAAGGCGAAAAAGGGGGGACTTAGAAGAAATGCTAGTTAGGCAAAATGGTCGACATGTCCTATGGGTTTGATGCAATGGAGCGTGCATATGCTAGTGAATTGAGAGAGGAGATCGACAGTCCTATAGGTCTAATTTCCATCTTAATGAAACACAAGTTTGCATTTATTGATTTAAAGAATTTGTTTTAAATTGGGTTTCTTGACCCATTTATTCTTAGATTTATGCCCTAATTAATCATTATCATTTTCATGGAATTGTGAAGACCTAGTTTTCCTCCAAACTCAATTTGCAAATTTCGTGGTATGTTTTTCTTCCCTTCTTATTTGGATTTTCTTTTCAAAAGCTCTATTTCGATAAGCTTTTGATTTGTATTATTATCGTGCCCTAGTTTTTTCCATTGATAGAAATTGGATTTGAAACCCGATATAAACCAAGGCTTACCTTGATATGTATTGGATTATAAATTTGACCCGATTTGTATCATCCAAGTCTTTTTTCATAGTAATGACGGGATTGTATGTCCGTCACACACCATGGCATGCATCATGGTGTGTGGCGATCACACACCCCCACCGTTTTCACCTCATTTTTTCTTGTTCATAGCAGTGATGCTTGGGCGGGGGTATTACCTCAATCCTCACCATAGTCATAGACTATAGTGGTGATTGGGGTTGTATCCTTGTCCCACCCTTTGTTCTTCCTTTCATTGCAAGAGTTGGTGGTGGTCAGGTTTGTATCCCTGACACCCACCACTCTCTTTACAGTGATGGTGGTCAGGGATACAAACCCGATCACCACGATATTTTGGCTTTCCTTTTGCAAAGTGTCGGTTGGGTTTGTGACCCCGCTCGACCTTGTTTTTGGTTCTCTTTGCAAGGTGTTGATAAAGGTTATAACCTTGTCCAACACTATTTAGTTTATCCTTCCTTTTGAAAGTGTTAGTCAGGATTAAAAACCCCGCTTGACACCCATCCATGGCATTTCCTATTTAAAGTGTAAATCGGAGTTGTAACTCCGATATACACTACTCATTTTGGTTTCATTATAATTAGTGTAGATCAAAGTTATAACTTTGGTTTGCACTACTTTTTGAGTTTTTCCATAATGAGTTATAACTCTGATATACATTGCTTTTTTATTTTTATTTATATAAAGTGCAAATCAGACTTCTAAGTCCGATATGCACTTGGTCTTGATTTTCACTTATGTAAAGTGTAAATCAGACTTATAAGTTTGATTTGCACCCAATGCACACACATACAAATTGATGATTTTTGATCAATTTGTGCTTGATTGATGGACTTTTCCTATCAAATGGAGATTTTTTGTGAAGGATAATCATTTCAAATGATGATCTTTTCATGTTGCAGTGCATCCATTGCAAATGCCAGAACCCTCGCCAAGAAAAAAATCAATGAAGTTCAAGAAGTAAGAGATACATATGATGTTTCCTCTTTCTTTTGTGTCATCAAATATTGACAATATCAGGGACACAGAGATCAGCCATGTTGATCTTGAATAAATTTTTAAGAGGGTAAGAGAGCCACCTATTTCTTACAAGATGGAGCCTATCGTAAATAGTGAAATTCATCTGGTGGCCACCTTTCCCATGTCGCCTCAAAATCTAGAATTTGTGCTGGATCTTGCCAATAGATATGATTCTGTCACCAAATTAGTAAAGGATGTTGATGGGAAGAAAACACCCATCAAGATTGATGAGGATTTCTTTGATACAATTTTCAAGTTTTCTCCTATAGATCAATATGCAGATATTGATATGCAATCAACAATGGGTTATTTTGATAAGAATTCAGAGAAATGTAGGAGAAATATGAATGATAATTGGCTAAAAGCACTTAGGCCTACAAATTCTAGATGGCCAAAAACTCTTCCCCGCAGTGAATTCATTGAAGAGGTCAATGATCTCATTACTCTTCTCAGCAGAGTAAAAGGCCTTCCAACTTCAAATACTTATCACAAATGGATGTATCAATACATTCATATCATCAGGAAGAATAAGAAGAAGATCTTCTAGGGTAAGTGAATTGCAAATGATCTATGTGAACAATTGACCTAGGTACCTACCACCTTGAAATTCTATATGACTTCCTATCTTGTCTATGGAGCTGCCTTGATGAGGTATTTTCTAGGTCTATCAAGTACAGGTGATAGGAGTCAAGTTCCCATTTACTAGTATTTCTCTCACTTAACTCTCTCAAAGAGTTTACACCATTTCAAGAGGTTAAATGATGCTTTCTTTTCTCATTACATGTGTTTATTTGACAAGGAAATTCAAAACAAAAGAGTGTCAGATGAAGCATGGAAGGTGGTGAGTGAATATGGTTGCATTTTCCTTCAATTTCCTACCTTCACATATATAAAGATTGGATGCTTTTATAGAGAACCCTTCATGCTCCCAAGGTATCTGTCTGATTAGATCATCCTTATGGAGAAGGCTCACCAAATGATTTCCATCCATGAGCGTCAATCTAGAGCTCTTAAGACATGTCTCAAGTTATCCAACACTATAGGGAGATATTCCATCAATACCATCTACAAGGCTCATGCCATGGAGGAGGAGATGAGGAGAGTGACTATGAGATTATTCAAACCCAGAAAGTTCTTCAATTATAGGGGCATGAGGAATAAGATTAAGAAGAACTATACCCATATTCATCAGATTGAAGATGTATGGGTGGATTGTGGGACATAAGAAGATGTTCGAAGAATGGATTATTGTCGTTTGACAGTAGAACAAATTAAAAATTTTGATCTTGTTGATGTTCCTGAAGATCTTGAAGAAGACGGTGATATCCTTGATCCTGCATATGAAAGAAACAAAGTTGCTAGATTACCTTTGCCTCTCATACAATGGTCTCAAAAGGAGAACACTTCTATAAGGGCTAGGTTTCAAAAGATCATTGATAATACCATTGCTTGGTTGAACCTACATGGTGTACATATGAAGCCTTTCCAAACTAAGTGATTGAAGATGATGCTACAGGCCCTAAGGGAAATACTTCTAAATTAAGAACCAAGAATAGGCAAGATCCTATGACTCCTAAGGGTCCTAAATTCAAATTCACTATTGGATAGGGTAAAGCTCAAGGTGAGTCTTCAACTCGAGAGACTCAAGTTCATGATGAAGATGAAGAAAAAGAAGAATAAAATGAAGATGAACAACTCCAAGGAGAAGATGAACCAGAGAATGACCAAGAACAAGAGGAAGGAGAATTTAATGAGGAGGGATTACCTAAAATCCCAAGTACTTCCCAGTCTCAAGAGAGGTATTCCTCTCGCATCATGTGATATCATAGGTACTACGTCAGTCTCTATTACTGATGTTATTCCTCATGACAACCTTGATACCATTTTCGTTCCTAATTTGTCTGAGGTTACTTCTTCCATGTTGGAAGATTTTAAAAGTTTTATGCCAGAAACCCAAGTTCTTCAATAGGTTTATGTCATCTCAAATACACTGAACATTGTTACTTTCTCTTCACCCATTTTTACTACTAGTGTTCAAACACATGAGTTGGCTACACAAGTTTTGACTGATAGAGTGAATGAAGATTCATCATTGCCACCTTGGTTAGTGTCTAACACTCCCAAGAGGAATAAGTAGGCCATATCTCTGGATGATTTTGATTTTAATCAATTGGTGTCTGTTAAGCCCAAAGGTAAGAAGAAGGCTAAAAATTTATCTAGGTTGAAGATAGATGAATCAAAGAAAAAGTACATGGATGTTGTTATTCCTCCTCCAGATACAGATTTTGGTAAAGTGCAACCTATTGATTATGTCATCAAAATAATTGATTTGGGAAAACAAACACATGATAGAATAGTTAAAGATGCTCAATCTTCTTTCCACCATCCTATGGCCATGTTCAATGAAGAAAAGGTAAAGAAAGACAAGTTAAAGAACATGTTGATTAGCTCACAAAAGTTTCAATCAAAATTACCAAATCATCAGAGGTAATTGAGCGAGTCACTTCTTTTGTGGATGAACAAGTAAATTCTTGGGGGAGAACAGTGGGCAAATGGATGGATAGATTGTTGAGTCAAGGAACTCACCTTCTATGTTCAATAGTTACTCTTGTCAACAACTTGGAAGAGATAAAGGTTGAAATTGATAAGACTTTGAATTTATTTTCAAATGAATTGGAAATACATGAAAAGGACTTTGACTCTTGGTTGAAGTTAAAGGATTTACAGTTGGATGTTTTGGTTGATAATAGAGTGATCCCATCAAGGGACATATACATTAAACAACGAGAAATACTAGAACATCAGATGAACACACTTAAGGTGCTTATTAAAGATTTGAGGAAAGCACAGAAAGAATGGTAAAGGCAAAGACATCATCAAAAAGATTTCATCTCTTCCTTGAATTTTCCTTGATGAGAACCGGAAGCCTCTTCATGAAGATGTCATTGTCAAATATTTCAGTCTGCTAATTGGTGTAGAGGTTGACAAGAAATGTTTCTCATTGTCCTCAATTTATAAGTTGATCGATATCCAAGTAAATTTGGATGATCTAGCCTCGCTTCTAAAGAAGCACAAGAAATGCTACATGAGCCTCATAGATTATATTACCTGAGTAAAGGTCATCACAATTCATACTAAAAGACCTGATTAGGAACAGATGAAAGTAATTTTGCAAAAGTTCGAGGAATTCATGAAGCAAGCTCAGAATGCAGTGTTGGGTGTCACTTAGTAATTTTCATAGTAGATGCATTTTTGAATAAGACATTGACACCTTAAGTGTTCAATTTTGTATTTAATTTTTGCACTTAGGCAATGCACGTGTCCTAAGTCAAATCAAACTCTACCTTTGACTTGGTCACAATTAGTTGTAGTTTTCCTAGTTTTATGTTGCACCTCTCTCCTATATATAAGAGGTTTCTCATTTAAATTGACATCTACTATCTTTAATATATGTCGAAACTCTGTCCAAGTGAAGAGCAAAAGTGAAACTTTGTGTTCCTCTTGTGATTTTGCAAATTTGATGAAATAAGAAGAAATCTTTGGCATCCACAGTTTGTGTTGGATTCATTTGTGTCTATGGTGAGAGTGTTCTTATGTCATCTTCATTATAAATTATTATTTACTCAAGTAAAGGTGTATTGAGAAAATATCATTAAAGTGTAGAGGCAATTGTTAACTTGTGAACTTTGTGCAATATATTGACTATTGTTGTTAGAATAAGGAATTTGGTGATCATAATATCATTTTGAAGACTTTGTGCTTCATTTTGGTATTTTCAAGTTAAAAATAGCTGATTTATATATTAAGGTTTCACTTTGAAGACTTTGTGCTTGATTGTGTAATCTTGGAAAAGGAAACAGTAACTTGAAGACTTTGAGCTTCATATTATTATTTCACAAAAGCATTGTGAAAGGTGAAGGTAAGAATCATTTTAAAGACTTTGAGATTTATTTTGATTTTCTTGGTTAACTCTTTGGGTTACAGAAGAATTTGTAAATTTTTTGATATGACAACAATGAATTTAAGACTTTGAGCTTAAGAACTCTTTCCAGTCCCGAAGAAGCAATAGAGGAATTTGCACCTTTATGGACACTTTGCTTCTTTCCTTATCTATATTATATTGTTCTTTCTTTCTGAGTTAATTTGTAATAAAGAAATTGTAAGAATTATTACTACTCTATATTATAAATTATTTCCTGAAAAGAGAGGAAGAGAATATACATTTATCTAAAAAAAAGAAGATAGGATGATGTACTGCCCATGTTAAAATAGAAATTAGAAATTTATATCTTATTTTACTAGAATAGAGTAGTGAATCACAGGGGGAGCCTTCCCTTAATAATTAGGAGAGATTTAATCTCATGTTGCTGTGGTTGAAACCACAATTTTGTAAACTCTTCTTGAGTTAACAAAATTTTCAACCAATATGTTGAATACTCTCTATGATTAGTTTTACCCTTGCCCCATTCTGCATGACAAGTTTCTCTATGTGGAGTTGAATGTGAGTTGCTTAAACCAAACCTAGTGCATGGTTGATATGACTACGCTACAAAAGATTTGAAGCGTTCACGTTTGTTGGTGATTATGAGAGGATAAATTTTGGACTTGATTAAGATTCCATGTGAAGCATGTGGAGTGTTCTCTTGCATAGGGTTGTGTATGGGCTAATTAGGATCTAGCATACTACATGTTTTGATGTAATAAATTGTATGGTTGACTTGTAAAATATGTAACTATGTATGTGTTCGACCTATGTTTTTAATTGTAATTGGAACTCATATATATGAGTGTCCTAGAATCATTTTTTGTGTGATTGAATTGTAATGTACTTTTAAGGATACAAGTTCAATTCAAGCAAATAGGAGAATGAGTTAGAGGGGGAGTTCCTGATACAAGTGCACATATATCCAAACATCTTATGAGAAGAAATTGTGTAAGTATTTGAAGTTTAAATTGAGGAGTAAGCAATATCAAATGTCTTAAAATTATGTTGAGATTGAATTCCTATCCTCAGAGTTGATGCTTAGACCTAGGCATTTGGGATTGGTGGCTCTAATGGATTGGTTCTCAATATACTTCAAGGGGATTGGTGTCTCTGATTGGTTGATTCCTAAAACATTTGTAAATGATCCTATTTTTGTGAGGCGTGTTTATTTTGTAGAATAAGTGAAAATTGCATAATATTAAGTGACTTCTCTATAAATTCATATTGAAGTTAGACATAGTGTGGTGAAATTTGTAAATGACTGTGTGGGGGAAAAAGTGAGACTAGGTTAACATGCCCTAATCCTACCTTTTGACACACATTACAGAATACGAAAGAGCCTAGAGATATCGCACAATTGGCTACTTCTTTTGGTGAAAGAGAGAGCCACGGGATATCTATTAGGATTTCTATTCCCTTGTTGAAATTGTAAGATCAAGTAATGCAAGTTCAAACCCTAATCCCAAAATGTAAGTATGAACTAATAACAAGATTGTAGAATTGAGATTAAACAATGAACAGCTGTAAATACAAGGATGAAATAAGAATGCAAATGTGTACCCGGAGTCAAAATCGGACTGAAAATGTTTGGGACGGGGGCGCAGGCGCCACTGTCCTGAAAACTGTTGTTCTGCACTCTGAAACACTGTCGGGAAGTTGTCTGTCCGGAGGACCAGGGTGCCCAGCGCCTCTGTCCCAGGGACCAGGGCGCCCAACGCCCCTGTCCTGGCAGGACCAGGGTGCCCAGCGCCCCTGTCCCAGTCTTCTGCTCTGCAATTTGATACAGAGTGCTGTCTCGACCTTCTCTCTCCGGATCTGTATCCCGCGGCGTCGTCCGAATCCCGAAACCTGCAATGATATCTGAAAAAGGGTGTATGGGTGGCTATATAGGGTTTTGCCTTAGTCAAACCCCCGCTTTGGTGATTTCCACCTCCACGAATAGCCAAGTTGTTTTGTAAAATGTATTGTGTGTGCAGACCTAGTGTGTGTGCAAGGTCCTAAAATGCAAGAAAGCAAACTAGAGCAACCTAGAAAGTAAACCCTAATTGCTTGTAAATGATAACGTAAATGCTCTAAATCAAGATGCAAAGTGATCTAAAGCATGAATAAATGATGTATTGAAGCTTATGTAAAGACATGAAAACAACATGAAATCATACCCAACCCTCAAGGGAGGAGTACAAGCCAATCTTCAGTCGGTAATCTCCTATTGTTCTTCAATGTCTTCCAAGCCCTAAATGGATGAATGAAATTGATAAATGCTTGATAGAGGGATGTTGTAAGATGTTGAAGTCTTCAAAGATCTGCTCTTTTGCTGCATATGAAGTTCCTGAAAACCAAAAATCGGATCCTTTCAAATGAAGAAAGAGAGCTCTTATGTATGAAACCCTAGGTCGCAATTTCATCTTTTGGCCGACCTAGAGATTGAATATCCCGCCAATTTCTTGGGGTTAAGCTTTATTTTATGATTGGATCGCGCTCCTAAAATTTTGGGAAAAATGTCCGAGACCGTGTGCACTCCGGGCGCCACGGTCCCGACAACTTTTCACCAAATTTTCAGGGCCGTCAGATATGATGATTTTAGAGAGAATCCCGAAGTTACAGGTGATTTCGAGATGTTTTGACCCCCGAAATCAAGCCCCCAAGCTCAGAATAGGGCCTAATTAGGGTTTTTGATTAAGTGATGTATTGGAGGAATAAAATGAAAGGGGCACGCTTTAATGAAAGGGCCCAACTTTGTGATGTGGAAAATGGTGAAATAGAACCTTTAGACCTAATTAATTTGATTAATTAAGTGCTAAAGGGGAAATGCAATGCAAAATGCAACTGCGCCAAGGCGGGTGCTAAACTAGGTGTTAAATTGTACCGCTTTTAGCAAGTGCGTACAATTTATGACGTTACAATGACCTTCTCTTCTATTCTATCAATAAATATAACTCTAAACATGAACCACCTTGGGACCGCTAAGATTCTAATATGATTATCCTTTCATAAGAATCTCTAGATCATGGCACACATATGATAGATCTATTTAAGTTGTTTTAGAAAGCCACCTAATTGAACAAAATATGGAATATAAAATAGACATGTAGACATGTTGTGAAATGTTCTTAATTAAAAACTACTTGTAGACTTGGGATGCTCTTGCCTCACTCTCCCTCACATTTATATGACCCAAAATATAAAATACTACCAAAACAACAACTAAGACTTACTATCATTATAGAACACTATATGGATCATTCATCAAAGCATCCCCTACATATGATCATTTAAGTAAATATAGGATCTAGAAAATCCTCCTTAGCTAGTTACATAAGGAATGAGCTTTGAAATTAAATATCACAAAAACTAAAGTCATTCCTTTCTTTTCCTCCTACAAGAATTGTCATATTTATATGCATGCCTCAATTATATAAGTGACCCTAAATATTCCAATTAAAGAAATGCAAATTCACTACAAGGAAAAACATTTACAATGTTTCAAAAAGACACAAAAATATACAATACATCCTAAATAATGACATAGGGTCAAAGCTACTATGAAAAATAGATATGATATTATGTGAGGTATTTACCCACCAAAAATACCTCCACTCCAATGGGATATGAATAATTCTTATAGGTGAACTCACCACCTAGTTAAAACAAACCTATATATGCATCACATCTAACTGCAAAAGTTCTATGGTTGAAATTTATAATTATTTCATTATAAATAATATTTTGACAAGAGAATGACATTCCAATTGAAGACCAATTCATCAGATATTATAAAATATAAGGAATGAAAAAGCAACAAAATGTGATGGGAATATTAAAAAGCTTTACACAAAAAGCTAGCAACTAAACAAGAAGATTTTAACTTCTTAGAGCGCATATTGATCAAGTGACATTACATAATTTTTTTATTGAATTATTAATCCTTTCAATTACATTCAATGTTGCAATAAGCATGTAACAAAATGACCAACTTTCCCAAGTATTTCTACTATGTATATACCAAACATTTATATTAGTAATAGGCACAAGTTCAAACTAATCTTATCAAGGTCTTCAAAGAAGTCAAATATAACCTTTGAATTTATTTATGTATATTGTAGTACTGCTTAAAAGTTATAAAGGTCTAGTATGAAGTTAAAAAGAGAACTAAATACTATACTAGTCTACTCATAGCATGAGGCAATTGAAGACAAATACTACTATCCAAGGCACAACTAATCACTATAAAAAAATATTAAGGCTTTACACTAAATAAGGCCATAGCCGGTATTGATAACATGAAAGTGGGGACTAAAATTTATAGCTATATCAAGAGTTAAATCCACAAAAGACATATATATTGAACCATTCTCCTTCAACCAGTCATCTAGAATGATGTAAATAATAACCACACCATTATATGAGAGAAAGAAGAGGCTTTCCTAAAATTAATCTCTTCAATTCAAATACAAGTATGTAATAGTAATTCATATCCTGTGTTGTTTTGCTTTTATTTCTTGGACTCTTGATACTTTGGTAATGTTTTGATAATTTTTGTATGATGTAAAAGGCCCAGGACCTTAGTTTCCCTACTTAATATATGACAAATGATTTGTATCCTTTGTTTTAATCTTCTCTTCATCATTATAATTTTAAAAATATCTAATTTATAACGTTTGTGATTTGCAAGTGAATACTTGACAATTAAAACAATAGACTTTTCCTCCTTATTAGGAATTTACATAGTTTTCTTTATTTACATCTTTAAAAAACAAATGCACATTGTTTAGTATTTTCTTAAAATAATCAATTATGAATTTATATTTGAATGATAAATAACAATATAATTCAGTACTTAGGAAACAAAGAATCCCAAAAGAGAAGATCCTATTAACCTAACATAGCAAAATCTTAGCATCATATACAAAGATATGGATGGATGATGTTTGAATTAAATATCGAGCTCAAGGTGTTCCCAAATATTCCTCCCAAAGTGGAAAATATATATATTAGGATAATATTGGAAAGTTATACATTATTCTAATCTATAAAGTTAATATTTTTATGCCACACACTAGTCTCATGCTAATAAAAGCTTTCGCTCTTGAAGAAAGGTTCAAATGTTACTACCTTTACCACTTCCCCCTGCTTAACCATTCATGTCGCAATGTTGTGATAAGCTTTCCTTTTTATTTACTTTCTTCTTCAAAAGCCTCTGTCAAAGAATCCATGGATTTGGCTTCACTAACTTTCACTTGGCCCTTTGCCCTCCTGAGAAAATTAGTTCTACTCAAGCGTCAATGATTCTCTACACTCCAAATCCCCTCTATATCCCTCCTCGAGGAGTTAATGATAGTAAAAATTTGTCTATTAAAGGGAAAAAGAAGTTGTACCCAAACAATTCTCTAGCATCCCATTGCTACTACTAAGGTGAAGTCCAAAACCTCCACCCGCAAAGCTCTTCTCTTATTGCTAGCATCCCTAGCCCCCATGGTGATTCCCGCAAAATCCTCACATTTCCCAAAGTAGTTATACCCAAAATTTTTGTGATCTTAAGAATGACCCCCTCAATTTTAACATGGGCAAAGTAAGCTATAATGGAAATTCTAAAACTCCCAAAATTCTAAAAACCCCAAAAATGCTTCGAGAAACTCTTTTATTGAGGAAGGTTGTTTAGAGGATGAAATGGCCCTGGAAAACATTAGGAGATTAGGGATGAAGTTGTTGTTAATGAAGGTGGTATCCAACTATGGAGATCAAATAGGTTGGCTAGTCCACCCAATATTTATAATAGAAAGCAGAAGGTTTGGTGGACTTGGAGAATGGAGAATATATGGATAACAATGATGAACATGAGGATGTTGAAGAAAAAATTGAGGATCCCTACAAAATAATCCAAGCGAAAAACATGAGGGAAATTGATGACTCAAAACATGACCATGCCATTGTTCACAACTGCACCATTTGTGACAAGACAGTGAAGGAGCTCTTTGATCTAAAGGCCAAAGTCCTTGAAATGGAAGCTAAGATGGTCATCATGTCTAAGTCTAGTTCCAAAGTTATGCATAGGTATGAGACCACTCTTTTCTTGTTGTAGGAGCATGAATTTAAAAAGCATGGAGATTGTAGACACCTAAATATGTCTCATTAATCACACACTAATTATTCATCCTAATTAATTAAGTAATTCTTTAATTCTTTAATTAAGCTGATTATTCTTCGAAATTAACTCAATCATCACCCTTCAACACTATTAATCATTCAATTTTTATCTTTCAACCAATTCATCATTTAACCCTTTCTCGAATATTAATTAAATATTAATTGTTTAATTAATTACGATTAATTTCCTTAATTAAATAATCTTTATTATTTAATTAATCCTATTTCCAATGATTAGATAATTTCATTTAAATTATTTAATTAATTAACTTATTCCTCCAAATCCCCAAATTCAAATTTCAATTGATTCTAATTAATTTCATTTTCCCAAATTCACATTTCACCAAATCTGAATTTCAATGAATTTCAGTAAGTTTCATATGCATTTCAGCATTCGAAAATCAAAATTCAAATTCAAATCAAAATGAAAATGAATTTCAATTTAATCTCCTACAACACATGTTGAAAATCATAACTAATTGATCAAATCAGTTAACTAAACAGTTAACTCAGTTAACTCTTCAATCTTCCATTTTCACTCCAAATCACCTTTTTTGACTAATTAATCAATTCAATTAACTAATCAATCAAAATCAGTGAACTATGAATCACAAAATTATAATCTTCAAAGCAATTGTCTATCTTATGCAGGAATTTCAGTGCAACGCCTGAGAGCCATCCTACATCCACAATTCAGAGAAGAGCAATGGAAGTTTTGTCAAATCAATTGAGGGAGTCTTAAATTATAATTCATTTCAATTCAATTGATTGTCATTTAGGAGTATTTTAAATTAAATTAGAGTTGTGATTCGCTCTTATAATCTGATTATATCTTTTATGACTGATTTTGCCCCTAAGAAACAATGGTGAACCCGATGTGAACTAATCTCCTGATGTTTTTTTTTTTTAATGATTTTGCAGATTATGTACGAATACAGGAAAAAAACTATGCATTTGTATATGCAGTAATTCGCATTTGTTCACAGCAATTCACATTTGTGCTGACATCAATTCACATTTGTCACAATTAATTCGCATTTGCAAGGATAACTTAAAATTTTAGTTTTAAGTGTCGTTCTTGCTTTTCATTCGTTTGCGCTAACAACCCATAAAAATATTTCAATTCTGAAAAAATTTATTTGTATGCATAAGATGTGTCTAACCCTATGGCAACAAGAGTGACCTTAAAAATTTCAGGTTCTAGGGAGAGGAGAGAACATAGAAGACAAAGAAGAGCACATCGACAGTGGATACGAGCAGAAAAGAGATTTCAAGATCTTGAAGAAATGACAGCCCTATCCCGATATTATCACATTGTGCACAAGTACCTAGATGGATTCAACATGTTTGATGACATTGAGATCATGGGAAATATGATAATGGATTCATCTCATGTCATAATTGATTAACTCTATCTTTTGTCTTTTATTTCAGTGTCTTAATTCACATTTGTGCAGAGGGAAATTTACATTTGTTGAGACGTCAATTCGTATTTGTGTAGACAAAAATTTGCATCTATCTGCACATTAATGCACATTTGTTTAGATTCTTACTTGCATTTGGTCTGTATCAGTTCGCATTTGTCAGAAGCCATCAAAGCATTTTTGTTCTATCTTTTCTTGACTCTCTGTCATTAAATTTTTTTGTTCCCGCAGAGTGTGAAGTCAAATCTGTAACTGAAGGACAAATCAGGCTTGTGAGCCCACAATGTTCTAATATCTTCATGGATTTTTGCAGCGATAGCTGGACCTAGTTTAGCTAATCTTTATTTTGGTGCTTTTAAAAAGAACAACAACAAACCTTCTTTATCTCATCATTGCTATGTCAATTGAAATGAACACCATGCTGTTTTGGAGCCACATCTCCAAATAGTTTAGACAATTTTGCAATGAAGGTATAAAAAGAACTCTTGTTCTCCATGTTTTCAAGGTGATAGGTATATGCTCTCCCCTTAACTGGGTGACCAAAAAGACAGACCCACCTTTTTCATTCTTTCTGTCAATTCTGCATTAAGATAAAACCCTTAGAAGGCTTGCTTCCCGAGTAGCCCATAAGGCCAAGTGAGAGGGAATGACCTAAGTGGCAACAACTAATGCCAAGTAATCCAAGCCACTATAAATAAATGTGTTTGCAATGAAAATTATAAGAAACAAGTGTTACATGCCATCATAACGACATCATGCCTCCCTCAGTGCCTATATGGTATGAGAAAATATGTATAGCGTAACCTCTACTATCTGGGAGACCTCCTTAACAGAGCAGAAAATACTGCTGATTATGACCACTCAAATGGAACCTTGATTAATATCTTTATAAAATTAGAGGCTAATCTGAGTCAATAACCAGACACTTATAGTATCACAGTGCAAGGTTGGGGAAGAATCTTCCCCCAAGATACTCACCATATATCTCCTAGGATAACAAGCCAATTGAGGAGCAATCTTGTTTGGTTTAATTTCCAGACAAAGGTGAAAAAATGGGCATGCCCTAGGGTGTGACAGGGCTGTTTGAGCTGATAGAGTATCAATATGTGGGTTGTGGTATTATTTGTGACCTTTTAACCTTATTAGAGTCTGACTGTTGTATGATCGAATGACCAAAATTTATCGAAAACAAAAGGGGTATTGAGAAAGATTCCAACATTTATAAGGGTTTGAAAAAAATCCTTTGAACAAGTGCTCTCTTTATGTCAGATTTGTTTTCTTGCTTTGTTGTTGTGTCTTTGCTACATGATCAAATATTACAAAGTGGAATATAAACCAAGATTTGTCAAAAACATCAACAAGAATCTCAAAATTCAAAGAAAACTCGAAGTATCAACATCAATATCAAAAGCAAAATCAAACATTATCACATTCAGAAAAATGGAGAATATTATATCTTTTGTGATCTTAGGTGCTAGGCATTTAGTCCATACATAGTCTCTTTAGTGTCCTCATATTGCACAAAGTCCTTGAACAAGTCCTCACTTCACGTAGAAATAGCTTCAATCTTTGTTAAAATGGCATCTGTTTAGTCATTGCATTACCATCTTAGGACCCACTTTGTTCATGAGGGTGCATTAGAATCCACATCTACCATCTTAATTTCAATATTAACCCTTGCATAGTCTACATTTCAGTTCATCACTCAATAGAAGTCTTAAGAGCATATCATTTGCATGGGTTTAAAAGGCGATGGTGATTTCCCATTTGAACAACCCAATCTTGGGCCAGACGATGATCAATTATAAATAATTGATGGTTTGGATAATCTTGCTTGGGAAGTGAGAATTGACCTTCCCCAATATGAGGAAGTCGAAGTTGTTATAGATGATGAAATCCAAAAATCTGTCTGCCTTGATCTAAAACTAGAAAAATAAATCAAGGAACAAAGAGAACAAGAAGAATTTCGATAATTTGTCAAAAAACTTATGACAGATAGCTCGATTCATCATCAGAGTCATCATTAGAGTGTCATCAATTTTAGATCGCATACATAGTTAGTTCTCCCATAAGTCTTACATTCATCTTAGAAATTCTTAGTGATTGATAGAGAGTCAAGATCACTTTGGAGCTACATTGATGCCATTAACAAGATCGCAAAAAGCTAAGTTGGATCCAAACATCGACCCCTTGGTCAATCCCAGTTGGAATATAGATTTATCCACAAATCAACAACCATAAGGTAGAAGACCTACAATGTTACCAACAAGCACCAACAAGATTCCTTCCATAGATGAAATCCAACATAATCTAACACAAGAGGAATTGGAGACAACCCAACAAGATCTGACACTTCTCATGGTTTTAAATGCAGTCATCAATAATGATAGAGATCGATATCTCACATTTTTAGTTCAAAACAATGCCAAGTTGCCTCTAGGTGTTGACGTTTCAGTAATCTTGTCGCCAGGAGTGACATTGACCCAAAATGTAACTCAAGCACCTAGAGTTGTACAAACTTAAGCAACAACAAACCATGTTGCAAATGCTTCAACTCAATCAACAATTTTGTCTTTAAGCACTACTGTAACATCTCAAAACACACCAAGTGTTGCATCTCAAGCAACGTCAAGCATGTTGAATACTTCAACCAAGCTACAACAACCATGGCTCAAAACACTATTTCTGTAATTACATCTCAACCTATAGTATCATTTGCCATTGGATCTACACACAGTAGTGAAAATGTGAACCAAGGATCAGTAGGAATGAATAGCTCAAGTCACCCAAATGTGAATGCACAATTTGAATATTTCACACCACTTGGTGGAATTCAAGGCACACAATTACATGGTCAGTCAACATTTCAACAAGCTCCAAGATACTCAAACACTATTCCTTTTGTGGGAAATACTTATAGGGTTAGTGCACCTTTGAACCAAATAGAGATCTTGGCTCAACAAGTAGAGAATCTCCAAAAGAAGATGACCAACATGCAAATAGTAAATGACAAGAACTATACTATGGAGGATCTTTGTCCTTATCCTTTTGGTAGGACTATGTATATGCCACCTTTTCCAACACATTTTGAGACACCAAGGTTTGACAAGTATAGAGGGAAAGGTGATCCCCGAGATCATTTTTGAGAATTCCTCACAACATGTATAGAAGTGGCCCATGAAGACACATACTTGATGCGCCTGTTTCCCAAAAGTCTTGGAGGGACACCATTAGAATGGTTTTCACATCTACATCCTAATATTGCTTCATGGAGTGAGTTGGTTGAGCTATTCATCACAAACTTTGCCCACATCATAGACAATCCAGTTACCCTAATGGATCTATGTGCAAATAGAGAAAAGGAAGGTAAAGAATTTGCTACAGTCTTGCAAAAATGGAGAGCTCTGTATTGTAGATGTCTCAGTCACATTCCTAAAGTTGAGCAAGTAGACATTTTTACTAAGAACCTTGTTCCTCAAGTCAAATATCCATTGCAAATGCAATGTTTAGACACTTTCAAAGAAATCACTGAAAAAGGCATAAAATGTGAAAAAGGCCTGTTAGAACAAGGAATATTCAAACACCACAAGGATAATGGACCAGCCATAAATACAAGCAATGATAAGTCAAAGTTTTGGTCTAAAAACAAGAATGTTACAACTGATGGTGTTGTAGATGTCCGTGTTGTCAATAGAGCTCAACCAATGGTATCACTTCAAGGACCAGTTGATTCTTTCAATAGGAATCAAACTCAAACCAACAATGTAAATGCCAATATGGTTCAGTCAAGCAATCCAAGACCCCCCAGGATCAATGCACCAAAAAGAAATTTCACACTGTTGGGAGAACCAATTGAATTTGTATTAAATAAGTTGAAACAAAATAATGCCATAACTTTGCCAGAGGCTCGACCATACAAAACTGGTCCATTCAAGTCTACTTGGTGGAATGACAATGATTTCTATTAATACCTCCATTCCAAAGGCCACAAAACAACAAGATATTAGAAACTCAAGAACCTGATACAATACCTTATTGATCAAGGGGATATCACTGTGCATGCCAATAAGGGATCAGCTAACAAAAACCACACCATATTCAAAGACCCTTTTGTTAAGAATGACAAAGAGCTTCTAGTTCAAGTGCACAAAATAACACTACAAATTATACCAATGTGGCATATGATTATGCAATCAATACAATCAGTGCAGGAGATAACATAGTGGCTACAATTACAGTAAATCCAAGGAGCAGAGATTGTGTTGTTATCACCTAAAAGGTCACATTGTAAGGGGTACCATCAAACCCCCCTCCACCAAAAAGAAATTACAATATGGTTGACCAATTGAAAAGAACTCCTGCTCAAATTTCATTGTTTGAGTTACTTCGCATCTCACCAGCCCATAAGGCAGTCCTAGACAAAGCATTCCAAGAATCTGTTGTTGCCAAAGATATAGATGAGAATACATTCCAATCCATAGTTGGAAACTTGGCAACTTCCAAGGTAGCATTCACTGAGCAAGATGTACCAACAAATAGACCCATGCACAATGATCCCCTACACTTAGAAGCTCTTATTCATAGAAAGAAGGTTCGAAGAGTGCTCATAGATGACAAAGCCATACTCAATATATGCACTTTACATCTGATCAAAGCTCTAGGTTGCTATGAACAGCATATTGATCCTACCAAGAGAATCAATATCAAAGCTTATGATGATGAGGAACGCCCCTCCAAGGGTGTAGTAACTATTGACACTGAAAAATATCTTTTTCATCATGTACTAATTATTCGTCCTAATTAATTAAGTAATTATTTAATTAAGTTAATTATTCTTCTAAAACTCGCTCAATTATCATTCTTCATCTTATTAATTATTCTATTTCTAATGTCAAATCATTTTAATCAGTTAACCCTATTTCAAATATTAATTATTTAATTAATTGCGATTTATTCCTTAGTTAAATAATCTTTATTATTTAATTAAGATCATTTCTAATGTTTAAATAATTTAATTTAAATAATTTAAATTATTCTTCCAAATCCCCAAATTTAAATTCTAATTAATTTCATTCATCTTAAATTCACATTCTCCCAAATTCTAATTTCATCACATTTCATCTTGTAGACACCTAAAATTGTCATGTCTAATTAAATAAATATTTTATTTATTTAATTACTTTAGCCTAATTCTTCTATTAATTAAATAAATATTTATTTATTTAATTAATTCATTTATCCTCTTCTAGCCTTATTTCTCATTTAAATAAATACATTTATTTATTTAAATTATCCTTTTCCTAAATTTAATAAATATCTTATTTATTTAATTGATCCCACTTCTTCTATTAATTAAATAAATATTTATTTATTTAATTAATTCATTAACCTTTTTTACCCATGACACATGTCATTCATCTCTTAATTCATACACTACCTACCCCTTTCATTATTTTATTATTTCTTTTACCTACCCTCTAATCATAACCGACCTCCTTTTACACCTCTCAATCTTATCCCTCCATTTCTTATTGTGTCTTCTATATAAGGAGATGCTTACGTCATTATCAAACCCTAATGAATCATCTTAATGACTTGACTGCATTACGATCCTACTTGCAACCACATTCCGTTCTTTGTTGAGCTCTTGTGCACATAAAATCTGAGAGCAAATATATCAAGCAAGATCAATGGAGATAGGAAGAATGGAGATCCAAACCCTATTGGACATGTGATGGTATAATCTTTGTGATTTCGTTTGATTTACATTGTCTTAGGTAATCTTCATATGTTATGGTGGATCTTTGTTGTTGTTAGGCTAGGGTTTTTTGGTTGAATTCATTTAGCCTTTCAATATCATTATTATTGTTATCCATTTTCACCATATACATTTTGGCACGCCCGGTGGGACTCTTGTCCCTTTTGCATTTAACATTCTTGTTGCAGATTTTGTATTTTGAAGTTGCAGATCTGACGTTTTCGGCAAAATTTTGATATTCCCACGTCTGCGCACTTTCGGATTGCGTTTTTGTTTTTCTGGCGCATCTACGACATCTGGAATCACGTCTGTGTTACTAGCAGTATTTTTATTTTGCAGGTTCTGGGAAAACGCGTTTGTGTTATTAAGTCGCGTCTGTGGTGTTTTTAGCTGCGTCTGTGTCTAGAAAACGGGTCTGCGTTCTATAGTCGCGTCTGTGTTCACTAGTTTCAAATTTTGGGTTTATTGATTCAGTTTTGGATTTTGCATATAGGGTTTCAGATATGGTTTATTTTGGGCTAACATTTTCAGATCTAGCTAATGAAATTGGTGCAGCTTGTCTTGAAAGCAAAATCGTTTGGTTGAAGGCCCCTATTTTCACAAAGTCTTTTGGGTTTAAAATCTACCTAACTTGTGTGCTTGCAGGAAGGGGTGATTATTTGAAACAATCCAAACTACTAACAACTCTTTGTTGCAGGTCCTTGACAAGGGTTTTTGGATTTTTATTGTGTGCCTTGTTTTCATAGACTAGCAAACACTTCAATTGGTGCACTAAAATTGAATCGTCTTTTGTGTCTTGAGCAATAGGCTCTTTTTGTTTAATCTTTAGAGGGCATGTCTTCATGTGTGGTCATTAAGACTATTAGTGAGAAGAGAATGACCCAAGTGGTAGCAAGGAAAACCCACCTCTTCCGAACCACTATAAACAAGTGTATTCATGGTGAAAACTATGGATAACGTGTGCTGATTAGTTCATACCGGCACTATGTCTCCCCATAAACACGTTTGATCAAATTTATTTGATCAGTTGTAGGGCATAACCCCTATCGACTGGGAGCCTTCTGTATTTACAGAGCTGAAAGTGCTGCATGTATGGCCACATGAGCGGATGCCCTTACTAGCACCTTTTTTTTTTAGAAGCCCAAATCCTTCTAGTTGTTGGGGTAGGAGGTCGGACCTTTGGTAGTGGCCCACACACATATGGTTCTTAGTAGAGATACAAAGTTCGCCACAGGGAGTTTTCATGGGGACTGATGCTTGGCTGACCTGAGAAGTGAGTGCCGAGGGTGGAGCTAGTGAGGTCAAGCATCTAAGTATCCGCTCTAAATAGCGTAGCCTCGGGGGTAAAACCCCATGTGGGATCAACAACTATTGTCTTGGCCAGCCATAAGAATTGTGCTTGACTTATTTTAAACATTCAAAACATTCAAGACCAAACAACAAAACATTGTGTCTTTTGTGTCTTCAAGTGTATGTAAAACATTTTTTTACATCAAACAACACACTTTTATTGGAGTTATTTCTGAGTTTAGACACTTGCAAACATTTGGTCTTCATCAACACTGTGTCCTCTTGTCATGAAAAACAGTCAAACAGTCAGATTTGGTCACAACAAAACAACTTCACAAATTGGAAAAAATTGCACAAATTTTGCAAAAACGCGTCTGTGTCTGACATAATAGCATCTATGTTGTATAACCGCGTCTATGAAGGGCAGAAACGCATCTGTGTTCCCAGAATCAACATTACACTTTGCAAAAAATTTCAGAGACGCGTTTGTGTTGAACAAAGCCACGTCTGTGTCAGGAAACCGAGTCTGTGAAGTATACAGGCGCGTCTGTGTTCAGAATTGAAAATAAAACTTTTACGGTCTAGCAAACAAACACAGTCAGTTTCAGAATTCTTGAGCTTCCTAGGTCATTTCTCCAAGGTTTCATTTAGCAGTCAACCTGTCCTTGGGTCTCACAAAGTCCATCATTGCTTCACATCTCACTTTACATTCACAATTGTCTAAACTTGAGTTAAAAGGTCACTTGCTTGTCCTCACTATACTTTGTCAACACACTACATACAACAACACTTTGCTAAGTGGTCCCTCATCAAGGTTTCTTACCTTTGGGTCTCGTTTGGTCTTACTTAGAGTCAAGGTCAACTTACCTCATCAAGAGAAACTATCCTCTCTTTGGAAGTCACACCTACTCTACTACATACATACTTGGTCTTACACTTGGGACATTGCAAGTACACCTCATATTCATTTACATTCCATCCAACTCTTGGTCTTCCATACTTTTTCCATTTTTCATCTAGTCTCACACATCTCGGTCAATACCTAGTTCATGGTTGAAACCCATCTTCAAAAATCTAGGAGAGAAACTAAAGAGGCTCAAGAGTCCGCAAACATGAGTTCTTATGAGTATGAGAATGATATCTTTTTCAATTCTGATCATACTACATTACCTGACATGGATGCCTATAGAAACATTCCAAATGTTGAGAACATGGACACTACAAACAACAATGCTACACACAATGACAATATGGACAACTTTTCCATACATTCAGCAGATGTGGAAGAACCCATTATGAATCCCCATTTCAATCGATTGGTTGAGGAAATAATGAGGAGGGATAGACAATACTTCTTACAAATGATGGCACAAAGTGGAGCCAAGATACCTCATGATTTCGACATGTCTCAAATAATGGAAAATCGACCTTTGCAACAACCTCACTCCAACATGGATCAAAGAAGGCCTAATAGTGGAGGCAATAGAGGACCACATATGGTACCTGAATCACCATCATCTCTATTTCAAAAACTAGAGGTCTCATACACACATGGTCAAGCATATGATACTCACCTTCATAGACCATTATGGAAGTCTTATGCAGATAGATATGCTCAATCACATACCAATGCTAAGGATCAACCACCAAAGCAATTGGATATTCAAAGGCATGCTCAAAATTTGGACACAAGGAAACCCCGTGTCAAATTTGGGGGCAACACATTAGAACATGACATGCCTGTAGAGTATGGTATACATTCACAAAATAGTTATGGTGTTCCTCAACATGAATCTATACCAAGTGGTCCATATACGCAACATCACTATAGACCTCCTCCATATGAACATGTGTATGATCAATATCATCCATATATGCAACATGCTCCTCCTCCAATTGGTGCCTCAAGCATGGGGTATGGTCCAAGAAGTCGATCTCCACCTAAGAGCAATTTGGAGCAACAAATCAGGGACTTACAAAAGAAAATGGAGGACATAAATACACCGAAGCCAACATACACAATGAGAGACATATGTCCTTATCCATTTGACAAAAACATTCCAATGCCTCCTTTTCCTACACACTTTGTGATGCCTAAATTTGATAAGTAAAGAGGAAAAGGGGATCCTAAGGCACACATAAGACAATTTTTTATAGCTTGCATTGAGGTAGCAGCAGAAGAGACATATTTGATAAGATTATTCCCACAAAGCCTAGGTGATCAAGCTATGGAATGGTTCTCCCAACTCCCACCTGGTATTAAGTCATGGGGTGATCTAGCAGAGGCATTTATCCAACATTTCTCCTACAACATAGAGACAGACGTATCAGTCACTACTTTGTGCAACACCAAGCAAAAAGAGGGAGAGTCTTTTGCATCATTTTTACAAAGATGGAGGAATCTAGCTAGCAGATGCTCTTGTGAAATCCCACAAAAACAAATGGTAGAGATGTTCACCCAGAATGTTAACAAAGACATTGGTTATGACTTAAGAAAATCTTGTTTGTCCACCTTCAAGGATGTCATTGAAAAAGGCTTAGCGACAGAAAAGGTCCTAATTGAACAAGGAGACATTAAGATATTCAAAGAAAACAAAGATGACTTTAAAGGAAAAGATAAGCCGAGATTTTGGAATAAAAACAAGAACATAGTCAATGATGGTGTTGTTGACGCCAACACAGTGTGACCCAAATTCATCTTTTTGGGATGAAGTTCTACAAACAATCAAGTGAAAACTCAAACAACTTCCAGATCATGAAGGAAGTACACTCCATTGGGAGAACCACTTGAGTTAGTTTTCAAAAAGCTAGTGGCAAACAAAGTAATCATAGTTCCAGATTTTCCTCCATATGAACCAAAGGTTAAACCAAATTGGTGGAATGATGATGAGTATTGTGAATTTCATAAGACCAAGGGTCATAAGACAGGAAATTGTCATCGACTGAAGAACATCATACAAGATCTCATTGATAGAGGTGATATTGAAATTGAAGGACACTCATCTAATCAAGAACATGAGATGTTTAAGGAACCATTCCCAAAACATGACAAAGGAAAAGCTAAAGCCACAGATGACCAAACCAACTATATCAAAACATCCTACAACTATGATTCAACCATCAATCACATCTCGATGGACAATTATGTCTCTACCATTATCATCAAGGACAAAACGTCTGAGAATTCTACCCAGAGACCCAGGATTGTCGTAAAAGGTGTTGGATCTTCTTCCAAACCTACCTCTGAATGTCATGTTACAACCCGCCGAGGTAAAATCACTTTGCAAGGTGCTCCAACTAAAAACACCACTTCCTCATCAACCAAACTTGAGTATGACCTTGTAGAACAGTTAGGGAAGACACCCACGCTCATCTCCATCCTTGAGCTATTACGCATATCCCCCGCTCATAAAGCCATTCTTGACAAAATCTTGAGAGAAACTGCCGTTCCTACTGATCTAAACGTGGACCAGTTTCAAGCCATGGTGGGATACCTTTCCATTCCACATTCCCTTACATTCACAGAAGCTGATGACGCCTCCGTAAGTCAGCCACATAATGCACCGTTACACGTTGAAGCCTTTATACACAAACCTCGAATAAAAAGAGTCTTGATAGATGGAGGAGCAGGTCTAAACATTTGCACATTGAGCACTATTAAACAATTGGGATATTCTAATAAAGCTGTGAATTCTACAAATCAAATCACCATTAAGGCATATGATGACGAAGAGCATTCATCCAAGGGCACAGTCACCTTACCTCTCAGAGTTGGGCTAGTTACAAAGGATGTGGTTTGTCAAGTCTTGGATCTAGATCTCACTTATAACATATTACTAGGATGTCCTTGGATTCATGAAATGAGGGCAGTCCCATCCACATATCACCAATGCATTAAGTTTCCTCATAATGGAGTGGAAGTAACAGTTAACATCGATCCTAATCCATTCATATACTGCAATAACCTGAGATCAAAGACTGAGACCATCATTCCCAGTAATCGTGAAGCTATTCCTTCCTCGGCATACATTGATCCTGAGTCATTAAAACCCTCGACATCAAAACAAGGTGAGCTTAAAGGCAAGTTTCAAGACAAGGGCATGGGGGAATACACTTTAAATCAGACCATGTACTTACGACAAGTCATGAGTTCCCCAAAAGAATATGGAAGACCACATCCTAACCAGCAAGTATCCATCATGATACTCAAATGGGACCCTACTACCTTTCAGAGATGGGGTGAACTGGAAGAGGAAGATTTATACAAAATGCTTCACAAAGACATTGAAGATGACACACAGGATCACATTAGTCTACCATGTGAGAAATATGGCAAAGGCTTCAAAATTCTACAAAAATTCGGGTATGATGGAAAAAGCCCTTTTGGGTTACAAAAGGAAGGCATCATTGAACCTTTACAACCTAAATCAACTTTCAAAAAGGAACGCTCGAAAGGACTTGGTTTCTTAACTTCCAAGGTCCACACCCAAAGGACAGAAGAAGCCTTACAAATCAAAGCTGCCAAAATTCAACAAGAGGATCGCTATTCCATAGATTCCAATGAATGGGAATGGGGTTCAGAAAAGTCCTCCAGTGACTACGAGCTCACTGAGATATTCAAAGAACCAGATGAACCCACAGAAGAAGATAAATTTTATAACAAGTTCAAATTTGGTCAAGAAACAACCCATGAGGATTCCACACAGTCCTTGTCTCAATGTTCTAGATTGAAATCACATAGGATGAGAACACCTGTCCCAGAATGCGCTACTAGTGATGATAATTTGGATTCGTTCATGATCGAGACTGATGAGGAGAATGCCATTGATGACCTCGATAATTATCTTGACATACCTGAATATAACTGCATCTTCACTCTTAGCCCCGCTAACTTCGAAGACATTAATGACCTTCCCCTTGTTCACCACCAACTCATTGATTGGGATCATGAAGGACCTGCACAGTTTGACACATTCCAAAATGATGAAGCTTTTATTGACTATCTGGGCATATGAGATGATCTTCCTCCTGGGGACCATAAGGCGGGATACACTATAGAACTCAATAGCGTGGCATATTTTGGTGAGGGTGTCGGATCTTCTAGTCGCAAAAATGTGAAAATAAGAACAAATCAAGGGTCTTATGGCGAAAACCACACCGTGGTGCTGTCTGACCCCAAAAAAGTAAAAAGAAAGGATGTATCTGAGGGCAAAAACCTCTCTGAGGCACCCAAAGATGGAAGGCTCGACATTCTCCCAACATCATATGAGGAAAAGTCATCCATGTTGGTAGAGGAGACTATCAAAACAAACATTGGTACAGAAGAGGTTCCACACAACATATTCCTAGCTCAATCATTGACAGAGTCCAAAAGGTCAAAATTCATAAGTTTCTTCAAAGAACGACAAATCAAATTTGCCTGGTCATACGCTGATATTCCTGGATTGGATCCGGATTTGGTAATGCATCATTTGACAGTCAAACTAGGGGCAAAGCCAATGAAACAGAAATTAAGAAAAATGCATCCACAAGTGGCATTACTAGTTAAAGTAGAACTTGAGAAATTATTGGATGTCGAATTCATACACCCAATTGATTATCTTGAATGGATCTCTAACTTGGTGCCTATCAGTAAACCAGATCGCAACATCAGAATTTGTACAGATTTCAGAGACATCAACAAAGCTTGTGCAAAGGATGACTTCCCATTACCAAATATTGACTTGATTGTTGATCTCACAGCAGGTCATGAAATGTTATCATTAATGGATGGATTCTTTGGTTATAATCAAATAAGGATTGCGCTAGAGGATCAACACAAAACATCATTCACTTGTTCGTGGGGAACTTTCTACTGGAATTTCATGCCCTTCGGGCTAAAAAATGCAGGTGCTACATATCAAAGAGCCATGACTACTATCTTTCATGATCTCATGCACATAAGCGTGGAAGATTATGTCGATGACCTCTTGGGCAAATCAATTGACAGAAATACACATTTGGACATACTTTCAGCTGTCTTTGATCGTTTGGAAAAATACAAAGTAAGATTAAACCCCAAGAAATGTGTTTTTGGGGTAACCTCCGGGAAGCTCCTAGGATTCATTGTATCCAAAAGAGGAATCGAAGCTGATCCAACAAAATTTAAGGCCATCTTGGAGATGCAACCACCAAGAAATATCAGTCAACTTCAATCCTTACAAGGCAGACTCCAATCCATCCGAAGATTCATAGCGCAACTTGCAGATAAGTGTAATCCTTTTCAGCACTTGCTACATAAAAACATCAAATTCAAATGGGATGATAACTATCAACAGGCTTTCCAAATGCTCAAAGATTATCTTCTAAATCCACCAGTTCTGATGCCACCAGTTCCAGATCAACCTCTGTTACTATACATCTCAGCTACTTCAACAACACTGGGGGCACTCTTAGCACAACAAATTGCTGAGGGCAAAGAAAAAGCAGTATACTATATCAGTCGCACATTGGTAGGATATGAGCTAAACTACACACCAATTGAGCGTGCATGTCTCGCCATGGTCTTTGCTTCATAGAAATTACGACATTACATGCTCACTCATAAGACTAAGTTAGTTGCAAGGATCGATCCATTGAAATATCTTCTCAATAAAGCAACACTTATTGGGCGACTGGCCAAATGGGTAATGATCCTGAGTGAATTCGACATTGAGTATGTGGATAGAAAAGCAATAAAAGGATAATCCATCGTAGATCAATTAGCAGATGCTCCCATGATAGATGATGTTCCTCTAAGTTCAGAATTTTCAATTGAATCTATTTTGACAATGTCACATGCAAAGCCATGACAACTGTACTTCGATGGCTCATACACATAGCACGGGGCAGGAGCTGGCATCCTCTTTATAACTCCTCAAGGGGATTCTATACCAAAATCATACCACTTATCATTTCCTTGCACTAATAATATAGCGGAATATGAGGCATTAACAATAGGATTACGAATTGTAGTTCAATGGAAGATCCAGGAACTTCGTGTTTTTGGGGACTCCCAACTTGTCATCCGTCAAGAAACTAATGATTACCAAACAAAAGATTAAAAATTAATGCCTTATAAACAAATGGTGGATGACCTAAAACAACACTTCACAAAGATAGACTTTGAGCAGATACCAAGAGAGCAGAATCGCACCGCAGATGCCATGGCTACAATTGCTTCATTGATTGATCTACCTCCAAACGAGACCCGCTATGAGTTCTTGGTGGATAGCCTTTTGGTTCCTTCATATGAGATCATTCCTACTGAGACGATATGTGTCGTCGGTCCCGAGTCCCAGTTATATGGTTCCATTTTCACATAGCTTCGTGACAATATTCTACCTCCTGATCTATCAAATAACCAACATCACACTTTTATTCGCCAATCCTCTCGATATGTCATTTTAGCTGATATCCTATGTCGGTGAGGTCTAGATGGTACTCTTCTTAGATTTTTAGAAAGTGACGAAACTCAGATTGTGTTACGTGAAGTACATGAAGGGATATGTGGTCCGCATGCTAGTGGTCCTACCTTGGCCAAGAAACTCATCAGGACTGGATATTACTAGCCCAATATGGAAAAAGACTCATATTAGTTTGTCAAGAAATGTAAGCAATGCCAAACTCATGGCAACCTCATACATGCACCAGCACAAGAACTTCAACCAATTGCATCTCCTTGGCCCTTTTGTTAGTGGGGACTCGATCTCATAGGCAAGATTCACCCTCCTTCGTCCAATGGTCATAAATTCATTATCACTGCCACAAAGTATTTTACAAAATGGATTGAAGTTGTGCCTCTCACACAAGTCACTGGAAAACAAATTGCTACTTTCATCCTCAACTATATCATTTGCCGATACAGTATTCCTGTTTCCATTATCACTGATAACGGGCATCCCTTCAAAAAGCAGGATGTTCGTGAACTTTGTGACGGCTTCCATATTTCCCATCATTTCTCCACACCATATTACCCCCAAGGTAATGGCCAAGCTGAGGCGTCTAATAAAACAATCCTTAAAATCCTAAAGAAGACAGTTGACGATGCTGGCCGTAATTGGCATATCCAACTTAATCCTGCACTTTGGGCCTATTGCACAAGTGTCCGCACACCTACAGGAGATACACCCTATTCACTTGTCTATGGTGCTAAATCCATCTTGCCTATTGAGGTTGAGCTACCCTCTTTATGGGTCTCTTTGCAAATCATCATCAGTGATGAAGACTATAGGGTTTCTCGCTTACAAGAACTGGAACTATTGGATGAATGAAGACAAACTGCTTTTAATCATCTCAAAGCTTACCAACAATGAATGAGTCGCAGCTACAATCACAAGGTCAAGCCTCGCACATTTGAGGTAGGTGATTTGGTCCTCAGAGAAAATACCAAAAATTAGCAAGACAGAGAGAAGAGGGGCAAGTTTGAACCAAATTGGCTTGGTCCTTACATCATTACAACAATATATGGATCTGGGGTATATCAGCTCTGAACTACAGAAGGGGAACCTCTGGAGGATCCTATCAATAACATGCACCTTTGCAAGTTTTACACATAGCTCTTTAGAGTATCCTAATTGAAAAATACAAAAAAAATTATAAAACAAAAAAAATCGTTACTTGGTGAAAACCTGGCAAACAGGCGCCTTGTGACACAAAAAACATTGAAAAATCAAAAAAAGTAAAGAAAAATAATTTCGTCCAATGGTGAAAACCACTTTGGTGGCGCTCTGGGCAAGTACCATGGTGAAAACTGGGTCACCAGTGCCATGCGTAGAGACATTGCTCCTCCCTCCTTCAGGATTCACTTTCATCCTTTCAATTTGCACACACTCTTGACCAATTCATCTGTAATAAACTTACCCATTCCCTTCATGGCTTGTTATTGATCTACCCAAGATTGGTTAGCCATTCATAATAAACCTCCCTTTCCATCCATAATAAATCAGATCCTATCTGTGGCTAAGGCAAAATCCTATGTCTAGTGATGGGTGTGGAACTAAGAACATCACATGTTTCGAGGAGTACAGTTTCTTCCAGCTTCCTTCAGTCTATCTGCGCACAATCCACAATAAAGCAGCATTTGCATCACAGATCCGTAATAAAATTTCATCTTCTTCGCAATAAAGTATCAGTTTCATGGATTCAGTCAGTTTGAGATGAGACATAGCAGCAACAATGGGCTTCAACAAATCAAATCTTTCAACAGACTCAGACAACATATGGTTTAGTGCTATCTATCCTCTTTGTGAAAGTAATAATTATGACCACAATCAAATAAGACTTATACAAGTGACAAGAGACACTAAACTTGAGGACTACAGTAGATGTTGGTGTCGAGTCTTGGTTTTCTTTTGATTTCATCTTTTTTGGTGACATGTCTTTTAGCTTTTCCAAGATGTCTCTGACTAGAGATTCTATCTCCAAGATGTCTTTGACTAGAAAGGTGAGGATGGGGTATCGTCACCTATTTGTATTTGCTATCTGTGGATTGTCTCTTAGTAATGCTATGACTTGTCCAAGGATATGAGGACACTATGAGTCTAGTGTGAACTGGGGCATTCCTTGTTTGTGACTGTCTTATCTCCATGCAAACAGGTACAATGACTTTCTGGGTCGAACATATGCCTTGATTGTCATAACCTACTTGCCATAATAAAGCTCAATGATGATAATGCACAAGAAGCTCTTTTCACTTTCATATCTTCTGTCTTTCATCCCCCTTTCTTGATTGACTTCCATCGTCCTTCTCAAGTCTACGTAGCCTGCTATCACATGTCTGAGTATAATGACACACCAAAAACATTTGCATTTCATGTAGTTTCACCTGCATTATCACATGTTAGCATTTCATACATACATATAGATATCACATCCTGCACACACCACATATTAGCACAATTTACATTTGCATTATCATATTCATCTGCACTTCATACATTCACATTTGCATCATGCATACACATATAAAACATAAAAGAACAAAAATACTGCATTACATCATATAAATATTTGCATCCATAACATAAAACAAACATCACATAAGAACATCTCATCATATAGGTACACATGCATATAGCTACCGCAAAGATGAATCATCTCATATATATATCATAAGTGTCATGATACAATGATGTCAAAATCATATGGCTACAAAGCACCCGCAGCTGTCTACATCATCATACAAAAATGGTACAATACTGATACATAGGGAGCCCTCTACGGCTATGATGAACTCCCTCCCTCAGAGCCGCCTGACCTCGATGGAATCTGAGCCCCTGAAGGACCCACCCTAGGATAATCCCTCCTCTCCCCTCTATTTGGTGGTGGTGGAGGACCCATAACCCCACCACTCGATGCCTGTCTCCTCCAACTCCCTCCCGTAGTTGTCGTTGTACGCGATGGTCTATGGAAGCTCCTCGCCCGTTGATCTGCTGGCACTGCACCATAATAGAGATCCCGCTAGTAGGCAATCTCTTCCCCTGCTTGCAGGACATAGGCATATCCGGCCCCTGTGTCCTTCGCTGTCTGTCTCCCAGCCCTCAGTGCTGTCTTAGCCTCTGTATAACGCTGAATAGCCTGATCCGGCTCCTGCTCAGTATCTCTGAGCCACCTCCTGAGCCTATCCCTCTCCCTCTCCAACTCCTGGATCTCATCTGCCTGTCCCTGGCAGATCTCCCTCAGCTCTATCAGCTCATCCTCCTCTGCATCAACCCCCTCTGGCTCTGCCTGTGGCTCCCCCTGTACGGGTGCCTACCTCTGTGCCTATGCCTGTACATGTACTGGTGCCTGTACTAGTACCTATCCCTATATCTCTCCTTGTCCCTATACCTATACCTATCTGGGACACTGTGCTGCTGGCACCTGTAGTGGCAATCCACCGCGACCCCTCACCACCCGAGCCTGCCTCTCCTCTCCACCCTCCCTCCGCAGTGCAACCCTCCTCTCTCCAACTACTCCCCTCCTCCTCCGACGACCTCTACCCCCATCACCTCCACCATCATCATCATCCCCACCACCATCTCCATCTAAGGCCTCTCCCAGATCCGTCAGGCATGGGAATGGATGCTCCACCCAGTATGTTGTGTACTCGACATCCATGCCGACATCCTCAATCTCTGGCCACATGTCCCAGGGTAGGGGCATCATTTCTACCAGTTGTGTAACCGCCTGATCATATGATAATAGGGGCCCAAACTGCACCTGATCTCTCACAGTCTGTGCATACATGCTTGAGCCCCATGGCATCCTCTGGATCCTGCCAAACTGCCTGCCAACCCTGTCCACTAGCTGCCTCTCCAGCACATAGGGCATTCGCCCAATTAGGTACCTGCTCTGGAAGGTGTAGGGAAGCTTAATTGCATCATCCTCCAATTGCTCGCATCCCAGATATGGTCTCCATATGACCATGTCAATGTCATCTATCACCCACCGCCAATGCTCTAACCTGCCAATCCGTGGCTGTGACATGATCATGTCACATAAGTGCACAAAATTGCGTCCATGACCTCTGCCTCTAAAGTGTATCGACCTCATCACTAGCAGATGCTCATAAGCCCACACTTGCAACAATGTCACCTCACAGTCCAATCCCACTAATCCGTGGTATACAAACTGATGCAGCTCATAGTAGAGGTGTGCCAGCACACACGGTCCCCAAGCATATCTGGTGTGTTGTGTCACCAGTGTCTCTAGTGCACCTCCCCAACCCACAACCAACCCCCATGTCGCCCTATCTGGACACAGGAACCCACTAATCGCTCCTCCTACCACTGCTGGTAGCGCTAGCCCTGTAGCTGTCATCGTATCCCACGCCACATGTCCCGCCCTCATCTGTAGTCCTGGGTCCTAGAACACTCATCTCAAGGCCTCCCTATCTCCATCTCAATTGTATGGGATTAGCTCCCCATCGATCGGTATCCTTAGGATCTTGTATACATCCTCAAGGGTGAATGTCATCTCACCCATCGGCAAATGAAAAGTACATGTCTCAGAGTGCCATCTCTCCGTCAGCGCAGTTAACAATCCCATGTTCGCCCGAAACTCAGGCACATATAGAACATGTCTCAATCCCATAGCCTCGATAGTAGCTTTCTCCTTGGCTATTAGCTCAGGTCGCAATCTTTGAGTCGATAGGAATCTCTCCCGTGACTCCAGCATTGACAAATACTCCTGCAGTCAAGCAAATCAATCATGTCAGTCATAGTGGCATTCCTTGTTTATCACAAAATGCTACTTTTTATCTAAATGCATATGGCTATCTATCCTAGTGACACTCACTATTCATCACAAAGTGTTGCTTTTATCCTAGTAGTACTCCCTGTTCATCACAAAGTACTACGTGTGTGGCACTCCCTGTTCATCACAAAGTGTTACTCAAATTTGCACTTACTATTCATCACAAAGTGCTGCTCATATTTTAGTACTCCCTATTCATCACAAAGTACTATATCTTGGTACTCACTATTCATCACAAAGTGCCTTGATCTATCCTAGTCTTCCCTAAAGGACCTGCTTGAGTGTATCCTCTCAGCAGCTTATTCAATCGATAGCGTATGTTCATCACGGAACTGCTGATTTGACCTAGAAGACAAAAATTCACATTTTTTAAACACAAACGCGCTTACCTGACACAAACGCGCTTGAAGACTGCACAGACGCGCCTGAACAACACAGACGTGCCTGACAAACGCAGACGTGCCTATGCTCTGCACAGATGCACTTGGGCGACATAGACGTGCCTTCTTGGCATAGGCGTGCCTTCTTGGCATAGGCGTGCCTAAACATCACAAACTTGGCCACATTTGACACAAATGCGGTTTCAAACGCAGACGCGCCTGGCACAAACACAGACGTGCCTCGTGAGCATAGATGTGCCTGGCACCAACGTAGATGCGCCTAGACATTTTTGGACATTTTTTGGACCCTATTCTAAGCGCATTTATTGCCCTATCTACCATGCACTAATGACAACAATAAATGCATCGAAGTACGAGGAGGTTTGGTGGTACTTACCGGCTCTCCTGCCTTTGCTGGCCTCTGAAATCAGCGAATGTGGTCGAATCTGTGAACAAAAGCCATTGTTGCTAACTGCTGCTGCTCTATTTTCGCTCTGCACTCTGCTCTCATGGATGTGTAGATGACAATGAGGATGTATTTTCCCCCGTGGTCTATCTTATAGACTGCCCTAGCCCTCGTTTCCCAAATCAGTCTTCATTATTTCGTGACTTTGTCACTTTACCCAGTCAGTCCATTCTAGCCTTTCTTTCTTATCGAGAGATTGTCTGTGGTCTTTTCACACATTTTCATCCAATCTCTCGAGGGGGCATATCATTCCCATCTTGGGGCAACTCTGTATCAGTTCATCTTATCTTCTTTGAAACAACGTGACAAGCCGCATTGTCTCAAAGAGGGGCAAAATGTAGACACTTAAAATTGTCATGTCTAATTAAATAAATATTTTATTTATTTAATTACTTTAGCCTAATTCTTCTATTAATTAAATAAATATTTATTTATTTAATTAATTCATTTATCCTCTTCTAGCCTTATTTCTCATTTAAATAAATACATTTATTTATTTAAATTATCCTTTTCCTAAATTAAATAAATATATTATTTATTTAATTGATCCCACTTCTTCTATTAATTAAATAAATATTTATTTATTTAATTAATTCATTAACCTTTTTTACCCATGACACATGTCATTCATCTCTTAATTCATACACTACCTACCCCTTTCATTATTTTATTATTTCTTTTATCTACCCTCTAATCATAGCCGACCTCCTTTTACACCTCTCAATCTTATCCCTCCATTTCTTATTGTGTCTTCTATATAAGGAGATGCTTCTGTCATTATCAAACCCTAATGAATCATCTTAATGACTTGACTGCATTACGATCCTACTTGCAACCACATTCCGTTCTTTGTTGAGCTCTTGTGCACATAAAATCTGAGAGCAAATATATCAAGCAAGATCAATGGAGATATGAACAATGGAGATCCAAACCCTATTGGACATGTGATGGTATAATCTATGTGATTTCGTTTGATTTGCATTGTCTTAGGTAATCTTCATATGTTATGGTGGATCTTTGTTGTTGTTAGGCTAGGGTTTTGTGGTTGAATTCATTTAGCCTTTCAATATCATTATTATTGTTATCCATTTTCACCATATAGACATCTAATTTCATTAAATTTGAGTTTCAACAAATTTCAAGTAATTTCATGTGCATTTGACCATTCAAAAATCCAAATTCAAATCTAAATTGAAAATGAAAATCAAATTCAATTTCAAAATCCTATAGCACATGTTGAAAACCAGATTGATTGATCAAATCAGTTATCTAATTAGTTAACTCAATTAACTCTTCAATCTCCCTTTTCACTCCAAATCAACCTTTTTTGACTAATCAATCAATTTAGTCTTCTAATCAATCAATTTAGTCAACTAGATAGTTTATTCAATTTACTGGTTAATCAGTTGAGTTGACTCCCCAATCAATCATGTTAACATATCAATCAAATTGAGTTCATTGATCAATCAATCCTGGTTGACTATCAATCAAGACTTGAGTTCAAATTCTCACATCATCTATCTTGAGAATCTATAAATTCAACATCATTTTCTCTTTTCAATCTAGAATCACAGAATCATAGAATCTAGAATCACAGTCTTGAAAATTATTATCTATCTTATGTGGGAAATCCTAGTGCAAAATCTAAGAGCCACCTACATCAGCAATATGGAGAAGAACAATGGAAGCCGCAATACTATTGAGGGAGTTTTTATTTGATTTGTTGTTTAATTCTCTTGATTAGTATTCTATTTCATTGGTTTGTGTTTGAATTAGCTAATTAGTTAAGAATTGGTGATTCGATCTTACTTCCTAATTAGCATAGATTTAATGATTTCACGCATGAAAGCAATGGTGAACCCGATGTGAACACGCTTACTAATATGATTTTTTTATTTTTTTATTTACAGGGCCGCACAAAAATTTTGATGCGCAATTACCTTGACAGAAATTCACAATTGCACATTCTAATCCACAATTGCTAATTCTGATGCACAATTGCAAAGATAGCCCAAATTTTCAATTTTAATTGTCATTTTGGCTTTAATTTCATTTGCGAGATTAACCCATCAAATTTTCTCAATTCTGGAAAAATAATTTTTTATGCATAAAATGTCTCTAATCTACTAACATGCAAAGTAACTTTCAAAATTTCAGGTGCCAGGAGGAGGAAACATCACAAGAGACAACAAAAAGAATATCAAAGACTTGTGAAAGCAGAAAAGAACATCCAACAAATTGAGAAAGAAGAAGCCATAATTGAATATCAACAAGATCCTGAAAAAGTTCAAGATTTATAATGACATCGAAATTTTAGCCTGTCTTACCTGGAATGAATTCATCAAATGAAAAAATTGACCTCTCTTCTATTTTTTTCTTCTGTCTAAATTAATTTTTCATGTTCAATAAATAATGCGTAATTGCTATCATTCTAATGCACAATTGCTAATTCTGAGGTGCAATTGCTAATTCTGATACACAATTGCTAATTCTGATGTGCAATTGTATTGACAGTAATTAGCAATTGCCATTATTAGTTCACACTTGTTGGAAAAGGATAAAATATTTCTATTCAGTTTTCTCTCTATTCTCTTTCAATAATTACCTTTGTTTCTGCAAACAAAGAGGTCAAAGTTGTAACCTGAAAAAAAAAAAGGCTGGAAAGCCCACCATGTGCTAACAACCTTTTCTGGTTTTCTTGCAGGGGTAGCTTAGAAACACTTCAATTTGGTGCGAATAAAATAAACCACAAAAAATATTCTTTTTTCTTCACATTTTCTATGAAGGGTAAAATGAACACCATGTTTTCATGGAGCAACATTTCCATTTAGACTATACAACTTTGAAATTTGGAGTTAAAAAGAATCTTGTTTTTTGTGTTTATGAGGTGATAGGCATATGCTCTCCCCTTCAAATGGGTGATAAAAAATCTAGACCCATCTCTTTATGCTTTATTTCATTTTCTGCATTAGGATAAAATCTTTAGAAGGTCTACCTCCCAAGTAGCCCATAAGGCCAAGTGAGAGGGAACAACCTAAGTGGTAATGACTAAACGCCAAGTATTCTAAACCACTATAAAATAAATATGTTTGCAATGAAAATTGTAAGCAATAGGTGATACATGTTGTCATAATGACATTATGCCTCCCTTAGTGTCTTTGGCACATAAAAAATTGAAGAGCGTAACCTCTTCAGACTGGGAGACCTCCTTAACAGAGCGTAACATGCTGTTGATTATGACCACTTGAACAAAAGCTTGATTAAATTTTTTAAAATTTAGAAACCAAACTGAGTGAGTGACCAGACACTTGAATTATCACAGTACAAGGGTGGGGAAGAATCTGCCCCAAGACACTCACTATATATCTCCCAGGATAACGAGCCAATTGAGGAGCAATCTTCTTTGGTTTAATTTCTGGAAAAAGGAAAATAAACGAGTGCACCCTAGGGTGTGACAGGGTTGTTTGAGCTGATGGAGTATCAAGAAGTGGGTTGTGGTAATACTTGTGACCTTTGTCTTTAGGAGAGTATGGTTGATGTGCTATCGAATTGCCAAAATACTATCAAAAACAAAATGGGGTCTTCAAAAGGATCTCAACATTCTTAATGATTTAAAAAAGTCCTTTAAACAGGTGCTCTCTTTGTTTATAATTATTTTCTTTTCTTGCTACTGTGTCTTTGCAATACCAAAGTTCAACAAGAATCTCAAAACTCAAATAAAACTCCAAGTATCAACATCAACATCAAAATGAAAATGAAAATTGCCACTTTTAGAGAAATGGAGAAAACATCTTGCATGTTGTGATCTTAGGTCCAAACCAATCAAGCAAACATCATAGAGTGGTGTTATGCATTTTGTAGGGAAGCTAAAGAATTCATCCATTCCATTTGTTACTACTTATCAAGTTGCCATTAGTTTTTATATTCAAAGTCATACTATATATATTCTAGTCGGTTAGCACTACCGAATTATGCAGTCGGTACACATAGAGAAGTCAGTATGCACAGCCTAGTCGGTTACAAAGGAAAGCAGTCACAGAATGCAGTATACACCGAGCTGTCTACCGAGTATCTTTTTGAGACTACCGAGCAGCAAAGACGACACACCGAGTTGACATACACCGAGTGAAATGTGTTACCAGATACATTGAACCTAGACATGCATATGAAAACTTGTTACAAGATCGAGGCACATCTAACCGTTATTACATTGGAAATTGCACCTGAAGAGTGTGTATGATTTTAAGATCAATCTAACCAATGAAATATTTTGTTTAGTTATTCATTCGAGGAATCTTGTTTGTAAGATCAAAGCAATGAATTGGATCACCATTTTAAGAGATCTATTTATACAACATGAGTGAAGTGTATGTATGCATGAAAGAACACTATTATAGAAACATAGTGGTCACTGAGAAGGTTTTCAGAGAACAATAGAAGAACAGAGTAAATAGAAGGTTTTACCGAGTTACTATATGGGTTATCGAGGTATGCTATAAGTAAGGTAATCTATTCTGAGCACATAGAATCTATTATAACATTTCAAATGTAAAGTTGCAGATATTTGTAATGATTTTATTGTAATATTGTGAAGTTGAAAGAGAAACCTTTAACAGGGTAAAAGACTCTAATCAAGTCTATAAATTGTAAAGCCTCTAACTAGGTGCAACATTCAGAATAAATGTTGTAAAATCCTTTAGCAAGGTAGATCTAATAGATCTTGTTACTCCTAACAGGGTAAGCTACCAGAAATAGCTAAAATGTAGCTCTAACCAAGCACTCTTTATTATTGCAGTAGTGAAGTTGTGGGTGCCATCCCCACCACAATTTTTCTCTCTAACCAAGAGTTTCTGCGTAACCAAAATATATGTGTTATGGAGTGAATCATGTATGATTGTTATCTATTTGTTTTAACTTTATTTTATGTTACTGCACTATTTTGTTTATGCATAACAGTAAGGTTATTATTCAAGAAAAGTTTTGGAGTACTGATTCACCCCTCCCCTCTCAGTACATTAGCTTTCCATATTGGGCCTAACAATTGGTATTAGAGCTTGAACCTTGGAAAAGGGTTTAACTACCTAAAGAGAAATATCTTATCAATGGAAGGCTATAAACAATCTCGGAGGATTGTGTATCTGCAAGAAGAGCTGGATCATGCTAATCAAGTGATTGCAAACATGCAAAGGCAAATGCAAAAATCTCTGAAAGTAAGAAGAAGATTATCTGATGACTTGCAGGATTCTCAAGAGTTAGTGGAACAAATTGAGACATCATCTGAGAATAGTATATCTGAAGAGACTGAAGAAATGATTAGATTATTGAAAGAAAAGAACAAAGCATTGGCTGATAAACTAAAAGCAATGAAAAGAGAACATGAACATTTCAACACACAGATGACTGAAAATCTAGATGCATTAAGGACAGCTGAGGATAAAGCAAGAGATCTACAAAGAGAGAAACAACAACTTGAAGTCCTAGTATTTGATAAGAATGATGAAATCACAAGGTTAACTGGAATTCAACAAAATATGACAGATCAACTAGGTTATGCACATCATGAAGCAATTATGAAGAATGATGAAAATCAAGCATTAAAACTTGAAGTATCAAGGTTGACCGATGAACTTGAAACAGAGAAGAAATCCAAAGAAATATTGAAGAAGAGTTATGAAGCATCAAAGATGTTGGATGAGCAACTGAATACAAGAAGACCCAACAAAGATGTAGGACTCGGTTACAAAGGAAAAGAATCTACCGAGAAAGGAATTCATACTACCGAGAGAGGAGAATCATCAAAGCAAGCTGGAAATAGGAATAACATCAAAAGAAAGAAGCCTATTTGCTACTACTGTGGAAATCAAGGTCATATTGCCAACATATGCCAAATCAGAAAAGGTAAGCAACCGAATATCACTAAGTCCAATGGTTATTGTTACAATTGCGATAAATATGGTCACACATCTAATCAATGTAGGAAAAAGTCTGTTAACAACTATCAGAAGGCAAAATTCAAAGGGTTTTATAAAAACTGCAATAGATATGGATATAGTACCGAGAAGTGCTAGCTTAAGAAAAAGAACTACATGTGGTATGCACACTGAGCTAACACCAGAGGTTATCAAACTCACACAAATCCTTACTGACAATATGCAGCAGTACCATGGGATTACAATACAAGGATATGGTGCAAATGTTGTGGAAGATATGGACATAGTAGTGCCAACTGCTTTATAAGGTTTGAAATGAACAACCGAAGATCATGGAGAAATCCTGGTATGACATGTTTTCATTGTCACAAAGTTGGACACATGGCTGGAGATTGCAGAGATCAACCTAGAGGAGACACTGAAGAGATAAAAGAAAAATTAAATATGATTTGGAAAAAGAAGGAAATTGTGTCAAATGAAGAAAGCACCTTACCTACCGAGTTAGGTGCACCTATTCCAAATTAATTAGAAAAGGTATGAAGGGACTACATTCTCTAAAGGTTAAAATCATAACAGTTCCTATTCTATTGTGTACTAAATTCAAAATCTGCATAGTTAAGATGCATTAGCAAGTTTGAAATTCTATCAAAAGTACTTTATAGGAAAGCTGTCAAGTTGGTGAATACAAGAATCCTGTCAAGTCGGTAAATGAAGGAAATTTGGTTACTCGGTTAAAATGAAAAAAAAGGAGTAAATCAGTTAAAGGTGAACCGAGTGCATTTAATGTTTTTGACCCAATCCGCACGGAGCCCGATAAGGTATTTTGTGTACTTAAAGGTATTTTCACGGTCATTTTCAATCACCAAGTTTTTGAAAGAGCAGAGCAAAGTGAATCAAGGTGATCAAACCTCATTCAAATCGAATCCAAGGTATTTACATAAATCTCATCACACTGTTAAGCTAGTTTACCGATCTTATCAAATTGCTATTATCTACTGAGTGTGAAGCATCTGCCGTTTGTAAACCGTCAAACCCTAAGGATAGTCTGCTAGTTTTATCTGAAATTTACAAATGGCACCCAAGATCCAAGATCCCATAGTTGTCAAGAATGTAGAGAAGCCCTCTCTGAAATACTCTTTGACTCCTAAAGTCACCTCTGAACCGGATGACAAAACTGCCTTTTCACTCATCCTGGATCGAGTCTTGTTAGTCGAAGATGTTATATTCTTCACCAAATGTCGTGTTGAATAACTCGGTCATGTTGAAATTAAGGACACATATGATGAGCTATGTACTGATGGCAAAATCGATAGCAAGTATGAGCATATCAAAATCAAGGGATTACCTAAAGCCCTAACCTATCCCCGTGTGTTCAAACCCCAGTGGGTTAAGTTTGTTTTGAGTAGAGTTCATGATGATTTCATGTGGCTAGAGGAGCAACCATTCAAAATCACTAAGGAAATCATTCATGTGATCACCTATTATCCTATCTATGATCATGCACGAGCATAGAAGATGATATCATAGAAGGAGTTAATCAGTTTAACTGGAGTAGAATCTAATTACCGAGGACTGAAACTGAACAATGTCACTGATGCAGAACTTAAGTTTGCAATTAGAGTAATTGGTTACTGTTTCTTCCAATCAGCAAGGGAAAACAGTATACCTTGCGCAGCAGTTGACTTAGCTTATAAAATAGTGAAAAAGGGAATGAAAGTTGATTTATGTGAAGTGTTATTGAAAAACTTGTTTGAGAACCTGAACACAATAAGGAAGCCGAAGAAGACAACTCGACAAATACACTGAAGTTTGGTTCACTTCTTGTATGCATGTTTTTCTACTTTGAGAAATTCTTTCCATCAGTCGGTAAAGTAGTTTGGGAGCTACACCGACCGGTCACCCATCAAATTAATGACTTTATTAAGAAATTGGGAGATAATTTCAATGATATCATGGATGACTACTTCATCAAATTTCAAGAGAAGATGCACAACAGGTACCGGATTCCACCCCAACTGGTAGAGAAATATAAAGATGATATATGCTTTGAGGTAGACACCGATTACTATTATGTGAATGTTGTGGAACCAAGGACTCAATCGTTGCCACCAATGGGTTATGAGATTGACTTTGACATCACACAACAACAAATTGATGCATTTCTTACATTGCCAAGGCATGCTACCGAACTGAGATATGGAACTTATGAAGAAGTTAAGGAAAAGGTAAAAATGAGCATTGTAGTACCCAAAGCTACAAGAAAGGCTACAAAGATGATTAAGGCATTATCTGAGAAATTCAGAGAAGAATCTTCCTCTACACCTGTCAAAGGTACTCTTGCCATCACCGAAGAGGAATCAGAAGCTCAAGAGGCAGCAATAACATTAAGCACTGAACTGCCTAAGGGTAAAGTGTTGAAAAGAAAGAAACTAGACACTTCAAAGGCCCTACTGACTCCTCCAACAAAGAGACCTAACACTAGAGCATCAACTACATCATCGAGTAAGAAACAAAAGAGTGTTATTGCTCTCAAGGTAACCAATACCTACAAGAAATCTACTCGGAGACTCATCTTGGCAAAAGAGTCTAATGATACAGAATCCGAAGATGCAAACAAATTCCAAATTGTCAAAAGCAAGAAGGTAAATATACATAGTGTTGAAAACTTTTGTGCCAATCTAAAAGAATATGGTGGATTTGGTTCCTTTAGATATGTCAAGTATGAAACAAGAAATAATGATGAGAAGATACAAATTGAAGAAGTTGTCATATGTACACTTCTAAAGTTTCAGCTAGCTCCATTGGAACTAGTAAAGTCACTTCCTAATGAACTTTACTTGCATATTGATAACAGGTGGAAATATGTAATGCACTCAGAGAAACAAATTAGAGAAAGAAGTCTAGTCCATCTATTTCCTAATATGTCTGTAGTAGAAATAAAGGAGCATCTGACAACCTACAATTCTAAATTTCTTGTCAAACAAAGAGCCTTAAAATTGATGAATGGGCTATACATTGATGTAGAAAATGAGACAAAAGCAAAATGGTAGGAAATCTTCAAAATAAAGGATGTCGGTGAACAATCTAAAGTTGAAATTGTTGATGTCACTGAACAAGATCCTGATGTCACCAAGTACGGTCCTCACGCTATTGAGCAAAACCCGACTGACACTATTCAAATTGATGAAGATGTCATGGATACAGAGGAACAGGAGAAAGAGATGATAGAAGGCACTACATATGCAAAACTTGTATCTAGTGAATCTGTGTTAGTACAAGTTCAGCCTTATCCACTGATCACTCAATCTATCTCTACTGAAGCTCCTATGGATACAACACAAGGCATCGAAGGTACAACTCAAGAACAGACCTCTCAAGCACCATTAAGCACTGAAAATGTAGCAACTGAGACACCTAGTACTGAAACACCAAAAGACACCATAGCAGCTACAGGAACTAACCAAAGTGTTGCCTCCACCAAGCAACCTACTGAGGGTCAGCAAGCCTCGCAAGCTATTGTCTTGGTCTAACCGAACAAAGGTAAAGAGAAGAAGGTGAAAAATCATAGTTTTAAAGTTGATTTGACTAAACCAATAGTGTTGCCCAATGTGGATATCTCAAAATTAAAGGGGCAAGCACTTATTGATTTCGGTGAACTATGCAAAGCAAATGCCGAACAAGAAAAACAAATGGCCATTCAAAAGAAGAATAAAGTACTTCAGAAGGTAAAGACATTGCTAACATATATGCTACCTATAGCTACAGTGTCAATCGATGCAGCCATCCACATTCGACTGGATGAACTCCTAACTCAAATAGAAACAAATAGAAACAAAGAGGTACAAAAAGCTCTAGCTATTGGCAAAGTCAAACTTGTCAAATTCATTACTGAGTTGTCCCCTCAACTCAAGCATATTCTCTATTTATTTCAGAAACTTTGCATATTTTCCATATTCATTAAAGATATCAAGAATAAAACTGATGTAATTGAGAAAGAGATCACCGATCTCTCAAATAAGCTGACCACAGAGCCCAATTCAGTTCAGAATTTTTATACCAAGCTTCAACAGCTCATGGCTCAACAACTGAAACTAAGAAATGAAGAACATAAGATCAGGATGGATATAATGACCCTCCAGACATTATTCCTTCCTCATCTTTCATCAATTCAAGAACAGATTAACAGAGCTACACGCCTATCTACTACACAAGAGGGAAGCACTCTTGATGGCTTAATATCACTATTGGCTGATATTCAAGCACAAAATTATTTAATGGAAAGTGTAAAGGATGCACTCTCTGTCACACTCACCGATGCTCGAAAGAAGTATAAATCTATTTTTGATTAGTTACCACCCCCGGATGGGAATTAAGTTTTTGATGTTTGTCAAAAAGGGGGAGTGATACTATATAGGGAGAGTAATATAGTTTTGCTACAGTATTCAGAGTATTGTATATAGGGGGAGTATACCGAGTAGAGTATGCAGAGTATGCAGAGTAAGCAGAGCATAAGCACAAAACCGAGCATGCACAAAATCAGAGTTATGTACAGTATAATGATAAGGGGAGTATATCTGAATATACTATTTCATTGACTATTGTATTTACTATTAAGTATAGTCATTTTGCAATATATATAGATTTTTGAGTTATGACTTTGAAAGTAGTTTTTGTCAAACATCTCAACTAATGTCAAAAGGGGAGATTGTTACTACTTATCAAGTTGCCATTAGTTTTTATATTCAAAGTCATACTATATATATTCTAGTTGGTTAGCACTACCGAATCATGCAGTCGGTACACATAGAGAGGTCGGTATGCACAGTCTAGTCTGTTATAGAGGAAAGCAGTCACAGAATGCAGTATACACAGAACTGTCTACCGAGTATCTTTTTGAGACTACCGAGCAGCAAAGACGACACATCGAGTTGACATACACCGAGTGAAACGTGCTACCAGATACATTGAACCTAGACATGCATATGAAAACGTGTTACAAGATCGAGGCACATCTAACCGTTATTACATTGGAAATTGCACCAGAAGATTGTGTATGATTTTAAGATCAATCTAACCAATGAAATATTTTGTTTAGTTATTCATTTGAGGAATCTTGTTTGTAAGATCGAAGCAATGAATTGGATCACCATTTTAAGAGATCTATTTATACAGCATGAGTGAAGTGTATGTATGCATGAAAGAAGACTGTTACAGAAACACAATGGTCACCAAGAAGGTTTTCAGAGAACAGTTGAAGAACAAAGTAAACAAAAGGGTTTACCGAGTTACAATATGGGTTACCGAGGTATGCTATAAGTAAGGTAATCTATTTTGAGCACATAGAATCTGCTATAACATTTTAGATGTAAAGTTGCAGATATTTGTAATGATTTTATTGTAATGTTGTGAAGTTGAAAGAGAAACCTTTAACAGGGTAAAAGACTCTAATCAAGTCTGTAAATTGTAAAGCCTCTTACCAGGTGCAACATTCAGAATAAATGTTGTAAAATCCTTTAGCAAGGTAGATCTAACAGATCTTGTTACTCCTAATAGGGTAAGCTATCAGAAATAGCTAAATGTAGCTCTAACTGAGCACTCTTTATTATTGCAGTAGTGAAGTTGTGGGTGCCATCCCCACCGCAGTTTTTCTCTCTAACCAAGAGTTTCTGCGTAACCAAAATATATGTGTTATGGAGTGAATCATGTATGATTGTTATCTATTTGTTTTAACTTTATTTTATGTTACTGCACTATTCTATTTATGCATAACAGTAAGGTTATTATTCAAGAAAAGTTTTGGAGTACTGATTCACCCCTCCCCTCTCAGTACATTAGCTTTCCATATTGGGCCTAACACCATTCCTATTCCATCACCATCCATAGAAATCTTAGCTCAACAAATCAGTACTTTGCAACAACAAATGAGAAACATGACTAGTCCTAACAACCATAGGGATTTTTTAGGAAAAATTATGAGAGAATTGATAACCACGAGGGAATCATTATCAGGTCAACATTCTTCTTCTGGTGAGACCATTCAAACATGCCAACCTTCATTCTTCAACAAAATCATTCCTACCTTAGTTAAACCAACATTAGAGTCATGTCAACCTTCTTTCAACCCAACATATCAAACATACCAATCACATCAACCCAACATTCAAACTCCTTTCAACCAAAACCAAAACTCTTTCAACCAAAATCAAACCTCTTTCAACCAAAATCCAACCTCTTTCAACCAAAATCAAATCCCATTCAACCAAAGTCCAAACCAACCATATCTATCCACTATTTAATCATCCCTTGAAGTCACACAAGAGTAGTCCATACCATCTTTATTCAATAACACAATCTCTTAAAGGTGGCCCATAATAAAAATCCAATCTAATTCAAGTCATGATTAAGAGGATCTCATTCAAAATCCTTTCTCACCAGGCCAAAGTGTTGAAACCTTCCAAAAATATCCCATGCAAAATCCTTCCCCGTCATAGGAGGACAATCCAAAATCAGAAGAAATCAGTCATGAAACAAATCATGGTCAAGAACAAACCCTTCCATCCTATCCAATTTTTGATCAAGATCCCACCAACTAAGAATCCTATGATGATCCCCTCATTCTTTTATATTCCACTCATAATGATACCCTTTCATCTCAAGAAAAAAATTATCCTTCCAAGTCCCTTCCAACATCTTCCTCCTCAACAAGATCAGGACATCTTGTCCATCCTTCCTAATAATCCATTTCCAAGTCAAGATCAAAGTATTCCTTCACCTTCATGTCCTAAACAAGATCCCATTATTTATCCAAATCCTTATCAAGATCCGTCTTTCCCTTCATCTCCATGTCATAATCCTCCATCTTCCTCACAAGATTCCCTCTCAAATGAACTTACCATTTCTCCTAGTCTCCCTCATGATCCCAATCCCTCTACACAACTTATTCATGAACCCCTTATCAATGAAATCACCAATCCATAATATACTACAAAGAACAATTTATCAATGATTGTATGTGCGCCATTTTCAAATGCCAATGTGGTGACAAAAACAAACATAACACCCACTCATGTCACAACTTCGGAACTAGAATCTATTTGCCTCATATACCCGCACTTGAAAGACTAGAGGCAAGAAGATCCGTCATAACTAAATCGGTTTGAAAATAAGGAGGCTATAGCTGAATTCATGGATACTAGAGCGGGATTTCCCTCTGATGATCCACGAAATCCAAAAACTAAGGAAGTCAACATTGGAGATGTTGAACATGAACACCCAAATGAATATCCTATTGAAAGAGACAAGTTTATCCAACTCTTCAAACAAAGATCAATAAATTATCTACACAAAGTTCAAACCAACTTAATAAAAACATGCACCAAAAAATATATTACATCTAAGGGTAGGTTCATTTCAATTTTCCATACTAGATTTGCATATTTCTTTATTGCATTGCATATCTTCATTTCAGAGTACATCATAGTTGTTGTTAATCCTATGAGGATTTGGTTAATATTGAGAGGGGGGGTGAATTAGTATTAATACCAATCTAAAAATTTAAACCCAAATAAAACTTAAAACAAATCTAACTTCGTTTATTGCATATGCCAATTCATTAAACAGTACCAATAATATTTGTTAAATCTCTGATAAACTGCTATAACCGGTGTATTCAGAAATAATGAATAAACTAAAGATAATCAATAACATCACATGAAAATCATTCCACACATGAACACCATATTTTTTATGTGGAAACAAAAATAGGGAAAAACCATGGTGGGAGTTAGTACCCACAAATATTTGTACTCTTTTGAAGTACGTCCTATTAGGAGCTTAGCCTTGTTAGGAGCTTACAATATGCCCTGTTAGGAGAAGACCCTGTTACGAGTCACTCAATTAAGGGAGTTGGATGTGCAGCCCGGTTAGGATCTTAATGACCTGTTAGGATCAACCTCATGAGAGGATTTGCCACTCTTTTTTAGAGCTACCCTATTAGGGGATTTACAAGATTAAGGCCTGTTAGGACCTACCCGATTAAGGGATTTAATTTGTTGTAATTGTTAGAGAACAACAGTGAAAAACTGATATGTTACTTGCACTTCTCAACTTGCTAAATTAGATCCAGTTATTCTTCACTATCTGCAACTCTTAGGAAGATCTCACTCTTCTCTAGTATGACTTCACACTCTTCTCTAAGATCATCGACATAATAAACTTTAACTAAGCCAACATAAATAATGTTTTCCACTAAGTCAACCACTAAACCCTAAATTACATCATAGATCATCACAGATCTTTACAACTCATTACAGATCATCATGTGGATCATTATAATCAATTACAAATCAATATCAATCGTTGAATGATCATGTCATCACGACAAGTTGATCCAGTACAAAGTCAAACCCTTAGCTCATTCTGCTAAGCACTTTGCACATTCCCAAGAAATTCGCTCTCCAAACATGCCAAAACATCTTTCAAACATTTCACACGGCTTGTGCTACATTATCATCAGCTCTTAAACTTTTTTTCAATCACCGCCATACCAAAAATCATTATCGGTTTGATGATTTCATCACCGGTTCTAAAACCCTTCTTAAATTCTAGCAACACTTCATCAAAAATTAGAAACATGCCTTCTGATAGTCATCACAAGATGTGGTTTTGGTCAGACAGTCATTACCATGATAAAATCTTATATTCCAAACCACAAATGACCAATCATCACCAATCATCCGCTTCAAGTAAAACATCTTTGTATATACCGGTTAAAGTCCTATTTCACAGACTTCTATATATTGTCGGTAAACCCTGTCTCTGGTAGACTAAATCACTTAGATGAAAAACCAATACATCAAGAAACATCAGTTAACATCATTTAACAATAGTTGCCATCAATGACAACACAAATAATTGATGAAGTCATCTAATCACAAAATCTCAATCTCTTCATCATAAATAGTCTTCTATCCTCTATTAGTGCAGTCAACAATCTTTAATTGTATCACCTCATCTATATCAGTTATTCCATTCATGCCAACAATCTCCCCCTCTAGCATTGATGGAAACACCAATCAGATTGCAACAACATCACTGCTACTTGGTACCGATATCATATGATCTGTCAGTCTCCTTCTTTTGTCTTCTCCCCCTAAACCAATACTTCTCCAACTTCTCTAATCCTTTTCTTCTCTCAAATCTGATCTTGTTCTTCTCCCAGATCTGATCTTGTTCTTCTCCCAAATCTGATCTTGTTCTTCTCCCCCTTTGACAGTAATGCCAAAGGTGTATGTACATCACCGATCTTCTTTATTGTTGCTTATGTCATCATCATCATTGCTAACCAAATCTTAGCATTATATCTAATCATTAAATCAAAACTTTATATCCAAGTTTCTCCCCCTATTGAGTAGCTTGCACCTCATCAATCCTTAGAGAAGAATAAAAATTAGATCCACAGGATTGACGCATCTCCATCATTCTAGTTCTTCCGGTGTAGGGGTCTAACCCCTAGTTTACCTCTAAGAAACTCAAAGGTAGTCTTCGGTAAGGGTTTAATAAAGATATCAACTATTTGATCTTTACTCTTCACATATTGCATCTTGATCTATTTTTCTTGAACTCTTTCCCTTAGAAAATGATACTTCAATTCAATGTGCTTGGTTCTAGCATGAAGTACATGATTCTTAAAAATATTTATTGCACTTGTATTATCACAATAGATAGTCACTGGTTCAAACATATCTATTTTGAATCTTTCTAGCACATGTCTCATCCATATTGCCTATGTGCAATTCATGGATGCATAACATACTCTACTTCAGTTGTATATTGAGAAACACAAGTTTGTTTCTTTCTCATCCATGGCACTAATCTTCCACCAAGAAGAAAAGCTCCATTGGTTATTCTTTTCCGATCATCTACATTACCTTCCCAATCTGCATTAGTCAAGACATCCAAATTAAAATATTCTTTATAAGGATACCATAAACCATAGTCTACTGTGCCTTTGAGATACCAAAACATTCTCTTCACTGCCACCAAATGTGTCTCCTTAGGCTCTTTTTAAAATCTGGAAACTAATCCAACATCATGAGCAATGTTGGCCTACTATGAACAACATAGTGCAACTTGCCAATCATATACTTGTACTCTTTTTCACAAACAATAGGAGAATCATCTTGTTTGGACAACTTGTAGCCTATCACCATCAGTGTTCCTATTGGTTTGCAGTCTTCTATGATGAATGTCTTCAACACCTCTTTGACATACTTACTCTGACAAATAAAGATACTACCATCCAATTGTTGGACTTGTAACCCAATAAATAACTTTATTTCATCGATTAGAGACCTTTCAAATTCCTTTTTCATTATATCAACAAAATCCATACACATATCATCATTTCCTCCAAAAATTATGTCATCTACAAACACTTCTGCTATCAACATCTTGTCTCCATCAATCTTCAAATAAATTTTGATGTCCTCATTGGTACGTTGGAATCCAATTTTGATCAGATGTGCATGTAATCTCTCATACCATGCTCTTGGTGCTTGCTTTAGACCATATAGTGCTTTATGCAATTTACATACTATGTCTTCATCATCAGATAGAGAAAATACATCCATCTGTTCAATGTAGACTTCTTGTTTTAGAATCCCATTCAGAAAGGCTGATTTGACATCCATTTGATAAACTTTGAATCCCTTATATGCAACAAATGCTAGAAGCATTCTCACTCCTAATCTAGCAACAGGTTCAAAGTTCTCTTCATAATCCTCACCTTCTTTTTGTGCATACCCTTTGCAGACTAACCTTGCCTTGTTTCTATCAATTTTTCCTTCTTCATCCAACTTATTCCTAAAGACCCATTTTGTTCCTATTACATTCTTATCCTCCGGTCTAGGAACAAGTGACCATGTTTGATTCTTCTCAATTTTATCTAATTCTTCATTCATTATATTAACCCAATCATCATATTTTAGTGCGTCCTTTATTGTTTTGGGTTCAATTGTAGATTATATCAAACATGAGTTTTCTCTTATTTTCCTCGTTTGCACACTAGTAATCTTATCACCAATTATCTGCTCTTGTGAATGGTTTAATCTAACATACCTAGGCAATACTGGTACTGGTTCTGCATCTTCTACTTCTTGTTCTTCATTTTCTTCATCGCTTTCATCACTTACCAGTTGAGCACCTAATTCTCCATTGGCCGGTTCTTCATTGTTTTGTGCTTCTGGTTCAATAATCACAAGTTTATCATCATCTTTTTAGGCTCACATCTGTTGGTACCTTTTGACTTTGCAGAGAGATCATCTACCTTCACATTATCACTTTCAATAATCTTCTTAGTTTTCTTATTGTAACATTTATATGCCTTACTCTTAGTAGAGTAACCAAGAAAGATTCCCTCATCTGTCTTTTGATACCCTGTTCATCACAATGATTAACAAATTCATCAGATGCAAATTCTCATCCCTGGATTGATCTTAAACACTTCAATTTATTACCGGTTTCATTCTCAACCAAAGTTTTAAATGATTTAAATTTACTAAATGCTTCTGATTTCTCCATCAAAAATGTCACCCACATCATTTTAGAATAGTCAACGATGAAAATCATGAAATACCTATCACTGTAATAACTCTTTGTTCTCATAGGGCCACAAAGATTAGTATGTACCAAATCTAAAATATTCTCAGAAGTATAATTCTTGCTCTTGAAAGAAGTAGAGGTCATCTTACCAATTGGACAATATTTGCATATCACACTATTTGGTTTAACAAGTTGGGGCAATCCTCTTACAACACTTGAATTGCTTATCTTAACCAAATTATCAAAATTAAATGACAACATCTTTTATGCCACAACCAACTGTTTTCCATTCTTGCAACCAAACAATTATTAATATTACTATTCAAATGGAATAAGTTACCTCTAGTTTTCTTCCCGATAGCAATTAGTTCACCATTACCTCCAAGAATTCTACAGATTCCACTTTTAAACTCAAGCAAATAACCTTTATCATTGAGCTGACTAACACTTAAAAGATTGTGCTTTAAACCATCAAACCAAAACATATCATCAACATTATTCTTCCCATTTAGAGAAATTGAACCTTTACCTTTCACCATGTAGGGAGAGTTATTTCCAAATCTAACAACACCACCATCAAATTCATTAAGGGTTATGAACTTACTTTTGTCTATGGTCATGTGGTGTGAGTAGCCACTGTCTATAATATATTCATCACTAGTCTCCATGTGAGATACCAGTGTCTTTTCATCTATCACTTCCTCTTTCACGACTACAAACACAATTTCCTCGTTGTCATCGTCATCTTCAGACTCCTCATTAGTCACACCTTCATCTACTACAACATAACGATGTTTCTTTCCCTTTCCTTTGAATCTCCTAAACTTCTCTTTCTTATCAGTGTTAGGGTAGTTAGCAGCAATATGTCCAATTTTACTATAAGAGAAACACTTCAAAGGTAGCTTTCTTTTATACTTATCGGTGCCTCTTGGAAATATCTTTGCTAATAGTGCCTCAAGTTCCATCACTTGATCTTCATTGTCTTTATTTCTCTGGTATCTTCCATGACTTGACCTTGTTATGGTTCCCACAGATACTGAGAGGGGGGGGTGAATTAGTATCTGACCGGTAATGAAATTTTCCTGAAACTGAATATGTAGAATATAAAGTAACAGTATACCGGTATGCAAGAATTAATCCAAATAACAGAATCAAAAGCATCCACATGAAAAGAACACCGTAACACAAGATGTTTAACGAGGAAACCCGGTGTGGGAAAAACCTCAGTGGGATTTGTGACCCACAATATTCACTTACTGGCCAATAAGAGAATATTACTTACAATAGGGGCCTGCACATGCAGGAAGGCCAACTACCTAGAGCTCACTGCTCAATAAGAAGTCACACTAACTTACAATGAGGATTTACACAAATCCAATATTTTGTACTGCTTTACAATAGCATCTTCAATGCCAGATTTAGTACCAGTTCTTGCTTTGTTCTTTACATATACCCTTGACCTACAATTCGCACATTAGGTCTGCCTTATAATTTATTTTATGCATCCTATCCATATCCTACAAATGACTACAATGATCTCTTTTATATACAAGAGTCATTTTACAATTTCCAAGTCGGCTTACAATAATAAACAAAATATTACATATCAAAAATCCTGTCGGCCTCTGTGCCGGTATATATCTTTTCTTCTGTGCTGGTGCCGGTGTAGAGTGATCTTCTGATGCCGGTGCACTATCTTGCCTATGTTATACTTTTCCGATATAATGTCTTGCCGGTGCCATAGGATTGCAAGGTTGCCTGTGTAATGCTTTGCCGGTATAATGTCTTGCTGGTGCCATAGGATTGCAAGGTTGCCTATGTAATGCTTTGCCAGTATAATGTCTTGCCGGTGCCATAGGATTGCAAGGTTGCCATCAATGACAAAACCTTCAATCACACACAATGTCTCATTGGAATGTCCATATGCCAACAATCTCCCCCTTTGGCATTGATGGCAACACTCATGAGAAATTTCAAAAAGATATCCAAAAATGTGTATACCAAAAATGTGAGAGCTCCCCCTGAGCATGTGATCCCTGTGTTTTGAATTTTCTCATCTACTACTCCCCCTTTGGCATCAATGACAAAGGTTAATAGATTTTGTAGTTGTACCAATTCATAACCTCAACCTTGTAGTTGGGTAGTTATTATTTGAAGAATATCTCCCAAAATTAAGTTTATACCATCCATAAACTTCTTGCTCTCCTTTATTGCTATCTCAGTTCTGTATACTGTATCGGTGAGATGTTGCAAGTGCTCTGCCAGTGTTTTGCTACCCTGTGTTAGTGCCTTTGAGATTTCCTTATGCAGAGATGCTAAATAGTCCAATCTTGGACTTAGTTTAGATCTCAAAATTTTTGCCTTGTTTATTATTTTCTCTTTTTCTCTTTCTAATTTGAGCAATTATTCCTCAAAATTTGTTATCTTTTCCTCAAAAACTAATAATGTATCAGGTGAGTTAACAAAATTATCAGCAAGTTTATTGATCTCTTCCTATACCTTGCTCATCTTTTTGTCTACATCTGTTGTCAAAAAGTTTATCTTACAGGTGTCTTTGTACAGAGTTTTGTACTCTTTCAATAAATTGCACAGTTCTGGTAGAAGTGTGTCAAATTCCCTGTTACACTTCTTTATTCCTTCCTCAAAGAATTTCTATTTCTCTTTTTCTACACTTTCCTTTACAGTTTCTACCTTTGTTTGCTCAAAATTTCCAGAAATATATTTACAAAGTGTATCCAACTGGCCTAAAGAATCTTTGTTGGCTATATTACATTTTGGAGCTATTGATTTCAAAATTGGAATTGAATCATCTATCGCTTTATAGGCTTGTGAGCTATAATCAGTTATTTTCTTGATAGATTCAAGCAATACCTTTGTTACATTTGATGGTGACCCAATAAACTGAGTGCCGGTGGAAGTGACCATGCTGGTATTGACCTTTGGTAGGTCTGTTTGTGTCTCCATCTCTTTAAGCACAGTTTTTCCTGCATCATTTCTTACCGGTGGCATCTGTTCTAGAGCCTTTAGCTCTTTTGGTTGCTTTGTTTGTGTTCCAGATTCCATCTTTTTCCCTGAATCTGCTGCCGGTTGCTCTTTGTTTCCTATTACCGGTTGCTCTTTGTTATCAGATTTATTTGTGGTATCCTTATCTACCACTATGTTGATTTTTTGAGTATCAACATTCACAGTATATAGGACTTCAGGATTAGGATTATTATCCTTTGTGTCCATGCTCTCAGCTGCCGGTTGATCTTCTGCAGTTGTTGTTTTTACCAGTGGAGTATTTAAAGGAGGTGGGGGTAAGTTGTCTCTAATCTTGATACTTGGTGGTCCACCAACTTTACCTTTCCCTTTGTCCTTTTGATATACCAGAATGGGCTTGGGATTCCTATATTCTTCTTGTTTTTATTTTTCAACCAAGAATTTATCCCAACCATCTTCTGTTTCATTGGAAACTTCAGTAACTCTACCTGCCATTAGTGATATTTGCCGGTGTGCAGTGGAAAAAACTGTCCAATTGGCCTGAGCTATCAAATCATCAATTTCCTTAGGTGAGTTGACCGGGTATACTGCAAGTATTTTTTCTATTTTAATTTTCTTATCCAACTCAATTATTCCTTGCCTTCTGGCCTCAAGTCTTTTATATAATTCATCAGGAATTTCATTTAGGACTTGCATCAAAAACTTTTTATACATGTCCATGTGTAATATAACACTTTCCTCAACTTGTCCTTTCTCATCATCTGATAGGGTGCAATAGATTTTCCCTATGTTTTTCAATTTACCTTCCTCTGTGATCTCATTCAGTAATATGTCAAAAGGGGCCAAGTTAGTGTTTGTCTTCTTCTTTCTGGGGGTCAGCTTTTTCTTAGGTGTGGCTTTCTTGACTGGAGACCTTACAGCTTGTTGCTTCTGTCTTGTTCTTCTAGGTGAAGGAGTGGATACCGATGAGGGGTCTCTTTTCCTAACAACTCTTTTGAAAGTTGTTGGCATATCTCCTTCTGAGGAGGTATCTACCGGTGATAGATGAGTTTCAGGCTATTGGGCTGCCAACTCTTCTTCTGTTATGCCAGTTTTCTTTAATACATCATCTTTTAAGGCTTTTGCTTGCCTGCTTCCTTTCCTCACAGATGCCTCAACTTTCTTTACTCTCTTTCTAGATTTAATTTGACTTTCAATGGTCTTAGAACTACCAAATACTTCTTCCTTTGGTTCATTGGGGGCTTCCAGAAGTGCTTTGGCATAAGTTTCCACTATGTGGTCATCTGTTTCATACCCCATCTCTGTAACCTAGATTGTTCTTGGGATGACTGCTTCCATCCAGATCTCATCCTTTTTTATTACAAAACATATATCATCCTTGTATTTGTTGACAATTTCCTGTGATAGTCTGATCCTCTTATTCATTTTGACCTTTAGTGTTTGAAAATACTCATGGATATTCTTTTCTTTGTTTTCACCCATGTTGTTGAATAAGTCAGACAATTGTTTTCCTACCGGTATGTCAAATCCAAAATCCTTGTTGCCTATACCGGGAGCCTGTTTGGTTATATGGAGCATTAAGCATACAAGTAAATTTCCAAATCTAAAGGTTCCTTTCTTATCCTTCTTGATTTTTGCCAAATTGTCAATTAAATCATCTTTTAGCCATTCACAGATATCAATTTTCACATTGTCCTTAACCATGTCATAAGCACTCTTTATGCATAAACTAGAAACAGAGTTAAGCCTATTTGCATGAGTTGCTTTGTAACCTAGAATCATGCTAATGAATCTCACATTTGTATTGGTCACATCATTAACCCTCAATGATCTTTTGTCAAATTTTGCACCAGTTAGTTTCATTACTAGGTCATTGGAGACCTTCTTGGTTTTGTCGGGTCTGGTACTGGTGGAAGGTAACCCTATTACTGCTTTTACGGCTACCTTTGTAATTTTATGCACTAAGTCAAGACAAAAGAATGAGCCATGTACCCTGCTAAGAACTATCCTAACCACTTCCTTGGGAAATTCAGGAATGCAGAGGATTTCAGTGAATCCTAGGGTTTCAACAATTTTATGTTCAGGTTTCACATTTCTGGCATTGTCACATATGACAGATTTATACATGTTTTTGATTTATTCATCACCTAATTCCTCTATGTTGCAATGAATATACATTCTAGGGTCTTCTACATAAACAACACCCTTTGGAATTTGGGAAAAAGCACCTGTGTTGTCATCTTTCTTAGCTACCTCGGGAACTAGCTGAAACACGGGCCTAGGTCATTTTATAACCTTGACTACTCTAGGGTTTGCTATGAATTTAGGTGCAGAGGAGGATGCCATGATGATAAATACCTTTTTCTACCTTTGGATGGATTGATTGCTGAAGTGCTTTGCCTCTTTGCTCGGAATGCCTTAGCTCGGAAATCTTCGCGCTCTTTGAAAGTTTGAATTCACGGTGAAATGAAATGGAGCCAAAAACCTTATTTTATAAAGTCTTTTCTGCTACCTACCACATTAATTGTTTGCCGGTAATGTATTAACTCAACTTTATTTGCCGGTAATGAAGGATTTTCAACTTCTTTTCTCTAACCGAGGGAATAATAGCACATGTGTCATTAAATTGCCAAACCCTCAAGATAATTTTCTTCAATTTGATGAAGAACATCCTGCCGGTGGAGCACTGCTCTGTCTTGCCAGTGGAGCATCATATTGTCTTGCCGGTGAAGCATTTGTTGGTTCTACCGGTGGAGGAGTAACCCCAATATTTAGATCACCTTTTCTAATCCATTGCTTTGAAAATTCTTGCTTAACCTCTTCAACCTTTTCTTTACCTTTCAAGCTAGTACTTTTGTTATCTACCGGTGTACCTTTACTTTTACAGAATTTAGCAATATGACCAATCTTGTTACATGCATAACAAGTTACATTATTTTTCTGAATAGCTTTCCCATAACCTATGCCGGTTTGTGTTCTGCATTTATTTGATAAATGACCAAATCTTCCACAAACATAACATCTTACATTCATTCTGCAATTTTCAGAGTTATGACCAATTTTGTTGCATTTGGTGCATTGACCGATGGGAGGATTGATGTTCTGATACTTCCTAGATCTACATTCATTTGCCCTATGACCATATTCATTACAGTTAAAGCATTTTCCATTGAATTTGTAAGTATTAGAGGGTTTTACAAGTTTGCTTTGATCCTGGGTATTTGCAGTACCGGAGCTTTCTCCAACTTCAAATCCAACTCCATAAGTGTCACCTTTGGGTTTTTGATTCTTCAATAAGGTACCAAGTTCTTCTGAGCTTTTCTTGAATTTTTCTTTGTGTTGATTTGCAGTTTCCAATTCCCTTTCCAAGATCTCTTTTTGTCTCATTAGTTCATTTGAGTCATTTTGAGTATGCATCAGATCTGTCTTCAACATATCATTTTCATAGCTAAGTCTTGTGTTCTCATTTGCTGCATCACTTAGTCTTCTGGTCAATTCTTCTTCATTCTTCTTTCTGTCCTCAATCTCTTTGCAGAATCTCATAGTCATATCCTGCATTTCATTTTTTGTTGTCATGATCTCTTGTTTCAATTTTCTTAACATATCATTTAGTGATTCCTTTTCATCATTTTCATTTTGCAATTTTTCACAAAGTTCTCTTCTCTTGTTCCTTGTAACAGTAAGATTTTCTTGAAGTGCCTGGATAATGTCCTGAGCTGCTTTTAAATCATCTTCTAATTTGATATTTTTCAACTTCTCTGCATCATAGTTAGTAAGAGCTCCTTCAAGTTGCTTCATTAGATTTTCCATCTTTACCGGTGTCAAGATCTTCCTCAAGCTATTAGGCTTTTGAAAATAGAGGACCAAGCTCTGATACCAATTGTTAGGGTTCCCACAGATACTGAGAGGGGGGGGTGAATCAGTATCTGACTGGTAACGAAATTTTCTTGAAACTGAATATGTAGAATATAAAGTAACAGTATACCGGTATGCAAGAATTAATGCAAATAACAGAATCAAAAGCATCCACATGAAAAGAACACCATAACACAAGTTGTTTAATGAGGAAACCCAGTGTGGGAAAAACCTCGGTGGGATTTGTGACCCACAATATTCACTTACTGGCCAATAAGAGAATATTACTTACAATAGGGGTCTGCACATGCAGGAAGGCCAACTGCCTAGAGCTCACTACTCAATAAGAAGTCACACTGACTTACAATGAGGATTTACACAAATCCAATATTCTGTACTGCTTTACAATAGCATCTTCAATGCCAGATTTAGTACCGGTTCTTGCTCTGTTCTTTACATATACCCTTGACCGACAATTCGCACATTAGGTCTGCCTTATAATTTATTTTATGCATCCTATCCATATCCTACAAATGACTACAATGATCTCTTTTATATACAAGAGTCATTTTACAATTTGCCAAGTCGGCTTACAATAATAAACAAAATATTACATATCAAAAATCCTGTCGGCCTTTGTGCCGGTATATATCTTTTCTTCTGTGCTGGTGCCGGTGTAGAGTGATCTTCTGATGTTGGTGCACTATCTTTCCTGTGTTATACTTTGCCGGTATAATGTCTTACCAGTGCCATAGGATTGCAAGGTTGCCTGTGTAGTGCTTTGCCGGTATAATGTCTTGCCGGTGCCATAGGATTGCAAGGTTGCCTGTGTAATGCTTTGTCGGTATAATGTCTTACCGGTGCCATAGGATTGTAAGGTTGCCATCAATGACAAAACCTTTAATCACACACAATGTCTCATTGGAGTGTCCATATGCCAACAGACCTGCACTCATGATTTTGACATATATATTTCTCTTTTCTAGCAGATGAACCGGTAACAGAAGCTTTAAAGGCAGATTCAGTAGATTTTGTCACACTATTGTCAAAACTATTTAACTCAAAAGTTGTAAGCTTACCAATCAATGAATCAACAACTACCTTATCCTTTGAAATAGATTTAAGTTTTTGGATTATAGATACTCTTATAGCATATTGAGGTTGAATATTCTAAGCATTTTACTCACTATTGCATCATCATCCATTTTACCTCCAGCACTCTTTATGCCACCAACAACTTCTTTGGTTCTTTGACCATACTGTGGAATATGTTCTCCTTCAATCATTCTCATATAATTGAACTTTCCTCTTAGGCTTTCCTCTTTGACTCTTTGCATATGCTCATCTCCTCTATAGATTATATCTAACTTTTCCCAAACCTCACCTACAGTTTCCAATCCTTGAGCATCAATATATTCTAAATCAGATAAAGTAATAACAATAGCTTCTAAGGTTTGCATGTTATCTTTCTACTCTTTGAGTTCATTCGGTGTTAAGGGAGTAGAAGTAGGAGCAACATATTCTGTTTCAATTTGCTTCCAATATTGTGCACCAAGACCTTTGATGTATATTTTCATTCCTTCTTTCTAGATCTTATAGTTATCCTTGTTGAACTTAGGATCCTCTTTCTTCACCATCTTGACTTCCTCAGAATATTTCCCTTAAGCGGTTAGGCTTTCTGTACACAGAGGACCAAAACTCTGATACCAATTGTTAATCCTATGAAGATTCGATTAATATTGAGAGGGGGGGTAAATCAGTATTAATACCAATCTAAAAATGTAAACCCAAATCAAACTTACAACAAATATAACTTCATTTACTGCATATGCCAATTCATTAAATAGTACCGGTAATCTTTGATAAATCTCTGATAAATTGCTATAACCGGTGTATTCATAAATAATGAATAAACTAAAGATAATCAATAACATCACATGAGAATCATTCCACACATGAACACCATATTTTTGACGTGGAAAGCCAAATAGGGAAAACCCACGACGGGAGTTAGTACCCACAAAGATTTGTACTCTTTTGAAGTACACACTGTTAGGAGCTTACAATATGCCCTATTAGGAGCAAACCCTGTTAGGAGTCACCCGGTTAAGGGATTTGGATGTGCAACCCGGTTAGGAGCTTAATGACCTATTAGGATCAACCTTGTGAGAGAATTTACCACTCTTTTGGAGAGCTACCCTGTTAGGGGATTTACAAGATTAAGGCATGTCAGGACATGCACTTCTCAGCTTGCTAAATCAGATCTAGTTATGCTTTACTATCTACAACTCTCAGGCAAATCTCACTCTTCTTTAGTACGGCTTCACACTCTTCTCTAAGGTCACTGACACAATAAACATCAACTAAGCCAACACAAATAATGCTTTCCACTAAGTCAGCCACTAAACCCTAAATTACATCATAGATGATCACAGTCTTTACTACTCATTACAAATCATCATGTGGATCATTACAATCAATTACAAAGAAATATCAGTCATTGAATGATCATAAGTCATTAGGGCAAGTCAATCTAGTACAAAGTCAAACCCTTAGCTCATTCCACTAAGCACTTTGCACATTCCCAAGAAATTCGCTCTCCAAATGCGCCAAAACATCTTTCAAATATTTCACACGGTTTGTGCCACATTATCATCAACTCATAAACTTGTTGTCGATCACTGCCATACCAAAAATCATTACCGATTTGATGATTTCATCACCAATTCTAAAACCCTTCTTAAACCTTGACAAAACTTCATAAAAAATTAGAAACATACCTTCTAATAGTCATCACAAGATGCGGTTCCAGTCAAATACTCATTACCATGATAAAATATTATATTCCAAACCACAAATCACCAATCATCACCAATCATCCTCTTTAAGTAAAACATCTCTGCATATACCGATTAAAGTTGTATTTTACAAACTTTTGTATATTGCTGGTAAACCTTATCTCCGCTAGAAAAAATCACTTAGATGACAAACCAATAAATCAAGAAACATCAATTAACATCATTTAACATTAGTTGCCATCAATGAAAACACAAATAACTGATCAAGTCATCTAATCACAAAATCTCAATCTCTTCATCACAAATAGTCTTGTATCCTCTACCGGTGCAGTCAATGGTCTTTAACTATATCACCTCATTTGTATCAATTATGCCAATCATGCCAATAGTTTCTTGCATATCACCATTGCAAAACACATAACTGCATATCATTATTACTTTCTCATATAGTTACATCAATAAAAACATGATGATTGTCCGAGTGATTCACCTGCCTGCACTGAAAGGAATGGAGGTTGTCTCGTTTCCTAGATACTTGTTCATGAAGTATTTAGGAGGCCTTTAGTCGTTCATCTTCAACGTCACGTTGTGATTAAGTTTTATCCTTGGTTGGGTAGAAGTTTCACTTGTTGGCAATTGATACTCTATTGGTTGGTTTGACTTTGTTGTCATTGATGGCAACATGATTTTGTGCTTCAGCTTCATACGGTGTACCGACAGGCATTTCACAGATTCTACACCGACACTGACAAGATAGAAGGATTTCTTTGGTCACCAACAATGTAGGCCAACATGTTATAGAAAAGGTTATCGGTATTGGAGGCCGACACATTTTGGATCCAACATTGGTAACCTATTTTAATGTTTATACATTCATGTTATCTAGCCGAAATGTAATCTGATATTGTATATATCTTTGTAAGCCGACATAAGGGAAAAATTTGTATAAGGTATATAGGTCAGTTTGATTAGATCATTTTGACAGGATAAGGATATGTATAGAATGGATCATGATGCGAATGTAATGTGAAATATATCAAAGAGATTACGTATGTGAGGAATTTATTGTAAGGGTTATTCCGGTAAAGGGGTTTAGGGTTTCAGACCGAAACAAATAGAGCTTAAACTAGAACTATATTATGACATAAAAGATGTTATCTTAGTAGGTCACACTTCTCTAGATTGTTGTCTGGAATTTTATGTAGTCAGGGAGGCTGCTATTGTGATTGAGTAGTGTGCTCTAGGCGGTAAGCCTACCTACAAGTGCAAGCCCATCATATTTAGTAGTATCTCTTCATATGGCCAGTGGATTGATATTGTGGGTCACAAATCCCACTGTGATTTTTCCTCATTTAGGTTTTCCACTTATAAATCTGTGTTATGATTCTCATTTATGTGTTTGGCTTATTGGTTTCTTTACTTCTTTCAATTCTGTTTATACTGGTATACCAGTTGGTGTATGAATATTTTGTTAAGGCTAAAATCTACTATTCCAGTATAACAATGATTCACCCCCCCTCTCAGTGTTATTGGTTTTCAATAATTGGTATCAGAGCATTGTGCCTCGGAGGAAGTTTAACAACTTGAGGAAGATTCTGAAACCAGAATCATTAAATATGGCTTTGGAGAAGCAGCTTGAGATGGCACTTGAAGTTTATGATGCTGAAAGGTTGAAGAACTTAAAGGTACAAGATTAATTAAATTCTTCTAAGGAATTCAGTCTTGTCCTACAAGAGAGACTATCATCTGTTCAATCTAGGAGGAAGGAAATTTTGCAAAATCAAGATGATGAAGAGAAAAATGCACTTAAGGAACAATGTTAGAAATTGAGTCAGGAGAACATGGTTATGAAGAATGATATGCAAGTTATAACTATGAGGATGTCTAAGGAGATTGAGGAAAAAAAGAAAAAAGGAAGAAAATGTTGTTGTATCCTTGAAAAACAAGTTTGAAGAATGTGGTAGGTTGGTTCATGAAAATGATATGTTGAGAACTGATTTGGTACAATCCCAGAGTAATGAGCAAGAGCTTGAGAGACAAATGATAATACTAAGAGAATATTTAACTGCTACAAGTGAGTACAAAGAAAAATTCAAGATCAGCTCAGCACAACTTGATGAGTTAGTGAAAAGACAGAGATGGATTGGAGATTCCAGTGGACTTGGATTTGAGCAAGGATAGAGTTCGAGTACTGCTAATGAAGATCATAACCATAAGGCACCGGTAAGACAATTCAATGCTTATAAATTCAATGGTAGATGTTTTGTTTGCAATAGATTTGGTCACATGGCTAGGCAATTTAGAAACAAAGCAAATCAGAACCTTGATTCTGCTCCTGGTAAATGTTATAAATGCAATAAGTTTGGTCATAAGACAAAAGATTGCAAAATGAATGTTAAATGCTATGCTTGTGGAAAATTTGGACATATGACTAATCAGTGCAGGTCAAGCAATTTCACCGGTTTTAGCAAAGCAATTGAAAAGAATAATGTTACATATTATGCATGCAATGAAGTTGGACATATTGCTAAGTTCTGCAGAAGCAGGAATCCACCAGTTAGTAATGGAGGATCAAATGAAAAAGGAAAAGAGAAGGTTAGTGAAATCCGATAGAAGAGGCTGCTCCTGCATCGACATGAAGCTCATTCGGTAACTAAGTTAGATGCCTTAGAGGTAGGTAAAATTCATGAAAATGTTGCATATGCCTCGGGAAGAGGTTCTGGAAGATGTTCTAGATATTGGAGAGGATTATCTGGCACAGATATGTTTTGAGCAAGATCCGATATCTTTCACCAATAATCATTTATGTCAATGAAAGATTAGGGTTTTTCTCGAATCATAAAAGGTCGAATACACTTCATTGTTAATCACCCTGCATTCAGAGAAATTTTAGAGCGATTCAGAGCGACTAAGTGCAATCAGAGGCTATTTAGAGACAATTAGATTTCTTCTTGAGCGATTTCACTGGTGTCTGGAAGAATTTGTTGAAGGTTTTCACTGAGAGAGAGGAAAAGGTATTTTTCTTTAAACATGGAAGCGAGATCATCTTGTATTCTTGTTTTTGTTGCCAACCCAACTGTAATGGAGGTCAAGGACTACCCCAGGCCAATTTTCAAGCAATATCCACATGTGGTTACCCAGGAAGATTCAGTTGGAGCATTTTCTCACGTTTCGAAGGGAGTTCTATATCTAGAGGATGTTAGGGCATACATTCACTATCATATAGAAGACTTAGGAACTTCAGAAATCAAGGGAATGTATATGAGTGAGCTAATGGGAGAATATGGTAAGATTAAACTGACATATAAACATATTGAAGAACTAGGGTTTACAGACATTTTGGATATTCCAGAGTTTGAGGATGAAATAATCTAATATGTACTAAGCATAGTACATGGGGAATTCATATGGCTGGACAGACCTTACAAAATCACTAAGGAAGCCACCCTAGCAATTACTGGTTTGTCATTAGTAGGGCAACATCTAGATAAGAAAGTTTCAAATAAATTCATGAGGAAGATCATCGACGCTACATCTGACAAGAGATCCATGAAAGTGAGCACCATCATCAACACAAACAAATTTGGTAGCATGATTATCAGATATAAGGTAACTCAGTCAAATCGACTGAATTTTATTTCCAGTTCATGCATTTTGGTTGCATACAAAATGATGAGAGACAATGTAAAGTTAGATCTTTACGGTTGGATGCTTGATGAGTTGTTAATCAACTTAGGAAAGATTAAGGGTGAGAAGAAGGGCACTTTCTGGTATGGGAATTTGTTAGTCTATTTGATGCTATATTTTTTCAATGATAATCCGGTTCTAGTAGGAAACAATGGGGTTTTTACTTTCTGATAGGAAGAAAATTGAAATAGTCAATTGTTGCATTAGGAAGCTAGAGAGATGATAAGATATGGGGGTATTTTAAGGCATTTCAAAAATCTATGAGGTCTAGGGTAAGGGGACCTAAGCATATAGTAGAGAAATATTCTACCGACATTTACTTCATGGTAAAGAAGTATGAGACTCTAATGGAAGCAGTTAAGCCCCAGAAGATTTGGATTGAGGAAATGGGCTATGAGGTAGATGCATAGATTCTTGATGCCTACACAAAAATGCTAATTGATGCACCAATAGATGAGGCAGAGAAGCCTTATGGAACTGCACAACGAAAGACTCTAGAGGTTGAAATAGAGTTCAACTGAAAGAAAAAGGAGAAACAAGAAGGAAAAGAAAGTAAATTTGTACAGAAGGTCTCAAAGGAAATCAAGGCACTAATTGATGTTGTCCCAGAGAAAGGTAGAAAGAGGAAGGACCTAGAAGTTCATCTTGAACCTATTACTACAGATTCTGAATTAGAGGATGACACTCTATTAGCATTCAAGAGGGTTGTTAGGAAGAAACCAGATGAAACAAAGATGGAAGAAAAGAAACAACCGGTTAGGAAGGTCACAATCAAGCTACTGACACAAAAGAAAGCACCTACAACTGCATCTGGTACTATTAAGAGGAAGAAGAAGGATGACACTGATTCAAGTAAGGTTTCACCCAAAACTTGTGCAGAAATTGTAGATGAAATCACAAAAGATGGCATGTTGAAGAATGTTAAATTTTATTATGAAAACTTAGAGGATGATGAACAAAGAGAGGTAGAAGAAGCAATCTTACTATACTTGGATATCTATAAGAAAGCCTTAATAAAGATAGAAAATCAAATACCAGTTGAGTTATATAACATGTTAGATGCTAGAAGATAAACACATTAAAATGAAAGAACTATTAGGTATTTGTGTTACTATAACTCCAGACGAAATGGATAAGATAATTGAGGTGACAGATAGAAAAGTCTTCAATAAAAAACATAGGATAACTAGTCTGATGCTAGGGAGAGTGAATGAAGTAATAAAGGAAACTCAGAAAGCATGGATTAAATTTTTGGGAGAACACAGAGGGTTCTTTAATTCACCGGAGACCAAGATAGATACTGTAGATACCTCGGTTGAAGGAAAAGGAAAAGGGACTATGGGTACTTCACCATCAATTTTGAAAAATATTAAGATAATGGAAATTGATCCATCGGTAAATAAAGATGTATAGACAAATACAGAGGTACCGGTTAATACAGACAATATTGTACAAGATACTAACATTGAGGAAAATTGTCCTCCGAATACAAATGTACAGGTTGAGGATATTGTTCCTGAAGAGGAACCGACAGTTACACAAACTGCACCAAGTGGTGAAGCTACCGGTGCAAGTGAAGAGGTCATAAAGGAGAAAACAAGGGAATCCGATAGGGAACCAGTTGTTGGCCCATCATTATTGACAATTGACACTTCTCATGTAGAAAATAAAACCATCACAGAAATGAGTCCCACTAAACTAATGATGATGGCTGCTCAAAAACTAATGAAGGAGGGAACTACAGACAAGGGGATTATAGATCAACCAACCACTATTCTACACAGATTGGTCCCAAAGTGTAAGATTGAAAATGAAGCAAGCCCTTCTGGCAAGCTTAAGATAATCACTGAGCAAATATCAAAATACTTTCAATCCTTACAACAAATCTCTAACCGACAAGCACTAGAAAGGTTTACTCAGGCTAAGAGAGCCACTTTTGATCAGGTAATTAAGACATAGAAGAAAAAGATTGAGGAGAAGCTAATTCTAATAGAAAATTCTTTGAAACAATGTACAATTATATATAGGGTGTGTTGCAATACTGAAATACTTACAATAAATGTAGATAAAAAGATAAAAGAGATTCAGGAGAAAATTGCTAGTATTGCTAACTCTTTTGATGGATTAATTTCATTGACTACATCAATTGATGGTCAAATTTTGATTTTGGAGAATCAAATTTCTGCTCTTGTTGGAAAGAGATAAAATAATTTAGAGAGCCAGAATTCTGAGAGGTTTGGTGAGTCCAAGATTGGATTTGCTCTGTTTACATAAGAAGGAATGCATGGATATGCTGGGAAAGCCCACACTGGCAGAGGTAAATGAATCCAATCGTTTTCATATTTATTGAGTGGACTTGTATCCATTTTCGACACATTCTAAACTGACTGGGATACTTATGTGGAGTTATTGGAGAAAGCTTATCCAAAATTTTTGAAATTGGTCAAGCTCTAGTAAGACATTTTTTGAGGTATTCATTGTACAGTTCTTATTCTTTGCATTTTTTTTGGAAATTGATGTAAAAGGAAGAGTAGTATAGATGTGAAAAAGAATAAAAGAGTTGTATACATAAGGGGGAGTTACAAAATTTTGGAGTTTTTGGAGATATGGAGTATTTTTCATATTCAGCTCAGGGGGGGTAGGGCGGGATGAAACGGACAGATGGAACCATGACCATTTTTCACATGAGTGTTGCCATCAATGCCAAAGGGGGATATTGTTGGTAATTGACACTCTATTGGTTAGTTTCACTATGTTGTCATTGATGGCAATGCAATTTTGTGTTCTGACTTCATATGGTGTAATGACAGGCACTTCACAAATTCTACACCAGCACTGGCGTGACAAAAGGATTTCTTTGGTCACCAGCAATGCAAACAGACATGGTATAGGAAAGGTTATTGGTATTGGAGGCCGACACATTTTGGATCTAGCATTGACAACTTGTTTTATTGTTTAAACATTCATGTTATCTGGCCGACATGTGATCTGATATTGTATATATCTTTGTAAGCCGACATAAGGCAAAAATTTGTATAGGGTATATAGGTCAGTTTGATTAGATCATTTTGACATGATAAGGATATGTATGAAATGGATCATGATGTGAATGTAATGCAAAATATATAAAAAATATTATGTATGTGAGGAATTTATTGTTAGGGTTATTTCGGTAAAGGGGCTTAGGGTTTCAGACTGGAATGGACAGAGCTTAAACCAGAACTATATTCTACTAGAAAAGATGCTATCTTAGCAGTTCACACTTCTCTAGATTGTTGTCTGGAATTTTATGTAGTCAGTGAGGTCCTATTATGATTGAGCATTGTGCTCTAGGCTTTAAGCATTCCTGCAAGTGCAGGCCCATCATATTTTGTAATATCTCTTCATATGGACAGTGGATTGATACTGTGGGTTACAAATCCCACTGTGGTTTTTCCTCATTGAGGTTTTCCATGTATAAATCTGTGTGTTATGATTCTCATTTATTTGTTTGGCTTATTGGTTTCTTTACTTCTTTCAATTCTATTTATAGTGGTATATCGGTTTGTGTATGAATATTTTGGTAAGGCTAAAATATACTATTCCAATATAACACTGATTCAGCCCCCCTTTCACTGTTATTGGTTTCTAACATCACTATCAAGTTTTGTTACCCAATTTATATCAATTGCTATATCTCACACATTAATCAATAGCTCTAAGTCATTACAGATACCTAGTTAGTTATGTGGGTAGTGAAAAACCCAAAGTTCTACTTCAGCACCTTTGTAATCATTATACCCAAGAAGCTTTCATTACTTACAAGTCAAGCGAAAAAAAAGAAAAAAAGAAAAAGTGTTATGCCAAAATCAATATCAAAATATCATGGCAAAAATAGAAAAGATATATAACTGAAATATCATGAAAAATTGTGCAAATAACAGTTTGACTATGGGAACATAAGAGTAAATCCATTAGGGCTATGAACGCCTGCTGGCAATGGAGCAATATTTGAGAGATTACAACGCATAACCTTGTCAGAGCCCAAAAATCTTGCTGGCAATGAGGCTCTATCTAGGTTGCTTTTGAAGTCAGAATAACCTACGTAGCTAGTCACATAGGATTCCAAGGGTCTTTGATGGTTATAAGAGTTAGAATAAATTCAATTGCACACACATGGGCAAAATAAGATCAAAGTTTCAAGAATTGATGGAGAATTTTTCCGTGAATCCATTCATAAATCTTGGTTACATAATGTGCTAGGTTGGATGGTCTAAGGTAATCTAAGAACGGATTGAACTCCTATCTTTGAAATGTTTCCTACCTTTGATTCAATTAGTGCATTTCAGAATGAAGAATGCACACAATCATCTTTGTTCGAATAGGAACTTCATTTTCATCATGCATCTTGTATTAGCATAACTCATCAAAAATTCATTGTCTCCATGTGCATTGCCTAGATCATCATATCATACAGGTTTCCATACTTGGGGGCATAAGTGAAAAAAATTGTAAAATCATAAAAAGACCTGAAAAATCCTAAAAAATCATAACATCCAAAATCCCAAAAATCCTAAAATGTCCTTAAAAAAGTAATCACAATCACAAAATCAAAAACTGAAAAATCAAAGAAAGAAACCATAGACCATCCATAAAATCAAATCAATAACAAACAAAATCTCAAAGTCTACAATCAAACTGATCACATGTTTTGTTAATCAATCTATTAATCAAACTTTATCAAACATCAACATGTCTTATACAAGGAAGGGTACACTTGAAACCAGACATATCGGTCTTATACGGGGTACTCACTCTTTAAAACTAGACATTCCTATCAATGATCAGCCACATCAAAACAATGACATAGATCAGTATGGTGGCTGCATTTTGTCCAGGTTAGTCTTATCTTTATCAATGAATGACAGGTCATGTTTCAAAAAAAATAAAAAAATCAATCAAAAACATCAACATACCAAAAATATTTGAAAACTATAAAAAATAACAAAAAATTTGAAAAAAGTCTTGAAAAAATTAAAAATCAGAAAACATCAAAATCACAACAAAAACATTCAAATACGATCCTAAAAAAGAACAAAAACATTGAGAAAATACCAAAAAACTCTAAACATTGAAAATCTCTTCGAAAACAAACTAAAAATCGAAAAACATAAAAAAATTGAAATAACATATCTTGCAAGAATCAAATATCCTAGCAACTATCCAACAAACACTTCACATGAAGTTCACAAAGGATATAACTATCTTAAACCAAACATTTGCAATCAAATTGATCAAGTGTTATCAATCGACAATCTATCCTTATCATGTGATCATTATCTTGTCTTGAATAGAAGAGTATACACTCAAAATTAGACAGATCGGTCTTAAACAGGGTATGCAACTTTTTGAAACCAAACATTATCAACTATCACATCAAGCAATCACATGAAGACACAAATTAGTATGACTACTGGATTTTGTCCTAGTTAGTTTTTATCTTTTATCATTTGGCGATAGATTATGTTACTATGCTACTCAAGGATGTCCAAAAGTGAAAAGAGGAGTTGTGATGCACACGATCTTTTTATTTGTTTGTTGTTTGTGGTGTGAACCAATGAATTTCTGGGGAAATTTCTCTAGTGGGTGTTTGTGATTGGTAGGTTCATTCGGCAAGTATCCTATGCACAAATAAAAGTGAGGGATATCTATGCTTGTGAATACCACACATACCTCGACCCCTGACACTATTATGAGATTGGAGGGTTCATTCCTTGTCTACTACGTGTTTGTTTTTGCAATGAGATATCTTTACATCTTGGTTCCTTATACCCTGATGTACGCAGCTTCATTGTTACATAATAAGGCTCGATGATGATAATGTGTTGCACTATGAATAAAGACAAGAAGACTATTCATCATCATCATATTATTTCATTTTTTAAATCTCAACATGTTGATTATATCAATCAGGATCATTCTCTCATCAAGAATCTTTTCTTGAATCAACCTTTTCAATTCTTCCAATCATTCTAACATGATCTCTCTTATCACTTGATTCTAATATTTCCATCTATAATTATATCATTTCCTCACATCAACTATTCTATCTTTCAATCAATTATTCTTCACTTTCATCCAATTTTAATCTATCATTTGTCTTATACAGGATTAGTCCTTCCTAAAACCAGACACAATCATCTATCTTCGTCTTATACAGGACGCATCCTTCCTAAAACTAGACATTTTTTATCATTCTTTTTCTTATATAGGATGTGTCCTTCCTGAAACCAGAATTTATCTTTATCATATCAATTCCTTTTAATCTTATCATTCATTCAATCTACAAATCATTCCAACCATTTCTTCTATCCAATCAAACTCATTTGCGTCATCAACTAACTATTCTTCTATCTCTCATATAAAATTCTTCTTCTTTCGAGAGATCACTCATGCCTTCAATGCACTAACAATCTCTCGAGGGGACATTATGCCCTAGCGTCACCGGGGCATACTGGGGCATAAATTTTCATTTTCTTTGAAACGTCATTTTGACATTGTCTCAAAGAGGGGCAAATGTAGACACTGAAAAAATGTCTTTTTCTGATGAATACTAAGAGAGCGGGGGGGGAATTAGTATACCGGTTAATACACAAACAACAAACCAGTTAATACACAAACAAGCCAAATAGAAAATAAAGCATTCACCCACAATAACACAATCACCATAACGCAAGATATTTTGACATGGAAACCCAAATGGGAAAAACCACGGTGAGTAAAACTCACAAGTCTACTATCTGTAGAATAGCAAACAGACTGGTTAAGGCCTTACAATGTTCTTCACCAAAACAGATCCTGTTAAGAATCTTGATCTCTGTTAGGAGATAAGTTTTGTTAAAGGCTACCCTATTAAAGGATTTTAGATCCACAACTGTGAACCACCTTGTTAGAGGATTTAGAACATGCTTAACTAAGCCTACCCAGTTAAGGGTTTTTGACTTGTCGAAGAGATTAGTAATCAACAAGTAAGTGATCTACAAAGTAGCACAAAATTCTTAGTTAGATCCTTGATTGCTCTTTGTTAATGCATTGCAACATTACTTTAGTCTTATATCCTTCGCATGTTCAATCTCTGTCGCAAGATACTTTTTGCAAAGACCTAATCTTCTACACCCAAAACCCTAGACATGATGTCCTCATATAGGAATCTGATTTCATGTCGGTCCAATGAGATTAGATTACAATTTCCTAGGTACAATGCATCTAGACACAATTGTAACACAACACAGAATCACCACATCGGTGTCGGTGGATGATAACTCATCACACTTTACAAGTTTGTCGGTTAACAGAACAAAGTATATCGATTACCGGTTTACAAACAAAGAATGGTAAAATGAAACATAGTGTTCCGATCTTAAAAATATTGGCTTCCGCTTGGGGTCCTCGTACTGCTTGAGGTCCACGGTCATGCTTTGACTGGTAAGCTCCTTCTATAAACACCGATAGTCTTCTACAAACAAAGACTATGCATACATTGGCATATAATACTGGTTTGAACAATACATCACATACTACCGGTTGAGAATAACTCATACAACAAATAAGTGTGTGTCCATCAATGATAATCACAACTAAGTACAAACATCATCAAAATGCCAACATTTTCATCATTGACTAATTATTCGTCCTAATTAATTAAGTAATTCTTTAATTATTTAATTAAGTTAATTATTCTTCTAAAACTAACTCAATCATCATTCTTCATCTTATTAATTATTCTCTTTCTATTCTCAAATCATTTTAATCAATTTACCCTATTTCAAATATTTTTTAAATATTAATTATTTAATTAATTACGATTTATTCCTTTGTTAAATAATCTTTATTATTTAATTAAGCTCATTTCTAATGTTTAAATAATTTAATTTAAATTATTTAAATTAATTAAATTATTCTTCCAAATCCCCAAATTCTAATTCCAATTAATTCTAATTAATTTCATTCATCTTAAATTCACATTGTCCCAAATTCTAATTTCATCACATTTCATCTAATTTCATTAAATTTGATTTTCAACAAATTTCAATTAATTTCTGTGTATGGTGAAAATGGATAACAATAACAACAATATTGAAAGGCTAAATGAATTCAACCACTAAACCCTAGCCTAACAATGAACAAAGATCCACCATAACATATGAAGATAACCTAAGACAATGCAAAATAACTCAAAATCACAAAGATTATACCATCACATGTCCAATAGGGTTTTGATCTCCATTCTTCCTATCTCCATTGCTCTTGCTTGATATATTTGCTCTCAGATTTTTATATGCACAAGAGCTCAACAAAGAACGGAATGTGGTTGTAAGTGGAATTGTAGTGTAGCCAAGTACTCCAAAATCAGTCATTAGTCATTAGTCATTAGGCATTAGGGTTTGACAATTAAGAAAGCATCTCCTTAAATAGAAGACACAATATGAAATGGAGGGATAAGATTGAGAGGTGTAAAAAGAGAGGTCGGCTAGGATTAGAGGGTAGGTAAAAGAAATAATAAAATAATGAAAGAGGTAGGTAGTGTATGAATTAAGAGATGAATGACATGTGTCATGGGTAGAAAAAGCTAATGAATTGATTAAATAAATAAAGATTTATTTAATTAATAGAAGAAGTAGGACAATTAAATAAATAAAATATTTATTTAATTTAGGAAAGGGTAATTTAAATAAATAAATGTATTTATTTAAATGAGAAATAAGGCTAGAAGAGGATAAATGAATTAATTAAATAAATAAAGATTTATTTAATTAATAGAAGAATTAAGCTTAGATAATTAAATAAATAAAATATTTATTCAATTAGACTGGACAATTTTAGGTGTCTACAATTTCATGTGCATTTGACCATTCCAAAATCCAAATTCAAATCTAAATTGAAAATGAAAATCAAATTCAATTTCAAAATCCTATAGCACATGTTGAAAACCAAATTGATTGATCAAATCAATTATCTAATTAGTTAACTCAATTAACTCTTCAATCTCCATTTTTCACTCCTAATCATCTTTTTCTGACTAATCAATCAATTTAGTCTTCTAATCAATCAATTCAGTCAACTAGCTAGTCTATTCAGTCTACTAGTTAATCAATTGAGTTGACTCCCCAATCAATCCTGTTAACAAATCAATCAAATTGAGTTCACTGATTAATCAATCTCAGTCGACTATCAATCAACACTTGAGTTCAAATTCTTACCTCATCTATCTTGAAAATCTATAAATTCAACATCATTTTCTCATTTCAATCTAGAATCACAGTCTTCAAAATTATTGTCTATCTTATGCAGGAAATCCTAGTGCAACATCTGAGAGCCACCTACATCAGCAATATGGAGAAGAACAATGGAAGCTGCAATACTATTGAGGGAGTTTTTATTTGATTTGTTGTTTAATTCTCTTGATTAGTATTCTATTTCATTGGTTTGTGTTTGAATGAGCTAATTAGTTAAGAATTGGTGATTTGTTCTTACTTCCTAATTAACATAGATTTAATTATTTTAGGCATGAAAACAAAAACCTTACCAATGCAAGTAGGACCAATTACCACAAACATCACCTTTCAAGTCTTAGACAGAGAATTGGGGCACAACATGCTACTAGGGCACCCATGGATACATGCCATGCAGGCAATGCCATCAAATTTTCACCAATGTGTTAAGTTACCTTACAATCGCATCGAGATCACCATACATGGTGATCCAAACCCTTTTCAGCACTGCAATTACTTAAGGGCAAGCACAGATAATCAAGTACCCATCAATCAGGAAACTCTGCTCCACATACAAATGAAATCTTTAAAGATTGCAAAAACACCAACATCATCTTGCACACCTACAAAACCTCTTCTTCAAAGCAAAGATGAAGGGTGTGGTGAGTATTCATGTTCCAGAACATTGCCAGAAGGACAACTGTCTCCCAGGTCTTTTGGGAGAACATTACCAAATCTGACAAACAAAAATAAAGGAAAGGAAATTATCCTATTTTCTGATTCTTATTCATTTATCAAATGGAGAGAGCTTAATGAAGAATCTCTAGATGAATATGTCAATGGATGGCTATATAAAAAATAAAATGACACTCCAAACATTAAACTCACCTTAGATCAATATGGCAATGGTTTTAAGATGTTACAACGACACGGTTATGAATGTTCAATAGGCTTGGGGGCACATGCACAAGGCATCATAGAACCCATATTACCTTAAGAGAATCCAAAGATTGGGGATTAGGATACATTGGCCTGACAAGAAAAAGAAGAAAAGCTCAACAAGATACCCCAATTATCCAAAACTTGCCAATAATAACAAGTGAAGATCATGACCTTGAATCACCAAGACAAATGGTCTTTCAGCTAGCTTCTCATGTCAATACAATGATAGTAATAGGAGTTGCACCAACAACAAATGCTTATACACCATCATCACCATCCAATACATCAATAGAAACAAGGACAACACCAACAAGAGATGGTAATTCAATATTACTCCTATCTCTTATTCAAGCACTCAATGAGGCCTCTATCATAGAAGAGAGATCTACAAGTTAGGATACTCTCCCATTCACCATCAATACAACTAAAAATCCTCTTTTCCCAATTGAAGAAATTGATAAAGATGGATCAGACCAAGAAACATATATAGATAGTATAACAGATTCACATGATTATGAGTTTTTATCTCTACACAGTTACAACACATATTCCACATTTAGAGCTTATGACAACCAACCAATTATGGATAACAACATTGAATATAAAGACATACCAATCAACCCAAAATTAGTCAAGTATGTTTCACGAATAGAATCTGCATGATCTCAACAACATCTCCTCCTACTGAAGAAAGCGATCTTTGTCTCATGTATCCTCACCTAATAGACTCAGGGCAAGAAGGACAACCACAATTACATTGGTTTGAAAATGATGAAGCTATAGCTGAATTCTTAGGTGCAAGGGATGGACTTCCCTATGATGATCATAAAGTTGGTTTTTCCATAGATCTAGATAGAACCACATACTTTGGAGAAGCAAGCTACTCTTCCAATCCAGATGATGAGAATGGAGAAGAACATATGATCCACAACAGAATGGATACTCTTCCTATAGACAAAGAACAATTAGCATTACTAGTTGAGGAGACTGAAGAGATCAACATCAGAGATGCTAAAACAATATATAAGATATACCTAAAAAAATCTCTGAATCCAATGGAAAAATAAAAGTTTATTCAATTCTTTACACAAAGGCCAATCAACTTTGCATGGTGCTATGCTGATATGCTAGGGTTAGATCCAGAGTTAGTCTTGCATCATTTACTATTGCTCCTAGGAGTGAAACCATACAAATAGAAGCTCGGGAAGATGCATCCTCACATAGCCCTATTGGTCAAAATTGAGTTACAGAAATTGTTAGATGTGGGTTTCATCAGATCCATAGACTATGCAGAATGGATCTCAAATTTAGTACCAATAACCAAACATATTGGAGGTATCAGAATCTACAATGACTTCAGAGACCTCAACAAGGATTTCCTAAAGGATGATTTTCCACTACCTAACATAGACATGATAGTGGACTTGACAGCTGGAAATGAAATGCTATCACTCATGGATGGTTTTTCTGGTTATAATCAAATTGGGATTGCAACAAAAGACCAACATAAAACAACTTTCACTTGTCTGTTAGGAACATATTGATAGAATGTGATGTCATTTGGCCTTAAAAACACCGGTGCTACTTATCAGAGGGCAATGACCACCTTTTTTTATGACATGATACACAAAATCATGAAAGACTATGTAGATGATTTGCTAAGAAAATCCACAATAAGGGATGATCATCTAGATGTCTTAGCTAAAATATTTGACAAACTTGAGCAATACAATGTCTGACTCAATCCCAAGAAATGTGTTTTATGGTAAACTCTTGGGGTTAATTGTATCAAATTGAGGAATTGAAATAGACCTTGAAAAAGTAAAAGATATACTAGACATGCCATCACCCACCACACTTAAGCAACTAAGAAGTCTACAAGGAAGACTACGATCTATAAGACGCTTCATTGCGCATTTGGCAGACAAGTGCCAACCATTTCAACATCTTTTGAAGAAAGGTGTCACATTAAAATGGACAGAACAATGCCAAGAAGCATTTCAAACATTGAAAGAATATCTTTTATCCACACCAGTCTTGGTTCCACCATTACATGGGAAACCATTACTCTTATACATATCTGCAATAAATTCCTCTTTAGGTGCTCTCCTAGCACAACATCATGAGAAAAGAAAAGAGAGATTTATCTACTATATTGTTAGAACACTCATGGGATATGAACTCAACTACACGCCAATAGAAAGAGCATGTCTCGCAATGATCTTTGCCACTCAAAAGCTAAGGCACTATATGTTCAGTCATAAAGTCCAACTCACTTTGATTCATGATACTAAGTGAATTCAACATAGAATATGTCGAAATAAAGGCTATCAAAGGATAGATCATATAAGACCAACTAGGAGAAGCACCCCTACAAGACACTCATCCAATGGTGGTCGATTTTCTAGATGAATCGGTGTTCACTTTTTCAGCATAAACAAACTAGAAATTGTATTTTGACGGGTCCTATACAAATCATGGAGCATGAGCGATAATTCTCTTCATAATGCCTCAAGGGGATTATATTCCTAAATCATTCAGGACCAGCTTCCCTTGTACCAATAGCATAGCTGAATATGAAGCCCTAGTAATAGGACTTCATGCTACCATACAGTGGAAAATAATGAAGTTCCAAGTCTATGGAGACTCAGAACTTATTATCAATCAAGTAAATGATGATTACAATACAAAAGATGACAAGATGATACCTTACAAATAGTTGGTGGAAGAATACAAGCAGTATTTCACTAGTATAACATTTGAGAAAATCCCAAGAGTACAAAACAAGGCGGTCGATGCTATGTTGACAGAAGGATCTCTCTTGGATACGCCTAACAATGGAACTCACTTTGAGTTCATAGTGGAAAAACTCATGGTGTCAGCATATGAAATACCATCTTTAGAAGATGTTTTCTTGATAGTAGGACATGAATCTCCTCACTACAAAGATGTATATGCCTACCTGCATGATCAATATATATCTTCTGATCTCTCACGCAATCAAAGAAAGACACTTATCCATCAAGCTATAATACACACAATCATTGCTGATACTTTATACAGAAAAGGCCTAGATGGTACTTTAGTTCGATGCCTCAATGTTGAGGAGGAACAAACTATTGGCCACGATGTAAAAGGACACTTACAAATATGTCCAAAAATACAAACAATGCCAACTACATGGAGACCTAATCCATGCACCTGCTCAATATCTTCAACCAATTACATCACCATGGCCATTCTCATAGTGGGGATTGGATCTTGTTGAGAAAATAAACCCTACCTCATCCAACAGACATAGGATCACAATCACAGCTACTGAATACTTTACCAAATGGGTTTTGGCAATCCCTATGAACTACACAATAGGAAAATAGATAGCTAAATTCATCTTGAATTATATCATCTGCGGATATGGAGTCCCCATCAATATTGTTATTGACAATGGACGACCTTTTAAAAATCAAGAAGTGAGTGAAATTTGTGACCAATTCCACAATCAACAACATTTTGCAACCCCTTATTATCCCCAAAGAAATGGTCAAGCTAAAGAAATAAATAAAAATATATTGAAAATTTTAAAGAAAGTTATCAACGAAGCTGGATGAGACTGGCATCTACAATTGAATCAAGCTCTCTGGGCCTATCAAATCAATGTCTACATAGCTACCGGTGCTACACTGTACTCTTTAGTATATGGTTCATAAGCCATTTTTCCTATTGAGGTAGAATTTACATCGCTATGAGTCTCTAAAACACATCATATTAGAGGAAGACTACAGAGCCGCACATTTACAAGAATTTGAATTATTGGATGAAAAATGACAAAGCGCGCTGAATCATTTACAAGGTTATCAAAACAGAATGAGAAGCAGTTATAACAAAAGAGTAAAACCATGTTTCTTCGAAGTAGGGGATATCATTCTCAAGGAAAACCAAAAGAACCTAGTGAAACGCGAAAAACCTGGAAAGTTTGAACCTAACTGGTTAGGTCCTTTTATAATAACAAGAGTGGTCAGAAATGTCACTTATAATCTAACAACAATTGAGGGAGATCCACTCCCAGATCCCATGACCAACATGCATCTAAAAAGATATTACATCTAAGGGACAGGTTCATTTTTTAAAATTTTTGTATTGCATTTGCATATTTCCTTATGGTATTGCATCACATATTAGTCATTGCACAACATATAGCTACATATCATTTACTACTTCCTCATATAGCTGCATATCATTTGCTTCTTTTTCATGTAGTTGCATCAATAAAAGAAGGTAATTGTCCAAATTTATCATCCATTTACATCCAAAAAAACAAAGGTCATCTCCTTTCTTAGATATTCGAACATGAAGTTTCTAAGATCCTAAAGTCATTTATTTTCAATATCACCCTATGACAATGCTTTTCTTATGGTTAGGTAGAGATTTCACTATTTATGACTTGTTAACCCAAAATCTATCAATTGCTATATCTCACACATTAACGAAATCTCTAATTAATTCTAGACACCTTGTTGATCATATGATTGATGGTATGATGAAAGAATAAGTATCCGATAGAATACTGAGAGGGGGGACTGAATCAGTAAATTGAAAAACTGATACAAAGCTCCCAAACTCAAACTCAGTCAAATAAAGGAAGCATATCCTCAGTCGAGATCAATATTCATAAGAATACTTGACATTAGCCGGTTTAACTGTTATGACAACTTTAACAATAAACAACTTCAATCTTGTAAACATCAACAATGCTTAATCATAACTCAACATATTCAACTCTCAATGCTTCTTCTTAACATGCCTAATCAGAAGTGAACCAAATAAACAAATAAGATCACAACCACAAAAGCATTAACCACTTGACACAAATGTTTATATGTGGAAAACCCAAATAGGTAAAAACCACAGTGAGCTGAGACTCACAAGGATAGCTATCTGAACTCTTCTGAAGTTCACCCTGTTAGGAGCCAAGCCTATTAAAGCTTTACAATAAGTCCTGTTAAGAACTAATTCTGGTTAGGAATCACCCGATTAAGGGATTTACAAATATGCCTTGATTAAAAGCACAATACCCAGTTAGGAGTAACCTCGCTGGAGAATTTAAGAATCCAAGCTAATGGACCACCTTGTTAGAGGATTTAATGAGTAACCAAGCTTGTTAGAGCTTACCCGGTTAAGGGATTTCACTTTTGCTGTAATTGTTAGAAAACAACAGGTTTTTCTTGATTTGTCTGAGTAGCACTATATTTCTAACCTTCAGTCTGCCTTCACTCAAAGTGCAGACCCATTCACTGGTTAGGCAACTACACACTCAACAGGTTTCTATCAATCTTTCTAGCACTCTTTACAAACAACTTCATCGAACTTAAATACAAATCAATTAGGTCGGTAACACGGCAAAAACCTAATTCTCATCATCGAGATTACAAGAAAGTCGGTACAATCTTGACTGTTAGAAATCATGACAATCTCTTCACATTCTTCAAGAAAATTCCAACTGCTCCATGATCACCACTTCATCAGACTTTGTAACTCATCACGTGTTGTGCATTAGATGAAATCCACTTTGCTCCTTCCCTAGACAAAAAACAAATATGCCAAAAAAAATTGAACATATCCTTATGCAATGATCACATGTGTCTCCATCATTACCGCTTATCAGATAATAAACCATCAAACTTGATCGGTTAGGGTTTAACAACTGATAGGGTGTACCGGTTACATTACATAGAAATGTTTAACCCTTTACACAAGTTCACCGGTTCAACTCACAAAATTTACATACCGGTTTACAACATCTTACACAAAGCTCTTCTTACCGGTTACTAGCCAATATAAAAAACAACAATATCAACAATAACATGAATACCATTACAGGTTCAATTGACATCAATGACAACATATCATTAATGCAATCTCTATGCAAAATGCCAACAATCTCTCCCTTTTACATTAGTGGAAATACAAATACCAACGCCTCTGATTGCTGCTGAGATTGGTGAATAGAAATCTTGATTTACATTACCAAGTATTCACCTTGCTTTGTCTGTCTTCAGCCTGCCACTTGTTCACCTAATCAGACACATAATTATTTTCCTCAATCACAAAATTCTTCTCCCCTTTTGACAACAATGCCAAAGTGAAAGTAAAACATGCAATTCTTCTCTCACTGTGCATCAACATTATTCTGCAACTTGATGCTCCCCCTGTGGAATACATCCACTTCTTCATCAATCCATGTAAAATTCTGCAAGTGGTTCAGGGACTGATGCAATCAGCATCATGCTCAACTAACTTCATGAAGAGGGACAACCCCCAATTGACTTCTAAGATACTTGAAAGTGGTCTTAGGAAGAGGTTTGGTAAAGATATCTACAAGCTGCTCCTTGGTAGAAACATGCTCCAAGATAACATCTTTACTTTGAACCTTTTCCCTCAAGAAGTGATATTTCAATTCAATGTGCTTAGACCTTGCATGCAAAACAAGATTTTTAGAAATTTTTATTGCACTTGTATTATCACACAAAATATTTATTGGTTTTGAGATTTCCATCTTCAAACCTTCCAAAATGTGCCTAATCCTTATAGCTTGTGTGCAATTCATGAAACTAGCCTTCCTCCTAAAAAGAATGCTCCACTTGTAGTACTCTTTCGGTCATCAATATTTCTTGCCCAATTAGCATCTGTGTATGCTTTCAAATCAAAATTTCCACCATATGGATACCATAACCCATAGTCAATAGTACCTTTAAGATATCTAAAAATTCTCTTAGTTGCCATCAGATGTGCCTATCTCACAATAAGATGGTTAGTGCATGATTAGTATTCAATAAACACAAAAACCATTTAAATGAGATATCAAGAAAGACTTGAATAAGAACATCATGAAAACAAAATAAAACATAAATATAATCATGAACCTCCCATTGCAAGTAGCTCTTCCTTGTCCTCCTTTCCTCCATGAACTTTGCTAGCTCCAAAGTTTGACAAATGGAGAGTTGGAGAGAGATGAGTGAATGTGGATTGCTCTCCTTGTGCTCAACAAGGTAAATGGATTGATGGATTATTGGATTATTGGATTTGAGAGAGGATTTAGAAGAGGATGAGAGGAGAATAGAACATCATGAGGATGCATGAGAAGTGGATCTTCTTTTGTGAGGAGGATTGGCTCCAATTTATAGATTGGAGAAGGCCAATGGAGGGCCAAGATTGATTTGATTATGAAGGGTTGAGATTGATTTTGGATAGAAGGCATGGATCAAGGGTGCCTTGGGAAAATAAACAAGAATATAAAATTCCTTTGGAAAAAGGGGGGAGAAATTTGAATTTCAAATTTGAGAAATTAAAAATTCCAAAATAAAGATGCATTGAGGGATTCAAAGAAATTTGAATTTCTTTGAGAGATTCAAAGTTTGATGTGATATGAGTGGGAATTAAAAATTGGAGAATAATGATAATCATGATTATGAGAGATTAAAGGAGGATTAATTAGGTTGAGTGGGATTAGGAAAAGTGATTTATAGGAATCACATGACTAGGTTAATTAATTAGAATTAATTAACTGGGTGGGTTTTAGAGGAAATAATTATTGAGGACTTTAGAAGAATAGGAGAAATTAATTTATTTGATAAATTAATTATTGGACTTATAGTGACAGGATTAATTAAATTAGATTTAATTGATTCTGAGAGGAATAAGGATAACATAATTAAGTTAATTAGTTATGTTGATAGGCTTAAATTAATCAAATGTTAATTTTAGGTGTCTACATTTTGCTCCTCTTTGATATAGCGTCGTGAAATGATGTTATATCAAAGAAGAATAAAACATAGTGGAAGATAAGGATAAGGACTAGTAGCACAATGCCCCATTCATAAGATGAAGAAAAGGATAAGGACTAGTAGCATGATGCCCCAGTCATAAGATGAGGAAGAATGACAAGGGGGAAGGATGACGAGGAAGCTGTGGTATGCCCCCTCGAGAGGACATGTGGGTTCGAAGAACACGAGTGTGCTCTCAAAAAGGAATTAGAAGAATAAGTGATGAAAGGATGAAGATAATGAAAGAGGGAAGTAAGATGAGTTGGAGTGTTGTGAATGAAATGAGATAAAGAAATGATAAATGGATTGGATTTTTTTTGTTGAGCAACTATAGAGAGAAAACCTAGATTTGATATTGTCATGGATAGTCTACACCATTGATTATAAGAACCAAGATGATATGAAGATTCGAGGCATGTATTGATGCTTATTCAAACAGGAATGCCTTGCACACAATTATGCGAGTGTTGATAAACACTAATGCAGGATTGTCAGTTCATACAAGGAAGACCTTCAAACACACCATGCCATGAAAACTATGCCCCATTATACACTAGCCAAGACATACCAAGATATAGGATGATCAAGGCAGTCCTGAACAAGTATAGTCTTGCGACACAAGATGAAAACAAAGAAAAAAGCTCAAGCATGCAAACAACATGCACATGAACAACTGATATCTCTTTCCAAGAGTAGGATATGGATTTAGATAAACTATCGGACTAGGGAAGGATATATCCGATGGGCAGGTGATGGATTGATTGATGAATGACAAAAGACAAGTTGGATGTGCAAGATCTGCAGATCAGAGGATTGTTGCTTGGATTTGATTAATGTAGTATGGATGGGTGCTTGGATTTGGCACAAGTTAGTGCTAGCTCAAGTAGATGGGGAAAGCTCAGTTTGATGGATTGCATAGGATTGGAAGGACGATAAATGATTAGATAGGATGAAAAGGGGGATGGATGATTGAATATGATTGGATTGAGGATGGAATTAATGATTGAATTGGAAGAGATGAATAATATGATTGGATATGATAGGATTGGATTAGAAGATGGATTGGATGGGGTGGATTGGTGGATAGGATTTGATTGAATGATTTGGATTTGATTGAATGGAACCAATAACAAGGGATAACAAGGGATTGGTAAAAGGATGGATGGATGAAAGGAGGGAGTTATTGTTTGGACAAGAGACAGATGGATGGAGTGGATGGATATGGATAAGATATGGAGGAATAAAGGATGGAGGGTAGGGTGATGGAGATCCAAGGACTATGTTGCAAAGGAGTGCAATGCCCCACAATAAGATGGTTAGTGCATGATTAGTATTCAATAAACACAAAAACCATTTAAATGAGATATCAAGAAATATTTGAACAAGAACATCATGAAAACAAAATAAAACATAAATATACTCATGAAGCTCCCATTGCAAGTAGCTCTTCCTTGTCCTCCTTGCCTCCACGAACTTTGCTAGCTCCAAAGTTTGACAAATGGAGAGTTGGAGAGAGATGAGTGAATGTGGATTGCTCTCCTTGTGCTCAACAAGGTAAATGGATTGATGGATTATTGGATTATTGGATTTGAGAGATGGATTATGAATTTGATAGATTTGAGAGAGGATTTAGATGAGGATGAGAGGAGAATAGAATAGCATGAGGATGCATGAGAAGTGGATCTTCTTTTGTGAGGAGGATTGGCTCCAATTTATAGATTGGAGAAGGCCAATGGAGGGCCAAGATTGATTTGATTATGAAGGGTTGAGATTGATTTTGGATAGAAGGCATGGATCAATGGCACCTTGGGAAAATAAACAAGAATATTAAATTCCTTTGGAAAAAGTGGGCAGAAATTTGAATTTCAAACTTGAGGAATTAAAAATTCTAAAATAAAGATGCATTGAGGGATTCAAATAAATTTGAATTTCTTTGAGAGATTCAAAGTTTTATGTGACAGAGTGGGCATAAAAATTGGAGAATAATGATAATCATGATTATGAGAGATTCAAGGAGGATTAATTAGGTTGAGTGGGATTAGGAAAAGTGATTTGTAGGAATCACATGACTAGGTTAATTAATTAGAATTAATTAACTGAGTGGATTTTAGAGGAAATAATTATTGAGAGGACTTTAGAAGAATAGGAGAAATTAATTTATTTGATAAATTAATTATTGGACTTATAGTGATAGGATTAATTAAATTAGATTTAATTGATTCTGAGAGGAATAAGGATAACACAATTAAGTTAATTAATTATGTTGATAGGCTTAATTAATCAAATGTTAATTTTAGGTGTCTACACTTCCTCCTTTAGATTCTTCTGAAATCTAGCAACAATACCAACTGCATGGGCAATATCCGGTCGACTGTGAACAACATAGTGTAATTTTCCAATCATTGAAATGTATTCCATTTCATCTATAGACTTGGATGCATCTTCCTTGGACAATTTAAAACCTGTAACCATTGGGGTTCCAACTAGTTTATAGTCACTCATACCGAAAGTCTTCAAAACCTCTTTCACATACTTGGATTGAGTAATGAAAATACCATTCTTCATATGTTGTATTTGTAAGCCTATGAATTTTTTTATTTCCCCTACTAATGACATCTTAAATTCATTATTCATTTCATCTGCAAAACAATTACTCATGTCATCATTACCTCCAAATATAATGTCATCTACAAATACTTCACTGACCAATATTTCATCTCCTTCAGACTTGAGATAAATGTTGTTGTCATCATTGGTTCTAGCAAAGCCTATCTTCATCAGATGAGTATAAAGTTGTTCATACCATGCTCTGGGTGCCTGCTTTAATCCATACAAGGCTTTATGCAATTTGCATACCATGTCTTCCTTATCCTATCAATGCATAACCATCAAGCTGCTCTATATAAACCTCTTCTTCCAGTATCCCATTGAAGAATGTAGACTTAACATCCATGTGGTATACCTTGAACTTCTTATGAGCTGCAAATGCAAGCAATGTTTTGACACCTTCCAGTCTTGCTACTGGTGAAAAGTTTCTCCATAATCCTCTCCTTCTTCTTACGTATAACCTTTGCATACTAATCTTGCCTTATTATGAACTACAACACCATCTTCATTTAATTTGTTTCTAAACACCCATTTAGTACCTTTAACATTCTTATTTACCGGTCGGGGTACCAGGGTCCAAGTGTTGTTCTTCTCAATTTGATCCAACTCCTCCTCCATAGCTTTCACCCAATGATCATCACCAAATGCCTCCTTAGCACTTCTAGGTTCAACGGTGGAGATCATGCAAGAGTTCTCTCTTATTCTCCTTCTAGTTAGTACAGTAGCATGCTTATCCCCAATTATCTATTCAGGACTGCGATTTAGTCTCACATACCTAGGAATAACATGATCATTCTCTTCAGCTTTAGCTTCTTCATTATCATCTTCCTTTGAATTTATTTATTCCGGTTGAACAAGTACATAAGGATTTGCTTTACCAGTTTCTGATTTAACAGTTTTGAGGTTCCAAAAGCAAAATGCAAGGATCTTCATCCTTCTTCTCACAACTGGTTCCTTCTGAAACTTCAGGATATTCATCTACATGAACATCAACACTTTCAACAATTTTATGTGTCCAGTTGTTGAAGCATTTATAGGCCTTACTCTTGGTGGTATAGTAAATAAATATGCCTTCATCACTCTTAGCTTCAAACTTGCCTATGTAATCACCTCTTTTAATAAAACATTTGCTTCCAAATATCTTAAAATAGCTAACACCAAGTGATCTCCCATACCAGTACTCATATGGGGTCTTGTCCTTATCTCTTTTCACCAGAACTTGGTTCATTGTATAGACAGTTTCTTTCCAAAATATTTATGTTACACCTCCTTATATCAACATAGTCCTAGAAGCTTCAACCACTGACTGGTTGTTTCTCTCTGCTATACCATTTTGTTTTGGTGTCCTTGGTGTAGAAAGTTGCCTCTTGATACCATTATCATCACAATACTTAGTGAACTCCACAGAAGTGAATTCACCACCTTGATCTGTTCTTAGACATTTTATCTTTTTGCCACTCTCTTTCTCAGCTAAGGCTCTGAATGCCTTGAATTTACCAAAAGCTTCATTCTTATCCTTCAAGAATGTGACCCACATCATCCTTGAACAATCATCAATGAAGATCATGAAGTACCTATCACCTTGAATGTTTCTTGTTCTTATTGGTCCACATAGATCTGTATGAACCAAATCTAACAAGTGCTATGTTGGGAAGGACTCGCTCTTAAAAGTTGAAGATGTCATCTTTCCTAGTTAACATTCTTTACAAAGAGCATTAACCGGTTTATCTAGCTGAGGTAGACTTCTTACTGACTTAGACTTGCTTACTTTAACAATATTGTAAAAATTTAGATGACAAAATCTCCTATGCCAAAGCTAGCTATCATCCATTTTTGTAATCAAATAATTGCTAACTTTAGGATTGAGATGAAATAGATTACCTCTAGTCTATTTATCAGTTGCCATCAATTCACCTTTGTTGTCAAATATTTTGCATATTCCATTTCTAAACTCTAGTGGTTATCCTCTATCATTAAGTTATGCTACACTTAAAAGATTATGCTTTAGGTCTTCAACCCAATAGACATCGTCAGCACTTCTCTTCCCATTAAGAGAAATAACTCCCTCACCTTTAACCATACAAGGTGAGTCATTTCCAAATCTGACAACACCGCCATCAAATTCCTTCAGGGAAAGAAATTTGCTCTGATCACCGGTCATGTGATGTGAACAACCACTATCAATTATCCAATCATCAGAGTTATCCATTTTGGATACTAGTGCCTTCTGATCTGATATTTCTTCCTTAATAGCTACAACACAATATCTTCACTAGCATCATCATCAGATTCTTCATCAATAATACCACTGTCAATAGCTACAAGACAATCTCTCTTGCCTTTAACCTTGTACTTCTTAAATTTTTCTCTCTTGTATTTATTTTCACCATTAGGGCAATTTGTTGCTATATGACCAATCTTGTTGCATGAAAAACATTTTAAAGGTAGCTTACGTCTATATTTACCAGTGATTCTAGGCAGTCGTTTTGCCAACTGTATGTGGGAAAAGTGTTTTAATGAAATCCAAAATGTGGAAATATTTAAAGACTTGCCCACACACCCATGGGACTCTTGGTGCAAGTTATGGAGCCATGAGGAATGGCTCAACTTCCCAAGGAGTGTTCCATGGTTCTTTACCTCACAAGGTCCCTCAAGCCAATGCCTTTGCTCTCAGATCACTGAGCAAAGTGACTTAGGGATGACGAATGGAAGAACGAGGGATGCTTTTGATCAAATTTAGTATGAATGCATCCTATTTATGCATGATTCTATTAAATGAACTAAACCAGATGATAAGATGACAAGGTTAGTAAAAATACTATCCTAACATGATATACTAGCTATATGATTTAATCTAAGATGATAGAAATACTCTAAAATGATTATTAGATTTATTTCTATTACAAAGAGAGGCTAAATGCCTATTAAAGTTAAGTATAAGTATGATGTTAAAGACTTGGATGATAAAATGAGGGGATGAGGGCTCTATTTATAGAAGAAACAAGGCAATGGATGGTCAATATTGAAGGATCTTATCAAGGGTCAGGATTGAAAGTTATCAATCCATGTTTGCAATCCTCACCAATGAAATGGTGGCAATTGTCAACATAAGACTACTTGAGAGGAGAGGTAAGAAGCATTAAATGGTTGAGAAGACCTCATGGTTACCTTAGAAGGTAAAGGTTAAGGTTATCCATTAGATAAATCTTTTATTCAAAGGGTAAACTCTTGTGCAAGGGTTAAAGGTATAACCATGGTCAAAGCAATGAATGCTTGATGAGACCCCCGGGTTAGATGAGGGTTGAGTTAGACAAAAAGTCTTTAACCATGCCACAAAGGGTTAGTTAACCATTAATGGTTTGAACACTTTGGGGACAAATTTGTAAGAGTCCTTCCAAATTTGGGGGTTTTCAACAAGTTAGCTTGTTGAAGGCATAAAGGCTTTATTGCCTTTGGAAGAGTTTACTCCAAATTTGAGAAGTGACCTCCTCAAATTTAGGGAAAGGGGATAATTTGAAGGGTTTAGCTTAATTGATTAGGATTAGATAGGTTCTAGAAGAATTCAGGAAGAGGGTTAGGAGGCAAGTGGGAGATGTAGGAAAATGCATGTGGGTGAGGGATAATAGGATTTTGTTAAAATAAATTGCTTTATTTCAATTTGGTTGCAAGTTGGGGATTTTAAATAAATTAGATTTATTTAATTGGGGTGAACTATTTAATTAAATGTAAATTTAATTAAAAAGTAGAGAGAAGGGATTTAATTAAATAAAACAATTTATTCAGTTAAATGATGTAAAAAGGCTTAAGTGAATTTAAATAAATAAATTGAATAATTTATTTAATTAAAATAGAGGAATGTGGGTGATTTAATTAAATTAGATTTAACTAAATAGAGGAATGAGAATAAAATGAACATTAAATATTCATTTAGGAATATGGTCATTTTTATACATTTGCATTTTGCCCCTCTTTGAAGTGACATGTGTGCACATGTTGATTCAAAGAAAAATGGCGTGTCCTCAAAATTTGATTATGATCAATGTGATGTCGTATCAAGATGTTCATGTCGTGCCCTAGATTTGATAAATGATGCCCCATATTTGATAAATGATGTTGATAATGCCCCCTCGGGAGATGAATCAAAATTTGAAACTTTGATTTGAGTTGATAAATTTGATTGCATTTTAAAATTTTGTCTATGTTGAATGTGATAATTTGATTCATCTCTTGATAATGATGTTTGTTAGGGTTAGAAGTGAGACCATGAGCAATTTACATGTTCCACTATGTAGCCCTAATTTTTGTTTACCCCATAAAAAGGTAAAAAGTGGTTTATTTTGAATCATTTGTGCTTGTTGACTTTGGAGAAAGTGACATTTGGAGAAAAAGAAAAAATGTCGATTCCCTTTTCTTCTCATCGATTCAAGCGCGTTCAAAGGTATCGCACGTATGGACCACTGGTAAGTCATCAATTTTGATCCCTTTTTTATTTATATTTTTTTTGTTTTTGAACATGTTTTTCATATTTTATGTCCAAATCTTATGGTTTAGCGCATAGGGTAAAAACCATAGCGCATACGATAAGAATCTTGGCACCTCGAGCCTTAGGAATTAGGGTAGCATCCGGGTAATGTGAGGTAGTGCAGAGGGGGGGGTAGGATAGCGCATAGGAATCTTTTAGTGTAGCGGGTTCGCAGGCTAGCGCATAGGGGGAAAAGGGTAGCGCATTGGGAAGACCTAGTGCATAGGGTTAGCAGGGGGTTGCATGGGTAGGTTAGGCTAGCGCATAGGTGTGACCTAGCGCATAGGGGTAGTTTTGCATGACAGGGCCAGATTAGGATAACACATAGACTTCTTTTAGTGCAGCAGGATCGCAGGCTAGCACGTAGGTGTAGGTTAGCGCTTAGGGTTAATTCTGCAGCGCATGGAGATTTTTGGATAGCACATGTTGAGCAGTGTAGCACATAGATACAAATTTTCAGTGCGTGGGAAAAAAAATTCAGGAAAGTGGGATTCTGTGAGGGATTATGAGATGAAGAAAGATAGGTAGGTGTTTGCCAGTTTTTTCGGGATGGGTGTGATAGTTAGTCTACGTGTTTGATGTCGTTGTTTTTACAAATTGTCTGATATGAGTTCCGATATGGTGTTTTGATAGATAACTTGATTTTATTTTCCATGTTTCAAGTTGATGTTGATCTAATGTTGATATGGATTTGATAGGATATGGATTGTTTCAAGTTGATATAAATGTTGGACTTGAGTTGTTTTGCAAGTTGACATGGCTATGGAACTTGAGTTGTTTTACAAGTTGATATGTCCGTGGAACTTTAGTTGCTTTACAAGTTGATATGGCTGTGAAACTTGAGTTGTTTTACAAATTGATATGGCTATAGAACTTGAGTTGTTTTTCAAGTTGAAATGATCTGATATTGATATGCATTTGATATGATGTGGAACTTGATTAGATGTTCAATGTTTCAAGTTGATATGAATTTAATTTTGATATGAATTGATTTTGATGAGGAAACTGATATTGGACATGTTTTATTTGCGACAGGAGTGACTTGGGGTTGTGTAGTCGCAAGAGCGATTTCTGAGACCGTGGTCATTGATACCACAATTGACACAGGTAGACAAGGATATTATTGAGAGGTGTGGACTATCTTCTTTGTTAGAGATGTCTCGGTATATCATTAACTAGGGTTTATTGACAGTTTTGGCCGAGAGGTGGCATAGTGATACCAACACCTTTCATTTGGCAATAGGTGAGATCACAGTGACACCTAAGGATTACTACCGGATTCTACGGATTCCCGTGTAGGTGCACTTTTACCATATGAGCAAACTGAGGAGGGTGGGATAGAGGCTCTTCGTCGGATTTTGTATGATGATCATATTTGCAGGTATGAGATCCCATGGTAGGAATTCATTGATTTGGATTATGCTCCTCTACCATCAGTGCTGGCATAATTCATAGGTGGCTTCTTATGTATCGACCATAGGTCGAAGGGACTGGTAGTAGGATAGGGGTTGGTCTTGGAGGACATAGTGACATAGGGTTGCTGATTTGCATTGAGGGATCTGCATCAGGTAGTTTACTTGGGATACAATAGTCTATTAGTCGGGGTCACACTGCTACAGGTATGGGTGTGGGAGAATATTCCCGCAACTAGGCCACTTGCTGACAGAGATAGGCCAGTTGGTCGCGCTTATGCATATGGATATAGAGGGATAGTTGTCCAGCGTAAGCTAAGCAAACTGGAGCATTGGAGGCGAGTGCTTGACGATATTGACATGGTCATCTAGAGACCGCATATGGATTGTGAGGTGTGGGCAAAGGATGGGATGGAGATGTCGTATGTCTACATGTCCTAATTTATGATAGGGCAGACACCTTTTGTTATTGAGAGATTTCTACACAACCGAGTGTTGTGGTAGTATGGACAACAATAGGGGATACCACAGGGAGCATGCTTGTATGCTTGATGAAGGAAGGATGTACCAGAGTGGGAACCCACTATTGATAACATGGCGGTAGTTGAGGAGTTCTTTCACCTACTCGGCTAGATATGGGACTATGCCTATGGGATAGTGGATGCAGGGATGACTGATGAGTTCGCAGCATGCTTTGCCACTCATGATGTGGCCAGGATATCAGATCCAGTGAAGATGATTCCCGCTTTTGATGATGATGAGGATGAGCAGCTTGTGAGGCTAGGGAGATGGGGAGAGGAGGGAGAGGAGGGAGATGAGCTGGATGGGGGAGGTGGGGATGGTGGAGGTGATGATGGTGGAGATGGTGGAGGAGGTGACTGAGGTTGGCATGGGGATAGGGGGAGAGTTGATCAAGGGAGGAGAGAGGATAGAGGTGGAGCTGGCAGTGATAGAGGGATATGGGTGGAGAGAGTTGTGCAGCGAGCTGTGGAGGATAGAGGGAGGGGAGGTTTGGCTATTGGAGTTGGTGGTGAGGGGAGGGTAGGAGAGGTGATAGAAGCTGTGGGAGGGACATATGATTTTAGATGGCCGACCCAGAGGAGGAGGTCAGATGTTTTACCGGCACCAGCACCAAGGATAGGGAGAGGGACAGGGGGTACCACCACACGGGTACCCCTCCAGATTCAGATTCCTACTCACTAGGAGGATGCTCAGATTAGGTCCTTACAGTTGTCACTACAACATCTGCAGACACAACTACTGGCGCATCAGTGGCAAGTTACATAGTTGACCACTGAGCGGGATATAGTTTTGGAGCGATTGGGTTGAGCCGAGGCTTGAGCAGATAGGTTGGAGAGAGTAGTGGTGGGTGGATCGACGAGAGACACCCTAAGGGAGTTGGCGTATACAGCCAAGGAGGCTAAGTATTACCGATGACATTATGAGGATGCGGTGCCCAGAGAGTGCAAAGTTCCTAGTTTCATAGTGATGAGATCTAGTCGATCTAGGAAGACAAGGTCGAGGACAGAGAGCAGAGGCGTGACATGGCCTACTCGTCAGGATCCACCTAGGGATCCCAGTGATGGGGCATCCGCTACGAGACTGTCACCCTCTGGAGATAGTCATACCTGAGAGACGTTGTCTCCATTGTATTTTGATCATTTATTTGTATTTTGGGACAGACATGACATATTTTGTACTTGATCTTTTTTGAGATATATATTCGACACCATTTGCTTTGATCCTCATGTGATGTGTTTCATGGATGATGCTTTCTATATGATTTTGATGCTTTTATGATGGTGATGCAATGTTTAGATAGATGTATGTGATTTGATATTTGATGTATGATAATGATATTGATGTGAGATGTATCTTGAAAATGAGATGTATGATTTTGATAATGATGTGGGATGTATCTTGAAAATGAGATGTATGATATTGATATGATGTGAGATGTGTCTTGAAAATGAGATTATGATGTGAGATGTATCTTGAAAATGAGACGTATGATATTGATATGATGTGAGATGTATCTTGAAAATGAGATGCAACTAATTGTAAAATGATATGCAACTAATTGTAAAATCCTCATTCTACATTTTGTCATTCTTGTATAGTCACATGTTTTTCTTTCTTTGTGTTGATCATCATTGAGCAATTATTTGTTGGGATATGTTGAAAATTTATACAAGCATAATGGTATAATTGAACCATAATGACTTGAGAAAAAATTTACATGATTTTTGATTTCGCAAGATGGCACAAGTGTCGAGGTATAATTGAACCAAGATGACCTGAGTGTGGCTTGCGTATAAACAGACAAGATTAAACCATTTGTATGTGCAAAGTGGAATCATGTATTCAGTGATATGCTTTGAATAACGTCTCGAGGCAAGTATTTTCACAGTACAAGTGATCGCCTCACAGACAAAAAACTAAAAAAAATATTGGAGTCCCTATGACTTTCTCTAGCTCGATGCATTGTTGAGAAAATGTAGAGGATCCAATAGTTCAAAAAAAATTTCAAGTGCAAAATAGTCAAAAATTCATGCCAGATGCAAACATTTGATACTTCAGAAAATCATCCATCATTTGTTGTGAACTGTTTTAAGTGATCAATGTTTGTTGTCATGTTTGTTGATTTGTTGTTGGACATGATGCTCTGAGTCTAATGCAAGTTTTGAATTCGGACAAAATTTTGATATGTTTCCTCTAGCTAAAGTTACCTCCTGATGTGGATATGTATAGTGATTACCAAGCCATGGTGGGATATGATGAAATGATATTTGGATAAACCAGGATATTGACTATGTTAAGTATGTCTTGGATAATGCGATAAAATGTTGGGCGATGGCCGATATTTACGTGACTATGGATATAGAAGTTCAAGAGTATAGATAGATAGAGGAGTTGTCTTCTCATAATAGTGCTTGTTGGCAGGTTTTCACGAGTTGTTTTTATTGTACCTTTTTATTTGCTTTTTCTGATTTTTTTGTTGGCTGTACCTCTCACACAAGTCATGGGAAACAAATTGCTACCTTCATCCTTAACTATATTATTTGCCGATATGGTATTCCTAAGTCCATTATTACTGATAACGGGCGTCCCTTCAAAAATCAGGATGTTCGTGAACTTTGTGACCGCTTCCATATTTCCCATCGTTTCTCCACACCATATTACCCCCAAGGTAATGGCCAAGCTGAGGCGTCTAATAAAACAATTCTTAAAATCCTCAAAAAGATAGTCGACGACGCTAGTCGTAACTGGCATATCCAACTCAATCCTGCACTTTGGGCCTACCGCACAAGTGTCCGCACACCTACAAGAGCTACACCATATTCACTTGTCTACGGCGCTGAAGCCATCTTGCCTATTGAGATCGAGTTACCTTCTTTATGGGTCTCTTTGCAAAACATCATCAGCAATGAAGATTACAGGGTCTCTCGCTTACAAGAACTAGAACTGTTGGATGAACGGAGACAAATTGCTTTTAATCATCTCAAGGCTTACCAACAACGAATGAGTCGCAGCTACAATCACAAAGTCAAGCCTCACACATTTGAGGTAGGTGACTTGGTTCTCAGAGAAAATCCCAAAAATCAGCAAGACAGAGAGAAGAAGGGCAAGTTCGAACCAAACTGGCTTGGTCCTTACATCGTTACAACAGCCTATGGATCTGGTGCATATCATCTCTCAACTACAAAAGGTGAACCTTTGGAGGATCATATCAATAGCATGCACCTTCGCAGGTTCTACACATAGCTCTTCGGAATATCCTAATTCAAAAATACAAAAAAATCAAAAAATTTCAAAAAATACAAAAAAAAATTATAAAACAGAAAAAATCGTTACTTGGTGAAAACCTGGCAAACAGGCGCCTTGTGACACAAATTTTTTTTTTGAAAAATCAAAAAAGCAAACAGAAATAATTTCGTCCAATGGTGAAAACCACTTCGGTGGCGCCCTGGGCAAGTACCATGGTGAAAACTGGGTTACCAGCGCCATGCATAGAGACATTGCTCCTCCCTCCTTCAGGATTCACTTTCATCTTTTCACTTTGCACACACTCACAACCTATTCATCCATAATAAACTTACCCAATCCCATCATGGCTTGTTATTGATCTACCCAAGATTGGTTAGCCATTCATAATAAATCTCCCTTTTCACATCCCTTTCCATCCGCAATAAATCAGATCCTATCTGTGGCTAAGGCAAAATCCTACATCTAGTGATGGGTGTGGAACTGAGAACATCACATGTTTCAAGGAGTAAAGTTTCTTCCAGCTTCCTTCAGTCTATCAGCACACAATCCGCAATAAAAGCAGCATTTGCATCACAGATCCGCAATAAAGTTTCATCTTCTCCACAATAAAGTATTAGTTTCATGGATTCAGTCAGTTTCAGATGAGACACAACAGCAACAAAGGGCTTCAACAAATCAAATCTTTCAACAGACTCAGACAACATATGGTTCAGTGTTATCTATCCTTTCTGTGAAAGTAAACATTGTGACCACAATCAAATATGACTTATACAAGTGACAAGAGACACTAAACTTGAGGATTACAGTGGATGTTGGTGTCGAGTCTTGGTTTTCTTATGATTTCATCTTTTGGTGGCATGTCTTTTAGCTTTTCCAGGATGTCTCTGACTAGAGATTCTATCTCCAAGATGTCTTTGACTAGAAAGGCGAGGATGGGGTATCGTCACCTATTTGTATTTGCTGTCTGTGGATTGTCTTTTAGTAATGCTATGACTTGTCCAAGGATATGAGGACACTGTGCGTCTAGTGTGAACTAGGGCATTCCTTGTTTGTGACTGTCTTATCTCCATGCAAACGGGTACAATGACTTTCTGGGTCGAACATATGCCTCGATTGTCATAACCTACTTGCCATAATAAGCTCAATGATGATAACGCACAAGAAGCTCTATCACTTTCATATCTTCTGTCTTTCATCCCCCTTTCTTGATTGACTTCCATCATCCTTCTTGAGTCCGCGTAGCCCGCTATCACATGACTGAGTATAATGACACACCAAAAACATTTGCATTTCATGTAGCTGCACCTACATTACCACATATAAGCACTTCATACATACATATAGATATCACAACTGCATCACATCCTGCACACAACACCTGTCAGCACAATTTACATTTACATTATTATATTCATTTGCATCAGATACATTCACATTTGCATCATGCATCACATATACAACATAAAAGAACAAAAATATTGCATTGCATCATTTACATATTTGCATCCATATCATAAGCATCCATATCATAAAACATACATTATAAGAACATCTCATCACATAGGTACACATGCATATAGCTGCCGCAAAAATGAATCATCTCTCATATATATAATCAAAAGTGTCATGATACAATGATGTCAAAAAAATCATATGGCTACAATCACCCGCAGGTGTCTACAATACAAAAAAATGGTACAAATACTGATACAAGGGAGCCCTCTATGGCTATGATGAACTCCCTCCCTCGGAGCCGCCTAGCCTCGACGGAATCTGAGCCCTAGAAGGACCCGCTCCAGGATCATCCTGCCTGTCCCCCGTATCTGGTGGTGGTGGAGGACCCATGACCCCACCACTCGATGCCTGTCTCCTCTGGCTCCCTCCCATAGCTGTCACTGTCCGTGATTGTCTATGGAAGCTCCTCACCCGCTGATCTGCTGGCACGACACGATAATACAGGTCCCTCCAGTAGGCAATCTCCTCTCCGGCTTGCAGGACATATGCATAGCCTACTCCTATGTCCTCCACCGCCTGCCTCCCTGCCCTCAGCGCTGTCTCAGCCTTAGTGTAGCGCTAAATCGCCTAATCCCTCTCCCGCTCAGTATCCCTGAGCCTGATCCTGAGTCGGTCCCTCTCCCTCTCCAGCTCCTAGATCTCGTCTGCCTGGCCCTGGCAGATCTCCCTGAGCTCAATCAGCTCATCCTCCTCTAGATCCCCACCCTCTGCCTCTGCCTGTGGCTCTCCCTCTGCGGGTGCCTGCCCCTGTACCTGTCCCTGTGCCTGAATGGGTACCTGTCTCAGTACATGCCTAGGTCCCTGTATCTGTCTCTGTCCCTGTGCTCTAGGACCCTGTGCTGCTGGTACCTGCAGGGGCACTCCACCGCGACCCCTCACCACCTGGGCCTGTCCCTCCTGTCTACCCTCTCTCTGAGGTGCCACCCTCCTCTCCCCAACTACTCCCCTCCATCTCCGTCGGCCTTGGCCTCCATCTCCCCCACCATCCTCATCATCATTGCCTCCTCCATCGCCCTCCAGTAAATCTCCTAGATCTATCAATCGAGGGAATGGATGCTCTGCCCAATATGCTGTATACTCAACATCCATCCCAGCGTCCTCGATCTCCAGCCACATATCCCAGGGTAGGGGCACCATCTCTGCCAGCTGTGTAACTGCCTGATCATATGACAATAACGGCCCGAACTGTGCCTGATCCCTCACTGTACGGGCGTACATACCCGAGCCTCGTGGCATCCTCTGGATCTTGCCATACTGCCTGCATACTCTATCCACCAGCTGCCTCTCCAGTATATAGGGTGTCCGCCCAATCAGATACCTGCTCCGGAAGGTGTAGGGCAGCTCCACTGCATCATCCTCCCACTCCTCACATCCCAGATACGGCCTCCAGATGACGACGTCAATATCATCTATCACTCGCCGCGAATGCTCTAACCTATCAATCCGAGGCTGCGAAGTGATCATGTCATACAGATGCACAAAACTCCGTCCATGACCTCTCCCTCTGAAGTGTATCGGCCGCGTGATAGGTAGATGCTCGTATGCCCAAACCTGCAGTAGTGTCACTCCACAACCCAGTCCCACTAATCCATGGTAGACAAACTGGTGAAGCTCATAATATAGGTGGGCCAAAACACATGGACCCCACGCATATCTGGTGTGCTGCATCACCAATATCTCCAGTGCTCCTCCCCAGCCCACTGCCAACCCCCGTGTCACCCTATCCGGACATAGGAACCCACTGATAGCTCCTCCAATCATAGCTGGCAAGGCTAATCCTATCGCGGTCATGGTGTCCCATGCCACATGTCCTACTCTCATCTCTAGGCTGGGATCTTGAAACACCCGTCTCAAAGCCTCTCTGTCTCCATCGCGATCATATGGAATCAGCTCTCCATCGATCGGTATCCGCAGAATCCTATACACATCCTCAAGGGTGACTGTCATCTCACCCATCGGCAAATGAAATGTGCATGTCTCTGAATGCCATCTCTCGGCCAGCGCAGTCAGCAAACCCATGTTTGCCCGAAACTCAGGCACATACAATACGTGTCTCAAAACCATCTCCTTGATGGAAACTCTATCCTGGAAAGACAACTCCGGTCGCAACCTCTGTGTGGACGGGAATCTCTCCCGTGACTCTAGCATAGGCAAATACTCCTGCAGTCAAGCAACTCAATCATGTCAGTTATAGTGGCATTCACTGTTTATCACAAAATGCTACTCGCTATCTAAATGCATATGGTTATCTATTCTAGTGACACTCACTGTTCATCACAAAGTGTTGCTATCTATCCTAGTAGTGCTCCCTATTCATCACAAAGTACTACGTGTGTGACATTCCCTGTTCATCACAAAGTGTTACTCACATTTTGCACTCCCTGTTCATCACAAAGTGCTGCTCATACTTTGGGTACTTCCTGTTCATCACAAAGTACTCTATCCTGGTGCTCCCTGTTCATCACAAAGTGCCTTGATCTATCCTAATCTTCCTAGAGGACCTGCTTGAGTGTATCCTCTCAGCAGCTTATCCAATCGACAGCGTATGTTCATCACAGAACTGCCGATTTGACCTAGAAGACCAAACCTTGCATTTTCAAACATAAACGCGTTTTTAACTCACAAACGCGCCTATCGACTGCACAAGCGCGCCTAAACAACGCAGACACGCTTGTTTGACATAAACGTGCCTACATTTGTCACAAACGCGACTTTGCAACATAAACGCCCTTGAAGGATGTAGATGCGCCCGCATTTGGCACAAACGCGGTTCCAGACACAGACGTGCCTGGCACCGACACAGACGCGCCTGGCACCGACGCAGACGCGATTTCACGTTTTTGCACTTTTTTGTACACTATTCCTAGGCGCATTTATTGCTCTATTCGACAAGCATTAATGACAAAAGAAAATACGTCAAAGTACGAGGAGGTTTGGTGGTACTTACCGGCTCTCCTGAATCTGCTGGTCTCTGAAATCGGCGAACGCGGTCGAATCTGTGTACGAAAGCCATCGCTGCTGACTGCTGCTGCTCTTTTTCTCGCTCTGCACTTTGATCTCGTGAAGGTGTAGATGACAATGAGGATGTCTTTTGCCCGTGGTCTATCTTATAGCCTACCTTAGCCCTCGCCTTCATTTTCCGAGTCAGTCTTCATTATCCCGTGACTTTGTCACTTTATCCGGTCAATCCATTCTAGCCTTTCTTTCTTATCGAGAGATTGTCTGTAATTCTTTTCAGGCATTTTCATCCAATCTCTCGAGGGGGCATATCATTCCCATACTGGGGCAACTTTGTATTAGTTCATCTTATCTTCTTTGAAACAACGCGACAAGTCGCATTGTCTCAAAGAGGGGCAAAATGTAGACACCTAAAATTGTCCACTCTAATTAAATAAATATTTTATTTATTTAATTACTTTAGCCCAATTCTTCTATTAATTAAATAAATCCTTATTTATTTAATTAATTCATTTATCCTCTTCTAGCCTTATTTCTCATTTAAATAAATACATTTATTTATTTAAATTATTCTTTTCCTAAATTAAATAAATATTTTATTTATTTAATTATCCCATTTCTTCTATTAATTAAATAAATTTTTATTTATTTAATTAATTCATTATCTTTTTCTACACATGACACATGTCATTCATCTCTTAATTCCTACACTACCTACCCCTTTCAATATTTTACTATTTCTTCTACCTACCCTCTAATCCTAGCCGACCTCCTTTTTTACACCTCTCAATCTTATCCCTCCATTTCTTATTGTGTCTTCTATTTAAGGAGATGCCTTCTTCATTATCAAACCCTAATCAAGCATTCTAATGACCTAATCAACACTTTGAAGGACTTGACTATACTACGATCCTACTTGCAACCACATTCCGTTCTTTGTTGAGCTCTTGTGCACATAAAATCTGAGAGCAAATATATCAAGCAAGATCAATGGAGATAGGATGAATGGAGATCAAAACCCTATTGGACATGTGATGGTATAATCTTTGTGATTTCTTATGATTTGCATTGTCCTAGGTAATCTTCATATGTTATGGTGGATCTTTGTTGATTGTTAGGCTAGGGTTTGGTGGTTGAATTCATTTAGCCTTTCAATATTGTTATTATTGTTATCCATTTTCCCCATAAACACTATGATCTTGATTGTATGAGCTAGCATGTAGTGTCAGAACTTTTGAGAGGCAAATACTACTGTTAGACAAGCCTTCTCAATAAATGTATAATTGATCTCATATCCATTTAAAGTTCTACTGATGTAATAGATAGCTCGTTCCTTTCCTTCTTGATTTTATTGTGCTAACAGTGCCCCCAGTGATATGTCTTTTGTTGATATGTAGAGAATAAGTGGCTTCCCTGCTATGGGTGGTACTAGAACTAATAGGTTCATTAGATATTGCTTGATTTGGTAGAATGATTCTACACATTTGGCCTCCCACTGAATGGTACATTCTTATATAGCAAATGATTGAATGGTAGACTTTTATTTTCTAATTGAGCGATGAAACACCTAATTGACTGGAGCCGTCCTTGCAAGGATCTGAGTTGACTAATGTTCTTAGGTGGTGGCATCTCCATGATGGCTTGTGCCTTTGCTGGATCTACTTCAATGCCCTTTTCTGAGACTATGTAGACTAATAAATTGCCTGATGTAACCTCGAAGACACACTTCTTAGGGTTGAGCCTGACTTGAAATTTTCTCAATCTGTCAAAAATATTTTCTAAGATGTTGAGATGTTTTGCCCGGGTAAATGATTTAGCTAGTAAATCATCCACATAGTCCTCCATGAAGGTATGCATCATGTCATGAAAAATTGTTTTCATTGCTCGTTGATAACTTGCCCCATCATTCTTTAAGCCAAATGGCATGACATTCCAACAGTATGCTCCCCAAGGACAGGTAAATGTTGTATTATCTTGATCCTCTGGAGCTATCTTGATTTGATTATAGCCAGAAAAACCATCCATTAGTGATAGCATTGCATGGCCTACTGTGAGGTGTACAATTATGTCGATACTAGGCAAAGGAAAGTCATCCTTTGGACAGGCTTTGTTGACATCTCTAAAATCGGTGCATATCCTAATGCTGCCATCTAGTTTTGAAACTGGCACAATGCTGGAGATCCATTCAGCATAGTCGATAGGTCGAATAAATCCGACGTCTAATAGTTTCTTTAGCTTAACTTTGTGCTACATGTGGATTCATCTTTCTCATTTTTCTCTTAACTGGCTTGGCTCCCAAAGCAATGGACAAGTGATGCATGATTAAGTGTGGATCAATCCCAGGCATATCTGCATATGTCCAAGCAAAATTGATTTGCTTTTCTTTGAAAAATTGGATAAACTCTGATCTTTCTTCCACTATCAAAGATTATGCTAGGTGTATGTTTTTGGCTGCTTCTATTGTACCAATGTTGATTGATTGAGTAGGCTCAATCAATATGGGTGATCGCTCCTGATAATGTTTAGGAAGAGTGTCAAGTCTCCCATCTTTGGGTGCCTTAAAAAGGTTTTCACCTGCAGATCCGTCCTTTATTTTTACTTTTTTGTGATCTAGTGTTGCCATTGACTAGTTTCAAGCAGTAGATCCTTTATTTCGTTCATTTTTGCGACTGAGAGACTTGGCACTCCCCTGATTGCAGACGACATTACTTTGTTCACTGGTAGAGTCTTTTTCTAGGTTGACGGTACACAAGTAATGGATAATGGAATCATCATTTGGGAAAATTGATATGTCATGATTTTCAGGTTCGTCCTAGTCTTTGAGGTCAGGAAAGATAAGTGGTAAAGAGTCATTGGGTGGGTCAAGTTCAGCTGTTGTAAGTGCCAGGATGGAGGTATCATCGTGGTTGGCTGAGATATTAAATAAGTAAATGATTTTGTCAAGGTCTTCGATGGTATTATATTCTGTGTAAACTTGTTCATAATGTCGATGCTCGTTTTCCTTGGCGTCATAGATGCGTTTTGGAAAGTTGTTGGTGTTACCTCGTGAGTTTGTATTAGGTCCTCGATTGATATTATTTTACTGGGCATTGTTGGTTTTGTTTGTGTTAAGATGATCTTTATTGGTAGTTGGTGCATAAGTGTTAGTACCTTGGTTAGCACCCTTTTGATTCTTGGTAGTCTGAGGATTTCCTGATAAATCTAACACTGGTTGTTTGGACTTCACATCATTAGCTTCATTTCCAGTATTTTTGTTTCTGGTCCAGAACCTAGATTTGTCTAAGTTGTTGTTTTGGTTATTGTAATGAGAGTTGGATGAATTTGTTCCTTCTTTGAAGAATTTTAATCTTCCTTTCTTGACACATGCCTCTTCTACTTGGATGACATTTTCAATCAATTTAGCAAAAGATGGTAAGCATTGGGGTTTGAGTATGTAACTCATCTCGCTATTCAAATCATCGATGAAAATTTCCATCTTTTCCTTTTCAAACACATCTCAAGGATATTTCGAGACCATTCGTCGTGAACATTGAAGGAACACCATGAATGTTTCGTTGTTCTTTTGTTTGGTATTGCAGACATCTAGCATGGTGATGGTATGTTGAATGTTGTAGGAATATTGAGTGATAAATTTGTTGACTAATTCATCAAAGGATTTGACAGGAGGTGTGATTTTGGATAACCATTCCATTGTCTTCCCTCCCAAGCTTCTTGGGAATAATCTCATTAAATAAGTGTCATCATGGGAAAATTCCAGGCTCATGATACAAAATTCGTGGACGTGATCACAAGGATCACTTTTCCCATCATATTTGTCGAATTTGGGAATGTTTGAATTTGGGGGAAAAGGTACCATGTTTAACCTTCTGTCAAAAGGATAAGGACAAATTTCATTCAAGGAATACCATACTGTTGATCCTTGTTGCATGTCTTGCGTCTTTTTTTGTAGCATTTGCATTTGCTGTGTAAGAGCAACCAAGGGTGCATTCATTTGCTGAGGGAAGAGTTCTTCCCTCGCATTGTTTCTAGTTTGGGATGGCGTATGTAGCAGCATGTTTTGCTCAGGGATGTTTTGCTCGGGTAAATTTTGCTCAGGTTAGTTTTGCTCAGGTGTGTTTTGTTTAGGGTCATGTGCTTCCTCCTCTCTTTGTCATTCTTGATAAGCATAATGTTGATACCTTGTTCTAAATATGTCAGTATCAAAGTCTTTAGGGAGTTTAACTCCTTTCCTTGTGAGCATGAGTAGGTATTTTTCTTTATCGGCTTCCATGAGTTTTCCCACAAGTTTTTGAAATGAAGCGCTTTCTTGACACTCTTGGAGGAGTTCTTCAGAAATTTTTGTGTCTTCTAGATTTGGATACTCGAAAGGATTTGATAATCTTCGACCCATGATGGACTCTGGTTGTGTTTTGCTTTGCTTGTTTCATTGAGAGCGAGTAACAATGGGCATCTAGTAGAAACTTTTTGTGACAAAGGGAACGAATGCCTCTTCGATGTTTTGCTCAAGGGTTGGTGGTTCAAATTGAGGTATATTGTAAGTGATGTACACTTCGGGGAAGAAAGTTGGATTGATCTTTCCTCCTTGATTTAGGCGTTGACTGAATGTTGATTTTTGATAGAATTCTCTACTCCTTAATGGTTCCTTGTCAAATTCATTTCTTTTGTCTTGAAGATACAAGTGTATATGACTAAGGAATGTTCGATGAGATTTGAAGAGTTGGTGATTGATGTATAAAAATTTATTCTGTTTGGCAAGTCTCAGAGAACTAGGTTGTTGTTTCCTCAACTTAGTGTTATAATAAATACTTTTTCTTCTCAGAATATGAGGATTAGTCATGCACAAGTGATCAATAGTTTCCTTTGATTTGATTTGGATTCAAGATATCTTGTTTGGAAACTTAAGTTTTACTTTATCAAATGAAGGTTTAGATGCCCCCTCACGACAAAGCATGTCAAATGGTATGGAATAAGAGTTTTCCCGATATGGAAACTTGATTTGACAACTTTGAGTTTAAAACAGGTATGTTTTTGGATAAAAAATCCATTTGATTGAAGGACCTTTTGATATGTGTGATGGTGTTTCTTGATTTTGATAGGAGAGATGTGTGTTATCTCTTGACTAGTTTTGGGATTCTTGACAACTTTGTTCTTAAGGTCAACTTGCTTTTGGAGTAGTTTTCATATTCTGATTTCAATTTTCTATCTGATGGAGTTCAAGAGAGGAAAAAGGGGTTCCTAAATTGTTTTTAGAATTCTCAAAAAAAGTTGTTGTCTTGCCCCCTATTTTCCCAGTTTCGGCTATGCGCTAAGCCAGAAACCCAAAACGCTACCAAATTTTCACAAAGTGCTAGAAAATGATCTCCATGCGCTAAGATGCGTTTCTGATGCACTAACTTGATCTTCTTGATTTTGGTCTGGTTTGAAAGGTTATGCGTTGATGTGTCCTATCAGTGCGCTAATAGCTGATCTTCACGCGCTAGTGTTTGGTATCAAAGTGCTAAGTTGTTGCTTCAACGCGCTATAATGTTTTCCGAAAGCGCTAAGGTCAAAACTATTTATTTGGGATTGATTATGCGCTAAAGTTCAGTACTAATGTGTTATGTTGAAGCTTGCATGCGCTAAAATGTGGTTCCAAAGCACTAAGATATTGCTCTTATGCGCTAAACTGCTCTGATAGTTTTGACTTGATGATTTTCTGAAGTAAGAAATGAAAGCACAACACAAAAGAGATAACCATATTGCCTAGTCTAAAATAATGAGTGTATGTTATGCGAGGATGTGTTCAAATCCCTAGTGTTTTAACATGTTTGGATACAGAAAATACAATTCAATCAGACTCTTTATTCAAGGGTCATGGACAATACCATAGCTCACTAGTGTTGATACTCCGTCAGCTCAAACAGCCTTGTCATCCCCTAGGGGGTGCCCGTGTTTTTGCCTTTTGCCAGAAATTAACTCAAAGTGAATTGCTTCACAATTGAGTAGTTGTCTTGAGAGATATATGGTGAGTAATCTTGAGGGCGGATTATTCCCCACCCTTGCACTATGATACTGCAAATGTTTGGATATTGACTCAGCTCAAAGTTTCTAATGCTAAAGTTTGTAATTAGGTTTCCCGTTCGGCCGTTAGTGATAAACTCCCTCAGGAGGCTTCCCAACCTTTAGAACAAAGGCTTTAGGTATCATAAAGATACTGGGGGAAGGCTAATCGTTGCGTGCAACCATTGAAAAATACTTTCTTCACTTTCCACTTTTGATTATAGTGGGTTGGAACACTTGGCGTCAAAGTCGTTCCCCTCACACCGGCCAAAGAATGGCTTTAAGAGTTGTTCAACTCCTCGGGAGGGTAGGCTTGCTAAAGGTTTTAATGCTTAAAAACACTGAAAGCATAAGAGTGGTTCGACTTTTTGATCACCCAGTTAAGGGGAGAGCATATACCTTCCACTTTCGAAGCGAAGCACACAAGTGTTATTTTTAACCTTTTATTGCAACGATTTGGTAAAATCTATATGGAGATATTGCTCCACAAAAACATGGTGTTCATTTTATTCCATCAAATCAATGATTATCTGATCTAGAAAATGAAACCTAGTCAACAAAGAAAAACTTCAATTTTGGTCAACAAAATAAATCGACAAAGGGGAAGAACTTCCCTCTTTAACTTTGAATAAAACTGGACAAGTGTGGTTCTTTTACCTTGCAACAATTTAAAAGTTGATCCTTTTATAAACCAAAGGATGGTGAGGTTATTTTTAAATCTCTTTTTGCAAAATGAAAGATTGTTTGTCCTTTTTAGATGCCCCAAATGAAAATTTTTCTCCTAGGAAAGCAGGAAAGATTTTTGTTGTGGTTCTTTTTAAGTTCCCAAATAAGGTGTGAGTTCAATTTTTAACTTTAAACAAGAAATGAAAGAAATTTAAATCTTTAACTAACTTAGCTAAGTTAGTAAAAACTTCAAACTACTTTAAATATAGCTTAAAAAAAAGAAGCTCCAACCTGCAATTTAAATCATTAGCAACCTGCAAAACAAACAGTTAATCAATGAGCAAAATGATGGCTTTGTGGACTTCCCCAAGTCTAACTTTTGAGTTCTCTAGTACAAATTAGTTTTTGTCTTATGTCTATGATGCGCTATAGAATATACTATACGTGCTACATAATGCTTTAGATGCACTATCAAGAAGACCCTACGCGCTAAACTGTTTTACCAATGCACTGGGAGAGGATTTCTACATGCTAGGAAATGAGTCTAATGTGTCGAACAGTATACCAGATGCGCTGAAGGTTTAACCGGATGCGCTAAGAAAAGTTCCCAATGCACCAATTATTGTTTCCCACGTACCTGCAAAGTTGGTTAAATTCAAAAACCGATTTGATTAATGGGGTTATGCCCCATGGTGGGCGCTAGAAATGTATGCGGGAAAAGTAGTTCAATGAAATCCAAAATGTGGAAATATTTAAAGACTTGTCCACACACCCATGGGACTCTTGATGCAAGTTACGGAGCCATGAGGAATGGCTCAACTTCCTAAGGAGTGTTCCATGGTTCTCTATCTCACAAGGTCCCTCAAGCTAATGCCTTTGCTCTCAGATCACTAAGCAAAGTGACTTAGGGATGACGAATGGAAGAACGAGGGATGCTTTTGATCAAATTTAGTATGAATGCATCCTATTTATGCATGATTCTAGTAAATGAACTAAACTAGATGATAAGATGACAAGGTTAGTAAAAATACTTTCCTAACATGATATACTAGCTATATGATTTAATCTAAGATGATAGAAATACTCTAAAATGATTATTAGATTTATTTCTATTACAAAGAGAGGCTAAATGCTTATTAAAATTAAGTATAAGTATGATGCTAAAGACTTGGATGATAAAATGAGGGGATGAGGGCTCTATTTATAGAGGAAACGAGCCAATGGATGGTCAAGGTTGAAGGATCTTATCAAGGGTCAGGATTGAAAGTTATCAATCCATGTTTGTAATTCTCACCAATGAAATGGTGACAATTGTCAACATAAGACTGCTTGAGAGGAGAGGTAAGAAGCATTAAATGCTTAAGAAGGCCTCATGGTTACCTTAGAAGGTAAAGGTTAAGGTTATCCATTGGATAAAGCTTTTACCCAAAGGGTAAACTCTTGTGCAAGGGTTAAAGGGATAATCATGGTCAAAGTAATGAATGCTTGATGAGACTCCTGGGTTAGATGAGGGTTGAGTTAGGAAAAAAGTCTCTAACCATACCACAAAGGGTTAGTTAACCATTAATGGTTTGAATACTTTGGGGACAAATTTGTAAGAGTCCTTCCAAATTTGGGGGTTTTCAATAAGTTAGCTTGTTGAAGGTATAAAGGCTTTAATGCCTTTGAAAGACTTTACTCCAAATTTGAGAAGTGACCTCCTCAAATTTAGGGAAAGGGGATAATTTGAAGGGTTTAGCTTAATTGATTAGGATTAGATAGGTTCTAGAAGAATTTAGGAAGAGGGTTAGGAGACTTTAGGAAAATGCAAGTGGGTGAGGGATAATAAGATTTTGTTAAAATAAATTGCTTTATTTCAATTTGGTTGCAAGTTGGGGATTTTAAATAAATTAGATTTATTTAATTGGGGTGAACTATTTAATTAAATGTAAATTTAAATAAAAAGTAGAGAGAAGGGATTCAATTAAATAAAATAATTTATTCAATTAAATGATGTAAAAATGCTTAAGTGAATTTAAATAAATAAATTCAATAATTTATTTAATTAAAATAGAGGAATGTGGGTGATTTAATTAAATTAGATTTAACTAAATAGAGGAATGAGAATAAAATGAACATTAAATATTCATTTAGGAATATGGTCATTTTTATATGTCTACACCAACAATGCTTCAAGTTCCACTAAGTTGTCTTCATCTTCAACATCTCTGCTAGATCTAGATTCATAGTTATGGCCAGTATCTCTACTTCTTCTCACAGATGGGTTAGAGACAAAAGCTCTGAATGCAGATTCTGATTTTTGTACACTACCATCATAGTGATTTAGTTCAAAAGCTGCAAGAGTTATCTTTGTCTTGTCAATGGATTTCAGCTCCTGAATAGCTACAACTCAGATAGCATAGACTGGTAGCAGGGTTCTTATTACCTTCTTGATTACTGTAGAATCTTCCACTTTCCCTCCTCCATTGTTTATCTCATCAACTATCTCTTTAATCCTTTGACCGTACTTCTGGATATTCTCACCTTCAGATATTCTCATATCATCAAACTTTCCTCTTAAACTCTCCTCTTTGGCAATCTTAACATGTTCATCACCGCTATAAATCTCTTCTAATTTCTTCCATACTTCATATGCATTTTTAAGACCATGAACATCTACATATTCAGCATCAGACATGGAACTAATAATAGCTTCTAATGCCTAGTAATTTTCTTATTGTTCTTTCTTCTGATCATTAGTTAGGGGTCCAGTAGGTGTAGTATACTTATTTTCTATATGATCCCAATACCGACTACCAAGACTCTTAATGTAAATATTCATTCTATCACTCCATATTCTATAGTTATCTTTGTTGAACTTCAGACCTTCTTTCTTCATCATGATCTACAAGATCTTTTCCTCAAGTTGTTAGGCTTTTAGATTAAGAGGACCTGAGATGCTCTGATACCAATTGATGGTATGATGAAAGAATAAGTATTCAATAGAATATTGAGAGGGGGGGTGAATAGGTATATTGAAAAACTGATACAAAGCTCCCAAACTCAAACTCAGTCAAACAAAGGAAACATATCCTCAGTCAAGATCAATATTCATAAGAATACTTGACATCAACCGGTTTAACTGTTATGGCAACTTTAACAGTAAACAACTTCAATCTTGTAAACATCAACAATGCTTAATCATAACTCAACATATTCAACTCTCAATGCTTCTTCTTAACATGCCTAATCATAAGTTAACCAAATCAACAAATAAGATCACAATCACAAAAGCATTCACCACTTGACACAAATGTTTATACGTGGAAAACCCAAATAGGTAAAAACCACGGTGAGATGAGACTCACAAGGATAGCTATCTGAACTCTTCTGAAGTTTGCCCTGTTAGGAGCCAAGAGTATTAAAGCTTTATAATAAGTCCTGTTAAGAACTAATTCCGATTATGAATCACCTGATTAAAGGATTTAAAAATATGCCTTGATGAAAAGCACAATACCCTATTAGGAGTAACCTCACTAGAGGATTTAAGAATCCAAGCTAATGGACCATCTTGTTAGAGGATTTAATGACTAATAAAGTTTGTTAGAGCTTAACCGGTTAAGGGATTTCACTTCTACTGTAATTGTTAGAAAACAACAGGTTTTTCTTGATCTGTCTGAGTAGCACTACATTTGCTTTATCAGATCCTTCTAAGCTTCAATCTGCCTTCACTCAAAGTGCAGATCCATTCATTGGTTAGGCAACTACACACTTAACAGGTTTCTATCAATCTTGCCAACACTCTTTACAAACAACTTCATTGACCTTAAATACAATTCAATTAGATCGGTAACACAACAAAAAACTAATTCTCATCATCAAGATTACAAACAAGTCGGTACAATCTTGACCATTAGAAATCATGATAATCTCATCACACTCTTCAAGAAAATTCCAACCGCTCCATGATCACCACTTCATCGGACTTTGTAACTCATCACGCGATGTGTATTAGATGCAATCCGCTTTGCTCCTTCCCTAGACAAAAACAAATGCACCAAAACAATTTGAACATATCCTTATGCAATGATCACATGTGTCTCCATCATTATTGCTTATCAGATAATAAACCATCAAACTTGATTGGTTAGGGTTTAACAAATGATAGGGTTTACCGGTTACATTACATAGAATGGTTTAACCTTTTACACTAGTTCAACGGTTCAACTCACAAACTTTACATTCCGGTTTACAACATCTTCCACAAAGCTCTTCTTTCTGGTTACTAGGCAATATCAAAAACAACAATATCAACAATAACATGAATACCATTACCGGTTCAATTGACATCAATGACAACATATCATTAATGCAATCTCTATGCAAAATGCCAACAAACTCAAAATGCCAACAATGACTAGTGAAAAATCCAATATTATGCTTCAGCCCTGCTATAATTGTCATACCCAAGTATGTTTCATTACTTACAAGTTGAGGCAAGAAAATAAAAAGAAAGAAAAAAATGCTATGCCAATATCCATCTCAAGGCAAAAGAGCAATGCTATATAATTGAAATATCACACATACAAGTGCAACAAAAAGCTTGACTATGGGAACATGCAAATAAATCCATCAGGGCTATGGATGCCTTTTGGCAATGGAGCATATTCGAGAGATTACAGTGCATAACCTCACTAGAGCCCTTAAAGCTTGCTAGTAGCGAGGCTCTATCTAGAATGATTTTGAAGTTAGAATAATCCACATAGGTAGTCATATACGATGCCAATGATGTTTAGTGAACACAAGAAAGGGAATTAACCCATTTGCACACACATTGGCAAAAGAAGATCAAAGTTTCGAGAATCAATGGGGAATTTTTCCACGCCTTCATTTGCAAATCCTAGTCAGTAAGTGTGTTAATTTGTATGTTCCAAGGGAATGGTGAGGATCAATTGACCACTCATCTATGAAATATTTTGCACCTCCAACTCAATTGGTGTATTACAAAATGCTAAACAAACACAATCATCCTTGTTCAAACTTGACCTGCATCTTCATACTGCATATTGCATTAGCATAAGTTCATGCTTAAAATTCATTTTCTCCATGTGCATTTTTGCAGATCATCATGTCATTATAGGTCTGCATACTGGGGGGGGCATAACTGAAAAAATCCAAAAAATCGTAAAAAGTCTTGAAAAAATCCTAAAAAGTCCTGAAAAAATTCCTACAAATCGTAAAATGTCATAAAAATCCTATAAATCTTAAAAACTCCTGAAAAAAAAATCCTAAAAATATTAAAAAAGATAAATACCAAAAACTTTTGAAAAAAGTCCTAAAAAATGTTAAAATAAAAAAACAACAAAAAATCAAAAAATTAGAAAACAACAAATCAAAACCAAAACATTTCAAAAAAGTCTTGAAAAACTTAAACATAGAAAAATAAAAAAATCAAAACAAAAATTGTTAGAGTAAAAGTTTAATTTTATTTAATTAGTTTAATTAAGTTACCTTTTATTACTTCTTAAAATTCTCTTAGTTATGCATTGTATGTAATTATTAAATACATTCTCATTTAGGGTTGCAAAATCTCCTTTTATAAGGATTGTATTGTATTTCCTTTGTTGGTATTTTGGTATGGTTTTGTCATTGATGTCAACACCTATCTGTATACGGTGAAAATGGATAACAACAATATTGAAAGACTAAATGAATTCAACCACAAAACCCTAGCCTAACAACAACAAAGATCCACCATAACATATGAAGATTACCTAAGACAATGCAAATCAAATGAAATCACAAAGATTATACCATCATATGTCCAATAGGGTTTGAATCTCCATTCTTCCTATCTCCATTGATCTTGCTTGATGTAGTTGCTCTCAGATTTTATGTGTACAAGAGCTCAACAAAGAACGGAAATGTGGTTGCAAGTAAGATCGCGTGTAAAAGGCTTAGTGTAGTCGAGTGCGCAATTGAGTTAGTTAGTTGGGGTTTGATAATGAAGGAAGTATCTCCTTATATAGAAGACACTATAAGAAATGGAGGGATAAGATTGAGAGGTGTAAAAGATAAATGGTTGGCTATGATTAAAGGGTAGCTAGAGAAAATAAGAAAATAATGAGAGGGTAGGTAGTGTAGGAATTAAGAGATGAATGACATGTGTCATAGGTAGAAAAGGTTAATGAATTAATTAAATAAATAAAGATTTATTTAATTAATAGAAGAATTAGGCTTAGATAATTAAATAAATAAAAATATTTATTTAATTAGACATGACAATTTTAGGTGTCTACACTATCAACACTTATCAACTCTAGCACTTTGAAGGATTGGCAAATGTTCACCGGCAAGCAAGTGACTTTACACACAGTCACCGGTATCTGGTACACCGACAAGATATATTGTTCATCGGCACTTGGAATGACATGGAAAACATATGGTTATGTCGAAGACATCATTTGGACACTTTGTCTTGGATATTTATTCATTGGCATATTCGTATTTGCATATTTGTTGTTACCGGCAAATAGTTCCAGGTTATGCACCAACAGGCTTATGTATTCCAAATCAGCACGACATGCTTTGGAGATGATTTTGTTGTTATTGTAAATGCATTAAGATGACATGTTGAATTGGATATTGCATCGGTTATTGATTTACTTGTAATTATTTTATTTTAATATCTTTTAGAGCCGACCTACTAAAATTGGTCTTAGGTTATGGTATATATGTAAGATCTTATTTATAAGATCGATATGCCATTGGGATAAGGAATTATAAGAAGGTATATGCAAGATTAAGCAGAGTTATACATGCAGACATCATTTGAAGGTGAAGCAAGGTTTTTGTAAAGACAATCAGAACTACACTAGTACTGAATCCAGCATATGAAGATGCTATTTTGAGCAGTACATTCTTATTGGATTTAACCATCCAATTGTATTTAACCATCCAATTGTATTCAGTGTGACTCCTATTTGTGTTTGAGCTGTGAGCTCTAGGTGCTTGGCCTTTCTGCATGTGCAGACCCCATTTGTATACACATACTATTTGCAGTACTATCATCTGATTGTGGGTAAGGTTTTCCACCATGGTTTTTTCCCTTACAGAGTTTCCACGTACAAATATTGGTGTTATGTGTTGTGGATGTTATTGTCTTTTGTTTCATGCATTAATCTTTACCAGTACTGCAATTAACTGATAACCTGTCTACCGGCATAAAGTTTGGTTTACCAGTATTAAGCATGAAGGTTGGTTAAGTTGTTTTGGTTTGAATTTATTTGACAACTGATTCACCCCCCCCCCTCTTAGTTGTCTCTAGGATCTAACATCCTTTTCATTCCCTCTCTGAATGAAAATTTCCTTCTTTAGAGCCATTCTTGCTTTTTTGTCTCCATTCTTCTCTTCTGACAAGTTTTCTTGCATACAAGTGATCTTCGGTTGTGAGAAGTTGGATTTCTCAACTTCTTCATGGTATTAGAGCTCAGATCTATTGCATCTTGTTCTTGATTTGTTGAAGAATATTTTCGAGCTTTGAGGGTTTTAGATTTAAGAGGTTTTCTATTAGATCTGGGGGGTAGCCTTTTTTCTGGGCATTTTGGGCTCAAACAAACCACACAGTTGTACATAGAGCACCCAATTTGTCCAATTTGGACAAAGTTGACTTCTTGGGCAATTTTTTTTGCTTAGGGTCATTTCATGCATTAATATTTACCGATACTGTAATTAACTGATAAATTGTCTACTAGCATAAAGTTTGGTTTACCGATATTAAGCATTAAGGTTGGTTAAGCTGTTTTGGTTTGAATTTATTTGACAACTGATTCACCACCCCCCCCCCCCCCTCTTAGTTGTCTCTGAGACCTAACAATTGGTATCAGTGCTTAGTCCTCTTTTTGCAGAAGTTTAACAACTTGAGGAAATCCAATGTTTAATAGCTTGAGGAGATCCAATGTCTACTAACTATTTCAAGAAGGACAGTCGTAAACTTGATGGAACCAACTATGGTATATGGAAGATCAGAATGGAGACACATCTAAATTACATTGGAAATGACATCTAGGATGTTACAAAGAATGGCTACATTTCTCCTACTCAAAGTCAGCCTAATCCACCTACCTTAGGAGAAGATGAAGAAAATGATTGCAAGGCAAGAGAAGCACTTTTGAGCGCATTATTAGATTAGCAAATCATGGGATTATCAGATAGGTCTACTGCTAAAGCTATTTGGGGTCATTTGGAAACATTGAATGAAGGAGATTCCACAGTCAAAATTGCAAAACTTGAAAGCTTCTGGGTCAGGTATGAAAATCTGAAAATTGAAGAAGAGGAAAGGATTTCTGCTTTTATGGAAAGAGTAAATTAAATTGTTTTGGGTATTAAATGTTGTGGAGGAACCTTAAGTGAAGATGAAATTGTTTCAAAAGTTTTAAGAGGATTTCCACTAACATATAAAATGAAAGTTACTGCTATAAATGAGTTGAGAACAATGCTTAATATATCAGTAACTAGGGATACATTGATTGGAAAACTTTCAGCTTTTGAAATTGAGGAATTTGGTCCTATTGCTACTATAAAGATAGATTTATCTTTTAAGGCATCAACATCATCTACACCATCTTTTAAAAAATCTTATTGGAAAGCCTTTTATGTAAGAGAACTTGAGGAAAGCAGGAGAGAAAATGAAGAACTTGAAGAACCTGAAGCACTATTTGCAAGGAAAATGCCTAAAGGTCCAATTGGAAGTAAGTATGAAGGTAAAGCACCCTTTAAATGTTTTAATTGTAATAAGATTGATCATATGGCTTTAAGATGCCCTGATAGACATGCTAGACTAAGAGAAGAAGCTACAAGAACATACAAGCTTAACCCTGAATATCAGAGATACATATTTAAGAAGAATAAAGATAAATCTTGTTATCTTGTTGATGAAGGAGTTACTGATGATTCTGATGAAGATCCGGCAGATAATGGATGGGTTTTTGTTGCTATAATAGAAGATCAACTGACACCTACTGTCCAACTGGTAGAGTAGGCCCTGGTAGCTAAAGTTGAAGTTAAGGATCATTGATTCAGGATGTTCACATCATATGACTGGTGATAAAGGTAAATTCTTGAACTTTCAGGAATATAATGGAGGTCTGGTAAGATTTGGAGATGATAAAGCTTGTTTGATCAAAGGAAAAGGTACTATATCTTTTGATGGTAAGCATAATACTGACAATGTTTACTATGTAGAAGGTTTAAATCATAATCTTTTGAGTGTTGGTCAATTAGTTGAAAAAGGATTTCAGTTACAATTCAAGAATGGAAAATGCAAAATTATGAACAGAACTGGTTTGGAAATTGCAATCAATAATCAAACTAGAGGAAATATCTTTCATCTGAATAACAATGAAAAGACATGCTTGATTGCACATATTGATGAAAGTTGGCTATGGCATAAGAGACTCTGTCATATAAATTTTAATTGCATGGTAAAAATCAGTACTACTAAGGCAATTAGAGATTTACCTAAGATTTGTTAAGCCTCACAATCTGGTATGTAAGGAATGTCAATTTGGAAAACAAGTTAGAGCATCTTTTAAAAGTATTCCAGAAAAATCCAATAATGCTCTTGACTTAATTCACATTTATTTATGTGGTACAGCTAGAACTAAAATCTTACAAGGTGATAGATATTTTATGCTAATCATTGATGACTATTCTAGAATGTGTTGGGTTACTTTTCTTAGAGAAAAATCAAAAGCACTTGGGAAGTTCAAACTATTCAAAGAAATGATAGAAAATGAAACCGGCAAGAAAATCAAATGTTTGAGATCAGATCAAGGAGGTGAATTCACATCTAAGGAATTTAATACATTCTGTGAAGTGAATGGAATCATAAGACAGTTATCAGCACCCCGGACACCATAGCAGAATGGAGTTGTAGAAATGAAAAACAAAACTATGTTGGATGCAGCTAGAAGTATGTTATCTGAAACAAATCTACCACATGTATATTGGAGAGAGGTAGTAAGCACAATGGTCTATACATTCAACAAAGTTCACATCAAAGGTGGAACTGATAAGACCCCTCATGAACTATGGTTTGGTATTACTCCTACTCTTAAATATTTTAGAATATTTGGACGTAAATGCTATATTAGAAGAGATGAGTATATTGGCAAATTTGATCCTAGAAGTGATGAAGGAATATTTCTTGGTTATTCATCTAAGAGCAAGGCATATAGATGTTTTAACAAAAGATTGCAGAAAATTGTTGAGAGTACAAATGTGAAGATTGATGAACAGTTTAGAGGAACTTCAAGGTATATAGACTATAAACTGGCAACAAAGTTACTGACAAATGAATCTACATTGAATCCATCGGTACAGAATGAAGATCCAGTTACACCGGTATCATCTGAAAATTCCACTGTAACTGAGGAACAACAACAAACGAAGACACCCTGGTATGTAAGGTTGAACCACTCTAGAAATCAGATAATTGGGAACAAGTATCAAGGAGTTATGACAAGAGGAAGACTGGAAAATGAAGAGGTATGTCTTATTTATCAAATTGAACCATCATCAATTAATGAGTAATGTGAAGATAAGCACTAGATTAAAGTTATGGAAGAGGAACTAGAACAAATTGAGAAGAACAACACATGGACATTAGTTCCCTAGCCTAAAGACAAAAATGTGATTGGAACAAAATGGGTATTCAGAAACAAACTTAATGAAGACAGTAAGGTAATCATAAATAAAGCAAGACTAGTGTGTAAGGGATATTCTCAGAAAGAAGGAATTGATTATAATGAAACCTTTGCACCAATAGCTAGAATTGAGGTAGTCAAATTATTCTTGGCTTTTGCAGCACACAAGAACTACAAAGAATATCAAATGGATATTAAATGTGTATTTTTGAATGGAGATCTTGAAGAAGAAGTTTACATTGAGCAACCTAATGGATTTTCTTTAACAAATAAAAAAGATATGGTTTGCAGGTTAAGGAAAGCTTTATATGGGTTGAAGCAAGCTCTAAGAGCTTGGTATGCTGGATTGGATAAATATCTTGTGCAAATTATTATTTTTAAAGGTAATCCTGATAGCAACTTATACTATAAAGTGACTAATGATGACATCTTGGTTATAGAAGTTTTTTTTTATGATATAATATTTGGAGGAGAAGATGGATTATGTAAAGACTTTTCTATTGAAATGCACCATGAATTTGAAATGTCTAAGATTGGAGTGATAAAATTCTTTTTAGGATTGCAGATTTCATAGACTGATAAAGGTATATTCTTGAGTCAATCTAAGTACTTGAAAGAGTTACTAAAGAAATTTGGGATGGAAAACTCTAAACCAGTAAGCACACCTATGACTACAAATGACAAATTATCACTAAGGATTGAATCTACACCTATTAATCCAACTAGATACAAATCTATGATAGGAGGTCTACTGTATTGGACACTAACAAGACTTGATATTATGAATGCAGTATGTATTGTTTCAAGATTTCAAAGTAATCCTAGAGAAAATCATGAATCAACAACAAAAAAGATTTTTCGGTACTTACAAGGCACTACAAATCTATGGTATCCTAGAGATGTAAACTTTGAATTATGTGCATACACAGATGCAAATTGGGAAAGAGATGTGGATGACAGAAAAAGCACCACTGGCAAAGCATTGTTTCTTGGAAGAAAATTAATTTCTTGGTTGAGTAAGAAACAAAGTTGTACATGTTTATCAACAGCAGAATCAAAATATGTTGCAGCAACAACTAACTGTACACAGGTATTATGGCTTAAACAAATGTTGAAGGACATAAAGGTAAAATGTATGGAACCTATAACTATCTATTGTGACAACACTGCAACAATTGATATATCTAAGAATCCGGAACTATATTCTAAAACTAAATATGTTTCTATCAAATTGAATTTTCTGAAAGAGAATGTTGAAGCAAAAGAATTAAAATTGGTTTATGTGAATACTAAAGAGCAAATTGCAAATATTTTCACTAAGCCTTTGCCTAAGGAGACTTTTGAATATCTCAGAGACCAGCTTGGAGTCATACCCCCACTAGTAGAGACTTAGACAATTGATGTTTGTCATCAACCGGTAGAATTAACAGAGAAATCTTTTAGTCCGACTTTGATGAGGAAAGCTACTTCTCAGGGGGAGTAGTTGGCATACTAAATTGGTTGTTATTTTGTATTTGAACCTAGCTTTTGTATTAGCTTTGGCATTTGATGTCAAAGGGGGAGAGATTGATATGGAAAAACACAAGGAAAACACATTTTACTCTCAAGGGGAGAGATTGTTACTTTGGGAGAGATTGATTACTCTCTGTGTCTAAATTTTGATTTCTGGTTATGATCTCTTTTTGGGAGATTATTGGTTTATTGGTTTTTGGCATTTTTGTTTTGGCACTTTGATGGTTTTTCCATCTTGTGTTGCCATCAATTCTAAAGGGGGAGATTGTTGGTATTTTGCTATGGTTTTGTGATTGATGTCAACACCTATCAACACTTATCAACTCTAGCACTTTGGAGGATTGGCAAATGTTCACCGGCAAGCGACTTTATGCACAGTCACCGGTATCTGGTACACCGACAGGATATATTGTTCACCGACACTTGGAATGACATGGAAAACATCTGGTTATGTTGAAGACTTCATTTGGACACTTTGTCTTGGAGATTTGTTCATTGGCATATTCGTATTTGTATATTTGTTGTTACTAGCAAATAGGTCCAGGTTATGCACCGGCAGGCTTATCTATTCCAGATCAACACGACATGCTTTGGAGATGATTTTGTTGTTATTGTAAATGCATTAAGCCAACATGTTGAATCAGATATTGCATCGGTTATTGATTTACTTGTAATTGTTTAATTGTAATATATTTTACAGTCGACCTACTAAAATTGGTCTTAGGTTATGGTATATTTGTAAGATCTTATTTATAAGATTGATATGCAATTGGGATAAGCAATTATAAGAAGGTATATGCGAGATTAAGAAGAGATATACACACAGACATCATTTGAAGGTGAAGCAAGGTTTTTGTAAAGACAATCAGAACTACATCGGTACTGAATCCAACATATGAAGATGTTATTTTGAGCAGTACGTTCTTATTGGATTTAACCATCCAATTGTAGTCAAGGTGACTCCTATTTGTGTTTGAACAGTGAGCTCTAGGCGCTTGGCCTTTCTGCATGTGCAGACCCCATTTGTGTACACGTATTATTTGCAGTAGTATCATTTGATTGTGGGTAAGGTTTCCCAACGTGGTTTTTCCCCTTACAGGGTTTACACGTACAAATATTGGTGTTATGTGTTGTGGATGTTATTGTCTTTTGTTTCATGCATTAATCTTTACCAGTACTACAATTAACTGATAACCTATCTACCGGCATAAAGTTTGGTTTACCAGTACTAAGCATTAAGGTTGGTTAAGTTGTTTTGGTTTGAATTTATTTGACAACTGATTCACCCCCCCCCCCCTCTTAGTTGTCTCTAGGACCTAACATCCTTTTCATTCCCTCTCTGAATGACAATTTCCTTCTTTAGAGCCATTCTTGCTTTTTTGTCTCCATTCTTCTCTTCTGACAAGTTTTCTTGCGTACAAGTGATCTTGGGTTGTGAGAAGTTGGATTTCTCAACTTCTTCATGGTATTAGAGCTCAAATCTATTGCATCTTGTTCTTGATTTGTTGAAGAATATTTTCGAGCTTTGAGGGTTTTAGATTTAAGAGGTTTTCTATTGGATCTAGGGGGTAGCCTTTTTTCTGGGCATTTTGGGCTCAAACAAACCACACGGTTGTACATAGAGCGCCCAATTTGTCCAATTTGGACAAAGTTGACTTCTTGGGCAATTTTTTTTGCTTAGGGTCGTACAACCCCCTTCTACACACTGATCAAGGTGGATTTAAAAATAAATAAAATTTATTTTTGTTTTTTGCCAATTTAATGGAATGCCAAGGCTGAAGTGGTTAAATAGTCGCCATGGTGATCGTAGCTACTGTCAAGCCTGTTGTCGCCGCGACTGGCAGTCGCTCCAGCGACCCGTTAACCGTTGCGGCCAGCGGTAACCACCGTCATTGACCACTAGCAGTTTGGTCACGGACCATAGTTACCACCACCTCCAACTCCACCCGTCCACCACCACCACTTGCCACCCGCCAGTGCTCAACCGCCTAGCCACCATACCCTTTTTTACATGCCTTTTGATAAGGGGGTGGTTTTTTGACCATAACTTGGGAAAATAGAGGCCTTTTTCGATGTATCATATATCGTTGGAAATATCCTTTCAAGAACTATGCAAATATGGAGGTGAGGTTTGAATATTTTTCATTTTGTACCTATTTTTTGCCATCAAAGTCAGAGCAATTTTTTGCACTCTGGGAGCCATAACTTGGGCAAACAGACTCCTTTTTTGCAAAATGAATAGGCATCAGAAAGGTCTTGGAGAGACCTATTCATATTTTATGTTCATCGTTTCATCATTTTTACCAAGTACACAAGATATTGTCTGAAGCAATTTTTTTTCTCTTGCTTTTCTTTCTGGCTCTCAGATAGTACTAGGGTTTGGTTTTTCATCTTGTGGTGGGATGGGGTGGGGGCTTATTTTCTAATTTCTGTAAATTAATTCAGAAACTCATAACACCTAAAAATCAAAACAAAACCCCCTTCTAAATCCTCTGTCTAGTTTGAAAGATTACTTAATTAAAAAAAACATAAGAGCGGATATAGGTACATGTACACATGGCAGATTCTTCAGTTGAGCTTCTTACATCACAAAACTATCACCTATGGAAAGATCATATGATGATGCTTCTCAGATCAAGAGGGTTGTGGTCCTTTTTGGATGAGGCTCATCCTCAGTTACAACATCCTTTTGAGATTATTCAACACATGAATAAGATGGATGAGGCTATGGGTGTCATCTCCTTACATGTTTCAGATAACTTGCTTTTTCACCTTGATGGTTTGCTTACTCCTCGAGTTATGTCATCCAAGTTTGTTGATCCTTTTGGTACCATCAATGAGTTCAGAGCATTATAGATTGAGGCAAAACTCTCCTCTTTGTTACTTGAGTCCTTTCCTCACATAAAGGACTTTATGAACAAGTTTAAAATCACCAGATCTATCCTCCACAATTGTGGTAAAAATAAGAGACATAGAGTGTATCTACCAAATTTTCTCTAAGATTCGAGGTCCCTATCAGATATTTGCTTCTACATTTTATTCTACTATGGATGCCTTGGGTACATGTGTCACTATACCTTCATTTGATGTGTTATATGATCACTTGACTCGTGAGAAGGCTCACCTATCTCAGTTGGACTCTCTCACAGGATCACATAAGAAAGCGTTGGTTGCATAGACATATAAAGAGAACAAGAAGTAGAAACCGAAGCCTAAGAAGGATTTAACTTGTAGTGAGAGTCCTTCCAAGCCACAACTTAAGTCTAATTCTAAACCAAAGTCTTATCGCAAATAGGAGAAATCTTCTAAGTATGGTGAGTCTTCCTCCAAGACTAAGAAGAAATCAAAATAACTTTGCAATTTTTGTGGCAAGGAAGGAAATCAAGTTTCCTGATGTTGGAAACACTTAGAGGCTTTGGAGGGAGTTGTGTAGCAGCATCATATTTCTTCTCCTCGGCCTTCTTCTTCCTCTTCTAAAGGGAAAGGACATGCTCTATTTGTACGAGCTATTACTTTTGCATTCACTTGGATTATTGATTCAAGGGCTTCTCACCACATGACACTCTCTCAAAAACTTGTTACCTCACTTGCAGTGATAAAAAGTTTTTTTAGAAGCAAAGGAGGGGGTTGATGGCCTCTACAGGTTTGTATGGCCTACAGTAGGCCGAAAACCCTAATGCAACCCTAAAGGATGCATGCATAAAAGAAAGGAATTATTAAAAATAATTATTCCTATAAAATGCTTCCTAAATTTAGCTTAAGTGAAATAGAGAAAAGGTGACTTAATTATTAAATCAATATAATTTAATTAATTCAGTAAACTAATACCTTTTACTCTAACAATCCCCCTTAAGATGAACTTACGGAGAAGCTAAAAAAAAAAAGGACTAGATGCATGAAAGCAAAAAATGGATCCCAACAACAAGGCCTGATGAGGTACCCATGTACAATAAAATCTCTGTAAAGTGGAGAAAAGGAGAAAACCCTGTGGGAACAAAACTCCTCTCCAAGAAGAGATGAAAGCTCAAGTGAAGGACTAAGAAGCCTCCAAACAAGAACCTCCTTTGAAACAAAAGATGATCAGGATCAAGAAGACATGAATCTGTATGAGTGCCCTGAATGAAACTACATGAATCTGAATCAGATGGCAAACACGGGCAAAACATCTGGAATCCAAAGATACAAATGGCATGAGTACCAATAGTCTGAAGAACTAATCAAATGAAAAAATGGAAGGTCGCCTCCAAAAATAGGAATGCAAGAGTGCCCATATGGTAAGTTCTCCATCTCACTGAAATGCATGGGTAACTAGCCACTACATCCGCCTAGTACATAGGATCAAATACTGAATACATAGCTCACTCCAATGCAAAACCAAGGAAGTATTAACACCTACAATAGAAAACCCCCCATAATGTTGACAAGGGAGATGTATGATAGGTACACTGAATCTTAATACCATAATGTAGTGCATGAAGAAGAACCAAGAACATCTGAACGTGCAAACATGAAAGTACAAGCAAATACAAAGGCAAACATCAAACCCCCATGGCACTTTATATCATATTGCAAGAATAATAAGGCACAAAAATGATGTGCAAGATCCCATAACACATGTGCAATACAGAGGCACCTCAGTGCATTTAGAAAATAATAAGTGCTTACAATGAAGCAAGTCTGCCATGTGAAGATGTGAAGGGCCCACCAAAAATTCTACAAATCACGAAGGACTGGCATGCAAATAGTAAACCATGCCCATGCAAAAAGAGATCCACTGCTGCAGAGACCACATGCAAAGTTGTAATCTCAATTGATGCCACAAAAATGAAATTCTCCTACTCAAGAAGAGATTGCATGTGCAAAGTTCAACCACCTCTGAAGAAGACATCGCAACATGCAAACAACTTGAAGTGGCATTGTTCACCATGCTTGCAAAATAAAAGCTTCTCATGAACTTACATGCACATGCAAGTGGAATATGAAGAGTCATGAAATAAAAATATCCATCCATTGTACAATTGACTTAGTAAAACAAATGCCAAAGCATGCAAGAGGAAGATCAAGGTGCCATCCAAAAATAGACTTTTGACCCCATGCAAAAATTTGTTGGTTAAAGAGAATTGTTGAAAGCACAAAGTCATTAGTAAAACTATAAAAATAGCCACCAAGCACAATGAAAAAAATCCTCCATGCTGAAATGGGCTAAACAAAAGTCTCCTCAGCATACAAAAAGAAGGTTGCTAATAGAGGTAAAATCCAAACAACTGCCAGTTAAAAAGAACAAATTGTCATGCATGGAAGGAAAATGGTGAGGTTGGCATGAAAATTGCAGATGCAAAGAAATTCTACTTATGACCACCACAGTTGAGTTCTCACCACATGGTGTGGTTATTATAGGGCTCCATGATCTTGATGTGGTTGTGGCTACTGGCAGTGTTGATCCTAATTCTGGGTTATACAAGTTTGATGGCTTTGAGAGTCTAGATAGTTCAAGTGTTTCTCTTGTAGCACATGTCTCTTCAATGAGAAAACTTTGGCATGAGTGTTTTGGCCATGCCAATTACAGATACTTACATTAGATGAGCACACAAGCACTTGTGATTGGGCTCCCTCAGATATCATGTACTAATGGTGTTAGGTCCCAGAGACAACTGAGAGGGGGGGGGGGGGGGGGGTGAATCAGTTGTCAACTAATTTCAAACCAAAAACAACTTAACCAACTTAATGCTTAATACCAGTAAACCAGTTAAGTATGTCGGTAAATAGTTTTAACAGTTAATAGCTATACCGGTAAAGATTAATGCATAAAACATAAACACAAAGTCATCCACAACACATGACACCAATATTTTTACGTGGAAACCCTGTAAGGGGAAAAAACACGGTGGGAAACCTTACCCACAATCAGATGATACTACTCCAGATAGTAAGTGTACATAAATGGGGTCTGCACATGTAGAAAGGCCAACAGCCTAGAGCTCACCGTTCAATCACAAAATGGGAGTCACACTGACTATAGTTGGATGGTTAAATCCAATAAGAATGTATTGCACAAAATAGCATCTTCATATGCTGGATTCAGTACCGGTGTAATGTTGATATGCTTTCACAAAAACCTAAATTCACCTTCAAATGATGTCTTCATGTATATCTCTGCTTAATCTCGCATATACCTTCACACAATTCTTTTTTGCATTCCACATCTGATCTTACAAATAAGATCTTACATTTATACCATAACCTAAGACCAATTTTAGTAGGTCGACTCTACAAGATATTGTAATAAAAACATTTTACAAACAATATAATGTCCGATGCAATAACCGATTGAACATGTCGGCTTAATGCATTTACATCAACAATTAATCATTTCCTTAGTGTGCCATGTTGATCTGGAAAAGATAAACCTGGCGGTGTAACCCTAGGTAACCCTGGACCTATTTGTTGGTAAAAGAAAATATGCAAATATGAATACACCAATGAACAAAACTCTAGGACAAGATGTCCAAAAGATGTCTTCAACATTACGAAGTGTCTTCCACATAATTCCGAGTGTCGATGATCATTATATTCTGCCAGTGAACCATAGACCAGTAACTGTGCAATAGTTGCTTGCCGATGAATGTTGTTGGATCTCCAAACTGCTAGTGTTTTAGTAGGTGTTGACATCAATGACAAAACCATACCAAAATACCAACAATCTCCCCCTTTGGCATTGATGGCAACACAAGATGGAAAACCATCAAAGTGCCAAAATAGAAATGCCAAGTATAAAAAACCAACAATCTCCAAAAAGATTATAACCAGAAATCAGAGATTAATAATCTCTCCTAAACAACAATTTCTCCCCCTAGGAGCAACATTTGTTTTCCAAAGTTTCCATGCCAATTTCTCCAAAAGCTAATGTGTTTTTCCATATATATCTCTCCCCCTTTGACATCAAATGCCAAAGTTATAATAATACCAAGTTCATATACAAAATACCAACTACTCCCCCTGAGAAGTAGCTTCCTCATCAAAGACCGGAGTAAAAGTTTTGTCTTTTAATTCTGCCGGTTGATGACAATCATCAACTGTCTAAGTCTCTACCGGTGGTGGTACGACTCCAAGCTGATCTCTGAGATATTCAAAAGTTTCCTTAGGCAAAGGTTTTGTGAAAATATCTACAAGTTGTTCTTTAGTGTTCACATAAACCAGTTTTATCTCCTTTTCTTCAACTTTTTCCCTTAGAAAATTCAGTTTGATAGAAACATGTTTTGTTTTAGAATGTAGTACTGGATTCTTAGATATATCAATTGTTGCAGTGTTATCACAATATATGGTAATAGGTTCCTTGCATTTTACCATTATGTCTTTCAACATTTGATTAAGCCATAGTACCTGTGTACAGTTAGTTACTGCTGCAACATATTCTGATTCTGCTATTGATAAAGATGTACAACTCTGTTCCTTACTCAACCAAGAAACTAATCTCTTTCCAAGAAAGAATGCTCCATCAGTGGTGCTTTTTCTATCATCCACATCTCCTACCCAATTTGCATCTGTGTATGCACATAATTCAAAGTTTTCATCTCTAGGATACCATAATCCAAAATTTATAGTGCCTTGTAAGTACCGAAAAATCTTTTTTACTGCTGATTCACGATTTTCTCTAGGATTACTTTGAAATCTAGAAACAATACATACTGCATTCATAATATTAGGTCTAGTTTGTGTTAAACACAGTAAACCTCCTATCATAGATTTGTATCTAGTTGGATTAATAGGTGTAAATTCATCCCTTTGAGATAATTTGTCATTTATAGTCATAGGTGTGCTTACCGGTTTAGAGTTCTCCATCCCAAATTTCTTTAGTAACTCTTTTAAGTATTTGGATTGACTCAAGAATATACCTTTGTCAGTTTGTGAAATTTGCAATCCTAAAAAAGAATTTTATTTCTCCAATCATAGACATTTCAAATTCTCACTGCATTTTAGTAGAAAAATCCTTACATAAACCATCTTCTCTTCCAAAGATTATATCATAAATAAATACTTCTATAATCAAGATATCATCATTAGTTATTTTGTAATATAAATTGTTGTCTGCATTTCCTTTAGTAAAACTAATCTTTAAAAGATACTTATCCAATCTTGCATACCAAGCTCTTGGGGCTTGTTTCAGTCCATACAGAGCTTTCCTTAACCTGCAAACCATATCATTGTCATCTATCAAATAAAATCCATCAGGTTGTTCAATGTATACTTCCTCTTCAAGATCTCAACTCAGAAATGCACATTTAATATCCATTTGATAAACTTTGTAGTTCTCGTGTGATGCAAAAGCCAAGAATAATTTGACTGCCTCAATTCTAGCTACCGATGCAAAGGTTTCATTGTAATCAACTCCTTCTTTCTGAGAATATCCCTTACATACTAGTCTTGCTTTATTTCTGACAACTTTTCCATCTTCATTAAGTTTGTTTCTGAATACCCATTTGGTTCCAATTACATTTTTATCTTTACGCCAGGGAACTAATGTCCAAGTGTTATTTTTCACAATTTGTTCTAATTCTTCTTCCATAACTTTAATCCAAAATTTATCTTCACGTGCCTCATTAACAGACGATGGTTCTATTTGAGAAATAAGACATACCTCTTCATTTGCCAATCTTCCTCTTGTCATATCTCCTTTAAATTTATTTCCAATTATCTGATCTTCAGAATGATTCAATCTTACATACCGGGGTGCCTTTGTTTGTTGTTGTTCTTCAGTTATTATGGAATCCTCGGATGGTACCGGGGTGACTGGATCTTCATTCTGTACCGGTGGATTTGGTGTAGGTTCATTTGTCACAATTTTTATTGCCGGTTCAGAGTCTATATACCTTGAAGTTCCTCTGAATTGTTCAACAATTTTTACATTTGTACTTTCAATAATTTTCTGCAATCTCTTGTTAAAACATCTATATGCTTTTCTCTTAGATGAATAACCAAGAAATATTCCTTCATCACTTCTAGGATCAAATTTGTCAATATACTCATCTCTTCTAATATAACATTTTCTTCCAAAAATTCTAAAATATTTAAGAGTAGGAGTATTACCAAACCATAGTTCATGAGGGGTCTTACCGGTTTCACCTTTGATGTGAATTTTGTTGAATGTATAGACTGTTGTGCTGACTGCTTCTCTCCAATATACATGTGGTAAATTTTCTTTTGATAACATACTTCTTGATGCATCCAAGATAGTTATGTTTTTCCTTTCAACAACTCCATTCTGTTGTGGTGTCCGAGGTGCTGATAGCTATCTTTTGATTCCATTCACTTCACAGAATGTATTAAATTCCTTAGATGTGAATTTTCCTCCTTAATCTGATCTTAAACATTTGATTTTCTTACCAGTTTCATTTTCAACCATTGCTTTGAACAGTTTAAACTTTCCAAGTGCTTCTGATTTTTCTCTGAGAAAAGTAACCCAACACATTCTAGAATAGTCATCAATGATTAGCATGAAATATATATCACCTTGTAAGCTTTTAGTTCTAGCTGGACCACATAAATCAGTGTGAATCAAATCAAGAGCATTATTGGATTTTTTTGGAATACTTTTGAAACTAGCTCTAACTTGTTTTCCAAATTGACATTCGTTACATATTGTGTTCTAAGGCTTGATAATTTTAGGTAGATCTCTAACTGCCTTAGTAGTACTGATCTTTACCATGCAATCATAGTTTACATGACAGAGTCTCTTATGCCATAACCAACTTTCATCTATATGTGCAATCAAGCATGTCTTTTCAATGTTATTCAAATGAAAGATATTACCTCTAGTCTGATTGTTGGTTGCAATTTCCAAACCAGTTGTATTCATGATTTTGCATTTTCCATTTTTAAATTGCAACTGAAATCCTTTCTCAACTAATTGACCAACACTTAAAAGATTATGCTTCAATCCTTCAACATAGTAGACATTGTCAGTTTTATCCTTACCATCAAGAGATATTGTACCCTTACCTTTGATTAAACAGGCTTTGTCATCTCCAAATCTTACTAAACCTCCATTGTATTCTTAAAAGTTCAAGAATTTACCTTTGTCTCCTATCATATGATGTGAGCATCCCGAGTCAATGATCCATTCATCCTTTACTTCAACTTTAGCTACTAGGGCTTGTTCTACCAGTTGATCTTCTGTTATAGCAATAATAACCCATCCATTGTCTACTAGATCCTCATCAGAATCATCAGTCACACCTTCATCAGCAATGTAACAAGATTTGTCTTTGTTCTTCTTGAATCTGTATCTCTAATATTCAGGATTAGGTTTGTATGTCCTTCTAGCTTCTTCTCTTAGTCTAGCATGTCTATCAAGGCATCTCGAAGCCATATGACCAATCTTATTGCAGTTAAAACATTTAAAGGGCGCTTTACCTTCATACTTACTTCCAATTGGACCTTTAGGAATTTTCCTTGCAAATAGTGCTTCAAGTTCTTCATTTTCTTTCCTGCTTTCTTCAAGTTCTCTTGCATAAAAGGCTTTCCAATCAAATTTGTTAAATGATGGAGCAGATGATGTTGACGCTTTAAAGGCTAAATCTATCTTTATAGTAGCAACAGGACCAAACTCTTCAATTTCAAAAGCTGAAAGTTTCCCAATCAATGTATCCCTAGTTACTGATGTATTAGGCATTGTTCTTAACTCATTTATAGCAGTAACCTTCATTTTATATGCCGGTGGCAATCCTCTTAAGATTTTTGAAACAATTTCAAACTCACTTAAGGTTCCTCCACAACATATAATACCCAAAACAATTTCATTTACTCTTTCCATAAAAGCAGAAATCCTTTCATCTTCTTCCATTTTCAGATGTTCATACCTGACCTGGAAACTTTCAAGTTTTGCAATTTTGACTGTGGAATCTCCTTCATTTAGTGTTTCCAAATGATCCCAAATAGCTTTAGCAGTAGACCTATCTGATAATCCCATGATTTGTTGATCTGATAATGCGCTCAAAAGTGTTTCTCTTGGTTTGCAATCATTTTCCTCATCTTTAGCCAAGGTAGTTGGACTAGGCTGACCAGATACAACAGCAGTGTAACCTTTCTTTGTAACTTCCCAGATGTCTTTGCCAATGCAATTTAGATGTGTCTCCATTTGGATCTTCCATATGCCATAGTTTGTTCCATCAAGTTTAGGACTGTCCTTCCTGAAATAATTAGTAGACATTGGATCTCCTCAAGTTGTTAAACTTCTGTAAAAGAGGACTAAGCTTTGATACCAATTGCTAGGTCCCGGAGACAACTGGGAGGGGGTGAATCAATTGTCAACTAATTTCAAACCAAAAACAACTTAATGCTTAATACCGGTAAACTAGTTAAGTATGCCGGTAAATAGTTTTAATAGTTAATAGCTATACCAGTAAAGATTAATGCATAAAACATAAACACAAAGTCATCCACAACATATGACACCAATATTTGTATGTGGAAACCCTATAAGGGGAAAAAACATGGTGGGAAACCTTACCCATAATCAAATGATACTACTACAAATAGTAAGTGTACATAAATGAGGTCTGCACATGTAGAAAGGCCAATTGCCTAGAGCTCACTGCTCAATCACAAAATGGGAGTCACACTTACTACAATGGGATGGTTAAATCCAATAAGAATGTATTGCACAAAATAGCATCTTCATATGCTGGATTCAGTACCGGTGTAATGCTGATATGCTTTCACAAAAACCTAACTTCACCTTCAAATGATGTCTTCATGTATAGCTCTGCTTAATCTCGCATATACCTTCACACAATTCTTTTTCGCATTCCACATCCGATCTTACAAATAAGATCTTACATTTATACCATAACCTAAGACTAATTTTAGTAGGTCGGCTCTACAAGATATTACAATAAAAACATTTTACAAACAATATAATGTCCAATGCAATAACCGATTGAACATGTCGGCTTAATGCATTTACAATAATAATTAATCATTTCCTTAGTGTGCCATGCTGATCTGGAAAAGATAAACCTGTTGGTGTAACCCTAGGTAACCCTGGACCTATTTGTTGGTAAAAGCAAATATGCAAATATGAATATAACAATGAGCAAAACTCCAGGACAAGATGCCCAAAAGATGTTTTCGACATTACCAAGTGTCTTCCACATAATTCTGAGTGTCGGTGATCATTATATCCTACCGGTGAACCATATACCAATAACTATGCAATAGTTACTTGCTTGCCGGTGAATGTTGTTGGATCTCCAAAGTGCTAGTGTTTTAGTAGGTGTTGACATCAATGACAAAACCATACCAAAATACCAACAGATGGTGTATGCCAAGGTTCTGTACTAGGAAAACATCATCAAGATCCTTTTCCTACAAGTAGAGCCACACATGTTAAGGCACCCTTGGATTTGGTACACGATAGTCTTATGTCATTTTTGACTCCATCTTTTTCAAGGGCCAAGTATGTACCCACATTCATTGATGACTTCTCTAGACATACATGGGTGCACTTTCTTAAGTACAAGTTTGATATCTTTGATTCACTTCGAGTCTTTAAGACATTTGTAGAGAAGTATTCTGGTCTTTATATCTAGAGGATACACACAAATAATGAGAGAGAGATGTGAAACGAGCTTTTATAGATTTCTACACAGAGCATGGTTTGCAGAATCAGTTATTAGTTCCTCACACCCCTCAGCAGAATGGTGTTGCTGAGAGAAAGAACATAACACTATGGGAGATGGAAAATAGTATGCTTCAGTCACATTCTATGCAACCTTCTTTTTGGGCTGAGGTAGTTAATTGGGCCACTTATATTCAGAATCAAATGCCTCATAGGTCATTGCAACAGATGACTCCTTAGGAGGCTTGGTCCCATATCAAGCCCGATGTTTCATCATTCCAAGTTTTTGGTAGTGAGGATTGGGCATTTATTCTAGATGCTCAGAGGAAAGCCATGGAGAGGAAGAGCCAACCACTTATATTTGTTGGCTACTGTGAGGATGTTAAGGCATGCATGTTGTTTGATCTTGATTCTGTAGAGGTCTTGTTTAGGTGGGATGTCCACTTTGATGAGCGCCTTCCTCAGATGGATTCTCCATCACCAACTTCTCCCTCACCGTGTCCTCCTCCCTCTTCATGCTTGGGTGATTCTTTATTCCTTGAGGATGATTCAGATGATGGTCCACCACCCCCACCACCTGCAACTTAGCCTTTGTCCAAGTGGGCCCAGTTTACAGTTGATGTCATTGGTTCTATGGTAGGTGATCCTTTTGATTCTCATCGTACTCATGCATAGAAATTTGGTTCTATTCTTATGATTCATGCCATTTTGGATGATCCTTAGAAATTTTCAAAGGCAATAGGTCACCCAGAGTGGGATAGGGCCATGGATGAGGAGTATTCTTCTTTGATGAAGAATCATACTTGGGATCTTTGTACTCTTCCAAAAGGAAGAAAGTTGGTTCGGTGCAAGTGAGTGTACCATACCAAGTATGTTGCAGATGGTTCTATTAGTAAGTATAAGTATCATCTTGTTGTGAAGGGGTTTTCTTAGGTGGAGGGTATTGATTACTTTGAGACCTTTGCTCCTGTCGCCAAAATGAATTATATTTGCTTTATACTTTCGCTTGCAGCTTCATAGGGATGGACATTTTTTTAGATGGATGTGAAGAGTGCCTTCTTGCATGGAGACCTTCATGAGGAGATCTATATCGAGCAGCCTCAGGTATTTGTGTAGTATTCTTCTTTGGTTTGCAGACTTCAACATTCATTATATGGTCTCAAACGAGCCCCTCGGGCCTGGTATAAGAAGTTGGACTCTTTTTTGCTTTCCACACTCTTCACACATTGTTATTTTGATCCCATAATTAATATTCAATGTCAGGGGGATGATAAAGTTATTCTTGTGTTATATGTTGATGATCTCATCATTACAGGTAGCTCATCCTCCTTGATTCAAGATATTCAGATAATTTTGATGGAGCAGTTTGAGATGACAGATCTTGGACTTCTCCACTATTTTTTGGGCCTAAAGTTATTCAGTCTTCTAGTGGGATTTCCATACTTCGGCAGAAGTATGCTCTCAATATGCTTCACAGATTTGACATCATTTCTTGCAAGCTTGCACCCACATCATTTTACTTAGGTTTTGTTTTGTCTACCACTTGTTCTACACCTTTCATGGATTCTACCTTATACAGGTAGCTGGTTGGCAGTTTGTTGTACCTGAAACATACATGCCCAGATATTTCCTTTGTGGTTGGACTTGTATCTAGTTTCTCCCATGATCCTCATGAGAGCCATTGGTGAGTTGTCAAATGTATTTTGAGGTACATTCGGGGCACTACATAGTTTGGCATTCACTATACTTCAGGATCCCCTCACATTGTTGGCTTCACTGACTCAGATTGGGTTGGTGATGCTCATGATTTGAAATCTACTTCTGGATTTATTTTTTTCCTTGGTTATGGTCCTATCACATGTTCTTGCAAGAAGAAGTCTACTATTGCATTATCATCTACAGAGGATGAGTAGCGAGTAGAGATGTTAGCTAGTCAAGAGGTTTTATGGCTTCGACAATTGATGACTGAGTTTGGTTTCCCTCCTGATAGTCCCACTATTATTTGGTGTGACAATCAGAGTGCCATTCACATTTCCTGCAACCCAGTGGAGCATCAAAGGATTAAACACATTGAGCTCCACATGCACTTCATCAGATAGTTGATTTAGGATGGCTTTCTCATCTTGGAGTACATACCTATAGAGTAGGTTTCTTACATCTTCACTAAACCTTTGGCATCTTCACGCTACCTTCAGTTGCGCTCTATGCTTGGGGTGAAGGAATTTGTCCTTGGGGGGTCTCATTGAGGCATTGCTTTCTTCATGTTTTTTTAGCATGCTTTTTCCATCTCTTTCTTAGAGTAGAGTTTTTCCCACGTGGTTTTCCATCATGTAGTTGTAGTTTCTTTCATGCATTTAGTTTGCAACTTCTCCCTAAGCTCATCTTAAGGGGGGTGTTCGAGTAAAAGGTGTTGGCATTTTTGATGTTTATGTTGTGATTGTCATTGATGGACACACACTTGCATTAAGATCCCCTTTATATGTATGAGCTAGAGCTCAACTAGTATCTATTCCAACCGGTATGTTGTATTCTAGTCTTTAGACTATTGGTGATTTTGCAGAATGTGTTTCCTGGTCTGGAGCGGCATGTCGACCCCAAGCAGTTCATAGATATCAAGTGGTACAAGGGAGCAAAGTGGCATAACACATTCTTACCAGTCTTCATTTTTGTCAAACCAGCAACCGGTAATACTCTGTGATGAGTTACCAATCGGCATTTTGTGATGAGTTTCATGGATCTCAAGTGGTACGAGGGAGCAGAGAGGCATAACACATTCTTACCAGTCTTCATTTTTGTCAAACCAGCAACCGGTATTTTGTATGAACCGGTAATACTCTATGATGAGTTACCAATCCATCGATTGTTTGATGGTGCCGACACACTGACGGTGCTTCTTGTGTCGTGTTACTGAGTATTGAACCTAGGAAATTGTAATGTAATCCTATTGGACCGACATGAAATTAGATTCCTTTAAAAGGACATCATGTCTAGGGTTTTAGGTTGCTGGAAAAAGGGTTGATGTTGTGCTAGGGTTTAAGGTGGTTGATGAGTTGTTGTAAGAGCGATCTTATTTGAGAAGATCAGGTTGTAACTGAGTGAGAGATAAAGAAGACTGAAGTAATGCTGGAATGCATTAGCTGTGAGCTATACTAAATCTAACCAAGCAGTCTGTGCTATTAGATAGATCAAACACTTGTTGATTACTCACATCTTTGACAAGTCTGTAGCCCTTAATTGGGTAGGCCCAAAAGCCTTTTGTAAAATCCTCTAACAAGGTAGTTCACCTCTGTGAATCTAAAATCCTCTAGCAAGGTATTCTTTAAGCAGACTTATCTCCTAACAGAGATTGAGATTCCTAACAGGATCTATTCTGGTGAAGAATATTGTAAGACCTTAACTGGTCTGACCTTAACTAGTCTAGTTTCTATTTTGCAAATAGTGACTTGTGAGTTCCATCTCACCGTGGTTTTCCCATTTGGGTTTCCACATCAAATATCTTATGTTATGGTTGTATTTCTTTTGTGGGTGAATGCTTTATTTTCATTTTGGTTTGCATGTGTGATAACTGGTTTGTCTGTTAAATTGTTTTACCGGTTTATCTTCAGACTGTTTAAGTGTTTTAGATCAGAGGTTTTTGGCATACTAATTCACCCCCCCCCCCTCTTAGTATTCATCAATTGGTATTAGAGCCTACTTTTCTATAAGTTTAACCACTTGGAAAGAGATATGGGGGAATACACCTTGAGGGAACTTACTCAACGGCTCACTCAGTCTGAGCAAGCCTATGATGATCTTATGGTCAAATACAAGGCATCTCAAGCAAAAAGGAGAGAACATGCAGAAAAGTTGATGGAGCTATCTAAAAATAGTTCTATAGATGAAGCAGATATGGAAGCCATGATAGCAGAAGTAAACAAGTTGAATGAATCAAACTCCAACCTAAGAAAGGAGTTGGAAGGACTGACTATCTAGTTTAGTCAAGAGCTTGAGAACCGGAGGAAAGCTGAAGATTTGGTGAAGGACATAGATCATGAGATCTCCAAGTTGAAACAAGAGATAAGTGCACTGACTGCTCGCCTTCATGAGAGAAGAATGGAAAAAGAAGGAGTATAAGATGAACTGAACATAGCCATCTCTGAAAATACAAGCCTAATGGAGACAAATACTGCTATTTCCAAAGAACTCTCTGAGTCAAAGGAAATACTTGCTAAGTTCAACAAAAGTACTGTTAAGCTAGAGGAAAAGCTTGAGTCATCTAGACCAGTAAAGAATACCAATGGACTTGGTTTCTCTGGACATGAGGAAGGAGAATCCTCAAGAAAAAATGCTGAAGTATCAAAGAAGCAACCGACATTCAAAGGAAAAGGTAAGCAAAAATTCAAACCTGTTTGCTTCAACTGTCTTAAAGAAGGACACACTGCCAATGTATGTAGGAGAAAAGCCTACACTAACAATGTACCTAGATCCAATAAGTTCAACGGTCATTGTTATGCATGAAACAAGTTTGGGCATAGAGCATTTGAATGCAGGTTTGTGATGAATAACACTGGAAGATATCCTCAAAGGACCCAAGGAGTTGGTCCTAAACCTTTTGTGAACCGGAACCACAATCGGTTTAATGTCTTCAATCATGAGCCAAGAAGCGGTGGCCATCAAGTGGCAACCAAATGGAGAGAAAATTGTATGATCTATCATGATCATGGTCACACTGCTGCAACATGCAGAAGGAAGAATGGAAATGTGAACAATGGACCTTAGAGAGCACCTGGATTGGTTTGCTACCACTGCAACAAACCGGGTCACATTGCAAGATTCTGCAGAAGCAGTATATCTAAATATATACCGGTCACTCCGGAAGGAGAAATTGATGTTGAAATAGTTCAAGTGGACATGAACAAAACCTGGAGGAAGAAATCAACAATGTTGGAAGCGGAACCGGTTTCTGCACCTAGTATGGAAATATCGAAACTGGCAAACTAAGCTTCAAAAGGCTTAGGGGGATCAAACGGTGAAATGTTTTCGAACCCCTGGTATGTGATACCTGTCGCTTGGCAGAAGACCGGAAATGGTAAAAAGGAAAATTAGGGTTTACGCCCTAATAGAGGAGCATTAATGGCGGTAGGTGAGAGACATGTATAAAAGCATTTTTCAAATCATTTCTCACTATCTGTTTTCGAGTGAAGAAAAGTTTTTCGAAGAGCAAAGAGAAGAAAAGGCGATTTGAGCTGAGATTTCAAGAAATTGACAAATCTTGAAGGAGATTCAAATTCATTTTGTAAACGGTCAAGTGGAGAACACAAAGCGGTGATTCGGCAACTGATGGAGTGTGTAGTGAACGAGAATCAGAAAGCCCTAAATTCGCATTTTAAAAGTATTCCTCAAGTTCTTAAAATACTCTATAATGGCTTCCGCATCTCATACCAGTTCTAGTACATCCATTGAGTTTGAAAGTTTCATTCAGAGGAAGTCAAAGTATAATGCCCTATCACAAGTTCCGGCTGGAGTGATAGTGGAAGAGGGAATTTCTAACTATATTTATTGCAAGATTGAAGACCTAGGGTCTCTAGCCATCCACTCTCAACTAGATCTGTTTTATGGAAAGGATAAGAAAATCAAACCGGAATATAGTATCTTAGAGAAGAAGAAACTCCATAATGTAGTATACTTTCTGGAAGACTTTACAGAGGATCATATTAGGATCATTTTGAGCAGAGTCCATGGTGACAAGATGTACTTGGAGAGGATGCATGATATTATACTGCAGGCAATTCATGCAGTCACTGGTTTCTGCAACACAAGGGAAGTGCCAGCCCTAAGGACAATAAGCAAAATGAAAATGTCAAAGCTCACCAGTTCAGTGAGTGATTCACGAGGCATGACAATCAACTCCATCAAGGATGATCTTGTTAAGTATGTCTGCATGGTGATAGGCTACCAAACATTCTCTGCCAGCAGAATTAACTCTATATTTGCTGCAGCGGTAAATGCCACTTACCGGATGATAAAGGAAGATGCATCATTTGACCTGTGCATCGGTATGCAGAGGCATCTCCTATCTAATCTGAATTCGATCAAATAGGATAATGCACTAAGATTCAAGTTCAGACAACTATTGGTTGGGTTGTTCTTCTATTTCCAAGGCTACTTTCCTGGAGTAGAAGATGTCTAGTGGTCTTGTGACCAACCAGTAACCAAGCAGATCAAGGAAAGCATACAAGCAATTGAAACCGGTTACCCTGATGTGCTGAACAAGTATTTTGATGAGTTTAGATGGAAAATGAGTCAAAGGATGAGGATCTCAAGTGACATCGTCAATAAATATGAAGATGACATCTGTTTCACCATCTAGGTGGACAAATGCTTAATGGAGGCTGTTGAGCCTAGAATGGAATAAGTGGAGCCAATGGGCTATGAGGTGATATACAATATGCTGGAAGGGTATGCCTCAACCCTTATTGCCTCACCTTTTGATCCTAAGGCAAAGAGGACCGGAACCTATCTGGAAAGGATTGCACTAGTTGAGGAACCCTCTGTTAAGAAAGGAAAAGAACTTGTAGCAAAGAAGGCAAAGACAATGCCTACAACATCGGCACCGGCTACTACTGCAACTCCAAGAGTGACCAAGTGGTCACCTGCAAAGAAGAAACCAGAAGTGGCACCGGAAAAATTCTTTGAAAGAAAAAGGAAGACTAAGTCAAATGAATCAGACTCTGAAGAGACTGAGTCTGAGGAGATGCCAAAGAAGGCCAGACAAACGAAGAAGATGAAGAAGAATGAACCGGTGGCGTCTGCACCGGTAAATATTGATATCTCCTCATATAAACCTTTGACACATTGTCAAAGAATAATAAAGAATATTAGGAGAAAATTACTTCATGATTTAGTAGATTTTTATGATGATTTTAGTGATGAGGAGAAAGAAGAAGTACTATAGGAGATTATTATTTATTTGTGTAAGATTGACCGGTCGCCATCAGAGATTAAATCTCAAACACTGGATTCCTTATATAAGGCATTAGATAATAAATGGCGCATTGCCATAGAAAAAGAACAGGAGATTAGGGAGAAAGTCTTTGCACAGTACTTTCTTGATCTCTCAAACTCAGAATTATTTGATGTTTTGGACCAAAATAGAGGACTCTTCTTCACAAGGAGAAGAAGACTCTGGCTATTAGAGGGAAGAGTTGATGATGTTGAAAAAGACACTCATCAGCATATGGATCATGCTACCCACACTCACAAAGCACGTATGGCCAACTTGCAAGCAAAAAAAGAACCGGTTATATCCAAATCGGATGAAGTTTTTGATGAAGAAGGAAACCCGGTTGAAGAACCAATCGACACTATTGATGTCGATGCCCTGGACATAGAAGATGTCACTCAGGACATACCTTCTGAGGGAACAGAACAGGTGCAATAGGCCGAACAGGGTAGTGAGCAAGCCGAGGACAGATAGGAGGCAGCTAAGGAACAAGTAGAGAAGAAGAAGAGGGATAAAAATGAGAAAAAGCAGAAAGAGGAAGAAAACAGAAAAGAGGAAGAGGAGAAAAGAAAAGATGAAGAGAAAAAGAAGCAAGAAGATGAGAGGAAAAAGAAAGAAGAGGATAAGGAAGAAAAGAAGAAGAAGGAAGAAGAAAAGAAGAAGAAGGAAGAGGAAGAGAAAGAAGAGGAGAAGAGGAAGGAAGCTGAGAAGAAAAAAAAAGAAGAAGAAGACAAGGAACAAGAAAAGAAGAAGGAAGTAGAGAAAAAGAAGAAGGAAGAAGAAGACAAGGTAGCGGAGAAAAGCAAAGCAGACAAGGCAGCGGAAGTGATGAAGAGCACATAGATGGAGACTCCGAAGGCAACCAGGAGTCAAGCCAAACCAATTGATATCTCCAGTCCTATCGATCTCCAATCTGCAAGTGAGTCAAAGCTAATGCAGAGCATCGAGGTTGCTCAAGAGTGCCTTGAAATCATTCGAAGGAAAAAGGAGCAAGATATAATTCAAGCGGTTGTAAACACCCTTACCAGTTTGATCCCCGGTACCAATCTTCCCAACACTGAATCATCACTAGCATAGCTTAAGCTACTATGTATTGTAGTGGATGATCAGGTGCAGATCCTGGAAGAAGCAGCTAAGGCAAATGTCAAGAAAGACCATCAAAAGGCTCTTAACATTGCTTTGGTGAAGAAGTTGAATGAACTCTGGTCCGAACTACTGAAAGACCAAAAGGATATAAGGGACGCTTTGGATGAGGGAAATCTACTACTAAGAAAAATCTGTCAACCCCATCTATTCTACGATGATGTGCTAGCCTAGAAGCAAAAGCTTCAAACAGACTTACAGTCTTACTTAAGCACATTTAAGCCACCTTATGATTCCTTTGCAACTTATGGGCAAACCGTTCACCGGTTTCAGATCCAGATAGCCAAAATGGAGCAAGAGATCAGTACACGGTCTAGAGATTTGTAGGAGCTACAACTGGTTTTACTTCCACATCTGCAAATTCTTTAGAAGTGTTATCTGAACCCGGATGCCTTGACAGTTACGCAGGAGATGAGCACAGTTGATGCCATGGAAGAATAGGTATCTCTGATGCAAACAGAGAAAGAAGTGGCCACCTCCCTACTTGAGTCCTGGTCTCTATCAATGAAACAATTTTTGCAGGACTATAAATCGGTTTTTGACAAGTATTATTCCTTGTTGTCATAAACTTTTATTATTTTAATATCAAATGGAAACAGGGTTGTTCAGTGGTACTTTGTCATTGTTGGCAAAGGGGGAGAAGTACTCTATCTATTTTGGAGAAGAATAGGAAGAAGTATCTGGCTTTAAAATTTTGATATATGCTTTATGCTTTGATATCTCAATGTTTATGCTCTGTATGCAAAATTGCTATACATTGTATTGATTAAGGGATAGTGTATATTCTTAGGGGGAGCAATTTTGTTAATGGCATGTTTTTGTTGTAAAACACTTATATGTCAAAATTTTATTTTCCTAAGTGTTTCCATCAATGCCAAAGGGGGAGATTGTTGGAATTTTTATATTTATGTTGTGATTGTCATTGATGGACTCACACTTGCATTAAGACCCCTTTATATGTATGCGCTAGAGCTCAACCGATATCTGTTCCAACTAGTATCTTGTATTCTAGTCTTTAGACTTTTGGTGATTTTGCAGAATGTGTATCCTGGTCTGAAGCGGCATGTCGACCCCAAGTGGTTCATAGATCTCAAGTGGTACAAGGGAGAAAAATGGCATAACACATTCTTACCAATCTCCTTTTTTATCAAACTGGCAACCGGTATTTTGTATGAACCGGTAATACTCTATGATGAGTTACCAACCGACATTTTGTGATGAGTTACCAATCCACCGATTGTTTGACGATGCCGACACACTAGCGGTGCTTCTTGTGTCGTGTTACTGAGTATTGAACCTAGGAAATTGTAATTTAATCCTATTGGACTGACATGAAATCAGATTCCTTTAAAAGGACATCATGTCTAGGGTTTTAGGTTGCTGGAAAAAGGGTTGATGTTGTGCTAGGGTTTAAGGTGGTTGATGAGTTGTTGTAAGAGTGATCTTATCTAAGAAGATCAGGTTATAACTAAGTGAGAGATAGAGAAGACTGAAGTAATGTTGGAATGCATTAGCTATGAGCTATACCTAGGATCTAACCAAGCAGTTTGTGCTATTAGATAGATCAAACACTTGTTGATTACTCACATCTTTGACAAGTCTGTAGCCCTTAACTGGGTAGGCCCAAAAGCCTTTTGTAAAATCCTCTAACAAGGTGGTTCACCTCTGTGAATCTAAAATCCTCTTGCAAGATAGTCTTTAATCGGACTTATCTCCTAATAGAGATTGAGATTCCTAACAGGATCTGTTCTGGTGAAGAACATTGTAAGACCTTAACCGGTCTGGTTTTTATTCTGCAGATAGTGACTTGTGAGTTCCATCTCACTGTGGTTTTTCCCATTTGGGTTTCCATGTCAAATATCTTGTGTTATGGTTGTATTGCTTTTGTGGGTGAATGCTTTATTTGCATTTTGGTTTGCATGTGTGATAACTAGTCTATTTGTTAAACTATTTTACCGGTTTATCTTCAGACTGTTTAAGTGTTTTAGATTAGAGATTTTTGGCATACTAATTCACCCCCCCTCTTAGTATTCATCAAAAGGTTATTTTCACTTAATTAGTTTAATTAAGTCACCTTTTATTCTTAAATACATTCTCATTTAGGGTTGCACAATCTCCTTTAATAAGGATTGTATTGTATATCTTTTTCATTCCCTCTCTGAATGATAATTTCCTTCTTCAGAGCCATTCTTGGTTTTTTGTCTCCATTCTTCTCTTGTGACAGGTTTTCTTGCATACAGATGATCTTGGGTTGTGAGAAGTTGGATTTCTCAACTTCTTCAAAAACATTCAAATACGATCCTAAAAAAACCAAAACATCGTAAACCTCAAAAAATCAGCATGAAACTTGTAATAAAATGTCTCGCGAGAAACAAATACCCTAGCAAATATCAAGCAAACACTTAGCACAAAGTTAAACAAAGGATATAACTATCTTATCAAACATATGCAACCAAGTTGATTAAGTCTTATCAATCATCAAAATATTCATATCAACGTGATATTTATCTTGTCTTAAACAAAAGAGGATACACTCAGAACTAGAGAGGTCAGTCTTGAATGAGGTCCGCAACTTTCTGAGATCAAACATTATCAACCATCACATCAAAAAAATCAAAGAAAAGTCACAGTCAATATAGTTGTTGAGTTTTGTCTAATTTGGTTTTTGTCTTTTATCAATTGGCGAAGATCATGTTTCTATGCTACTCAGGGATGTCCAAAAGTGACTAGAGGGGCTAGGATGAGCATGATTCTTTTCTTTATTTGTTGTTTGTGGTGTGAACCAAAGAAGTTATGGGGCAATGGCTCTAGTGGGTTTTTGTGATAAGAGGATTCAGCTTGTGAATGCAACACATACCTCAACCCCTAGCGTTATTCCCAGAATAGAGGGTTCACTCCTTAATGACTAAGTGTTTGTTTCTTGCAATGAGATATCTTTATCTATTGGTTCTTTATACCCTAATGTACCTAGCTTCATTGTTATAAAATAAGGATCAGTGATGAAAATGTGTTGCACTATGAATAAAGACTAAGAGGATTCTTAATCAATCATATCATTTGATTTCATTTCTCATCATGCTGATTGTATCAATCAAGATCATAATTTTTAGTGGATTGACTTCATTTTTTCTTCCTCCTCTTTTCATTATTTAACATTTTCTCTCTCTCTCGTCTCATCTTTCATCCTACTAACATTTCTTCTACTTTAATTGAGTCAAAAGAATATGTAATGCCCGCCAAAATACCCTAAAGAAACTAAACAATAATATACAAATGGAGATAAATTTTTTTTTTAATTAACATCTAATAACAACTAATGCAACACATAACATCTCCATCTATTTACATTCACTCATCAATTAACCAATATGAACAGATATCATTACTCATTTCATGAATTAACGCAAGCGGAAATAACACAACTATTAGCTTTGATGCCAATTGGGGGGTGAATCATACAAACTTAATCTTCTATATATTCAATAGATTCAACCTTGGTAGCTTTAACAGATATATGTAACCAAAATAGTAAAATATGCAAACTTAAGAATACATAATCATAACAACACTCATAACACCAGATTTAACGTGGAAACCCAAATAGGGAAAAACCACTATGGGATTTCGGACCCACTAAGAAATATACTCTTCTAGAGTATGCTCGGTTAAAAGCAAATCCTGTTAACGATTACAAACACATATCTAGATGTGACCCGGTTAAGGGATTTCTGTCAGATCTGATAGGATCTTCACCTTGTTAGAGGTGACCTTGTTAAAGGGTTTCAAACACTCAATCAGAATGTTCACCTTGCTAGAGGATTTACAAATAAGACTGTTAAGTCCACTCGGTTAAGAGATTTTTTGTCACATACAAATAAATAACAGCAATGAGTATGTCTGCAACTTTGCATCTAAAATGCTAAAGTAGATTCTTATTTGCTCAATACAATCTAGTCATAGGACTTATCTTGTCCCTCTACTGGGCTCCTTACTCTATTATTCAAATAGGTCTTCAAGCTTTTGTGTTAGGTAATCACTATGTAGCATCCATCTTCTTACACTTGCCCGCATACATTGTTTATCAACAGTTCCTTATTTATAAACAATTTGCTAACCATTTAATCTCTTTGATCACATTTCCCATGATCAATCATAGCCATCAGATCTTCAATCTTGTCCAGGTTCAATGTATCCTTCGATCTGAAAATGTTTTTCCTCGCCTTGGAACTTGCATACATTTCTTGGAACTTGTGCTAGGGTATTGCGGTTCAATCTGAGCTGTAGATCTTCCTACCGATCTTCCATTGCCATATATCCTTAACAAACTTCATACACATTGTATCAATCATTTAATCATAACCAACTCATCAGCTTCCATCATTAAATAATGCATGTATTCATCCAATGCATTGTGTTATTACTTGGTTGCAACTCGGTAGACATTCCGCCTTCATTAACCGATAGCGATAACCTTAGGGTTTACCAACTAGGTTCCTTGCTCGGTAACATAGTATAGTATTAACCTTACAAACAATAGCATATGTAGGATATCAAAACAATCTAAACAACATTATCTCATCATTGTCTAACTCAGTATAGTTGCCCATTGAATAACTTATTCCTCCCCTTATTCATCACATTCTTTCTGTGTCTTTTACCGACATCTTAATTATCTTCAAAACATACTTAAGATATGGCAACATCATACTAAATCAGAAAATTGATTTCTTGACATCAATGACAAAATAATATTGTGAAGATAGTAAACATCCTTAATCCGTTATATCCATAATTATCAACAACCTTCTCAATATCCTAATTGAAATTCCAACAATCTCTTATTGTCTGTTATAATGCCAACAATCTCCCCCTTTGGCATTGATGGCAAAACCAATTGATTTGACCTAAAAAGATTTGAATTCAGATTATTGTGATTGTGATTGCTCAGATTGCTGAAATGCTTTCCCCTTGTCATTAGTCTTCTCCACCATACATTAGTCTTCTCCTCCTTTGATAACAATGCCAAAAGAAAAGTAATACATAATTTCTTCCTGTGTTAAGTAATTCCATTGCTATTCGGTATCAACTCAATCTTGGTTAGAGCATTTTGTCTTCAATTCTTGTTCCCTATTTTTGTTTCATGCACACCTTTAGAAAACATCCTAAAGTGTGTAAATCAGCATCAACTCCTAAAAGGTATTCTTTAGAGTCATCGAATTGATGCTTTCACCGAACTCGGTCAGTGAGTAGAAGATAGGGGTAAGACCCCTAACTTACTTCTGAGATACTCAAAAGTGTCCCTTGGCAGTGGCTTGGTGAAAATATCTACTATTTGTTCCTTTGAGCTAACATACTCCAACACCACTTTCTTCTCTTGAGCTTCTTCTCTAAGATAATGATATTTGATAGAGATGTGCTTTGTCTTAGAGTGCATAACAGGATTCTTTGAAATGTTAATGGCACTAGTATTATCACAGAATTTAGTTACTGGCTCGGTAACTTTCTCATTTATGCCTTCCAACAGTTGTTTGATCAATGCTATATTGGTACAATTCAATGTTGTAGCAACATATTTAGCTTCTGCTGTTGACTGTGAAATACATCCTTGTTTCTTGCTAAGCCAACTCACTAGTCTTTCTCCTAAAAAGAAAGCTCCACCACTTGTGTTTTTCCTATCATCTATGTTGCCTGCCCAATCAGCATCAGTATAAACTTTTAAATCAAATTCATTTCCTTTCTGATATACTAAGCCATAATCCTTAGTGCCTTTCAAGTATCTGAAAATTCTCTTGATTGCTGTCATATGTGTTTCCTTGGGATCTGCAGAAAATCTTGCAACTATACCTAATGCATGTGCTATATCTGGCATGTTGTGAACAACATATTGCAACTTTCCAATCATAGATCAGTAAAGTGTCTCATCAACAGATGCAGATTCATCATTCTTTGATAGTTTACAGTTGGTGGTCATAGGAATACTTACTGGTTTTGAATCCTCCATTCCTAATTTCTTCAAGATTTCCTTTATGTACTTGGATTGAGTAATGAAAATCTCATCTTTCATTTGCAGTATTTGTAGACCTATAGAATACTTTATCTCACCGATTAATGACATCTCAAATTCTTTGCTCATTTCATTTCCAAGGTTCTTGCATAAAGATTCATTTCCACAAAAGATAATATCATCAACAAATATGGCTAAGATCAATATTCCATTGTCTTCATCATTCTTCATGTACATATTGCTGCTTTCACTTGTCTTGATAAAACCAATCTTGATTAAATAAGAGTGCAATCTTTCATACCATGCTCTAGGTGCTTGTTTCAAACCATATAAAGCTTTGTTTAGTTTACATACCTGATCTTTATTCTCTCCTTCAACAAATCCTTCAGGTTGTTCAATAAAAACTTCTTCTTCTAATATACCATTTAGAAATGTAGATTTGACATCCATTTGATACACTTTGAAATTCTTGTAAGCAGCGTATGCAAACAATGTTCTTACTCCTTCAAGTCTTGCCACAGGTGCAAAAGTCTCACCATAATCAATTCCTTCTTCTTGAGCATAACCTTTGCAAACTAGTCTTGCTTTATTTCGAATGACCTCACCTTTTTCATTTAGCTTGTTTCTAAAAAATCCACTTTGTACCGATTACATTTTTGTCCTTCGGTCTTGGGACCAGTGTCCATGTGTCATTCTTCTTGATTTGATCAATCTTTTCTATCATAGCATTTATCCAATCTTCACTGTTAAATGCCTCTTTCACTGTCCTTGGTTCATATTCAGATATCAGACATGTGTTCTATCTCAGTTTATTCCTTGTCATCACTGGATCATTCTTATCTCCTATAATCTAACTTGATGCATGATTCCTTCTAACATACTTGGCTAATATAGGCTCAGTAGATTCTGTATGATCTTCTTCATCACTCGGTAATTGGATATTCTCTTCATTTCCTTTAGCAGTTTTCTCGGTATGACTTCTCGGTTGAACATATACAAATCCTTCATAATCTTTTGGTTCTTTGGAGTTTCCTTCATCATTTCTTTCTACAAATTCATGAATTTTCACATTTGCACTTTCTAATATTTTTTTAGATGATTTGATCAGACATTCAAATTCTTTGCTTCTAGAAGAATAACCAAGAAATGTTTCTTCTTCACTTTTCGGATCAAACTTACCATTTCTGTCATCTTTGTGAACATAGCATCTACTTCCAAAGATTTTGAAATAACTTACATTAGGTTTCTTGTCATACCAGATTTCATATGGTGTCTTCAAAGTTCCTTTCTTCAGTTGTACTTGGTTCAGGGTGTAAACTGCAGTGTTGATTGCTTCTCTCCAAAATGTTTGAGGTACCTTCTTTTCTATCATCAAGGTTCTTGCACAATCCACAATTGATCTATTTCTTCTCTCAGCTATCCCATTTTGCTGGGGTGTTCTCGGTGCAGATACTTGCCTCTTTATACCATGATCATTGCAGTATAAGTTAAATTCATCAGAAGTGAACTCTCCTCCTCTATCAGATCTAAGACATTTTAGTTGTCTTCTTGTTTCATTTTCAACTCTTTCCTTGTACCATTTAAACATTTGAAAAGCTTCTGATTTTTCTTTTAAAAACATTACTGACATCATCCTTGAGTAATCATCCACAAATAATATGCAATACTTATCACCATAACTGAACTTTCATAGGACCACAAAGATCAGTATGCACAAGATCTAAAATTCCCTTAGAAGTGTAGGACTCACTTGTAAAGCTTGATCTTGTCATCTTACCCATCTGGCATCCTCAGCACATAGCATTCTCAGGTTTCTCAAGACTCGATAGACCTCTTACTCGGTGCTTCTTGCTTATTTTGATCAGATTATCAAAATTTACATGACAAAAGCTTTTATGCCATAACCAGGTATCATCTATCTTTGCATATAGACACTTATTCCGAGTTTAGTCAAGGTGAAATGTGTTACCTTTTGTTTGTGTCCTAGTAGCTGCTAACTTTCCATGCTTGTTATGAACTTTGACAATTCCTTTCTGAAACTCTATTCGGTATCCTGTATTGTTTAGTTGTGCTACACTCAACAAATTGTATTTCAAACCTTCAACCCAATAAACATCATTACATTTAGCATTGTCAAGAAGTGTTATAGATCCTTTACCTCTCACTGGACATGGTGCATCATTACCAAATCTTACATAACCTCCATCATAATCTTCTAATATAACAAACTTGTGTTTATCACCTGTCATGTGATGTGAGCATCCACTATCTATGATCCAAGAATCATTAGTATTTATGCGAGATATTAAAGCTTTTTCTTTGTACCTTTCTTCATCTGATCCATGTTTGATAGCCACATAAACAACTTCCTCTGTATCGGTTTCATCTGATTTATCATCATTAGATTCCTCATCAACTATTAGACATGTCTTTTTATCTCTTCTTCTGAAGTCTTGTTGTCCTCTATAATGATTATCTTTCTGTCTGTCATCTCGGTAATCTCTCTTTTCACTAGATTCTTTGTCAGGACAATTAGAAGCCATATGTCCTATTCTATCACAGTTAAAACATTTCAAAGGCAACTTTCCTTTGTACTTGCCTTTTCCTCTCGGTAGCCTTCTAGCTAATAGTGCTTCAAACTCTTCTTGGTTTCTGATTTCTTCATAAAGTTTTTGTACCTCCTCCATGTTTTTGCGAAATCTTTCACTTTCTCCACAGTGATTCCCTTCAGAGTACTTATACTTTCTATCATTGTAATCATCAGATTCATCAAGATGAAAAGAACTAAATGCAAACTCAACTTTATTTACCAAAGATCCACTATTATCAAAGTTACTTAACTCAAGTGCATGTAGCTTACCAATAGTAGCATCCAAAGAAACTGGCATATTGGGTACAGACCTCAATTCATCGATTGCAGAGACTCGGATTGCATAAGCAGGTAGAAGGGTTCTTAATAACTTACTTGTGACATCCTTCTCTTCAATGGTTCCTCCTGCTCCTTTGATTTGATTGACAATCTCCTTTAACCTTGTACTGTACTGGGTTATGCTCTCACCTTCATTCATTCTCATAGATTCAAGTTGTCCTCTTAGACTGTCCACTTTTTCTCTTTGAACATGTTCATCACCACCATACACAGATATGAGCTTGTCCCAGATTGCCTTGGCATCATTGCAGCCTTCTAGATCATTAAACTCTGAGTCAGTCAATGCAGATGTTATTTCAATCATTGCTTGAATATGTTCTTGCTTTGCCTTTATCTCTTCCATTGTCAATGGATAGGTGCTAGATGTAATGAAATCATTCTCCAGATAATATACAACATATTCTCCAATTCCTAATAGGTGCAGTTTCATCATTTTCTGCCATGTAGAGAAACTTGACTTGTTCAACTTCGGTGCATCCCTCTTATACATCTTTGGATATTTTCCTCAAGTACCTTTAAACTTTTCTTCCGGAGTCCAAAGTTCCGATACCAATTGGTAGCTCTGATGCCAATTGTTAATAAGATGAGAGGGGGGGGGGTGAATCAAACAAACTTAATCTTCTATATATTCAACAGATTCAAACTCGGTAGCTTTAACAGATATATGTAACCAAAACTGTAAAACATGCAAACTTAAGAACACATAATCATAACAACACTCATAACACCAGATTTAATGTGGAAACCCAAATAAGGAAAAACCACTATGGGATTTCAAACCCACTAAGAATATACTCTTCTAGAGTATGCTCGGTTAAAAGCAAATCCTGTTAAAGATTACAAACACATTGCTAGATGTGACCTGGTTAAGGGATTTCCCTCATATCTATTAGGATCTTCACCTTGTTAGAGGTGACCTTGTTAAAGGGTTTCAAACACTCAATCAAAATGTCACCTTGCTAGAGGATTTACAAATAAGACTGTTAAATCCACTCGGTTAAGAGATTTTCTGTCACATACAAATAAATAATAGTAATGAGTATGTCTACAGCTTTGCATCGAAAATGCTAAAGTAGATTCTTATTTGATCAATACAATCTAGTCATAGGACTTATCTTGTCCCTCTACTGGGCTCCTTACTTTGTTATTCAAATAGGTCTTCAAGCTTTTGTGCTTGGTATTCACTATATAGCATCCCTATGCTTACACTTGCCCGCATACATTGTTTATCAACAGTTCCTTATTTATAAACAATTTGCTAACCGCTTAATCTCTTTGATCACATTTCCCATGATCAGTCATAGCCATCAGATCTTCAATCTTGTCCAGGTTCAATGTATCCTTTGATCTAAAAATGTTTTTCCTCACCTTGGAACTTGCATACATTTCTTGGAACTTGTGCTAGGGTATTGCGGTTCAATCTAAGCTGTAGATCTTCCTGCTGATCTTCCATTACCATAGATCCTTAACAAACTTCATACATGTATCAATCATTTAATCATATTCAGCTCATCATCTTCCATCATTAAATAATGCATGTATTCATCCAATGCATTCTGTTATTACTCGGTTGCCACTCGGTAAATACTAAACTTCACTCGGTAGACATTTCGCCTTCATTAATCGATAGCGATAACCTTAGGGTTTACCGACTAGGTTCCTTGCTCGGTAACATAGTATAGTATTAACCTTACAAACAATAGCATATGTAGGATATCAAAACAATCTAAACAACATGATCTCATCATTGTCTAACTTGGTAATAGTTACCAATTGAATAACTTATTCCTCCCCTTATTCATCACATTCTTTCTATCTTTTATCGACATCTTAATTCTCTTCAAAACATACTTCTTAAGATATGGCAACATCATACTAAATCAAAAAATCAATTTCTTGACATCAATGACAAAATAATATTGTGAAGATAGTAAACATCCTTAATCCATTATATCCATAATTATCAACAACCTTCTCAATATCCTAACTGAAATGCCAGCAATCTCTTATTGTCTATTATAATGCCAACAACAACATCATTAATCTTTCCCTAGGGTACTTTAGCATCATTACTTAAAATCATTTCCACAATAGCATACTACGCACGTGAAAGGTATATTTCACCTTCATTAATGCATCATAATATAATTATCTACTCAAGAGATATGTTGTTAGGCCCAATATGGAAAGCTAATGTACTAAGAGGGGAGGGGTGAATCAGTACTTCAAATCCTTTTATTAACAATATCTTTATTGTTAAGCATAATCTGAATAGTGCAGTAACATAATATAATGCTAAAACAAATAAGTGACAATCATACATGATTCACTCCATAACACATATATTTTGGTTACACAGAAACTCTTGGTTAGAGAGAAAAACTGTAGTGGGGATGGCACCCACAACTTCACTACTGCAATAATAAAGGTTGCTCGGTTAGAGCTACATGTTTAGCTATTTCTGATAGCTTACCCTGTTAGGAGTTTCACGATCTGTTAGATCTACCTTGCTAAAGGATTTTACAACACTTAATCTAAATGTTGCACCTGGTTAGAGGCTTTACAATTTATAGACTTGATTAAAGTCTTTTACCCTGTTAAAGGTTTCTCTTACAACTTCAAAATTTTCAATAAAATATTTACAACTATCTGTAACTTTACATCTGGAATGTTATAGTAGATTCTATTTGCTCAAAATAAGATTACCTTGCTTATAGCATACCTCGGTAACCCATATAGTAACTCAGTAAACCCTTCTATTTACTATGTTCTTTGACTGTTCTCTGAAATCCTTCTCGGTGACCTCTGTGTCTCTATAACAGTCATAACACTTAGTGCTTTCACATGTCTTGCTTCATATATTTCTATATCTTCCTTTTTGTCATACTACATGTATGTCTGATCTTAATCCATGTTGTATAAATAGATCTCTTATGTCGGTGATCCATTCATTTCTTCAATGTTACAAACATGTTTTATCGAATGAATAACTATACAAAATATTTCATTGGTTAGATGACCTCGAAATCGTGCACAATCTTTAAGTGTAATTTCCAATGTGATAACGGTTCTATGTTCCTTGATCTTGTAACACATTTCCATATGTATGTCCAAGTTCAATGAATCTGGTAACACATTTCACTCGGTGTATATCAAATCGGTGTATCATCTTTGTTGCTTGGTAGACATGGAATGATACTCGGTAGACAACTCAATGCATACTGGGCTCTGTGACTACTTTCTTCTATAACCGACTGGACTGTGCATACTGACTGAATATTTTGGTAGAAGTAACCGACTAGAGTATATAGAATAACTTTGAACATAAAACTAATGGCAACTTGATATGTAGTAACAATCTCCCCTTTTGACATTAGTTGAGATGTTTGTCAAAACTACTTTCAAAGTTATAACTCAAAAATCTATATACTTGCAAAATTTGACTAAACTGACAGTATATACATTAGTCAATGAAATAGTATATCCAGATATACTCCCCTTATCAATATACTATACAAAACTCTGATTTTGTATGCTCGGTAATCAATGATCAGTGTGCTTCTCTTGTTCTTTGCTTATTGTTCTGTTCACTGCTCGGTTCACTGCTCTTGGATACTTTGCTCACTCTGCTCTATATACTCCCCCTATATACTACACTCCTTTTGTTTGATACTATACTTTGATGCTTTGAATACTATATCACTCCCCCTTTTTGACAAACATCAAAATTTAGTTACCATTTGGTGGTGGCAACTAGTCAAAAATGGATTTGCACTTTGTCCATGCTTCGGTGAGAGTGACAAAGAGGGCATCCTTTACACTATCCATTAAAGAATTATGCGCTTGAATATCAGCCAATAATGATATTAAGTCATCTAAAGTGCTTCCCTCTTGTGTAGTAGATAAGTATGTGACTCGGTTGATCTGTTCTTGAACGGATGAAAGATGAGGAAGGAATAATGTCTGAAGTGTCAATATGTCCATCCTGATCTTGTGTTCTTCATTTCTTAGGTCCAATTGTTGAGCCATGAGTTGTTGTAACTTTGTATAGAAATTTTGAGCTGAATTGGGCTCTGTGGTCAGCTTATTTGAGAGATCGGTGATCTCTTTCTCAATTGCTTCTATTTTATTTTTTATGTCTTTAATGAATAAAGAAAATGTATAGAGTTTCTGAAATAAATAAAGAATGTGCTTGAGTTGAGGGGACAACTCAGCAATAAATTTGACAAGTTTAACTTTGCCAATAGCTATAGCTTTCTGTACCTCTTCTATCATTTTTGCAGTGAGCTCTTTGTCTTTTAGCTTGCTCAAATATTCGGATGCATCTACTCCAGATGTCTTTATCTTGGTTAGGAGTTCATCCAGTTGAATGTAGATGGCTGCATCTTTGGTTATTGTAGCTTCGAGTAGCATATCTGTTAAGAGTGCTTTCACCTTCTAAAGTACTTTATTTTTCTTTTGTATGGCCATTTGTTTTTCCTTTTCCGCCTTTGCTTTGCATAGTTCACCGAATTCAATGAGTGCCTGCCCTTTTAATTTTGATATGTCTACATTGGGCAACACTATTGGTTTCGATATATCTACTTTGAAACTATTCTTTTTCATCTTCTTTTGTTTTCCTTTCACCGATTGAACTAAGACAATGGCTTGTGAGGCTTGGTGACCCTTGGTAGGTTGCTCGGTAGAGGCAACACTTTGGTCAGTTTCTTTAGCCTCTGTAGTGTCCTTTGGTGCCTCGGTACTTGGTGTTTCAGTTGCAACATTTTCAGTGCTAGAAGGTGCTTGAGAGGTCTGTTCTTGAGTAGTACCTTCTCCTATTGTAGACTTGTGACCTTCGGTGCCTTGATCTGTATCCTGAGGTGCTTCGATTGAGATAGGTTGATTGACCGGTCGATAAGGCTGAACTTGTTCCAAAACTGATTCACTGGATACAAGTTTTGCATATGCATTGCCTTCTATCATTTCCTATTCAGGTGCCTCTGTATCCATGATATCTTCGTCTATTTGAATGGTGTCAGCATGGTCTTGCTCGGTAACATCAAGATCTTTCTTGGTGACATCAACTATTTCAACTTCAGCTTGCTCATTGGCATCCTTGTTTCTAAAGATTTCCTGCCACTTTTCTTTTGTCTCATTTTCCACTTCAATATACAGACCATTCATCAGTTTCAAGGCTTTTTGTTTGATGAGGAACTTTGTGTGGTAGGTTGTCAAATGTTCATTTATTTCAACTACCGACATGTCTGGAAAGAGATGTACTGGACTTCTTTCTCTGATCTATTTATCCAAGTCCAGGGTATATTGCCACTTGTTATCAATATGTGCATATAATTCTTTTGGAAGAGAATTAGAGACTTCTAATGGGACCAATCAAAATTTCAGAAGTGTGCAGATGATAGCTTCTTCTATTTGTCTCTTTTCATCATCATTTCTGGATTCATACTTAACATATCTGAGTCCTCCAAATCCACCATATTCCTTCAGATTAGTACAAAAATTTTCAACACTATTTACATTTACCTTCTTGCTCTTGACAATCTGAAATTTGCTTGCATCCTCAAATTTGGTGTCACTAAACTCTTTTGCCAAAATGAGTCTCCGAGTAGATTTCTTGTAAGTTTTTGTTACCTTGGGAACAGTAACACTCTTTGTTTTCTTACTTGGTGAAGCTACAGATGCTCTTGTGTTAGGTCGCTTTGCTGGAGGAGTTGGTGAGGCCTTTGATGTATCCTGTTTCTTTCTTTTCAACACTTTTCCCTTAGGCAATTCGGTGCTCAGTGTTATAGCTGCCTCTTGGGCTTCAAATTCCTCTTCAGTAATGACTATAGTGCCTTTGACAGGTGTGGAGGAAGAATCTTCTCCGAATTTCTCTAATAATGCCTTTATCATCTTTGTTGCCTTTCTTGTAGCTTTGGGTACTACAATGCTCATTTTTACTTTTTCTTTCACTTCTTCATAGGTTCCATACCTCAGCTCAGTAGCATGCCTTGGTAATATAAGAAATGTATCAATTTGTTGTTGTGTGATGTCAAAATCAGTCTCGTAACCCATAGGTGGCAAAGATTGAGTTCTTGGTTCCACAACATTCACATAACAGTAATCAGTGTCTACTTCAAAATATATGTCATCTTTGTATTTCTCCACTAGCTTGGGTGGAATATGGTACCTGTTATGCATTTTCTCTTGAAACTTACTAAAGTAATCATCCATAATATCATTAAAATTATCACCTAGCTTCTTGATGATGGGTGATTGGTCAGTGTAGTTTCCAAACAACTTTACTGACTGATGGAAAGAATTTTTCAAAATAGAAAAACACGCATACAAGTAGTGATCCAAACTTTAGTGTATTAGCCGAGTTGTTCTTCTTCAGCTTCCTGATGGTTTTTAGATTCTCAAACAGGTTTTTCAGCAACACCTCACATAGATCAATTTTCATGCCTTTCTTCACAATTTTATATGCTAAGTCTATTGCTGCACAAGGTACACTGTTTTCCCTTGCCAATTGGAAGAAACAGTAACCTATTACTCTAATGGAAAATTTTAGTTCTGCATCAATGAAATTGTTCAATTTCAATCCTCTGCAATCTGATTCTACTCCGGTTAAACTAGTCAATTCCTTCTGTGATATCATTTTCTGAGCTCGGGCATGATCATAAATAGGGTAACCGGTAATCAAATGAATGATTTCCTTGGTAATCTTAAACAGTTTCTCTTCTAGCCACATGAAGTCATCGTGAACTCTACTCAGAACAAACTTGACCCACTAGGGTTTGAACACACGGGGATAGGTTAGGGCTTTAGTTATCCCTTGATCTTAATGTGCTCATACTTGCTATCCATTTTACCATCGGTGGACAATTCATCATATGTGTCTTTTATTTCAACGTGATCGAGTTCTTCAACACGACAATTGGTGAAGAATCTCACATCCTCGACTAATAACACTCTATCTGGGATGAGTGAAAATGCGGTTTTGTCATCCGGTTCAGATGCAACTTTGGGAGTTAAGGAGTATTTTAGTGAGGGCTTTTCAACATTCTTAACAATAATGGGATCTTGGATCTTAGGTGCCATTTGCAGATTTCAGATAAAAACTAACAAAATATCCTTAGGGTTTGAGGATTTTCAAACGCCAGACGCTTCACACTTAGCAGATAATAACAACTTGATAAGATCGGTAAACCAGCTTAACAATGCATTGAGATTAATGTAAATACCTTGAATTTTTCTTTGTGGGAGGTTTGATCACCTTTGATTTGCTTTTCTCTGCTCTCTTGAAAACTTGGTGAGTGAAAAATGACCGTGTAAATGCTTTAAGTACACAATATACCTCATCGGGCTCCGTGTAGGTTAGGTCAAAAACATTAAATGCACTTGGTTCCCCTAAACTTTCTTTCCCTTTTTTTGTGCTTTAATTGAGTAACCAAACTTCCTTCATTTACTGACTTGACAGGCTTCCTGTATTCACCGACTTGATAGGTTTCCTGTATAGTGCTCCAAAAGACTTTGATAGAATTTCAAACTTACTACTACATCTTAACTATGCAGATTTTGAATTAAGTACATAATAAAGTAGGAACTGTTAAGATTTAACCTTGAGAGAATGCAGTCCCTTCATACCTTTACTGATTAATTTGGAATAGGAGCACCTAACTCGGTAGGTAAGGTGCTTTCTTCATTTGACACAATTTCCTTCTTTTTCCAAATCATCTTTAATTTTTCTTTTATTTCCTCAGTGTCTTTTCTAGTTTGATCTCTGCAATCTCCATCCAAGTGTCCCACTTTGTGACAATGAAAACATGCCATACCAGGATTTCTCCATAATTTTCGGTTGTTCATCCCAAACCTTATAAAGTATTTGGCACTTATATGTCCATATCTTCCACAACATTCACACCATATCCTTGTATTGTAATCCCATGGTACTGCAGCATATTGTCGGTTAAGATCTTTGTGGGTTCGGTAGCTTCTAGTGTTTTCTCGGTGTGCATACCACATATAGTTCTTTTGATTATACCAACACTTCTCTGTACTATGTCCATATCTATTGTAGTTTCTACAAAACCCTTTGAATTTTTCCTTCTGATAATTGTTAACAGACTTTGTCCTACATTGATTAGATGTGTGACCATATTTATTGCAATTGTAACAATAACCATTGGACTCAGTGACATTCGGTTGCTTACCTTTTCTGATTTGGCGCATGTTGGCAGTATGACCTCGATTTCCACAGTAGTTGCAAATAGGCTTCTTTCTTTTGATGTTCTTCTTGATTCCAGCTTGCCTTGATGATTCTCCTCTTTCGGTAGTCTTTTCCTTTGTAACTGAGTCCTGCATCTTTGTTGGGTCATCTTGTATTCAGTTGCTCATCCAACATCTTTGATGCTTCATAACTCTTCTTCAGTGTTTCTTTGGATTTCTTCTCTATTTCAAGTTTATTGGTCAACCTTGATACTTCAAGTTCCAAAGCTTGATTCTCATCATCTTTCAGATTTGCTTCATGATGTGCATAACCTAGTTGATCTGACAGGTTTTGTTGAATTCCAGTCAACCTTGTGATTTCATCATTCTTATCAGATACTAAGGCTTCAAGTTGTTGTTTCCTCTTTCTAGATATCTTACTTTATCCTTGGCTATCCTCAATGCATCAAGATGTCATCTATGTGCTGAAATGTTCATGTTCTCTTTTCATTGCTTTTAGTTGATCAACCAGTGCTTTGTTCTTTTCTTTCAATACTCCAATCATTTCTTCAGTCTCTTTAGATATACTGTTCTCAGATGATGTCTCAATTTGTTCCACTAACTCTTGAGAGTCCTGCAAATCATCAGATAATATTCTTCTCACTTTCAGAGATTTTTGCATTTGCCTTTGCATGTCTGCAGTCACTTGATTAGCATGATCCAGCTCTTCTTGCAGATACACAATCCTCCGAGATTGTTTATAGCCTTCCATTGATAAGATCTTTCTCTTTGGGCAATTAAACCCTTTTCCAAGATTGAAGCTCTGATACCAATTTGTTAGGCCCAATATGGAAAGCTAATGTACTAAGAGGGGAGGGGTGAATCAGTTCTTCAAATCCTTTTATTAACAATATCTTTACTGTTAAGCATAAACTGAATAGTGCAGTAACATAATATAATGCTAAAACAAATAAGTGACAATCATACATGATTCACTCCATAACACATATATTTTGGTTACGCAGAAACTCTTGGTTAGAGAGAAAAACTACAGTGGGGATGGCACCCACAACTTCACTACTGCAATAATAAAGGTTGCTCGGTTAGAGCTACATGTTTAGCTATTTCTGATAGCTTACCCTATTAGGAGTTTCACGATCTGTTAGATCTACCTTGCTAAAGGATTTTACAACACTTAATCTAAATGTTGCACCTGGTTAGAGGCTTTACAATTTATAGACTTGATTAAAGTCTTTTACCCTGTTAAAGGTTTCTCTTACAACTTCAAAATTTTTGATAAAATCTTTACAACTATCTGCAACTTTACATCTGGAATGTTATAGTAGATTCTATGTGCTCAAAATAAGATTACCTTGCTTATAGCATACCTCGGTAACCCATATAGTAACTTGGTAAACCCTTCTGTTTACTATGTTCTTTGACTATTCTCTGAAATCCTTCTCGGTGACCTCTGTGTCTCTATAATAGTCATAACACTTAGTGCTTTCACATGTCTTGCTTCATATATTTCTATATCTTCCTTTTTGTCATACTACATGTATGTCTGATCTTAATCCATGTTGTATAAATAGATCTCCTATGTCGGTGATCCATTCATTGCTTTGATCTTACAAACATGTTTTATCGAATGAATAACTATACAAAATATTTCATTGGTTAGATGACCTCGAAATCATACACAATCTTTAAGTGCAATTTACAATGTGATAACGGTTATATGTTCATTGATCTTGTAACACGTTTCCATATGTATGTCTAGGTTCAATGAATCTAGTAACACTTTTCACTCGGTGTATATCAACTCAATGTATCATCTTTGTTGCTCGGTAGGCATGGAATGATACTTGGTAGACAACTCGGTACATATTGGGCTCTGTGACTACTTTCTTTTATAACCGACTGGACTGTGCATACTAACTGAATATTTCGGTAGAGATAACCAACTAGAGTATATAGAATAACTTTGAACATAAAACTAATGGAAACTTGATAAGTAGTAACATATGCAATCTACAACATTACTTATTTCCCATGATATGCATAATTTTCTTTCTACCAATGCATCTATATGAATCATTCATGTTTACTAAATCCATTTAACATCCTATAACATATTCATTTATTACTCCATGGACATTCCTCTTTCAAGATTATTTAGCATTATAACTAGCCTCTAATCATCCCATGAGATAATACAACTGATCCATAATGCAATTCCATTCTATTCCAACTATATACATTCATTTCCATGACTCATAAGATCATCTCTCTACAATAGTACAATACAACTAGGCGTTAATTCCAATTTCCAACTACAATTCATCTACAAATATAAGTACATTAAATACATCATGAGCATAGCTATTTCTACTACAAGATTCCATCTATGATATACAAAAGTATTACATTACATAAATCTCTAATAAGGTACATCCATAGTACATCATGAAGAAAAATCCACATCCACGCAAGAAGAATCCAAAACAACATCCCAATGGCTAAAAAGCACCAACCTCCTAACCATGTGGAACCAAAGGAACCACCCTCCATGCTAAGAGATGACACAAGGTCCCAATACATACTCCAAACCTAAGCTGACACCTATAACCAAGAAGACTAACCATGCAAGGACTCTCAAGAAAGAACTTACACAATACAACATGAATGAACTCCCAGAGGCATAAAGCTCATCAAAACATAAATGCATCCAGTAAGCATAATCATAAATCATAAAGGGGAAACACATGTAGGAGTGGAGTGTCATCACATGCCATCCTCATAACACAATAACATAAGCTATGAGAGACTAAGGGAGATTAGCTTACTATCTTCACGACCTTCTCATGCTTATCCTAAAACATCCTCCCTAGGACTAAGTAATGAGGCACAATCAATTTATCATCTTATTAATTAATCTAACTACCCAACCCATCAATTATTAGGTTATCACTTATTTACAAATCATGGAAAACTCCAATGTGCCCTGGTGGTCTAGACTTCATACATCCTTACAAGGAACCTCATGCAAGCTTATCTCTCGTGACCCCGATCATCACAAGGAAGCCCACTCCCCCCTAACATGGTCTCAAACATGACAACACAAGAGGCTCTAGAATCATAATTGGATCTGAGAACATACATAAATCTAAAATCACAAATAATCTATATGCAAACAATAATATCATCTCATAATCATGAAACATGTGAAAGTTTACATCATGACAACCAAAAATCAATGAGCCTCTTGGCCAAATAAACATATCAAGGCCATAAGAAATGCCATCAAATCTGAAATGAATCATCACATAATCTCAGCAAGGCCTATCCACTTGCTGGCACATAATCACAAGAATCTCAATCTCTCTCTTAGTGCATCAACAAGAGAGGAAGCATAAACAACTCAAATGGAGTAAAATGCATACAAAACTAAAAAATAAATCATATGAAGACATCATCAATAAAAAATAAACATTAGATAACATCATAAATGCCCTCAAAATGCCTCTGGTACGACCCCAAATCCAACTGACATCAAACAAACTTCAAACTGGACAAAACCTTAAAAATACACATAATGGCGCATACGACTGATACTTTAGCGCATAGAAAAAAAAGTAAATTTTGGTAGAAAACTACTTAAGTTCAGAATCAAAACTGCTCAAAATATAATTAGACAAATATGATGTATTTATATTCATTGGAATCGGAACGAAATGAACTATAAGAATATGTGAACAAAATAAAATAATAAAATTCACCCAAGGAACTCCAATTATAAACATAATGCAAACTTTTGGAGGAAGAACATCAACACTGTCAAAACTGAGGAAATACTCCACAACCTTGAATCTAAATATAGAAAGCATAATAAATGACTCAAATAAATTTAAAAAGACATTCCACATAACCAATAACATCCATACACAAGGGGATGAGTGAAAACAAAAGGGGGAAAAAGTCGTGTGAGTCTCCTCTACAACAGAGCCAGATTGGGAGCTCACAAAGACTCTCTCCTCTTTCCCAAATTCACAATCTCCATAAGAACTCATCTACCAGGTTAAAATTTCCTTAATATACAATAGAAATCTTATTAAAATAATTCATACAAGACATATACAAAATCTGCAAGATATTCCTCATGTTGAACATTCACAGCAAGGCACAAGAAGCATTATTTCTAGAACTATAAACCAAGCAAAGAATCTAGAATCCCATGGCTACCCATTCCAAATCTAGGAAGACTAAAGAGAATGCATAAACCAAATCTCTATTTTTTTTAACCAAATCAAATACGGAGCATACAAGTTTCAAACTTTGAAAGCAAAACAAGAAAAAAATGGAGAGGCCTCCAACCTGCAACCTATGTGATGGTTTGTAGTTCAAGAAGAGCTCCCACAAGCCAAACCAAAATCCAATCAAGCTCCAGCAAAAACCAAGAGTACAGCAATCCAAAACCAAGGAAGAAAACTTGCTGGAGAAATTTCCAGAGAATAGCCAATCCAACCAAAAAACCTCACGGGAATGAAAATAAAAAGCAACAATAATCCAAAAACCCTAGCCTCAATTTCGGCCAATTAAAATATTCCATTTTGGAGTATATTTTACCAACCCACCATATAATATAATTTATTTGCCCATTTTGAATTTAACCAATGAGAGTGAATAGCAGGTAAAGTAAATAAAATATACTTATTCAACTAAGTGGGATTGTTTTTATTTCTTTATTCAATTTATTGTGCTCATACACCCCACTTAGAAATAAAAAGTCAAACTATTAAATAAATATAAGATGAAATTAAATTTAATCCAAAAGGGAATTAAAATCAAATAAACCAAAAGCTAATAAAATAAATTAAAGAACCAAATAGATAAAAGATATCAAATAAATGTTAAACCATAGAAAGTCAAATAAATAATTAAATAGTCAAATACCATTAAAGATTAAATCGCAAATATTAAATAAATATTAAACAACAATAAAGCTTATCAAATATTAAAAAAATTATAAAATCAATAAATGTTAATTATCAAATAAATATAAACATCAAATAATTAAATATTCAAAACTTATAAATTAAATACATTAAAATAAATATTTCCAAATAGAAAACTACACATCAAGAGCCACATAATTACTCTAACATCATCAAGTAAATCAACCGGCATAAACTTGACTCACAATACCAAAGGACCAAGCTTACTAACTGACATGGCGAATTATGCCAAGACGCTAACTACTCACGGTGAACAACTTAGACCTAGAGTATGTGAGGGGAAACTCATGCCATCTCTGAACCACATAAGCCATTGAAACTAAAGACATGCTCAGACCTGTGAAGCCAGGTGGAGTCGATGTCTGGTACCTGCAAAATCCTGCAACCACAAAATGATAATATAACATATACATATACATATACACATATAGAACAAGCAAGTGATAGAGAATCATAATGACACATACTGCTCGCAATGAGTGATGTGGAATCGTCTTTATCACGAAGACAGTCAAACAATAGTCAAACACATCTCATAAACACCTCATCATATGTAAACATAAAGTAGGGTTAGTGTAATCATAATCATCATCAAAACCATGATAAATCTAATCTATCAATAATCCATCACATAGTGAGCATATGAAATCCATCGAGTACATATATCATCAAATCACATGATCAATCATGACAGTACCAACATCCATATAGATAATCAAAATAGCATATGTCCAATATTGTCTAACATCAATCATAAGTCACTGAAGAACATGAGTAGTCATCATCCAAATCATCAAAATATAGTCTAGATAAGTCTATCAAGCATAATATAAAAGTCAACTCTAGTCAAAATAAGTCAATTCAAGGGTGCACACTATAGAATAAAACAATGTTTTGGCACATTTGAAACAAAAACATTAATTGCATTAATTTAGTGCATTCATTAAGTTCATTCATTTAATCGCATTAAATTCATTCCTTTTAGTTGCATTTCATTTAAGTGTGTTACACTTTTTTAGTTGCATCCAATCATAGTCACATACACTTAAATCATATAATATTGCATTCATTTAAAGATCATCCTAAACATCATCACATAAAATCATACATCATATAAAAATCATCAAATAGAAAGCATAAATAAAATCACATAAATTGCATAATAGAAACATGCATCATCAATAGAACACAAGCATATAAATCACCATCAAAAAATCCATATCATATAACTCAAAAATGATAATGTGTCATAATGTACAATACACGCCTAATGGCTCAAGTAACATCAACAATAGTGTCAGTCAACACTGACTCTATCACCAGGAGGATCCTGCTCCAGGATGTCCTAATGATGCTCGAGGTGGACCCATGACACCCCCGCTGCTGGTCCTCCACGATGTAGACCTGTTAGAGCCCAATCAACCTCTGAGCTTGCTAAAACTAGGAGATCTTTGTCCCTCAAGAAATACATCATGATAGAGTTGTCTGCAGTAGAATGACTCCTAAGTAGTGTAGTAAAGTCTATCAGACTGTGTCCATATATCTATGCCCGGAGTGAACTGCTGATCATATGCATCTCAAACTAACTATGCTTGTCAACATGCATCATCTCACTCGACTATGGTCTGATTTCTCTTAGTCACAACAACAACATACTCTCATTAGAACATGGTCCTATCATCCTATCTCCCTTTCCTCTCCCTCACCAAGGCATCCTCAAGGCTTTGGATTTGCACTCTTAAGACCTGTGGATCATCATAATCATCACCCCCTCCCTGTGCACTTGCTTCTATAGCAGGAGCATCCTCTAGCTTAGGTATTTTACTGTCATGTAAGCTCCCCTCCTCATCTCCCTCACTGCTAGATGATCCAGAAGATGAATCACCATCCTCGTTACTAGAATCAATATCTGAACCAATGGCTACATCCTCCTCCTCGGTCTCCTCCTCATCTGTCGCTACAATGGATGCAACCTATCCACCTCCTCCATCGTGTCCTCCCCCTCCCTCCTCGCAGCCTCTGGTGCTGAATTTGTTGTGGTGAGATAGGAATGGTAGGATCTGTCAAAGGAACATGTCTACGTGGCAACCACCAACCATCGTACTGAGGTTTAGTCCTTTACCCAACCCAACTCCCCAGCCCCACTGCATAGGAAGAAGTGCATCAAACTCAACGATCACAACGTGTGGATAAACACATGCTCCCCAGTCCCCAACCTCTTAACATATACGAGAAAAATAAGTTCTCACATCAGGAATTCCCTATATCTCTCTGAACTATCGAAGTACATGACCTAGAAGATGAATATCAATAATCCTACAGTAACCAACGTCATGACCAATCAAATATCTCTGTTGTCAACAATAAGGTAAGTGTTGCACATCATCGGCCTAGCCAGGGTAAAAAAGGTAAGGCCTCCAAGTAAAGTACTGCAATATATCCAACTGATGCCTCCAATATAGGGTGTTCCCTACACCCTTGTCCCTAGTCCCTGTTGTATATTTGTATGCGTATGGTTGCTCATCTTGAAGATCTATATGCACAACTGGTCGAGAAATAGCAATATTCTCCCATATCCAAACTTGGAGTAATATAACCCTGCATCCAATGGATCCCTATCTAAGATACACAATGTCGTGCATCTGATGGTACAAAATAGCAACCAGACAAGGACCCCATGCAAATACTCTCCTATGAACAATAATGTCTTGTATGACTCTTCCCATGTGTCCTCCTATCAGGAATCAAGACACCTACTACTATATTGCATAACACGATGGTAAGGTCATCGTAATCCATCGCCTCCCAAGGTATCTCATATCGGTCTTTGATATGGAGCTCCTCCTCTATACATTTATGAAGCTTGCACATACCAACTATAATAACTCAACGATCATAAATAACCCTTGCACCATGAGTGGGAATGTGTAAGATGTGTTGTACATCCTCCAAAGTGATCGATGCCTCTCCAATGGGTAAATTGAAAGAACATGTCTCTGAATACCAATGCTCAACTAATGTTGTGATCATGGCCCTATTGGCTATAACCTCAGGGAAGTACAATATATGATATAAACCAACATGTCAGACTAAAACAACCTCCTTGACACTCAAATCGGATCGAAAATCGAGACTATCAGGCCTCATCTGTCTGCATACTAGAACACTCACATTCTCCTACAAGTGAAAACATGAAAAAGTTAGACAGAGTATTCGCATGACAAATTTCTATCCTACATGATTGAAAAATCATAGTTTACAACAAATACAAATTAGTTATTAGAAATATGCAACAATAAGAACAATTGCGAACCAATAAAAGCAATTGTGCATCAATAGCGACAAATGCACATTACTAAGAGCAATTATGCATCAACATGGACAAATGTGCAACATTAAAGACAAGTGTGAATCAAAAATACAAATGCGTATCAGTTGAATCAATTGCAAATTATTAAGTACAATTACGCATACATCGATATACAAATGCGAATTTCTTAAAAGTTTATGATCTGGACAAAATTTAGAAAATCTAGCACAACCAAGCAAAAACGATATTTTTTTGGAATACATACCATGCCTCTAGTCCCAGGTGGTCCCTAGTATGATCAAAATCGACCAAATAAGTGTTGTCGCACTCACAAGCCGACCATGATGCTCGCAAAGCTGCAGGAAAGCTCGAAAATCAATATGAATTCCAAGAACCCAAAAGAATGCATATGAGCAAATGAAATGTCAAAATCACTATTTATAGGTCAAAATCAGGGTTTTTACCACTCCGACAGTTGTGGTCCCCCCGAACTTCAACACACTTGTAGACAGATCAAACATAATCGAAATTGTGCGAAACTTCACACAATTGCTCACTAGCACTGTATCAAAAAAAGATGGTCTCAACTCCATAGTTTTTCGACCAATTTTCCCAAGTGAGCATATTTGCATCTAGTATTGGGGCAATTTTTTTTTTCATTTTCTTTGAAACGTTGTTTCGACATTGTATCAAAAAGGGCAAATGTGTCTACACCTAAAAATGTCTCATTAATCGCACACTAATTATTCATCCTAATTAATTAAGTAATTCTTTAATTATTTAATTAAGCTAATTATTCTTCTGAACTAACTCAATCATCACCCTTCAACACTATTAATCATTCAATTTCTATCTATTAATCAATTTATTCATTTAACTCTTTTCTCAAATATTAATTAAATATTAATTATTTAATTAATTACGATTAATTTTCTTAATTAAATAATCTTTATTATTTAATTAATCCTATTTCCAATGATTAAATAATTAAATAACTTATTCCTCCAAATCTCCAAATTCACATTTCACCAAATCTGAATTTCAATGAATTTCAGTAAGTTCATGTGCATTTAGCATTCAAAAATGAAAATTCAAATAAAAATGAAAATGAATTTCAATTCAATCTCCTACATCACATGTTGAAAATCATAACTGATTGATCGAATTAGTTAACTAATCAGTTAACTCTTCAATCTCCCCTTTTCACTCCAAATCACCTTTTCTGACTAATCAATCAATTCACTTAACTGATCAATCAAAATCAGTGAACTATCAATCAACACTTCAGTTCAATTTCTCCCCCCATCTCACTTGAAAATCTATAAATGCAAGATCATTTTCTCAATTCAAACTAGAATCACAGAATTATAATCTTCAAAGCAATTGTCTATCTTATGCAGGAATTTCAGTGCAACACCTAAGAGCCATCTTACATCCACAATTCGGAGAAGAGAAATGGAAGCTTTGTCAAATCAATTGAGGGTGTCTTAAATTAGAATTCATTTCAATTCAATTGATTTTTCATTATTTGATTGTCATTTAGGAGTATTTTTAATTAGATTAGAGTTGCGATTTGCTCTTATAATCTGATTATATCTTTTATGACTGAATTTATCCCTAAGGAACAGAGATGATAAAGAAAATCATAAGGAATTATTTAAGTTCCTCACCAATGACTAGGGCTAGCTTTTTGGTTCTAGTCTTTTGCTTTTATTTTTCATTATTTTTTATAATTTTTTTGATAGAATTTGATCTGTGACTAAAAATGATACTTTAATGTGTTATTAAAGTGTTGTAAGTGGTTTGTGTATATTTTTTTGTGCCTACAAGATTTTGTTTATAAGGGTCAACGCCATTTTTTTTTTGCTTAGTTTTTAATTAAAAATAGACTTAAATGAAGATTTGTTGGCATATTGGCATAACTGTTGATGATATTGATGAACCGATATAAGGACTATTGGTGATGATATATTTGAGATGTTGTTTGATGACTTGATGATCAGTTTGTGTTATCATTGATGGCAACTATGGTTACATTGTTCTATCATGTTATCTAAGTCATCTATGACTGATTGGAAAGGTATGGAATGGATTTGACAGTTAACTGGCAAATAGGACTTTAACTGGTAAATGTGAAACTATGTTATGCTTAAGTAATTGGATCTAGAGATTTATGAGGAATTTGGTGTTGCGGTTTGGAATGTGTGTTTGTAACATTGTAACGAGGTTATGACTAGAACTGCGTCACGTTTTGGCTACCGGAAGTCATGTTTGTAATTGACTGATGTATGTTCTGTAAGGTTTTAGTAGGGTTTAAGAACCAATATTCAAATATTATAACCAGTAATGATTTTGAGTTCGGTCGTGTATTACATTGTGTTTGTAAGTTGGTGATGACATGGATGAATCCGTGTGAAGTGTTTAAATGATGTTGTGGCATTAACAAAGAGCGAATTTCTTGGGAATGAGCAAAGTGCTTAGTAGAATGAGCTAAGGGTTTGAAAGTGTATCGGATCGAAGTGCGGTGACAATTGGTGATCATTCAATGGCTATAATTAATTTGTAATTTATTGCAAAGATCTGTGATAATCTATGATGTAAATCTTAGTATGAGATCAGGGTTTTGTAACCGACTAAGTTGTAAAGTCTATTTAGGGTAAGTCTGTGATGATTTACTATGTTGGTGATCAAAGAAATGAGTGTGTGGCCAAACAATTGTGTGTGTCTGCAAGAGAGAAGGAGATTGGAGCAGAAAATGATCTGTACAAGCAAGAAAAGTGTGCTATTTTCATATCATACATATGTTGTTCCCTATTAGTTGCAGCAGACTCAAAATCCCTTAACCAGGTAGGTTCTGACAGGCCTGATTGTATAAATCCCTTCACCGAGTGACTCATTAGCTTGGGTTCTAAATCCTTTCACAAGGTTACTCCTAACAGAGTAAAGCTCCTAATAGGGGTGAGGTAAATCCCTTAACCGAGGGACTCCTAACAGGGTCTTCTTCTAACCAGGCATAATTGTAAGCTCTTAACCGAGCTAGGCTCCTAATAGGGTGCATTTTGAAAGAGTCCAAAAATCTTGTGGGTACCAATTCTGTTAGTCTTTTTTTGAGTTTCAATTCAAAAGTTGTCCTTTAATTATTATTTTCCTTTTCGGTTGTGTGTTTCTTTCCTTTGAACTTAAGTGATTGAACCTTGTCTTAGTTCAAAGTTCAAGTTCAATGTCCTTTAAAGGTAGTTATCTTCGTGGATTTGTTTCATGGTAAAAGGTGAATGCTAACCTTTTGGTTCAAGGTTCAAGGTTCAAAGTTAGTTGTGCGTCAGTCTTATCTTTGCTCGTTCGTTGTCTTTTGTTTCTTATGTTGTGAAGATTGTTTTGTGTTGTGTTCTATGTTTCTTCTCAGAGATGAACTTGAACCCTTGAACCTTTTGGTTCTTGGTTCAAGTTTCAATGTTAGAAATTCATAATCTGAGGCCTCATTCAGAATTGGTGTGCGTATCATGGAGGGAAAATGACGACGGGAAAGGGAATATTCTAGGAACTTTGAGATTTCAGTTTCTAATTATGGTAAGTAATTACTGTAATTTGTGTGACATGTAATGGAGTGACCCAAAATTAAGTTCATGTTGGATATCCATCAAATCATGTGTCAATTCACACGAACTTACTTAATTAGTGCAGCTAGTGAGGATTTGAGTGAGATTTTATTCATTTTGTTGTAAAAACTAGCAATATCTCAAGTATTTTCCTAGTAGCTATGAAAGTGAAGGAGGTCAAAGGTATTGTATCTACACTTAGAAGGTTTTGGGAATTTGTTGTCAGGATCAAGTTAGTTTCGATTATTTCTTCTCCTGTTGTATTTTCTTGCTCAGAAGCTAGCCATTGTCTATTTCCTTTGCTGTAATAGTAGAATTTATTTTATTCCCGAAGTTGTTTGATAAGTATGAGAGGGGCCATCATGAGGCCAACTCTACCGAAATTGGGTTGTACTTCCTATTTGATTAGCTCACTATAGGAGATGGGTGACACTTCACTAGTGCAAGAAGACCTCACTGTCTTCCTAGAAAGAGCTAAGAATCCAGCTCAGAATTCCATGATGGAGAAAATCTTAAGAATTGATCTGCTTGAAGCCACTGCATTTCCTATTGCAGCACCATGCCCGAAGCTGGTTTAAGAATGCATGAACCAATATGGTGCAGAACAAATATGTATTAGGGCAATCAATGGAGAGGTGTTGTTGAAAATTGATAGGGAGACTATAATGGTAGCCATAGGAATTCTCCATAAGGAGTCGTACGAAGATGAGACCATTGGTACCTCATACTCTTTCTTCTCTGAGAAGAAGAGTACCTACAAAAGCATAAGGATTTATGAATACAATCCTCACCTACAATAATAGAAATATGCTGAAAACCTCATGAGGTGGAACAATATTTTTGCAGGTAGACTGGTTCATTAGTTGCAAGATAACATAAACAAAATATTATCAACATAAGCGATGGAATTTGTAGGTATCTATGGTAGTTTCTTCATTCAGTTTTCTCAGTTCACTTATGTTAGAGTTGGCAGCTTTCAGGGTGAACCTTTCAGGTTACCCAGGTATGCTCTGGATAGTTATATTTTGATTGAGGTCAGTCGACAACACGCCTACATTGATAAAAGAAATGAAGGAAAGCCTGGAATTGTTTTTCCAATAGAGATGGGTTATTATAGCTGTAAATATGTTTCAGATGCTTTAAATCTTTAACTTGAATTCAAGAAGTTCAATTTGCAGTCATATGTTGCTAGACACAAATTTGATAGTTGAAGGTATGCCATAGAAAACTTGAATGTTGGTATTGATTTTCATCACGAACCTCAACTGGAAGACTATTGGGAGAACTGTAATGATGAATTTGAAGTAAGAAAGAGACTGTGGTCTAGATTCACAATTCAATAGATTGTGACAATGGGTCTATCTATGAATGTCTCTAATGTACAAGAGGATGAGGGCGAACAAGTTGTTGATCCCGAGTTCAATGAGAAGATACAGGGGCAACCTATTCCAAAAGTTGTTGGGGATAGAAAAGGAGATGACAACATTCAAGCTAAAACTTTCAATATTATTAGACGGACTAAAAGATGGCTAAAGGACCACCATTTTGGACAACAGTCCATTTCTGCATCAAGGAGTAGAAAATTTGGCCAAGCTCGTGTAGCTTCACAAGTATCTTTTCCCTCTTCTAACATTGCTATTGATGGTGTAGGTAATGAAAAAGAGAAGACCGAGAAAATTAAAACTGCAAACTTAGGAGAATCTTCTCTAAGTTCCTCCCCTGTTCACGTAACACGCTCCCATAGCAAGAAGAACAATCAAAAACTTCCCACAAATCTAGTTGTGGTAGATTTGGACTCTGAAGAAGAAATTCAAGGGATGATGGATTCCCAAGTACCGGACAAGCTCACTGTTGATGCTACTGACAAGGGAAAGGAGATTCAAGAAATAGGGGACTTTGTAAATGTCGTGGTTGTTGTTATCACTAGCCAGCAAACACCTCCACCCAAGGAAATGTCTACTATCCCCAAATGGTTAAGCACTTCACTTAGCAAGAAAGGAAATGTAATTCCAATCTCTATTCCAATGGAAGATATGGCTAGTAAATATTTGGGGAGAACATCAAAGTCCAAGAAACTCAAAACTGAAGCAGTGATATATGTATATGATCAAACAGGGCATTGTGTTGCAGAGGTATCTCGACCTTCAATGGATAAAGATGCTGAGACCATCACTGAAAAAGACTTTATTATTGAGAAAGTTGATTTAGGGGTGGCCTATCGAGCTGCAGAAGCCAAACACCTGGAGACCTCCACTAGGAGAATTCTTATGAGGACTTGGAAGGATGAAAAAGATAAGAATGAAATGAAACAGATTATAATGCAGATGGCTCGATACATCAATTCCATAAAAGATCCCAATCCACAGCCTCTTTCCCAAGTACCTTTGTCATTTGATTCAAAGTCACCAATGAACTAGAAAATTGCTCGATCAAGTTCAGAGAAGTCAGATGGTATAAGACATTTATAGTGAGTGGCTGGAATCAATTGCTCAGCAAGGCACAAGCCACATCTCTGATCTGATTAAGGTATTTGGAAGTGAAGAGTCTGTGGGCAAGGAGTTAGAAACAAAAATAATCACTTGGGAGAAAGACAAAAGCAAATGGGTAGATGTGTTGAAACAAATGAGAGATACCCAAAGGTATGGAGTCATGAACTTCTTGGCAGAAAAACCAGTGCATGGTCTAGATGACAATGTGCTTTTTGTATGTAAGGAAAATATCGAATGGAGGAACTCAATTATTGCATAGAGGCATGAAGAATCAATCAAACTTTTGAAGGAGTTAAAAGAATTGATTAATATTATGCAAAAAGATATGAAGGACATAGATATTCAACTCCTGAAAGATGATAGGGAGACACTTGAAGATTCAGCTAATATGATTCAAGCCTTCAAGGATCAAGGTCAACAAATATAGGAAGCAAAATTCTTAACAATAGAAGACTTCTCAAAAATTGCACGGATTGAATCCATGTTGGTTGTTTGCTTTGATCATCTCGAGACACATAAGGGAAAAGTTGTACAGGTGAGCAAGAAGAAGGAGGTCTGGATGCAACAGATACTTCATATTGGTCTTCCACATTACCAGGTCATCCTCAACTTCTCTACAACTCATTTGGAATGGCACAATATTTGTAGCACTCCTTCACCTCAGGAGAAACAGGTGGATGCCACGTCAACTGGCGGAGCTTGATCACATAGTTGTTGCTAATGGCTTATGTCGCTTTTCCTGTTTTGGTAGTTGCTCTTTAGTTATAGGGATAGACTTATTTGACTCTCCAGGAGAGTTAGACATTTTACTCTGGTTTTAATTGTTACGAACTATCATGGCCTGGTGGTTATATATACTTTGTTATAAGCCTTGTAAAAGGTCTAAATTGTTTTGGGTTGAGATAGGACATAAGCTTTATATTTTGTAATGCTATGTATTTTGAAGGAAAGACAATTTGATCTATGAATGAAATTGCAGCGTATTCCATCTTTTAAATATGTGTATTTATGAATTGAAGTGTGAATCTCTGTGAAGATTTGATTCAATTGTGGAATTTGCCATCTTTCTGATGCAATGTATGTGAATGTGCAAAAAGAAAAACTTTTGAAATGTCTGTCTTGCCGATTAAAGGAACGAAAGTTAGTGATATTTTCAAAAAACTCCATGCTTAAAAATATTTGTGGTATTCATTTTATGTTGACAAATGAATGCTTAAATACCTTTAATGCTTTCTAGTAAAAAGTGTACATAGAAATTGTTGTAACCTAAGCTTATTGAAAATCATTCTTGGGGAGTTGTACCTATATACAGAGGTTAACTATTTAAGAAGTTATCCAACTGTTGGTGTGTTTTGTCTTTCGTTTATGGGCATCCATAGGTTAAAGAATTAAATTGTGTGAAAGACAAATCTGTTAACCAACATATTTTTGGTGATTCTGCTAGGGAGTCGAATAATAAGACTGGAGGCTGAATTAGAAGGAAAGTAAGATTGTTTTCTGAAAGGCTTGGTCTCCTCTTTTTGTTTCAAGTAATTAGTGAATCATAAGCAGGATGGAGTCCAAAAGATATACAATATCTCAGAAGCGTGAAGGGGTGATTGATTATGTTTTTTAGGAACTCCAAGATTCCAACTTCTTAACCTCTTTTACACCTAGAAGAAGAGCAAAGAGAAGACCTCCAACTTTCTCTTATGTATCCTCTTTATCTCCTACCTATCAAGCCCTAACAATGCATGGTGTTTCTTTCCGTAGTGTAATCAACCCTAAACCTTTGAATATCATCTTACCTATGGCTGCAAATAATCCCTGGGGCCCTATTGTAGGACCACTTGCACTTGGTGCAAATATTAACCCTTCGCCCAAAGGAGAAAGAGATCATTTGCCTAAATTCAATGGTGATGGAAAGGTCTCAATAGGTGAGCATTTGAATGCATTAGTTGTTACTTGTGGGGTTCTAGTTGCTCAACATGAAGATGTAGTTGTAAGATTGTTTGTACAAACATTCACTGAGGTGGCAGCAGATTGGTTCTATCATTTACCAACTGGTGTAATTACAAATGGAATGATCTTAAAACTAGGTTCAAGGCTAGGTTCAAATTAGCCGAAGATGAACATTCTCTTCTAGCACAATTAGGTCAGTTAAAGAAAGAAATTCTTGAGTCTATGAGAGATTTTGTGGCTAAGTTTGACAAAATTGTTCATAAGGTTCCAGCAAACCAAAGGCTCTCTGGTGATAATTTGAAATGCTTTTTTATCAATTCTATGCCCTCTCAAATTAGTTTTCTGATCCACAGGAATAGAATAGCAGCCTTAGCTGATGTAATAACATTGGCAGTAGAATTAGAGGATGATATGATTACTGCAGGAAGGTGGAAGAGGGAAGTCCAAACTTCCACATCACAAACATCATCCTCATCTGATCTCGTTATTCAAAGATTAATGAATGATATGATAACCTTGAAAAGGCAATTACCCAAAACTAATACTTCTTATCCACAACCTTACCAATATATTTCAAGGAAGGCTCCTAATCAGTCCTTCGGGGCTTGGAGTAGAGTTTTACAATTGCCTCCTATGCAAAAAAGACTAACAATTGAGGCACCCCCATCTAAAGCCAATATGTGTATCTTTCATTTACTGATGGTCATGATGAGAACTCTTTCTCAAAAATGGTACACTATGTTCAAATGGAGAGTTCAAAGGAGACACTATTGGATTCAAGTGAAGAAGAATCTCCTAGGAAGCCTAGCGACTCTGAAATCCACTTTCTAGAGTATGAGTCAGATTCAGAAGGAGGAGGTGATATTTTAGTTATCTTGGAGGATCCTTCATGTGTTATGCTGACCATAAATCAACAAAATATCTAAACCTCAAGGTGCTCCTTTGTCTTCTGTTGTGAATCCCAAAGGTAAGGAGATCATTTCCTGGTTTCATAATAATGATTTCAAACCTCAAGAACCTCAGTTATTAAAATCTATAGAGACTGATGGTTCATTTGATATTGTTGAATTTTGTAAATCCTCTTGGATTCAAATTACACTAGAAGAATATCTTAAATCAAACCCTAAAGAAATTGATAGGTTGGTTAAGTTTGTTAAATGAAATAATGCATATGTACAAGCTGATATGATATAGCAATCAATTAATGCTACATTGTCTTGCCAAGGAGATGTGTCAACTCATCCTGCTTCCCATGAAGTTTCCCCTAAAATAGTTTCTCAACAAGTTGATGATATGTTTTATGTCCTTGAATCAAAACCTGAGCCTTTTTCTATATCGTTGTTGATAAATGGTCATAAACTGAATAACTGTATTATAGACTCAGGTGCCTCAGATAACATCATGCCATCTGCAATAGGCAAGGCCTTGGGATTATCCTTAACAAAAACCTTTGGTAGGTGTTACTCAATGGACTCCAAACAAATACTCTTGTTAGGATAGATCAAAGATTCTCAAGTGGTCCTTGTTGCTTATCCAGATAAAAGAATTAAGTTAACCATTTTGATAGCTAACATTCCTGCAAGTTATGTCATGTTGTTAAGTCGTACATTTTGTAGAGACCTAGGGGTGAGATTAAGATGGACTGGTCTCAGGCCACCATTCCCATAGGGAAACAACAAGTCATTTTCAACCCGAGCCCAAATCTAAGTTCACTATTTTTCCTTTTGAGGATCCAAAAGAACAGATATTGTATGATGAATGTCAATTTGGGAATTATATGATCTTATCTAATAATGAAGCTAGAGGAAATCTGTCTCAACTTGAGGCACTAGAGAATTTATGGTTGATGGAATTTGATGGAAGTTGTTCAGCACTAGGTTTTAGAGCCGAGGTAGTTCTTATTCCTCCCTCTGGAAAACATATTCCTTTCTCTTTCAAATTGGAGTTTAAGAATACAAATAATACTGCTAAGTATGAAGCCCTGTTATTGGGATTGGCTGAGCCAAAGAAGTTGGGAGTGCAGCTGTTGCAAGTCAAGGGAGATGTAGAGTTGATTGTGAAACAAGTCAGATGGTTGTTCAATGTAAAGAATGAGAGGTTGAGGCACTATCAAAATAGAGTTTGGGATGAAATTGAGGGTTTTGATGCATTTTATATCAAGGCCATTCCCAGAGAACAAAATTCTAAAGTTGATTCCTTGGCAGTATCAACTTCCCTTTTGGTCCTCATCCTTTTGGTATTTTGGATATGTTCATATGGTTTCGTCATTGATGTCAACACTTTTCAACATCTATTAGCACTTGGAGATCCTTGGTTATATTCACCGGCATGTTCAGTGACTTATGCACAGTCACCGATATCTAGTTCACCAGCACTTGGAATGACTTGGAGATTACTTGGTTATGTCGAAGACATTGTTTGGACACTTTGTTTTGGTGATTTATTCATTGGTATAATCGGGTTTTCATATTTGTTGTTACCGGTAAATAGGTCTAGGATATGCACCGGCAAGCATATCTATTCCAGATTAGCATGGCATGTTATGAAGATGATTTATTATTATTGTAAATGCATTGAGCTGACATCATGCATCACATATTGATTCATTTGTAATTGATTTTATTGTAATATATTTTAGTGAGTCGTCCTACTCATTTGGTCTTAGGTTATGGTATAAATGTAAGATCTCATTTATGATATTGATATAGGATTGGAAAAAGGAATTGTAATAAGGTATATGCGAATATAAGCAGAGCTATACACACAGACACCATTCAAGATTGAAGGAAGGTTTGAAGAAGGAAAATCAGAGCTTAACTGGTACTGAATCTAACATATGAAGATGCTATTTTAGATAGTACATTATCACTGGATTTAACCATCCAATTGTAGTCAGTGTGACTCCCATTTTGTGATTGACCAGTGAGCTCTAGGCAATTGGCCTTTCTGCATGTGCAGAATCCATATTGTACACACATACTATATGCAGTAGTATCATCTAATTGTGGGTAAGGTTTCCCACCGTGGTTTTTCTCCTTACAGGGTTTCCACGTATAAATAACTTAGTTATGTGTTGTGTATATTATTTTTCTTTCTATTTCATGCATTAAACTTTACTGGTACTGCAATTAATTGTTAAATTGTCTACAAACATTAAGCATTAAGTTTGGTTAAGTTAGTTTTGGTTTGTATTTATTGGACAACGGTTTCACCCCCCCCCCTCTCATTTGCCTCTGGGACCTAACAATTGGTATTAGAGCCTAGTCCTCTTTTTGCATAAGTTTAACAGCTTGAGGAGATCCAATGTCTACTAACTATTTCAGGAAGGACTGTCTAAAGCTTGATGGAACTGACTATGGCATATGGAAGATCAGGATGGAAACACATGTGAATTGCATTGGAAATGACATTTGGGATGTTACAAAGAATGGCTATGTTGTTCCTACTCAAGGTTAACCTATTCCACCAACCTTGGCTAAAGATGAGGAAAATGATTGCAAAGCAAGAGAAGCACTTTTGAGCGCATTGTCAGATCAACAAATCATGGGCTTATCAGATAGATCTACTGCTAAAGCTATTTGGGACAAGTTGGAAACATTGAATGAAAATGATACCATAGTCAAAATTGCAAAACTGGAATGCTTCCAGGTCAGGTATGAAAATATGAAAATGGAAGAAGATGAAAGGATTTCTGCTTTTATGGAAAGAGTAAATGAAATTATTTTGGGTATACAATGTTGTGGAGGAACCTTAAGTGAAGATGAAATTATTTCTAAAGTTTTAAGAGCTTTTCCACTGACATATAAAATGAAATTTATTGCTATTAATGAATTGAGAACAATGCCTAATGCATCAATATCTAGAGACTCTTTTGTTGGAAAACTTTCAGGTTTTGAACTTGAGAAGTTCGGTCATGTTGCTACTATTAAGACAGATTTAGCTTTCAAAGTGTAGCGTCCTAAAATTGTGACACTTGCAATTTTGACCGCATTTGGGTCTTCACGATGGCGACGCAACATGCAACCTGAATGGAGACCCCGAAACCTGATTATGACACTGAAAACTGCATTTTCTTGCACCCTGGCCTGAACCTCCTTTGCACCCTGCTGTCCCGGGAGGTGGGACCAGAGCGCCCAACGCCCTGGTCCCCCAGGACCATGGTGCCCAGCGCCCTGGTCCCTAGGTCCTATTTTGGGCCCGGTCTCTTTTGGACTTCGGGTCTTTATGTTTGCAAATTGGAAAATTATCTTTCCTGGTCGGCCTAAGGTCGGGAAAATCAGTCTATCAGCCCTAATTGACAAGTATATAAACTACATTTTCCTCTTTCATTCGATATGATGGAAAAGGCGTGGAAACTATACTCAAGCATTCAAGCATTCAAGCATTCCTTCAAGCAATTGATCATTTCAAGTCTCCATTCAAGGCTAAGTGTTGCATTCAAGACAAGGATTCAACCATTGAAGAGGAGATCACTTACAACATACTACTACAACATACAACATACAACATCTATACCTTCGCACATAAGGATACAAACATCCTTACAACAAGGTATTAGTACTTGTTTTACATTATAGACATTTATATTTACAGCATTGCTCATTTCTTGGTTAATTCCAAAACCGGGGTTTGACCTAAAGGCAAACCCCTAATCCCTAACCCCCCAATCATCTTCGCTTTTCTGTGTGTAGGTTGTAGGTACGCGGCTGAAATTGAAGATCTGGAATCCTTGTGCAGAGACGAACAGATCCCCCTTCGTTTCGCGGATTTTTCGGAGGACCGTGGTGCTCGGGCGCCATCGTCCCGGCAACTTTCGCTCAAATTTGCAGGACAGCATTGTATCGACATTTTACTACTAATTCCAGGTCCGCGGCTTCATACTGTATTCCTATCTCAGTTTATAAGAGAATCTTTCTCACTTTCTATGCATTCCTAGCTTAATTCTTCTATGCACATTCTTTACAAAAGAGGGTAACCTTGCTGTCATAACCCTTGAAACACATTTAGCATCCAATCTTGCATTGTGTGGGATTGGATCTTGTGGGTTTCAACCCCTCTTTTGAATGTAAAGTCTCTCCCCTAAGTGAAAACCATCAACCCTAGCAACCTCCCTTCTCTCTCCTTGGAGTTGGAAGAGGGGAGAGCAACTAGGGTTCGATCGTGATTTTCCGCTTTACATTTTGGTGAACCCGACGTGAACATCCTTTCTGATTATTCATAATTAGATCTGAAAATTGGATTCCTTGATTACATTTCCATGTTGATCGTTTGCAAAATTTTAGAGGTTGATTGCATAAAAACCCTAAATTTTCTTTTTAATTAAACTTGTGAAATGTCTAAATGTTAATGCTTGTTTCAGATCTATCCTTCTATTACAAATTATCAATTCATATCTATGCTTTAATTTTAAAAATTAAGTGGTTAAGTGTTAAAACCCTAATTTTTAAAACCCTCTTGATTCAACCTTTGTCCGACAATTTCACTGATCAAAACATCTCCAAATCAGCTATAACTTTGGATTCCGCAATAAAATCACAATATCTTTCATCCCTAAAAATTTGGAAAAAAGTTGCGAGGACTGTGTGCACTCCGAGCGCCATCGTCCCCGACATTTTTTCCGAAATTTCGGGAGCTAGATCTTACTGTATTTTCCTGCTAAAATCCAGAATTTTGGCTGATTTTATCAAATCTAACACTTTCAAAATTACAGTCAAAGTTGGTCTAGGGATTGCTTGGATTAACGCTTCTAATCATTCAAAAATCATTGAAATTGAAATTTTGTGTCAAAATTGTGTTCTTACTGTCCTAAATCTGAAAAGTGTGTTTGCATTCATTAAAAATTTCAGTGCTTTATTCAAATTCTTACAATTTGTGACTTTTGAAATTAAGTGCTTAATTACAACAACTTTAATTTCCGCTTTCAAAATTGAATTTTGCGTGAAATTGAGTCAATTTTTAAATTTCAAAATTTGCATTGCTCTTGACATTCCCTCTAAAATCATAAAATTCAAAATTTCAATTTCCCTCTCTTTTTCAAAATTCAAATTTTTGCATTTTTCGACAATCTTGGTAGGGTTCAATTTCGAGATTGCAACTTTAATTTGGCCTATCTACAGATCGTAAAACCACTCAATTTTTTCAGATTAGCTCTAAAATCATCATAACTTTCATCCCTGCAAATTTTGAAAAAAGTTGTCGGGACCGTGTGCACTCCGAAGCGCCACGGTCCCTGACATTTTTTCTGAAATTTCGGGAGATTGTCCTGATTGTATTTAACAGCTTAAATCCAGAAGATTGGCTGATTTTACTGAAAATTGTTACCTCTAAAATCAAAATTTTCTCTCCCTCTCTAGTGCATGAGTTTTACAACAATAAGCCCTACTTACACTATTCCCGTTAGACGAAGCCGTAGAATTAAGTCTTTCCGAGGTTTAATTACTGAGGAGATGGAACCTAATTTTAATAGTCTTTTTAACGAGGACATGGGTAATTCCTCTAATCCTCCTAATGATGAAGAAGCTCTCCATGAGGTTTCTGAAGAACAACTTTCGAAATTGGATAACCAATTTGACGATTTTCGACAATGGATGTCTCAAGAATACCCCGATAGTCAAGCTCTTCCTTTAATTGAGGGTCTAAAACGTATGCTTCAAAGTGATAAGAATGGAATTGATATTTTGTGTGGTATTGCACACATTGTGGATTCGAATGTGATGCCTATGAAGAGTTGTGCTGAAAATTTGGGTTATACACAACCTCCTACTCAAGTCAATCATTCTATTCCTTTGACGACTTCTATTGCTAGCATACCTACCTTTACATCAAACATAATGGCTACTTCTACACAAGACATTCCTCCTGTGATCACCAGTCATGGGGGCAATCCTTCTTCTTCAATTAGCCCTCTGCCTTCATTTAATCCGACTTCTTCATTCATTCCTTCAATGAGTGTCCCTATTATATCTCCACAAATGAACATGATGCAAGGGGGCAATTCATTCAATCATTCCATTCCTCCTTGTAGTGTTCCTCCTGTCCAATCATCTCCTATGACTAATTATCATAGAGTCCCACCACCTTACTCTTTACCTTCTTTTAATAACATAGCACCTCCATCACAATCTAACACGTCTAATATGAACTCTTCGACTGAAGCGACCATTAACAATCTTGCACAAACTGTCTCTTCTTTACAGCAACAAATTGCTTCTATGAATCAATCTAAGTTTAGTGTGCCCACATTTGATGTTGCGAGCCCACTTTCTCTTGACATTGTTCGAGCTATTCCTCCTAAACATGTTGAAATCCCGCATTTGGAGCTTTATAATGGTAAAGGTGATCCTCTAACACATGTTAAGACCTTTCAAACAATATGTACTGATTTTGCTTATGACCAAAGGTTGCTTGCAAAACTGTTTACTAGAACATTAAGAGACAAAGCCCTACAATGGTATTGCTCGTTGCCTTCCTATTCTATTACATCTTTCGAACAACTTGCAAATGCTTTCATTCAACAATTTCAAAACAATATAAGTCCTAAAGTTACTTTGATTGATTTAATGCATTGTAAACAAGGTGTTAAAGAAAAAGTGACTGATTTTATTGGTAGATATAAGCATTTGTATGCTCAAATTTCTTTTCCAGTGCCTGACAATGATATTCAAAAAATCTTTATTTCTAATTTACAAAAAGATATTCGAGACAAACTTCTGTTTTCTGAGTTTACTTCTTTCCAACAGTTGTGTGCAACTCTTCACAATTATCAACTGACTGTGAGTCAAATGGAACAATCACATCCTATGGCTCTGAGTGATAAGGGTGATAGCAGTCAACAACCATTTGGGAAGTTTAAACCAAACAGAGATTCCATCAAATTCAATGAAAACATCATCAACAACAATGTGAATGCAGCATCAGGTGTGCCTCCTATTTCTAAATTTTTCAAGAAAGAAAGAAAGTATACTCCTTTGAATGAATCATTGCATAGTATTATGAATAAGTTATTGGAACAAAATGTGCTTACTCTTCCTCCTATAAGGCAAATTGATCCTGCAAAAATTACTTCACCTTATTTTGATAACAAAGCTTTTTGTCAATTTCATCGTCAGCCTGGGCATGCTACTGAAAAATGTTTTTCTTTAAAGGGTAAAATTCAAGATTTGATTGATAATAATACTATTTCTGTTTCTAGAGTGAATGATAAAGGCAATACATCTGTAGCTCCTCCTAATCAAAATCTTCAGATTTTCACTGATCCATTACCTTCTCATACCTCTAATGCGATTGATACTACTGATTCCTCTGTCTCACCTGATGATCTTGTGTCCATGACTCCGAATGTGATTAACTTTGTAGAGCAACAGAAAATCCCTAAAGAACCTTCCATCACATTTGATTCCAGTGAAACTATCAGGGCACCTGATGGTCCTTTATATATAGTTGCAAAAGTCAAGAATACACCTTGCCGTGGAGTGCTTATTAATCCTTCGTGCATGGTTAATGTTATTACTGAAGAATTTCTTTTTACTTTGCAATTGAATCAAGTGATATATGACAAAACAGATGTGATTGTTAAATTATTTGATGCATTTTTTTCTCCTGCAATTGGTTCTATTACATTGCCTATTGAGGTCCATAACAAATCCCTTGATGTGAACTTTGCTATTATTCCATATTCCGAACAATTTCATGTGAAGCTTGGCTATCCTTGGCTATCTTCCATGAAAGCTATTGCTTCTCCTATTCATAAGTGTTTGAAATTTCCCCATAATGGTGAAGTTGTTACTGTCAATCATAGTCTCTTTAAACCAACTGAAAGAACTTCTAGCGTTCCTATTGATTACTTTTGGCCTAAACAATTCCAGTCTCTTCCTCCGCGAAGTGATCATCTTTTTAAATCTTATCAAAGGTGGAAACAAATATGATCCTATCTCTAAGTGAACCTAGAACACCCAAACTTGACATTCCTATCATTCTTGAGAAGGAAGTTCTTCCTTTGAAAGATAAAACTAATGTCTTTCCTCAAGAAGATTCCCAACCCATCCCTATGGATGTGACTATGCCTATGATTAATAAACTTCCTAAGAGTAGACCTATACCTCCTCGTCATGATGGACTTGGTCTTCTTCCTAAACCAAATATTCCTCCTTTGTATGGAGCAGTCCCTCCTCCTTCTTTTTATAGAGAGAAGAGACCTTCTTCTCCTATTATTCAACCTAAGAGACCACAACCTAAACACCCAAGTGATAAGGATGAGAACATTCCTCCTCCTCAATCTTCTTCACTTCCTACTAAGAATAGATGAAATCGTTCTGCACGTGAACGCCGACGAAAGCGTTGTCTTAGAGCTCAAGCAGCTGCTTCTCAAACTTTGCAATCTCCAAAAACACCTTCAACAAGCATTATTCCATTTTCTCCAAAATCTCCAAAACATAAGATGCATGATGGTCTTGATCCTGTGCGAATTAAAGACCCTATTTTTATAAATCTTGATGATGATATAGATGAAAATGTTATTCATGATGAAAATGTTACTTCTCTTGCTTCTGATAGTGAATATGAACTTGTTGATATTGATAACCATTTATCTAATGAATTTTCTAAAGCACTTATCCTAGCTCCTAGACAGGAACAACGTGGCTTGGAACATGAACATAGCCCTTGTTTGGATCTTGTGATAGCTCCATCTGCTGTGTTGGATGTTCCTCCTCTAGCGTGTTCCCTACCTTCCCGAAACATTGATCAGCAAGATTGGGGGGTAGATGACGTGCTAGACTAGTTACATTAGCATAGCAGATTCTCTCCTCCTCTCTTGTGTTACTTCTTCTATACGTTACTCTCATTCTTCTAATTTGTGGTCCTTAGTGTTGTCTACTTGAGGACGATGCAAAGCATTGAGATCTCTCGATCTCTCTCATGTTGACTCAAAAGACACATGTGTTCCCTTCTTCTAGGTGACCTTCCTTGATTGGGGAATGAAGAACAATTATACATACATACATATGATACACATGAATTATCATATAGCATACTGACCCCGAGGAAAGCGAAGTCACCTCGTGCTTTGTGTTTTGTGTCTATTATCCTTGGGCTTATCTCACACTTGGGGGCTAAATCCTTGTGATAACGTGCTCCTTTCCCTTTTTCATTTTCTTATATGTATCACTACCTTAAAGAAATCACCCCCGGTGAGGCGTGTGCGATCGCTTTAACATAGGGGGGCATACATCCCGTTCATATCTTTTCAAGATACTTGAAAATTTCTTGACAAATTTAGCTTTGCCTTGAAAATTTTTGATATCTTTCTTGCATGACTCATAGTGAGGGAACCTTACTACTGACAGTCATGGTTCTCCCTCATGATCTTCCCTTTTACTTTGTCAATCGAAGTCGTAAGATCCTTAGTCCACTGGGGGCTTGGTGTATCTTGCCTCCTTGACGTAGTGAAAGTCTTTCAATGTTGTTTCCTTGTACTTTACCGGAAGTATGAGCATACGCCTATACTCCCGCTAAAGTGGGTGCTAAATGTAGCGTCCTAAAATTGCGACACTTACAATTTCGATCGCATTTGGGTCTTCACGATGGCGACGCAACACGCAACCTGAATGGAGACCTTGAAACCTGATTATGACACTGAAAACTGCATTTTCTTGCACCCTGGCCTGAACCTCCTTTGCACCCTGCTGTCCCGGGAGGTGGGACCAGAGCGCCCAGCACCCTGGTCCTTCAGGACCAGGGTGCCCAGCGCCCTGGTCCCCCAGGACCATGGCGCCCAGCACCCTGGTCCCTGGGTCCTATTTTGGGCCCAGTCTCTTTTGGACTTCGGGTCTTTATGTTTGCAAATTGGAAAATTATCTTTCCTGGTCGGCCTAAGGTCGGGAAGATCAGTCTATCAGCCCTAATTGACAAGTATATAAACTACATTTTCCTTTTTCATTCGATATGATGGAAAAGGCGTGGAAACTATACTCAAGCATTCAAGCATTCAAGCATTCCTTCAAGCAATTGATCATTTCAAGTCTCCATTCAAGGCTAAGTGTTGCATTCAAGACAAGGATTCAACCATTGAAGAGGAGATCACTTACAACATACTACTACAACATACAACATACAACATCTATACCTTCACACATAAGGATACAAACATCCTTACAACAAGGTATTAGTACTTGTTTTACATTACAGACATTTATATTTATAGCATTGCTCATTTCTTGGTTAATTCCAAAACCGGGGTTTGACCTAAAGGCAAACCCCTAATCCCTAACCCCCCAATCATCTTCACTTTTCTGTGTGTAGGTTGCAGGTACGCGGCTGAAATTGAAGATCTGGAATCCTTGTGCAGAGACGAACAGATCCCCCTTTGTTTCGCGGATTTTTCGGAGGACCGTGGTGCTCGGGTGCCATCGTCCTGGCAAGTTTCGCTCAAATTTGCAGGACAGCGCCGTATCGACATTTTACTGCTAATTCCAGGTCCGCAGCTTCATACTGTATTCCTATCTCAGTTTATAAGCGAATCTTTCTCACTTTCTATGCATTCCTAGGTTAATTCTTCTATGCACATTCTTTACAAAAGAGGGTAGCCTTGCTGTCATAACCCTTGAAACTCATTTAGCATCCAATCTTGCATTGCGTGGGATTGGATCTTGTGGGTTTCAACCCCTCTTTTGAATGTAAAGTCTCTCCCCTAAGTGAAAACCATCAACCCTAGTGAATCTCCCTTCTCTCTCCTTGGAGTTGGAAGGGGGGAGAGCAACTAGGGTTCGATCGCGATTTTCCACTTTACACAAAGCATCATCATCATCTGTAGCATCATCATCATCATCTAATAAATCTGATTGGAAAGCCTTTTATGCAAGAGAACTTGAAGAAATTAGAAAGGAGAATGAAGAACTGGAAGAGTTTGAAGCACTATTTGCAAGGAAAATGCCTAAAGGTCCAGTTGGAAGTAAGTATGAAGGTAAAGCACCATTTAAATGTTTTAATTGCAATAAGATTGGTCATATGGCTTCTAGGTGTCCTGATAGACATGCAAGATTGAAAGAAGAAGCTAAAAGAACATATAAGCCTAACCCTAAATACCAAAGGTACATATTTAAGAAGAATAGAGACAAATCATGTTACTATGCTGATGAAGGAGTCATTGATGATTCTGATGAAGAACCGGTAGACAATGGGTGGACTTTTGTTGCTATAACAGAAGATCAACCAACACCTACTATTCAACCGGTAGAGCAAGCCCTGGCAGCTAAAATTTAAGATAAAGATGAATGGATTATTGATTCCAGATGTTCACATCATATGACTGGTGATAAGAGTAAATTCTTTACCTTTCAGGAATACAATGGAGGTCTAGTAAGATTGGGAGATGACAAAGCTTGTTTGATAAGAGGAAAAGGCACTATATCTTTTGATGGTAAGCATAAAACCGATAATGTTTACTATGTTGAAGGTTTGAAGGATAATATTTTGAGTGTTGGTCAATTAGTTGAAAATGGATTTCAGTTACAATTCAAGAATGGTAAATGCAAAATCATGAATAGAACTGGTTGAGAAATTGCGACCGGTAATCAGATTAGAGTTAATATCTTTCATTTGAATAACAATGAAAAGACATGCCTAATTGCACATATTGATGAAAGATGGCTATGGCATAAGAGACCGTGTCATGTAAATTTTGATTGCATTGTGAATATCAGTAAAATTAAGGTTGTAAGAGATTTACCTAAGATTGTTAAGCCTCACAATCTGGTATGTAAGGAATGTCAATTTGGAAAACAAGTTAGAGCAACATTTAAGAGTATACCAGAGAAATCCAATAATGTTCTTGACTTAATTCATACTGATTTATGTGGTCCAGCAAGAACTAGAAGTTTACAAGGAGATAGATATTTAATGCTAATCATTGATGATTATTCTAGAATGTGTTGGGTTACTTTTCTCAGGGAGAAATCAAAAGATTTTGGGAAATTCAAACTATTCAAGCTGATGGTAGATAATGAAACTGGTAAGAAAATCAAATGCTTGAGATCAGATCATCAGATCAACGAGGTGAATTCACATCTAAGGAGTTTAATACATTCTGTGAAGTGAATGGAATTAAAAGACAATTATCAGCACCTCGAACACCCAATCAGAATGGAGTTATGGAAAGAAAGAACAAAACTATTTTGGATGCAGCTAGAAGCATGATATCAGAAGCAAACATACCTCATGTGTATTGGAGAGAAACAATCAATACAGTTGTTTATACATTCAAAAGAGTTCACATCAAAGGTGAAATCGGTAAGACCCCTCATGAACTATGGTTTGGTAATACTCCTACTCTTAAATATTTAGAATATTTGGAAGTAAATTTTATATTAGAAGAGATGAGTATATTGGCAAATTTGATCCTAGAAGTGATGAAGAAATATTTCTTGGCTATTCATCTAAGATAAAGGCATATAGATGTTTTAATAAGAGATTGCAGAAAATCATTGAGAGTGCAAATGTGAAGATTGATGAATAGTTTAGAAGGTACATAGACTTTGAACCAGCAATTGAGATAATCACAAATGAACCTACTATGAGCACATCAGTATAGAATGTTGATCCATTCACACCGGCATCATCTGAAAATTCCACAGTGACTGAAGAACAACAACAAGTGAAAACACCCCGATATGTAAGATTGAATCACTTTGAAAATCAGATAATTGAAAACAAGTATCAAGTAGTTATGACTAGAGGAAGACTGACAAATGAAGAGGTATGTCTTATTTCTCAAATTGAACCGACATCAATTAATGAGGCATGTGAAGATAAACACTGGATTAAAGCTATGGAAGATGAACTGGAACAAATTGAAAAGAGTAACACATGGACATTAGTTCCCCGACCTAAAGACAAAAATGTAATTGGAACTAAATGGGTATTTAGAAATAAACTTAATGGAGATGGCAAGGCAATCATAAATAAAACAAGACTAGTGTGTAAGGGATATTCACAGAAAGAAGGAATTGATTATAATGAAACCTTTGCATTGGTAGCTAGAATTGAGGTAGTCAGATTATTCTTAGCTTTTGCAGCACACAAGAACTATAAAGTGTATCAAATGGATGTTAAATGTGCATTTCTAAATGGTGATCTTGAAGAAGAAATTTACATTGAACAACCTGATGGATTTTCTTTGATAGATGACAAAGATATGGTTTGCAGGTTAAGGAAAGCTTTATATGGATTGAAGCAAGCTCCTAGAGCTTGGTATGCTAGATTGGACAAATATCTTTTGAAGATTGGTTTTACTTAAGGTAATGCTGACAACAATCTATATTACAAAGTGACTAATGATGACATCTTGGTTATTGAAGTTTTTGTTGATGATATAATCTTTGGAGGAGAAGATGGATAATTTAAAGACTTTTCTATTAAGATGCAAGAAGAATTTGAAATGTCTATGATTGGAGAGATAAAATTCTTTTTAGGATTGTAGATTTCACAGAATGATAAAGGTATATTCATAAATGAATCAAATTACTTGAAGGAATTACTTAAGAAATTTGGCATGGAAAACTCTAAACCGGTAAGCACACCTATGACTACAACTGATAAACTATCATTGAAGGATGAATCAACACCTGTTAGTCTGACTAGGTACAAGTCTATTATAGTATCATCTAATTGTGGGTAAGGTTTCCCACCATGGTTTTTCCCCTTATAGGGTTTCCCCATACAAATTATTGAGTTATGTGTTGTGTATTTTATTTGTCTTTTTGTTTCATGCATTAAACTTTACCGGTACTACAATTAACTGTTAAACTGCCTACCGACATTAAAGTTTTGTTTACTGGCATTAAACATTAAGTTTGGTTAAGTTAGTCTTGATTTGTATTTAAAGGAAATTCAATAGTTAATTCTACCATCTAATAAAAATGCAGTCAGGTCCTTCTTTGGACAGGTGAATTTTCTGAGAAGATTTGTCCTGGATTTTGTGAAGACCACTAGATACATTGTGAACTTGATGAGTGAAAAGTAGGTATTCAAGTGGAGTGATGAGAGGAAGAATGCATTTGAAGAGATAAAAGAAGCTATAGTGCAAACACCTATCCTTGTTAATCCATATTTTAAGAAAGATTTTATTATCTATTGTTATGCCTCAAAACATACCGTGTCAGGAATTCTGTTGCAGGAGAATGAAGAAAATGAAGAAGTTCCAATATTCTTCATGAGTGTTCCTCTCAAGAAACATGAATTGAAATATTCACTGATGGAGAAACAAGCATTTGTTGTTGTGAAAGTTGTAAAACAATTCAGGTATTATATTCTTCATTCTCATGCGATAGTGTATGTACTGCACTCTGTTGTTAAGAGCATTCTAACACAGCAGGATATCGAGATGAACAATAGAGCCTCATGGGTGTCTAAGCTACAGGAGTTCAATCTAGACATCAAGCCAACTAAATTGGTGAGAGGGAAAGGCTTGTGTAAATTAATTGCAGAAAGAAAGAGTGAAGTGAATGAGGAACTACGTTTAGTCTTATTTGTTGGACTTCAAGACACTTGGTTTGCAAATGTTGCATATTACCTGACTTATGGAGTTTGTCCAACACACTTCTCTCTGAGAGAAAAACATAACCTAAGGTTAAAGGCTGCTAAATATGTCATTTTTGATGATGTTTTGTACAAGAAGGGGTTGGATGGGACTTTCCTGCACTGCTTAGATAAGTCGCTTCAAGAGTCACTGTTGAAAACTTTTCATGATGAATCCTATGGTGGTCATTTTTTATCAACAATAACTGCTTATAAAATCTTGAGAAATTGTTATTATTGGTCGGGCATGTTCAAGGAAGCTTATGCTTGGGTAGCTAAGTGTGAAAAGTGTAAGTTATTCACTAGGAAGCCACAACTTGCAGCATTGCCTCTCAAACTCGTAGTTATTGATGAACCGTTTGAACACTGGGGTTTAGATTTTATAGGTCCATTGTTACCTACTTCAAGTGTCATAAATACACACATATTGACTGCCACTAATTACTTCACCAAATGGGTTGAAGCCATTCCGGTGCGGAAGACAACTTCTGAGGTAGTTTGCAATTTTCTTAAAGAAAATATTCTTGTTCGTTTTGGGGTCAGTCAGAAGATTGTGGTTGATAACACAACCAATTTATCTTCTACTAAGATCAATGTTTTTTTATGATCATGGGATTTCTCTTTCTCACTCTTCAGATTATTACCCACAGGGTAATGGCCAGGTAGAGTCAAGCAATAAAAATCCGATAAACATTATGAAGAAGCTGGTGAGTGAAAACTTCAAAGACTGGCACAAGAAGTTGTATGAGGCTCTCTGGGTGGATCACACATCTCCAAAATGATCCATAGGGATTTCTCCTTTTGAACTAGTGTATGGCATGGGAGTTCAATTATCACTTCCCTTGGAACTTGCAACTTCAAAGTTACAAATAGTTGTTGAGGATGCATATTTTCAAGATTCTCTAGAGAAGAGAATTATGCGTTTAATGAGGATTGAAGAAGAAAGAGATAAATTGGTTGATTAGATTACAGGAAATCAGATGTGGGTCAAGAAAATATTAGACAGGAGAGCTTGGCCACAAAAATTTATGTAGGGTCATCAATTTTTACTTTGGGACAGTAGAAGGGAACCAAAAGGGGCACATGGAAAGTTTGAGTCACTGTGGAAAGGACCATTCTTAATTCATGAGGTAAAAGGGTGTAATTCATTCAAACTTGCATATCAGGATGGTATTGTTCTTCCCCTATCCTATAATGGGCAAGATTTGAAATTATATCAATTTTAAGGAGGAGTCCCATACATAAATTTTTGTTTTGATTAGTTAGTTGTTTTGGTTCTATTTTGTTTTACTTCGGTCCTTTCTGATTAAAGGCTAGTTTTTGAAACCAGAGATCCTGGGGTTCATGTCTTGGTCCCTTGTTGTCCTAGTCCCCAGTCAGAGCCAATGTTAGTCTCCCCTTTTTTTTGAGTTTCAATTCAAAAGTCATCCTTTAATTATTATTTTTCTTTTCAATTGTGCGTTTCCTTCCTTTGAACTTAAGTGATTCAACCTTGTCTTAGTTCAGAGTTCAAGTTCAATGTCCACTTTAAAGTTAGTTGTCTTCTCGACTTTGTTTCATGGTAAAAGGAAAGTGCTATTTTTGAAAGTTCATGTTGAACTTGAACCTTTGAACCTTTTGGTTCAAGGTTCAAGGTTCAAATTAGTTGTCCGCCAGTCTTATCTTTTCTCGTTCGTTGTCTTTAGTTTTTTATGCTGCGAAGATTGTTTGTGTTGTGTTATATGTTTCTTTTCTGAGTTGAACTTGAACCCTTGAACCTTTTGGTTCTTGGTTCAAGGTTCAATGTTCGAAATTCATAATTTGAGGCCTCATTTAGAAGTGGTGCACATATCATGGAGGAAAAATGACGTTGGGAAATGGAATATTCCTGGAAGTTCGGGATTTCAGTTTCTAATTATGGCAAGTAATTACGGTAACTCATGTGACATGTAATGGAGTGACCCAAAATTAAATTCATGTTGGATATCCATCAAATCAGGTGTCAATTCACACGAAATTACTTAATTAGTGCAGATAGCAAGGATTTGAGTGAGATTTTATTCAATTTTATTGTAAAAACTAGCAATCTCTCAAGTATTTTCTCAGTAGCTATGAAAATGAAGGAGGCGGGAGGTATTGTATTTACACTCAAAAGGTTTTGGGAATTTGCTGTCAAGATTAGGTTAGTTTCAATTATTTCTTCTCCTGGTATATTTTCTTGCTCAGAAGCTAGCTGTTGTCTATTTCCTTTGCTGTAATAGTGAAATTCATTTTATTCTTGAAGTTGTTTGATAAGTATGAGAGGGGCCATCATGAGGCCAACTCTACCAAAATTGGGTCATACATCCTATTTGATTAGCTCACTACCAGAGATGGGTGACACTTCACTAGCACAAGCAAACCTCACTAGCTTCCTAGAAAGAGCTAAGAATCCAGCTCAAAATTCCATGATGGAGAAAATCGTAAGAAGTGGTTTGATTGAAGCCACTACATTTCCTATTGCAGCATCATGCCCAGAGCTGGCTTTAGAATGCATGAACCAGTATGATGCAGAACAAAGATGTATTAGGGCTATCAATGGATAGGTGTTGTTGAAAATTGATAGGGAGACTGTAATGGCAACCATAGGAATTCTCCATAAGGAGTCGTACGAAGACTGGACCATTGGTACCTCATACTCTTTCTTCTCCCAGAAGCAGAGTACCTACAGAAGCATAATTGCTAGAAATTGGTTGCTGAAAATCCAAAAAGGATGTTCTAGGTTGCCAAGGCCACTCACAAGAGAACATTTTATAACAAAAGTGTGGGATATTGTTATTTTGTTGAACAAATTGAACGAAATTCTCATGCATTCTATTGGGAAGAATGGATATATTTCTACATTCAAGTTATGTAGAATGGAAGCGCTTATCTAGATTGGGGGCAAGTTATTGCAGAGAGATTACATGAGTGTTAGCATTTGGCATTATAACAGACAATGGAAGATTGTTGGCATTTCAATAAGGATATTGAGAAGGTTGTTGATGATTATGGATATAACTGATTAAGGATGTTTAATGTCATGATATTATTATTTTGTCATTGATGTCAAGAAATTGATTTTCTAATTCAGTATGATGTTACCATATCTTGAGAAGTATGATTTGAAGAATATAAAGCTGTCGGTAAAAGACACAAAAAGATTATAATGAATAAGAGGATGAATAAGGTATTCAATGGGAAACTATTACCGAGTCAGACAATGATGAGATCATAATATTTAGATTATTTTGACATCATACACATGTTGTAAATTGTAAGGTTAATACTATACTATGTTACGAAGCAAAGAACCTAGTCGGTAAACCCTAAGGAACCTAGTCGATAAACCCTAAGGTTATCCCTCTTGGTTAATGAAGGCAGAATGTCTACCGAGTGAAGTTTAGTATTTATCGAGTTGTAACCGAGCTATAATAGAATACATTAAATGTTTACATGCATTATTTAATGAAGGAAGCTGATGAGCTGGAACTGATTAAATGATTGGTATGACTTAAATAAAGTTTGTTAAGAATCTATGGCAATGGAAGATCGGCAGGAAGATCTACAGTTCAGATTGAACCACAATATCCTAGCATAAGTTCCAAGAAATGTATGCAAGTTCCTAGGCGGGGTAAAACATTTTTTAGATTGAAAGATGCATTGAACCTGGTCAAAGTTTGAAGATCTGATGGCTATGATTGATCATGGGAAATGTGATCAAGGAGATTAAGTAGTTAGCTAATTGTTTATAAATAGGGAACTGTTGATAAACAGTGTATGCAAGAAAGTGTATGCATAGGGATGCTACACAGTGATTACCGAGCACAGAAGCTTGAAGACCTGTTTGAATAATAGAGTATAGAAGCCCAACAGATGGACAAGATTAGTTCTATGTCTAGATTGTATTGAACAAATAATAATCTGCTTTAGCATTTTAGATGTGAAGTTGCAGATAGATTTTTATTACTATTATTTTGTGAAAGTGACAGAAAATCTCTTAACCGAGTGGACTTAACAGTCTTATTTGTAAAACCCTCTAGCAAGGTGACATTCTGATTGAGTGTTTGAAATCCTTTAACAAGGTCACTTCTAACAAAGTGAAGATCCTAACAGATCTGAGGGAAATCCCTTAACCGAGTCACATCTAGCAATGTGTTTGTAATCTTTAACAGGATTTGCTTTTAACCGAGCATACTCTAGAAGAGTATATTTCTTAGTGGGTCCAAAATCCCACAGTGGTTTTTCCCTATTTGGGTTTCCACATTAAATCTGGTGTTATGAGGTTTATGATGTTTATATTCTTTTGAGTTTGTATGTTTAGCAGATTTGGTTATATTACTAAAGTATATGTTACCAAGGTTGAATCTGATGTTTTTATGGAAGATTAAGTTTGTATGATTCACCCCCCCCCCCCTCATCTTGTTGGCTATTGGATCTGTACTTATATTAAGTATCAGAACAATCAATTGGTATCAGAGCTTTGGACTCTAGAAGAAAAGTTTAAAGGCACTTGAGTTAAAGATCCAAAGATGTATAAGAGGGATGCATCGAAGCTTAACAAGTCAAGTTTCTCTACATGGCAGAGAATGATGAAGCTGCATCTATCAGGAGTTGGAGAATATGTTGTATATTATCTGGAGAATGAATTCATCACACCGAGTACCTATCCATTGACAATGGAAGAGATAAAGGCAAAGCAAGAACATATCTAAGCAGTGATTGAAATAACATCTGCATTGACCAATTCAGAGTTTAATGACCTAGAAGGCTGCAATGATGCAAAGGCTATGTGGAATAAGCTCATATCAGTGTATGGAGGAGATGAACATGTTCAAAGAGCAAAATTAGATAGTCTAAGAGGACAACTTGAATCTATGAGGATGAATGAAGGTGAGAACATAACTCAGTACAGTACAAGACTAAAGGAGATTGTCAATCAAATCAAAGGAGCAGGTGGAACTATTGAAGAAAATGATATAACAAGTATGTTGTTAAGAACCCTTCTACCGGCTTATGCAATCTGAGTCTCTGCAATCAATGAATTGAGGTCTGTAACTAATATGCTAGTTTCTTTAGATGCTACTATTGGTAAGCTACATGCATTTGAGTTAAGTAACTTTGATAACAGTGGATCTTCGGTAAATAAAGTTGAATCTGCATTTAGTTCTTTTCATCTTGATGAATCTAATGATTACAATGAAAGAAAGTATAAGTACTCTAAAGGAGATCACAGTGGAGCAAGTGAAAGATTTTGTAAGAACATGGAAGAAGTACACAAACTATATGAGGAAATTAGAAAGCAAGAAGAGTTTGAAGCACTATTAGCCAAAAGGTTACCGAGAGGCAAAGGTAAGTATAAAGGAAAACTACCTTTGAAATGTTTCAATTGTGATAAAATAGGACACATAGCTTCTAACTGTCTTGACAAAGATTCTACTAAAAAAGAGAGATTACCGAGATGATAGACAGAAAGATAATCATTACAGAGGACACCGAGACTTCAGAAGAAGAGATAGAAAGACATGCTTAATAGCCGATGAGGAATCCAATGATGATAAATCAGATGAAACTGATACAGAGGAAGTAGTTTATGTGGCTATCAAAGATGGATCAAATGAAGAAAAGTATGAAGAAAAATCCCTAATATCTCACATAAATACTAATGATTCTTGGATCATAGATAGTGGATGCTCACATCATATGATAGGAGATAAACACAAGTTTGTTATATTAGAAGATTATGATGGAGGCTATGTAAGATTTGGTAATGATGCACCATGTCCGGTGAAAGGTAAAGGATCTATAACACTTCTTGACAATGCAAGATGGAATGATGTTTATTGGGTTGAAGGTTTGAAATGCAATTTGTTGAGTGTAGCATAGATAAACAACACAAGTTACCAAATAGAATTTTAGAAAGGAATTGTCAAAGTTCATGACAAGAATGGAAAGTTAGCTGCTACCGAGACACAAACAAAAGGTAACACATTTCACCTTGACTCAACTCGTAACAAGTGTTTGTATGCAAAGATAGATAATACCTGGCTATGGCATAAAAGGTTTTGTCATGTAAATTTTGATAATCTGATCAAAATAAGTAAGAAGCACCGAGTAAGAGGTCTACCTGTAGACACTCAAAATTGTCATGTCTAATTAAATAAATATTTTATTTATTTAATTATCTAAGCCTAATTCTTCTATTAATTAAATAAACTTTTATTTATTTAATTAATTCATTTATCCTCTTCTAGCCTTATTTCTCATTTAAATAAATACATTTATTTATTTAAATTATCCCTTTCCTAAATTAAATAAATATTTTTATTTATTTAATTATCTTATTCTTCTATTAATTAAATAAATCTTTATTTATTTAATTAATTCATTATCTTTTTCTACCTATGACACATGTCGTTCATCTCTTAATTCCTACACTACCTACCTCTTTCATTATTTTGGTATTTCTTCTACCTACCCTCTAATCCTAGCCGACCTCTCTTTTTACACCTCTCAATCTTAACCCTCCATTTCTTATTGTGTCTTCTATTTAAGGAGATGCTTTCTTCATTGTCAAACCCTAATCACTCATGCTAATGATCTTTCATGCAACTTGCTACACTACGATCCTACTAGCAACCACATTCAGTTCTTTGTTGAGCTCTTGTGCATATAAAAATCTGAGAGCAAATATATATCAAGCAAGATCAATGGAGATAGGAAGAATGGAGATCCAAACCCTATTGGACATGTGATGGTATAATCTTTGTGATTTCATTTGATTTGCATTGTCTTAGGTAATCTTCATATGTTATGGTGGATCTTTGTTGATTGTTAGGCTAGGGTTTTGTGGTTGGATTCATTTAGCCTTTCAATATTGTTATTATTGTTATCCATTTTCACCATATACATTTTGGCACGCCCGGTGGGACTCTTGTCCCTTTGCATTTAACATTTTTGTTGCAGATTTTGCGTTTTTCAAGTTGCAGATCGGACATTTTTCGACGACATTTTTAGGTTTTTCTGCATCAGCGAGCTTTCGGATTGCATTTTTGTGTTTCAGAAGCATCTGCAATATCGTGAATCGCATCTGTGTTTTTCCCAGATTTTATTTTTGCAGGTTTCTGGAACCGCGTCTGTGAATTAAAAGCACGTCTGTGCTTGATCTTATCGCGTCTATGTTCGGAAAACACGTCTGCGGTATCCAAGCGCGTCTGTGCATTACAGAACTGCGTCTGTGTCGTACAGACGCGTCTGTGTCTGGTATAACTGCGTCTATGCTTTCTATTTTGCAATTTTTAAATTTTCTTTAATTCGGGTTTTCGGATTTTGTACTTAGGGTTTCAGATCTGGTTTATTTTCGGCTAACCCTTGCAGATCTAGCTAACCAAGTTTGTGCAGCTTGCTTTGGAGGCAAAAACGTTTTGTTGAAGGCCCCTTTTCACAAAGTCTTTTGGGTTTTCTAAAATTTACCTAACTTGTGTGCTTGCAGGAAGGGGTTATCATTTGAAACAACCCAAATTACTAACAATTTTGTTGCAGGGCCTTAGCTAGGGTTTTGTAGTTTTGTTGTGTGCCTTGTTTTCATAGATTAGCAAACACTTCCATTGGTGCACTAAAATTGAATCATTGTCTTTTGTGTCTTGAGCAATAGGCTCTTTTTGTTTAATCTTTAGAGGGCCTGTCTTCCCGTGTGGTCAGTAGGACTACTAGTGAGAAGAGAACGACCCAAGTGGTAGCGAGGAAAACCCACCTCTTCCGAACCACTATAATCAAATGTATTCATGGTGAAAACTATGAATAACGTGTACTGATTAGTTCATACCGGCACTATGTCTCCCCATAAACCCGTTTGATCAAATTTATTTGATCATTTGTAGGGCGTAACCCCTACCGGCTGGGAGCCTTTTGTATTTACAGAGCTGAAAGTGCCGCATGTATGGCCACATGAGCGGATGCCCTTACTAGCACCTTTTTGTTTTAGAAGCCCAAATCCTTCTAGTTGTTGAGGTAGGAGGTCGGACCTCTGGTAGCGGCCCACACACATACGGTTCTTAGTAGAGATACAAAGTTCGCCATGGGGAGTTTTCATGGGAACTGATGCTTGGCTGACCCGAGAAGTGAGTGCCGAGGGTGGAGCCAGTGAGGTCAAGCATCTAAGTATCCGCTCTGAATAGCGTAGCCTCGGGGGTAAAACCCTATGTGGGATCAACAACTATTGTCTTGGCCAGCCCTAATATTTGTGCTTGTCTTATGCTAAACACTCAAACATTTCAAGACAAAACAACAAAACATTGTGTCTTTTGTGTTTTCAAGTGTATGCAAAACAACTTTACATCAAACAACACACTTTTCTTGGAGTCATTTTGGAGTCTAAACACTTGCAAACATTGAGTCCTCATCAACATTGCCCCTCTTGTCATGAAAAACAGTCAAACAGTCGGATTTGGTCACAACAAAACAACTTCACATATTGGAAAAATTGCATTAAGGTTACAGAAACGCGTCTGTGTCTGTTTTAACCGCGTCTGCGTCATATAATCGCGTCTGTGAAGGGCAGAATAGCGTCTGTGTTTTTACCAGCGTCTGTGTAAAACAGAGAAGCGTCTGTGTCTGGGAATCACGTCTGTGAAGTATACAGAGGCGTCTGTGTCAGGAATTGAAAACTTTAACAGTCCAGCAAACAGAGAAAATTAGTTTCGGCATACTTGAGCTTCCTAGGTTGTCTCTTCAGGTTTCATCTAGCATTCAGCCTGTTCTAAGGTTTCACATAGCCCATCATTGCTTTGCATCTCTCATTACATTCACAATTGTCTAAACTTGAGTCAAAAGGTCACTTGCTTGTCCTCATCATACTCTTTCAACACACTACATACAACTACACTTTGCTAAGTGGTCCCTCATCAAGGTTTCTTACCTTTGGGTCTCATTTGGTCTTACTTAGAGTCAAGGTCAGCTTACCTCATCAAGAGAAACGATCCTCTCTTTGGAAGTCACACCTACTCTACTACTTACATACTTGGTTTTACACTTTGGACATTGCAAGTACACCTCAAGATTCATTTACACTCCATACAACTCTTGGTCTTCCATACTCTTTTCATTTGTCATCTAGTCTCTCACATCTTGGTCAATACCTAGTTCATGGTTGAAACCCGCCTTCAAAAATCTAGGAGAATAGCTAAAGAAGCTCAAGAATCCGCAAACATGAGTTCTTATGAGTATGACAATGATCTATTCTACAATCCTGAGCACACTACATTACCAGACATGAATGTTTATAGACACAATCCAAATGTGGAAAGTGCAAATACTATAAACAACAATGCTACACACAATGACAATGTTGACAACTCTTCAATACTATCAGCAGACATAGAAGAATCCATAATGAATCCCCATTTCAATAGATTGGTTGAAGAGATAATGAGGAAAGATCGACAGTACTTTTTACACATGATGGCACAAAGTGGAGCTAAAATACAGCATGATTTTGACTTATCTCAACTTATGGAAAGTCGACCCTCCCAACAAACTCAACCCAACATGGATCAAAGGAGACCAAATAGTGGAGGAAATAGAGGACCGAATAATATGATGCCTGAGTCACCATCAGTTTTGCTTCAAAAACCAGCAATCCCACATACACAAGCTCAAACATATGATACTTACACTCAAAAACCATCATGGAGGCCTTATGTGGATAGATATGCTCAATCACATGCTCAAGGTATGGATCAATCAAAACAAGTGGACACTCAAGGACATCCTCAAAATTTTGACACAAGGAGACCTCATGTCAAAATTGGGGGCAACACAATGGAAAATGAAAGGCCTATTGAATATGGTATATATGCACAAAACAGATATGGGGTTCCCCAACAAGAAGTTATGCTAAGTGCTCCATATATACCGCAACAATATAGACCTCCATATGGACATGTCTACGATCAGTATCATCCATACATGCAACAATCTCCTCCCAAGAATAATTTGGAGCAACAAATTAGAGATCTACAAAAGAAAATGGAGGACATGAGTACATCAAAACCTACATACACTATGAGAGATATATGTCCGTATTAAAATATTTTTATTTATTTAATTATCTTATTCTTCTATTAATTAAATAAATCTTTATTTATTTAATTAATTCATTATCTTTTTCTACCTATGACACATGTCGTTCATCTCTTGATTCCTACACTACCTACCTCTTTCATTATTTTGGTATTTCTTCTACCTACCCTCTAATCCTAGCCGACCTCTCTTTTTACACCTCTCAATCTTAACCCTCCATTTCTTATTGTGTCTTCTATTTAAGGAGATGCTTTCTTCATTGTCAAACCCTAATCACTCATGCTAATGATCTTTCATGCAACTTGCTACACTACGATCCTACTAGCAACCACATTCCGTTCTTTGTTGAGCTCTTGTGCATATAAAAATCTGAGAGCAAATATATATCATGGTCAAACACCTAGTTCATGGTTGAAACCCGCCTTCAAAAATCTAGGAGAATAGCTAAAGAAGCTCAAGAATCCGCAAACATGAGTTCTTATGAGTATGACAATGATCTATTCTACAATCCTGAGCACACTACATTACCAGACATGAATGTTTATAGACACAATCCAAATGTGGAAAGCGCAAATATTATAAACAACAATGCTACACACAATGACAATGTTGACAACTCTTCAATACTATCAGCAGACATAGAAGAATCCATAATGAATCCCCATTTCAATAGATTGGTTGAAGAGATAATGAGGAGAGATCGACAGTACTTTTTACACATGATGGCACAAAGTGGAGCTAAAATACCGCATGATTTTGACTTATCTCAACTTATGGAAAGTCGACCCTCCCAACAAACTCAACCCAACATGGATCAAAGGAGACCAAATAGTGGAGGAAATAGAGGACCGAATAATATGATGCCTGAGTCACCATCAGTTTTGCTTCAAAAGCCAGCAATCCCACATACACAAGCTCAAACATATGATACTTACACTCAAAGACCATCATGGAGGCCTTATGTGGATAGATATGCTCAATCACATGCTCAAGGTATGGATCAATCAAAACAAGTGGACACTCAAGGACATCCTCAAAATTTTGACACAAGGAGACCTCATGTCAAAATTGGGGGCAACACAATGGAAAATGAAAGGCCTATTGAATATGGTATATATGCACAAAACAGATATGGGGTTCCCCAACAAGAAGTTATGCCAAGTGCTCCATATATACCGCAACAATATAGACCTCCATATGGACATGTCTACGATCAGTATCATCCATACATGCAACAATCTCCTCCCAAGAATAATTTGGAGCAACAAATTAGAGATCTACAAAAGAAAATGGAGGACATGAGTACATCAAAACCTACATACACTATGAGAGATATATGTCCGTATCCCTTTGATAAGAGCATTCCAATGCCCCCATTTCCTGCACACTTTGTGACGCCAAAATTTGACAAATATAGAGGGAGAGGAGACCCCAAGGCACATATAAGACAATTCTTCACAGCTTGCATTGAGGTAGCGGCAGAAGAGACATACTTGATGAGGTTGTTTCCACAAAGCTTAGGCGATCAAGCTATGGAATGGTTTTCTCAACTACCTCCTGGTATTAAGTTATGGGGCGACTTAGCAGAGGCATTCATTCAGCATTTCTCTTACAAGATAGAAACAGATGTCTCAGTTACTACCTTGTGCAATATGAAACAAAAGGAAGGAGAATCTTTCGCAACATTTTTACAAAGATGGAGAAATCTAGCTAGCAGATGCTCTTGCGAAATCCCGCAGAAACAAATGGTAGAAATGTTCACTCAAAATGTTAACAAGGCTATTGGATATGATCTCAGGAAAGCTTGTTTGTCTACATTCAAGGATGTTGTTGAAAAGGGCCTAGCAACAGAAAAAGTCTTAATTGAACAAGGAGTTATCAAGCTATTCAAAGAAAACAAAGAGGACTTTAAAGGAAAGGACAAACCAAAATTTTGGAACAAGAACAAGAACACAGTTAATGATGGCATTGTTGATGCCAACACAGTGAGACCCAAGTTCTTTTTTTCTGGATCAAGTTCTACCAACAATCAGGTGAACAATCAAACAATTTCTAAACCACGAAGGAAGTACACTCCATTGGGAGAACCACTTGAATCAGTATTCAAAAAGCTTGTGGCAAACAAAGTGATCACAGTTCCAAATTTTCCTCCATATGAACCAAAGGTCAAACCAAATTGGTGGAATGATGATGAGTATTGTGAGTTTCATAAGAGCAAGGGTCATAAGACAAGTAATTGCCATCGATTGAAAAACATTGTGCAAGATCTCATTGATAAAGGCGACATCGAGATTGAGGGACATTCATCTAATCAAGAGCATGAGATGTTTAAGGAACCATTCCCAAAACATGACAAAGGAAAAGGCAAAGTCACAGATGATCAAGCCAGTTACACTAGAGCACCTTACAATTATGATTCTACTATCAATCACATCTCGATGGACAATCATATTTCTACTATTACTATCAAAAACAAAAATCCTGAGAATCCTCCTCAGCGACCTAGGATTGTCCTAAGGGGTGTTGGATCTTCGTCTGGATCTACCTCTGAATGTCATGTTACAACCCGTCGAGGTAAGATCACGTTGCCAGGTGCCTCCACTAAGAATACCAATCCTTTATCAATCAAGCCTGAGTACGACCTTGTAGAACAGTTAGGGAAGACACCCGCGCTCATCTCCATCCTTGAGCTATTACGCATATCTCCCGCACATAAAGCTATTCTTGACAAAATCTTGAGAGACACTGCTGTCCCTACTGATCTGAACATGGATCAGTTTCAAGCCATGGTGGGATACCTATCCATTCCGCATTCCCTTACCTTCACAGAAGCTGATGACGCCTCCATAAGTCAGCCACATAATGCACCTTTACATATTGAAGCCTTCATACATAAACATCGAATAAAGCAAGTCCTGATAGATGGAGGAGCAGGTCTAAATATTTGTACATTGAGCACCATCAGACAATTGGGATATTCTGACAAAGCTGTGAATTCTACAAACCAAATCACCATCAAGGCTTATGATGATGAAGAGCGTTCATCCAAGGGCACAGTTACCTTACCACTAAGAATCGGGCCAGTCACAAAGGATGTGGTTTGTCAAGTCCTAGATCTAGATCTCACATATAACATATTGCTAGGACGTCCTTGGATTCATGAAATGAGGGCAGTCCCATCAACATATCATCAATGCATTAAGTTTCCTCATAATGGAGTCGAGGTAACAGTCAATGGGGATCCAAATCCATTCATATATTGCAATAACTTGAGATCACATACTGAGACTATCATTCCCAGTAACCGTGAGGCTACTCCTTCGGCATACATTGACCTTGAGTCATTAAAACCTTCGACATCCAAACAAGGTGAACTTAGAGGCAAGTTTCAAGACAAAGGCATGGGAGAATACACTTTGAATCAGACAATGTTTTTACGACAAGTCATGAGTTCTCCAAAAGAATATGGGAGGCCACATCCTAACAAGCAAATCTCCATCATGATACTCAAATGGGATCCTACTACCTTTCAAAGATGGGGTGAACTAGAAGAGGAAAATTTATACAAAATGCTCTACAAAGATGTTGAAGAGGACACACAAGATCAGATTATTATACCCTGTGAGAACTATGGCAAAGGCTTCAAAATTCTGCAAAGATTTGGGTATGATGGAAAAATCCCTCTCGGGTTACGCAAAGAAGGTGTCATGGAGCCCTTACAACCTGAGCTAACTACAAGAAGGGAATGCTCAAAGGGACTGGGTTTTCTGAATTCCAAGATTCACAATAAAAGAACAGAAAGAACCTCACAAATCAAAGTCATTGAAGTTCAACAAAAGGATTATTATTCTACAGATTCAAATGAATGGGAATGGGGTTCAGACAAATCCTCCAGTGACTATGAACTCATCGAAACATTCAGAGAGCCAGATGAACCCACAGAGGAAGAGGAATTTTACAAAAAATTCAGAGTGGGTCAAGAACCAACCCATAAGGATCCCGCACAGTCTTCGTTTCAAGGTCTTAGGTTGAAATCGCATAGGATGAGGACACCTGTCCCAGAAGGCGCTACTAGTGATGACAATTTGGATTCGCTCACGATCGAAACTGATGAGGAGAGTGCCATCGATGACCTCGATGATTATCTTGACCTACCCGAGTATAACCACATCTTCACTATTAGTCCTGCAAACCCTGAAAGCACTAAAGACCTTCCCCTTGTTCACCCCCAACTCATTGACTGGGATCATGAAGGACCAGCACAATTTGATACATTTCATAATGACGAAGCTATTATCGACTATCTTGGCATACAAGATAATCTTCCCCCTAGAGACCACAAAGCAGGATACACCATAGAACTCAACAACAGGGCATACTTCGGCGAGGGTGTCGGGCCTTCTAGTCGCAAAAATGTGAAAATAAAAACAAAACAAGGGTCTTATGGCAAAAACCACACTGTGGCGCTATCTGATTCCAAAAAAGTAAAAAGAAAGGACGTATCTGAGGGCGAAAACCTCTCTGAGGCACCCGAAGATGGAAGGCTTGACATTCTCTCAACATCATATGAGGAAAAATCATCCATGTTGGTAGAGGAGACTATAAAGACAAACATTGGTACAGAAGAGGTTCCACACAACATATTCTTGGCTCAATCATTGACAGAGTCGGAAAGGGCAAAATTCATAAGCTTCTTTAAGGAACGACGAATCAACTTTGCATGGTCATACGCTGATATGCCTGGACTAGATCCAGATTTGGTAATGCATCATTTGACAGTCAAACCGGGGGCAAAACCAGTAAAACAGAAATTGAGGAAAATGCATCCACAAGTGGCTTTACTAGTCAAGGCAGAGCTGGAGAAATTATTGGATGTCGGATTCATACGCCCAATTGATTATCCCGAATGGATTTCCAATTTAGTACCTATCAGCAAACCAGATCGCAGTATCCGAATATGTACAGACTTCAGAGATATCAACAAGGCTTGTCCAAAGGACGATTTCCCATTACCAAACATTGATTTGATCGTTGATCTTACAGCAGGTCATGAAATGTTATCTTTAATGGATGGATTTTCTGGATATAATCAAATCAGGATTGCACCTGAAGATCAACATAAAACATCATTCACTTGTCCATGGGGAACCTTCTGTTGGAACGTCATGCCCTTTGGGCTGAAAAATGCAGGTGCTACTTATCAAAGAGCGATGACTACTATCTTTCATGATCTCATGCACATAACCGTAGAAGATTATGTTGACGATATTTTGGGAAAATCAATAGACAGAGATACACACTTGGACATACTTTCAGTCGTCTTTGATCGGCTGGAAAAATACAAGGTAAGATTAAATCCAAAGAAATGTGTCTTTGGAGTAACCTCCGGGAAGCTCCTAGGATTCATTGTGTCTAAAAGGGGAATAGAAGCCGATCCAGCGAAGGTCAAGGCTATCTTGGACATGCCGCCACCCAGGAACATCAGTCAACTTCGATCCTTACAAGGGAGACTCCAGTCCATACGAAGATTCATAGCACAACTTGCAGATAAGTGTAACCCTTTCCAGCACTTGCTACACAAAAACATCAAGTTCAAATGGGATGAGAACTGTCAAAAGGCTTTTCAGGCGCTCAAAGACTATCTTTTGAACCCACCAGTCTTAATGCCACCAATTCCAGATCAACCGCTGCTACTTTACATATCAGCTACTCCAACAGCACTGGGGGCACTCCTAGCACAACAAGTTGATGACGGCAAGGAAAAGGCAATATACTATATCAGTGGCACATTGGTGGGATATGAGCTAAACTACACACCAATCGAACGTGCATGTCTCGCTGTGGTCTTTGCTTCACAGAAGTTACGACATTATATGCTCACTCACAAGACTAGGTTGATTGCCAGAATTGATCCACTAAAATATCTTCTCAACAAAGCTACACTTACTGGACGGCTGGCCAAGTGGGTAATGATTTTGAGTGAATTTGACATCGAATATGTAGATAGAAAAGCAATCAAAGGACAAGCAATTGCAGATCAATTGGCAGATGCTCCCATGATAGATGATGTTCCTCTACAGTCAGAATTTCCAGATGAGTCCATTCTAACAATATCACCTGCAAAGCCATGACAATTATATTTTGACGGCTCCTATACATAGCATGGGGCAGGAGTGGGTATACTCTTTATAACTCCTCAAGGCGATTCTATACCAAAATCATACCGCTTATCATTTCCTTGCACCAACAATATAGCGGAATATGAGGCATTAACAACTGGATTAAGAATTGCAGTTCAATGGAAGATCCAGGAACTTCGGGTTTTTGGGGATTCTCAACTTGTCATCCATCAAGCAACTGATGATTACCAAACAAAAGATGAAAAACTAATGCCTTACAAACAACTGGTAGATGATCTGAAATAGCACTTCGCAAAGATAGAGTTTGAGCAGATACCAAGAGAACAGAATCGTGCTGCAGATGCCATGGCTACAATTGCTTCGCTTATTGATTTACCACAAAATGAGACCTACTATGAGTTCCTGGTAGACAACCTGTTGGTTCCCTCATATGAGATCACTCCTATGGAAATGATATGCGTTGTTGGTCCTGAATCCCAGTTATATGGTTCCATATTCACATACCTTCGCGACAATATCTTACCTCCCGATCTATCGAACAATCAACGCCGTACTTTCATTCGCCAATCCTCTCGATACGTCATTTTAGCTGATATCCTATACCGACGAGGTCTAGATGGCACCCTTCTTAGATGTTTAGAGAGTGACGAAGCTCAGATTGCGTTACGAGAAGTGCATGAAGGGATATGTGGTCCGCATACTAGTGGTCCTACCTTGGCCAAGAAACTCATCAGGACTGGATATTACTGGCCTACTATGGAAAAAGATGCATATCAGTTTGTCAAGAAATGTAAGCAGTGTCAAATTCATGGAGACCTCATACATGCACCAGCACAAGAACTACAACCACTTGCATCTCCTTGGCCCTTTTGTCAGTGGGGACTCGATCTCATAGGCAAGATTCACCCTCCTTCTTCCAACGGTCATAAATTCATTATCACAGCCACAGAGTATTTCACAAAGTGGATTGAAGCCGTGCCTCTCACACAAGTTACAGGAAAACAAATCGCTACCTTCATCCTGAACTACATCATTTGCTGATACGGGATTCCTACTTCCATTATTACTGATAACGGGCATCCCTTCAAAAATCAGGATGTTCGTGAACTCTGTGACCGCTTCCATATCTCTCATCGTTTCTCCACACCATATTACCCCCAAGGTAATGGCCAAGCTGAGGCGTCTAACAAAACAATTCTTAAAATCCTCAAAAAGACAGTCGATGACGCTGGCCGTAACTCGCATATCCAACTTAATCCTGCACTTTGGGCCTACCGCACAAGTGTCCGCACACCTACAGGAGCTACACCCTACTCACTTGTCTATGGCGCTGAAGCCATCTTGCCTATTGAGGTCGAGATACCTTCTCTACGGGTCTCCTTGCGAAACATAATCAACAATGAAGACTACAGGGTCTCTCGCTTACAAGAACTAGAACTGCTGGATGAACGGAGACAAACTGCTTTTAATCATCTTAAGGCTTACCAACAGCGAATGAGTCGCAGCTACAATCACAAAGTCAAGCCTCGCACATTTGAGGTAGGTGACTTAGTCCTCAGAGAGAACCCCAAGAATCAGCAAGACAGAGATAAGAAGGGCAAGTTCGAACCAAACTGGCTTGGTCCTTACATCATCACAACGGTATATGGATCTGGGGCATATCAGCTCTCAACTACAGAAGGTGAACCCTTGGAGGATCCTATCAACAGCATGCACCTTCGCAGGTTCTACACATAGCTTTTCAGAGTATCCTAATTCAAAAATACAAAAAAATCAAAAAAAAATTCAAAAATACAAAAAAAATTATAAAACAAAAAAATCGTTACTTGGTAAAAACCTGGCAAATAGGCGCCTTGTGACAACAAAAAAATTGAAAAATCAAAAAAAATAAAGAGAAATAATTTCGTCCAACGGTGAAAACCACTTCGGTGGCGCCCTGGGCAAGTACCGTGGTGAAAACTGGGTCACCAGTGCCATGCGTAGAGACATTGCTCCTCCCTCCTTCAAGATTCTCTTTCATCCTTTCACTTGGCACACACTCACAACCTATTCATTCATAATAAACTTACCCAGTCCCATCATGGCCTGTTATTGATCTACCCAAGATTGGTTAGCCATTCATAATAAATCTCCCTTTTCACCTCCCTTTCCATCCATAATAAATCAAATCCTATCTGTGACCACAGCCAAATCCTACATCTAGTAATGGGTGTGGAACTGAGAACATCACATGTTTCGAGGAGTACAGTTTCTTCCAGCTTCCTTCAAGTCTATCCACGCGCAATCCATAATAAAGCAACATCTGCATCGCCAGATCCGCAATAAAGTTTCATCTTCTCCGCAATAAAGTATTAGTTTCATGGATTCAGTCAGTTTCAGATGAGACACAGCAGCAACAATGGGCCTCAAAAAAATCAAATCTTTCAACAAACTCAGACAACATATGGTTCAGTGTTAATCTATCCCTTTTCTGAAAGTGAACATTGTGACCACAATCAAACATGACTTATACAAGTGACAAGAGACACTAAACTTGAGGACTACAGTGGATGTTGGTGTCGAGTCTTGGTTTTCTTTTGATTTCATTTTTTTTGGTGACATGTCTTTTAGCTTTTCCGGGATGTCTTTGACTAGAGATTTTATCTCCAGGATGTCTTTGACTAGAAAGGCGAGGATGGGGTATCGTCACCTATTTGCATTTGCTATCTGTGGATTGTCTCTTAGTAATGCTATGACTTGTCCAAGGATATGAGGACACTGTGAGTCTAGTATGAACTGGGGCATTCCTTGTTTGTGACTATCTTATCTCCATGCAAACAGGTACAATGACTTTCTGGGTCGAACATATGCCTCGATTGTCATAACCTATTTGCCATAATAAAGCTCAATGATGATAACGCACAAGAAGCTCTTTCACTTTCATATCTTCTATCTTCCATCCCCCTTTTCTTGATTGACTTCCATTGTCCTTCTCGAGTCCGCGTAGCCCGCTATCACATGACTGAGTATAATGACACACCAAAAACATTTGCATTTCATATAGTTACACCTGCATTATCACATATAAGCATTTCATACATGCATATAGATATCACAATTGCATCACATCCTGCATACAACACATGTTAGCACATCTCACATTTTCATTATGTAAATAATCATTTGCATTATCATATTCATTTGCATTACATACATTCACATTTGCATCATGCATCACATATACAACATAAAAGAACAAAAATATATTGCATTGCATCATATAAGCATCCATATCATAAAACATGTATCACATAAGAACATTTCATCACATAAGGAACACATGCATATAGCTTCCGCAAAAAAATGATGAATCATCTCATATATAATCAAAATGTGTCATGATACCATGATGTCAAAAATCATATGGCTACAAAATCACCCGCAGGTGTCTACAATACAAAAATGGTACATATACTGATACAAAGGGGAGCCCTCTATGGCTATGATGAACTCCCTCCCTCGGAGCCGCCTAGCCTCGACGAATGCTGAGTTGTAGATGGACCTACTCTGGGATCACCCTGCCTGTCTGGTGGTGGTGGAGGACCCATGACCCCACCACTAGATGCCTGCCTCCTATGACTCCCTCCCGTAGCCGTCGCTGTACGCGATGGTCTATGGAAGCTCCTCGCCTGCTGATCCGCTGGCACAGCACCATAGTACAGGTCCCTCCAATAACCTATCTCCTCTCTGGCTCGCAGCACATATGCGTAGCCTGCCCCTGCGTCCTCTGCCACTTGCCTCCCTGCCCTCAGAGCTGTCTCGGCCTCAGTATATCGTTGGATGGCCTGGTCCCTCTCTTGCTCTGTATCTCGGAGCCTGATCCTAAGGCGATCCCTCTCCCGCTCCAACTCCTGGATCTCGTCTGCCTGGCCTTGGCAGATCTCTCTCAGCTCTAGCAGCTCATCCTCCTCAGGATCTCCACCCTCAGCCTCTGCCTGTGGCTCCTCCTCTGCAGGTGCCTGCACCTGTGCCTCCCCCTGTACCTGTCTAGGTGCCTGAACTGGTGCCTGTCTCTGTACATGTCGGGGAACCTGTACCTGTGCCTGTACTGGCACTTGTCTCTGCACCTGTCCCTGCCTCTGTCCCTGTGCTGCTGGTACCTGTAGGGGCAATCCACCTTGACCCCTCACCACTTGGGCTGCTCCCTCCTGTCCTCCCTCCCTCCGAGGTGCTACCCGCCTCTCCCCCACTACTCCCCTCCGCCTCCGTCGGCCCCTACCTCCATCCCCTCCACCATCATCATCATCATCCCCTCCAACCTCTCCCTCCAGTAGCTCTCCAGGATCTGTCAACCTCGGAAACGGATGCTCTGCCCAATATGCAGCATACTCTGCGTCCATCCCTGCATCCTCCACCTCTGGCCACATATCCCAAGGTAGTGGCATCATCTCTGTCAGCTGTGTGACGGCCTGATCATACGATAATAGTGGTCTGAACTGAGCCTGATCCCTGACTGTGCGGGCATACATGCCCGAGCCTCGCGGCATCCTCTGGATTCTGCCGAACTGTCTCCCAACCCTGTCAACCAGCTGCCTCTCCAGTATGTAGGGCGTACGCCCAATCAGATACCTGCTCCTGAATGTATAGGGAAGCTCCACGGCATCGTCCTCCCACTCCTCGCACCCCAGGTACGGCCTCCAGATGACCATGTCAATGTCATCTATAACCCGCCTCCAGTGCTCCAGCCGGCCAATCCGAGGCTGTGACGTAATCATATCATACAAATGTACAAAACTCCGTCCATGTCCTCTACCCCTGAAGTGGATAGGTCGTGTGATAGGAAGGTGCTCATATGCCCAAACCTATAACAGAGTCACTCCGCAGCCCAGTCCTACTGATCCATGATAGACAAACTGATGCAGCTCATAATATAAATGTGCCAGGACACATGGACCCCAGGCATATCTGGTCTGCTCAGTCACCAGTGTCTCCAGTGCTCCTCCCCAGCCTACTGCCAACCCTCGTGTAGCCCTGTCTGGACATAAGAAACCACTGATGGCTCCTCCAATCACAGCTGGTCACGCTAAACCTATCGCGGTCATGGTATCCCATGCCACGTGCCCTGCTCTCATCTCCAAACCGGGATCCTGGAATACCTGTCTCAGCGCCTCCCTGTCTCCATCTCAATCATATGGAATCAGCTCTCCATCGATCGGTATGTGCAGTATCCTATAGACATCCTCGAGCGTCACTGTCATCTCCCCAATAGGTAAGTGAAACGTGCAAGTCTTGGAGTGCCATCTCTCCGCCAGTGCAGTCAGCAAACCCATGTTTGCCCGAAACTCGGGCACATATAGCACATGTCTGAGGCCCATCTCCTCAATGGAAATCCTGTCCTGAATCGACAACTCTGGTCGCAATCTCTGTGTAGACGGGAATCTCTCCCGTGACTCCAGCATAGGCAGATACTCCTGCAGTCAACCAATCAATCATGTCAGTTATCATGGCATTCACTGTTTATCACAAAATGCTACTTGCTATCTAAATGCATCTGGTTAGCCATCTTGGTGACACTCACTGTTCATCACAAAGTGTTGCTATCTACCCTAGTAGTGCTCCCTGTTCATCACAAAGTACTACGTGTGTGACATTCCCTGTTCATCACAAAGTGTTACTCACATTCGCACTCCCTGTTCATCACAAAGTGCTGCCTATCTTGGTGCTCCCTGTTCATCACAAAGTGCCTTGATCTATCCTAGTCTTCCTAGAGGACCTGCTTGAGTGTATCCTCTCAGCAGCTTATCCAATCGACAGCGTATGTTCATCACAGAACTGTCAATTTGACCTCGAAGACCAAAACTATGCATTTTGACACACAAACGCGCTTTAAACTCATAAACGCGCTTATAGACTACACAAACGCGCTTCTGAAACACAGATGCGCTTTCTGAACATAAACGTGCCTACATGATGCACAAACGCGGCTAGGGAACATAGACGTCCCTACATGACATAAACGCGCCCGCAATCAACGCAAACGCGATCCCAGGCACTGACGCGCCTGTTGGACACAGACGCGCCTGGAACCGACACAGACGCGCTTGGCACTGACACAGACGCGGTTGCGCGTTTTTGCATTTTTTAAATACCCTATTCCTAGCGCATTTATTGCTACCTATTGAGCATTAATGACAAAAATTGAAATACGTGAAAGTACGAGGAGGTTTGGTGTTACTTACCGGCTCTCCTGCCTCTGCTAGCCTCTGGAATCGACAAATGCGGTCGAATCTGTGAACAAAGGCCATCGCTGCTGACTGCTCTTGCTCTTTTCTCGCTCTGCACTGTGATCTCGTGAAGGTGTAGATGACAATGAGGATGTCTTTTGCCCGTGGTCTATCTTATAGCCTACCCTAGCCCTCGCCTTCATTTCCCGAGTCAGTCTTCTTTATCCCGTGACTCTGTCACCTTATCCGGTCAGTCCATTCTAGCCTTTCTTTCTTATCGAGAGATTGTCTGCAATCTTTTCAGATATTTTCATCCAATCTCTCGAGGGGGCATATTATTCCCATTCTGGGGCAACTTTGTATCAGTTCATCTTATCTTCTTTGAAACAACGCGACAAGCCGCATTGTCTCAAAGAGGGGCAAAATGTAGACACTCAAAATTGTCATGTCTAATTAAATAAATATTTTATTTATTTAATTATCTAAGCCTAATTCTTCTATTAATTAAATAAACTTTTATTTATTTAATTAATTCATTTATCCTCTTCTAGCCTTATTTCTCATTTAAATAAATACATTTATTTATTTAAATTATCCCTTTCCTAAATTAAATAAATATTTTTATTTATTTAATTATCTTATTCTTCTATTAATTAAATAAATCTTTATTTATTTAATTAATTCATTATCTTTTTCTACCTATGACACATGTTGTTCATCTCTTAATTCCTACACTACCTACCTCTTTCATTATTTTGGTATTTCTTCTACCTACCCTCTAATCCTAGCCGACCTCTCTTTTTACACCTCTCAATCTTAACCCTCCATTTCTTATTGTGTCTTCTATTTAAGGAGATGTTTTCTTCATTGTCAAACCCTAATCACTCATGCTAATGATCTTTCATGCAACTTGCTACACTACGATCCTACTAGCAACCACATTCCGTTCTTTGTTGAGCTCTTGTGCATATAAAAATCTGAGAGCAAATATATATCAAGCAAGATCAATGGAGATAGGAAGAATGGAGATCCAAACCCTATTGGATATGTGATGGTATAATCTTTGTGATTTCATTTGATTTGCATTGTCTTAGGTAATCTTCATATGTTATGGTGGATCTTTGTTGATTGTTAGGCTAGGGTTTTGTGGTTGGATTCATTTAGCCTTTCAATATTGTTATTATTGTTATCCATTTTCACCATACACACTACCAAGTCTTGAAAAACCTGAGAATGATATGTGTCGAGGATGTCAGATGGGTAAGATGACAAGATCAAGCTTTACAGGTAAGTCTTACACTTCTTAGGGAATTTTAGATCCTGTGCACACTGATCTTTGTGGTCCTATGAAAGTTCAAAGTTATTATGGTGATAAATATTTCATATTATTTGTGGATGACTATTCAAGGATGATGTCAGTAATGTTTTTAAAAGATAAATCAGAAGCTTTTCAACTGTTTAAATGGTACAAGGAAAGAGTTGAAAATGAAACAGAAAGACAACTGAAATGTCTTAGATCAGATAGAGGAGGAGAGTTCACATCTGATGAATTCAACTAATTCTGCAATGATCATGGTATTAAAAGACAAGTCTCTGCACCAAGAACTCCACAGCAGAATGGAATAGCTGAGAGAAGAAACAGATCTATTGTGGATTGTGCTAGAACACTGATGATTGAAAAGAAAGTGCCACAAACATTTTGGAGAGAAGCAATAAGCACAACAGTTTACACCCTGAACCGAGTACAATTGAAGAAAGGTACTTTGAAGACACCATATGAAATCTGGTATGATAAGAAACCTAATGTAAGTTATTTTAAAATCTTTGGAAGTAGATGATATGTACACAAAGATGATAGAAATGGCAAGTTTGATCAGAAAAGTGAAGAAGGAACATTTCTAGGTTATTCTTCTAGAAGCAAAGCATTTAAATGTCTGATCAAATCATGTAACAAAATAGTAGAAAGTGCAAATGTGAAAATTGATGAATTTGCAGAAAGAAATGATGAAGGAAATTCCAAGGAACCAGAAGACTATGTTGAATTTGTCTATGTTCAATTGACAAGTCCTACCGAGAGAACTGATGAAGAAAATGAAGAGAATATCCAGTTATCAAGTGATGAAGAAGATCATACAGAGCCTACCGAGCCTGTATTAGCCAAGTATGTTAGAAGACATCATGCACCAAGTCAGATTATAGGAGATAAGGATGATCTAGTGATGACAAGGAACAAACTGAGATAGAACACATGTCTGATATCTGAATTTGAACCGAGAATAGTGAAAGAGGCATTTAACAGTGAAGATTGGATAAATGCTATGACAGAAGAGATTGATCAAATCAAGAAGAATGACACATGGACACTAATCCCAAGACCGAAGGATAAAAATGTAATCGGTACAAAGTGGATTTTCATAAACAAGCTAAATGAAAAAGGAGAGGTCATTCGAAACAAAGCAAGACTAGTTTGCAAAGGTTATGCTCAAGAAGAAGGAATTGATTATGGTGAAACTTTTGCACCTGTTGCTAGACTTGAAGGAGTAAGAACATTGTTGGCATATGCTGCTTTCAAAAACTTCAAGGTATATCAAATGGATGTCAAATTTGATTTTTGAATGGAATATTAGAAGAAGAAGTTTTTATTGAACAACCTGAAGGATTTGTTGAAGACAATAATAAAGATCAGGTATGTAAATTGAACAACGCTTTATATGGTTTGAAACAAGCACCTAGAGCATGGTATGAAAGATTGCACTCTTATTTGATTAAGATTGGTTTTATAAGGACAAGTGAGAACAACAATATGTATATGAAGAATGATGAAAATGGAATACTGATCTTAGCCATATTTGTTGATGATATTATATTTTGTGGAAATGACTCTCTATGTAAGAACTTTGGAAATAAAATGAGCAAAGAATTTGAGATGTCATTAATCGGTGAGATAAAGTATTTTATAGGTTTACAGATACTGCAAATGAAAAATGAGATTTTCATTACTCAATCCAAGCACATAAAGGAAATCTTGAAGAAATTTGGAATGGAGGATTCAAAACCAGTAAGTACTCCCATGACTACCAACTATAAATTATCAAAGACTGATGAATCTGCATCTGTTGATGAGACACTTTACCGATCCATGATTGGAAAGCTACAATATGTTGTTCACAACAGACCAGACATAGCACATGCAGTAGGTATAGTTGCAAGATTCTCTGTAGATCCTAAGGAAACACACATGACAACAATCAAAAGAATTTTTAGATACTTGAAAGGCACAGAGGATTATGGCTTAGTATATCAGAAAGGAAATGATTTTGATTTAAAAGTTTATATTGATGCTGATTGGGTAGGCAACATTGATGATAGAAAAAGCACAAGTGGAGGAGCTTTCTTTTTAGGAGAAAGACTAGTGATTTGGCTTAGTAAGAAACAAGGATGTGTTTCACAGTCAATAGCAGAAGTTGAATACATTGTTGCAGCATTGAATTGTACCAACATTACATGGATCAAACAACTGTTGGAAGGTATAAATGAGAAACTTACTGAGCCAGTAACTATATTCTGTGACAATACTAGTGCCATTAACATTTCAAAGAATCCTGTTATGAACTCTAAGACAAAGCATCTCTATCAAATATCATTATCTTAGAGAAGAAGCTCAAGAGAAGAAAGTGGTGTTGGAGTATGTTAGCACAAAGGAACAAATAGCAGATATCTTCACCAAGCCACTACCAAGGGACACTTTTGAATATCTCAGAAGTAAGTTAGGGGTCCTACCCCTATCTTTTATTCACTGACCGAGTCCGGTGAAAGCATCAATCTGATGACTCTATCAAATATCTTTTAGGAGTTGATGCTGATTTACACACTTTAGGAGGTTTTCTAAAGGTGTACAGGAAACAATATAGGGAACAGGAATTGAAGACAAAATGCTCTGACCGAGACTGAATTGACACATTACAATAGGAATTCATTTCATACAGGAAGAAATTATGTTTTAGTTCTTTACTTTTTGGCATTGTTGTCAAAGGGGGAGACGACTAATATAAGGGAGAGAAGACTGATTGCAAAGACGACTGAACAAAAATGAGGAGAATTCTAATGTATGGGGGAGAAAATCTATTGACGACAAGAGAACATTTCAGAATCACAACAATCCGAATCTTTTAAGGTCAAATCAATTGGTTTTGCCATCAATGCCAAAGGGGGAGATTGTTAGCATTTGGCATTATAACAAACAATGGAAGATTGTTGCCATTTCAATAAGGATATTGAGAAGGTTGTTGATGATTATGGATATAACTGATTAAGGATGTTTACTGTCTTGATATTATTATTTTGTCATTGATGTCAAGAAATTGATTTTCTAATTCAATATGATGTTGCCATATCTTGAGAAGTATGATTTGAAGAATATAAAGATGTCGGTAAAAGACACAAAAAGATTATGATGAATAAGAGGATGAATAAGGTATTCAATGGGCAACTATTACCGAGTCAGACAATGATGAGATCATAATGTTTAGATTGTTTTGATATCATACATATGTTGTAAATTGTAAGGTTAATACTATACTATGTTACGAAGCAAAGAACCTAGTCGATAAACCCTAAGGAACCTAGTCGGTAAGGTTATCGCTATCGGTTAATGAAGGCGGAATGTCTACCAAGTGAAGTTTAGTATTTATCGAGTTGTAACCAAGTTGTAACCGAGCTGTAACAGAATACATTAAATGTTTACATGCATTATTTAATGAAAGAAGTTGATGAGCTGGAACTGATTAAATGATTGGTATGTCGTAAATAAAGTTTGTTAAAAATCTATGGCAATGGAAGATAGGCAGGAAGATCTACAGTTCAGATTGAACCGCAATACCCTAGCACAAGTTCCAAGAAATGTATGCAAGTTCCTAGGCGGAGTAAAACATTTTTCAGATCGAAAGATGCATTGAACCTGGTCAAAGTTTGAAGATCTGATGGCTATGATTGATCATGGGAACTGTGATCAAGGAGATTAAGCGGTTAGCTAATTGTTTATAAATAGGGAACTGTTGATAAACAATGTGTGTGGGCAAGTGTATGCACAGGGATGCTACATAGTGATTACCAAGCACAGAAGCTTGAAGACCTGTTTGAATAACAGAGTATAGAAGCCTAGCAGATGAGCAAGATTAGTTCTATGTCTAGATTGTATTGAACAAATAAGAATCTGCTTTAGCATTTTAGATGTGAAGTTGCAGATAGATTTTTATTACTATTATTTTGTGAAAGTGACAGAAAATCTCTTAACCGAGTGGACTTAACAGTCTTATTTGTAAAACCCTCTAGCAAGGTGACATTCTGATTGAGTGTTTGAAATCCTTTAACAAGGTCACTTCTAACAAAGTGAAGATCCTAACAGATCTGAGGGAAATCCCTTAACTGGGTCACATCTAGCAATGTGTTTGTAATCTTTAACAGGATTTGCTTTTAACCGAGCATACTCTAGAAGAGTATATTTCTTAGTGGGTCCAAAATCCCACAGTGGTTTTTCCCTATTTGGGTTTCCACGTTAAATCTGGTGTTATGAGGTTTATGATGTTTATATGCTTTTGAGTTTGTATGTTTAGCAGTTTTGGTTATATTACTAAAGTATATGTTACCGAGGTTGAATCTGATGTTTTTATGGAAGATTAAGTTTGTATGATTCACCCCCCCCTCTCATCTTGTTGGCTATTGGATCTGTACTTATATTAAGTATCAGAACTATCAACGAGGGCTTAAACAAATTTGCAGGGATGTGTGGTTTTTATATGTCCTCGTACTTGTTTTATATGGGATAAGAGTTTACAAATACTATCCTCATCTGCAACAACAAAAATATGCTAAAAACTTCATGAGGTGGAGCGATGGAATTTTTAGGTATCTATGGTAGTTTCTTCTTCCAGTTTGCTAAGTTCACTTATGTTAGAGTTGGCGGCTTTTAGGGTGAACCTTTCAGGTTACCCGAGTATGCTTTGGATAGTTATATTTTGATTGAGGTCAGTCGACAACTTGCCTACATTGATAAAAGAAATGAAGGGAAGTCTAGAGTTGTTTTTCTTTTAGAGCTGGGTTATTATAGCTATAAATCTGTTTCAGATGCTTTAAATCTTGAACTTGAATTCAAGAAGTTCAATTTGCAGTCATATGTTGCTAGACGCAAATTTGATAGTCGAAGGTATGCCATAGAAAACTTGAATGTTGGTATTGATGTTCATCATGAACCTCAACTGGAAGACTACTAGGAGAACTTTAATGATGAGATTGAAGTTAGGAAGAGACTGTGGTATAGGTTCATAGTTCAACAGATTGTGATGATGGGTCTATCTATGAATCTCTCTGATGTACAAGAGGATGAGGGCGAAGAATTTGTTGATCATGAGTTCAATGAGAAGATACAAGGGCAACCTATTCCAGAAGTTGATTGGGATATAGAAAAGGAGATGACAATATTCAAGCTAAAACTTTCAATGTTATTAGACGGATTGAAAGATGGCTAAAGGACCACCATTTTGGACAACGGTCCATTTCTGCATCAAGGAGTAGAAAAGTTGGTCGAACTCATGCAGCTTCACAAGTATCTTTTCCCTCTTATTACATTACTATTGATGTGCAGGTAATGAAAAAGAGAGGACCGAGAAAATTAAAACTATGAACTTAGGAGAATCTTCTCTAAGTTCCTCCCCTATTCGCATCACACGCTCCTATAGAAAGAAGAAATTCAAGGGACGATGGATGCCCAGGTACCAGACAAGCTCACTGCTGATGCTACTGACAAGGGAAAGGAGATTCAAGAAACATGGGGCTCTGTAAATGTTGTGGCTGTTGTTATCACTAACCAACAAACACCTCCACCCAAGGAAACATCTATTGTCCCCAAATGGTTAAGCACTTCACTTAGCAAGAAATGAAATATAATTCCAATCTCTATTCCAATGGAAGATATTGTTAGTAAATATTTGGGGAGAACGCCAAAGTCCAATAAACTCAAAACTGAAGCAATGATATATGTAGATGATCAAACAAGGCATTGTGTTGCAGAGGTAGCTCGACCTCCAATGAATAAAGATGCTAAGACCATCACTGAAAAAGACTTTGTTATTTAGAAATTTTATTTAGGGGTGGCATCTCGAGCTGCAAATGCCAAACACCTAGAGACCTCCACTAGGAGAAATCTGACCAAGACTTGGAAGGACAAAAAAGATAAGAATGAAATGAAACAGATTATAATGTAGATGGCTCAGTACATCAATGCCATACAAGATCCCAATCAACAACCACTTTCCTAGGTACCTTTGTCATTTGATTCAAAGTCAACAATGAACCATAAATTGCTTGATCAGGTTCAGAGAAGTCGGATGGTAGCAAATGTTTTTAGTGAGTGGTTGGCATCAATTGCTCAGGAAGGAAAAAGATACATCTCTAATCTGATTAAGGTATTTGGAAGTGCAGAGTCTGTGGGCAAGGAATTAGATACAAAAATAATCACCTGGGAGAAAGAGAAAAGCAAATGGGTAGTTGTGCTGAAACAAATGAGAGATACCCAAAGGTATGGAGTCATGAACTTCCTAGCATAAAAACTAGTGCATGGTCTAGATGACAATGTTCTTTTTGTATGTAAACAAAATATTGAATGGAGGAACTCAATTATTGCATAGGGGCATGAAGAATCAATCAAACTTTTGAAGGAGTTAAAAGATTGATTAATATTATGCAAAAAGATATGAAGGGCATAGATATTCAACTCTTGAAAGATGATAGGAAGACACTTGAAGATTCAGCTAATATGATTCAAGCCTTCAAGGATCAAGGTCAACAAATGCAGGAAGCAAAATCCTTAACAATAGAAGACTTCTCAAAAATTGCACGAATTGAATCCATGTTGGTTGTTTGCTTTGATCAGATGAAGACACATAAGGGCAAAGTTGTACAGGTGAGCAAGAAGAAGGAGGTCTGGAAACAACAGATACTTCATATTGGTCTTCCACATTATTAGCTCATTCTCAACTTCTCTACAACGTATTTGGGATGGCGCAATATCTGTAGAACTCCTTCGCCTCAGGAGAAACAGGTAGATGCGACGTGGACTGTCAAAGCTTGATCACATAGCCATTGCTCGCGACTTATCCCACTTTTCTTATTTTGGTAGTTGTTTTTTAGTTATAGGGATAGACTTCGTTGACTCTCGGGGAGAGTTAGACATTTGACTCTGGTTTTAATTATAACGAACTATCATGGTCTGGTGGCTATATATACTCTATTATAAGCATTGTAAAAGGTCCAAATTTTTTTTTATTGAGATAGGACATAAGCTTTATATTTTTGCAATGCTATGTATTCTAAAGGAAAGACAATTTGATCTATGAATGAAATTGCAACATATTCTGTCTTTCAAATATGTGTATTTATGAAATGAAGTGTGAATCTCTGTGAAGATTTGATTCAATTGCAGAATTTGTCATCTTTCAGATGCAGTGTATGTGAATGTGCAAAAAGAAAAACTTCTAAAATGTCTATCTTGCCGATTAAAGGTATGAAAGTTTGTGAGATTTTTAAAAAACTGTGCTTAAAAATATTTGCAGTGCTCATTTCATGTTGACAAATGAATGCTTAAATACCTTTAATGCTTTATGGTAAAAAGTGTGCATAGAAATTGTTGTAACCTAAGCTCATTGAAAATCAGTCTTAGGGAGCTGTACCCATATACAAAGGTTAACTATTTAAGCAGTTATACAACTGTTGGTGTGTTTTGTCTTTCGTCTATGGGCATGTAGAAGTTAAAGAATTTAATTGTGTGAAAGACAAATCTATTAACCAACAGATTCCCACCATGGTTTTTCCATTTGGGTTTCCATGTGAAAATCATGGTGTTCATGTGCTGATTGATTTCTTATGTGTTGAGTTGATATCTTTCTATTACATGCATGGTGATGAACACTTAAAAGAACAGTTTGATAAATTTGATCAACAATATGTTTTCAGTTATTACCGGTACTGTTTATGAGTTGATTTGGAAGAAGTTTTTGGTGATTGTTAAATTTTTAATGTTTATTATAATTACTGATAACCACCCCTCTCAGTAATTACCAGATCCTTACAAATAACAATTGGTATTAGAGCATTGGTCCTCTATGTGCAGAAGCTTAATCGCTTGAGGAAAAGATCCAGAGAAAGATGATGAAGAAAGAGGGTATGTAGTTTACAAAGGACAACTAGGCAATATGGAAAGATAGAATGAAGATTTATATCAAAGGTATGGGTTCTTAGTTTTGGCAACATGCTACTACTAAATATGTACCCCCTACCGTTCCTCTAACTCCAGATCAGCTTAAGGAGTAGTAGGAAAACAATCAAGGACTGGAAGCTATTGTAAGTGTACTGTTTGATACTAAATACATTGATGTACATGGATTAGAAAATTCATGTGAAGTTTGGGAGAAATTAGAACTAATCTATGGTGGTGCTAAAAATGTTAAAAAAGCTAAGGAAGAGAGTCTTAGAGGTAAATTTGATGACATGAGAATGGTTGAAGGTGAAAATATAGCTCAGTATGGAGAAAGGATTAAAGAGGTTGTCAGTGGTATTAAAAGTGTTGGAGGAAAGATTGAAGATGACACTGTTGTAAGTAAGATGTTGAGAATTCTTTTACCTGCCTATGCTATAATATATTATTCTATTCAAGAGTTAAGGTCAATAAGTAGTGATAAAGTCACTATTGATTCTGTTATTGGTAAACTGACTGCATTTGAATTAAATAGTTTTGATAATAGTATTTCTAAGTCATCTGAATTAGCTTTTAAAGCATATGTAACCAGTACACCTATGAGAAAAGGGAAAGATGTATGTCATAGTTATGATTGTAGATCTAGTCATGGTAGTATTAGAGGAGATAATGATGATGAAGATCGTCTAATGGAGTTTGAAGCTCTTCTAGCTAAGAGACTTCCAAGAGGCACTGGTAAATACAAAGGTAAACTACCTCAAGTGTTTCTCTTGCAATGAGATTGGACATATTGCTGCAATTGCCCTAACAATGATAGAAAGGAGAAGTTTAGGAAATATAAAGGACAAGGGAAGAAACAATGCTATGTTGCAGTTGATGAAGGAGTGAGATAAGGAATCTGAGGAAGAGGACAATGAGGAAATTGTCTTTGTTGCTATGAAGGAAGATATGACTAATGAATAGGCTTTGGTATCTCAGTTTGACTCTAGTGATGAGTGGATAATAGATAGTGGTTGTTCACATCACATGACTGGTGATAAGAACAAATTTATCTCGTGAAGAGTTTGATGGCAGAGTGGTAAGATTTGGTAATAACTCACCCTGCATGGTGAAAGGTAAAGGATCTATTTCGCTGAATGGTAAGAGTAATGCAGATGATTTTTATTTGGTTGAAGGTTTAAAACATAACTTGCAGAGTGTTGGATAATTGAATGATAAAGGATATCATCTTGAGTTTAAAAAAGGAGTGTGCAGGATCATGGGTTGCATTGGAGATTTGATTGCTACTGGAAAATAGACTAGAGGTAATCTTTTTCATCTGAATGCTAATGTGAATAGTTGATTGGTGGCTAAAATTGATGATAGCTAGTTGTGGCACAAAAGGTTCTGTCATGTCAACTTTGATAATTTGATAAAGGTCAGCAAATCAAGTATGGTGAGAGGTATGCCCCAACTTGTTAAACTAGATAATGTGTTATGCAAGGATTGTCAGATGGGTAAGATGACTTCGACATATTTTAAGAGTAAATCTTTTTCTTCATAGCATATTCTTGTTTTAGTGCATACTGATCTATGTGGTCCTATGAGGACTAGAATTTTTTATGGTGATAAGTATTTTATGATTTTTACTGATGATTTTTCAAGGATGATGTGGGTAACTTTCTTGAAGGACAAATCAGAGGCAATCAACAAATTGAAGATCTTTAAAGACCTAGTTGAAAAGGAAACCAACAAGAATCTGAAGTGCTTAAGATCTGACCGGGGTGGAGAATTTACTTTTGATGAGTTTACTAGGTATTATGAAGAACATGCAATAAAGAGATAGATGTCAGCACCTAGGACTCCACAATAGAGTGGCATTGCAGAGAGGAGAAACATAACTATAGTGGAAGTTGCTAGAACAATGCTGATACAAGGAGATGTTCCAAAAGTGTTTTGGAGAGAAGCAGTTAGCACTACTGTTTATACTTTGAACCAGGTTCTTGTGAAGAAAGGTAATGATAAAACACCTTATTAACTTTGGCATGGTAAGATTCCTAATGTTAGCTACTTTAAAGTTTTTGGTACTAAATGTTTTATTAAGAGAGATGGTTTTACTAGAAAGTTTGATGCGAAGAGTGATGAAGGGATATTTCTTGGATATTCTACCAAGAGTAAAGCATTCAAATGCTACAATAAAAGGACAAAGCAAATAGTTGAGAGTGTGAATGTTAAAATTGATGAATTTTCTAACAAACCTGATGAGTGCAATAGATCTAAGCCTACTGATGATAAAGAAAAACTTGTGTATATTGAACCAAAACTGTAGAAGGAAGATGAGCAGAACAATGCAAAAATAGGAGCTAAACTGGTAAGCGATGAAGAAGATGATGAACATGAAGCAGAAAGCATTGCAGCAAAATAGGTAATCCCAAGATATGTAAGGCTAAGTCATTCAGAAGACCAGATTATAGGTGACAAGAATGCTGGTGTGCATATAAGAAGAAAAATCAGAGAGAATTCCTGCCTGATTTCAACTATTGAGCCGAAGACTATTAAAGAAGCTTTGAAAGATGAAGACTGGTTGAATGCAATTAATGAAGAACTTGACCAGATTGAGAAGAATAATACATGGTCTCTTGTTCCTAGACGGGAAGACAAAAATGTTATTGGGACAAAATGGGTATTCAGAAACACAGTTAATGAGGATGGTGAAGTTGTTAGAAACAAGGCGAGGTTGATTTGCAAAGGGTATGCACAAGAAGAAGGTGAAGACTGCGGTGAAACATTTGCATTGGTGGAAATACTTGAAGGTGTTAGAATGTTGCTTGCCTTTGCTGCTTTTAAAGGATTTAAGGTATATTAAATGGACGTTAAATCAACTTTTTTGAATAGTATCCTGGAAGAAGAAATATTTATAGAACAACTAGATGGTTGTGCATTGAGTGAAGTTGAAAATATGGTTTGCAAAATACACAAGGCACTATATGGATTGAAGCAAGCTACCAGAGCATGGTTTGAAATATTGCATGCACATCTGATGAAGATAGGATTCTGGAGAACCAGTGAAGATGGTAACATATATTTGAAGACTGATGGAGACAAAATGATAATTGCTGAAGTTTTTGTTGATGATATAATATTTGGTGGAGATGATGACATGTGTATGTCTTTTGTAGATGAAATGAAGAAAGAATTTGAGATGTCTCTTATCCTTGAGATAAAATTCTTTATTGGTTTATAGATTCAACAACTGGAGAATGGAACATTTATCTATCAGACTAAGTATGTAAAAGAAGTTTAGAAGACTGTTGGCATGGAAGATTGTAAACCGGTTGGTCCTTCGATGGTGACAGGTTGTAAACTGCCAAAACAAGATGATTCGTCATCTGTGGATGAGAAAGTATACAGGTCTATGATTGGAAAGTTGCATTATGTTGTTCATAGTAGACCACACATTGCACATGGATTGGTTGCAAGATTTTAGAAAGATCCTAAGGAGACACACATAGTAGCGGTAAAAAGGATATTCTAGTATTTGAAAGGAACAATTGATTTTGGTTTGTGGTATCCTTACAATGATAATTTTTCTTTAAAAAATTTCACAGATGTAGACCTGGCTAGAAATGTTGATGACCAAAAAAGCACAACCAGTGGAGCTTTCTTTTTAGGAGAAAGATTGGTGTCCTGGATAAGAAAGAAACAATCATGTATTCACAATCTACAGCTGAAGCATTATATGTGGAAACATCAACGAATTGTACTCAGGATATATGGATGAGACATATTTTGGAAGGTTTTAAGGAAGACATGTCTGAACCGGTGACTATTCATTGTGATAACACTAGTGCTATTAATATTTCAAAAAATCTTGTCTTACGTGCAAAAACAAAGCACATTGAGTTGAAGTATCACTTTCTGAGGGAAAGAGTACATCAGAAGAAAGTAAGAATGGATTATGTGTCTAACAAAGAGTAGTTAGCAGATATATTCACTAAACCTTTGCCCAAGACAAGCTTTGAATATCTCAGAGGTATATTAGGGGTTGTACCCTTGCACAAGATCAACTAAGATGCTAGTGATGCATCAATCTAGTGAATTCATTGAATATCTTTCAGTTTTGGATTGATCTGAAGTGGGATACTCCTCAAGGGGAGAAACTATGATGAGATAATCAGAGATGGTAGCAACAGAGATGAAGATAATAGAGGCATTTGCACCCTTCACATTGTTGTCAAAGGGGGAGAAGAATTAGTTTAAGAACAACCATGAGAAGAAGAACTAGATAACCGACAAAAGAAATATAAAGGAGATGATGAGCAAAAGAGCAAGTACATAAAATATCAGATCAGTTCAGCATGATGACGTTTTTTAGTGTTGCCATCAATGCCAAAGGGGGAGAATGTTGGCATATTGGCATAACTATTGATGATATTGATGAACCAATATAAGGACTGTTGGTGATGATATAGTTGAGATGTTGTTTGATGACTTGATGATCAGTTTGTGTTGTCAGTGATGGAAACTATGCTTACATTGTTCTATCATGTTATCTGTGTCTTCTATAACTGACCAAAAAGCTATGGAATGGATTTGGCAGTTAACTGACAAATAAGACTTTAACCGGTAAATGTGAAACTATTGGCAGTTAACTGACAAATAAGACTTTAACCGGTAAATGTGAAACTGTGTTATGCTTAAATAATTGGATCTAGAGATTGATGAGGAATTTGGTGATGTGGTTTGGAATGTGTGTTTGTAACATTGTAATGAGGTTATGACCGAAACCACATCATGTTTTGGCTACCGGAAGTCATGTTTGTGATTGACTGATGTATTTTATGTAGGGTTTAAGAACCGGTATTCAAATCTTATAACCGGTAATGATTTTGAGTTCAACGGTGTATTACATTGTGTTTGTAAGTTGGTGATGATGTGGTTGAATCCGCGTGAAGTGTTTAAATGATGTTTTGGTGCGATCAAAGAGGGAATTTCTTGGGAATGAGCTAAGGGTTTGAAAGTGTATCAAATCGAAGTGCGATGACGATTGGTGATCATTCAATGGCCGCAATTGATTTGTAATTTATTGTAATGATCCATATGATGATCTGTAATGATTTGTAAAGATCTGTGATGATCTATGATGTAAATCTTAGTATGAGATTAGGGTTTTGTAACCGAATAAGTTGTAAAGTCTTTTTAGGGTAAGTTTGTGATGATTTACTGTCAGTGATTAAAGAAAAGATTGTGTGGTTGAACCAGTGTGTGTGTCTACAAGAGAGAAGCAGATTAGAGAAGAAAAGGATCTATACAAGCAAGCAGAGTGTGCTATTTTTCAGATCATACATTTGTTGCTCCCTAACAGTTGCAACATACTCAAAATCCCTTAACCGAGTGGGTCCTGACAGGCCTGATTCTATAAATCCCTTCACCGGGTGACTCATTAGCTTGGGTTCTAAATCCTTTCACATGGTTACTCCTAATAGAGTAAAGCTCCTAACAGGGTTGAGGTAAATCCCTTAACCGAGGGACTCCTAATAGGGTCTTCTCTTAACCAGGCATAATTATAAGTTCCTAAGTGGGCTAAGTTGCTAATAGGGCATTCTGAAAGAGTGCAAAAATCTTGTGGGTATCAATTCCCACCATGGTTTTTCCCATTTGGGTTTCCACGTGAAAATCTTGATGTGCATGTGCTGATTGATTTCTTATGTGTTGAGTTGATATATTTCTATTACATGCATGGTGATGAACGCTTAGAAGAACAGTTTGATAAATCTGATCAGCAGTAATATGTTTTCAGTTATTATCGGTACTGTTTATGAGTTGATTTGAAAGAAGTTTTTGGTGATTGTTAAAGTTTTAAAGTTTATTATAATTACTAATTCACCCCCCCCCACCTCTCAGTAATTACCAGATCCTCACAAATAACAAGATTCTCCAAACCACCTTTGCATTCACTTCACCACTTCTAATGGCTGCCTTACAAATGTAATGAAGAAATTAAATAGAAACATCTTAAATATAGATTAAAAAACTTGCATAATGTACAAATAAATATGCAACACAGGTACACTCCAGAGAAACCATAAATTAGGTACAAAAATCTAGTGAGAGTGGGGTATACTCATCATATTTAATTAATCCTTAATGGTGCATGTTGTGTTGTCTCAATTGACTTACAATCATACCTACCTACTATCTTGAAATCGATATGCTTGTAGGTCCTCTTTATCTATGGAAAATCAAGGACTTCTACTTACACAAAAAAGTTCTAATACTCACATGCAACAATCTAAAATACATTGCATTAGCATCAATGTCTTAGCATGTACCCTTGGTTGAAATCAGATGCCTATAGCAGTTTCCTTGCACTTACAAAAAATATGCTCCTTTGATTTTAGCAGTTCTCCTACCTCCATTGGTTGGTACCAACTCTCTAGTAATCTAAATTGGTCATTCTCAGCTACATTTCATCTACTTGGCTCCAACAAACCATTTAACTAACATACTTGGCTTTAGATTATACAACTAGGAAATTAAACCCCTCAACCATATCTAGCCATATGGATTACCTCTCGCACAACCAACCTACTGACCAAGTCTACCAAGTTGAAACCTCTCCACTAGAACCTCTTCTTGTATGCCTTTCTTGACCACATGCAATTTAATTAGTTTTGACAATATCTACAACCAATATGCTTGTCTTTAGCTTGTATACAAGTAAACAATGAAATCCCTCAACCATGTCAATCCACATGGCTTGTTCCTCACACAACCAATCCAATCGCTAACTCTACTAAGTCAAAACCTCTTGCTATAATTTCTACTTGTATAGCTTACTTGACCATATAATCGAGCGACTCTACCCTAATCTTCATCATTTACATTTTTCATTCCTACATCTTTACTTTCCTATGTTGCCTTAGCCACTTAGATAGTCACACTACCCTCTTCAACCATTATTTCCAACTGCATGTTAGTTACAATAAGAAAGAAAATACATGACACTACTCAACCAAGGATCACACACCAATTAGGGTAGAGGAAAATAGACCACCAAAAACAAATCAATTCTTAAAGAGAAAGAAATAAATGATTGGCTAGCAAGAAGTAAACTATCACGTGCCTATGAAGAATTTTAGATTTTTCAAACACATGATTGTAGCAAATGCGTGTGCTTACCAAAATAGGAAAGTATGTCAATGTTCATCCAACAATGAACTACCCTCCAATTGAGCACTATTAGCCACCATCTACCTAGAAAACCAACCACTATTAACCTATATGACAACTAGATGCAATGTTATGATACACATGTCAACTCTCTCTCTTCTACAAGCTAATCATCTACCACTAACTATACAATCAAAAATGACACTTTAATCTCTTGCAACTATAGGGTCATACTAAAATGTTTGACTAACATGCTATTTCCTTTCTACCTTGCCTATAACACTTACTATAGGCTTCAAAAAAGTTGGGCCATGTCTATATAATTGTTAGAGTAAATTATCAAGCTATTTGTGGTGTCTTATTGGTAACTTGAAACCTAGACAACTCTTAGAGCTAAGCCTATCTCTCCTATTGTTGCTACAAGTGACTTCTACAACAATTTGAATTATTGTGACATTTGTTATAGATGAACATATATAACCCTGCAAAACTTACAATATTGCTTTAGATGACATGTGGCCTTGCTAGAGGTGTCAATAAGTTTGCTAAAAGCATATTTCCACCTTACTACAAATCACCTAAAACTCCTACAAATATTTTTCATCCTTGATCGTAATTGTTCACATAAAACTAATTCCATTATCAAATCATACTTATAAATAATATGCCATCTATATGAAAATTTATAAATCAAATAATAGAATTTCTCCTATGTTCCTTTATTTATATCAAAATGGCAAGAGCCAATTGAAAGAATTTACATTGAAATCAAAGTAGTTGGAAGGACCTTTGATAGCCAACCCAGAGTTCCTCTTGCAAACAACAGAGAGGTGGAAAGCTGAAGAGCAAGCCGTAACCAACCCTACTAGTTCCACAATCCCTTCTCATACCCAAGTGAGAAACCTAGAAGTGGTTAGCCTATTCACCTTGAGCAAAGAAGCTACATCCACAACGACACTCACGAGAAGATGAGAAACCCCAAAGAAAGAGGGAGATGGAGGAACTCTAACTATTACACAAAGAAACAATGTTGTAATGATTGAGGAGCACCTATAAATAGACCACCTCAAATAAAATGGTGTGCACTTTTACAACACATAACTGTCGGGCCTTCTCACCCATTGTTCCGGTCATCTCCATCCTAAAAGACAAGAAACACGGGAGATTGCGTGCGAATTGTCATTATTATTATTATATTAGTTTAATGAAATATTAAAGATGGTGGGCCAGGATACGATCCGGTTTCTTGTTTATTGTTTAACAGTGACACAATTATATTATTATTAATTAATAACAGCTGTTGCCGTTAATGGGAAGTCGGCGATTCTTCTAGAAGAACGGTTATTACAATATTAGTATTAACAAGACCCTGCGCCGGCTGATTTAAGGATGTTGCCTGCTCAATTTCACGAGTCAATCCTTTAAAGTGCGTACGTCCCTCTCATGCTAGGCTGTCATGCAATGTATACACATTTAAAAAAAAACTTATACCCTACACATAATCATTTAAGGAAATATAGGTACTCGACAATTATCTTCAATTCTTTACATTAGGAGTGCACTTCAAAATCAAATATCATGCAAACTAAACCTAAACCTATTCTTGGCTTTTGCTCTTATAAGAATTATTTCATTTCAATGTGTTTCTCAATTATACATACAATTCTAATTTAAGAAATGCAAATTCATTACAAGGACAAATTATAGTAATGTTTCAAAAATATATGAAAACATGTAGTATATTGTAAATAACAAGGATGATATTCATGGGCTAAAGCTATTAGTAAAAATAAATAGTAGATTATGTTGGGTATTTATTTGTCAAAACACTTCTACTCCAGTGGTATATTTGTAATTCTCATAGGCAACCTTGATACCTATTGTGGACAAACTTATCTATGTATCACACTCAACTACAAAAATCTAAAGTCCCTTACTCAATTTAAGGTGGGATGAATAGTGAAAAGAGGTGGGATTTTTAAATTTTAGGGATTGAGGATGAGGGAAAGTCTAAATCTAGCGAGATAAGAGTCAATATGAGTAGCAAGTCAAGAGAATGAGATTTGGTGATGAGAAACATTGATAACATACTCTTTTACTTTCAACACCTTCTACCTCCACCAATTGGTATAAGCTCTCTAGTCAACTAAGATTGTCATTCTTAGCCACCTAGTATCAACTTGAAAAACTCTCCAACTAACATACTTGGCTTTAACTTATACAACTAGACAACTGAACCCTTTGAGCATGTTAAGCCACATGGCTTATCTCTCATACAAGTAACCTACTCACGAACTCTACCATGTCAAATATGTGTCTACTTGACTCTAATGATATCTCGAACTAGCATATTTTATTTTAACATATATGTAAATAGATAATAAATTTCTTACCCATGTTAATCCACGTGACTTGTTTATCATAAAACCAACTTAATCAAACTCTACCAAACAAAAACCTCTCGAGTAAAATTTCTATTTGTATGTCTTCCTTGATTGTGTAATCAAATGACTCTACCCTTTTATCTTCATCTTCTTCCTTTTACATTCCCACCTCTTTAATTCCCTATATGTTGCATTGGCCATTTCGATAGTCGCACTACCCTCTTCAACCATTGTTGCCAATTCTATACCAATTGTGATAAGAAAACAAACCATTTTGATAGTCGCACTACCTCTTCAACCATTGTTGTCAATTCTATACCAATTGTGATTAGAAAGCAAATACATGACACTTCTCAACCAATAAGAGCAAATGGAAATAGACTATCAAAAGAAAGAAAATTTCCTATAGAGATAAAAAAGGAAAAAAGGCTTGGCTCCCAAGGAGTGAAGTAACAAATGTTTGTTATAGCAAATGCATATGCTCACCAACATAGGCATGCACAAGGAAAGTGTGTGAATGGTCATCCATCACTGAAGAACTAATGACAACTACGAACCCAAATGAAGAATGAAGAATGTGTGCCATATTACAAGTAATGAAACTGGACTGAGTAGGGATACCCACAAATATTGCACGATACACACAAATATTGCACCTGCTCAACCACTCTTATCCGGCCTTCCTAAAACAGAAGAAACACAAATATTGGGTGCGTGATAGGCTAATTGTTATTTTGTTAACTAATGCAAGGCTGGGCCAGGATTTGCTCCCGGTTTTCTCGATTGATAGTGACACAATTGTATTAATAAAAGACGTTTGGCAGTCAGTGACTCTTCTAGAGCAATGGTAACAATGGATGACGCAGGGCCGGCTGGTTTGGAGCATGCTCCATTATCTCGCCGGTTTAACCTTTCAACTCATTAAAGTGCTTTCAATGATGCCAGAGTCAACCAAATCAAATTTGATGCCTGCAGGGACGTCTTCTTTTATAAGTAAAATATCTCGTCTCCGAGCTTAGGATACCTATACTGATATAATAATATTATCGATTCTGTCATAATGGACCCAAACAAAAAAAAAAAATTGGAATTGGTATATGTTTTTACGTGAGCGATAGATAAGGAAAAGGCGTTCTAATAATGGCATATTCGACCCGATTGCTTTATGACTCAAGATAACTAAGTTCCAACAATGGCGTATATTTTATTATAACGTTTCGAAAAAGACAACTCCATGTCAGACAAGTCGATTTGCGCCAATCCCGCTGCTTCCACAAGAGTTTGACGGAACACTGATAAATGCAAAAACAAGTCGACCCCAACTTCTCCTTACATAAACAGATCGTTCACACACTTCGGACACGCCATATCCGCGGGATTATTGAGTAGCGTGTAACCAACAATTCGGAATCAGTTGTGTTGAGTGTTAATTAGTTTTGATCAGTGAGAATGGTGCTTTTCCCTAATCTTCCCGATGAAATTGCAGAGGACTGCTTAGCTCGTGTAACATACAAATCACACCACAATCTCAAAAGCGTGTCCAGAGCCTGGAGATCTCTTTTAAAGAGCCCCCACTTTTACGACCAGAGAAAAGCAGCAGGAGCGGCCGAGCAGCGCATCTTTATGCTCCAGTCCTTTCCTCTCCAACATCAAAAGTCATCTAACCAGCAAAAGACTTCACCCGTTTACGGAATCGCGGTGTACGACCCAGTGCAGGGAGAGTGGCAGAGAGTTCCGTCCATTCCCGAATTGGGCGATTCAGTTCCGCTCTTCAGTCGGTGCGTTTCAGTTAAAGGGAAATTCATATTGATAGGTGGTTGGCATCCATCAAACTGGCAGCCCATCAACAGCGTTTTCATTTACGATGTGTTATCCGGCGGATGGACCCGCGGAGCCGACATCCCAACTCTGCGATGCTTCTTCGGCTGCTGCGTTTCCCCGGACGGAATTATATACGTTGCCGGAGGGCACGACCAAGATAAGAACGCTTTGAGGAGTGTGGAAGCTTACAACGTGGAGAAAGATGAGTGGGAAAGTTTACCCACGATGAGCAAAGGACGGGATGAGTGTGAGGCGGTTTTCACAGATGGGCAAATGGTGGTCGTAAGCGGGTTCGAGACAGAGTCACAGTGGCGGTTTGAGAGGAGTGCTGAAATCTTCAATCCTCAAACTCGTGCTTGGAAAGTGGTGGAAAATATGTGGAGACGTGATGAGTGCCCGCGTTCCTCTGTAGTTGCTGCCCGCGGTCAGCTCTATTTCTTCTCTCTGCGAGGAGTCATACGGTACAATGCTACAGAGAACTCCTGGGCTCAAGTAGTTAATATGCCAGAGGATGTAAGTGTTTCACCCTGTGCTACAGCTGCTTGTGATAAGATATTTGTGAGTGGTGGCGATACAGGATGCTATATGTTTGAGCCCCAACATGGGAAATGGGCTGCAATACAGAGGCCGCAAGGGTTTCGTGGATTTGTGCAGTGTGCGGCCATACTGGAGTTTTAGTTAGTCAATGTCTGCTCTGTACATGATGTTACGAGGTAACGTGTAAACAGACACTAGGGCAGAGGGCCGGGCAGTGGGGGGGCCTTTCCAATAGCTGTCATTGTATGTGGGAATGTGAGACGCCTGTAAATTAAAATGTGTTTAGCATATAATTAGTGTTTATCATGTTCTCAATATATATTATAATGGAGTAATCAATGTTTGATTTACTGAATAGAACGTGTTTTTGTTAAATTAAATGGTAGAGGGTCCACTTTCAATTTTATTATGATATAATTTGTGGAAGTTCAATTGATTTGATCATATAAACAATTTTTTAACATTTCGAACCATACTTCAAGATTTACAGTAATTGTGACAAAAATGTGTGTATATATACAGTGGTTAATAGTAAAGTAAAACAAAGTTATAATCTTTTTATAACAATATGATATACTAATCATTCTATCAAAGTAAGAGAATATGTCTTAAATGTCAACATTGATGCAACATCTTTTAATGAATATTTAATCAACAACTAGTCATTTCTACTATAAATATTTACAAGCATCATAGAATAAATTTTGTAAGGCTCACCAATCAAGTAGTCAAAAGATGTACAAAAGTTGGAAAAACAAGACTAAGTAAATAGATTTATTGTGAGCATATTTGAAATACATCCAAATCCATCTATTGATTCCCTGATCTAGATGCTTTAATATTAACTCTTATGCATTGTTCAATGGAATTATGCAACACAACACAACACAATACAATATTATCCAATGATATGTAATTACGTAGGTCAACCATAATAATTTTAGTGCATGATATGTTTATAAATGCATCTTGTTTTATAGTTGCATTTTTCTACAACTTTCTATAGTTTTTCAACTTTCTAGAACTTTTGTTATATTTCATTTTAATTCCTTATGTTAATTATTAGATATAATTTAGTACTAAATATTGATAGACCATCATGCTAGTGATAAATTAGAGCTATGAGTGTTGTGATAGCATAAGAATATATGTTTGTGCATCTTTAGGGTGTATTAGATCATACACAATAGAAATGTAAAAATAGTAACCCATTCAATTCAAAAAGTGATATATTATATTGATCAACATTAATTAAACCAAGCTATTTAGTATTATAATTGTAACTTTAGAGTATACATATTCAAACTAAATAAACCTTATAAGAAGCTACAAACTCTATATATGCTTATGGACTTCAATTTCACAAATTTTGGATAAAAGATCTTTAAATGAATGATACAATCGAATATCTTTATTCTTTATAATCTTCTTGCATTAGGCCACTTGAACACTCTTTTGTTCACTTCTTACTCTATAGTACATTCCTTGCTCTTCTATGATTCTCTCTAATCTCAAGGTACTCGCATGTTTCATCTTTTTTGGTTCCATCTCTTTGGTTTATATATGAAACCGCCTTGTAAACTTGACAAATCCTTCTAATGAAGATAAAATGTTAGAAGATTATACCAACTTAGTATGAATATCGATGACTTTCCAAGGTGTATTTATACTTTACATATATTTTAACATATCCACAAGGCATAAGTAACCCTATTCTCAATGGACATAGTTGACATCCAAGTTGTATTTATAGTTTACATCTATTTTTACATATTTTCAAGGCGTATGTAATTGTCAAACTCAATATTCTATGAAATAGGTACCATTGAGAACAAAAAATGATACTAAATTATCAAAGGTGTAAACCATAACCTTTAATGATGTCTCTACTTGATTCTTTCCTTTTGCAAGTCTAATCGTTAAGTTATGAAAAATGACTCTAGAACTAATAGATCAAGCATTTCAAATAATCTAGAATGTGAAGAAAAAATTATAATGTCCACTATATTGTCACATAACCTTTAGATCATGAATTCAATAACGAATGCTACAACTTAGACTTAAGACTGTGTTTAATCCTAATCTATGAGCAATAATAATAATTGAACTAAATGACTTTACGCTGCCACAAAATCAAAATAAAAAATAAAAAATGTAAACTCCTTGATTATAACTATTAAAAAATATCTCCATTTCTTATTTATATTTCAGTTTGTAACGTGAATACCTTACGAAAAAGGCCTGCATTCAACCTCTCATGCACAAGTTTCGCTAATCTGCCGGCCGCTGATTGCTAATGAAGCAACGTAAGAAACTTTAACGAGCGCGCGCATGCAATGCATGATCTCATTACAAGGAAATGTGAGAAACAAAACATGGCTATTATTCTTGCAGGCCAAGCCTACTATTCTTCCCTGGCCGATCATTTTTAAAAGTAAACCACGCACTTTTAGTCGGCAACTCATATTTTATACGAGTTGAAAACACACTCCTCTGACCCAACGCTGTCTTTGTTATGACGCCCAAGGACTGACTTCGTTTGCCAAAGTCCATCCAGTAGAAGCCTGTAAAATGATGTAGTGCCTTCGTTCATTTATTTTTGTCGACTTTTGTTTTCGCTCCAAGTCAAACACGTTTTGGGCATTTCTAAATTTGATCTTCTCGAGTTTGTATGTTGAATTGTACTTTTACCATTATAATATTTTGATCCTTAACCCGTGACAGACGTTGTATCATGTGACGAATCAGTGCTTTATGGAATTTTTGTCGGCAACATCTCTCCAGAGGAAAAAACAGTAAGTCGGCCATGGCTAAGATAGGACTTAGCATGGCTTCTTTCCCGTGTTGTTGATTTGCCTCCCTGCTGGACCACTTGTTATATAATACAGACCTTTCCTTACGAAACACGACATGCTAATATCAACATGTTAGTGAATAGATTGTCCTCTCACTCAACTTCTCTTAATTTACTCTATGCCCAATATTATGAAGAGAACATAATCATTCACTACAGTTGAGAAAGTATTAATTTTACTTTAACTTCCTCTCTGAATTTTCTACAGGTACAGCTCCCTCATCTGATTTGCAATGAATTCAGTTTTTACAATTACACTTTTTCCCGAAAGTGCATAAGGTTCTCTCAACTACTCCTAGGTAGTGAGGTAATTACAAAATACAGCTCGAAAATGAAAAGATTCACACACATATAATCAACAAAATCTATTTTAAAGAGTGAATTTTCTGCTAGATTTTCAACATATATCAAAACAGGAAATAGATGAACTTACGACTAACCAACAGCAATAAGGAACTTTCGAATCGCTGAATTACCTCCACAAAGTGATAATAATTCAACACCCAGAACACAAAGTTTCAAAGCATAACTCGAAATTTTTTATATATGTATATCCAACTTCAATGCACAAAGTCTTTGGAAGCTAAAACATGCATATACTATCCTTGATCACTGTTCTTCAAAAAAATCTATCTTAAAGCTATATCTAATCTGCTATTCTTTCTTCCCTATTGCTAATCCTCAAAAACGTTCCATGCCCCAACCTTTATAGTTTTTTTTTAAAATCCCGAAGGGCCTCCCTTAAAACCCAGCTCTATCGGGTTAATACAAGAAACCGTTATGAAACTAGAAAGCAGTTATCAAAAAGATAGAACGCTAGCGGGTGACGATTCAGTTTCCACTATATCCGCCGGCTTCCTCCTCATCTCCGACGGTTTGACGTACCAGCTTCCAGCTCCGGAAAGTAGACATGAATTCCTGCGTGGCATGTGAGTGCGGGTTCTTTAAACTTATCAGCCGGGCTCTACATGCGTCCTTCTGCCACCTATACTCCTTCATCTTTAGGCTCTGACGTGGCATCAGTTTCTCATTGAGGCGCAACATGGATTCTATACCTGCCAACGAAGTGAAATCATCGACCTTTGGCGTTTCTTTGTCCCTAATCCGTTCAACTGCTTCGGTGAAACTTTTGGTTAACACTTCAATGTCCATGCTGCCTTCATCCAATTGTAAGATGCCTGTGGGGTTAACAATCTTCATGTCTTTAACCAGTTCCTTATGCATGTCTGTGATTTGATTCTCGACGCCTTGGACCTCTTTGATGGCCTCTTTGTAGATGGACTCCTTCTAGCTCATATTACTTTTCAGGATAAACAATATGCACTGGTCCACGGCTTTCATGGGGTTTTTACCTAAGAATTTGAGAACTCCAAACTTTTCAACCTCTGTTACTCGAGAAACTATGGTTTGGCACCATGACAATTCTGTCTCCCATACTGGTATCAAAGTTTGAATTTCCCCGAGCAATGCCTCACCCTCGGAATAGATACTAGTAACTTCGGAAATAAATTTATTCCCTTGATCTAATATGCTATTTACCCAGCTAACCACAGCGTCAGATAGCAATTTTTCCCTCTGCATCTATTTCATCAATTGCTGGCTTTCGACAGAATTTGGATCGAATGGCTGAGGCATCTGGATTATTGGGTCAGGTCCCAAATTAATCAGCGAATTGATGTATGCGGCCATCATCACCACCATTGCTTTCAATTCTTTCTTCTCTCTGGAATCTTTTTCTGATTGCGTGAGCATGTGGTCAGCAGAAAATTTAAAGAAATTATTACCAGTATTCCTATTAAGGGCACCCAGTTCAATAGAAGTGACTTTGAATCCTTCCTCATCAATTTCCCCTGACTCCCTTTTCTGTTTATAAGTAGCCACCTCCGCTATGATTTTCCCCGTCACTGGATCTTTAGTGAGACAAGCATCCGTTTTCATTTTCTTTGTTTTAGACCCTCTAGCCGCATACCTAGTGACAATATCTTTTACTGGCGTGGCCACTGGTTGCAAACTCCGCTTCTTATTGATTGAATTTGACAACCATAAAGGAACAGTGGGAGTAGTTGATATCATCTGAGTATCTTTAGTCGGAGTCAAGAAATTGGGTTGATCTGTCTTTGGTGTTTCAATGAATTGGACTTCATCGTCTGCTCCATCTGGGAAAGTGAACTTGTCACTTGAATCCCGCTCTGGTGATGTCATTTTCTGCTTCTGGGAACTATGCTGCTTCAAAGCTTTGTTCCTGGAATGGGATCTCGTCCTAGGAGCCGTGACTTGTGATCGGGAAGGAGACTTTATTTTCTTATCTGAGGCCAGTGCATCACCTGCAACATGAGAAAGTGGAATGTCAGATTGAAGCGGTTCCGAGAGAGAAATCACCTTAGGAGAAGACTCATTGATGTTTCCATTTCTTTTCCTTTGTAGCCAATCATCCGTATAAGTTAATATGGATCTGGCTCTCAAATTAATATCATCATCTTCCTCCTTGCTCCAATCAACTATCAAGGATTTTGCTTCGTTTGATCCTTCCCATCCGGGTTCAACTAAAAATGAACCATCTTCGACGATTCCTTGTGTTTTGAACTTCAATTTGAAAGAGCTAATTTGCTGCAAGGTGAGTCTAGAATGATCCTTTTTCAAGACTTCTTCTTCATTTTCACAGTCTTCCCATAGATCTTCTAGCTGCGGAGCAACTGATGAGTTGATTTCAAGGCCGAGGGTTAGAGCTGTATATTCCTTACTATCGAAGTTTCTCCTGCTGCAGTAGAACCCAAGATTGAATCCCAGCAAATTGCTTCCGATGATGGAAGCGTTATTCATGTTATTACAAACCAAAGAGCGCAGCTTAATAGGGAAAACCGTCTCCCATTTCTCCTGAGGGAGATTATCCTTAATAACAACAGAAAGTTGCCTGCACAATTCGGCTAAAATGAAACAATCAAGGACATATCGAGGTAACCTCACAGGTTCTTCCTCAAACCCTCCGACTCTCAAATATGTGAACCTAGGAAACTGAATAAAAGAACTCCCATAACGTTGAACCAGCCTCAGCGATTCAGGAGAGAGTCGTGGCATCTGAACACCTTCTAGGGCCGAATAAATGTTTTCAAATAATACATCATGCACCTTGCGGAAATCCTCTAGAACTCTGTCTTTTTGCAATAACGGACAATATTGGAAGATGGTCATTTCCTCATTCCATACCTCATGCGGAAGAGTGGTGAGATCACACGTGCAGGCAATACAGTAAGTCAAATATGAGGCCATACGAAAATATTCTCCAGACTCTTTGGTGCGTTTGAGCTGGCTTCTCAGGGAAGTGGCAATAATCTCCGCCCAATCCATCCATTGTTCACCCTTTAAGATAATTTCAATGTACCTATACATCCATTCTTCGAACAAACATACATCAGCTAAACCCTTCACCCTGTGTAATAATACCACCAGGTCGTGTATGTAGGGTTTCATGTGGCTTCTAGTAATGACCTTGGGGAGTCTAGACCCACCTCCATAGTTAACCTTGGTCCATTTCCTGGCAAGGGTGTTTCAGTACACACTAGGGTTTTCCCGATACTCAGCTTCAGCTTGAATGGGTGAGAAAGCGGCAAAGGTACTTGCTGTTAATTTCAAAACAGAAGAAATGGTTTCCCTGGAGACAGGAAGTATGGTATTACCATTTTTGCTTACTATGCTCTTGCTTCTTACATCATAATGGTCAATGCAAAGTTGTAGAAGTTCAGGGTTTACGAAGGCGGGGGGAAACGCAGCAGCTTCAATTAACCCGCTCGTTAATATTTCCATACATCCCTTAACTTCTTCCGTATTCGCAAGAAAATTTGCTTGAAGACTTTCCACATTTACCCCTTCTTAATTGATATCACAAATCACTGGTCTTTTACATTCAAGGCTAGAAACATTACCGAGAAAATGCATAACCGACTTCATTCTCAACTTAAACAAGCAAGACCTCTTTCAAACAAACCTTTGAAAATAACAGTTTTGCAAAACAGAACAAAGATTACTAAACTCTCACCTGTTTTCCGTTGAAAAGCAAATAATCTTCTCTAGCTTCCCTAACTGCTCCTTCTCTCCGAAATCAGACCTCCTTTCCTTTTTCCTTTTTCTTTTTTTTTGGATAACTTACCAGGCAACTGAATGAAAATTTATCACAGGGAAACCTTATACATGGGAAGATCAGATAATGATAGTTCATCACCTCACATCAGGATTGACATGCTCGAGGCGTCGATGCATAAATGCCTCGATTAATGATTTACCCTTTCGCATGAGTTAATAATGATTGATTTCATGCAGTATCCAGTCATTCCTAAAATGAAGGTCTACTCACACTCATAATAATGATGCCCTTTCCCTTGAAAAAGAAATAAAATCTTTTGATCTGACATGCTGATGGGACCATTGATTGCTTGAGAGAAAGGCGGCGCATCGTACTCCAAAAATAAACCCCCACCGTCAACACTCATCAAGAACCACTTTGAATAAGCTTGAACCGAGCTTCAAAACGGTTCAAAGTATTTCAAAGAAGACCGCCGCGATAAAAGATACTTCCTGCCAAAGAAAGAGTGTTAGTGTGAAAAATTTGGTCGAACCACTTTGAACTACTTCGAACCGAGGTTTGAAATGATTCGAAGCGATTCAAAAGGGAGGGGAGGAATGACCGTGGAAGCTTGCGACCTTGACCAACTTCTTCAAAGGACGATAGACACTTGGATGACGAAGGGGAGGCCTCGAATAAGATAGGCGGGGTTTTTAAAGGGGAACCCTTGAATTAATATGGCGACTCTAAACACAACTAACACAACACTAAAGACTAATAAATATATTTATGAGCCGTAGAAGACCGGCAATGCGAATGTCAATGAATCACATTTATGAACTTCACGAGATTTTGGAATGAAGAGAGGCCAAGGATTTGGAGGATTAGTCCAGTGTACAACCAGCCTGGAGCTCTAGTCAATTACAGTGCAGCATAGGTGTAATCAGGTCTGGGATTTGACGGTCACCTTTGTCTGTCATATGAAATTTTTATGACGGTTTAGTCATTCTAATGCATTCCGTTTTACGTTTTAAAAACAGGGTATGGAATCTGCCAAATGATAAAGGATAGCGGAATTCTGTGAGATGTTGTAGTTGTAGCTGACCTGGTAGATATGTAGCAAAATGTGGATGCATAGACATGGAGCAGTAACTTTTTAACAAAATGCCCCAAAAAAATGTGATCTCCTAGAATGTCATGATTACAGGATGCGCACAAGATTGATTTGTGACAAAATGCCTCTAAAATTTTTAGCCTCATTGAATGTGCCATGATTGTGATTGCAGGATATGCAGAATTATAGACAAGTCATGTGAATTTTTGAACATAATGCCTCAAAGAAACGTGTTCTCATGGGTTCACAAAATCTTTTTTTTAAAAGGCTTTAGGAACTTTCAAGCACATGCAGTTCGCAAGTGTATAGCTGGACTCTGCAACCTTTTCTAGCATCCTCCTAGCCCGTGCCAAAATGGGATCCTTCGACATCCATTAAAGCATTAAGGATAGAGCAATTTTGTCCAATGTAGTTGGAATTACTCTAGTACAAAATGTATGCAAAATGTGGAAGCATAACAAGGGGCCAAAACTATTTTGAGACCACATTTATTACTAATTTACAAGAAATCCGACATCCCTTTTCTATTATGCATTTCTCTAAACTTTGAGCACTTTTTTTGTTTGTTGTTATCTATAATAGAGGTATGGTTGCAAACATCCTTATATTAAAAAATGAAATTTGTTCTTTCAATAAGCAACTTCGGTTTTTTCAACATGTTCTATTATTTTCTATCAATCTTTTAAATGTCTTTAAATATTTTTTATTTATTCATAAATTTAGCTGCTAGTAAATCATTTTTCAATAGAGTCTCCTTTAGATTAAGAATTTCATTTGAGACATTAAGAAATTGAGCTAGAAAAAAAACTAATTTATTATTTAACTGGTGAAGGTTTTTTATGTGTTTGTGTTAACTTAAATAAATCCATTTATTGCTTGAATCCTAAGATAATTGAAAAAGACTTTCCTACATTTAAATTATGTAGGCTATCTATATTCTATTTATATTTGTAGTGAACTTGATGTGAATCCTAACCTTCATTATTTATTCCTCATTTCATCCTTAAAAGATGTTTTCTCTCTAAACCCCAAACTCTCACTCTAATGTTTGGAAGTTAATTATTCTACATTGAATTTAAAATTTTGTTGTCATTCAACGAAACTCTGTGTTTTAGTAAACAATAAACATAGTCACAATATATAGACTATATAACAATTAGGTTACTATCCATTCACTACACTATTGTCTTTGTCTTTATTTTCATTGAAAAAACTCTAAATTTTTCTACTCAAATTCCCTATAGCATATGAGGATGAATCATTTTCAGTTCTTTGATACAAATTATTATCTTTCCTTCTTTGACTATTCCTTCCTTATACATTATCTCTTATACGCACCCTTATCTTAACCATCCATGTATTTCCCTTCCTCTTCCTTTTTTCATTACCTCCGTTCCTCCAAAGACATCCAACCCACATGTCAAGTCTACATGTCTCACAATGATGACCACTTTGATAATGAAGCCCTATTAGATGATGCTAAGTTTGTCACTCACCAAAATTGACTACCACTTGCCTCTCCTCCAAAGTATCACACTTGATGATGTCACCTACTCCTTAATAAATATCATCATCACCCATCTTGAGGGGCTAGAGATTTTCCAAGGTATAAGACATATGATCTAAAATCATGTCCCTTTATAGTCTAGCTCTCCTACCTTAAACCTACTCTTCTAGCCAACTTATTTTCTTTTTCCTACCACTTAATATTCCTTCACCTAAATTTGCATGCCTACACCTTCTTATCCAACCCATGTTCCTACCATTTATGTTTCTCTCTCTGTTCTTCCTTTTAACTATGATCGTGTTCCTTTAGGTAAATACTTTACCTCCTACCACTATGTGTAACCTTTTAAACCCTTACCTTTCACTTATATTGTTTGATCCTCTTTCACCACTACTTTCACTCCCCCTCCTATTTTACCATGAACCTCACAACCCTTGCCACACTCTTAGGTCAAAACATGATTTTTTTTGCATCTCCTACCCTCAATGTCCCAACCTATATCCTTAACTCTATTGTTTAACACCTACTTCATGAAATATCGATGATCTGCAATACTATTTATCTATTCTCCCATCAGCTTATACCCCTAGGAGATGGAACTTTAAACCTCCTTCACAACATAATATGTTTAGATATAATAAATTAGCCACAAGTATCATAGTTCATCACATTAAACACTGACATATGTGTATAATTGGATAAGAGATCTTAAGATACATGTTCTATCCTTTATAGATCAATATGAATTGACTATTACTTTGTTGATGTATTTATAGCTAATCCTTTATCTATTCATTAAGAAGAAAGCATAAAATGGTTCTATTATTTATCTACCTATTATATGCGTTCCTTCATTTATCTCTCTCATCTTTTCATAGAACACATTCAATTCAACATAGGATTGTAAGTCAATTTCACCAATTTTTATTCATTGTAATCAAGGTGCAAATGAGAAGGTGGTGGATTTAATATTTTATTATCTGATGCATTATTTCATAGATCTCCTATCTTCTTCTCAATTCTAATATCAAGAGGGTATTTATTACGATATTTTCCCAAATCTTTGCAATAAAAAATTCTTGCATAAATATCTCTCTTTTATAATGCTTTTTACCACTCTGTATGATTATACATAGGTGATCTATAGATCATTTTAAGGCCATCTCATCTTTGACCTCTAATGCCTCTATTTATTTAGCCCCATTCTCTTCTCAACAAAACCAATAATTTTACAAAGGACACTAATAACTTATAATTTTCTCCCTAAACCAACTCTAATCAAGCAATTAAGTAAAGTATTTGAATTGCCTTACTCCTTGTCATCTAAACTTACTCTCTCCCTTTTTGTAGAAGGTAACACTAACTGGATGAAGCTAGATAAACTCCCTATTCCATCTTTCATGAATTTATTTCCAATAACCGTATCCAACATCATGATATTCAACCCTTGAACTCTAACCTCTTCTTATTGTACGAAAATTTCCAATTCTTTCAATCTATAGACCTATTTCACTATGAAACTACCTTACTATCATCCTCTCCTTTTAGGTTTTCTTAATAATCTCTTTGAATTTCCTTCTCACCAAATAATTTTCACCCTTACCTAAATATTTTTCTTCACTTTCATAAGATTATCCTAGGATATGCTTCTATTAATCCAACCCCAAGAAATTATTGAAATTCATTTTTGTCTTGTTTCTTAAGTTTCTACCTGGCCTTTTTCTTGAGATTTTCTTTCTTTTCCTTTTTATTATTTTTCCAATTTATCTTTTCTCATTGAGGATTCTCCTATTCTATATTTGATTTCTTAGATTGTCTAACATTTTCTCCTTTACTTTAGCTATTCATTACTACTTTAGCCTCATGTATTACATTTAGACTGGACAATTATTCACTTTTTAGTCATGGTGCCAACACTTCTTATAGAGCGACTAAATTTGGGACAATTAGAAATATCATGTCATTTATCACCACAAAAATAACAGGTGGAGTTTTCTCCTATTTTTATTTTGCACTCATTAGTAGAATGTCCTAGTTTATCATAGTTATATAATTTTGTCCTTTTGGTCCTTCCTCTTTCTTTGACACCTCTATTATTAATGTGTTAGCTTCCCCTACGATCTCCTTCTCTATAATTATCATGGTAGCTCATATAGGGTCCTACATCTTGAATTTGTGGTACTACATAGTTCATATTTTTAAATGGTATTATACTTGCTCTCAATTGAAGCTCCCACTATCCATGTGCCAAATAAACATTCAGTGTTCCCATAGCTTGATGATATGCTCTATACATACTCCTATCCAAAATCCTTCTCTAGTCAATCCATGAACCATTGGTGCATAGTTATCTTCTTCATGAAGAAAAATTGAACACCTTTTTTTGTCATGTTTGTCCCACTTTATATTTTATAATTTATACATACTATATTTCTAGGGGAACTTAACCCTATTAGTGTGGTATCTCTCTTGGTACCTTAGATGATCAAATATTCATTCCTTAGATGTTTTTTCATATTGTAATTTTTAAACCAATTTTTAGTTCTTCTAAGTTGGGTAGAGGTATCAACTTTTTCACCTTTCATTAGGAATTCTTATTCCAACATTATGTTTCAACTCCAATTTGAAATGACCATTTTCATCTTTTCTCACTAAATCATTCTCCCATATCTTTGACTAGGATTCTATTATGATGATTAATTCTAATAAATCCTTATATGAAGCGAAAATCTTCTCATCTACTTCTATTATAATATGAGGGGTTAAACTTAAGATAAACCACTCAATTTTATTGAACTTTTATGTCAAGGTTTCTTCTAGTTTTCTAACCACACTATTAAATTATTGTTCAGAATATACTTTTGATTCCTCAAATTTTCTTCATCTTCATTGTTTTCTTAATTATTTTTGCTCACACATTAGGTGAATGGATTTTTTTCAAAAATAAGACTCTCAATTATTTTTATGTTATATCACGCTTTGGACATTCTTTAATGCACCATATTAGTGCCTCATTATTGAGGGTCTTCACAAAATCATATCATTGATTCTAATCATCATTAATGCCAACCGTACTCTAATGATTGTCTAATGTAAAGAGATGTTTGCTAGCATCCTTTGAGTATCTATTATCTCCAAAGTTTCCTTAGAAAAATATAAGTTTTTGGTGACTTCTAAGTTTATTCTATTGCTAGACATTATCTCCTCTTCACCAATTAACAAATTCATTTCCTCCCTTATTTACTTCCTCTTCTTCCTCATGGAAACCCCACCCACAATAACCCTCCAAATATGAGTAAACTTCTCTAATTTCATTGCTGTCTTATTTTCTTTCAATCGCCATAAATCATTTTAGTTAGATTTTTTACTATAAATTTGATTTACATTATAAACCACTCTATTTATTTAATATTCATGATTTCCATGTCCATTCAGGATATATCTATCTCAAAAGGTTTGCAAGACTGAAGATGGTGGGCCAGGGCTTCGCTTCGGGTTTTCTCGATTGATAGTGACACAGTTGAATTTTTAAAAGTGGTTTTGGCAGTTAGTGATTGTTGTAGAAGAATGAATGGTTATTTGGAAGACACAGCGTCGGCTGGTTTTCGTGCTGCATTATCTCACCGGTTTAACCTTTCAATTCATTGAAGTATGTCCCTATCATGCTAAGCTGTCATACATTTTGACATCGAACAAATAAATTGTCCATTTTAGCCAGAGTTGAAGGGATCAAATTTGATGCCTGTTGGGACGTCTTTTTTTTATTTTATTTTTTAGCTTCATAAAATACAATTAAAAAGGAAGACTTTATCACACCAAAGGGAAGACTTTGGGCAAGACCGTAAAAAATTCTGCAAAGATTTAAGGTCAGATTACACAATATTTTAAAGAATAATAGTTGTATATCTATTTAATTTATAATTTATTTTCAATCGAATATTTTAAATATTTAAAATAATTTTGAATGGATAAGTATTATAGAAAATTGTTTTACAAGTTGAAAATTAGATTTTATGATGTTAGTATATATTTATTCAAAAATAAAAATTATTACTAATAATTGTTTTTTTTAAAATTATATTCAAGAATTTCTTAAAATATCTTTTAATTTTAAAAAAATTGAAAAAATAATTTCTCATTAAAATTTTAATAATATTTTTTAAATAAAAATATTTAAAAATATATATTAAATTAGAATTTAAAAAAAAAAAAAAAAGAAGACAAAGTTTGAAGTACTTTTAATTTATGCTTTATGATACAAATTAACATATTTGTGAGTGGCGGCGATACATGATGATAGATGTTTGAGCCCCAACATGGGAAATGGGCTACAATACAGAGGTCGCAAAGATTTCGTGGATTTGTGCAATGTGCAGCCATAGTGGAGTTTTAGTGAGTCAACGTCAGCTCTGTATATGATGTTATGAGGTCATGTGTAGCAATTAGTGCAGAGGGCCCGACAGTGGAGGGAGGCTTGTCCAATAAATGTCATTGAATGTGGTAATGTGAGATCCATGTAAATTAAATGTGTTTAGAATATAATTAGGGTTTATAAATTTTTCAATATTTATTATATTCGGAGTAAGAAATGGTTGACTTACTAAGGCACTGGCTATGCAGGGGAAAATTTGCACCGCACGGCCTTTTCTGTAGCGCGCCTTCTTCGATGCACTGCACGGTTCTGTCACCTTCTGCAGTCCCTTTGTAAGAGAGTACTGGTCCAATGCCCATGCTTGTCCTACGCAACCGTTCTTGCAGCTTCTTCCCCGACTCAACCCGACAACATTTTTTTTCATTTCCTTGCTGAGCCAGCGGAAGGGCAGGGGAGTTTTTTTGGTTTGATTATATTTTTAAAAGTGAAATAATTTATTTTAATATAATAAATTAATAATTAATTATATATTAAATTTTTTCTAATAATATGTTAAATTTTTTTATCTTTATTGATTTTATTTTTAATAATAATAAAAAGATTTTAATAAGTATTGTTATCTTTATTTATTTTTCATTACATAATAAAAATATGTTATTAATAAAACAAGGTAAAAATTATAATATACTTATAATTTATAATATCTATAAAATAAATTATAAAATTTATAAAACATTTAATTTTATTAATATAAAGAAAAAATATAGAGATGATGTTAAATTAATCATTAAAGAAATAAAAACAATATGATTAATATATTATATTAGTCATCAGTGGCCATTTGTGTCCGGATAGAGCCACACGGGGATTGGCAGTTGGCTGGGGAGGGGCATTGGAGACACTGATGACAGAGCACACCAGATATGCATGGGGGCCTTGTGTCTTGGCCCATTTGTACTATGAGCTGCATCAGTTTGTGTACCATGGATCAGTGGGCTTGGGCTGCGGATTGACTCTCCTACAGGTGTGGGCATATGAGCACCTGCCGATCACATGGCCTATTCACTTCAGGGGCAGAGGGCATGGACGGAGTTTCGTGCATTTGTACGATATGATTACATCACAGCCTCGGATTGGTCGACTGGAGCATTGGAGGCGCGTCATAGATGACATTGACATGGTTATCTAGAGGCCGTACCTGGGGTGCGAGGAGTGGGATGACGACGCATTGGAGCTACCCTATGCATTCAGGAGCAGGTATCTGATTGGGCGGACGCCCTATATTCTGGAGAGGCAACTTGTTGACAGGGTATGCAGACAGTTCGGCAGGATTCAGCGGATGCCACGAGGCTCGGGCATGTATGCCCGTACAGTCAGAGATCAGGTACAGTTCGGGCCGCTGTTATCATATGATCAGGCCGTGACACAGCTGGCAGAGATGATGCCATTACCATGGGACATGTGGCCGGAGGTAGAGGATGCAGGGATGGACGCAGAGTATTCTGCGTATTGGGCAGAGCATCCCTTTCCGAGATTGACAGATCCGGGAGAGCTGCTGGAGGGAGAGGTAGGAGGGGATGATGATGATGATGGTGGAGGAGATGGAGGCAGAGGCCGACGGAGGCGGAGGGGAGTGGTGGGAGAGAGGCGAGTAGCACCTCGGAGGGAGGGAGGACAGGAGAGACCAGCCCAGGTGGTGGTGAGGGGTCGGGGTGGATTGCCCCTACATGTACCAGCAGCACAGGGTCCTAGAGCACAGGGACCGAGACAGGTGCAGGGACAGGGACAGGTACCTATTCAGGCACCTAGACAGGTACAGGCGGAGGCACAGGTACAGGCACCTGCAGAGGAGGAGCCACAGGCAGAGGCTGAGGGTGATGATCCTGAGGAGGATGAGCTGCTAGGGCTGAGAGAGATCTGCCAAGGCCAGGCAGACGAGATTGCAGATTTGGAGCGAGAGAGGGATCGCCTCAGGATCAGGCTCAGGGACACAGAGCGAGAGAGAGACCAGGCCATCCAGAGATATACTGAGGCCGAGATAGCTCTGAGGGCAGGGAGGCGGGCAGCAGAGGATGCAGGGGTAGGCTACGCATATGTGCTGTGAGCCGGAGAGGAGATCGCCTATTGGAGGGATCTGTACTATGGTGTCGTGCCAGCGGACCAGCGGGCGAGGAGCTTCCATAGATCGTCGCGCACAGCGACGGCTACGGGAGGGAGTCGCAGGAGGCAGGCATCCAGCGGTGGGGTCATGGGTCCTCCACCACCACGAGAGAGACAGGGGGATCCTGGAGCGGGACCATCTAGAGCTCAGACTCCATCGAGGCCAGGCGGCTCCGAGGGAGGGAGTTCATCATAGCCATAGAGGGCTCCCCTTTGTATCAGTATATGTACCATTTTTTTTGTATTGTAGACACCTGCGGGTGATTTTGTAGCCATATGATTCTTTTGACATCATTGTATCATGACACATTTTGATTATATATATGTGAGATGATCCATTTTTGCGACAGCTATATGCATGTGTACCTTATGTGATGAGATGTTCTTATGTGATGCATGTTTTATGATATGGATGCTTATATGATGCAATGCCATATATTTTTGTTCTTTTACGTTGTATATGTGATGCATGATGCAAATGTGAATGTATGTAATGCAAATGAATATGATAATGCAAATGATAAATTGTGCTAACATGTGTTGTATGCAGGATGTGATGCAATTGTGATATCTATATGTATGTATGAAATGCTTATATGTGGTGATGCAGGTGTAGCTATATGAAATGCAAATGTTTTTGGTGTGTCATTATACTCACTCATGTGATAGTAGGCTACGCGAACTCGAGAAGGACGATGGAAGTCAATCAAGAAAGGGGGATGAAAGACAGAAGATATGAGAGTGAAAGAGCTTCTTGTGCGTTATCATCATTGAGCTTTATTATGGCAAAATAGGTTATGACAATCGAGGCATATGTTTGATCCAGAAAGTCATTGTACCTGTTTGCATGGAGATAAGACAGTCACAAACAAGGAATGCCCAGTTCACACTAGACTCATAGTGTCCTCATATCCTTGGACAAGTCATAGCATTACTAAGAGACAATCCACAGATAGCAAATGCAAATAGGTGACGATACCCCATCCTCGCCTTTCTAGTCAAAGACATCCTGGAGATAGAATCTCTAGTCAAAGACATCCCCGAAAAGCTAAAAGACATGTCACCAAAAGATAAAATCGAAAGAAAACCAAGACTTGACACCAACATCCACTATAGTCCTCAAGTTTAGTGTCTCTTGTCACTTGTATAAGTCTTATTTGATTATGGTCACAATGTTTACTTTCACAAAAAGGATAGATAGCACTAAACCATATGTTGTCTGAGTCTGTTGAAAGATTTGATTTTGTTGAAGCCCGTTGTTGCTGCTGTGTCTCATCTGAAACTGACTGAATCCATGAAACTGATACTTTATTACGGAGAAGATGAAACTTTATTGCAGATCTGTGATGCAAATGTTGCTTTATTGTGGATTGTGCGCGGATAGACTGAAGATAGCTGGAAGAAACTATACTCCTCAAAACATGTGATGTTCTCAGTTCCACACCCATTACTAGAAGTGGGATTGGCCGTAGTCACAGATAGGATCTGATTTATTATGGATGGAAAGGGATGTGAAAAGGGAGATTTATTATGAATGGCTAACCAATCTTAGGTAGATCAATAACAAGCCATGATGGGAATAGGTAAGTTTATTATGAATGAATAGGTTGTGAGTGTGTGCAAAGTGAAAGGATGAAAGAGAATCCTGAAGGAGGGAGGAGCAAAGTCTCTACGCATGGCGCTGGTGACCCATATTTCACCATGGTACTTGCCCAGGGCGCCACCGAAGTGGTTTTCACCGTTGGACGAAATTATTTCTCTTTACTTTTTTGATTTTTCAATTTTTTTGTGTCACAAGGCGCTTGTTTGCCAGGTTTTCACCAAGTAACGATTTTTTTTGAAATTTTTTTTTTGATTTTTTTGTATTTTTGAATTAGGATGCTCTGAAAAGCTATGTGTAGAACCTGCGAAGGTGCATGCTGTTGATAGGATCCTCCAAAGATTCACCTTCTGTAGTTGAGAGCTGATATGCCCCAGATCCATATACCGCTGTAATGATGTAAGGACCAAGCCAGTTTGGTTCGAACTTGCCCTTTTTATCTCTGTCTTGCTGATTCTTGGGGTTCTCTCTGAGTACTAAGTCACCTACCTCAAATGTGCGAGGCTTAACTTTGTGATTGTAGCTGCGACTCATTCGTTGTTGGTAAGCCTTGAGATGGTTAAAAGTAGTGTGCCTTCGTTCCTCCAGCAATTCTAATTCTTGTAAGCGAGAGACTCTGTAGTCTTCATCGTTGATTATGTTTCTCAAGGAGACCCGTAGAGAAGGTAACTCGACCTCAATAGGCAAGATGGCTTCAGAGCCGTAGACAAGTGAATAGGGTGTAGCTCCTGTAGGTGTGCGGACACTTGTGCGATAGGCCCAGAGTGCAGGATTGAGTTGGATATGCCAGTTACAGCCAGCGTTGTCGACTGTCTTTTTAAGGATTTTGAGAATTGTTTTATTAGACGCCTCAGCTTGGCCATTACCTTGGGGGTAATATGGTGTGGAGAAACGATGGGAGATATGGAAGCGGTCATAGAGTTCACGAACATCCTGATTTTTGAAAGGACGCCCGTTATCAGTAATAATGGAAGTAGGAATCCCGTATCGGCAAATGATGTAGTTCAAGATGAAGGTAGCGATTTGTTTCCCAGTAACTTGTGTGAGAGGCACGGCTTCAATCCACTTTGTAAAATACTATGTGGCTGTGATAATAAATTTATGTCCATTGGAAGAAGGAGGGTGAATCTTGCCTATGAGATCGAGTCCCCACTGACAAAAGGGCCAAGGAGATGCAAGTGGTTGTAGTTCTTGTGCTGGTGCATGTATGAGGTCTCCATGAATTTGACACTGCTTACACTTCTTGACAAACTGATATGCATCTTTTTCCATAGTAGGCCAGTAGTATCCAGTCCTGATGAGTTTCTTGGCCAAGGTAGGACCACTAGTATGCGGACCACATATCCCTTCATGCACTTCTCGTAACGCAATCTGAGCTTCGTCACTCTCTAAACATCTAAGAAGGGTGCCATCTAGACCTCGTCGGTATAGGATGTTAGCTAAAATGACGTATCGAGAGGATTGGCGAATGAAAGTGCGGCGTTGATTGTTCAATAGATCGGGAGGTAAGATATTGTCGTGAAGGTATGTGAATATGGGACCATATAACTGGGATTCAGGACCAACAACACATATCATTTCCGTAGGGGTGATCTCATATGACGGAATCAGCAGGTTGTCTACCAGGAATTCATAGCAGGTCTCATTTTGCGGTAGATCAATGAGCGAAGCAATTGTAGCCATGGCATCAGCAGCATAATTTTGTTCTCTTGGTATCTGCTCAAACTCTATCTTTGCAAAATGTTGTTTCAGCTCATCTACCAGTTGTTTGTAAGGCATTAGCTTTTCATCTTTTGTTTGATAATCATCAGTTGCTTGACGGATGACAAGTTGAGAATCCCCAAAAACACGAAGTTCTTGGATCTTCCATTGAACTGCAATTCTTAACCCAGTTGTTAATGCCTCGTATTCCGCTATATTGTTAGTGCAAGGAAATGACAAGCGGTATGATTTTGGTATAGAATCGCCTTGAGGAGTTATAAAGAGTATACCCGCTCCTGCCCCGTGCTGTGTATATGAGCCGTCAAAATATAATTGCCATGGCTTTGCAGGTGATATCGTTAGAATGGACTCATCTGGAAATTCTGACTGTAGAGGAGCATCATCTATCATGGGAGCATCCGCCAGTTGATCTGCAATTGCTTGTCCTTTTATAGCTTTTCTGTCCACGTATTCAATGTCGAATTCACTCAAAATCATTACCCACTTGGCCAGCCGCCCAGTAAGTGTAGCTTTGTTGAGAAGATATTTTAGTGGATCGATTCTTGCAATCAACGTAGTCTTGTGAGTGAGCATATAATGTCGTAACTTCTATGAAGCAAAGACCACAGCGAGACATGCAAGCTCGATTGGTGTGTAGTTTAGCTCATATCCCACCAATGTGCGACTGATATAGTAGACTGTTTTTTCCTTGCCGTCAAGTATTTGTTGTGCTAGGAGTGCCCCCAGTGCTGTCGGAGTAGCTGATATGTAAAGTAGCAATGGTTGATCTGGAATTGGTGGCATCAAAACTGGCGGGTTCAACAGATAATCTTTGAGCGTCTGAAAAGCTTGTTGACAGTTCTCATCCCATTTGAACTTGATGTTTTTGTGTAGCAGGTGCTGGAAAGGGTTACACTTATTTGCAAGTTGTGCTATGAATCTTCGTATGGACTGGAGTCTCCCTTGTAAAGATCGAAGTTGACTGATATTCTTGGGTGGCGGCATGTCCAAGATAGCCTTGACCTTCGCTGGATCAGCTTCTATTCCTCTTTTAGACACAATGAATCCTAGGAGCTTCCCGGAGGTTACTCCAAAGACACATTTCTTTGGGTTTAATCTTACCTTGTATTTTTCTAGCCGATCAAAGACTACTGAAAGGATGTCCAAGTGTGTGTCTCTGTCTATTGATTTTCCCAAAAGATCATCAACATAATCTTCCACGGTTATGTGCATGAGATCATGAAAGATAGTGGTCATCGCTCGTTGATAAGTGGCGCCTGCATTTTTTAGCCCAAAGGGCATGACATTCCAACAGAAGGTTCCCCATGGACAAGTGAATGATGTTTTATCTTGATCTTCAGGTGCAATCCTGATCTGATTATATCCAAAAAATCCGTCCATTAAAGATAACATTTCATGGCCTGCTGTGAGATCAACGATCAAGTCAATGTTTGGTAATGGGAAATCGTCCTTTGGACAAGCCTTGTTGATATCTCTGAAGTCTGTACATATTCAGATGCTGCGATCCGGTTTGCTGACAGGTACTAAATTGGAAATCCATTCAGGATAATAAATTGGGCATATGAATCTGACATCCAGTAATTTCTCCAGCTCTGCCTTGACTAGCAATGCCACTTGTGGATGCATTTTCCTTAATTTCTGCTTTACTGGTTTTGCCCCCGGTTTGACTGTTAAATGATGCATAACCAAATCCGGATCCAGTCCAGGCATATCAGCGTATGACCATGCGAAGTTGATTTGTCGTCCCTTAAAGAAGCTTATGAATTTTGCTCTCTCGGCCTCTGTCAATGATTGAGCCAAAAATATGTTGTGTGGAACCTCTGCTGTACCAATGTTTGTCTTTATAGTCTCCTCTACCAACATGGATGATTTTTCCTCGTATGATGCTGGGAGAATGTCGAGTCTTCCATCTTCGGGCGCCTCAGAGAGGTTTTCACCCTCAGATACGTCCTTTCTTTTTACTTTTTTGGAGTCAGATAGCGCCACAGTGTGGTTTTCGCCATAAGACCCTTGTTTTGTTTTTATTTTCACATTTTTGCGACTAGAAGGCCCGACACCCTCACCAAAGTATGCTATGTTGTTGAGCTCTATGGCGTATCCTGCTTTGTGGTCTCCAGGGGGAAGATCATCTCGAATGCCAAGGTAGTCGATAATAGCTTCGTCATTTTGAAATGTATCAAATTGTGCTGGTCCTTCATGATCCCAGTCAATGAGTTGAGGATGAACAAGGGGAAGGTCTTTAGTGCTTTCAGAATTTGTTGGACGAAGAGTGAAGATGTGGTTATATTCAGGTATGTCAAGGTAATCGTCGAGGTCATCGATGGCACTCTCCTCATCAGTTTCGATCGTGAACGAATCCAAATTGTCATCACTAGTAGAGCCTTCTGGGACAGGTGTCCTCATCCTATGCGATTTTGACCTAGGACCTTGAAACGAAGCTTGTGCGGGATCCTTATGGGTTGGTTCTTGACCAACTCTGAACTTTTTGTAAAATTCCTCCTCCTCTGTGGGTTCATCTGGCTCTCTGAATGTTTCAGTGAGCTCATAGTCACTGGAGGATTTGTCTGAACCCCATTCCCACTCATTGGAGTCTGTGGAATAGTAATCCTCTTGTTGAACTTCAACAACTTTAATTCGCCATACCTCTTTTGTTCTTTTATTATGTAGTCTGGGATTCAGAAAACCAAGCCCCTTGGAGCGTTCCCTTCTTGCAGTTAGCTCAGGTTGTAAGGGCTCCATGACACCTTCTTTGCGTAGTCCAAGAGGGCTTTTTCCGTCATACCCGAATCTTTGCAAAATTTTGAAGCCTTTGCCATAGTTCTCACAGGGTATAATAATCTGATCATGTGTGTCCTCTTCAACGTCCTTATAGAGCATTTTATATAAATTTTCTTCTTCTAGTTCACCCCATTTTTGAAAGATGGTAGGATCCCATTTGAGTATCATGATGGAGATTTGCTTGTCAGGATGTGGCCTCCCATATTCTTTTGGAGAGCTCAGGACTTGTCGTAAAAACATTGTCTGATTCAGAGTGTATTCTCCCATGCCTTTTTCTTGAAACTTGGCTCTAAGTTCACCTTGTTTGGATGTCGAGGGCTTTAATGACTCAGGATCAATATATGCTAACGAAGGAGTAGCCTCCCGATTGCTGGGAATGATAGTCTCAGTATGTGATCTCAAGTTATTACAATATATGAATGGATTTGGATCACCATTGACCATTACCTCGACTCCATTGTGAGGGAACTTTATGCATTGATGGTATGTTGATGGGACTGCCCTCATTTCATGAATCCAAGGACGTCCTAGCAATATGTTGTATGTGAGATCAAGATCTAGGACTTGACAAACCACATCCTTTGTGACTGGCCCTATTCTTAGCAGTAAGGTAACTGTGCCCTTGGATGAACGCTCTTCGTCATCATAAGCCTTGATGGTGATTTGGTTTGTAGAATTCACAGCTTTGTCAGAATATCCCAATTGTCTGATGGTGCTCAATGTACAAATATTTAGACCTGCTCCTCCATCTATCAGGACTCGCTTTATTCGATGTTTATGTATGAAGGCTTCAATGTGTAAAGGTGCATTATGTGGCTGACTTATGGAGGCGTCATCGGCTTCTGTGAATGTGAGGGAGTGTGGAACGGATAGGTATCCCACCATGGCTTGAAACTGGTCCACGGTCAGATCAGTAGGGACGGCAGTATCTCTCAAGATTTTGTCAAGGATAGCTTTATGTGCAGGAGATATACGTAAGAGCTCAAGAATAGAGATAAGTGCAGGTGTCTTCCCTAGTTGTTCTACAAGGTCGTACTCAGGCTTGGTTGATGAAAGATTGGTATTCTTAGTGGAGGTACCTGGCAATGTAATCTTACCTCGACGGGTTGTAACATGACATTCAGAGGTAGATTCGGACGAAGATCCCACACCTTTTAGGACAATCTTGGGTCTCTAAGAAGGATTCTCAGGATTTTTGTTCTTGATAGTAATAGTAGAGATATGATTGTCCATTGAGATGTGATTGATAGTAGAATCATAATTGTAAGGTGCTCTAGTGTAATTGGCTTGATCATCTGTGACTTTGCCTTTTCCTTTGTCATGTTTTGGGAATGGTTCCTTAAACATCTCATGTTCTTGGTTAGATGAATGTCCCTCAATCTCAATATCTCCTCTGTCAATGAGATCTTGCACAATGTTTTTCAATCGATGGCAATTACCTGTCTTGTGACCCTTGCTCTTATGAAACTCACAATACTCATCATCATTCCACCAATTTGGTTTTACCTTTGGTTCATAAGGAGGAAAATCTGGAACTGTAATTACTTTGTTTGCTACAAGCTTTTTGAATACTGATTCAAGTGGTTCCCCCAATGGAGTGTACTTCCTTCGTGGTCTAGAAGTTGTTTGAGTGTTCACCTGATTGTTGGTAGAACTTGATCCAGAAAAGACGAACTTGGGTCTCACTGTATTGGCATCAACAACACCATCATTAACTGTGTTCTTGTTCTTATTCCAAAATTTAGGTTTGTCCTTTCCTTTGAAGTCCTCTTTGTTTTCTTTGAATAGTTTGATAACTCCTTGTTCAATTAAGACCTTTTCTGTTGCTAGGCCCTTTTCAATGACATCCTTGAATGTAGACAAACAAGCTTTTCTGAGATCATAGCCAATAGCCTTGTTAACATTTTGTGTGAACATCTCCACCATTTGTTTTTGCGGGATTTCACAAGAGCATCTACTAGCTAAGTTTCTCCATCTCTGTAAAAATGTTGTGAAAGATTCTCCTTCCTTTTGTTTAGTATTGCACAAGGTAGTAACTGAGACATCTGTTTCAATGTTGTAGGAGAAATGCTGAATGAATGCCTCTGCTAAGTCGCCCCATGACTTAATACCAGGAGGTAATTGAGAAAACCATTCCATAGCTTGATCTCCTAAGCTCTGTGGGAACAACCTCATTAAGTATGTTTCTTCTGCCGCTACCTCAATGCAAGTTGTGAAGAATTGTCTTATGTGTGCCTTGGGGTCTCCTCTCCCTCTATATTTGTCAAATTTTGGCGTTACAAAGTGTGCAGGAAATGGAGGCATTGGAATGCTCTTATCGAAGGGATAAGGACATATATCTCTCATAGTGTATGTAGGTTTTGGTGTACTCATGTCCTCCATTTTCTTTTGTAGATCTCTAATTTGTTGCTCCAAATTATTCTTGGGAGGAGATGGATTTCTTGTAGCATACCCCATGTTTGAAATGCCCATTTGAGGAGGAGCTTGTTGCATGTATGGATGATACTGATCGTAGACATGTCCATATGGAGGTCTATATTGTTGCGACATATATGGAGCATTTGGCATAACTTCATGTTGAGGGACTCCATATCTGTTTTGTGCATATATACCATATTCAATAGGCCTTTCATTTTCCATTGTGTTGCCCCCAATTTTGACATGAGGTCTCCTTTTGTCAAAATTTTGAGGATGTCCTTGAGTATCCACTTGTTTTGATTGATTCATACCTTGAGCATGTGATTGAGCATAAGGCCTCCATGATGGTCCTTGAGTGTAAGTATCATATGTTTGAGCTTGTGTATGTGGGATTGCTGGTTTTTGAAGCAAAACTGATGGTGACTTAGGCATCATATTATTCGGTCCTCTATTTCCTCCACTATTTGGTCTCCTTTGATCCATGTTGAGTTGAGTTTGTTGTGAGGGTCGACTTTCCATAAGTTGAGATAAGTCAAAATCATGCGGTATTTTAGCTCCACTTTGTGCCATCATGTTTAAAAAGTATTGACGATCTCTCCTCATTATATCTTCAACCAATCTATTGAATTGAGGGTCCATTATGGATTCTTGTATGTCTGCTAATAGTATTGAAGAGTTGTCCACTGTGTCATTGTGTGTAGCATTGTTGTTTATAGTGTTTGCGCTTTCCACATTTGGATTGTGTCTATAAACATTCATGTCTGGTAATGTAGTGTGCTCAGGATTGTAGAATAGATCATTGTCATACTCATAAGAACTCATGTTTACGGATTCTTGAGCTTCTTTAGCTATTCTCCTAGATTTTTGAAGGCGGGTTTCAACCATGAACTAGGTGTTAGACCAAGATGTGAGAGAAACTAGATGAAGAATGAAAAAGTATGGAAGACCAAGAGTTGTATGAAGTGTAAGTGAATCTTGAGGTGTACTTGCAATATCCAAAGTGTAAGACCAAGTATGTAAGTAGTAGAGTAGGTGTGACTTCCAAAGAGAGGATAGTTTCTCTTGATGAGGTAAGCTGACCTTGACTCTAAGTAAGACCAAATGAGACCCAAAGGTAAGAAACCTTGATGAGGGACCACTTAGCAAAGTGTAGTTGTATGTAGTGTGTTGACAAAGTATGATGAGGACAAGCAAGTGACCTTTTGACTCAAGTTTAGACAATTGTGAATGTAAAATGAGATGTGAAGCAATGATGGACTGTATGAGACCCAAGGATAGGTTGAATGCTAGATGAAAACCTGAAGAGACAACCTAAGAAGCTCAAGTATGCCAAAACTGATTTTCTTTGTTTGCCTGACTGTTAAAGTTTTCAAATCCTGACACAGACGCCTCTGTATACTTCACAGACGCGATTCCCAGACACAGACGCCTCTCTGTTTGACACAGATGCTATTCTGTACTTCACAGACGCGCTTATCCGATGCAGACGCGGTTTAAACAGACACAGACGCGTTTCTGTAACTTTAGTGCAATTTTTCCAATGTGTGAAGTTGTTTTGTTGTGACCAAATCTGATTTTTTGACTGTTTTTCGTGACAAGAGGACACAATGTTGATGACTCAATGTTTGCAAACTATTTAGACTCCAAAAGTGTGTTGTTTGATGTAAAAAGTTTTTGCATACACTTGAAGACACAAAAGACACAATGTTTTGTTGTTTTGTCTTGAATGTTTGAGTGTTTAGCATAAGACAAGCACAAATCTTAGGGCTGGCCAAGACAATAGTTGTTGATCCCACATAGGGTTTTAGATGCTTGACCTCACTGGCTCCACCCTCGGCACTCACTTCTTGGGTCAGCCAAGCATCAGTCCCCATGAAAACTCCCCATGGCGAACTTTGTATCTCTACTAAGAACCGTATGTGTGTGGGCCGCTACCAGAGGTCCGACCTCCTGCCTCAACAACTAGAAGGATTTGGGCATCTAAAACAAAGAGGTGCTAGTAAGGGCATCCGCTCGTGTGGCCATACATGCGGCACTTTCAGCTCTGTAAATACAGAAGGCTCCCAGCCGGTAGGGGTTACGCCCTACAAATGATCAAATAAATTTGATCAAACGGGTTTATGGGGAGACATAGTGTCGGTATGAACTAATCAGCACACGTTATTCATAGTTTTCACCATGAATACATTTGATTATAGTGGTTTGGATGAGGTGGGTTTTCCTCGCTACCACTTGGGTCGTTCTCTTCTCACTAGTAGTCTTAATGACCACACGGGAAGACAGGCCCTCTAAAGATTAAACAAAAAGAGCCTATTGCTCAAGACACAAAAGACAATGATTCAATTTTAGTGCACCAATGGAAGTGTTTGCTAATCTATGAAAACAAGGCACACAACAAAATTATGAAACCCTAGCCAAGGCCCTGCAACAAAATTGTTAGTAGTTTGGGTTGTTTCAAATGATTACCCCTTCCTACAAGCACACAAGTTAGGTAAATTTTAGAAAACCCAAAAGACTTTGTGAAAAGGGGCCTTCAACAAAAACGTATTTGCCTCCAAAGCAAGCTGCACAAACCAGGTTAGCTAGATCTGCAAGAGTTAGCCGAAAACAAACCAGATCTGAAACCCTAAGTACAAAATCCGAAAACCCGAATCAAAACAAATTTGAAAAATTACAAAACAGAATGCACAGACGCCTTTATACCAGACACAGACGCGTCTGTATGACACAGACGTGGTTCTGTAGTTCACAGACACGATCAGAGGTCACAGACGCGACTTCCGAGTGCAGACGCGATAAGATCCAGCACAGACGCGGTTAAAATTCTCAGACGCAATTCCAGAAACCTGCAAAAAAATAAAAATTGGCAGAAACACAGACGCGATTCCCGATATCGCAGACGCTTCTGAAACACAAAAACGCGATCCGAACACTCGCAGACGCGGAAAAAACCTAAAATATCGTCGAAATTGTTCGATCTGCAACTTCAAAAATGCGAAATCTGCAACAAAATTGTTAAATGCAAAGGGACAAGAGTCCCACCGGGCGTGCCAAAATGTATATGGTGAAAATGGATAACAATAATAACAAGATTGAAAGGCTAAATGAATCCAACCACTAAACCCTAGCCTAACAATGAACAAAGATCCACCATAACATATGAAGATAACCTAAGACAATGCAAAATAACTCAAAATCACAAAGATTATACCATCACATGTCCAATAGGGTTTTGATCTCCATTCTTCCTATCTCCATTGATCTTGCTTGATATATTTGCTCTCAGATTTTTATATGCACAAGAGCTCAACAAAGAACGGAATGTGGTTGTAAGTGGAATTGTAGTGTAGCCAAGTACTCCAAAATCAGTTATTAGTCTGAGTGATTAGGGTTTGATAATGAAGGAATCATCTCCTTAAATAGAAGACACAATATGAAATAGAGGGATAAGATTGAGAGGTGTAAAAAGAGAGGTCGGCTAGGATTAGAGGGTAGGTATAAGAAATACCAAAATAATGAAAGAGGTAGGTAGTGTATGAATTAAGAGATGAATGACATGTGTCATGTGTAGAAAAAGCTAATGAATTAATTAAATAAATAGAGATTTATTTAATTAATAGAAGAAGTAGGATAATTAAATAAATAAAATATTTATTTAATTTAGGAAAAGGATAATTTAAATAAATAAATGTATTTATTTAAATGAGAAATAAGGCTAGAAGAGGGTAAATGAATTAATTAAATAAATAAAGATTTATTTAATTAATAGAAGAATTAGGCTTAGGTAATTAAATAAATAAAATATTTATTTAATTAGACATGACAATTTTGAGTGTCTACAGGTACTAATTATTTGTGCAGAATCTTGGCATATGCATGGCAAAGACTACAAATCAAACTACTAACACGCTTTGTGCAGATTCGAAAGTCAAAGACAATAAATCAAACCTCTAACTTGGGTTTTGCAGGTTGCCTTGGAGAAACAACCAAACTGTGTGTTTGAGATTTTTAATTAGGCACTTAGTGATTTATAAATAGGTGGGAATGAACATTTGTTTGCTTTGATTGTTAAGTGTGACATTGGAGTAGGAGAGTATGCTCTCATCCTTCATAGGGTGATCAGAAATCCAGATCTTCGATACCATGCTTGTGTTGTTGATTGTGTGTCACATTTAGAGGGCCTGCCTTCCCGACCACTTTGCTTTTGCAAGCAAGTGATAATCGTGAGAAGGGAATGACCCAAAGTGAGTCCGGCTAGAATTCCTTGGCATCCTAACTCACTATAAAAAAATACCCGATGGGCGAAAGCTTTGAAGGAAGTGTTACGTGGGAATTGCAGTTACTTGGGAAGTGATGACCCTTGAACTCTTTCTCATATCAACATCTAAGTAGGGCCTCTTGGTCTAAATCGTGCTTGCGCAACTACATTTGTTTGGTATCTTGATGGGCTTAATGTCTCAATCACGCTTGCGTGACATCAAGGAGTAATGCTTAACAAAAATCCTTACTAAACACCTTGTTTTTAGAGGCCAAAAACCCTTCTAGTTGCTTGAGAAGGACAAATTCGGATACTTGGAAGAGATACTAAGTTCGCCATGGGGAGATTCCATGGGGACTGATGCTTGGCTGCCCTGAGAAGTGAGTGCCATGGAGGGGAGCTCGTGGGGTCAAGCATCTATGTATTCTCCTTGAATCTCATAATGAGTCTACCTCTCAAGTACCTAATGTCCTTGCCTACCATAAGAAATGTGGGAATGAGCATGATTGTCTTGAGTCTAAGTTGCAATATCTTTTATTCTTTGATTGTCAAAAGTTGAATTTCATATCATTTCCAAAACAAGGCAAATTGATTAAAAACAAGGTTAAACATAAGAGACATTCATCCAACAAACGTTCAACAAGGTTCAAAACATATCTTCCAACATGGTTGTCAAATATTGTTCAAAATCTTGTCTTAACATGCATGTCACTTACATTTAGGTTCATCCTAGGTTGCATTTTGCAAAGTCATTTGTCAAGTACCAAGGTTAGGTTTCACCTAAGTCATACTCCTTTGCATATCAATAAGGGTCATTCATTTGCATATGTCCTCTTGCACTAAAGTCATACCATTGTCATTCATATTGGCATACCTTAGGTCTCTTCATTAAGCTTAAGTCATTATCATATCATATTAGGGTCACTTGCATAGAAATTGTCCTTTTGCATATAGTCTCAAAAACTAGGTTTTGTCATACTTGAGTAATCCAAATCTTTGATGCAACCCTAAGTCATTGTTAAGAAGTCTAGACCTTATCAAATCTTTTGTCCTTTTGTCATCAATATCATTTGGTCAAACCTAGCTTAGTATCCAAGCATATAGGGGAGACTTTGTCATCTTGTCCTTTGTCACTTAGTCCTTTTGTCCTTTGAGGTCTAGACATCATTTCAATTTCCTAAGGGTCTCTCTCTTAGATTTGCATTTCAAAAGTTTGTCAAAATCTTCAAAACAACCAAAAACATATATTGCATGCTTGTCTATTTAGTTTGCATTTAGTTGCATATCATACATTATCCTTGAAAAATTCCAAAAATATTGCATTTGCATAGTGACATGTCTATTGAAACAAGGTTCCAAGCACCAATGATGCAACAAAGTTTGACGTATCAACCGACAATGCAATCACAATTCTATCCAACCCAACAACAAAGCAACATTGATCAAACTTATCATGATGATGTAAATGTCCAAATACAAAAACTAGAGGAGAAACTAGCTCAAGAAAATGAGATATTGGAGCAAAAAGTGAAAAACATTGTGAAGAATAGATCACAAATGTCCAAAGTGTTTCAAAAATTTCCAGGTCGAAATCCAAAGATTGAGCCAATTGATGTAAGATCCCTTCTTGAACGATCAGACATACCAACTATTCTCTCCCAAATAGAGATTATGAAACAATTTCAAGAAAAGAGACAACAACATTATGTGCCTTCACAACAAGAACAAGAAGGTGTTTACTATCAATCAGATTTTCAACCATCGCAACCAATTGTTCAACAATTTCAACATATTCAACCAACGCAACCAACGGTCCAATTTCAACAATATGTCCAACCAATTATACAATGCCAACAAATGGTTCAACCAATGGTGGGATATCAACAAGCTCAATCAACATATCAATATCAACAACCAAAACCAAACATTCAAAAACAAAGGTTGCAGCACATACCAACCCAAGTTTCAAACATGTCAGAACAATTGAACCAAGTCCAATATCAAAACATGACATCAGACCAAGACCAACTCCTTGCCAAACAAGTTCAAAATCCAAATACAACCATGTCAAAACCTCGAAAGAAAGGTGGCTTTATTGCAATGCTCTTAAGGAAATTACCAAGTGAGTTTATTGAGGAAGATCAAGATAATACACTTATGTCTAGCAATGCCTCATCTCCCCACAAACAAATTGACTCTCCAGTGGCATCTATCCCTACACCTCTAGAAGTTTCACAAGAACCTTCCATATTGTCCTCATCAAACAATACACCCAAGGATGAAATTTTCCAAGAGCTATCCATAATTGATTGCCAAGATAATCCAATTCATGATGCACATCCTTGTCATGTTTTAGAAATACAAGACCCAATGCCACCATGCACTTTATTGCCATTACCTATTTTAGAGGACCCCATTCAAAGTCCCTCTTCCTTATGTTCAAGCATTGATTCCTTGCCAAAATCCATCACAAATGTTCAAAGTGCATTTCCTTCATGCCAAACCATTGATCCCTTGTTAGAATCCTCCATGCATATCAAAAGTCCAACCTCATGTCAAGAGAATAATTTAGAGCATGAAGAAACGAGTCCTAAAACAGATCAAGATCAAGATCCTGAAACCTTATCATCCCATCCAATTGTTGACCAAGATCCCATGTTCCCAGACACTCACGATGATTCCCCTATTCTTATCCATCCTATCCAAAGTTCTATTGACACTCCATTCCCCGAGCAAGATCAAGATATCCCAGTCCATCCAATCCCAAACGATCCCATTCCATTTCATGAACATGATGTCCTTTCAAATCCCATTGACATTCCACTTCCTAAACAAGATCAAGATATCCCTTCCATCCTTTCCGATGATCCCATTGAAAGTCAAGAGCAAAGCACCTTTAAAGAGGATTCCAATGATCTTCCTCCTTGTCAAGATCAAATTATTCCTTCAGATCCTCCATAAGATCCACTTGTTCCTCCATCTCCTTGTCCTACTGCTCCATATACACTCCAAGATCGCATTTCTTTTGATGATCCCATTATTTCTCCCTTTCCATCTCTTGAAGAGCCTATCATTGAACCATGTCCACTACATGATCCTAATCCCCCTCATGATCCTGATACCCCTCATGATTCTAACGTGTCAGTGCAAGATGTTCATGAACCCTCGACATGCATAATGGGTTCTTCCACTTTGGTGCAATCCAATCCACTTCAAGATCTCATTATTTCTCTCATATCACATCCACCTCATAATGAACTCGCGTCTTCTTCCCAAAGAAAAGAGTATCCTACAAGTCAAGATATTCATAAAGGCAAAGGGGTAGACCTTCATAAGCAAGAACCCCTTCATATCAAAGAGTATACTAATGGTCATGGCTACAGAGCTCACACTCAAGGCGTCAGTATCCCTTCAAAGTCAAAATCCAAATGTCCACCTTCCCCATCATCGCTTCCATCCATTCTAGGTCCCTATATCCCTCCATCTCCTATGCAACATCAGCAAAGGCACACATCTTGGAGAACTTTCCATCCATCCCACAGGCCTCCATATCATTCCCATCCACATCGACATTCATCCCCCCCTCCAAGCAATTTGGATGCCAAGTATAAAAGTCATAAGTCTAGCAATCCACATGTATTCAAGGATCAACATGTCCAATATAATCGACATGTCAAAACAAAGAACAATATGATCTATAAAGAAAAAGAAATATCGAAAAGGCCACAAAGGCCCACTGAGCAAAATAAAGCAAAGTCAAAATATATATGGGTTCCTAAATCCCTTGTGCAAGCAATGCACTCCAAGGAATCACAAAAGCATGAAAAGTCAAAAACCATGTGGATCCCTAAGAAACTCCTTAAAGCACAAAAAGAACAACCCAGATTGGCATCCAAAATTGCTATTCCTCCATCTAAACCTCTCAAGTCTATTCCTTCATCACCTTCTTCATCCATTTTGGGCCCTTATGTCCCAAAATCCCAAGCTATTCCTCCATCCAAATCTCAATATCCAAAATACATCTTTCCTCCATCAGTCCATCACCTCTCAAGGTGTGTGCCAATGTCGATCTTGCCTTCATTTCCATCCACTCAAGCCGAATTCTTCCAATACCCTATCCATTATCCAATTCATATTTTCCATCCTTCGATCCCTTTGGTCCAATCCTTTGCATAAATCCTTGCCTTAATTTCATCTCTTTTTCCATGTCCTTATCCTACCAACGTCTTTGAGCATGCTTTTAAAAGTCATGGTCCATTTATTTCAAGGCTACTATCCAAAAAAAAAGACGCTTGAGTCCTTCTTCTATCCCCTATCATGTGTCCATCTTCTATTGAAAAAGTCAAAAATAAAAAAAGAAAAAAATTGAAAAAAAAAAAAAAAAAAGACAAAAAAAAAAAAAGAAAAATAATTCGTCCACTGGTGAAAACCTGGCAAACAGGCGCCTTGGGCAAGTACCATGATGAAAACCTGGCAAACAGGTGTCATGCGTAATTTATGAACTTCTTGCATACCACACTTGGGGGCAGATTTCCTCCTTCATATCCTATTGCCCTTCATTATCCTATCATACCCCTGTCATACTCCTTCATATCCTATTGCCCTGCATTATCCTATCGAACCCCTGTCATTACCCTTCCTTGTCCTATCATCCCTCATGTCCAATTTCCCCTTTCCACCTTTGATCTTGACAAGGCTGAGGATCTTCATGAGCATCGCGCATCTTGTTTGCAGCTTTTAGTCCATCATAGCTTTTGGTCTTTATCCATTTGCTTATTACAACCTTTCATCCATATTCCCTGCCTTATTGCAACCTTCTGCCACTATCCCTTAGCCAACCCCGACCTTCTGTCCATGTCCTTTATCCATTCTTGGTCTTGCTTATCCTATCCATACACTTTCTTTTCCATTCCTCGATCTTGATCTGACATAAAGACGCAAAAATTTAAACATGGTTTCAAAAACCTCTTGACATGTCCCTCATGCCATGTCACTGCTTTACATTGACATATCCAGTCTCTTGTCCCATCACGCCATAGCCCTTGAAAATTGCATCTGCGTTGTCTCCATAATCAAAGGCCTTTGTCTTCCCTCTATCCACCATCATTTCAGAAAGCCTATTTATTCACCTGTCATATTCCTTGCCTTGCTAGACACTGGGGGCAAAATCATAAAAATTTCAAAAAGTCCTGAAAAAAGTCTTAAAAATTGAAAAAAGTCCTGAAAAAATCTCATAAAAATTGAAAAATGTCCAGAAATAATCATAAAAAAAAAATTGAAAAATGTCCTGAAATAATCCAAAAAAATTGAAAAATGTCTTGAAAAAATCTCAAAAACATTTAAAAATGTCCTGAAAAAATCCCTAAAAAGTCAAATAAAGTCCTGAAAAAACAAACAAAAAAATCATAAAAGTCCTGAAAAAAATAAATCCAAAAAACAAGCATATTGTCAATAAAGGATCTCTTTTTGTGCATAGACAGATCGCTGAGCATCCATCCGATGACTCGCAATCAATCAAACGCTGTGCTTTAATGAAATCACGCCTTAATAGATGAACTTTTTCAATCAAACCAGACATTCAAACTTATCACAATTGTCATATCAATCGAACATTAACATCAATATCATTTGTCCTTGTCACTACTATCATGGGTCTTATACAGGGTGTGGTATGCTCGAAACCAGACTGTGTCATGTCTTAGACAGGGTACCGCATTTCCTGAAACCAGACAGCATGATCGTCCTATCAACACTTTCAACTTTTGACAATGAAGATCAAGATGTTTGTTTGATTTGTTTGAATTTGCACATCTTATCTTTTTTACTGATTTATCTTTGGTTTCGATCATGTTCCTATGTTGCTCGATGATGTCACTGAGTGATTTAGAGTGACCGGGATGGTTCATGGTCCTTTTCCTTTTTGTTGTGATTGCTGTTTGTCTGCGATGTGTTTGTCTTTTGCAAACAAGGGTTGCGTTCCAGCTCTGGCCTTCAATGCCATGATGCTCTGCATCCGCTTTGCTACAATAAATAAAGGTTCTCACCTATAAAGTGCAACACTGAAAGCAAGTTTTTCTTCATCTCTACCTATCCTCTGTCTAATTTCTGCTTACTAACATTTCTTCTGTCAGTCTTGGCAGTCCATTTGATCCTATCATGTCCTATCATTTTTATCGATCAATTGGCCTCTTTTCCGCATGTTTCCGGCCAATTCCTCGAGGGGGCATGCATATGTCATTGTCATTATCTGGGGCATTTTCATTATTGTTCTTTGAAACAATGCTTAAAATCGCATTGTCTCAAAGAGGGGCAAAATGTAGACACCTAAAAATGGTCAACGCTTGCGGAAGTCATACTTTAACATTTGCGCATTGCCTCATTTTAGGTTTTTGCGTCGCATTAACATTTCTCCTATGATTTGCACTTGATCTTTATCATTTGCGAGCATCGAGTCATTCTTCTATATTCTTCATTCATCTCGCTTTTGAATTAGGTCTTGTCGACAACAATCTTTAATCATGATTTTGGTCGATCTTTGTCCTTTTGTCAATCTTGTCATATTGCGATCGATTCGTCATCGATCCTTGTCCTTTTTCAATCATGTCAATTTGGTCAATTTGTCATTGATTTTTGTCAACCAATTTCAATTAAATCATTTATCACATTGGTCATTTATTAATTCAAAATCATGATCGAATCGATATCAACTATCCTTTGTCAAGACCTAATTGTCATCCTTGCATTTCTAATTCATCTTCCAAGGTTTTATGATTTATTCATTTAATCTTGTTTGACATTTTCCCTCTAGGTTAAATAATTTATTTATTTATCCTAAGTCTTCTTGTCACAATTAAATGTTTCATTTGATTGGCTAATTATTCCTCTTTTTGTGAATTAATTAATAAATGAAAAAATTATTAATTGATTCACCTAATTTCCTAAATCTTTCATCATTATTCCTCTTTTTGTGAATTAATTAGTAAATGAAAATTATTAATTGATTCACCTAATTTCCTAATCTTTCATCAATTTTCCCTCTTTGTGAATTATTAATAAATGAAAAATTATTGATTAATTCACTAATTTCTAATTTTCATTAATTTCCTAATTTCTAATTTCTAATTCTTAATTTCCACCTATTTTCTAATTTCCTAATTGCAATTCCACCTAATTAAATTGTCTTTAGTGCTCCCTATTTTTGTGCTTCATGCATCATACTCTTGACATAGCAATTTGTCATAGAATTTGTCTTGACATAGCAATTTGTCATAGAATTTGTCTTGAAATAGCAATTTGTCATAGAATTTGTCATAAAATTGTCATAAATCTTTGCATAGCAACATGTCATAATTTTGCTATTCTTGATTTGAATTTCTATTCGAATCACTATCATGCTAATTTGTTCATTTCTCCAATTTCTCTATAAATTGGATGATCTTCATCAATCAAGGCTAATTCTTATCAGACTATTGAACTTACGCTTCGAGTATTCTTGAATGTCAATCTTGCTTTCATAATTAGGTGTATGCACTTGAAGGTGAGATCCACAACAAACCTATTTGGAGAAGAAAGAAGAACAATGGAGCCGCATGGAAGAAGCATCCAAATCGTCATCTGGTTTGCATGAATCTTTGCTTTTGAATGCTTTGTTTCTATGTCTCTATTGAGTGTGCTTAGGATTAGATCATTGCAAGGTGTGTTTGTGATTGAGCTAATAATGAATGATATGTCCTTTTATATATTGCTTTGATGATTCCTAATTCCGAAGCAGTCACAGAGTTCACGAACATCCTGATTTTTGAAGGGACGTCCATTATCAGTGATAATGGAAAGAGGAATACTGTATTGACAAATGATATAGTTGAGGATAAATGTAGCAATTTGTTTTCCAGTGACTTGTGTGAGAGGCACGACTTCAATCCATTTTGTAAAATACTCTGTGGCAGTGATAATGAATTTATGACCATTGGAAGAAGGAGGGTGAATCTTACCTATGAGATCGAGTCCCCACTGACAAAAGGGCCAAGGAGACGCAATTGGTTGAAGTTCTTGTGCTGGTGCATGTATGAGGTCTCCATGAGTTTGGCATTGCTTACATTTCTTGACAAACTGATATGAGTCTTTTTCCATATTTGGCCAATAATATCCAGTCCTAATGAGTTTCTTGGCTAAGGTAGGACCACTAGCATGTGGACCACATATCCCTTCATGTACTTCACGTAACGCAATCTGAGCTTCATCGCTTTCTAAAAATCCAAGAAGAGTGCCATCTAGACCTCGCCGGTATAGGATATCAGCCAAAATGACATATCAAGAGGATTGGCGAATGAAAGTGCGACGTTGGTTATTTGATAGATCAGGAGGTAGGGTATTGTCACAAAGGTATGTGAAAATGGAACCATATAACTGGGACTCGGGACCGAAAACACATATCGTCTCAGTAGGCATGATCTCATATGAAGGAACCAAAAGGTTATCCACCAAGAACTCATAGCGGGTCTCGTTTGGAGGTAGATCAATCAATGAAGCAATTGTAGCCATGGCATCTGTGACGCGATTCTGCTCTCTTGGTATCTGCTCAAAGTCTATCTTTGTGAAGTGTTGTTTTAGGTCATCCACCATTTGTTTATAAGGAATTAGTTTTTCATCTTTTGTTTGGTAATCATCAGTTGCTTGACGGATGACAAGTTGAGAGTCCCCAAAAACACAAAGTTCCTGGATCTTCCATTGAACTACAATTCGTAATCCTGTTGTTAATGCCTCATATTCTGCTATATTGTTAGTGCAAGGAAATGATAAGCGGTATGATTTTGGTATAGAATCCCCTTGAGGAGTTATAAAGAGGATGTCGGCTCCTGCCCCATGCTGTGTGTATGAGCCGTCAAAGTACAGTTGCCATGGTTTTGCATGTGACATTGTTAAAATGGATTCATCTAGAAATTCTGAACTTAGAGGAACATCATCTATCATGGGAGCATCTCCTAATTGATCTGCGATGGCTTGTCCTTTTATTGCTTTTCTGTCCACATACTCGATGTCGAATTCATTTAGGATCATTACCAATGTGCGACTGATATAGTATACTGCTTTTTCTTTGCCCTCAGCAGTTTGTTGTGCTAAGAGTGCCCCCAGTGCTGTTGAAGTAGCTGATATGTATAGTAATAGAGGTTGATCTGAAACTAGTGGCATCAGAACAGGCGGATTTAGAAGATAATCTTTGAGCGTCTGGAAAGCCTGTTGACAATTATCATCCCACTTGAATTTGATGTTTTTATGTAGTAGGTGCTGAAAAGGATTACACTTATCTACAAGTTGTGCTATGAATCTTCAGATGGATTGGAGTCTGCCTTGTAAGGATCGAAGTTGACTGATATTTCTTGGTGGTTGCATCTCCAAGATGGCCTTGACTTTTGCTAGATCAGCTTCAATTCCTCTTTTGGATACAATGAACCCTAGGAGCTTCCCGAAGGTTACTCCAAAGACACATTTCTTGGGGTTTAATCTTACTTTGTATTTTTCCAACCGATCAAAGATGACTGAAAGTATATCCAAATGTGTATTTCTATCAATTGATTTGCCCAAGAGGTTGTCGACATAATCTTCCACGGTTACGTGCATGAGATCATGAAAGATAGTAGTCATGGCTCTTTGATATGTAGCACCTGCATTCTTTAGCCCGAATGGCATGGCATTCCAGCAGAAGGTTCCCCAAGGACAAGTGAATGATGTTTTGTGTTGATCCTCGAGCGCGATCCTTATTTGATTATAACCAGAGAATCCATCCATTAATGATAACATTTCATGACCTGCTATGAGATCAACAATCAAGTCGATATTCGGTAATGGGAAGTCATCCTTTGGACAAGCTTTGTTGATGTCTCTGAAATCTGTAGAAATTTTGATGCTGCGATCTGGTTTACTAACAGGCACTAAGTTAGAGATCCATTCAGGATAATCAATTGGGCGTATGAATCCGACATCCAATAATTTCTCAAGTTCTGCTTTGACTAGTAATGCCACTTATGGATGCATCTTTCTTAATTTCCGTTTCATTGGTTTTGCCCTCGGTTTGACTATCAAATGATGCATTACCAAATCCAGATCTAATCCAAGCATATCAGCATATGACCAAGCAAAGTTGATTTGTCGTTCTTTGAAGAAACTTATGAATTTTGACCTTTCTGACTTTGTCAACGATTGAGCCAGGAATATGTTGCGTGGAACCTCTTCTGTACCAATGTTTGTTTTGATAGTCTCCTCTACCAACATGGATTACTTTTCCTCATATGATGCTAGGAGAATGTTGAGCCTTCCATCTTTGGGTGCCTCAGAGAGGTTTTCGCCCTCAGATACGTCCTTTCTTTTTACTTTTTTGGGGTCAGATAGTGCCACAGTGTGGTTTTCGCCATAAGACCCTTGATTTGTTTTTATTTGCACATTTTTGCAACTAGAAGGTCTGACACCCTCACCAAAATATGCCACGCTGTTGAGTTCTATAGTGTATCCCGCCTTATGGTCCCTAGGAGGAAGATCATCTCGTATGCCAAGATAGTCAATAAAAGCTTCATCATTTTGGAATGTGTCAAACTGTGCAGGTCCTTCATGATCCCAGTCAATGAGTTGGTGGTGGACAAGGGGAAGGTCGTTACTGTCTTCGAAGTTAGCGGGGCTAAGAGTGAAGATGCAATTATATTCGGGTATGTCAAGGTAATTATTGAGGTCATCGATGGCACTCTCCTCATTAGTCTCGATCGCGAACGAATCCAAATTATCATCACTAGTAGCGCATTCCAAGACAGGTGTTCTCATCCTATGTGATTTCAACCTAGAACCTTGAGACAAGGACTGTGTGGAATCCTCATGGGTTGTTTCTTGACCAACTCTGAACTTGTTATAAAATTCCTCCTCTTCTGTTGGTTCATCTGGCTCTCTGAATATCTCGGTGAGCTCGTAGTCATTGGAGGACTTATCTGAACCCCATTCCCATTCGTTGGAATATGTGGAATAGCAATCCTCTTATTGAATTTTGGCAGCTTTGATTTGTAAGGCTTCTTCTGTCCTTTGGGTGTGGACCTTGGAAGTTAAGAAACCAAGTCCTTTCGAGCGTTCCTTTTTGAAAGTCAATTCAGGTTGTAAAGGTTCAATGATGCCTTCCTTTTGTAACCCAACAGGGTTTTTTCCATCATACCCGAATTTCTGTAGAATCTTGAAGCCTTTGCCATATTTCTCACATGGTAGACTGATGTGATCTTATGTGTCATCTTCAATGTCTTTGTAAAGCATTTTGTATAAATCTTCCTCTTCCAGTTCACCCCATCTTTGAAAGGTAGTAGAGTCCCATTTGAGTATCATGATGGATACTTGCTTGTCAAGATGTGGTCTTCCATATTCTTTTGGGGAACTCATGACTTGTCGTAAGTACATGGTCTGATTTAAAGTGTATTCCCCCATGCCCTTGTCTTGAAACTTGCCTTTAAGCTCACCTTGTTTTGATGTCAAAGGTTTTAATGACTCAGGATCAATGTATGTCGAGGAAGGAACGGCTTCACGATTACTGGGAATGATGGTCTCAGTTTTTGATCTCATGTTATTGCAGTATATGAACGGATTAGGATCACCGTTAACAGTTACCTCCACTCCATTGTGAGGAAACTTAATGCATTGGTGATATGTAGATGGGACTGCCCTCATTTCATGAATCCAGGGACGTCCTAGTAATATGTTATAAGTGAGATCTAGATCCAAGACTTGACAAACCACATCCTTTGTAACTGGCCCAACTCTGAGAGGCAAGGTGACTGTGCCCTTGGGCGAACGTTCTTCATCATCATATGCCTTAATGGTGATTTTATTTGTAGAATTCATAGCTTTATCAGAATATCCCAATTGTTTAATTGTGCTCAATGTACAAATGTTTAGACCTGCTCCTTCATCTATCAGGACTCGTTTTATTCGATGTTTGTGTATGAAGGCTTCAACATGTAGTGGTGCATTATGTGGCTGACTTACGAAGGCGTCATCGGCTTCTGTGAAAGTAAGGGAATGTGGAATGGAAAGGTATCCCACCATGGCTTGAAACTGGTCCACATTCAGATCAGTAGGAATGACAGTATCTCTCAAGATTTTGTCAAGAATGGCTTTATGTGCGGGGGATATGCGCAATAGCTCAAGGATGGAGATGAGCGCGAGTGTCTTCTCTAACTGTTCTACAAGGTCATACTCAGGTTTGGTTAATGAAGAAGCAGTGTTTTTAGTTGGAGCACCTTGTAAAGTGATTTTACCTCGGCGGGTTGTAACATTACATTCAGAGGTAGGTTCAGAAGAAGATCCAACACCTTTTAGGACAATTCTGGGTCTCTGGGTAGAATTCTCAGGCAATTTGTCCTTGATGATAATGGTAGAGATGTAATTGTCCATTGAAATGTGATTGATGGTTGAATCATAGTTGTAGGATGTTCTGGTATAGTTGGTTTGGTCATCTGTGGCTTTAGCTTTTCCCTTGTCATGCTTTGGGAATGGTTCCTTAAACATCTCATGTTCTTGATTAGATGAGTGTCCCTCAATCTCAATGTCACCTCTATCAATGAGATCTTGTATGATGTTCTTCAGTCGATGACAATTTCCTGTCTTATGACCCTTGCTCTTATGAAATTCACAATACTCATCATCATTCCACCAATTTGGCTTAACCTTTGGTTCATATGGAGGAAAATCTGGAACTGTGATTACCTTGTTTGCCACTAGCTTCTTGAAGACCGACTCAAGTGGTTCTCCCAATGGGGTGTACTTCCTTCGTGATCTAGAAGTTGTTTGAGTATTCACTTGGTTGTTTGTAGAGCTTGATCCTGAAAAAATGAATTTGGGTCGCACTGTGTTGGCATCAACAACACCATCATTGACTGTGTTCTTGTTTTTATTCCAAAATCTTGGCTTGTCTTTTCCTTTAAAGTCATCTTTGTTTTCCTTGAATATCTTAATGACTCCTTGTTCAATTAGGACCTTTTCTGTTGCTAAGCCTTTTTCAATGATGTCCTTGAAGGTGGACAAACAAGCTTTTCTTAAGTCATAACCAATCTCTTTGTTAACATTCTGGGTGAACATTTCTACCATTTGTTTTTGTGGAATTTCACAAGAGCATCTGCTGGCTAGATTCCTCCATCTTTGTAAAAATGATGCAAAAGACTCTCCCTCTTTTTGCTTGGTGTTGCACAAAGTAGTGACTGATATGTCTGTCTCTATGTTGTAGGAGAAATGTTGAATGAATGCCTCTGCTAAGTCACCCCATGACTTAATTCTAGGTGGAAGTTGAGAGAACCATTCCATAGCTTGATCACCTAGGCTTTGTGGGAATAATCTCATCAAATATGTCTCTTCTACTGCTACCTCAATGCAAGCTGTGAAAAATTGTCTTATGTGTGCCTTAGGATCCCCTTTTCCTCTATACTTATCAAATTTAGGCGTCACAAAGTGTGTAGGAAAAGGAGGCATTGGAATGCTTTTGTCAAATGGATAAGGACATATGTCTCTCATTGTGTATGTTGGCTTTGGTGTATTTATGTCCTCCATTTTCTTTTGTAAGTCCCTGATTTGTTGCTCCAAATTGTTCTTAGGTGGAGATCGTCTTCTTGGACCATACCCCATGCTTGAGGCACCAATTGGAGGAGAAGCATGTTGCATATATGGATGATATTGATCATACACATGTTCATATGGAGGAGGTCTATAATGATGCTACATATATGGACCACTTGGTATAGATTCATGTTGAGGAGCACCATATCTATTTTGTGCATGTATACCATACTCTACAGGCATGTCATGTTCTAATGTGTTGCCCCCAAATCTGACACAGGGTTTCCTTGTGTCCAAATTTTGAGAATGCCTTTGAATATCCAATTGCTTTGGTGGTTGATCCTTAGCATTGGTATGTGATTGAGCATATCTGTCTGCATAAGACTTCCATAATGGTCTGCGAAGGTGAGTATCATATGCTTGACCATGTGTATGTGGGACCTCTGGTTTTTGAAACAAAGATGATGGTGATTCAGGTACCATATGTGGTCCTCTATTTCCTCCACTATTAGGCCTCCTTTGGTCCATGTTGGAGTGAGTTTGTTGCAAAGGTCTATGTTCCATTATTTGAGACATGTCAAAATCATGAGGTATCTTGGCTCCACTTTGTGCCATCATTTTTAAGAAGTATTGTCTATCCCTCCTCATTATTTCCTCAACCAATCGATTGAAATGGGGATTCATAATGGATTCTTCCACATCTCTGAATGTACTGAAAAGTTGTCCATATTGTCATTATGTGTATCATTGTTGTTTATAGTGTCCATGTTCTCAACATTTGGAATGTTTCTATAGGCATCCATGTCAAGTAATGTAGTATGATCGGAATTGAAAAAGATATCATTCTCATACTCATAAGAACTCATGTTTGCGGACTCTTGAGCCTCTTTAGTTTCTCTCCTATATTTTCGAAGACGGGTTTCAACCATGAACTAGGTATTGATCAAGATGTGTGAGACTAGATGAAAAATGGAAAAAGTATGGAAGACCAAGAGTTGGATGGAATGTAAATGAATCTGAGGTGTACTTGCAATGTCCAAAGTGTAAGACCAAGTATGTATGTAGTAGAGTAGGTGTGACTTCCAAAGAGAGGATAGTTTCTCTTGATGAGGTAAGTTGACCTTGACTCTAAGTAAGACCAAATGAAACCCAAAGGTAAGAAACCTTGATGAGGGACCACTTAGCAAAGTGTTGTTGTATGTAGTGTGTTGACAAAGTATGATGAGGACAAGCAAGTGACCTTTTGACTCAAGTTTAGACAAATGTGAATGTAAAGTAAGATGTGAAGCAATGATGGACTTTGTGAGACCCAAAGATAGGTTGAATGCTAAATGAAACCCTAAAGAAATGACCTAGGAAGCTCAAGAATTTCAAAACTGACTGTGTTTGTTTGCTGGACTGTAACAGTTTTTTTTTTTTTTTTTTTTCAATTTTGAACACAGACGCGCCTGTATACTTCACAAACGTGGTTCCCTGACACAGACGTGGTTCTGTTCAACACAAACGCGTCTCTGAGATTTTTTATTTTTTTTTGCAAAGTGTAATGTTGATTCTGGGAACACAGACGCGATTCTGCCCTTCACAGACGCGGTTATACAACACAGATGCTATTATGTCAGACACAGATGCATTTCTGCAAAATTTGTGCAATCTTTTCCAATCTGTGAAGTCATTTTTGTTGTGACCAAATCTAACTGTTTGACTGTTTTTCGTGACAAGAGGACACAGTGTTGATGAAGACCCAATGTTTGCAAGTGTCTAGACTCAAAATGACCCCAATAAAAAGTGTGTTGTTTTGATGTAAAATTGTTTTGCATACACTTGAAGACACAAAAGACACAATGTTTTGTTGTTTGGTCTTGAATGTTTTGAATGTTTTAAAATAAGTCAAGCACAATTCTTATGGCTGGCCAAGACAATAGTTGTTGATCCCACATGGGGTTTTACCCCCGAGGCTACGCTATTCAGAGCGGATACTTAGATGCTTGACCTCACTGGCTCCACTCTCGACACTCACTTCTCAGGTCAGCCAAGCATCAGTCCCCATGAAAACTCCCCGTGGCGAACTTTGTATCTTTACTAAGAACCGTATGTGTGTGGGCCGCTACCAGAGGTCCGACCTCCTGCCCCAACAACTAGAAGGATTTGGGCTTCTAAAACAAAAAGGTGCTAGTAAGGGCATCCGCTCGTGTGGCCATACATGTGACACTTTTAGCTCTGTAAATACAGAAGGCTCCCAGCCGGTAGGGGTTATACCCTACAAATGATCAAATAAATTTGATCAAACGGGTTTATGGGGAGACATAGTGTTGGTATGAACTAATCAACACACGTTATCCATAGTTTTCACCATGAATACAGTTGTTTATAGTGGTTCGGAAGAAGTGGGTTTTCTTTGCTACCACTTGGGTCGTTCTCTTCTCACTAGTAGTCCTAATGACCACACGGGAAGACAGACCCTCTAAAGATTAAACAAAAAGAGCCTATTGCTCAAGACACAAAAGACAATGATTCAATTTTAGTGCACCAATTGAAGTGTTTGCTAGTCTATGAAAACAAGGCACACAATAAAAATCCAAAAAAACCCTTGCCCAGGACCTGCAACAAAGATTTGTTAGTAGTTTGGATTGTTTCAAATAATCACCCCTTCCTGCAAGCACACAAGTTAGGTAGATTTTAAATCCAAAAAGACTTTGTGAAAATAGGGGCCTTCAATAAAAAATGATTTTGCTTCCAAGACATGCTGCACCAATTTCATTAGCTAGATCTGAAAATGTTAGCTTCAAAATAAACCAGATCTGAAACCCTAAATGCAAAATCCAAAACTGAATCAATAAAACCCAAAATTTGAAACTGTTGAACGCAGATGTGATTACCTTCAACACAGACAAGACTTCGTGACACAGACGCGGTTCTGCGAGGCACAGAAGCGACTGTAGAACGCAGACGCGATTTCTAGACACAGATGCGGTTAAAAACACTGCGGACACGACTTAATAACACAAACACGCTTTCTCGGAACCTGCAAAATAAAATACTGCCAGTAACATAGACGCGATTCAAGATGTCGCAGACGCGCTAGAAAAACAAAAACGCGATCCGAAAGTGCGCAGACGCGGGAATATCAAAATGCTACTGAAAACGTCAGATTTGCAACTTCAAAATACAAAATCTGCAACAAGGATGTTAAATGCAAAAGGGACAAGAGTCCCATTGGGCGTGCCAAAATGTATATGGTGAAAATGGATAACAATAATAACGATATTGAAAGGCTAAATGAATTCAACCACAAAACCCTAGCCTAACAACAACAAAGATCCACCATAACATATGAAGATTACCTAAGACAATGCAAATCAAATGAAATCACAAAGATTATACGATCACATGTCCAATAGGGTTTGGATCTCCATTCTTCCTATCTCCATTGATCTTGCTTGATATATTTTCTCTCAGATTTTATGTGCACAAGAGCTCAACAAAGAACAGAATGTGGTTGCAAGTAGGATCGTAGTGTAGTCAATTGCATAAAAGATGATTCATTAGGGTTTGATAATGAAGGAAGTATCTCCTTATATAGAAGACACAATAAGAAATGGAGGGATAAGATTGAGAGGTGTAAAAGGAGGTCGGCTATGATTAGAGGGTAGGTAAAAGAAATAATAAAATAATGAAAGGGGTAGGTAGTGTATGAATTAAGAGATGAATGACATGTGTCATGGGTAGAAAAGATTAATGAATTAATTAAATAAATAAAGATTTATTTAATTAATAGAAGAAATGGGATCAATTAAATAAATAAGATATTTATTTAATTTAGGAAAGGATAATTTAAATAAATAAATATATTTATTTAAATGAGAAATAACGCTAGAAGAGGATAAATGAATTAATTAAATAAATAAAGATTTATTTAATTAATAGAAGAATTAAGCTTAGATAATTAAATAAATAATAAGACATGACAATTTTAGGTGTCTACATCAATTATATGTCTTTTTACTATTTTTTATTGTTATTTTAATATATCTACCTTTTGCTAGCATGGTAAGTTACAATTCTAAACCTAATAATATTTAAAAGCTTGTTTATTTGTCAAATAATTCACAAGACATGATAATATTATTAACATCAGAAAAACATCCTCTAACAAAAACGATCTGAATGAAACTTTATTTTTATCAAAAATAAAAAATTGTATTAATGTGATAAATAAAATAATTATAAAATAAAATAAAATATCTCCGAGCTCAGCATATCTACACTAATATAATAATAATATTATTAATTCTGTCATAATGAGCCCAAACAAAACAGGAATTGGAATTGGTACAAGTTTTACGATAGCGATAGATGAGGAAAAAGCCTAATAATGGCGTAGCCGATCCGATTGCTTTTATGACTTGGGATTATTAAGTTCCAACAATGGCGTGCTTTGCAATCTGATGGTCTTCAAAAAATTGTATATTATAATGTTTGGATTCCATGTCGGACAAGTCGATGCGCGCCAGTCCCGCTGCTCCCACACAAGTTTGACGGAACCCGGAAAATATCAATACCAAGTCGACCCCAACCTCTCCTTACATAAACACATCGTTCCCTTGTAACGAATTATTCGGCCGAATCATTTGTGATCAGTGAGAATGGTGCTTTTCCCTAATCTTCCCGATGAAATTGCTGAGGACTGCTTAGCGCGGGTAACATACAAATCGCACCATAATCTCAAAAGCGTGTCCAGAAGCTGGAGATCTCTTATTAAGAGCCCCCACTTTTACAACCACAGAAAAGCAGCAGGAGCGGCCGAGCAGCGCATCTTTATGCTCCAATCCTTTCCTCTCCAATCGCAAAAATCATCTCACCAGCAGAAGACTACACCCGTTTACGGAATCGCAGTGTACGACCCAGTGCAGGGAGAGTGGCAGAGAGTCCCGTCCATTCCCGAATTGGGCGATTCAGTTCCGCTCTTCAGTCGGTGCGTTTCAGTTAAAGGGAAATTCATATTGATAGGTGGTTGGCATCCATCAAACTGGCAGCCCATCAACAGCGTTTTCATTTACGACGTATTGTCTGGCGAATGGACCCGCGGAGCCGACATCCCAACTCTGCGGTGCTTCTTCGGCTGCTGCGTTTCCCCGGACGGAATTATATACGTTGCCGGAGGGCACGACCAAGATAAGAACGCTTTGAGGAGTGTGGAGGCCTACACCGTGGAGAAAGATGAGTGGGAAAGTTTACCCACGATGAGCAAAGGACGGGACGAGTGTGAGGCGGTTTTCACAGAGGGGCAAATGGTGGTCATAAGCGGGTTCGAGACAGAGTCACAATGGCGGTTTGAGAGGAGTGCCGAAGTGTTTAATCCCCAAACGCGCGCTTGGAAAGTGGTGGAAAATATGTGGAGAGGCGACGAGTGCCCGCGCACATCTGTAGTTGCTGCCCGCGGTCAGCTCTATTTCTTCTCTGTGCAAGGAGTCATGCGGTACAATTCTACAGAGAACTCGTGGGCTCAAATGGTTAACATGCCAGAGGATGTAAGTGTTTCGCCCTGCGCTACAGCTTGTTGTGATAAGATATTTGTGAGTGGCGGCGATAGCGGTTGCTATATGTTTGAGCCCCAACATGGGAAATGGGGTTCAATAGAAAGGCCGCAAGGGTTTCGAGGATTTGTGCAGTGCGCGGCCATAGTGGAGTTTTAGTTACTCAATATGATGTGCAGTCATTAGTGGGAATAGTCTGGTAGTGTCAGTCCAATAGCTGTCATTGTATGTGGGAATGTGAGATCCCTGTATATTAAAATGTGTTTAGAATATAATTAGTGTTTATATAATGCGAGTAATCAATATTTGATTTTAATGAATAGAACGTGTTTTTATTTAAATAAATGGTGGAGGGTTTATTTCCAAATGGTGGAGGGTTTACTTTTGATATTTTTTCTTTTATTATGATATAATTTGTTTTATTTTAACATGACATTTATTAGTTTGATATAATCAATGTTTGATTTATTAAAAGAATGTGTTTTTGTTAAAGTAATTAGTGGAGGGTTTACTTTGAATATTTCTTATTTTATTATGATATAATTTGTCCAAGTTCAACATGACATTTATTTGCTTGATATTTTCTACATTTGACCATGTAAACAATTCTTTTCATTAACATGATCTTACTTCATGATATATATTAGTTTAACATAAATATACCAAGTTTTACAATAATTGTGACAATATATATAAATATATAATAGTTTTCAGATTAATTATAATAAATACATATGCAAATGTTAATAGTAAAATAAGATTCTAAAACAAAGTCAATAATCTTTTCATAACAATATGATCACATACTAACCATCCTATCAAACAAATATAATATTGTTTAATGTCAATATTGATGTAATATTTTGTAATGAACATTTAATCAAGAAGAAGTCATTTCTGCTATAAATACTTGCAACCATCACAAAATTTTTGTAAGGCTCACCAATCAAGTAGTCAAAGGATGTAAAACAGGTGGAAAAAAATAATAAGATTAAGTAAACACATTTATTGTGAGCTTATTTGAAACATGTTCAAGTCCATCTATTGATTCCTCAATCTTAGATATGCTTTAATCTTAACTCTATCACATTGGTCAATCAAATGAAGTAACAAAATTCAAGATCATCCAATCATATGTAATTACATAGATCAACAACAATAATTTTAGTGCTATATAACTTTATATAGTTTTTCCAATCAGCTATATGTTTATATTTTATTTATCCTTTTTTTTTTTGGCTTACATTTCCCAATAATCAATCATGGATCCAAAACATAAAGATAAGTGGAATGGTATGCAATTTTGATAATAATAATTATTAGTTTGAAGATTACATTTTTCATTCGACAATCAATCACTTTTGTATGAATTCACTCAATCTAAATTATTCATAATGGGGTTCTAGTACAACCTAAGCTTTGAGAACACAATTGAATGATATGTTGAAGGTTAATTCACCAAGTGAGGCTAATTTTGATTCTTTTTCAATTATGACATGTGAGGAGTTTGAAAATAATTTACCATAGTATGGAAAAGTTAATGAATTGATGTTGGACAATTTTGTGTAGGCTAATGTCCATTTTGTGCATTTAGATGTTCCTAATACTAACATAGTCAAAGTTTGAATACATAACTTTTAGGATTATAAGAAGAAATTAATGCATAAATGATCAAGCTCGTATGCAACATTTGTTGTTGTTGTGTGAATTAGTATAATATTACGACGTGCAAGTGAAAATTTCAAAATGACACTTCATATCTCTTGTAATTTATTTTACATGTCATTTGGTGGCAATGTCTCTTGCTCCTCCCATTGAAATGTGTCTATATTTACTTGATTAAAAATCATTGTTGAGGATTGGGTATGTTGGAAATGCTAGAAACCCATCAAGAAATACAATTTTAATACTATATACCAAAATTTTCTCCATTCTTTTCCATTTTCCATTTTTTGTATTTTCATTTTATTAAATGTTGATGGAATTGAAATGTAATGTGGGTCACTTTCACTTTGAAGTTGATAAGGTTTCTTGTGTGTTAATCTAGATTTTAGTGGTTAAAGGGAAGTTTGCTTTTCACTTGTTTTTTATTTCTTTAAATAGTTTGTACCATCTCATATTTAGATTATGGATGTACCTATTTAATTTGGATTTTCCTTTTCATTTGTCAAACCCTTTCTTCTCACCCTTATTTTCCTATTTTTGATCACAATGTTAGAATAAGGTTTTAAATTAAAGAATTTAAATACATATATAAGGTAATAAAAACTTAAGAAATGATGAGTTTATTTGTATATGACAATTTATATTTTACACACATTTTTTATATTTTAAATGAATCGAAAATTTACATTGGTAATTACTGTATTTTTCATAAAATAGGGTTATCTTCACATTGATTATTTTAATATTCATGTATCTCTTGTGAACAAATCAATCAAAAATTGTTTCTAAACCAATGGATTTTGGTAAGATTCTCGTTATTTTATTGTATTATTTTATTAGTGTTTGATGAAGATATTTTAGGCTAGGAACGTTTTAAGTAGAAGAGTGACCTTGTTCATTCCACCTTGTGGATTTTATCACTTGCAAATACATTAGTGTGCCAAAAATCACATCAACAATATGCTAACTACATACTCTTTCTATATATTTTCACTAGGGGAAACTCAATGTTGTGTGTTCTTGATTGATTTTTTGTTATATTTCATTTTAACTCATTATGTTAATTCTTGGATATATTATGCTACTAAATGTTAATAAACCATTAGAGGGATTGATTAGATCTATAGACTTTGATATAGCGTAAGAATCTATATTTGATGTTTCAAGGGTTATACAACGAGCAATTATGGATCACACATTATAAATGTCAAGTAAATGGTGGACTGTTTACTTTAAATATTTTTTTCTTTTATTATGATATAATTTGTTTAAGTTCAACATAACATTTATTAGCTTGATAGTTTCTAGATTTGACCATGTAAACAATTCTTTAATGTTTTGGATCATACTTCAAGTTTAATATTAATTGTGACAAATATGTGTAAATATATAATAGTTTCAATATTAATTGTGATAAACATGTGTAAATATATGATAGTTCCAATATTAATTGTGTCAAATACATATATAATTGTTAATAGTAAAATAATATTTTAAAGCGAAGTTATAATCTTTATATAACAACGTGGCATATTAATCATCCTATCAAAGAAAGAGAATATGCCTTAAATTCCAACATTGATGCAACATATTTAATTAATATTTAATTGACAACTAGTCATTTTTTCTATAAATACTTGCAAGCATCACAAAATAATTTTTTTGTAAGGCTTACCAATCAAGTAGTCAAAAGAAGTAGAAAAGGTGAAAAAAAAAGACTAAGTAAACACATTTATTGTGAGCATATATGAAATATATCCAAATCCATCTATTGATTCTTTAATCATAACTCCATCACATTGGTCAATGAAATGAATTAAAAAAAAATTCAATATTATCCAATCAAATGTAATTGCATGGATCAACAACAATAATTTTAGTTCATTATGTTAATTCTTGGATATAATACACTACTAAATGTTAATAAACCATTAGAATAGTGATTGATTAGAGCCATAGACTTTGAGATAACATAAGAATCTATATTTTGTGCTTCACTAGGGTTATACAACTAGAAATTATAGATCACACACAATATAAATTTGTCAAAACAATAACTAATGAATTTAAAAAAAATATATCTCGAATTCCTCAATACTAACTACACCAAGCCATTTAGCATTACAATTGTGATTTTAGAGCCTTACAATCACAATTTAGAGTTTTCAAATTCAATAGATCTCACAATGAGCTACAAACTCCACATATTCTTTTGACCTTCAACTCCACAAATTTGGATAAAAGATCTTCGATGAATAATACAACATAATATCTTCCTCTTTTTTCTATCTTCTTGTGGTAAGCTACTTGAAAACTCTTTCAATCACTTCCTAGTCTTTGGCACATTACTTGCACTCTTATGATTCTCTCTAATCTCAAGCTAGTTGCGTTTCACCCTTTTTAGGTTCCATCTCTTTGGTTTAAATATAGGAAATCTCTTTAAAAACTCGTCATATCTTTTTAACGAAACAAATTGGTATTACCTCATTCCAAATTATTACAAGCATGATCTCAATGAATATAGATAACTTTTAAGGTGTACTCATCTTTTACATCTATCTTTACATATCCCAAGGCATAAGTAATCCTCAAACTCAATATTTTCATAAAATAGGTATCATTAAGAACCAAAAATGACACCAAATGGTCAAAGTTGTAAACCATAACCTTTAATGATGTTTCTAGTCACTCCTTTTATTTTAGCAAGTCATGGGATGTTTCCTATTAGCCCTTAAGTTATGGAAATTGATTCTAAAACAAATAAATCAAGCATTTCAAATAATCCAGAATGTGAAGAGAAAATTAGAACATGCATAATTTTATCACATAATCTGTAGATCATGAATTCAATCTCAATTACTACAACTTAAACTTATAATTATGTTCAATCCTAATTCTTGAACAATAATAATAATAATAATAATTCAACAAAATGACATCATGCTATCACAAACACATAGAGAACCACAAATCTAAACCATAACTAGAACTCAAAAAATTATACTATACACGATTCGAAGAAAAAATAAACAAATATTTTTAATTTATATGTAATTGTAAAACCTCAAAAATACTTCTCCACTTGAATTTTACATTTTTTCTTGTAAATTTCTAGAAGTCGAGCAACGTAATCAACTGAAATGAGCGACCTCATTACATTCCAGACCAACGTGAAGACGAGGATGGAAGGGAATTGTCATTCAAATCCAAGGCTATTATTCTTCTTTGGCCGATCAATTTTAAAAGTAAAACCCTCCTTTGACCCGGTTTTCATCAAGAGTAGTGCATTGCAAAGCTCATAAAGATAATGTAATGCATATCAATTTAACATGTGGATTTTCACTTTTTTATTTATTTATCGACTTTGCAATTTTATATGTGGGAAAGGGTATGCAATTTTGATAATTATAACTATTAATTTGAACATTACGTTTTGTCATTCTACAATGAATCGATCCTGTATGATCGAAGTTCAGTCAATGTAAACCAGGAGGCCAGCAATTTCTTGCTTTTGTGACGTCACCCATAGGAAAATGTCTCTATTTCTTATTTATATTTCAATTTGTAACGTGAATTCCTATTTAACGCTTGGAATCATTCTCCCTTGCCCTGCATTCAACTTCTCATGCGCACACAGCCCATTTCGCTATTCTGCCGGTTGATCTCATCGCATTACAGACCAACTTGAACACGAGCAAGGAAAAACAGTAATCAATCTCAAATGGCTAAGTCTATGAGATAGGATGGCATGGCTTGACTTATCTCTCACCCAGTTCCCTCCTGGACCACTTGTTATAATTGACACCTTACAAAACACGATATGCTAATGTCAACACTAAAGACTAATATTAAATGCGTTTTAAACATATTTATGAGCCAGACAAGAGCGGAAATGCAAATGTCAATGAATCTCTTTCATGAAACTCTACAACTTGACGAGATTTTGGATTCAAAGGCCTTCCACGACGGCAACGCTTCTGGAATCTTTGCTTTAATCAAATTCAAAACCAACAAACTATGAAACATTCGCGTGTGGAATCCGCATTTGACAGGATTTATATTAAGCCGGCATTGTCTAGTCTACTTATATCAAATTACAGTTACTTGTTGTGCTACGATGGGAGGGGGCAAAATATTTGGGAGCGGTTGTGACAGCAATAAGGTGATGTGTTGTTATATGTTTGAGACAGAAAATGGGAAGTGGGTTGAAATGGAGAGACCCAAAGAATTTGGAGGATTAGTCCACTGTACAAGTATCTTCGAGCTCAGTCAATCACAGTGTACCTGTTGAATCCTTGTCGTTTCACAAGTAATGCCCCTTTGCAAACGAGGCCCCTTTGGATTATAACTCATGGCAGTATTTGTGTCCGCTACAAAATCAAGATACCAACCATACGGACTCTCATTAAGCTTCGATTCTGCAGTGCCAATTTCATGTCGTGCCTGTGGAAATATAGGGTCCACCCCAACATCTATTGTTAGATTCCTTAATCCCACCGCTATCTTGCCAATCCTTGCTTCACTCAGTGCATTTATCACCTCTGTTATAAAATGGTCTGAATTGAGGTACATCGTAGCCCCCTTTGTGTTGGCTTGGGGACTCGCTTCCAGGCACTTGTTCACTGAAAGCTCCGGTCGCGGATTAAAGTAGCTTGACTCCTCCTTCACAAGCCTCACCGAGATCAAGGGAATATCCACACCCTTCTGCTCCAACGAGACTTCTCTGGGCTTTCCTTCGTCACATAGATTCACTTTCTCCTTCCATGCTGAGCCTTGGGGTTCGATTTATAGACCTCTAGGAGTGGGGGGCTTACTGTTTGTTGAGCTACTGCTTTTGTCTTCTACAACAACCTCCTCCTCGATGACATGACTAGCCCATTCTGTGCCGCTAACTCTCACACCCATTTTATCGTTGCACATGACCCCGTTCTCAACCTCTATAGCTTCCATCACCGGTAGCCCCAATTTGGTAAGCTTCGTTGTAGAACCCAATTTTCCCAAATCCCCATACTCCCAGCTCTTAGGATGAACAATAACATGGGAAAAATGGAGGTAATCATATTCACCCCCGTTTGGCTGCTCATCTGCACCCAATTTCTCCTGTCCACTGGCACTAGAGCTCACACCACGAGGAATGTTTAGAGAACCAGAAACACAAACGTCAGAGGATCGATTCTCCCCCATATTCTCAATCGTCTGTGATTCCTTCTCACCAACACACTCACCATCCACAAAAGCCTCTGGCATTGCAACCTCATCAAAACTTAAACCTGCTTGTGATGGATTCATTTCTACTGGCACGTCCACCAGACCTTTGTCTAATGTGGTAAAAATTGTATTGAGGGCAACCAATTCCTTTTTCAGCTCTTCATTTCTTTTTTCTATAGAAAACTCCCACTCTTTCGTAAATAGCTCTCTCAATTCTGCCATTTCATCTTCCGTACGACATATTCGCTCTGCGAGAATAAAATTTTCATCTCGCAGTTTCTCAATTCGTTCGTACAGGTAATCTTTTGAGCTGTTGGCCTCATCTTCTTCAGCGTCGTCTTCATTCACCAGATTCGAGATTGCATCCTCCTCACCCCGGGAGGCATCCTTCTCATCCTAGAAGGCAAACAAACTAGTCTCTTCTTCTGCAAACAACGAATACTTCAAACCCTCTTCTTCTTTAGCCAAAGTTTCCTCCTTTTCCTAGCCATCCCACCAATGACGTTTGGTTTCAACCTCCACTTGGACATCACTCTCTACCGAGTCTAGATTGCCAATAAATTTTCTGATGACTGATTCGGCTTCATCATCTGATTCGACCTCATCATCTAAAACTTCAGCCTATTTGTTGATAACATAAAAGCACCCAGCTCCAAGATCAAACACAAAGTAAGGGCACCCATTTCCAGGATCAACTACCCAATCGGATCCCATCTCTGCTCAACATTTCACCATAGCTATGATACCAATTATAAGTTATAAACGAGCAAAGAAATGTTAGACACAATGTACCACTAAGAGGGGGGTGAATCAGTGGTTCTTAATCTTTTTCCCTTTAACTATCCTATGTGAGTATACCGGTTCACAGATCAAGCTTAATGAAGACTTACCAGTTAGTGGGGAGACCAACACAAATACAATCACACACAAAGGACATCTCATAACACTAGTATGTATGAGGAAAGCCCAAGATGGGAAAAACCTCAGTGATCAATATTGTTGGAGTCTACTACTCCAATCCAACATCACAATGAAAAAATGTTACAATGTTTAGGGCACCAACCCAAGGAGAACCAACCCCTAACTTGTTAATGGGATACAACCCAAAGGAGCTACAACTCAGTGATCACATTGAAAACATCAATTACAAAAGTAGTTATCTTGTTACAAGTGAATCTTGCAACCATTTCATATACCTTGCAATACCGGTGAGATACCCTCTCTGCTACACCGACTCACTCCTTTCTCTGTTGCTGTATTGCCGGTAAACTCTACCGGATTACCTCTACTCTCCTTCTTCTCTGTTGGATCTCCACCTTACTCTATGCTCTTCACTGGTACTACAATCTGTCGGTTCTATATCTGCCTTCTCTGCGGCTTCCTTCACTTTTGCTCTGCCTATATGGACACTACCGATTCTGCTTTGCTATTGGTTGAACCCTTCAACCTGGTTCACCCTCACTCTCAGACTCTCTTCTTAGGTATGCATTGAACACTTGACTGATTTTCTCTCACATGTAGAAGTAACACTCAATCACTTCGCAATAGCTCTATCCTTTTCTCTTCAGCAACCCTAACTATGTCTTGGGCCTACATATTTATAGACTGGTTTTCCCGCCAAAAGCCAATTCAAAATCTAGGTGGATAGGGTTTCCTTATCATCCTCGAGGCAAAATAAATCTAATCAACTCTTGTTCAATCTGATCTCTCAGACAACCAACTGTACAACTCCACCATTTACGCGCCTTCTTGATCACACCTTCTATCTTTGGCGATTTGCTTTTTCCCTATCAACTGATCTCTTGGTCAAACACCAAGATCTGTCTTGATGTTTCCTTTATCCACCTCAATCTCTTCAATTACTCTTAGCTGGCTCTAAGTTGTCTTCCAGACCTCAAGCCACAAACCTCTACAACAGCTCTGCAACATGTCCCGTGATTTGTGGGATCTTCCAATAATATCAACCAACCCTACAAATACCCCGTCGGTGTACATTTCTTCTTCATCCGAATGCAGGTTCGCCACCTTAACTCCATGTTGCATCCATGTCGACCAACTGCCAACTTGACTCTTTCATGTCAGTTTAGATAGGATCACCAACCAAACACTCTACCGGTTCCTCCTTTCTGTCGATTTACTAACCCTACCGGTATCTCACACTTTATCAGTTAACTCATCATGTCTGCTCTTTGCCGAATTGTCGGTGGAACACCAAAACCAATCTCCAGACATGTCTATCCAAAGCATGCTCATTCCCACAAGGTGGGAAGACATCTGCATCTGCACCTTGTCCATATTACTGTTGGACTTACATGCCAGTAAGCACTCTTGATGACACTCTGTCATCAATCTTCACCAGACACCATCTTCAGTTAGGCCATTCTCTTCTGACTGCATCTGCCCAGTCTTGCCTTCTCCTTGATCATCTCGGACCATATCACAACTGGTTTTTCAAGATGACAAACACATTACACTCCATCCGTTCTAACAACTCAACATGCCTTCTCGGTCGGTCCAGTGCATATCCCTGATTTCATGCACTTAATGCACACCTCTTCTTCCTTATCTCACAAAACTATGATGCACACATTGCATGATAGGAGATAAGTTTCACTTACTGGTGGAGTGACATCTTGTGTTTTGCATCCTTCAATGCACTCATGTGATTTCCTTGTTTGTGCAGCATATGCACATTCACTGTCATTCGTCTCTTCATATGGTGATTGCATTCTTCATTCGGTGGGAGTCCTGCTATTCTACAACCTTACAACATACATGTGATTTGTTCATTCTTCTCCTCCAGTGTTGATGTGATTTAGGTAACATTCTACCTCTTCATCACAAACAACATCCAAGCACCTTGCTCGTCCTGCTTGTACACTGGTCATGACCTTTGCAAGCTGACAACCACTCACTTGGTTGATCTGACTTTCCCATGTCAACACATCACTTACCAGTTGACATCCTTTCCTTACTGGTGATGTACTGTACCGATACCGATCACCTTACTATTCCAACCACACAAGTCAGGAACAAACTTGTGTACCGACGACTCCCGAGGTCATCTTCCTTACCTTACCTGTGTTTTGCCACACAAGGTGATATCAAAGATATCTCAACTTGTACTCCTCCTTAACAGTGTTGCACATACATCTCTCATACCGGTAGTCATCCCATACCGGTTGACATCAATGACAACCCAATACCAACAAGAAAAATATATAATTAATACAAAATAGCAGAAAGCCAATAGCATAAACGCAATACACAAGTTTAATGTGGTTCACCACTAAGTGGCTACGCCCACCATAAATGCAAGGAGTTCTTCTATTAATCAATAATACAATACAATACAATACAATCTTATCAAGCATGGACTGTACTCATGCATTTATAATCATATAGAGCCTTCAAGCGAAGAGTCTCTAGAAGATGAATGGTCGTGACCGTTGGGCTTCACATCCTAACACATCTTTCAGTAAGAATGCAAGCTGTTTTCTCCATGTCTCTACTGCATCCATAGAAGGATGTGCCATACTGTGCTCCGGACGGGAAATTTTTTCATAATGGAGATCGGATTTCATTTAATGTGTATTAAATACAAAGATATTTTCACGATATTTTCCTTTAATGTACTCTGTTTTTCGACTAGGGCATTTATGGTAGAGTAGATATGATACGACTTTATGGCTACAAGATCTTTGAGAAGATTTCATATTAATTCTCAACTCTTCTGTTGGAAATATCGATGAATGAGACCTATGGAGATGACTTAAATGTGCAGAGACCTTTTCCCAGTGAGTGAGACCTATTTCAGGCATGAGACAAATTTATCGTTAAGCCGTACGCGAGCTTTCTATGGGCTAATTAGTTTAACCAAATACTAAAGATGGTGGGTCAAAATTTGATCCGGTTTCTTGTTTAACAGTGACACAATTATATTATTATTAATTAATAACAGTTGATGTCATTAAGGGAAGTTGGGGATTCTTCTAGAAGAATGGTTATTATAATATTAATATTAAGAAGACCCTGCGCTGACTGATTTAAGGATGTTGCATGCTCAATTTCATGAGTCCACTTGATTAGAAGCATGTCAATTCTTTAAAGTGCGTACGCCCCTCTCATGCTAGGTTTTTTCCCACCTTTTTCTCCGTAAAAAAGAAAAGGAAGAGAGAAGGGGGAGGGAACCCTGTAGCATCGTGGGGCGAGCCCCCTTAACTCCTCAACTCCCCTATGCTAGTGTCTATCTTTCTAGTTTTATCTCTCTCTCTCTCTCTACCTTTCTTTATTTTTCTATCTATTCCTCTCCCTCTTAATCTCTATTTTTATCTTCTCCCTCTTCATCTCTATTTTTATTTACTCTAAACCTGTATCTCTCTATTTTTATCTTTAACTCTCTCTCTACCTCTTTCTATCTCTGGGTGAACTCACAAAGCTGGTTCCAACTTTTTGGTACATACTGATTTTTGCTGAAATCATACATTTTTTAGAAAATATAATGATTTAGGCCTTAAGAGGTCCCATTTGAAGTAATTAATTGAAGAGAGTTCAATCAAAGGCTTTTAGATCAAAATTTCTTGGATAGAACCTCTCTACTTCTAAATCATACTTGCAATGGAGTCTCCTTTGCATCTATCAAATGCTGATAAAAGAACAATTTTACATTAGCTTTTGAGGGGTCAAACGAATTCATTTAGAGGTTTTGTTTTCTTAAGGATTAAGTCCTTATTATAAGCTTTCCAAATAGTATAATTTTTAGTATATTTAATTTCATTAATATATTTTTATTTTATATTTTATGAATGTAGGTTTTTCACCGAACATGAACTTCTTTGTTCAATGCATTGGGAAAAATAGTAAACTAATTAAAAAAAAATCTGAAAAATACCTATGCACTAGGTATTGATGTCTTCTTTCTAACAAAAAAATAAAACTAAATTTTGATATATATAGAACAGGTTATGTGTTCAAATGTACACCTATATCTAAATTATAATTAGTCGGACTTCAAAACTTAATAAAATAAAAAATATTCAACATATCACTATCAAACCAATTGCATGCCCTAGGTATTGATGTTACAAACCAAAATTTAAAAGAGATAAGTTTTTATCATTTATAGAAAAAAAAGTTATACATTTCGGGACGCACATCACTCTTACAAAATGTTGTTTGCTGAAAAAACTACTTTTGAGGGAGATGGAAAAATCAATAAAATTTTATTCAAAAAAAATTGAAAAAACTATATTTAGAATCTACAAAAAAGATGTTACAAATCACTAGTTTACATCATCTTCAAATTATTAACGGTTTAAAAGTTATAGGTTTCAGAAAGTGAAGATTTTTTGCAAAATGTTCATCTAAGTGTCAAAGTTGGTCAAAAAGTGGGAACCAGTATTGTGAGTTCACCCCTCTATCTATTTCATTCTCTTTTCTTCTCCCCCTCTATCTTCATCTCAAGTTTTATCTACTCTAAACTAATGGCAGGCAGGAACATGATGCTTTACATTTCTTGTTTTTATTAACACACTTATATCATTGTACTCCATCTTTTACTAGCATTGCATCTCTTGTTTTTATTAACACTCTTATATCATTGTACTCCATCTTTTAATAGCATTGTAAGTTACAATTGTAGACCTAATAATATTTAAAAGCTTGTTTATTTGTCAAATAATTCACAAACATGATAAGATTTTTAACTCGAACAAGAAAAATATGAATGAAACTCTAATTTTATAAAAAAATTAAATTAATGTATTTATGTTATAAGTAAAATAATCATAAAATAAAATAAAATATCTCTAAGCTTAAGATACCTATATACTCATATAATAATAAAAACAAGAGCTTTGTTAGAGCTAGAGTCCCTGCCAATTGCTAAAAATAGCAAGAAATAGGAATTGGTGATGTGAACATTGATTGAAGCTTCTAACCAAACCCAAGGACATGGATCTATATATGTGACTATGATTGAAGCAACTGGAAGAAAAGTTGGGTCTACTGTTGGTTATGGAACTGGATCACCAGGATTATCAACATATACAGGAGTTACTAGTGATGTTGGTGGTTTGTCACTTGCTTCTATTGGTGGGTCTTAAGCTACTACCTTTGTTGTTGTCTATGCTTCTATATGCGATGTTGTTCAAATTTTTTCTTCAATAACCAATAAATTTGGCATTAATATTCAGCATCTAAAGTGTTATGAAAGGATGAAGGAAAGCATATAAAATATATGTAAGCTAATGATTGTTCTTCCTTATCATGAGAGTCCTTTTTGCTTAATGAAATTGTGACTATTAGTTGTGATGTATACATGTAATATATAAGATTATTTTCCAATTTATATTATCTTCTTTGTGGTGGGTTATGACATAATATATTATTTTAGTTCAGTTTATGTTTTAAAGTTTTCAGACATAAGGTACTATCACCAAAATTATAGTTGTAATATGTCATTTTTCAAATCTGGGTTTTCTACTAAGGACTTAAAGCTACAGTCAACTATATTTCAATTCAAAGTAGTGCTTTTTTGAAAAAAATTCGTCACATAACATGATACAGGGTCTCAAAAGACTTAAAATATAATTATAGTTATAATTTCTTAGTTTGATTGAATTAAAATTATAATACAATCTGCCACAAATATGATGGATTTCATATCAGAGATCCATGTGTTCATATTTTTGCTTCAATAACCAACAAATCTAGCATAAATATTCATCGTCTAAAATGCTATGAAAGGAAGAAGGCAAGAATATAAAAGGCGTGTAAACTAATGATTGTCCTTCCTTATCATGAGAGTCCTTTTTGCTTAATGTAATTGTGACTATTAATTGTGATGTATATCTGTAATATATAAGATGATTTTCTGATTTATATTATCTTCTTTGTGGTAGGGTCATGACAAAATATTTTATTTTAGTTCAGTTTATATTTTAAAGTTTTTAGGCATGAGGTACTATCAACAAAATTATAGTAGTAATATGTCATTTTTCAAATCTAGGTTTTCTACTCAGGACTTAAAGCTATAGTCAACTATATTTCAATTCAGAGCAGTGTTTTCTCAAACACTTTCATCACATAACCTAATACAGGGTCTCTAAAAGACTTAAAATATAATTATAGTTCTAATTGCATACTCTGATTAAATTCACATAACCTAATACAGGGTCTCTAAAAGACTTAAAATATAATTATAGTTCTAATTGCATACTCTGATTAAATTAAAATTATAATACAGTTTGACACAAATAAGATGGATTTCATATCAGAGATCCATGTGTTCAAATTTTTTGTTCAATAACCAACAGATTTGGCATTAATATTCATCATCTAAAATCTTATGAAAGGATGAAAGAAAGCATATAAAAGATATGTACAAGCTACTATATAATGTAGTCGGTAATACTAAAATTGGGCTCTCAACCTTTGCCTATGTGCTCCTGGTTTGTGCCAAAATAGAAATTTTAAAATGTAAAAAAACATTCCTCAAAACCTCAATGAAAAATAGTTTTTATCTTTTTATCAAACATTAAGAAATAATTCTCAACGTCATGCCCTTGATTTGCTAGCACAATCCATTGAAGTTCTTGACATCGGGTGGAAATTTCCTTAAATATTTATGAAATTATAATAGGTGTAAAATACATTGCAAATTCTATGTTGCACAATACAAATTTCCTATCCTTTTCATTCCCAACAATATTCTAAATTTCATTATGCGAGAATTTTCCGCATGATCAATTTGGATTTTCAACAATGCTTGAATGAATTAGTTAGACTGTCCTAAACATTCTTTGAGGGCCATATTCAGAGTTGGTCGAAGGAATTCTACACTATTTTGGTGGGAGGTTCATCATTTGTGAAGCAATTTGTTAACATTTGTGAAGCAATTTGTTAAAGTTTGTAGTACCAAATAGCTTACATGTTTGTCTATCCTATGATAGGTGAACAAGTATATTTAATATCAAATAAAATAGTGCAGCAACGACAATTTGCAGGTCAGTGGTCTCACTTTTAAGACATTTGACAAATTGGTTGTACAGGAGGTCTCTATTCTGCTACTGGTTTATGCTTGTATGTTTTCCTGGTCTGAATTTCATGTTCAAATTTCTATAAAGGAAAGATAATTTGAATGTTATTGTGCCTAAATTCATTGAAAGATGTTATATAGAATTGATTTGGAAAATATACTACATTAGGTAATTTGAACCTTATTGTGACTAATTTCATTGGAAAGTATTAATTTAAATTATTTAATTTAACCATGTAAAATATATTCAATTTCTTTAATATGATTTTAATATGACTCCATTAAGAGGGTGTGATATGCTATTTTTTATTAAAAAGTATATTGAAAGCAAGGGAGCACAAGCTTGTTCTCTTATAGAGCATATAAGGTTATGGCTATAGAATTGTACAAAAAACTTCCAAGAAAGTTTTCGAAAAATAGGTGAAGTCGAGCAAAGCATCAAAACAAAACAAATTTGAACTTGCTCATCATATATTTTTTATCCCGTATCTCTGGTTATATTTTGTGGACTACATGGGTAGAGGAAGATTAGAATTTTTTTTAGTAAATTAATTAGAAATTGTCTTGGTAGTAGAGTTATGCACGAAAATTGGCGATTCTTATAGAGGTTAATTTCCTTGTTCTAAATCTGATGTGAGTTGATAATTAAAGTTTGTAGTACTAGGTAGCTTACATGTTTGTTTGTCCTATGATAGGTGAATAAGTATATTTAATGTCAAACAAAATAGTGTAGCAACAATAGTTTATAGGTTAGTGGTCTCACTTTAACACATTTGACAAATTGGTTGTACATGAGGTCTATATTCTGCTATTGGTTTATGCTTGTACGTTTGCCTGATCTGAATTCCATGTTCAAATTTCTATAAAGAAATTAGATAATGTCAAATAAAATAGTGCAGCAACAACACTTTACAGATCAGTGGTCTCACTTTAACACATTTGACAAATTGGTTGTACATGAGGTCTATATTATGTTGTTGGTTTATGCTTGTAGTTAATTTGAGCGTTGTTATATAGAATTGATTTGGAAAATATACTATAGTAATTAATTTGAACGTTGTTGTGACTAAATTCATCGGAAATTATATAGAATTGATTTGGAAAATATTAATTAAAATTATGTAAATTAAACATATAAAATATATTCAATTCTTTAATATGATTCTAATGACTTCATTAATAGGGCATGATATTTTGATTTTTATTTAAAAATATATTAATAAAAATATACTCCATTGTACGTGTTGAGTGTAATTATTGTATGCCTTGTGGTTGTGATTAATAGCTCTACTTTGGCAGAGGAGATAAGTCTAACTAGTAGAGATAAACTTTGTCAGCACCAATTTGAATGACTTCGTCGTCAGAAAACAAAAGCTCATTTAAAGATGAGTCTGCTCCAAAATATTGTGCATACAAAGAATAACTACTAAGAAATAGAAAATTTTCAACCCATGTCAAATGTTGCAGGTGAATTTAGGAACAAGAACTGATAGAATTATCACACAGAATTGATCTGTACTTTCTCAATAATTTTAAATTGTTTTACAGAAACCCAGTTTTTCCTAATAGATTTTGAGTTTGGGAATAGGAACTGACAGAATTGTCACACAAGATTTTTCTGCACTTTTTTATAATTTTGAATTGTTTTTACAGAAACCTAGTTTTTCTTGATAGATTTTGAGTTTTTAAACGAGAGAACTCAGTTTTTCCCAATCAATTTGTACTTTCCCTATTTTTGAATTGTTTATTACAAATCTAGTTCTTCCCCAGTGAATTGATTTGGGGCTTTTTTTTTTAGAAAATCCATTTTTTTTTTAAAATCAATTGAATCTTGTATTCCCCAAGGCAATTTTGAATTGTTTCTGCAGAAACCCAATTTGATTTTGGGTCAATTTAGAAACCACATTCCTAACAGAAGAACCTAATTTTGCTGAATGAAGGCTCTAAAAAGCCCTAATTTTCAAACAACATTGAAGTTGCAGAAAAGTATTGCCTAAAACCCTAAAAGAGAGGAGTGGCGCACTTGACATATGCTCGAGACCCTTCCAAAATGTCGGTGAAAATATTTCGAGTCTTTCATTTGGTTCTCTCAAGCTCTCTCTGCTGCACATATTGTCCAGGTTCCATATTTAGATAATGGTTAGAATCTATGGTTTTTATAGGCGATGGTCAAATCCGTAATAAAGAGCCACGAATTACAAAGCTTACCTGGAATTCTGCCTCTGCGCTTATGAAAATTATTGCAAAGAAAATGTTATGCCTTCTGAAATCCTCCACCCCTGCCAAACGTGAATGTAATGAAATTGTAAAAGCAATGAACGCACAGTGGAGTATTTTTTAATGAATAGAACAAATATTAAAACTGCAACACATATTAATGGAACACAAATATTAAAACTGCACTGGGATTTACGAATGCCAGCTACAGTCATTTAAAAACTTGTACAAATGCCAGTGTTAACACGTCATAAAGCAGTAAATATTTTTGGAAAACATAAAATAAAATAAACCTCAGGAAAATATCAAACATCCAATCATAAATAAAAAAAATGATAAATTTTAAAATGGTTTAATATAAACAAAAATAAAACTTTACAATAAGTTTAAATTTTTCACTTTACACAATTATCAAAATGCTCATTTTTTTGTGAGATGAAAACATTAGTTCCCTGCCTAAGATAGAGACTCATAATAATAATAATAATAATAATACTAATTGTGTCATAATGGGCCCAAACAAAATAGGAATTTGTTGTACTGGTTCAGGTTTTACGTGAACAATAGATAAGGAAAGGCCTAATAATGGCGTAGCCCATCCGATTGCTTTTATGACTCAGGATAACTAAGTTCCAAATATGGCGTGCTTTGCAATCGGATGGTCTTCAAGAAAATGTATATTATAATGTTTGGATTACATGTCGGACAAGTCGATGTGCGCCAGTCCCGCTGCTCCCACACAAGTTTGACGGAACCCGGAAAAAAACAATACCAAGTCGACCCCAGCCTCTCCTTACATAAACACATCGTTCCCACGGATTGGGTAGCATGTAACCAACAATTCGGAATCATTTGTGTTTGTTAATTAGTTGGTTTTGATCAGTGAGAATGGTGCTTTTCCCTAATCTTCCCGATGAAATTGCTGAGGACTGCTTAGCGCGGGTAACATACAAATCGCACCATAATCTCAAAAGCGTGTCCAGAAGCTGGAGATCTCTTATTAAGAGCCCCCACTTTTACGACCACAGAAAAGCAGCAGGAGCGGCCGAGCAGCGCATCTTTATGCTCCAATCCTTTCCTCTCCAATCGCAAAAGTCATCTAACCAGCAGAAGACTACACCCGTTTACGGGATCGCGGTGTACGACCCAGTGCACGGCGAGTGGCAGAGAATCCCTTCCATTCCCGAATTGGGCGATTCCGTTCCGCTCTTCAGCCGGTGCGTTTCAGTTAAAGGCAAATTCATATTGATAGGCGGTTGGCATCCATCAAACTGGCAGCCCATCAACAGCGTTTTCATTTACGACGTATTGTCCGACGGATGGACCCGCGGAGCCGACATCCCAACTCTGCGATGCTTCTTCGGCTGCTGCGTTTCCCCGGACGGGATTATATACGTTGCCGGAGGGCACGACCAAGATAAGAACGCTTTGAGGAGTGTGGAGGCTTACAGCGTGGAGAAAGACGAGTGGGAAAGTTTACCCACGATGAGCAAAGGACGGGACGAGTGTGAGGCGGTTTTCACAGAGGGGCAAATGGTGGTCATAAGCGGGTTCGAGACAGAGTCACAGTGGCGGTTTGAGAGGAGTGCCGAAGTGTTTAATCCCCAAACGCGCGCTTCGAAAGTGGTGGAAAATATGTGGAGAGGCGACGAGTGCCCGCGCTCATGTGTAGTTGCTGCCCGCGGTCAGCTCTATTTCTTCTCTGTGCAAGGAGTCATGCGGTACAATGCTACAGAGAACTCGTGGGCTCAAATGGTTAACATGCCAGAGGATGTAAGTGTTTCGCCCTGCGCTACAGCTTGTTGTGATAAGATATTTGTGAGTGGCGGCGATAGCGGGTGCTATATGTTTGAGCCCCAACATGGGAAATGCGATGCAATAGAGAGGCCGCAAGGGTTTCGAGGATTTGTGCAGTGCGCGGCCATAGTGGAGTTTTAGTTACGAGGTAATGTGTAGCCAACTACTGGGTGGGGCTCTGTCCAATAGCTGCCATTGTATGTGGGAATGTGAGATGCCTCTAGATTAAAATGGGTTTAAAATATAATTAGTGTTTATGAAATTTTCAATATATTTTATAGTGCGAGCAATCAATGTTTGATTTTAATGAATAGAACGTGTTTTTGTTAAAATGAGTGATGGAGGTTTACTTTCAATATTTTTTCTTTTATTATGATATAATTTGTTCATTTTTAATATGATATTAGCTTGATATAATCAATGTTTAATTTACTAAAAGAATGTGTTTTTGTTAAAGTAATTAGTGGAGGGTTTACTTTCAATATTTTATATTTTATTATGATATAATTTGTTCAATTTTAACATGACAATTATCAGCTTAATATAATCAATGTTTAATTTACTAAAAGAATGTGCTTTTGTTAAAGTAAATAGTGGAGGGTTTACTTTCAATATTTTATTTTATTTTATTATAATATAATTTGTCCAAGTTCAACATGACATTTATTAGCTTGAAACTTTCTTGACTTGACCATGTAAACAATTATTTTCATTAATGAATCATACTCTATAACATATATTAATTTAAAACATAAATATACCAAGTTTTATAATAATTGTGACAATATATATAAATATATAATAGTTTTGATATTACTTATGATACATACATATGCAAATGTTAATAGTAAAATAAAACTCTGAAACGAAGTTAATAATCTTTTCATAACAATGTGGCATACTAACCATCCTATCAAACAAATATAATGTTGTTAAATTTCAATATTGATGCAACATTTTGTAATGAACATTTAACCAACAAGAAGTCATTTCTACTATAAATACTTGCAACCATCACGAAATTTCTGTAAGGTTCGCCAATCAAGTAGTCAAAATTATATCTTCACAAATTTGGATAAAAGATCTTCAATGAATAATACAACATAATATCTTCCTTTTTTTTCTATCTTCTTGTGGTAAGCCACTTGAACACTCTTTTATTCACTTCCTAGTCTTTGGTACATTACTTGCACTCTTATGATTCTCTCTACAATCTCAAGCTAGTTGTGTTTCACCCTGTTTAGGTTCCATCTCTTTGGTTTAAATATAGGAAACCTCTTTGGAAACTTGTTATATCTTTCTAATGAAACCAATTAGTATTACATCATTCCAAATTATTACAAGCATGATCTCAATGAATATAGATAAGTTCCAAGGTGTATCTATAGTTTACATCTATCTTTACATATCTCAAGGCATAAGTAATACTTAAACTCAATATTTCCATAAAATAGGTACCATTAAGAACCAAAAATGACGTCAATGGGCCCTTGGTCTATTGGTGAAGTTGAATGGCTCCAAATGAGCCCAGAAGGGATCAAGTCTTGCGGAGTGCAAGGCTCCAACATCATAAGGGATGAGGTCGGGATCGTGCCCCGGGTGAATTTGGCGGAATGGATACCCCTCAGTCCTTGGCTCTTAGGCAAAGAGGTTCAACCTATTGGCTCGTGCCCCCTTATCAGATGGCAAAAAATACTTTGTGAAGGCCCTCGTTGGGCTGGCAACTCGCGGGCTTCATGCCCTTGCTGGGCTGTCATGCTCAAAGGTCTGGACCTCCATCAAAAAAAAAAAAAGAACCAAAAATGACACCAAATGATCAAAGTTGTAAACCATAACCTTTAATGATGTTTCTAGGTACCCACTTCTTTTAGCAAGTCATGGGATGTTTCCAATTTGCCCCTAAGTTATGGAAACTGATTTTAAAGCCAATACATCAAGCATTTCAAATAATCCAGAATGTGAAGAAAAAATTAGAATGTGCATAATTTTATCACTGTCTTTAAATCATGTATTCAATCTCGATTACTACAACTTAAACTTAAGATTATGTTCAATCCTAATCCTTGAACAATGATAATAATTCAATTAAATGACTACCATAAATCTAAACCATAACTAGAACTCGAACTCGAAAAATTATAATATACACGATTCAAAGAAAAAATAAACAAATACTTTTAATTTGCATGTAATTGACCAACCTCTAAAATACTTCTCCATTAGAATTCTACTTCCTTTTGTAAATTTCTAGAAGTCGAGCAACGTAATCAATTGTAATGAGTGATCTTATTACATTCCAGACCAAGGTGAACACGAGGATGGAAAGGAATTGTCATTCCAAGGCTATTTTTCTTCTTTGGCTGATCAATTTTAAAAGTAAAACACTCCTTTGACCCGGTTTTCATCAAGAGTAGTGCATTGCAAAGCTCACAAGATGATGTAATGCATATCAATTTAACATGTGGATTTTTACTTTTTTATTTATTTATCGACTTTGCAATTTTATATGTGGGAAAGGGTATGCAATTTTGATAATTATAACTATTAATTTGAACATTACGTTTTGTCATTCTACAATGAATCGATCCTGTATGATCGAAGTTCAATTAATCTAAACCAGGAGGCCAGCAATTTCTTGCTTTTGTGACGTCACCCATAGGAAAATGTCTCCATTTCTTATTTATATTTCAATTTGTAACGTGAATTCCTATTTAACGCTTGGAATCATTCTCCCTTGCCCTGCATTCAACTTCTCATGCGCATACAGCCCATTTCGCTATTCTGCCGGTTGATCTCATCGCATTCCAGACCAACTGGAACACGAGCAAGGAAAAACAGTCTATTAGATAGGATGGCATGGCTTCTTTGTCGTGGTGTTGACTTACCTCTCACCCAGCTCCCTGCTGGACCACTTGTTATAATTGAGAACTTTCCTTACAAAACACGATATGCTAATGTCAACACTAAAGACTAATATTAAATGAGATTTAAACATATTTATGAGCCAGGCATGACAGGAAATGCAAATGTCAATGAATCACTTTCATCAACCTCTACAACTTGACGAGATTTTGGATTTAAAAGCCTTCCACGATGGCAACGCTTCGGGAATCGTTGCTTTAAAAAAAATCCAAAACCAACAAAATATGAAACATTCGCTTGTGGAATCCGCATTCGACAGGATTTATATTAAGCCGGAATAGTCTAGTCTACTTATAGCTTAAGATTGGGAGGTGGAAACATTGGAATTTGGGGTGAGAGATGGAGCTCATTCCTAATCTACCCGACGAAATTGCTGCAGATTGCTTGGTGAGAGTGCCCTACATATCGCACTGCAAGCTTAAAAGTGTGTCCAGAAGCTGGAGATGTCTAGTCAATAATCCCTGGTTTTACCAGCAAAGAAAAGCCACAAGGACCTCTGAAGAGTGCATCTTTATGCTCCAGGCCCTTCCTCACCAGGAAGGCGAACCCTGTGCAAATAAGGCTAAGCCGCATAAAGGTGCACTGGATTATGGAATAACTGCATACGATCCTATTCGAGGCGCGTGCGCCACACTTCCTCCCATCCCCCAATTTCCCACCTCTATTCCGCTCTTCAGTCAGTGCGTTTCGGTGAGAGAAAAATTGATAGTGATTGGCGGGTGGCATCCCTCCACCATGCGGGCTGTCACTTGCGTTTTCTGTTACGACGTGCTGACTGGGCGGTGGGCCCGTGGGGCCGACATGCCTACGCGTCGATCTTTCTTCGCCTGCTGCGTTTCTGATCAAGGAATTGTCTACATTGCGGGAGGCCACGACGAGGAGAAAAATGCCGTCAATACGGTGGAGGCTTACGACTTGGAGAAAGACGCATGGGAGAGTGTACCCCCGATGAGCAAAGCACGGGACGAGTGTGGGGGTTTTTGTATGGACGGGAAATTGGTAGTTATAAGCGGTTATGAAACGCAGTCGCAGGGACGATTTCTGAGCAGTGGAGAAGTGTTCAATCCGCGGACACGCAGTTGGAGTTGGGTGGAAAATATTTGGAAAATCGGGCGTTGTCCTCGGTCTTGTGTACATTCTGTTGGTGGCCTCTATTCCTTTTGTAACCAACGAGTGATGCGATTTAATGAGAAAGAGAATGTTTGGGTGGAAGAAGGGAGTATGCCGCAAGGAATAACAGTTACTTGTTGCGCTACGATGGGAGGGGGCAAAATATTTGTGAGCGGTTGTGACAGCAATAAGGTGATGTGTTGTTATATGTATGATACAGAGAATGGGAAGTGGGTTGAAATGGAGAGACCCAAAGAATTTGGAGGATTAGTCCACTGTACATCTATCCTCGAGCTCTAGTCGATTACAGGCTAGCATATGATGTAATGTGTTAATATGTGACCTTTGAGACTATTTTGCTCAGTGTGTGTTATCAATTTTATGTGCATTTTAATTTTCACGTCTTTGACATCAGTAATGTATGCTTAAACTCTACTAAATTGAATCTTCAATCTGGTAAATATTTCATGGATGCATTGCTTTATGTTATTAATAATTCCTAAAAGTATCTTCAAAGATGTGTTTTTGAAGCATGTAGATTGTTGAATGGGCCTTAGAGTTGCATATGTTTAGAGTTCTATGTGTTATTTGTTCAACGCAATCTTAAGACGGGCGCATTGTCTTAGAATAGATTTCTTTTATTTTCCTTTTTCCCCTTTTCCCTCTTAATGAATGAAGAGTCAACTTTTAAAATCTCAAAGGTTATTTAGTAAAAACACATAAGTCCCCCAGTACTAAGTTTCCCATAAGGTTGTATTCCTAGAAGCAATTTTAGTGATCAATAGTTCTTTTTATGGCACGCTCGGTGGGACCCAAATTCACTTATATGTAAGGTGGGTGTATGAGCCATAAACCTATTACTAGAAGCCAAACCACATTAAATCCAAGTCTATTGTTACCACCTCTAGTAGCAATCCAATTAGTAGCAACAAGAGGAGCAAAGATCCGAGTTTAGATCCATGTACCGATGGTAATCCCTCCTAGAAATTTCGTCACATGGAATAGTGGGAGTCCCCTTATTCCACTTGCTCCTCCTAACTAGTGGGATGTTATTCCAACCTCCGCATTAAAAGCTTTGCCAAAGTTTATCAAAAAAGATTCTAAAAGCCTTGGAGAACACTTACAGGATGTAGTTGATATATGCACCGTACACAATGTCACATAGTAAAATGTGGAGTTGAGACTACTTGCAACCTCTTTTAAAGGAAAAGCTCAGGATTGACTGTATAGATCTCTCATGCCAAATTCAATAGGCGACTGGAACCAGTTGGGAGATCTTTTCTTGAACACTTCACCGAAAAAGGAGACAAATCTTCTTTGTTGCAGCAGCTAATAATTATTAAGAGGGCCCCTCAAGAAGTTGTAACTGACTTTAACACTAGGTTCCAGAAGACCTGGCAAAGAAAACCTTTAACAACCTGACCTCCTACAGATATGGCTTTTGTTTTCTACCTAAAAGCTTTCAATTTTGATATTTCTATTATGAATCAATCCTTAGGTGGCAACACTCTTCCGAATGCCTATGAACTTGTGGTCGGAGCAGAGAATAACCTAATTGACATAGGAAAACTCCCTCCAAGACTACCCATGCTAGTATTTCCTAAATTAACAAGCCAAGTGCTTGAGCAACCATCCCCGAGTACATCTTCTCCACAATCCATGTACGTCTACCCAAATGTCCAACAAACAGTTGGTCCCACTGCTTCTTCCCTAGCTGTTGAAGTGAGTGATAAGAAAAAATTTCTCAGGACCTTTTCAAATGAAGTAATTAACCTTAAGAGACAACAAGCATCACCTGCTAGACCCCCTTTTCAGAATTACCAAGGAGCAAAACCTCCTTATCAGCAAAATCAATATCAAGGAGGTTCTAGATCAACCTAATCCTAGCCAAGCAACCAAATTGTACATGTACCAACCCCTTTGCAAACCATACCTCCTAATCAAAACAAGGAGCTAGTTGTTGGCTTGAGCAATCTAGTAGATGATAGAAATTCTTGGTGCTTCCCCTGCAATGACGCCCATATGCCACATAATTGTCCAAGGGGAAACTTGTAACAGAAGATGGGCAATCAAAGAAGTCAAGGAATGAATCCTGATGCTAGGGTATATGCTTTCCTGGGGATGGAAAACATTGCACTTACAGCTCAAATGCAGATCATGTCTATGGAGCAGGAAGTTGAGATTGCCCAAATCATGCCCTTTTTTCGCGGATGGAGAGCAAAGAAGCAGTGTTTAGAAATGATGCTTTTGTTTCATCCTCAAAGGCACCTCGAGTGCAATCTGACTATAAGCTCTGCTCGAAAAATTGATTTATAAGAGAACATATAGTCCAACAACCAAAAGCAAGTCCGGATAAGTCTCAGGAGTAGCCTGTTGTGAGTTCTACTTTTCAAAAACCCAAAGAATTCATGCCCTACAAGCCTAAGGAATTGAAAAATCTCGATCCTACGATTCTTGATGTGGTGGAGCAATTAAAGAAAGCTCCTACGAATGTGTCCTTATGGGACATTCTCGCTATTCCAAAGAAGAAGACCCATTTGCAAGAAGCGCTCAATGAAGAAGAAAAGCATGCAACTAGATCTACAACAAGTGCATCACGTGCGAAAGATAAGGAGCCAAAGTTAGGAATTCAATCACGATCATCAACGATACTCACCAATGAGGGGGAAGTTCCTGATAATGTAAAGGGACTTAAACTAAAACCTAATCCTTTCTTTTTGACTCTCATTACAGGAGACAAACTACTCCACAACTCTATGATTGATTTTGGTGCTAGCACTACGATCATGCCTAAACAAATAGCAAAAGTATTAAAATTAGAATATGATCCCCTAAAATAGAGGAGTCATGAAACTTCATGGCAACAAGGTCCAGGTCGTAGGTGTAATTCAGAGTCTTCCACTCACATTTTTCGCTTGTCCAAGCATCACTGTCTCCCATGAAGTAGTGATCATTGATATTCCCCCCGTTTTTGGCCTTTGTTTATATAGTGATTTTACTGCAAAAATAGGAGGATATCTCTCTCTAGATTGGTCTCACCTTATCCTCAGAACCAAGCACGGGGCTAAATTAAAAATATTGTCTGATCCTTTGCATTCAGAGCACATAGTTGATGAAGCTATGATCAACTTTGAAGCAACTCATACATCCATTTCTGGAGACGAGATGAGGTGTGTTGAATTGCTTGAGGACGAATAAGTAACTGGTGACCGAACTCAAGACCAAGAAGTTTTTCTTAATGAATTTATTAATGCAGATCCTTATGGACATTATCATGCTACAGGAATTGGAACTTGTGTGATCTTTGATGATGATCAAACAATTCCTAAAGTGTCAAAGGACCCGCAAGATAGAGAAAAGGAAGAACAGGACCAAACCTCAAAGCTCTGGACCATATACTTTGATGGGGCAAGATGCAAAATAGAATCCAAAGTAGGAATTCGCCTAATCGCTCCATCCAGAGAACAAACCCTTAGGTCTTTCGATTTCCATTTTTCCTACTCAAATACTGAAGCAGAATATGAAGGATTAGTCCATGGTCTGAGTCTTGCGGAATGCTTAGGCATCAAACGGCTAAGAGTATTGGGAGATTCTGCACTAGTGGTCCAACAAGTCCGAGGCATGTCTAAAACAAAGCATGTCTCTAAGCACTCATATCATCATAGAATATTGGATTTGATTGAAATTTTTTAGGCTTTCAAAATCCAAAGAATTTTGGGTAAGCAAAATAAGGTTGCAAACCATATGGCCACAATAGGATCCCAGTTTGATCCTATTTCAAGCTTGCTAGAAAACAAACACTCAGTCTAGGTAATCATTAGATAAGATATACCAGATAATGATTTACATTGGTAAGTTTTTGAAAGTCATGAACAGATAGCAATGTTCATACAACAATCTTATGAGTTTGTCAAATAGGTACAACCCAAGGTAGCAAAAGCATATGGTGATCAAATTATTTAGCTGAAATCCAACAAGCTCTCAAAGGGTTTGATCACATTGGAGATCTTGTTCTTTATAAGTGTAGTATTGATGCAGGCGAAGACACAATGCAGGATATTGCTGATGATGACATTCCCAAACATGAACCACCAAAGATGCATAAGGTTCTAGATACTAAGGTTGCCAAGCGAACCAGGAGTAAATTTTACATGGAGTATTTGGTGGCTTGGAAAGGACAACCTGATACTAAAGTAGTCTGGATGACAGAGCAACAGATCAAAGATCATGGTGCAGACCTGCAGACTCTCATCTCAAATGGACTTGAGATTTCTTCTTCTGGAGAGTATGGTGCAGGAGCACCTCATCAAACCCTTCAAGATAACATGTCAGACTCTAATAAGGGAGGATAAGGCATTAATAATGTCTTTAGGATGTTTTGTATAGGTTTTCAATCATGCATTATATGTTTGTAATAATGAACCCCATCTTGTGATCCAAACTCTTATTTTGACATTTCTATGAGACAATTAGGACTTTGGGATAATAGGGGATCAAATGTGTTGGTTTTAAGTGTTTTAATATGTTTTAGGAGGGCTTGAACTTGACCCAAGGCATTAGGATCCGAAAGATGACATTTTGACAACTTTTGCAAAAGTTGTTATGAGCAACTTTTATGCTCTTTTTGCATTTTTTAATTTGAAACTTCTCCAATGGCTCTAACCTCTTGATTTTTGGTTGAGAGCAATTGAGGAATGGTTTATACACATCAAGGATCCAATTTCCAAGAGAGTGATTGTATGGAGAAGAGTTTTGTTGCAAACAAACCAATAGAATTCTGAGTTTTCCTACAATTCTGGAGTTTTTGGTCCGTGACACTATTCTGTGCAGACTGGGATCCAATCCCAATGATGTGAATTAATTTGAGAGGATATTTGAATCTGTTTTTGTTTTGATTTTGATTCTTGATTGTGTGTGTTGCTCTTGATATTCAAGTTTTGTTGTAGGTGCCTGGAAAACCAGGGTTTACCTTGGGTTTTTTCTCCTTCATGGCCATATCTTGCATTTTACCAATCTGAGGCTCATGGGATTTGGTGAAAGGAAATTATGGTCAATTTATTTTAGATTTCCAAGATTGTTTTTAAGGAGGAGCAAGGGAGAGAAGTGTTTGAAGTGACCCTAGGTAGACATCTCTATGTGGCTACCTAGACCTTGAACAAACAAAATCACCTTGTGTGCAAATGGCGATGCTTCCAAGCGTGTAACCCTAGAATCCCTATTGATTTATTTTTTCCAAAATTCCTATGGTATTTTAATCCACCGGTTCGTTCATCTGAGCATAGTTGCTTCACAAAAGAGGCCTAATTAGCCCTTTTTGGACAATCGAATTCCTACCGGAAAAGACCTTTATTTTCCATAACTTGACCCTTCCTTTTGGGGACTTGTATCCTGCTAAATAGGGCTACAAGCAACTAGGCCTAATTGAGTGTGTTTCTTAAGGAATGAGAATGTATTCTTGCCACCAGTGCTTTGTTTTAACTTAGGGAGTTTTTTATGGCCCAAAACTAGTGTGCAAATGATTTGTAATCCTTGGAGGTACCATGGAGTGTTTTGTAGCAAGATACCCCTGATTGAGTAAGCAAGGGTCTTGGAGATGGTGAGAAGATTGTACTAAAATTGTAGAGCCTTGTCTTGATAGGATCCCATCCATGTATTAGGGGGACAGTGTCATATATTTGGAGGTGTTTGGCAAGTAACAAGGAGGGTTCTACATCAAGTGGTTTCAGAGCTACTAACGGCTTTGGTAAGGAGATAGAAAATTGAGAGATGTCAGAGGGACAAGAAGAAGAGGTCCCTAGAGGACAAATCACCAACATGGAATTGGCAAAGATTGTAAGAGAGCAGACCACTGCTTGCAAGGAAATGCAGAGGGAGATAGAGAGGTTGAGAGGTAGAGTAGATGGGAAGGAAGATGGAGGCACTGGTAGTTGTGATGAAGGGGATGAGGATGAGATCCCTATGTCGAAAGAAGAGACAATTCCTCATGACCAAAGGTACTTCCTTAATGCCCTCAAATCCATGGAGAGGAGAACCATGAAGCAGAAGATTGATTTGCCAACTTTTACTGGGAATATGGAACCAGATGTTGTGATGGATTGGATAGACTCCCTGTCTAGTTTCTTTGAGTGTGAAGATATTCCAGGACACCAGAAGGTGAAGATTGCTAAGTCCAAGTTTAAGGGAGCAGCCCTAACTTGGTGGAACTTTTTCCAAGAGGAAAGAGAGAAGGACAATAAGCCCAAGATTATTTCTTGGAAGAGGATGGCTTCCTTGATTAAAGAGGGCTATGTACCCAAAGACTATGAAATACAACTCCATAAGAGGAGACAAAATCTCAAGCAGAAAGAGATGGATGTGAACTCATATACAGAGGAGTTCCAAAGGCTATGCATGAAGTCAAAAATAAAAGAGGAAGAGAGTGAGAAAGTTGCCTGGTATCTAAATGGATTAAGGTACAACATTCACGAAGAAGTGAACCTTCTTAGCCCGGATACCATTGGTAGATGCCATCAACTTGCTATCAAGGTGGAAGAGAAGATCAAAAGGAGACAAGAGCATAATAATAAAGGAAGAGGAAGACAGCAGAGGGGTAGAAGAAATTTTTTTAGAAGCAAAGGAAATGGCTTTGGAAATCAAAGTGAAACCGGTCAAGAAGGCACTAAAGGAGATGGCAGTTCCAATAACAATGGAGGATACAATCAGAGAGGTAACTTCAGAGGAAGAAGACCACCATTTAGAGGGAGATCTTAAGGTAGAGGTCCAATCAGATGTTATAACTGCAATCAAGAAGGACACATGGCTAATAGATGCCCAAAGAAGCCTACTAGTTCCATAGGAGAAAGAAGAAGTAACTTGATTTTAGAGGCTGGCTGCCAAAGTGTGGCAAATGCAAACACATACCAAAGTGTCAATACCCCTGACAGTTATGGATACCCTAAAAGAGGTGAAGCCTTGATGATCAGAAGAGTAGTAACCACTATGAAGATGTCTGATAGAGAACCCCCATAGAAGAAATCTCTATTCAAGACCACTTGCAAAGCAGGTGGAAAGGTCTGCAAGGTCCTAATAGATTTCGGTTCAACTGAGAACTTTGTGTCTCTAGAGATGGTGGAGAAACTGAAGTTGAGGAGACTACGTCACCCTTGCCCCTATAAGGTCTCATGGCTCACACAAGGACAACAAGTTGTTGTGGAAGAGCAGGCTTGGGTGGGATTTCATATTGGAACCTATAGAGATAGGTTGATGTTTGACTTTGCAAATATGGATGCTTTCCATCTCTTATTTGGGAGACCATGGCAGTTTGATTTGAAGGCACAACATGATGGTGCTAGAAATACATATTCCATTACCAAGGATGGTAACATAATTGAGTTTCTACCTTTAATGGAGGGTGAGGAGGAGACCAAACAAAAGGAAGCCAAGGTGTTGATATTAGGAGGGAAGCAGTTCATGAAGAACATGGTAGAGGAAGGCATGGTCTGTTATGCCCTTATCCCTATTCCAACAGTAACAAAGGTGGAGAGGTGTGAGGATAAGAAAGAGGACAAATTGAGATTGATTGACCCTGCAGTGCAACAACTACTAGACAAATACAAGGGTGTCATCTCTGATGGCATGCCAAGATCACTACCTCCCATGAGGGACATAAACCATTGTATAGACCTTATACCTAGATCCACATTGCCTAATAAAATAGCATAGAAGCTCACATCGGATCAAAATGTTGAGATGGAAAAATAGATTGAAGAATAGTTGGAATCTGGATTGATTGGAAAAAGTTTGAGCCCATGTGCAGTCCCTGCAGTCTTGGCACCCAAAAAGGAAGGCACTTGGAGACTTTAAACTGATTCAAGAGCTATCAACAAGATTACTATTAGGTATAGGTTTCCAATGCCTAGGATTGAGGATTTGTTAGATTGTTTGGGGGGTGCTAGATATTTTTAAAAAATTGATTTAAAAAGTGGCTATCATCAGATTAGGATTAGGTCGGGAGATGAATGGAAGATTGCCTTTTAAAAAATGAGGGGTTATATGAGTAGAAATTCATGCTCTTTGGATTATCCAATGCACCTCTAGTACCTTTATGAGGTTAATGAATGAAGTCTTGAGGGATTTCATAGGGAAATTTGTTATAGTCTACCTAGATGACATTCTAGCTTTCAATCAAACCAAAGAAGAACATCTAAAGCATGTAGACCTGGTCCTAAGGAGCTTATATGAAGAACAATTAATGATCAACTTGGAAAAGTGTTTCTTTATGTAGGAAGAGATCATTTACTTGGGATTTGTGATCTCATATGGTGAATTGAAAATGGATCAAGAAAAGGTGAGTGCCATATTGTCTTGGCCTACACCTAGGACAATGAATGATGTTAGGAGTTTCCATGGCTTAGCTACCTTCTATAGGAAGTTTATAAGAAGCTTTAGTCATATTTGTGCCCCTATGCTTGATACAATAAAGGGAGGACAAACGTGCAGGTTTAGTTGGATAGAAGAAGCAAATAACTCTTTTGAAACATTGAAAAGAAAAGTTGCAAAACAACCGATCCTTGCCTTACCTGACTTCAACAAGATCTTTCAAGTATAATGTGATGCTAGTCATATGGCCATTAGAGCAGTGCTCAGTCAAGAAGGAAGACCTATTGCTTTCTTCAGTGAGAACTTGAATGAGGCAAAGAGAAGATATTCATCTTATGACCTAGAGATGTATGCTCTAGTCCAATCCTTGAAAAAATGGAGACACTACTTGCTACCAAAAGAATTCATAGTTTTTACAGACAATCAAGCCCTTAGCTTCATAAACAGTCAAGAAAAGTTGAATCACCGGCACATGAAATGGGTAGAGACCCTACAAGCTTTCACTTTCATTCTTAAGCACAAGAAAGGAGTCAAGAATAAGGTGGCAAATGCTTTGAGTAGAAGAGTCCTAACTGCAAATCAAATTCAGTTGGAGAGTGTTGGAATAAACTCTTTGAAAACCATGTATGAGGATGATGAATATTTTGGAGAGGCCTACAAGGTATGTACTTCATTTAATGAACGGTTTCATGTTGAGTATTCTGAATTTTTTATTCAAAATGGATTGTTGTTTAAGGGTGCACAGTTATGCATACCCAAATGCTCTATGAGACTGAACATCATTAAGGAAAAACATTGTGGAGCAATGGCAGAACATTTTGGTCTTGACAAGACATTAGAGTTGGTGAAAAGACACTATTTTTGGCCCAAACTACAAGAAGATATTGGGAGATTTATGGAGACATGTGTGATCTGCCAAAAGGCAAAAGGAAAGTCCACCAATACAGGCTTATACCAGCCTTTACCCATACCTTCAAGACCATGGGAAAGCATAAGTATGGATTTTGTTTTAGGATTGCCTAGGACAAAGAAAGGATATGATAGTTTTTTAGTAGTGGTGGATAGGTTTAGTAAGATGGCACATTTCTTGCCATGCAAAACAACTTGTGATGCTTCTTATGTAGCAGCTTTGTTCTTTAAGGAGATTGTCCAGATACATGGCTTGCCTTTGACCATATTTTTTGATAGGGATGTAAAATTTGTTGGTCACTTTTGGAGGACCCTTTGGAAGAAGCTTGGTACAAATTTATCCTTCTCCTCAACCTACCATCCCCAAACAGATGGTCAAACTGAAGTTGTAAACAGATCACTAGGGAATCTCTTTGGGTGTTTGACTAGACAACATGGAGAAAGGTGGGATAGTATATTGTCTCAGGCAGAATTCTCCTATAATGATACAGTGAATAGGAGTACCAGTAAGTCACCTTTCCAGATTGTCTATGGAATCCACCCGAGGGGTGTGCTAGAGTAGAGAGAGATACCTCAAGGAGAACCCATTAGTGCAGATGGAGAAACCTTTGCTACTGCTATACAAGAGATCCATGACCAAGTGAAGACTCATTTTCAACAATTTGTAGAGAGATATAAAGCTCATGCTGACAAAAAGAAGAGAGATGTTCAGTTTGATGTAGGAGACTTGGTGTGGGTTCATTTGAAGAAGGAAAGATACACAAAGTTGATGCAAAGAAAGATTGGCCCCTGCCAAATCTTGAAGAAATGTGGTTCAAATGCCTATGAAATTCAACTACCATCTGATCTTGGTTTGTCACCTATTTTTAATGTCTGTGACTTAACTCTTTATAAGTGTAGTATTGATGCAAGCAAAGACACAATGTAGGATATTGCCGATGATGACATTCCCAAACATGAACCACCAAAGTTGCATAAGGTTCTAGATACTAAGGTTTCCAAGCAAACCAGGAGTAAAGTTTACATGGATTATTTGGTCGCTTGGAAAGGACAACCTGATACTGAAGCAGTCTGGATGATAGAGCAACAGATCAAAGATCATGGTGTAGACCTGCAGACTCTCATCTCAAGTGGACTTGAGATTTCTTCTTCCAGAGAGTATGGTGTAGGAGCACCTCATCAAACCCTTCAAGATAACATGTCAGACTCTGACAAGGGATGATAAGGCATTAATAATGTCTTTAGGATGTTTTATATAGGTTTTCAATCATGCATTATATGTTTGTAATAATGAACCCCATCTTGTGATCCAAACTCTTATTTTGACATTTCTATGAGACAATTAGGACTTTGGGATAATAGGGGATCAAATGTGTTGGTTTTAAGTGTTTTAATATGTTTTAGGAGGGCTTGAACTTGACCCAAGGCATTAGGATCTGAAAGATGACATTTTGACAACTTTTGCAAAAGTTGTCATGAGCAACTTTTATGCACTTTTTGCATTTTGTAATTTGGAACTTCTCCAATGGCTCTAACCTCTTTATTTTTGGTTGAGAGAAGTTGAGGAATGGTTTATACACCTCGAGGATCCAATTTTCAAGAGTTTCATTGTACGGAGAAGATTTTTGTTACAAACAAACCAATAGAATTCTGAGTTTTCTTGCAATTTTGGAGTTTTTGGTCTGTGGTACGGTTCTGTACGGATTGGGATCCAATCGCAATGATGTGAATTGATTTGAGAGGAGATTTGGTATTTTTTAGGTTTGTATTTGGAGTCTTTATTGTGTGTGTTGCTCCTAATATTCAAGTTTTGTTGTAGGTGCCCGGAAAACCAAGGTTTACCTTGGGTTTTTTCTCCTTCATGGCCATATCTTGCATTTTACCAATCTGAGGCTCATGGGATTTGGTGAAAGGAAAGTATGGTCAATTTATTATATATTTCCAAGATTTTTTTTCAGGAGGAGCAAGGGAGAGAAATGTTTGAAGCGACCCTAGGTAGACATCTCTATGTGGCTACCTAGACCTTGAACAAACAAAATCATCTGTGTGAAAATGGCAATGCTTCCAAGTGTGTAACCCTGGAATCCCTGTTTATATATGTTTCCCAAAATTTTGGTGGGATTTTAATCCACTGGTTCATTCATCTGAGCATAGTTGCTTCACAAAAGAGGCCTAATTAGCCCTTTTAGGACAATCAAATTCCTACCAGAAAAGATCTTTATTTTCTATACCTTGACCCTTCCTTTTGGGGACTTGTATAACTTCCAAAAGGGTATTTGAATCCATAATTTTTTTTCCAAGGTGTTTGGGAAAATATGAACTTAATGTCCCTTTACCCGCTAAATAGGGCTACAAGCGACTAGGCCTAATTGAGTGTGTTTCTTAAAGAATGAGCATGTATTCTTGCCACCGGTGCTTTGTTTGAACTTAGAGAGTTTTTTATGGCCCAAAACTGATGTGCAAATGATTTGTAACCCTTGGAGGTACCATGGAGTGTGTTGTAGCAAGATACCCCTGATTGATTGTACTAAAGTTGTAGAGCTTTGCTTGGATAGGATCCCATCCATGGATTAGGGGGACATTTTCATACATTTGGAGGTGTTTGGTAGGTAACAAGGATGGCTTTGCATCAAGGCGCCAAACGGCTAAGAGTACTGGGAGATTCTGCGCTAGTGGTCCAACAAGTCTGAGGCATGTCTACAACAAAGCATGTCTGTATGCACTCATATCATCATAGAATATGGGATTTGATTGAAATTTTTGAGGCTTTCAATATCCAGAGAATTTTGGGTAAGAAAAATGAGGTTGCAAACCGTATGGCTACAATAGGATCCCAGTTTGATCTTGTTTCATGCTTGCTACAAAACAAACACTCGGTCCAGGTAATTATTAGAGAAGCTATACCAAATAATGATTTACATTGGCAAGTTTTTGAAATTCATGAACAGATGGAAATGTTCATATAGAAATCTTGTGAGTTTGTCAAACAGGTACAACCCAAGGTAGCAGAAGCATATGGTGATCAAATTATTTAGCTAAAATCCAACAAGCTCCTAAAGGGTTTGATCGCATTGGAGAGCCTGCTTGACTATAATGACGTGAGGATTGACAAAAGGAAGTTTGTGATGAATAAGGGAGATTACACTAATCTTCTTGTTGGAGATGAACAAAAGCTCAAGGTTGGAAAAAACATCCCTCAATATGACAAGGACATATTGATCCATTTTTGCAAAAAATACAAGGGATTGGTCACATGATTGTATGATGAGCTTAAGGACTGCAATCCTACTACAATCTAACAAACTATTGAGCTCACTAAATGAGAAAAGTCATTCCAACAAAAGCAGTGCCCTGTTAATCCAAAAATTGAGTCCCTAATGTCTCAGGAACTCCAAAAATTGATTGACTCTTGGATTATCTATCCAATCAAGCAAATTACATGGGTTTCTAACTTGGTATCATTGTGTAAAAAGAATGGGGATATCCACCTTTGTGTGGATTTTCGAGACCTGAATAGAGCATCCTTAAAGGACCATTATCCCCTTCCACCCATGGAGCAAATTTACATACAATAGCTAGGTCAAAGATGTTCTCCATGCTTGATGATTTTTCTGGATATAATCAGGTCTTAGTCAAGCAAGAAGACCAACATAAGACGACGTTCACCATAAAGTGGGGAATGTTTGCATATGCCAAAATGCCTTTTGGTCTTTCCAATGTCGAAGCTACTTTCTAGAGAGCAATGGACATCGCTTTCAAAGAACTCATTAATAAAATTATCATCTATTTAGATGACTTGACTATTTTTTCCAAAAACAAGGAGGATCACTTTGACCATTTGGAACCTATTTTTCAAAAGTGTTTAGAATTTGGGATCTCCCTCATTCTGAAGAAATGTATCTTCAAAGTCCCTGAGGGAAAACTACTAGGAAATGTAGTATCTAAAGAGGGTGTTTCAATTGATCTAGATCATGTAAAGGCCATCAAGGAGCTTCCCCTACCTGTAAACAAGAAAGGTGTCCAATCTTTCTTCGGGAAAATTAATTTTATCAGTTGTTTTATAACTGACTTCATCGGGATGGTTAGATGCATCACCCTAATGTCGAAAAAGGATCTACATTTCAAGTGAACCAAGAAGGCTAAAGAAGCATTCAAAAAAATCAAATAGTACATCTCATCTACTCTGGTTCTAGTCCGAAGACTTTCTAATGTATGTTTATGCTTGTAATTTTAGTATTGTTATTGTGTTGATGCAGAAAGATGAGCAAGGTACGAGAGAGCATCCAATTGTCTTTCATTCAAAAACTCTAAAGGATTATGAGGTTAAGTATAACTTTGTCAAGAAATGAGCATTTTCTATAGTTAAGGGATTGAAGAAATTCAGACATTTCATCACCTATAATAAGACAACTGTCTATGTAGCTCATTCAGCTATCCAGGAGTACATAATGGAAGGAGAGATTATAGAAAAGAGAGTGTTGGTTACCAAACCAATAGTCCCCAAGTCATAGAGGAATTTCCACTAACTCATCAACAAACTCGGGGAAGGATTTGGCCATCTGAACAAGATTCAGTCACAAGACTAAGATCTCCTACTCTTTTGGCTCTACGAGACCAAGGTGGGTGAACCTATGCAATATCCTATAACTTTCAGCTTCGAAACACTCTTGACATTATATGTTACAACAGATCATCCCAATGAAAGATACTAAGGAATGTGGATAAACTCATGGTTATGGCTTTAACCTTAATTTGTTAGCATCTAAGCACTCATTGAGGGGAGGTTTCTACACTAACCCTACTCCTAATGCAGAAAGGAAATGCAAAAATGAAAGATTGTGATTATGAAATGAACCTGAAAACTGAAAGCAACAACCATGACCAATGCCTTGCATGGGCAGCAGATTCTATTCTCATTTTGCAACCTTACACTTTACTAGCTTGAACTGTAACTATATAAATCCCAGCATCAATGCCTGACATCAACACCCATTAACTCGGTTATTCCTGCAACCATACTTAAAGATCCTACATACAAGAGACATTATTCATCATCCTATTCATGCATTTTAATCTCTTCCTTGAAGAGAAGCAGAAAATAGAATAAACACCAGGCTTGCTGGGACAAAACATAGAATCCTTGATTGTCTATTTCATAAATAACATGATTACATGTGGGAGATAGCAACAAGAGAAACCAGTATTATGTTCTTACATATGTGATTACAACTACTAAAAATGCAAAGCATATACAAGCTAGAAATATCACTGATTGTCATTAGAAACTTGCACCCTATACAAAGAATCCCTGCTTCCAGAAAAACATATATTTAGAATCTTAAAACTAAGAAGAGAAGAGAGTATACATCAGAGAAAGAAAAACCTAACAGAAACCATAAAAGAATCTTTGAAAAGACCTATCTTCAATCTTGAAATATGCAATGCACTCTCATTCATTGTCCTCTCTTCCTTGATCCTACTAACGCCCTTGAAAATCTGGAGAAAATCTTCCTTAGGTTTCTTGCTCAGTTCAAAATGTACACATTGTTAAAAAATTTCCAAAATTAAATCTATGCACCCCTACTGGAAGATGTCAAAATCTGAAAATATGTCCTTACAAGCAATTGTCAACTCTAATTTTCTGCACTCTGACAGAAAATTTCTTCTTTGTACCCCTGTCCACTCCACCTTTTGTTCACTTGCCAAAGTTTGCTAAAATTATCTCATGTCCACTTTGCTACAAGAGCTTACTTTTTTCCCTTTGTGCCTGAAAACTAAAAAAATGCCCTCTTTGGGAAAGTCAAAAAATGTTTTTTTTCTACACACTTCAATCTTCTCAGAAGTGACAAAAAATCCCCCTCTACAGAAAATGACTTATCGTTTTTTACCCTTCGTGCCTTCAGAACTGAAAAAATGCCCCCCTTTCACTGAAGATGCCTTGCCCATACGTTCTTTGGTAAAAAGGAAGTTCCCCTCTCATGGTAAGAAGATTTACCAAGTTGAACAAAAATGTCACTTTCATAATTCACATGTCCTTCTTAGCAAGAGAATATTGCCTCAAACGTGTGCCTTTGTCTATAAAGTACTCCCATTTCACATTGATACCTTAATCACATATCATTCTTTAATAATTTAGAAACATCTTTTGGAAAATACATCTTTCCTTTTAAATGAAGGCATTTCCCTAAGTTACGCTAAATTTTACCATAATATCTATGAAGTTACCTTCTAGTTTATTTTGTTGTAGATGCATCCTATCACTATCCAAGCAATAATTCACATTATCACAATTAGACCCATATGTACAACATGTGAATATCATGGTTGCTTTGTAAATATGGGATCATCAAGGTGAAGCCACTATAGAAAGTCTTCCTTTGTCCATGCTATTCACAAGATGGGTCATTTATTATTTAGGCATGAGTTTCATAAGAAAATGGAGCTTCTGTTGTTCACAACCAAAATCCCAAATCGTTGATTCGACACTAGCCTTCAAACACTTATTAAATGTTGATTCTTTTGAGAAAAAACTGCCAGTCACGACTTGGAGCTATCTTCCCTACATTCAAACCCATCCAATGTCTTGCAAATAATACACCTCACATGAACCCTTACGCTGCTATGATGCTCATTGTACCCTCCATTATTTCTATGAATACCACTGCCTCTATGATCATGGAGTATATCCTCAGGTCGTGTCACTCAACGATCGACACATTAAGTGCATCGAACAAATTCCTTCCCATCATTCTAGCGCTCTATCTACTTGTTTGAAAAAAGAGAACAAATGTGCTGAGAGCGGGCATAAACTTCCACCCTTGCAACCTCTTGAAAATTTCTGGAATTTCAGCAACACGTGTATCTTACACAACCAAAATTGCAGCAAGAACAAAATTCCCACTTCATCGAGTTCCATAAACCATCCCCATGCACTTCCATTTCAATCATACAGTTCCTTTATTTATGTCATCGCTTGCCTTATTAAAATATTCCTCTTAGCATCGATGCCCAGAGACCATCTTTGTAAAGCATCTATAGAATAGCTCATGCGCCTTGACTAGAAACCATGATACAGGCTTATGCGTAAACCATATTCTGCCTTCAATATTACCTACTCCATCGAATGTGGCAATCGCAATACTTCCCTGGAATAATAGAAATTTCAAAACTAGGAAAATGAAAGCAAAAATACAAAAAATCAGCATGTCAATCTGTGGCATGTGCAACCCCATCATTCAATAAAATCCTTCATTCACTCCTTGGTAATCACCTACACCTCCTCTCTGAGATGTCTGCGATATTTCTTTCATGCTATGCCTGTGCGATATCAGACAATGTATGTATTTACTTTCTCCACTTCACATACAAAAACTCCTTTATGCATTGTTGCCTTATTAAAATGTAGCAGGCCATGTGACAACCACGTTGGATATCCCCCCATCGATGCTTCCACATTTTGCACAGAATGTCTCAATAGCTCCCAAATTTTGCATAAATACTCATGTAGATCATGGGAGCAAGGCCTAATATCACTGTATCGAGCCTTTCTTTCACTTGAAAATAATGTTGCTCTACACTGCACAAGGACTAAAGAAAGAAAATACTTCATCAGCATTGTCTCGCCATGGTTCTCGTACTACCTACATACTATAACAAATCTTGGAGTAAGAAGCAATTCCCAGGCAATGCAAACCCTAAAATGAGCCACCCTTGCGTGCACACTTTGCCCTAATTCCATTTTGTCATCCCTGCTTGTTATTTTATTTTCCTTCGATTTATTTCAACTTGCTTTGCCATGGCTTTGACTGTTACCCCACACAAAGATTGAACGGGCTCATTCAACATGCATGACAGGAAGAAAAACTCCCCCTCCCACCACCTTTCTTATCATGTGCCTTCTTGCAACATCCTCCAGCAACGCGAGAGATAACATTTTGTATGTCATGTTGTGCCTTGTTGCTTATCCCTTGCCTTACTTGTGTGCTCACCGGACCTTCGCAGGATAAGCAATGAACCCAGCTTTATGCGTCTGTTAGCCTGCACACACCTTGGAGGGCCTCTCTCATAGCACAAGATAGCACTTTCACTGCATAGAGGCTTATCTCGTGCTGTTGTCTACCTTGCTTTTCATACAGTGTTGGAGAAGATATCAAAATACTTCATAATGCTTGCACTTTCTATGGGCCCGCCTTACCTTTTGAGATATTATTTAATATATTGAGCCCTTTAAATCTTCAATGAGATATTTTAAATTACTCACCTCCTGCTTTGCACCTTTGGGAGTGGGGCCCACAAACAATTTTTTTGGGGAGAACATAGTCTTCAAGAAAAAATTTTAAAAATCACTTGCTAAATTGAATTTTAAAACCAACCTTTGAATTTTCGTTGAAATCATCCTGGAGAAAATTAAATAATCTCTTGATTATTAAATCATTATAAAATGATTTAGTCAACCTTGACCCTTCTCTAATATCCAAATAAACTTTACTTAAATCAAACAAATGATTCAAATAAAATCATATAATTCCACCCCCCCCCACCCCCAATTTTTTTTTAAACCACCAATGGTTATTTCCAATATTATTTAAATAACATATTCTTCCTTCACAAGGTCTTAGCATGTTGAACTAGTGATGCAAAGAGTCTTGGAGCCTTGTTTGTTTCACCTTCTTGAGTGACTTGTCCTACTCAGCCCTACAACTACTCAAGTCCTTCCTATGGCACTTGGTAAGGGTTATGACAATGAGACCTCCAAGGTCTGAACCTTCTTGACTTGCCTCCTAGGTATAACCAATGGTTTCTAGACAATCACTCCTCCACTTGAGGTTGTCACCTCAGCTACTCACTCTCACCTCTCCTGGGCTCCAACCACTCCTTCTAGGATCTTAACATGCCAACTCTCATTATGGTTTCCCAATGCATTAATAAGGTGTCTTGATTGTGTTTTGAAGTTTAAGAATCGCCAATTCCATCGCCATGGTTTCTCAAGCCTTCTAGGTCTCTACCGGCACCTACATATGCCTAATTGCATTATCCCTCCTTAAGCGGTTTTTGGGGTTTAATTTACAAGTCCCAAACAAGCCTAGGAATAAATCATGGATTTGGATACCCTTTTGGAAGTTGCAGACAATATTGGAAAAGTGCATCTATTTTGTGGGGTTTTAGGCTTAACCGGTGGATTGACAAACTTGGTCTAGAATCTTTCACCAGTCAAAAATATTGCTCTAAACACCTTGGGAACCTTCAAGGAAACTCTGAGGGATTTCCATACATATGCCACTTGGTCTTGCATCAATCTCCAAGTGCTCACAAATCGCACTTTGTTTACTGTCCTAACTCACCCACTCCCAGCGGTGAGCCTAGGTCTTCATCACTTCTCCTCCTCCCGGACTTGCAAAATCACACACCCTATTCCAAAACTATATACAGACCCTAACCTACCATTCTTAATTATTTCAACAAGTGCCATCAAAGAATGCCTAGGCTAGAGCCATTTCTTACTCTTAAACCCTACTTGCAAGGGTAAAGCTCCTAGTTGCAAAGAATGACAGAAATATTCACAACCTGGAACAATCAAACCTAAAAATCAACCTTATTGAAAGAAAATACAATGAACATACAAATATGGCAATGATTTTACACCATCTAGTTTGTACTGGACCGTACAAGCAATGAAAAACAAGACAAAACTATCAAAAACCCGATGGAAACAAGATTGTTTCACAAACCAAAAACTTGCTCTTGCATTTCCAATCCTCCAACCCATACAATGAATTGAAAATTGGCTTATATCCACTATTTTATTTGGTTCAACCAACTACCTAACACCCATAACCAAACAATGCAACTTTTGCAAGAAATTGCAAAATGTTGCTCAACAACTTTTGACAACTTTTGCTCCAGGATGCAATTTTGCATTCTATTGCATTCTAAGACTCTTGAAGGTCCTCAAACACCTTACAAGACCTAAACACAACTCAATTGACTCCTAATCCATGAATACATTCATCTAGAGTATTTGCCTATGACCTACCTAAGCAACTCACTTCTCAGGCTAGCAGCATCCTAGGCACAATTGACTCAAACCAAAATTTGGACAACTCAACCATGGCTCTATTGAGTCCTCAATGGTTGGTCCATTATTACATCACACATTAACACACAAACTAAAATAAAATAAAATCTTACATTCTTGGACTGCTAGGTGCCCTGCACCATACTCCCCTGGGTCAAAGAACTCAAGTCCCTTGAGTTATAAGGTTTGAAATCTCCACTCCATGCTAAAGTATATCTACCTCTGACATCCACATGGCATCTAAATCTGGTAATCCTTTCCACTTAACAAGATAGTTCTTGTAAACTCCCTTCCTTGTCTTTTTTACTATCTTGGCATCCAAGATACTCTCTAAATCAATCGGTTGACTAGGTGGCAAATCCTTTACCCAATCTTCATGAACCGGTGATGGCATGTCTTTCTAATTTATTGGTGACTCTCTTTGTATGGATAGAGATCACATACATTAAAGATAGGAGGTATTCCCAAGATAGGTGGACGTTCAACCTCATAGGCATTCTGCCCATACTTGTGCACCACCTTGAGAGGTCCAATTTTCTTCATCATGAGATTGATAGGCTGCCCTTTTGGAAGTATCTCCTTCCTGAGGTATGCCAACACTAAGTCTCCTACTTGAAATTTTAGCTTCCTCCTTATTTTATCAGCTTTAACCTTGTACAGCTCGGATTTTTGTTGTAAGGACTGCCTTACCTTATCATGCACCTCTTCAATGCCTTCTGCAAAGTTCTCCCCTTGTGCACTCTTGGGTGCCATTGAACTGAGATCTTTGAGCTCTAATATGCCCCTAGGATGGAATCCATACACTATCTCAAAAGGACTTTTACCAGTGCTACGGTTCACTGAGTCATTATATGCATATTATGCCTGTCTAAGTACTAGATCCCTAGTCTGCCCATGTTGTTTCGTAAGACATCTTAGCAAATTACCCAATGACCAGTTAACTACCTCTATTTGATCATCTGATTGAGGATGATAGGCAGATGAAAAAGAGAATTTGGTGCCTAACTTCCTCCATAGTGTCCTCCAAAAGTGGCTCAAAAACTTTACATCTCTATCACTCACAATGCTAATTGGAAGACCATGAATTCTGACTATCTCCTTTAAGAAGAGGCCTGTAATATACGTGGCATCATTGGTGCTCTTACAAGGTATGAATTGTACCATTTTTCTGAACCTATCTACTACCACATACACACTATCAAATCCTCTAGGTGTCCTAGGCAAGCCTAACACAAAATCCATGCTCAAACATTCCCAAGGCCTCTGAGGTATGACCAAGCGCTGATATAGACTTGCATTGCTTGAGGTTCCTTTTTCTCTTTGGAAGATGGTACATTTGTCTACAAACCTTCTCACTTTTGATTGCAACTTGGGCCAATAATAAAACCTACCAACCTACTCCAAAGTCTTATCAATGCCAAAATGACCTCCTAGACCTCCTTGATGCTTCTCTTGAATAATATTTTGTCTCATAGAACATTGAGGTATGCAAAGAAGATGACCTTTGAATAGAAAACCCTCTTGTACCATGTATTCTGAATAAGAGACATGTGAGGTATTAGAAAAACTAGTACAAACATTATATATCTCTACAAAATCCTTATCATCCTTGTAGAGGTCTTTTAACTCACTCAAACCCACACTTTGCAATTGAATCTCCTGCATGGTCATGATTCTCCCACTTAGTGCATCAACAACTTTGTTGGTTGTTCCTTTCTTGTGTTTAATGGTGAATGTATAAGATTGTAGGTACTCAACCCACTTTAGGTGTCTTTGGTTCAACTTCTCTTGCCCATTGAGAAAACTAAGAGCATGGTTGTCAGTGAAGGCTACAAATTCTTTGGGTAGAAAGTAGTGACACCATTTTTTGAATGCTTGGACCATTGCATACAACTCCAAGTCATATGTGGAGTACCTTTTCTTAGCTTCAGTTAACTTTTCTGAGAAGAAAGCTATAGGATGTCCCTCTTGGCTTAAAACTACCCCTATTTCCCTTTGGCTTGCATCACATTCTACTGTAAACAACTTATTAAACTCAGACAATCTAAGGGTTGGCAGCTCTGCTATCTTGGTTTTCAACATCTCAAATTCCTTATTGGCTTCATCTGTCCACTTAAAGTGACATTTAATCCCTCCTTTAATAGTATTGAGAATAGGAGCACAAACATGGCTAAAGTTTCTCACAAACTTCCTATAAAAAGATGTCATTCCATGAAAGCTTCTAACTTCACTTATGCCCCTAGGGATAGGCCAATTAAGTATTGCTTCTACCTTACTTGGATCCATTTTTAAACATCCATGAGAAATAACAAAACCAAGGTATACCAGCTCTGTTTTCAAAAACTCACATTTTTCAAGGTTAATCTTGAGTTGAGCCTCCTTCAACTTCTTCAAAACCTTGTCCAAATGTTTAAGGTGTTTCTCCTTGAACCCATTGTAGAACAAAATTTCATCAAGGTATACAATTACAAATCTACCAATAAAATCAACTAAGACTTCATTCATGAGCCTTTGGAAGGTACTAGGTGTATTGGTGAGGCCAAATAGCATTACCAACCACTCATATAGGTCTGCATTGGTTCTAAAGGTTGCCTTCCATTCATCTCTAGGTCTAATTATGATGTGATGGTAACCAGGCTTTAAGTCCACCTTGGTGAAGTAGCTTGCACCTCCTAGATTGTCTAATAGGTCCTCAATCCTTGGCATAGGAAACCAATACCTTATGGTAATCTTGTTGATTGCTCTGGAGTCCATGCACATTCTCCATTTGCCTCCCTTCTTAGGCACTAACACAGTAGGAACAACACATGGACTCAAACTCTTCTTGATAAACCCTTTGTCTAAGAGTTCTTGCACTTGTTTGTCAATCTCTTCATTTTGACTAGGTGTCATTTTGTAGGCAGCTTTGTTCGGTAGATTGGCCCCTGGTGTTAAGTCTATTTGATGGTTTGCATCTCTCATTGGAGGAAAGGAATCAAGTAAGTCATCCCCTATCACTTCTGCATAATGTTTGAGTAGTTTTTTCACCTCTTGAGGCACTTCACTCATTGGATCTGCCTTAGCTTCTTCATTAAGTTTCAACACTATAACATGGCCTTCATGTCCTTCTTGTTTCAACACTTTGAGAAACTATTTTTGACTCATCAGCATCACACTTGAGCCTATTTGTTTTTCTTCCTTTGGTTTAGGTAGTGGATCCATTTGATACTTTTCCCCATTCTTGGTGATAAGATAGTTGTTCTTCTCCCCATCATGGTTAGCTTTCACATCATACTACCATGGATGGACCAACAGAAAATGACAAGCATCCATAGGCAATATGTCACATAATAATCTATCCTTGTACTCACCAATTTCAAAATCCACCCATGCTTGTTCATCAACCAATACATGTTGACCCTGGTTGAGCCATGACACCTTGTAGGGTGTGAGGTGAGGCAATCTTTTTAGTTTGAGTTTGTCCACCATTTCAACAGAGACAATATTATTAGTGGAGCCTGAATCTACAATCACTTTACAAATATTTCTATGTGACCTACAAGTGGTCCTAAACAAGCTTTTTCTTTGTGGTGGCTCTTGAGCTTAGGGTATCTTGAGCATTGTTCTCCTCATCATCAAATCTTCTCCCTCTATAATTGGGCTTGCTTTTCTGATTGAAGAAGTTACACTCTGAGTGTCCTCCTCTTGCAACAATTGAGTTCTTTTTTCCCCCATGTATGAACTTGTGGAGCTTGAGGCTTTTCTCGGGCACTTACTCATGTTATACCCAACTTGATTGCAATGATAACACCTACCGGTGAAAATTGTATTTCCTCTACCTGAGTTTCCAAACCTTCCCCTAAAATTGCTCCTTTCTCTATAGGATCATCTAAATGCTGCTCTCTGAGAGTCTTCATTGCCTTCTTGGCCTTGCTGCTCTTCACTTCTTGATGATTTATGTCCTCTACCAAAGTTCCCTCTACCTCTAAAATTCTTTCCTCCCCTATGTTTCTAATTTTTCTCAATCCTCCTTTTGATCTTCTCTTCTGCTCTTAGGGCCAACTGAAAACACTTATGGATAGTGTCTGGTGTGAGGATAATTATTTTATCTTGTATATTCTATCTAAGGCCATTCATGTACTTGGCCAACTTCTCCACCTCATTCTCATGCTTCCTAGCCCTCAAACTAAGCTTATAGAACTCTTCAGTGTATGCATTGACATCTAACTCCCTTTGTTTCAAATTTTGCAGTCTCTTATGAATTTGAACTTCATAATCTCCTGGAAGGAATTGTGCCTTAAGTCTGGTCTTCATACGCTCCCATGAAGTTATCTTTTTTTTGCCCTCTTGTATCCTTTCTTCTTGCATCATATTCCACCAAACCAATGTTGATCCTCTCATTCTTGATTTGGCCACATTAACTCTTTTCTCTTCTGATACCTCTTTGCAATTAAAATGATTATTGAGAGCTTCTATCCAATCTAGCAACTCTTCTCCATTGAGGTTTCCTCCATATGTGGGTAATCCATCCAAATTGTCCTTACAAATGAATTTGGCTGCATCTAGGAATAAATTTTGGTCTTGAGGCATAGCTACTGCTACTGGTTGCTCTCCATCTTCCACTTCTCATCAGTTTCATCACCCCATTCTGTCTTAACCTTTCCCTTCTCCTTCTTTACCTCTCTGGTTCCTTTGCTTCCTTATGCATCCTTCAATCCTTCTATCATCTCTGTCACCATCAATCGGATGGCTTCTGAAGTCATTTCCTTTGGAGGCATTGAACTTGCTTCTAATTCTTCACAATCTGACATACACCAAATCTTTCAAAGAATGGCTCTGATACCACTCTGACGCAGAGAGTCTTGGAGCCTTGTTTGTTTCACCTTCTTGAGTGACTTGTCCTACTCAACCCTACAACTACTCAAGTCCTTCCTATGGCACTTGGTAAGGGTTATGACAATGAGACCTCCAAGGTTTGAACCTTCTTGACTTTCCTCCTAGTTATAGCCAATGGTTTCTGGACAATCAACTCCTCCACTTGAGGATGTCACCTCAGCTGCTCACCCTCACCTCTCTTGGGCTCCAACCACTCATGCTAGGATCTTAACACACCAACTCTCCTTATGGTTTCCCAATGCATTAATAAGGTGTCTTCATTTTGTTTTGAAGTTTAAGACTCACAAATTCCGTCGCCATGGTTTCTCAAGCCTTCTAGGTCTCTACCGGCACCTAAATAGGCCTAATTGCATTAGCCCTCCTCAAGCGGTTTTTGGGGTTTAATTTGCAAAAGTTCTAGAAAATCCTAGGAATAAATCATGTATTCAGACACCCTTTTGGAATTTGTAGACAATACTGGAAAATTGCATCTGGCTTATCCATATAGGTGTGGTTTCCAATGCTGCACTATTTTGTGGGGTTTTAGGCTTAACCGGTGGATTGAGAAACTTGGTCTAGAACATTTCACTACTCAAAACTCTATCTCTAAACACCTTGGTAACCTTCAAGTACAATCTGAGGGATTTCTATACATATGCCACTTGGGCCTGCATCAATCTCCAAGTGCTCACAAATCGCACTTTGCTTACTGTCCTAACTCACCTACTCCCAGCGGTGAGCCTAGGTCTTCATTGTTTCTCCTCCTCCTGGACCTGCAACATCACACACCCTATTCTAAAACTATATACAGACCCTAACCTATCATTCTTAATGATTTCAACAAGTTCCATCGAAGAATGCCTAGGCTAGAGCCATTTCTTGCTCTTAAACCCTACTTGCAAGGGTTTTGCTCCTAGTTGCAAAGAATGACAGAAATCTTCACAATATGGAACATTCAAACCTTCAAATAAACCTTATTTAAATAAAATACAATAAACATACAAATATGGCAATGATTTTACACCATCTAGTCCATACTAGACCGTACAAGCAATAAAAAACAAGACAAAACTATCAAAAACCCTGTGGAAACAAGATTGTTTCACAAACCAAAAACTTTCTCTTGCATTTCCGATCCTCCAACCCGTAAAATGAAGTGAAATTTTTCTTATATCCACTATTTTAGTCAGTTCAACCAACTACCTAACACCCATAACCAAAAACTATAACTTTTGCAAGAAATTGCAAAATGTTGCTCAACAACTTTTAACAACTTTTGCTCCAGGATGCAATTTTGCATTCTAACACTCTTTAAGGTCCTCAAACACCTTACATGACCTAAAAATAGCTCAATTGACTCATAATCCATGAATACATTCATCTGGAGTATTTTCCTGTGACCTACCTAAGCAACTCACTTCTCAGGCTAGCAGCAACCTGAGCACAATTGACTCAAACCAAAATTTGGAAAATTTAGCGATGGCTCTACTAAGTCCTCAATGGTTGGTCAATTACTACATCACACATTAACAAATAAACTAAAATCAAATCAAAGCTTACATTCTTGGAGTGCTAGGTGCCCTGCACCAACTAGGTATCGGTCTTAGTTGGGGCCCAACGTGGGCCAGGCTACAAAAAAAATCATTTCTGGGAAACTAACTGGCTGGGAATGCACTGATACACTGGCTTGACGTGTCTGGGGTGAGAGAAATTGACTAAGAAATTCATTACTTTGACATTTTTGCAACTTTCACTTTTGCCCAAAACACTTGAGTAGCTCTTGAAATGAGCTCTAAAAACTGAGCAAAACATCTGACCAAATCCTGGGAGCTGGCACGTTGATAAACTGCAAAACACAAAATCTAGGGCATCTAAAGGATCAACAATTCAACCCTTGAGGCAAAAATTATTAACATGCCTGGTTGGAGACCCGAGACATGCTCGCACCTCCCAAAACATGCATTTCTTCACATCCTGCATTGCCTTTTCTTGCTTCTTGTCTTGAATTAGGGCAAGTCCAGGGCGTGGCGCCCCTGTTCTCCTAGGACAGGGGCGTGGCACTCCTGTTCTCCTAGGACAGGGGCATGGTACCCTTGTCCTTTCCCAATTTTGGGCCTCCTTTGCATTAATCCCTCATCAGGCTTGTCAATGGTGAAGCAAGAAAAGGTTTTCTATGTCGACCTAAGACAGAAAATCAGTCAAATAACCCTAATTGGCAAATATATAAGAGGCATTTTTTCCCTCTCATTTGCATAAGTCAATGAGTTCAAGAAGTTCAAGAAGTGAAATCAAGCATTCATGTATCATTTCAAGTATTGAGCATCTCAAGTCTCCTTTCAAGGCTAGGTGTTGCATTCAAGTCAAGGATTCAACCATTGAAGTGGAGATCTCTTTTGACATTTAATTCTACATATCCTTTCAAATAACTCTATCAACATTTCAATTGCATCCTCTCTCGAGGTGAATTCTACTTCAATCATTTACTTTCATTTACTTGCAATAACTTTTCATCATATGGTTAATTCCAAAATTGGGGTTTGACCTGAAGGCAAATCTCCAATCCCAACAACATTTCCTCTCTTTTTTTGTGTAGGTTGTAGGTGCGCAACTGTATTTGCAAATTTAGGCTTCATTCTTAGACACGAAAAAACCCTTGTCGACACGCAGATTTTTTGGAGGACCAAGTACACTTTCAACACAATCTCGACAACTTTCGCTCAAATTTATAGCGGAGCTTCATCTCGGCATTTTACTGCTAAATCCAAGTACACAGCTTCATCCCGCATTTCTATCTCAAGTTATAATCATTTCTTTACCATATTTACACTTAGTCTTAATTCACTTAATTTATCTTATCCATTCTAAAAGAGAGGTTACTTTCACTTTCCAAATTCATTATCAATTCACTTAGCATTCAATCTCTTTCCATTGATATTGGATCTAGTGAATTTAAACCCCCCCCCCTCTTTTAAATGTAATGTGTGAAAGAGGTTGAAGATGATCCTTTGTGAAACTTTCACTCCTTTCTTGAGGAAGGTAAAGCTTTCCACTTTATCTCCTCATCACCCCTTTTTTCACCATTACATTTTGGTGAGCCCAACGTCTTACATGCTTCATTATTGCATATTTTTCATTTACAAGTTTAATTTTCATGAAAAACTTAGTGGTTAATTCATTCAAAATCCTAGTTGTTAAAATTGGAATTGAACTTGTGTTCTACAAAAATTGCTATCCCATTGTTTTAGATCTGAAAATTGCATTAAATTCAATTTCTTCTTTGTCTTGTTCAATTTGCAAATCAATTTTACAAAATTAAGTGGTTAATTGTCAAAACCCTAATCAACTTGAATTTGTGCAAACATTGGATTCACATTAAATTTTCAGATTTGGAATCATTTTCAGCCTTGTCTTCTTGCCTAAAATTCATATTTTCAGTTTCCCTCCCTTTTCCAAAATTCAAAATTTAAAAATTCAGTGGTTAGGTCCTAAAACCCTTATTTTCAAACTCACTTGGATTTTGTGTAAATTTCAATCAATTTTAACTAATTTTAGTTTTCTAAACATTATTCAAGGTGTCCCTATCCATTAGGTTTGACCTTTTTCAAATTTGCAATTTCTTATATTTTTCAAAACCCTAATAGGGTCCTATTTTCACATTCAAACTTAATTTCACCTATCCAAACTTCGTAAAATCAACCAATTTTTTGGGGCTACCTCTAAAATCATCATAGCTTTCATCTTTGAATTTTTTTTTTAAAGTTGGGAGGACTGTGTGCAACTTCAACACGGTCCCTGGTTTTTTTCCCGAAACTTCGGGAGACTGTTATGACTGTATTTAATTGCTTAAATCCAAAAAATTGGCTGATTTTGTCAAATTTTGGTCCCTTTAAAATCAAAAGCACTTCACAAATTCGACATCACAACTTTCAAGAACATATTTAAAATTAAGTGGTTAATTGTAATCTGCCCTGATTTTAAAAATACAAATTTTGTCAATTTTAATTTTAAAGTTAAGTGGTATCCTATTGGCCCTAATTTTAAAATTTCAGTTTCTTTTCATTCATTATTTTAGAAATCGTAGCATTTCTTCTTCCAACAAAGTTCAAATTGTATAATCATCATTTGTGCATTATTCAATTTTGCAAACTTTGTTCCCCAAATTCAAATTTTCCCTCTAGTGCATGATTTTTACCACTATTGGTCCTACCTCTACTATCCATGTTAGATGAAGCATTAGAATTAAGGCTTCCCAAGGTTTAATTCCCGAAGAGATAGAGCCTAATTTGGGTGACTTCTTCAATGAGGATAATGCTAATTCTTCTCATCCTAATAACATCCCTATCTACCCAATTGATGATTCCAATGATGAAGAAGAAGCTTTGACTAGAGTTTTCATAGATCAACTTTCAAAATTGGACAATCAATTTGACAACTTTCAACAATGGATGTCCCAACAATATCCTAATAGTGAAGCTCTTCCATTAATTGAAGGTCTAAAACGCATGATTCAAAGTGATAAGAATGGAATTGATATACTGTGTGGCATTGCCCATATTGTTGATTCTAATGTCATGCCTATAAAGAGTTGTGCTGAGAACTTGGATTATTCACAACCTCCTACACAAATCAATCATTATATTCCTTTGACCACTTCAATAACTAGCATTCCTACTTTGACTTCAAACATCATGGCTACATCAACTCAAAATGTCATACCTGCAACCATTACTCATGGGGGCAATCCCTCCTCTTCATTCAATCCTCCATCTTTATCTATGCCTTCAATGAGTATTTCTATTGTCTCTCAACCAATCAATGTGACACAATGGGAAAATTCATCCAATAATTCTATCCCCCCTTTTAGTGTCCCATTTCCTACTCAATCATCACCCATGCCTACTCAGCATAGTATTCCACCGCCCTATTCTCAATCAATGCCTTCTTTCAATAACATCACACCACGTTCTCGATCAAACATTTCTAACATAAATTCTCAATCGAAGCAACCATTGATAGCCTTGCTCAAACTGTGTCATCAATACAACAACAAATTGCTTCTATGAGTCAATCCAAGTTTAGTGTGCCCACATTTGATGTTGCGAGCCCACTTTATCTTGATATTGTTAGAGTTTTCCCTCCTAAACACATTGAAGTCCCTCAACTATAACTCTATAATGGAAAAGGTGATCCTTTGACACATGTCAAAACATTTCAAACTTTGTGTACTGACTTTGCTTATGATCAAAGATTGCTTGCCAAACCATTTACTAGAACACTAAGAGATAAGGCTTTACAATGGTATTTCTATTTTCCTTCCTATTCGATTACTTCTTTTCAACAATTATCAAATGCTTGTATTCAACAATTTCAAAACAACATAGTTCCTAAAATCACTTTGACTGATTTAATGCATTGTAAACAAGGTGTTAAAGAAAAAGTGACTGATTTCATTGGTAGATATAAGCATTTGTATTCTCAAATTTCTTTTCCAGTGCCTGATAATGATATTCAAAGAATTTTTATTTCTAATTTGCAAAAATACATTAGGGAAAAACTTCTCCTTCCTGAGTTTACTTCCTTTCCGCAGTTGTGTGCAACACTTTGCAATTATCAACTGACTGTGAGTCAACTGGAGCAATCTACTCCTATGGCTCTGAGTGATAAGGGTGAGAGTTCTCAACAGCTGTTTGTGAAGTTCAAACTGAATAATGACTTCATCAAATTCAATGACACCATCAACAACAACAATGTGAATGCTACAACAGGTGTGCCTCCTATGTCTAATTTTTTAGAAGAGAAAGAAAATTTACTCCTTTGAATGAATCTTTACATAGCATTATGTCTCAATTGTTATAGAGAAATGTTATCAACCTTCCTCCAATAAAACCAGTTGACCCTTCTAAGGAAGCCTCACCTTACTTTGATAATAATTAGTTTTTGTCAATTTCATCGTTAACCTAGTCATGATACTGAGAAATATTTTGCATTAAAAAGTAAAATTCAAGACCTGATTGATAATAATACTATATCTGTGGCAGGTGTGAATGATAAGGGAAACAAGTCAATAGCTCCTCCTAATCAAAATCTTAATATTTTTACTGATCCTTTACCCTCCCATACCTCTAACATGATTGAAACTGAACAAATCTCTTTCTCTCCCTCTGATCTTACTACCACGGCTCCCAGCTTGGTGAATATGGTAGAGAAACAAGAAACACCTAAGGATTCATGTATCACATTTGACCCTAGTGAGACTATTAGAGCACTTGATGAAACTTTATAGATAGTTGCGAAGATTCAAGATAAACCTTGTCGTGGTGTGCTTATCAATCCTTCTTGCATGGTTAATGTCATCACTGAAGAGTATCTTTTCACTTTACATTTGCATAAACCAATCCATGATGATACTAATGTGGTCATTAAGTTATTTGATGGATTTTCTTGTCCTGCCATTGGATCTATGACACTCCCTATTGAGGTTCACACTAAATCTATAGATGTCAACTTTGTTGTCATTCCTTCATCTGAACAATTCTATGTGAAGTTAGGTTACCCTTGGCTATCTTCCATGAAGGCTATTGCTTCTCCAATCCATAAGTGTTTGAAATTTCCCCATGGTGGAGAAATCCTAAATGTTAACCATAGCTTATTTCGACCAACCAAAAGAAGCCCAGGTGTTCCTAGTGATTACTTTTGGCCTAAACAATTCCAATCTCTTCCATCGAGAAGCGATGCTCTCTTTCAATCTTATCAAAAATGGAAGAAAGATATGATCTTATCCTTAAGCCAACCTCGAACTCCAAAACTTAATATTCCCATAATTCTTGAAGATGAAGTTCTTCCTCTAATAGATAGAACTAAAGGAAGATTCCCAACCTATTCCTATGGATGAAACTATGCCTTCTCCTAAGAAGAACAATAATATTCCTCCTAAGGTTATACTTGTACCTCTTCATGATGGACTTGGTCTCCTTCCAACACCGAACATTCCTCGTTTATATGGTGCAGTTCTGCCTCCTTGCTCTTATAGAGAGAAGAGATATGCCTCTCCTCTTGTTCAACCTAAGAGACCTCAACCTAACCCTCCAACTACCAAAGATAAGAATATTTCTCCTTCAACAAATATTCCTCCTTTCATAAATATTCCTCCTTCTCAGCATTCCGCTAAGGCTTGACGGAATCGTTGTGCGAGAGATCGCTGATGAAAACTTCGTGCTAGAGCTCATGAAGTTGTTTCTCAAACTATTCAATCTCCCAAAACACCAACAGTTGACATGATTCCATTTTCTCCTAATTCATATGTTGAACCTAAATCTCCAAATCATAAGTTGTAGAAAATATGTGATGGTTTTACTTCTATTCATGTTAGAGCTCCTCTTTCTATAAATCTTGATGAAGAAATAGGTGAAAATGTTATTCATGATGGCAATACAACTCCGAATGCTTTTGATAGTGAATATGAATATGTGGATGTTGACAAACATTTATCTGGTAGAATTTTCAAAAGCCTTAATCCTAGCTCCTAGAATCGAACAAAGTGACTTAGCACATGGGCCTAGTCCTTGTTTTGATCTTGTGATAGCTCCATCTGTTGTGCTCAATGTCACTCCTCTAGCGTGTTTCTCACCTTCCCGAAATAGTGATCACCAAGATCGGGAGGTGGATGTCGTGCTAGACTAGCTACATTATCATCGTAGATCCTCTACCTCTTTCTCTTTTCTTTCTCTTTTGCGACCATGTATCCATGTTCTTCTATTTGTTGTCCCTAGTAATTTCTACTTGACGATGATGCAAAGCATTGAGATCTCTTGTGGCCTCTTTCATGTTGACTCCAAAGACACCTGTGTTCCCTTTCTTTCAAGGTAGTTTCCTTTCTTTGGGGAATGATGACTATTTTATGCATATATATACATGATATACATGAGTTATCATACATAATACTAACCCCAAGGAAAGTGAAACTACCTCGTGCTTTGTGTTTTGTGTTCATTATCCTTGGGTTTATTCCTCGATTAGGGGCTAAATCCTTGCGATAATGTGATCCCTCTCTCTCTCTTCGGTGTATCCTACCTTAAAGCAATCACTCCTAATAAGGCATGCATGATTGCTTTAATGTGGAGGCATACACTCTGCTCATATTTTCCTTCTTGATACTTAAATTTACTTAGTGAACTCGACCTTACTTTGTAATTTTTTGGTATCTTTTATTTTTCATGACTCATAGTGAGAGGAACCTTACTACTTGTAGTCATGGTTCTTCCCTTTTGATCTTCCCTTTTACTTTTTTAGTCGAAGTTGTAAGATCCTTAGTCCACTAGGGGCTTGGTGTATCTTGCCTCATTGACGTGGTGAAAGTCTTTCAATCTTGTTTCCTTGTACTTTACCGGTAGTATGGGTGTACGCTTATACTCCCGCTAAAGTGGGGGCTAAATGTAGCGTCATAAAATCGTGACCCTGCAATTTTCAAACACATTTGGGTCTTCTCATTGGTGAAACGAATCCCTAAGCCTAACTGGAGACTCGAGACATGCTCCCACCTCCCGAAAAATGCATTTCCTCACATCATGCACTACTTGTTCTTGCTTCTTGTCCTAAATTAGGGCAGGACAGGGGTGTGGTGCCCCTGTCCCCCCTAAGATAGGAGCGTGGCGACCATGTCCTCCTAAGACATGGGTGTGGCCCCCTTGTCCTTGCCCTATTTTGGTCCCCCTTTGCATTAATCCCACATCGGGCTTGTCAATGGTGAAGTGGGAAAAGGTTTTTTATGTCAGCCTAAGATAGAAAATCAATCAAATAACCCTAATTGGCAAGTATATAAGAGGCATTTTTCCCCTCTCATTTGAATAATTCAATGAGTTCAATAAGTTCAAGAAGCGAAATCAAGCATTCAAGCATCCTTTCAAGGCTAGGTGTTGCATTCGAGTCAAGGATTCAACCATTGAAGTGGAGATCTCTTTTGACATTCAATTCTTCATATCCTTTAAAAGAACTCTATCAACATTTCAATTGCATCCTCTTTTGAGGTGAATTCTACTTCAATCATTTACTTTCATTTACTTACAAGTACTTATCATCATTTGGTTAATTACAAAACTGGGGTTTGACCTGAAGGCAAACCCCCAATCCCAACAACATTTCCTCTCTTTTATGTGTGTAGGTTGTAGTTGCACAGCTATATTTGCAAATTAAGGCTTCATTCTTAGAGACGGAAAAACCCTTTTCAGTGTGTGGAGCTTTTGGAGGACCAAGTATTCTTTCAACACAGTCCCAACAACTTTCGCTTAAATTTACAAGGGAGCTTCGTCTCGGCATTTTACTACTAATTCCAGGTGCACATCTTCATCCTACATTTCTATCTCAAGTTATAATCATTTCTTTACCATCTTTACACTTAGTCTCGATTCACTTAATTTATCTTATCCATTCTAAACGAGGGGTTACTTTTACTTTCCAAATTCATTGTTAATTCACTTAGCATTCAATCTCTTTACATTGATATTGCATCTAGTGAATTCAAACCCCCAACCCCCCCTCCCCCCCCCCGAGCTCTTTTAAATGTAATGTGTGAAAGAGATTGAAGAGGATCCTTCGTGAAACTTTCACTCCTTTCTAGAGGAAGGTAAAGCTTTCCACTTGATCTTCTCATCACCCCTTTTTCACCATTACAACCAGATCATCACTTCAAGAGTTGCCACTTGGTACAGTGGTAGATGAACATACCCTGAACACGTGTGCAAGAGGGTTTGACCTGATTAGGTCACATGTGAAAATTATTCACCCTCAAAGTTGGCTCTTCTAAAAATCTGTGAAGTGTTGCTTGTAAAACCCTGAAAAATGTTCGTTTGGAATGGGCTTCAAAAAGTGGTCAAACAAAGAGCTAGGGAGCTACAAACTGGGGATACGGTAGATAATTTTATAGAGAATCATGAGGTACAACCATTTTTAAGTGTAGGTCAACTGGGCACAAAATATAAATTCTCAAAGTGGCCCTCAAACTGTTGTTTGACAATGTTCAGTTGCAGAACTGAACTTTTTGCAAACAAAATTGGCTTTGAAAACTCGTCAAACGGGTTGATGGGACTGAGCCACTTGGCATGGGATTTCAAAAAATATCAAATAATCAAGGACAACTCTCTGTTTATATTGACAATCAACTAGCACGAAGATATAACCTCTGAAACAAGTCTATTAAAAAAGGTGCAAACATGTGCAAGCAGCAACCCTAACTTCAGGACCTCCAAAGGAGACTTCACAAACCCATCGTAACTGATATGAGGAAGATACAAATGGAAAAATGGCATCTCTATAAGGTGAATAACAATCCTCCAAGAGGATTTCTCATGACAATTCACCGGTGCAAAAATATGAGCTCACCAAATGAGCTACTCAAGCTTGCTCTGAAGGGCAATTTTGAATGCAACAAAAAAAAATTTGAGTCGGGGTCTTCAAAATTGGACAAAAATTTTGAAGTCACAATAGTGGCTCTAGCTAGGGGATGCATGCCCCTTGTGGGCATGGTAAGAACCCAAATCTCTGGGGAGTAGACCGGGTGCCTACTCCATTGGGCACAGAGTCAAAAAAGGTCTTCTCTATCCCAAACCTTTGTGGCTTGAGTATCAAACCATATGTGATATCCCAAGGCCACCTAAAAAGATCAACAAATGTTTTCCTCTGTCATACACATTATTTTCCTCGGAGTGCATTTAAGCCAATCTGAAAGTATAGTTGGGATGCCACTGATCAAACATGTTGGCATCTCTTACCCAGCCATCAAACTGAAAACAAACATTGCATTCACTGCCATTAAACATATGAAACTTTTACAATGACTGAAAATACCAATCATTGTGTGACAAAAACCAGTCATGCTCTCTGAAAAACACACTTCCATGTTGAACACAACATTCATCGTGATTCAAATCATTGTAACACTCAAGAAAGACACCTCCTGGCTGAAAAACAAAGGCTCACATTATGACATATAGCTCGGAGTATAGGTCTTATTCAAATTATTAGTTTTCTTATCTGAAAGAGAGTTCTCAAAATCATACCCTCACATTGTCTACACCAAGCAAACCATTATCAAGAAAATAAAAAGGATCACTTATAATCCTTTCATGTAACAGAAAATTATCAAGCTAAAAAGAAACTTCAGCTTCTAACTCTGAGTCCCACTTGATGCAATCTATATTAGCAACTCAAATGCATGTTGGATCAGCATTATCACTCCTCCATGATCTCTCATATGCATGCATTTTGTCTTCCCACTCACATAAGAGCTCATCACCATGGGGATTGACACATTGGGTTGGGGGCTTGCATCTATTTTTTAAATTGAATTCATCATCACACTCTCCTAGCCCATCATGACTTTGATCATTTCCATCAAAAGACACCTCCCCTTCATGTGTACTAGCATTTTCACAAATAATATTAGCATCCATACGCATGTTAAAATAAAAATCTCATCTTTTATCAACACGTACGTATTCTTCATCAACATACATGTCATATTCATACTCAAAGAATCCCATGCATTCAAAATCTTCATGTTCTTGTACATCAACCAGTTCAATCATAGGAAGGATTTGGACAACGGGTGCATTATACTTTGAGTCATAAAAGACAAGCTCACTACCAAAAACCAAATCAGCAGGGTGCATAGATTCTTCACTCTTTCCATGTGCATATCTCAGGTACTCCGCTACTAGCAAGTCTAAGATGTCTTCACTACTGATAGAACATGTGTCACCTTGCTCACTCATGTGTCCCATACTGTTGTCCTTTTCAACTAAAAACCCACTGATTTGAAGAGAGCATGTGTTTGTCATGTTATGGTAGATTGAATTTCCAACAACATTCTCAAAGTCACAGTTACCATTCAGAAAAGAATGTTGATCATGTATATGTTCATCTTCAGCTTCATTTAGTTTGTCATGGCATTCATTTTCAAGTTCATGCTTTGGAACCATATGTTGTTCACGCACATATTCTCCTTCATGTTGATCATGTGATTGATTTTCAACAACATAGGGAGCATTGATATCACACTCTTGCTCAACCTTGTTATTATCAGCATGCAATATTTCATTACCAAGATGCATCCTAGACTTGACATCCTCAAACACATCAATCCATGCGATAATATAATCCATACTAGTTGGTTTTGAACTCCTTGGCCAATAAACAACACTGGGTTCGTAAACTTGCAAAAACAAGTCTAGACCCATTCAAATTCCTGAAGTATGAGTCTCATCAGAATATTTTGTAATGCCTTCAAGAATCTTGACATCAGTGCATAAGGTTGCTCACCCTCTTGTTTCTTCATGTACAACTGAGTGCTGACATAGGCCATTAGGCTCTCAACATAGAAGTTTTTTTCTTGTGCTATTTGGGGCTGATACATACTGTTGAAAAGTATAAGCTGGGACAACAGGGACATTTACATGTCTTGGAATCCATATCCAACACTGACATTTTATGCTCATACACATTCATTGCATCCCCACTTGTTGGAATATTCTGAGGACTAGAAGGCTGCTCATAACTTCGACCTCTATGTCGCTTGTATAAGATGATGATGATGGCGAATGGAAGGTTGCTCGAGGCCACTCTGCTCATGGCGGTGCTTGGGTTTTGTCTGTTTGGCAGCTTCGACCTCTATGTCGCTTGTTTGGCCCTTTTGAGGGCTCCTGTGATGGTGCTCTGCATCTTGTTTGTGGTTATAGTTATGGTGGATCCTATTTGTCCCTCTATGGTTGGCGTTCATTCCTCTATGGGTGCTTGGTTTGGGATCGATTAGGTTTGGCCATGTCTAGGATCAATGTTCAAGGTCACTGTCTATTGTGTAGGTATCTTTTAGATGTGTGGTTGAAGACCGAGTGTTGTGGCTGCAGCTCTTGGTCTCTCTCTTTCGGTCATTCCAAATCTTGCCTTGTTCATGGGTGCTTGTTAGTTTCTGCCTTTTCTCCCAGCATGGCAGTTGTGCTCTTGGTTGTTGATTGGCCTTGTGGTTGGTGTTGGTACTCCATGGTGTGTGGAGGCTTGTGGTCTACAATGAAGGAGGTGGGGTGTGGAAGCACTTCCCGTTCTAGTGCTAGCCCTAACCTTGGTGACAAATGGCAGTAGTGGCTTTTTGCTTGGGGTTTTCAACTGCCTTCCCTTGTTTCCTATGGGGTTTTCCCTTCTAGGTCTTTGCTGGATGGAAGGATTTTCTTGGCATTTTTCTATCTGGTTATGGTGGTTTAGGTGTGGAATGCGGAAGTCCTCTTTTTTTTCCTTATGGATGGGGGAAATGTTGGCTTTGGGGACTGCTATTTGGTGTATTTCCTTTCTTTTAGGGTGCAGATAGGATGCCTCCCTACCCTTGTAGGCTTTGGTTCTCCTATTCTTTTCTCTATTTGATAAGGTTGTTTTAGGCCATTTCTTTTTGGCTTTGGATGGAGCTTGGTGGGTTCCAGAATGTCTATTTCCCCTTGTCTTCTTGTTAATGGGCAGCATGTTATTGAGGTCTAGATCATGTTGGTCAAAACATGGCGACACTTTGTGGAGGGTTTCTTCTAGACCTAATCTACAATACTTTTGTTTTTAAGGGGATAGCGTCTCTCTTGGTCACTATTGTGGGGCGGTACATGGAGTTCCCCTTTTTTTGCTCTATTGATGTTGTTGATACCGAGGTTTATGTTAATGTAATTATTTATTCATCTTGGATATTAGTACACCTTACTTAAGTTTACTTAGGTACATGCATATCATAGTAGTTTGCATATGAAACACTTAGGGAGATGTGATACATTGGGAGTGTGTATATAGGATAATTTCTACCTTTTATGGTGTGATCTTGTTATTACTCTGTCATATCCACTTATTGTGGAGTGATAATTCCACCTTCTATGGGTGATCCACCTCATGTGGAATATTTTACTATTTCTCCTACCTACTCTTGCATCTCATTGAGACACGTCATCATTGTGTTCTCTCTTGTCTCTTAGCCTTGCCTTTATCAGCAGGCCCATCTACATTGTATGTAATTTTTATTGATGATCCAGTTGATCAGTATTTTCATCTTGATAGGATTCAGTTTATTCCTATCATCTATTGTGTCTCTCTATTGTACTTTTCATTGAGCTCTTGATCTTGGCAAAATCCCACATGGTATGAGAGCCATTAGAGCATCATTGATTAGTCTTTTGGAGACATTTTGGAGGCTTCAATTTTTGGATTTGGGGATCTGCATTTTTTTGGGACATCCTATAGTGATTTGGACATCACAGTTGAGTCCAGGAGGCCATTTCCATAAAAATCAAGTATAAACTTGGTCTATTTTAGAGAAAATCATATTTGGAGGAAAATTTAGCCAATTTTGGCTATGTACGGTACAATTTTATTATATATATATATAAATTTCTGCGAAAAAATAATTTCAATTTTCATATTTTAAAATTTTTGCAATTTTTAATTGTTAAAGTTTTATTTATTAAAAAAATTATTATTTTCGAGGGGGGGGGGGGGGGGTACTATGTTGTTTTGTAGGGTCTGTTGCTTGCTTTCGTCACTGTCGTGTGTTGTTGTTGTCGTACTTCCTATCAATCCCCGTAGTGTCTACAGCCTCTTCAATTTCGTCGACTCCCCACGTAATCCTTTCGGTGGTCGTGCTTTCTTCCCCGGCGACCACCGTCCTCTACACCACCGTCTGCCTGCTCCTCTTGGCTTCCCCAATGCTGACAACCGCCAATAGCACTCTTGCTCCTCCCGGCTCCCCTGACACTGACTCCCCTTAGATGGCTTCCACCTGGCCCACCGTTGTAGGTTCTCCGCCCTTGCCCCAACTAGTTTAGTATGATAGCTTTTCTTGACCACTGTGCAGGAAGACACTTGGCACATTTCTGTTCGTCGAGCCCCTGGCCACATCACCACCATGCGGTAGACTATCATAAGCCAGCCGATACACACAGTCATCTCTTGTTGGCTCCCACATCAGCAACCACCTTAGCTATCGTACTACCCAGTTGGCATCTACGTGGTAGGCCAGCTCATTGTCCACCTCAATATCCACATCGACATTCCATACGCCACCTGTGCATGACATGTCATCTCATCCAAGTAGTACGGAACCTATCACAGACTACCACATCATTTGCTGACATCATCATCCGTACAGCCAAGAAAAAGGGGAGTGACGACCATTTTGGCGAGTGGACGGGCATCAAATTTAATCTCATAATTTTCTAACGTTATCCTACATGAACATGTTTTTGAAATTTTCTGACCCCTCTCCAATGGGCTTTTTAGTTTTGCAGTCAAACTTCAGAGGGTTGTAACTTGCTCATTTTGGCTCCTTTTTTGGTGCAATTTTTTTTGAAATGGGATAGAATTTCGTGCTCTTTGCAGTGGTGGAGGAATATTCTAATTTTTAAGGATGAATTTGTCATAATTTGTAGATTCTCATGAGTGTACATGTTTATTCATCAATTTTGCAACTTCAAAGGTTTCGTTTGGGGTCATACGACCTCCTTTTCAGGTGCCATTTTTTTTTAAGGTGCATAATTTTTCATCTAATTTCATAATCTGCCATTATTTTGGAGTAATTTTGAGTAGAAATTATACTTTCAGTATTTGGTCATTTTGGCCTATTTGGTACTTGTATTTTGCTTGGATCTCAATTTAGATCACTTGAAGTATTTGATGGAGTCTCCTTTAGCCTATTTGAGGCATTTGTAAAGTTGAAATCAGAAGTCCACTTTTCCTTGTTTTGCAAGTGGCCCATTGTAAATGCACTAAGTATAAAGTGTCAAATCATCATTTTTTATTTTTTTATTTTTTTTGAGGGGGGGGTGGGTGGGTTTCTTGATTGAGTGAATTTGGGGGGGGGGGGTTTCTTGTGTGATTGTGCCTCTCTCTATCTTGTTTTTTCATTTTGGTGCTATGGGTTCTCCTAAATTTCCACTTTTAACTCCTCATAATTATGCATTGTGGAAGATAAAGGCATGGAGTAAACTAATGGAAAAGGGACTCATTCATTATGTAAATGGAACTATAACAACACCACTTGATCCTAATGCTCAAATTGAATGACTCACTAAGAATGCTATGGCACTTGGAACTTTGAGAAAATATGTATCAGATGACCTCATTTTTCACATTGATAAGTGTACTACAATTAAAGAGGCTTGGGATATTTATGAAAAATTGTATGGCCGAGTTGATGAGATTAAGGGCTACAAGCTTGATAGTGAACTCACAACTTTGGATCCCAAGGATTTTGATACAATCCAAGATTATGTCACAAGAGCAAATGAGCTAAGAGAAAAGCTAAAGGATTGTGGCATTAACAAAAAGGATGCTCAATTGGTTTATAACTTGTTGGACAAACTTCCTTCAAAGTATGTAGCCTTTGTATCTAGCTTTCACACCCATACGTTAGCTCAAGGTTCCTCTTACACTTCTCCCTTATTTGATGCATTCACGGAGATGTTGATTCTTGAGCAATCTAAGTTAACTAAGATGGGGATTCTCAAATCTTCAAAGTCACAAGCATTGGTAGCTAATACAGGGAATCAAAGCAATCAAGGGAAAGGCAAGAACCAAAAGAAACCTAAGTCTAAAACACAACAAGATGGAGCAAAATCCTCCTCTCCACAACAAGGTGATACTGCATCCTCACCTAAGAGGAAATCTAAGGACAATCTTTTTTGTGCATATTGCAAGAAGTAGGGACATGATGAGCAGCATTGTTACAAGAGGGATATTGATGAGTTGAAGCATCTTCTTAAGAACAACAAAATCAACCTACCTTATAGAATGTCTACTTTGGATTTCAAAGAAAAGGATAAAGGAAAGGGACAAGCTCGTTGTGCTACTACAAGTCATGATTCAGGGAGATGGCTTCTAGATTCAAGGCCTTCTCATCATATGGCATCTTCGCAGTTTATGTTCTCTTCATTTGAGCCTTGCCACATGCCATAGATTTTGATGGGCAATCATCCATACATGGATGTGATTGGGAAAGGATCTATTTCCATTGGGGATAACTCCTTCAATGATGCGTTGTGTGTACCCCACTTGACAAACAATCTTATTTCCATCTATCAAATCGCACATGGGGCAACAAGGAAAGTTGTGGAGTCCACACCTAATTCAATTATCATTAGAGACTTGGATCGTAGAGCTATCATTGCGACTGGGGTGGTTGATCATGCATCTTTGTTGTACTCTTTATCACATTTTGGTCCTATTGATGAGGTTGATTCTTCACATGATGATTCTGATTTTGAGGAGAACTTGGGGATTCTCACACATGACCCCATTTTTTAGCCTTGCATTTCATCTCCTCCTATTGATATCATACCACCTATTGCACCTGATGATGTCGATGATGCAACAGTTTTACTTTCTTATGATTCAGTGCAGCAGGATATTCCTTGTCTTCCAACTTCAGTTCATTGGGATGACTACTTGACAGACATTGCAGGTTTTTGAGGAGTCCTACATTGTAGATTTGGGAGAAATCATTGATGACATTCATCTTCTCTTTGTTGAAGATGATCCTTCTTTGATTTTGGCGAGGGAACACTCTAACCCTCTTGTGCATTCTCTACATGATCATTCTTTCGAGGTTGACATGATTGTGGATACTTTTGTACAGCAGTTGGAGGAGGTATCTTTATGTTTAGAGGAAACATGTGAGTCTTTGGAACTTGTTCTACATTCTTCTCCACTAGATCTTGGAGTGCCTTTTTCAGCAGTGTGGAGCAGTTCACCACCTTTGGAGGGGGTAACTTTCAGCATTGACATGGGGACACTTGAGTAGTTTTCAAAGACTTCATTCATCATGAGTTTTTTTCCTACATCTTCCCTTCATGATTGGGGATATTTCAGGGATACACCTTTGGTTTTGTTTCTTCCTAAGGGGAGGAACGTTGTTTGACATTCGTGGAGCAGTTTCTTCATTTAGCATCGAGCTTCTACCATTGGTGCAGATTCTACATCGAGGGGGGCTACCTAGTCTCTCTTCTTCTTCTCTCATATGGGGGGGACTTTTTCCTCACATGGGGTTTTGTCCTTCACATGCTTCTTTGAGAGTTCCTTTGTATATAGTTTTCATCTATCTTTTTGGGGGAGGGTTTTTTCCCATTGCGTTTTTCTCTCTTTTCCCTGCTTTATGAGAGATTGCATTGGTTTATGTGCATTTGCATTTTTACATGGGTACCTAACATGGCCTAGTAGCCAAGACCCATCTTGCATTGCTTAGTTGTTTGTAGACTTAAGTGCATTCCCCTAAGTTGCACTTAAGGGGGGGTGTTGGTGTAATTATTTATTCATCTTGGATATTATTACACCTTACTTAAGTTTACTTAGGTACATGCATATCATAGTAGTTTGCATATGAGACACTTAGTAAGATGTGATACATTGGGAGTGTGTATGTAGGAGAATTTCCACCTTTTATGGTGTGATCTTGTTATTACTTTATCATATCCACTTATTATGGAGTGATAATTCCACCTTAGGTGGGTGATCCACCTCATGTGGAATATTTTACTATTTCTCCTACCTACCCCTACCTACCCTTGCATCTCATTGAGCCACATGTCATCATTGTGTGATCTCTTGTCTCTTAGCCTTGCCTTTATAAGCAAGCTTATCTACATTGTATGTGTAGACACCTAAAATTGTCCAGTCTAATTAAATAAATATTTTATTTACTTAATTATTTTAGCCTAATTCTTCTATTAATTAAATAAATCTTTATTTATTTAATTAATTCATTTATCCTCTTCTAGCCTTATTTCTCATTTAAATAAATACATTTATTTATTTAAATTATCTTTTTTCTAAATTAAATAAATATTTTATTTATTTAATTGATCCCACTTCTTCTATTAATTAAATAAATCTTTATTTATTTAATTAATTCATTAACCTTTTCTACCCATGACACATGTCATTCATCTCTTAATTCATACACTACCTACCCCTTTCATTATTTTATTATTTCTTTTACCTACCCTCTAATCATAGCTGACCTCCTTTTACACCTCTCAATCTTATCCCTCCATTTCATATTGTGTCTTCTATATAAGGAAATGTTTCCCTCATTATCAAACCCTAATGAATGATCTTAAGGACTTGACTACACTACGATCCTACTTGCAACCACATTTCGTTCTTTGTTGAGCTCTTGTGCACATAAAATCTGAGAGCAAATATATCAAGCAAGATCAATGGAGATAGGAAGAATGGAGATCAAAACCCTATTGGACATGTGAAGGTATAATCTTTGTGATTTCATTTGATTTGCATTGTCTTAGGTAATCTTCATATGTTATGGTGGATCTTTGTTGTTGTTAGGCTAGGGTTTTGTGGTTGAATTCATTTAGCCTTTCAACATCGTTATTATTGTATCCATTTTCACCATATACATTTTGGCACGCCCGGTGGGACTCTTGTCCATTTTGCATTTAACATCCTTGTTGTAGATTTTGTATTTTGAAGTTGCAGATCTAACGTTTTCGGCAGCATTTTGATATTCCCGTGTCTGCACACATTCGGATCACGTTTTTGTTTTTCTGGCGCGTCTGCGATATCTGGAATTGCGTCTGTGTTACTGGCAGTATTTTATTTTGTAGGTTCCGGGAAAGCACGTTTGTGTTATTAAGTCGCGTCTGTGGTCTTTTTAGCCACGTCTATGTCCAGAAATCGCGTCTGCGTTCTACAGGCACGTCTATGCCTCACAGAACCGTGTCTGTGTCACGAAGTCGTGTCTATGTTGATGGTAATCGCGTCTGTGTTCACCAGTTTCAAATTTTGGGTTTTTATTGATTCAGTTTTGGATTTTGCATTTAGGGTTTCAGATTTGGTTTATTTTGAGCTAACATTTTCAGATCTAGCTAACGAAATTGGTGCAGCTTGTCTTGAAAGCAAAATCGTTTGGTTGAAGGCCCCTATTTTCACAAAGTCTTTTGGATTTAAAATCTACCTAACTTGTGTGCTTGTAGGAAGGGGTGATTATTTGAAACAATCCAAACTACTAACAACTCTTTGTTGCAGGTCCTTAGCAAGGGTTTTTTGGATTTTTATTGTGTGCCTTGTTTTCATAGACTAGCAAACACTTCAATTGGTGCACTAAAATTGAATCATTATCTTTTGTGTCTTGAGCAATAGGCTCTTTTTGTTTAATCTTTAGAGGGTCTGCCTTCCCGTGTGGTCATTAGGACTACTAATGAGAAGAGAACGACCCAAGTGGTAGCGAGGAAAACCCACCTCTTTCGAACCACTATAAACAAATGTATTCATGGTGAAAACTATGAATAACGTGTGCTGATTAGTTCATACCGACACTATGTCTCCCCATAAACCCGTTTGATCAAATTTATTTGATCAGTTGTAGGGCGTAACCCCTACCGGCTGGGAGCCTTCTGTATTTACAGAGCTGAAAGTGCCGCATGTATGGCCACACGAGTGGATGCCCTTACTAGCACCTCTTTGTTTTAGAAGCCCAAATCCTTCTAGTTGTTGGGGCAGGAGGTCGGACCTCTGGTAGCGGCCCACACACATACGGTTCTTAGTAGAGATACAAAGTTCACCACGGGGAGTTTTCGTGGGGACTGATGCTTGGCTGACCCGAGAAGTGAGTGCCGAGGGTGGAGCCAGTGAGGTCAAGCATCTAAGTATCCGCTCTGAATAGCGTAGCCTCGGGGGTAAAACCCCATGTGGGATCAACAACTATTGTCTTGGCCAGCCATAAGAATTATGCTTGACTTATTTTAAACATTCAAAACATTCAAGACCAAATAGCAAAACATTGTGTCTTTTGTGTCTTCAAGTGTATGCAAAACATTTTTACATCAAACAACACACTTTTTATTGGAGTCATTTTGGAGTCTAGACACTTGCAAACATTGGGTCTTCATCAACACTATGTCCTCTTGTCATGAAAAACAGTCAAACAGTCAGATTTGGTCACAACAAAACAACTTCACAGATTGGAAAAAATAGCACAAATTTTGCAGAAAAAGCGTCTGTGTCTGACATAATAGCATCTGTGTTGTATAACCGCGTCTGTGAAGGGCAGCATCGCGTCTATGTTCCCAGAATAAACATTACACTTTGCAAAAAATCTCAAAAGTGTGTCTGTGTTGAACAGAGCCACGTCTGTGTCGAGAAACCATGTCTGTGAAGTATACAGGCGCGTCTGTGTTCAGAATTAAAAAATTGTTACAGTCCAACAAACAAACATAGTCAGTTTCAGAATTCTTGAGCTTCCTAGGTCATTTCTCCAGGGTTTCATTTAGCAGTCAACCTATCTTTGGGTCTCACAAAGTCAATCATTGCTTCACATCTCACTTTACATTCACAATTGTCTAAACTTGAGTCAAAAGGTCACTTGCTTGTCCTCATCATACTTTGCCAATACACTACATACAACAACACTTTGCTAAGTGGTCCCTCATCAAGGTTTCTTACCTTTGGGTCTCATTTGGTCTTACTTAGAGTCAAGGTCAACTTACCTCATCAAGAGAAACTATCCTCTCTTTGGAAGCCACACCTACTCTACTACATACATACTTGGTCTTACACTTTGGACATTGCAAGTAAACCTCAAATTCATTTACATTCCATCCAACTCTTGGTCTTCCATGCTTTTTCCATTTTCATCTAGTCTCACACATCTTGGTCAATACCTAGTTCATGGTTGAAAATCGTCTTCAAAAATCTAGGAGAGAAACTAAAGAGGCTCAAGAGTCTGCAAACATGAGTTCTTATGAGTATGACAATGATATCTTTCAATTCTGATCATACTACATTACCTGACATGGATGCCTATAGAAACATTCCAAATGTTGAGAACATGGACACTACAAACAACAATGCTACACACAATGACAATATGGACAACTTTTTCGTACATTCAGCAGATGTGGAAGAATCTATTATGAATCCCCATTTCAATCAATTGGTTGAGGAAATAATGAGGAGGGATAGACAATACTTCTTACAAATGATGGCACAAAGTGGGGCCAAGATACCTCATGATTTTGACATGTCTCAAATAGTGTAAAATAGACCTTTGCAACAAACTCACTCCAACATGGATCAAGGAAGGCCTATTAATGGAGGCAATAGAGGACCACATATGGTGCCTGAATCACCATCATCTTTGTTTCAAAAACCAGAGGTCCCACACACACATCGTCAAGCATATGATACTCACCTTCGCAGACCATTATGGAAGTCTTATGCAGAGAAATATGCTCAATCACATACCAATGCCAAGGATCAACCACCAAAGCAATTGGATATTCAAAGGCATGCTCAAAATTTGGACACAAGGAAACCTCATGTCAAATTCGGGGGCAACACATTAGAACATGACATGCCTGTAGAGTATGGTATACATGCACAAAATAGATATGGTCTTCCTCAACATGAATCTATACCAAGTGGTCCATATACGTAGCATCACTATAGACCTCCTCCATATGAACATGTGTATGATCAATAACATCCATATATGCAACATGCTCCTCCTCCAATTGGTGCCTCAAGCATGGGATATGGTCCAAGAAGTCAATCTCCACCCAAGAGAAATTTGGAGCAACAAATCAAGGACTTACAAAAGAAAATGGAGGACATAAATACACCGAAGCCAACATACACAATGAGAGACATATGTCCTTATCCATTTGACAAGAGCATCCCAATGCCTCCTTTTCCTACACACTTTGTGACGCCTGAATTTGATAAGTATAGAGGAAAAGGAGATCCTAAGGCACACATAAGACAGCTTTTCACAGCCTGCATTGAGGTAGCAACAGAAGAGACATATTTGATGAGATTATTCCCACAAAGCTTAGGTGATCAAGCTATGGAATGGTTCTCCCAACTTCCACCTAGCATTAAGTCATGGGGTGACCTAGCAGAGGCATTTATCCAACATTTCTCCTACAACATAGAGACAGACATATCAGTCACTACTTTGTGCAACACCAAGCAAAGGGATGGAGAATCTTTTTCATCATTTTTACAAAGATGGAGGAATCTAGCTAGCAGATGCTCTTGTGAAATTCCACAAAAACAAATGGTAGAGATGTTCACCCAAAATGTTAACAAAGACATTGGCTATGATCTAAGGAAAGCTTGTCTGTCCACGTTCAAGGACGTCATTGAAAAAGGCTTAGCAACAGAAAAGGTCCTAATCGAACAAGGAGTCATTAAGATATTTAAGGAAAACAAAGATGACTTTAAAGGAAAAGACAAGCCAAGATTTTGGAATAAAAACAAGAACATAGTCAATGATGGTGTTGTTGACACCAACACAGTGCGACCCAAATTCATCTTTTCGGGATCAAGTTCTACAAACAATCAAGTGAATACTCAAACAACTTCTAGATCATGAAGAAAATACACTCCCTTGGGAGAACCGCTTGAGTCAATTTTCAAGAAGCTAGTGGCAAACAAGGTAATCACAGTTCCAGATTTTCCTCCATATGAACCAAAGGTTAAACCAAATTGGTGGAATGATGATGAGTATTGTGAATTTCATAAGAGAAAAGGTCATAAGACAGGAAATTGTCATCGACTGAAGAACATCATACAAGATCTCATTGATAGAGGTGACATTGAGATTGAGGGACACTCATCCAATCAAGAACATGAAATGTTTAAGGAACCATTCCCAAAACATGACAAGGGAAAAGCTAAAGCCACAGATGACCAAACCAACTATACCAGAGCATCCTACAACTATGATTCAACCATCAATCACATCTTGATGGACAATTATGTCTCTACCATTATCATCAAGGACAAAACGTCTGAGAATTCTACCCAAAGACACAAGATTGTCCTAAAAGGTGTTGGATCTTCTTCCGAACCTACCTCTGAATGTCATGTTACAACCCACCGAGGTAAAATCACTTTGCAAGGTGCAGCAGCCAAGAACACCGCCTCCTCATCAACCAAACCTGAGTATGACCTTGTAGAACAGTTAGGGAAGACACCTGTGCTCATCTCCATTCTTGAGCTCCTACGCATATCCCCCGCTCATAAAGCTATTCTTGACAAAATCTTGAGAGACACCACCGTTCCTACTGATCTGAATGTGGACCAGTTTCAAGCCATGGTAGGATACCTTTTCGTTCCACATTCACTTACATTCGCAGAAGCCGATGACGCCTCCGTAAGTCAGCCACATAATGCACCGCTACACGTTGAAGCCTTCATACACAAACATCGAATAAAAAGAGTCCTGATAGATGGAGGAGAAGGTCTAAACATTCATACATTGAGCACTATTAAACAATTGGGATATTCTGATAAGGCTGTGAATTCTACAAATCAAATCACCATCAAGGCATATGATGACGAAGAGCGTTCATCCAAGGGCACAGTCACCCTACCTCTCAGAGCTGGGCCAGTTACAAAGGATGTGGTTTATCAAGTCCTAGACCTGGATCTCACTTATAACATATTACTAGGACGTCCTTGGATTCATGAAATGAGGGTAGTCCCATCCACATATCACCAATGCATTAAGTTTCCTCACAATGGAATAGAAGTAACAGTTAACGGTGATCCTAATCCGTTCATATACTACAATAACCTGAGATCAAAGACTGAGACCATCATTCCCAGTAATCGTGAAGTTGTTCCTTCTTCGACATATATTGATCCTGAGTCATTAAAACCTTTGACATCAAAACAAGGTGAGCTTAAAGGCAAGTTTCAAGACAAGGGCATGGGGGAATACACTTTAAATCAGACCATGTACTTACGACAAGTCATGAGTTCCCCAAAAGAATATGGAAGACCACATCCTAACAAGCGAGTATCCATCATGATACTCAAATGGGACCCTAATACCTTTCAAAGATGGGGTGAACTAGAAGAGGAAGATTTATACAAAATGCTTTACAAAGACATTGAAGATGACACACAAGACCACATTAGTCTACCATGTGAGAAATATGGCAAAGGCTTCAAAATTCTACAAAAATTTGAGTATGATGGAAAAAGCCCTTTTGGGTTACGAAAGGAAGGCATCATTGAACCTTTACAACCTGAATTGACTTTCAAAAAGGAACGCTCGAAAGGACTTGGTTTCTTAACTTCCAAGGTCCACACCCAAAGGACAGAAGAAGCCTTACAAATCAAAACTGCCAAAATTCAACAAGAGGATTGTTATTCCACAGATTCCAACGAATGGGAATGGGATTCAGATAAGTCCTCCAGTGACTACAAGCTCACCGAGATATTCCAAGAGCCAGATGAACCAACAGAAGAAGAGGAATTTTATAACAAGTTCAGAGTTGGTCAAGAAACAACCCATGAGGATTCCACACAATCCTTGTCTCAAGGTCCTAGGTTGAAATCACATAGGATGAGAACCCTATCCCAGAATGCGCTAATAGTGATGATAATTTGGATTCGTTCGTGATCGAGACTGATGAGGAGAGTGCCATCAATGACCTCAATAATTACCTTGACATACTCGAATATAACTGCATCTTCACTCATAGCCCCGTTAACTTCGAAGACATTAACGGCCTTCCCCTTATTCACCACCAACTCATTGACTGGGATCATGAAGGACCTGCATAGTTTGACACATTCCAAAATGATGAAGCTATTATTGATTATCTTGACATACGAGACGATCTTCCTCTTGGGGACCACAAGGCGAGATACACTATAGAACTCAACAGCGTGGCATATTTTGGTGAGGGTGTCAGACCTTCCAGTCGCAAAAATGTGAAAATAAGAACAAATCAAGGGTCTTATGGCGAAAACCACACTGTGGCGCTGTCTGACCCCAAAAAAGTAAAAAGAAAGGACGTATCTGAGAGCGAAAACCTCTTTGAGGCACCCAAAGATGGAAGGCTCGACATTCTCCCAACATCATATGAGGAAAAGTCATCCATGTTGGTAGAGGAGACTATCAAAACAAACATTGGTACAAAAGAGGTTCCACACAACATATTCCTAGCTCAATCATTGACAGAGTCCGAAAGGTCAAAATTCATAAGTTTCTTCAAAGAATGACAAATCAACTTTGCCTGGTCATACGCTGATATGCCTGGATTGGATCTGGATTTGGTAATGCACCATTCGATAGTTAAACCGGGGGCAAAACCCGTGAAACAGAAATTAAGAAAGATGCATCCACAAGTGGCTTTACTGGTCAAAGCAGAACTTGAGAAATTATTGGATGTCGGATTCATATGCCCAATTGATTATCCTGAATGGATCTCCAACTTAGTGCCTGTCAGTAAACCAGATCGCAGCATTAGAATATGTACAGATTTCAGAGACATCAACAAAGCTTGTCCAAAGGATGACTTCCCATTGCCAAATATTGACTTAATTGTTGATCTCACAGCAGGTCATGAAATGTTATCATTAATGGATGGATTCTCTGGTTATAATCAAATAAGGATCACGCTCGAGGATCAACACAAAACATCATTCACTTGTCCTTGGGGAACTTTCTGCTGGAATGTCATGCCCTTCGGGCTAAAAAATGCAGGTGCTACATATCAAAGAGCCATGACTACTATCTTTCATGACTTAATGCACGTAACCATGGAAGATTATGTCGATGACCTCTTGGGCAAATCAATAGACAGAAATACACATTTGGACATACTTTCAGTTGTCTTTGATCGGTTGGAAAAATACAAAGTAAGATTAAACCCCAAGAAATGTGTCTTTGGAGTAACCTCCGGGAAGCTCCTAGGATTCATTGTATCCAAAAGAGGAATCGAAGCTGATCTAGCAAAAGTAAAAGCCATCTTGGAGATGCAACCACCAAGAAATATCAGTCAACTTCGATCCTTACAAGGCAGACTCCAGTCCATCCGAAGATTCATAGCACAACTTGCAGATAAGTGTAATCCTTTTCAGCACCTGCTACATAAAAACATCAAATTCAAATGGGATGATAACTGTCAACAGGCTTTCTAGACGCTCAAAGATTATCTTCTAAATCTGCTAGTTTTGATGCCACCAGTTCCAAATCAACCTCTGTTACTATACATATCAGCTACTCCAACAGCACTGGGGGCACTCTTAGCACAACAAATTGTTGAGGGCAAAGAAAAAGCAGTATACTATATCAGTCGCACATTGGTGGGATATGACCTAAACTACACACCAATTGAGCGTGCATGTCTCACCGTGGTCTTTGCTTCACAGAAATTATGACATTACATGCTCACTCATAAGACTAAGTTAGTTGCAAGGATCGATCCATTGAAATACCTTCTCAATAAAGCAACACTTACTGGGCGATTGGCCAAATGGGTAATGATCCTGAGTGAATTTGACATCGAGTATGTGGACAGAAAAGCAATAAAAGGACAAGCCATCGTCAATCAATTAGCAGATGCTCCCATGATAGATGATGTTCCTCTAAGTTCAGAATTTCCAGATGAATCTATTTTAACAATGTCACATGCAAAGCCATGGCAACTGTACTTCGACGGCTCATACACACAGCATGGGGCAGGAGCTAGCATCCTCTTTATAACTCCTCAAGGGGATTCTATACCAAAATTATACCGCTTATCATTTCCTTGCACTAACAATATAGCGGAATATGAGGCATTAACAACAGGATTACGAATTGCAGTTCAATGGAAGATCCAGGAACTTCGTGTTTTTGGGGACTCCCAACTTGTCATCCATCAAGCAACTGATGATTACCAAACAAAAGATGAAAAATTAATGCCTTCTAAACAAATGGTGGATGACTTGAAACAACACTTCACAAAGATAGCCTTTGAGAAGATACCAAGAGAGCAGAATCGCGCCGCAGATGCCATGGCTACAATTGCTTCATTGGTTGATCTACCTCCAAATGAGACCCGCTATGAGTTCTTGGTGGATAACCTTTTGGTTCCTTCATATGAGATCATGCCTACTGAGATGATATGTGTTGTTGGTCCCGAGTCCCAGTTATATGGTTCCATTTTCACATACCTTCGTGACAATACTCTACCTCCTGATCTATCAAATAACCAACGTCGCACTTTTATTCGCCAATCCTCTCGATATGTCATCTTAGCTGATATCCTATACCGGTGAGGTCTAGATGGCACTCTTCTTAGATGTTTAGAAAGCGACGAGGCTCAGATTGCGTTACATGAAGTGGATGAAGGGATATGTGGTCTGCATGCTAGTGGTCCTACCTTGGCCAAGAAACTCATCAGGACTGGATATTACTGGCCCAATATGGAAAAAGACTCATATCAGTTTGTCAAGAAATGTAAGCAATGCCAAATTCATGGAGACCTCATACATGCACCAGCACAAGAACTTCAACCACTTGCATCTCCTTGGCCCTTTTGTCAGTGGGGACTCGATCTCATAGGCCAGATCCACCCTCCTTCTTCCAATGGTCATAAATTCATTATCACTGCCATAGAGTATTTTACAAAATGGATTGAAGCCATGCCTCTCACACAAGTCACAGGAAAACAAATTGCTACATTCATCCTCAACTATATCATTTGCCGATACGGTATTCCTCTTTCCATTATCACTGATAACGGGCGCCCCTTCAAAAATCAAGATGTTCGTGAACTCTGTGACCGCTTCCATATTTCCCATCGTTTCTCCACACCATATTACTCCCAAGGTAATGGCCAAGCTGAGGCGTCTAATAAAACAATCCTTAAAATCTTAAAGAAGACAGTTGACAATGCTGGCCGTAATTGGCATATCCAACTTAATCCTGCACTTTGGGCCTACCGCACAAGTGTCCGCACACCTACAGGAGCTACACCCTATTCACTTGTCTACGGAGCTGAAGCCATCTTGCCTATTGAGGTCGAGCTACCCTCTTTACGGGTCTCTTTGCAAAACATCATCAGTGATGAAGACTATAGGGTCTCACTTACAAGAGCTGGAACTACTGGATGAATGAAGACAAACTGCTTTTAATCATCTCAAGGCTTACCAACAATGAATGAGCCGCAGCTACAATCACAAGGTCAAACCTCGCACATTTGAGGTAGGTGATTTGGTTCTCAGAGAAAACCCCAAAAATCAAAAAGACAGAGAGAAGAAGGGTAAGTTCGAACCAAATTGGCTTGGTCCTTACATCATTATAGCAGCTTATGGATCTGGGGCATATCAGCTCTCAACTACAGAAGGTGAACCTTTGGAGGATCCTATCAATAGCATGCACCTTCGCAGGTTTTACACATAGCTCTTCAGAGTGTCCTAATTTGAAAAATACAAAAAAAATCAAAAAAATTCAAAAATACAAAAAAATTATAAAACAAAAAAATCGTTACTTGGTGAAAACCTGGCAAAAAGGCTTCTTGTGACACAAAAAAACATTGAAAAATCGAAAAAAGTAAAGAGAAATAATTTCATCCAACGGTGAAAACCACTTCAGTGGCGCCCTGGGCAAGTACCATGGTGAAAACTGGGTCACCAACGCCATGTGTAGAGACATTGCTCCTCCCTCCTTCAGGATTCACTTTCATCCTTTCACTTTGCACACACTCACAACCTATTCGTTCATAATAAACTTACCCATTCCCATCATGGCTTGTTATTGATCTGCCCAAGATTGGTTAGCCATTCATAATAAACATTCCTTTTCATCCCTTTCCATCCATAATAAATCAGATCCTATCTGTGGCTAAGGAAAATCCTACGTCTAGTGATGGGTGTGAAACTGAGAACATCACATGTTTTGAGGAGTACAGTTTCTTCTAGCTTCCTTCAGTCTATCCACGCACAATCTGCAATAAAGCAGCACTGGCATCACAGATCCACAATAAAGTTTCATCTTCTCCGCAATAAAGTATCAGTTTCATGGATTCAGTCAGTTTCAGATGAGACATAGTAGCAACAATGGGCTTCAACAAATCAAATCTTTCAACAGACTCAGACAACATATGGTTCAATGCTATCTATCCTTTCTATGAAAGTAAACATTGTGACCACAATCAAATAAGACTTATACAAGTGACAAGAGACACTAAACTTTAGGACTACAGTGGATGTTGGTGTCGAGTCTCGGTTTTCTTTTGATTTCATCTTTTTTGGTGACATGTCTTTTAGCTTTTCTGGGATGTCTCTGACTAGAGATTTTATCTCCAGGATGTCTTTGACTAGAAAGGCGAGGATGGGGTATCGTCACCTATTTTTCTTTGTTGTCTGTGGATTGTCTCTTAGTAATGCTATGACTTGTCCAAGGATATGAGGACACTGTGAGTCTAGTATGAAATGGGGCATTCCTTTTTTGTGACTGTCTTATCTCCATGCAAACAGGTACAATGACTTTCTGGGTCGAACATATGCCTCGATTGTTATAACCTATGTGCCATAATAAAGCTCAATGATGATAACGCACAAGAAGCTCTTTCACTTTCATATCTTCTATCTTTCATCCCCCTTTCTTGATTGACTTCCATCATCCTTCTTGAGTCCGCGTAGCCTGCTAGCACATGACTGAGTATAATGGCACACCAAAAACATTTGCATCTCATGTAGTTGCACCTGTAGTATCACATATAAGCATTTCATACATACATATAGATATCACATCCTACACACAACACATATTAGCACAATTTGTATTTGCATTATCATATTCATCTGCATTACATACATTCACATTTGCATTGGCATAACATTATAAAACATAAAAGAACAAAAATATTGCATTGCATCATATACATATTTGCATCCACATCATAAACATCACATAAGAACATTTCATCATATAGGTACACATGCATATAGCTGCCGCAAAAATGAATCATCTCATATATATAATCATAAAGTGTCATGATACAATGATGTCAAAATCATATGGCTACAAAAGCACCCGCAGGTGTCTATATCATCATACAAAAATGGTATAATACTGACACATAGAGAGCCCTCTATGGCTATGATGAACTCCCTCCCTCGGAGCCGCCTGGCCTCGATGGAATCTGAGCCCCTAAAGGACCCGCCCCAGGATCATCCCTCCTGTCTCCTCTATCTGGTGGTGGTGGAGGACCCATAACCCCACCACTCGATGCCTGTCTCCTCCGGCTCCCTCCTATAGCTGTCGCTGTCCGCGATGGTCTATGGAAGCTCCTCGCCTGCTGATCCACTGGCACTGCACCATAATAGAGATCCCGCCAGTAAGAAATCTCCTCCCCTGCCCACAGGACATAGGCATATCTGGCCCCTGTATCCTCTGTTGCGTGCCTCCCAGCCCTCAGTGCTGTCTCAGCCTCTGTATAACGCTGAATAGCCTGATCTCGCTCCCGCTCAGTATCTCTGAGCCTCCTCCTGAGCCGATCCCTCTCCCTCTCCAACTCCTGGATCTCATCTGCCTGTCCTTGGCAGATCTCCCTCAGCTCTATCAGCTCATCCTCCTCTACATCAACCCCCTCCGGCTCTGCCTATGCCTCCCCCTGTACGGGTGCCTACCCCTCTACCTGTGCCTGTACCTGTACGAGTGCCTGTACTGGTACCTGTCCCTGTATCTGTCCTTGTCCTTGTACCTGTACCTGTCTGGGACCCTGTGCTGCTGGCACCTGTAGCAGCAATCCACCGCGACCCCTCACCACCCGAGCCTGCCTCTCCTCTCCACCCTCCCTCCAAGGTGCAACCCTCCTCTCTCCAACTGCTCCCCTCCTCCTCTGTCGACCTCTGCCCCCATCACCTCCACCATCATCATCATCCCCACCACCATCTCCATCTAATGGCTCTCCCGGATCCGTCAGGCATGGGAAGGGATGCTCCGCCCAGTATGTTGTGTACTCGGCATCCATGTCAGCATCCTCAATCTCTGGCCACATGTCCCAGGGTAGGGGCATCATCTCTACCAGCTGCGTAACCGCCTGATCATATGATAGCAGGGGCCCAAACTGCGCCTGATCTCTCACAGTCTGTGCATACATGCCTGAGCCCCATGGCATCCTCTGGATCCTGCCAAACTGCCTACCAACCCTGTCCACTAGCTGCCTCTCCAGCACATAGGGCGTCCACCCAATCAGATACCTACTCCGGAAGGTGTAGGGAAGCTCAACTGCATCATCCTCCCACTGCTCACATCCCAGGTATGGTCTCCATATGACCATGTCAATATCATCTATCACTCGTCGCCAATGCTCTAACCTGTCAATCTGTGGCTGTGACGTGATCATGTCATATAAGTGCACAAAACTGCATCCATGACCTCTGCCTCTGAAGTGTATCGGCCTCGTCACTTGCAGATGCTCATAAGCCCACACCTGCAACAATGTCACCCCGCAGCCTAATCCCACTGATCTGTGGTATACAAACTGATGCAGCTCATAGTAGAGGTGTGCCAGCACACATAATCCCCAGGCATATCTGGTGTGTTGTGTCACCAGTGTCTCCAGTGCTCCTCCCCAGCCTACAACCAACCCCCGTGTCGCCCTATCTGGACACAAGAACCCACTGATCGCTCCTCCTACCACTGTTGGCAGTGCTATCCCTGTAACTGTCATCGTATCCCATGCCACATGTCCAGCCCTCATCTCTAGTCCTAGGTCATGGAACACTCATCTCAGGGCCTCTCTATCTACATCTCGATCGTATGGGATCAGCTCCCCATCGATCAGTATCCACAGGATCCTATATACATCCTCAAGGGTGACTGTCATCTCACCCATCGGCAAATGAAAAGTACATGTCTCGGAGTGCCATCTCTCCGCCAGCGTAGTCACCAGTCCCATGTTCGTCTGAAACTCAGGCACATATAGAACATGTCTCAATCCCATAGCCTCGATAGCCGCTCGCTCCTCGGCTGTCAACTCAGGTCGCAACCTCTGAGTCGATGGGAATCTCTCCCGTGACTCCAGCATAGGCAAATACTCCTACAGTCAAGCAAATCAATCATGTCAGTCATCGTGGCATTCCCTGTTTATCACAAAATGCTACTTTTTTATCTAAGCTCATATGACACTCTACCCTAGTGGCACTCACTGTTCATCACAAAGTGTTGCTTCTATCCTAGTGGTACTCCCTGTTCATCACAAAGTACTACATGTGTGGCACTCCCTGTTCATCACAAAGTGCTGCTCACATTTGCACTCACTGTTCATCACAAAGTGTTGCTCATATTTTAAGTACTCCCTATTCATCACAAAGTACTCTATCTTGGTACTCATTGTTCATCACAAAGTGCCTTGATCTATCCTAGTCTTCCCTAGAGGACCTGCTTGAGTGTATCCTCTCAGCAGCTTATCCAATCGACAACGTATGTTCATCACAGAACTGCCGATTTGACCTAGAAGACAAAAATTCACATTTTTAAACACAAATGCGCTTACCTGACATAAACACGCTTAAAGACTGCACAGACGCGCCTGAAAAACATAGATGCACCTGACCATCACAGACGTGCCTATGCTCTACAAAGACGCGCCTGGGCGACATAGATGTGCCTTCTTGGCACAGACTCGCCTACACATCACAAACGCGGCCGCATTTGACACAGATGCGATTTCAAGCACAGACGCACCTGGCACAAACACAGATGCGCCTCATGAGCATAGACACGCCTGGCACCAACGCAGACACGCCTGGACGTTTATGGACATTTTTTGGACCCTATTCTAAGCGCATTCATTGCCCTATCTACCATGCATTAATGACAATAATAAATGCGTCAGAGTACGAGGAGGTTTCGTGGTACTTACCGGCTCTCCTGCCTCTGTTGGCCTCTAAAATCGGCGAACGCGATCGAATCTGTGAACGAAAGCCATCGCTACTGACTACTGCTACTCTATTTTCGCTCTGCACTCTGCTCTCATGGATGTGTAGATGACAATGAGGATGTATTTTCCCCCGTGGTCTATCTTATAGACTACCCTAGTCCTAGCCCTCGTTTCCTGAATTAGTCTTCTTTCTCCCGTGACTTTGTCACTTTATCCGGTCAGTCCATTCTATCCCGTCTTTCTTATCAAGAGATTGTTTGCAATCTTTTCAGACATTTTCATCCAATCTCTCGAGGGGGCATATCATTCCCATCTTGGGGCAACTCTGTATCAGTTCATCTTATCTTCTTTGAAACAACGCGACAAGTCGCATTGTCTCAAAGAGGGGCAAAATGTAGACACCTAAAATTGTCCAGTCTAATTAAATAAATATTTTATTTATTTAATTATTTTAGCCTAATTCTTCTATTAATTAAATAAATCTTTATTTATTTAATTAATTCATTTATCCTCTTCTAGCCTTATTTCTCATTTAAATAAATACATTTATTTATTTAAATTATCCTTTTTCTAAATTAAATAAATATTTTATTTATTTAATTGATCCCACTTCTTCTATTAATTAAATAAATCTTTATTTATTTAATTAATTCATTAAACTTTTCTACCCATGACACATGTCATTCATCTCTTAATTTATACACTACCTACCCCTTTCATTATTTTATTATTTCTTTTACCTACCCTCTAATCATAGCTGACCTCCTTTTACACCTCTCAATCTTATCCCTCCATTTCATATTGTGTCTTCTATATAAGGAGATGCTTCCCTCATTATCAAACGCTAATGAATGATCTTAAGGACTTGACTACACTACGATCCTACTTGCAACCACATTCCATTCTTTGTTGAGCTCTTGTGCACATAAAATCTGAGAGCAAATATATCAAGCAAGATCAATGGAGATAGGAAGAATGGAAATCAAAACCCTATTGGACATGTGAAGGTATAATCTTTGTGATTTCGTTTGATTTGCATTGTCTTAGGTAATCTTCATATGTTATGGTGGATCTTTGTTGTTGTTAGGCTAGGGTTTTGTGGTTGAATTCATTTAGCCTTTCAACATCGTTATTATTGTATCCATTTTCACCATATATAGTATGTAATTTTTATTGATGATCCAGTTGATCAATATTTTCATCTTGATAAAATACAGTTTATTCCTATCATCTATTTTGTCTCTCTATTGTACTTTTCATTGAGCTCTTGATCTTGGCAAAATCTCATAGTTTATGTTGTTCCCTAGTTTTCTGTTGTGGTGTACAAAGCTAGTTGTTTAGCTGACTTTGTTCCTTTGATTACCCAAAAGGCTGCTAGCAATTTTAAAGGGCCTCTTCTGGCAATGGATTGGTTTTGGTTAGAGATTGGTTTTGTTGGGGTTTAGCTAGTTCTGGTTCTTGATCTTGGATGGGTTTCTTCCCGCATGACTTCTATGGAGGTGAAGTCAGCCCCTATTGAGGCGGGGTTTCTGATGGTGTATTTTTCTTATGTTGCTCTCTTTCCTTACCCTTATTGAGGTGGAGGCTTCCCCTATTGAGGTGGGGAACTGCTTGGGGAGGGAGAATGGAGGTCATTCTATGTGGTTTTCACTCGACGACTGCTAATTGATTGCAGGGATGAGGCCTGGTTGGTTCACCTTTCGATCTTCGTCTTATCTTCTGCCTCTTTTATTACCTGTTCCTCTCTTATGGAGGTGGAGAGGATCTTGGCAGATGAGAAGTTGTTTGGTTGATGGGGATTTTAATATAAGTTGCAATTGGATGGTTCAGGGTGCCATCTCAAAACCCTTTGTTAAGGTTTGGGGATACCTTTGGAAAATCCCTCCCTTTCTCCACTTGGCTTGGGGGTTTCTATAATGGATGGTCAAGTGGCCATCCTTATTTTGTCCTTCCAGATAGTTTCTGGCAGTAAAGCTTTTGGATCCTTGTTTTGCCCATCTTATTCAATTTGCTACTCTTTTGTTGTGTTCTAATCTGTAAAGGGTTCAGGGCCCTTCAAACCTTGCTAATCTAATCAAAAACATTTCGAATAATATATAATATGAAGAGAGAATTCTAGAACAATAATAATACTCTAATTAAATAATTTTATGCTACTGTAAACTCATACACAAGAAAGCCACAAATCTAAACTCTAACTAGAATTAAATCTTTTTTATAAAATATACTATATAAAAATAATAATTATTGTGTAATTCCTCAACATCTAAAATATTCAAACATTAGAATTCTAGAACAACCTAATAATCAATGACGGATCCAAAACATGAAGGAAAGAGAAAAGTGTGTGCACTTTTAATAATTATAACTATTAATTTGAACATTACGTTTGGTCATTACACAATCAATTTTGACAATTATAACTATTAATTTGATCAAAGTTCAATTATTCATAACGACGAATTCGACCGTTTCAAAGTTTCCCCTGCTATTTTAAACCAGGTGGCCAGCAATTTCTTGCTTTTGTGACGTCTTGCATTGAAAAATGTCTCTATTTCTTATTTATATTTCAATTTGTAACGTGAATTCCTCATTAACGCTTGAAATTATTCTCCCTTGGCCGCCTTTCAACTTCTCATGCACAAATTTCGCTAATCTGTCGGCTGATTTGTTGACGTGAAGCAACGTAATCAACTGTCTACAATAATCTCATCGCATTACAGACCAAGGAAAATCAGGCCAACCTGAACACGAGGATGGAAATGTGAGAAAGTAAACAACGTGACGCAGAGGAGGAATTGTCTTTTCCAGGCCAAGGCTATTATTCTTCCCTGGCCGATCAATTTTTAAAGTAAACCACGCAATTTTATACGACTTCAAAATACACTCGTCTGACCAGGTAGCTCAACAGTGTCATGTTATCACGCCCAAGGACCGACTTCGTTTGCACAGTCAAGTACAATTATTTGTGGATTTTTCTTTTCGCTCCCAGTCAAACACGTTTGGGGCATTTCTAAAATTTCATCTTCTTGGGTTCGTATTTTGAATTGTACTTTGTGTATGTACTTTTACCATTATAATTACTTTGTGTGTGTACTTTATGGAATTTTAGTCGGCCATATCTCTCAAGCGGAAAAACAGTAATGGCGAAGTCTGCCATGAATGAGATAAGATGGCATAGCTTCTTTGTCGCCTTGTTGACTTATCTCTGGTGGACCACTTGTTATAATTGAGATCTGTCCTTACAAGACACGATATGCTAATGTCAACACTAAAGACTAATATCAAATCAGATTTAAATATATGTATGACCCGTAGAATACCGGAAATGCGAATGCGAATGAACCTCTAGAAGCTCACGAGATTTTGGATTCAAAAGCCTTTCACAACGGCAACGCTTCGGGAATCTTTGCCTTAACAAAATTTAAAACAAACGAAAATTGAAACATTCGCTTATGGAAACACCCATTTGACCGCATTTATGTTAAGTCGGCAGAGTCTAGTCCTAATATATCTTAAGATCGGGAGGTGGAAATCCCAAATTTGGGGGCAGAGAGATGGAGCTTATTCCTGATCTCCCTGACGAAATTGCTGCAGATTGCTTGGTGAGAGTGCCATACATCTCGCACTGCAAGCTTAAAAGCGTGTGTAGACGTTGGAGATGTCTAGTCAATAATCCCTGGTTTTACCAGCAGAGAAAAGCCACAAGGACTTCTGAAGAGTGCATCTTTATGCTCCAGGCCCTTCCTCACCAGGAAGGCGAGCCCTGTGCAAATAAGGCTAAGCCGTATAAAGGTGCACCGGATTATGGAATAACTGCATATAATCCTGTTGGAGGCGCATGCCACACACTTCCTCCCATCCCCCAATTTCCCACCTCCATTCCGCTCTTCAGTCGGTGCGTTTCGGTGAGAGGAAAATTGATAGTGATTGGCGGTTGGCATCCCTCCACCATGCGGGCAGTCAATTGCCTTTTCTGTTACGACGTGCTGAACGGACGGTGGGTCCGAGGGGCGGACATGCCTACGCTTCGATCTTTCTTCGCCTGCTGCGTTTCCGATCAAGGAGTTGTTTACATTGCCGGAGGGCACGATGAGGAGAAAAATGCAGTGAATATGGTGGAGGCTTACGACGTGGAGAAAGACGCATGGGAGATTGTCCCCCCTATGAGCAAAGCACGAGATGAATGTGGGGCTTTTTTTATGGACGGGAAACTGGTAGTTATAAGTGGGTATGAAACTCAGGCTCAGGGACGATTTCTGAGCAGTGGAGAAGTGTTTAACCTGCAGACACGCAGTTGGAGTTGGGTGGAAAATATGTGGAAAATCGGGCGTTGTCCTCGGTCGTGTGTAGCTTTTGGTTGTCGTCTCTATTCGTTTTGTAACGGAGGAGTTGTGCGGTATAATGAGAAAGAGAATGTTTGGATTGAAGAAGGGAGTATGCCGCAAGGAATAACAGTTACTGCTTGCGCTACAATGGCAGAGGGCAAAATATTTGTCAGCGCTTGTGACAGCAGTAAAGTGATGTGTTGTTATATATTTGAGACGGAGAATGGGAAGTGGGTTGAAATGGAGAGAGCCGAGGGATTTGGAGGATTAGTCCAGTGTGCAACCACCCTGGAGCTCTAGTCAATTACAGTGCTTGGTTTACAAGAATCATCTCTAGCCCACAGGGCAGCATATGGTTTAATGTGTTAATATGTAGGAAAAGGTTGAATATAGCTCTATACTAGAAAGTACACCGAAGTTGTAATTTTTATAATGAATTAGCAATTTTGATATGTATAGGTTTTCCAACTCCCCTTAACCGAATGTTCCATTCGCTTTAAAAAACGCAATATATAATTATTATTTATGGTGTGTATGTATGTAATTTTAGTGCACCGCTTCCAATTAAAGATAATATCTTATTCACGTTGTCTTCTAGGGTCTTGTATCACATGCTCAAAATCGTTTATTCAAAATAATGTCTTACTCTTACAGTTAAGATTTCTGATAACAAAATATGAATTTGCTCAGAATCAATTATTCAACAGACGAACTTTCCCTTGCTATTTATTGTAAACGGTGGGGAGTGGGGGATTGGGGTGGGGATTTGCCTTGATGACGAATCGTAGAGAAAAAAGTCATTATTACGCTAAAGGCGTTCCCTATGAGATTGAGGAGCTCAGTTTATCCATCAAGATGATTGCTTTGTTTGCAGCCATCGATTCGTTTGTCGGTGAATATTGATTGACCCTGCCGTATCTGCCAGTGTAAGCGATGGGACAGCAAAAATACGTGTTTTTCTACTCTACTCTGCCTGCGTTCAAAGAAGGGCATGAGATCACAGAACTCATTTTGATCAAGAAATTCGTCCCCATTGAGATCGGTCGTGATAGCGCAGTTAACTTTTGGTATTTACCATAATCTGCGGAGCATGGATTACGCATGCTTTTCTTGTATAAAATGTGATTTAGGAGAAATTACCAAAATCCCAATAGTGACTAGTCTGGTAAAGTGGTAATAATGCATGAGACGACTTTCACTAAGATCTATACGATATGGCATGTAGATTGACATTGCATTCATATTTGCTTCAACAAAGTTTGGGATATTTACCAAAATCCCATTTGTGACTACTCTGGCCACCGCATCTGACTTCTTTCGCTAAGATTTTTCCTAAGAAATCAATTAGGGGAAAGGACCCAGTAGTCATGCACCCTAACTTCGCGCTTCTCAAAATCCTACTTGGAAATTTCAAATCACTCCGATTTTTTTACAGCAGCTTACTTGGCAAGTCCCCTGCTAATAACTAAGGTTTCAGGGCCACGTCATCAAATATGATGCCACATCAGCATGCTTTTTGCCAAGGTGTCCCAAACAGCCCCAAAAAAAAGTGAGACCAATAGGCGTGCAAAAGAGACCCCAATAGTTGTGCAGCTGACATGGCATCACCTGATTGGTTACTTTTTACAATATTAGTACATTTCTTAACAACTATTGGTACATTTCCTAACAACTGTTGGTACATTTCCTAACAAAAATTGATATTTTTTGTTTCAAACAATAGGTTTTATTTGTTCAATTTTTGGAACAAAAGGTATCAACAACCCTCACAACAATTGGTACATGCTCAACTACTGGGTCCTTTCCCCTAGTTCTAACAAAAGAAATAAACAATTCAGCATCCAGATTACATTAAGATTTTGTAGTCCCTGACAACGCTGATATGGACCAAGGCTCCTGTGGACAGCAGAACAGTCGAGGCATATGAAAATCCCATACGTAACGGCTGCCCATGTAGGATTCCTTGTGTTGTAGTCAAAGCATATCTGTACACAGAGATACCACAGATTAGTCAGATCTATACAAAATCACGTTACATCTCGATGGATCTGATTTCAAACCGCCCAAATCAGACACCCATTTGGGTCCAAAGGTTTAAAAGAAAATCATTTCTACGAATTGCATCCAAAAACTTATATCCGTGTATTGGATAAGATCATACCTTGTTCTCAGCTTTTGCTTTGAGCGTCCAGATTAAAGCATTTTTGTCACTGAAATCTTCAATGCCAGCCATCGTTCAGGAATGATGGTAGCAGCCTTTCCTCTGAATCTCGGCCCTTGAAACACTAGTGCAACAGGATTATTTAGTAGTTCAAGCATTTTTTGTAGTTCAACATATTTTTATTCATTAATCTATTTGTGCAATTCATTAGTAGTTCGCGATTTTGTTTCAATTGGTTATGCATTAAACATGTTTTTAAGTGTTCAACAAAAAAATAATTTGAGCTTGAGTATCACTTTGTCGATGAAAAACTATTTGTAAATGTTAGAATTATTGTGAATCGTTGTTATAAGAATTTGGCATATGAGTATGATGTATAGATAGGCTTGTTCATAACAAGTATTATTTTCATTGAACCAAAATGAAGACTTACAAGATTTTGACAAGCAACACAGACTCTTTGTTTGATAGACCAAATCTCAAGGAGATTCTCTATCCATCCATCCCTCTCCTCTCTCCCTCTTCTTAGACTTCTATATCTATGTCTCTTTGTCTCTCCATCTCTATCTTTTCATATCTCTCAACCTCTAACTCTCCTTCTCTTTGCTCTTTTATATCTCTCTATCAATTGAATTCATGTACATGAATGTATGCAAATAATAGACAAATATTTCTCTAATTCACATTCTACACCTATTTGGCTTACCCATTGCATACCAAGTTGCGATTGCTAGTTTCTTATTTACATATCAATTTATAACGTGAATCCCTAGATAGGAACTTGATATTCTAGGCATTATTTTGTCACACGTCTTTAGTAAGAAGTTGTTGAGAGGTTTTATTTAACAGATTAGGGGTAGCATTTTGATAGGTTATTTAAAACATGTATAAGAAGTCTGAAAGAGTTAATTATTACATCTATATAGATCAGTTGAGAGTTACTTTGACCGACCTTGGTTATGGGAGTCAAATCAATTAATTGTAGTTTACATTTTATTGTTAAATTACTTATTTTGTAGGTGAAGAACATAGCTTGAATGTGAAACATCTTAATTAATTTGTGGTTTATGGTTTTGAAAAATTATTTGTGATTTTTATCTCTTTTGTTTATATATAGGTCTTGGAATGGAGATTTTATGTCTAGTTTTATGTAGCATTATATTGCTTGAGATTAGCGCTATAAGTGTTAGCTAGCATATACATATATATTTGCACATCAATAGAATTATATTAGATCATAAACAATAAATTGTCAAAATAATATTCCAATGAGTTCAAGAAGTAATATTATATTGATCAACATTAATTACACCAAATCATTTAGCATCATAATCATGACCATAGAGCCTTATAATCACAATCTAGATATTCCAAACTTTATATATCTCATAAAAAACTACAAAATCCACATACACTCTCATGCTTCAACTCCACAAATATTGGATAAAAGATCTTCAATGAATGTTATTTTTTGGGTTCCATCTCTTTGGTTTATATAGGAAATATCTTTGAAAACTTGTTACATCCTTCTAATGAAGAAAGATTGTTATAACATTATCCCAACTTATAACAAACATATTCTCAATGAATATAAATGAATTCCAATGCGTATTTATAGTTTATATCCATCTTAACATATTTCCAAGGCATAAGTAACCCTGAAATTCAATATTTTATAAAATAGGTATCATTAAGAACAAAAAATGATACCAAATTATCAAAGGTGTAAACCATAACCTATAATGATGTCTCTAGTTGACCCTTATCATTTGCAAGTCATGGGATGTTTCCAATCAGCCCTTGAATTATGGAAAATGGTTCTATAATTAATAAATCAAGCATATCAAATAATCTAGAATGTGACAAAAGAATTAGAATGCCCGCTATTTTGTCATGTAGTCTTTAGATCATGAATTCAATATCAAATTATACCACTTAAGCTAATGATTGTATTCAATCATGATCCTTGAACAATACTAATAATTTGACTACATGTCTTTATACTATTGTAAACTAATATTTCAAAAAATGATAAATCTAAAATCGAATTATAACACCAAAAAAAAAATGTCAAAAAGGGATAAATAAATATTTGTGTTTGCTTGTTTTTTGTATTATAGAAGTTTTGAACTCAACATCATTTAAGTACATACAACATGAACTTTGCCATTAAATTAAGTACTCTTTAAAAAATAATATTTTTGTATTATATAATTGTTCAACCTCCAAAATATTCCAACATTGCAATTTTAAATTTTAAAAAAAATTTAAAAAATAATAATAAAAACCTAAAATAATGTTCATATGAAAGAAAAATCTAATAATCAATCATGAATCCAATATATAAAGGGAAGGGAAATGGGTATGCAATTTTGATAATTATAATTATCAATGTGAACATTACTTTTTTTCATTCCACAATCAATTGGTAAGATTTCTTATTTACATATCAATTTGTAATGTGAATACCTAGTCGGCGCTTGGAATTAATCTCCCTGGTAAGATTTCTTTTTCCATTCAACTTCTCGTGTGTACATACAATAAATTGAAGCACTATAATCAACTGTAATGAGCATGCGCATTCAAGGATCTCGGGCCATGGAAGATCAGGCCAACATGAACACGAGGAAGAAAACGTGACACCAAGAAGAAATTTTCATCTAGGTCAAGGTTGTTATTCTTCTTTGGCCGATCAATTTTTAAAGTAAAAACTGCAATTTTAATCAAGAATGGATTAATATTATATGAGTTGAAAAAACTCGATTTCATCAAAAGTAGTTCAACCTTTGGGGTATCCAACACATTTCCACACTAGAAATAGATGTAAATAAGCTCTAAAAAAAATTATATTAATATAAAATATATTATATTTATATTTTTAAAAAAAATTGATCAGTAATTTTATAATTTTATTAAGATAAAAGATAGTACATGCTAAACCATCATTCCCCCAAAACCATCATCTGAACTCCAAACCATCTTATCAAAACCATGTTGTTCATCAAATAGAAACACAAAAAAGCCTCCCTCATCCCCACTGTAAAAAGTAATTACAATGTGCCAAAATGGCATAAACTATTCATCATAAAAAAGAAACACGGGATAGCTAATCTAAAACAAAATATTTTGTACCAAGGGGTACCATTGTTCGCCATGATTCTTTAGTCATCAGCAGCATTATGTGAACACAGAGTATCCTCCAACCTATTCAAACCACCCACCGCCCCACCCTGCTCGACTTGTCTTGCCAACTCTATAAAGAGCCATCTAGTGATTGCCATCCTTCTTCACACCTCGTCCACCATCATAGCCTCCTCACCCACCTGTCTAATAATTTCTTTCAACTCCATTATCTGAACGTAGACTACTAGACCCTCCCACCCTTGCCTCACGTCATCTTGGAACCAAGATTTGACCTCCTCATGACGTCGTAGAAACAAAATTCGCGAGTGTCAAGCCCGAAGCTCAACATTGTTCTTTGGAATGCCTTCGAAGACATTGAAGCCCCAACCCAGAACATCCCACTCTAGCAGAGACTCTAAGTTAAACAAATATGCACTTGGAACAATCTTTCTCATCACCTCCTTGCATGAATGACCCAAGTCCAGTTCCCAAGCCATGATGAGAGAATAGATATCAACCCTCAAACAATATCTATGGCCAATTACCGCCACCTCCTCACCAAGAACCAGTTAAACTGCTTTCAAGAACAGAGGGTCCTTTGCCAAAAACATATTCTCAAGCCTCTTCGCAGGAACAGGACCTCAGAAAGCCGACATCAACTTCAAAGATTTTAGAGTAAAATTTGCTTCCATGCTGGTGGCCCCTCAAAACTGTCAAGCTCTACAAAAAAGTTGTAATATTCCCCACCAAATTGGCTCAATAGCCACATTGAATGAGCAAAAATACCAATTTTAGCAATAAATAAGGCACACTCCACAACCGTCGCCATTTCAGAAAACATTTTGCATTAATTGCCCATAGACACAAACCAGACTCAATGCTTTGGATAAAAAGAAGGCCACAAGTCGCACATATCAAATTTGCAGAAGTATTGTACTTGGCAGGTTCTCTTAACTCCATCGCACAATGCTATCATTACTATCCCACCACCTCACCTCGCCTTTAGAGAGCTCACATGCCACATTGGACAGGCTATCAGCAATGGCATTCCCACTTCGTTTAACATGAAAAATACAAAGTTTTGGAAAGATTTTAATTTTGCACAAATAATATTTATGAACTTATTCAATTTCTAGCATGGGGTGTCACCTTTCATAAGAGAATTAATCACCACTTGGGAATCCCCCTCCAAGTGGACTTTCATAGCCTTCATGTTCACTACCAAGTCAGTAGCTAACAATGCTGCTTGAACCTCCACTTCATTATTATTTCTGTCCTTTAATCTTTTAGCGCCTGTGAAGAGATTCCCTCATCATCATAGGCTACACACCCCGCACCTGAAGTGCCTGGATTCCCCCTTGAGGCCCCATCAAAATTAATCTTCACCCAGCCCCTCTTAGGTTTTGACCAACTCACTTCATCAGTATCAGGAACACTGCACACAGGATATTAAATTTAGTATATGATTGTTATTCATTTATATTTATTGTTTAATTATTATTTATTTTATTTATAAAATTTTAAATTTTTTTATGAATAGGTGTTAATATACTACAAATTAGTTAATAAAATTTCAAATACTCACAAAAAAAATTATGGATGGATACAAGATTACACCTCAAGATTCATATAGGGTGAAGCCCAAAACAAAAACCAACATTATAATCAAAGTCACTAAGTGGCGAGCAACAGTAACAACTAAAGGTAGTAGGTTTCAGTCACTCAACTTACTCTATGCATTAACATGATATAAAGTGATGTCGAGGGCACCCCACCCCTCATCTATTTATTTATCTTTATATTAGTCTTCAATGTGAGCTAGAGAGATAGCCAAAGACATATGAGTGTACCATTTGGAAGCATTGATAACTGTCCACCCAAGAACACCACCAATCAATGGCATACTTTATGGAGTTTTACATGGCCACATCATTTTAATTTATATCACACATAATTTTGATTACATTATCGCCTTATGTGGAATTTTTGTACCACTTTTAAATAAGAAAAAAATTCAACTTTTTTATGTTCTATTTTCATTTCTTTTGTAGATAGTAAGAGAATATCATGTTTGTGCATATTTTGATAATAAGATAGAAGATACAAAATGCAACTTTTTTTTATTTTATATGTTGCAATAGTGTGCTCATATAAACAAAAGTACAATAATCATTGTATCATTTTAAAAATATAATATCTTTTGTGAGTGTTCAAATTTATTTTTTTTATGTTGGCTAATAATTCCATGCACTTTAAAATACATGTTTGGGTTAAATTCACATGCATAGCAAAGTGAAGGCAAGATGTAATGGTGAAATTATCAATACCCAAACTATTATCCATTTAGTTTTGTGCATGCCTTGATGAGAATGTCAATGCAATAACATATTAACAAGTGGACTAGTAATATGCTAGGTTTAGCACATAATATATATTTTTTTATGTTGGATAATAATTTGATACACTTTGAAATACATGCTTATGTTAGATTCACACACTTATAAAGGTGAAGGCAATATGCAATGACGAAATTAACAGTACCCATACTATTTTCTATTTAGATTTGTGCCTACCTCGATGAGAATGTCATTGCAATAACATATTAATGAGTGACCTAGTAGTATGCTAGGTTTAGCTCATAACTTGATTCCTATCCATCATTATTTACTCACTTTTTGAGCTTATTTTAAGGCATTTACTCTTAAGTTGTGTAGACATTTATTGTGATTTGTTAGTGATCTGGATCAATCTTGAGGAGTACACTAAAAACCTCCAATTTCTTAGACCGTAAATTAAATTTTAAAATGTGTCCACCTTTTACTACTGATTATGAACTAACATAACAACACATGAAAACATAGCACACATTTCATGTGATATGTAGCTATGCTAAACATTATTTGTACACTTATTTAAATATGAGTGAATCACATGCTAAGAGGAATATAACTAGAGCACAATTCTAAAGACAAAATTAAATCAAATATGGATTATCATATTTGTGAATATTGCCCTTAATATTTCTCATTATACTATTAATTTAATTTAACAAAAGATTTGACTTAAAGAAAACACATCAAACAATCAAGTTGACAAATGTCTCCAAACAACAATATGACAAAAATTACAAATTAATTAATCTAATAGGCTTTTAGTGGGGGCTTTTGCCTGCCGAAGTGTAAGACATTATGGCCCGCTTAGTTTCCGGCAATTGGCAGCTTTTCTCAGCGGTGGTGACGTGTTGGGGGCAAGCGCACATGGGCAAGTGAATGTTTGCTTAGGCAGTTGGTTTCCGTCGGTCAGTAGCTTTTCTCGACGGTCGTGACATGTTGGGGGAGAGGGCACATGGGTGAGTGAATGTTTTCTTAGATTGTGCCATGTGTATTGCATGAATCTCGAAGTCTTTGTGATCGCCAAAAGAAAGGGAATAGTCACCGGCTAACCCTAATTTGTTTTTTCGTTGTATTTTTTCCATCAATTGTTTTGCTCTACAAGTTATTGCCTCGTTAGGGTTTACCATGAACTGTCATCTCCTTGCATTTTGTCGTGGATTCTTGTTCCTGTGCAAGTTATCGGCTTGTTAGGGTTTTCCCGTCATATGTTATTCTCTGCAAGGTAAGGTTCTTTTCATTTTATTGCGGTTAGTTTTGACCTCTTTTGGTTTGTTAATTTCCTGTCATTGTCTTTCCTTTGTAGGTTGGGAGTGATTTCATATTTTAGGGTTTCATGGTGGTTGGCGTCCAACAGTTTAATGCCATTAATCTACAGGGTTGTGGCGTAATGCTAGGGTTTTCTATGCTCTATTATTCTCTACAAGGTAAGCTTCTTTTGGTTTTATTGCGGTTAGTTTTGACCTATTTTTGTTTGCTAATCTTCCTATCATTGTCTTTCCTTTGCAGGTTGTGAGTGCTTTTAACTTTTAGGGTTCCGTGGTGGTTGGCATCCAACAGTTTAATATCGTTAATCCGTAGGGTTGTGGCATAGTGTTAGGGTTTTGTGTGATCTGTCACTCTATTGTCGTGAAGTGTGTTACTCTACAAGGTAAGTTTCTTTTGGTTTTATTACAGTTTGAATTTTATTTTATTTTTCTTTGCTAATCTGCATGTCATTGTCTTTCCTTTGCAGGTTGCGAGTGCTTTTATCTTTTAGGGTTTCATCGTGGTTGATGTCCAATAGTTTATTGCCATTAATCTGCAGGGTTGTGGCGTAGTGCTAGGGTTTGCAACCCATCAATGTGCAGGTGTTTAGGTGATTAGGGTTTCGCTCTTTTCGAATTTCCTCATATTTGTTTTGCCGGCCTTAACTGTCATCTTAACTCTTTTTTTGCTCCCCAGGTTGAGATTGATTTCTTTTTACGGTGTCATCATGGTTGAGGTGCAATAGTTTAACACCCGTTCATGTTCAGGCTTCCCGTTGGTTGCAGGTAATGTTTTTAAACTGTTTAACCTTAAATAGGTTTTCCTTTGTCTGTTCATTACAATTTCTTTTTTTCACAATCCACTATTTTAACACCGATTGATGTGCAGGTTTAGGAATTCATGGTGGTTGCCCTGCAACATTCTGAGCATCGGTTTGTGAATTTCAAGTTGCAAGAAAAAAACCCAGGTAATTTTTATAATCTTCATGTTTTGAAAGTAAACTGTAAGTATATATTTTAAATCTTTAGTTAATTTCCTCACCCTGCTTCTGTCTATCAAAATATGTCAACGACGGTTTTAAAAATGAACTAAAAAATCCATTTCTTATATTTCCTTCTACGATTTGGTATATGTTTAAAAGGTTTTAGATCTTAGAATTAGGGCATGTATGTTGTGAAAGTAAACTATAATTATATATTTTAAATTTTTAGGTCAACTATGACTAAAAGCAAAAAGTGAAAACTTCATTTCATATTTTCCCTTTCGCAATTTGGTAATTGTTTAAAAGGGTTTAGATCTTAGAATTGTAGAGCCTGTATGTTGTGAATGTAAACTGTAAGTATATATTTTAAATTTGTTTACATCTTAGAATTGTAGGCCTGAGTGTATGGTAGTTACGGTCGTAGAGCATTTTGAATTGAAAATTGCAATGTTGTAATGCCCCATCGATCTGCTTTCTATAAACAGCAGTAACTTCAATCTATACACACATGTATCTATGTATGTGTGTGTGTCGGTACGAATACATCCAACTTTGTAAGAATTAGATAGATACATATATAAATGTATATACATATATATATATGTATATATGTATATATGTATATATATACATAATTTGCAAGGTTTCCAGTAAACACTACCTACTCGAGAAATTGATAATCATATAGAGTTTTATGTTGTTGTAATGGCCCTACACTACGCCACAACCCTGCAGATTAATGGCATTAAACAGTTGGACGCCAACCACCACACAACCCTAAAAGCTAAAAGCACTCGTAACCTGCAAAGGAAAGACAATGATAGGGAGATTAGCACAAAAAAATAGGTCAAAACTAACTGCAATAAAACCAAAAGAAGCTTACCTTGCAAAGAATAACAGATCACAGAGAACCTTAGCACTACACCACAATAATTGAAAATTGCAATATTGTAGTGCCTTGTTGATCTACTTTCTATACACAATGGTAACTTCAATCTATACACACATGTATCTATGTATGTGTGTGTGTCAGTACAGAAATCATGTCTTAGTATTATTGCATCATTTTTAAGCTGATAGGCTTTTAGTGGGAGCTTTTGCCTGCCAAAGTGTAAGACATTCCGCCACGCTTAGTTTTTGGCGGTCGACAGCTTTTCCCAGTGGTCTTCACGTGTTGGGGGAGAGGGCACGTGGGAAAGTGAATGTTTGCTTAGATTGTGTCGTGTGTATTGCACAAATCTCGAAAACTTTGTGATCACCAAAAGAAAGGGAATAGTCAATGCCTAACCCTAATTTGTTATTTTGTTGTGTGTTTTCCATCAATTTATTTTGCTCTAGAACAATTAAATTGTTTGGTGGTTCCCATTAGTAACTAATGATCGATGAAAACTGGTTAATCTTAATTTGCAATACTCTTTTGTATTATTTTGAGTTGATTTATTGTGCAATTTTTCAATTGATTGAGGTTTACAAAGAGTAAGTGAATTCTTGCAATGAATATAAAAAAAATTACATAGTTAACAATCAATAAACCAAAACCAACACTTAAGATTGTAAGAAGAACACAAAAGGATATAGTAAGTAGTCATTATAAAACAAAGACTCATTATGTGATAACTTGTACAATTAATTTTTTTTAAATTATTGATAATTATTCAATTTTATATTTATTATGGTTTCCTTTCCGATTTGTTGTGTTTAACTGTCTATGTAGTAATTTTTTTATTGCAAAACGATCTTTGTTAAGGTACATCATTTAGGTCGCCTACAATTGGTTGTCTCGAGGTCATCAACGTACAAAATTTTGACCGGCTAGGTGACATTTCCTTCTGTAGTATTAACCCAGTTTGTAATTTACTGGATGTAAGGATAATCTCTAATTTCACTTTTTTTGAAATGTAAAGGAAATGTATAATTTATTAAATGAAATTCATATGTATAATTTGCTTCTCTTTTGCTTTTGGTCATTATTTTCATTTGGATTCTTCCTAGCTTGCAAGTTTTCAATTGTTTACGTTTTCGCTTAATGGTTCTTGTGAGCAGTCAATAAATTATTTTTTTGCATTTTCCAACAATGTTTTGATTTTCTTTCACATTGCTTGGCTTTTTCTCCTATATTAACTTTTTTAACGATTTATTTTGATTTGTTGGTTCTCACAAAATAGAGCCACATTAATTCAATCAATTTTTTTCAATGCATTGAGCAAGGAAAGAAAGAGAGGACATTAACAGTGTCATGACGAAGCTATTACAAGAGAGAAACAAGATAAAGGAGAACCTCAGAAAGATAATTCATCAGCATGAACGTAAAATGGCCAAGCAATCAAGAAACCCTCCTATTCCTGCCAATCTTGTTTCCACCATTCCAAGTATGGAATTATGTCCTCTTCCTATACCAATTGTTGAATAGTTAATAGATCCACTAGGTATTTTTTGAGCCAGGAGATAAGATTCTTAAGTGGAATGATAACCAACTTGGATGGGTTGCATGGGTAGATACTGCCTATATTTAATTAGTCACTCTTTCATCGATTTAACTCTTCTTTTGATTATATTCTGAGATTCAAAGTAATCTTCGTAATCCTCTTACTTGATTGTTATATGTGTCAATCATAAATTGGAACTTTGATTTTTTGTATTTGTGTCCCTATTACAAGTAATATAATAGAAATATCCATGCACCAAAATGTTGATTCAGTTTTGCTTTTGTTTATGTTAATTTTTCAGTTTCCTCTTGTTGCAGCCTGATGAATACCTAAATGCATTCATATGTGTAATCAAATTTACAATGTCCCTTTAGATTGCAAGCATTAAAAATGGTCTTAAAAGTACATCAAGATAACATTTATAGTCGATCAAAATACAATGGTATGAAACCTCAGATGCAATCAACAAAGTTCTTTATTGTATTTTAGAATCTATATCATCTGATTGAGAAAATAAAACAAAAAGAAATAACAGACCGCAAATTATGCATTATTTTTGGTCTACAACTTTCCTATTCACTAGGGTTTAATTAGGTGCTTATCCTCGGCATAGAATTTCTCAATCCATTATGTCATTAAATGACTTCTAATAGAATATTTTAAACGTCATAATAGGATCAAAATCAACTTTATTCTACAAGGCAATATACTAGTCTAGACAACAGGACTCCTTTCCTCATACTGAATCTGAAACCGTGTGTACTCTAAGAAATAGGTAAATTATCCTTCTCTTGAAAAGTACATCTATGTTCCCTGCAAATATGACTGCCTCCTTTTCTGTATTTTTTTCAAAGACGCAAAATAATTTCCAAGTGATTAAGTTTTTCATTTATGAATATATCTTTACGTGTCAATAGATTCATTTGAGGATAATCTGTACAATATTACATTCTTCCAATAAATTAAACTCTTATACGTACAAAAAAATATAATTGTTTGTTAATAACATGTACTACCATGTATGTTTAGGGTTGCCATTCCTCTCAAATTTAAAGATCTCAACCCAAAATGTCATCTACGTCAGCCACCTCTAAATCTGTACAACAATCCGCAATGGATACTTCGGTAAGCTAATACATCATACCTTTTTAAAAACACAACTTTGTTGTTATTACTTTCATAATATATATTTAATTGATTCGTTCCCTTTCATTTTGACATGCACCCTATTTTCTAACATACACAAATATAGTTAAGCATTTTGTAATTTAGATTCTTTATTTGCATACACTCCAAAATAATAAAATATATGTTAAGGAATGATCAAATATATGTCTTTGTATCCCTTCACATTAAGTCCTCAATATTGATATTATATTTTTGTAGGAAATTGCGCAAGAGTATGCCCCCACCCCATGTGCAATTCAATCTATCAATGTTGGGGATGAGCTTCCTTCAGCATTACTCCAAGTTTTATCATTCCAGAAAATGTAGGGTACCAAAGATGACACAAATAGATATAAACTAGTGTTGTTTGATGGCACATACATGCAATTAGAAATTTTGTCTTCTAAGTATGCCAATCTGATAGATTCGGATGCTCTAAAAATAGGCTTGATAGTTTTGTTGTCAAGTTATACTTGCAGATATGTATAGAACACAAGGTATGAAAGATACTATGTTTATTAAATACAATATCCTTCTTTGATATTCAATCCTTTCCAGCTACAATCCATAGACACTTAAACAAAAGTATTTTCATTTTACAGGACTATTATAATACTTAGTTTACAGGTCAAACAAAGCAACTCTCAATTCTTTGGTAAACCTGCATACCTGTTCAAAGAACAACAACCAAAAATTATGAACCAAGAAACACCATCATCCTCTAAACGTTCCCTTTATTTTGTTGTTCCATTACCATCCCCATAAAGTGTGACCTCAGAAAATATAAGCCCAATCAAAAGTTTAAATCTGTACCAAAACAATGGACAATCAAAGGAAAAGTTATTGATAAACAACCAATACGGTCATACAGTACAGCTACTAAGAATGGCCATGTATTTATCTTTGACATTGTCGACATTGAGGTTTGTGAAGTTAGAGTTACATGTTTTGACCAAATAGCTCAACTACATTCTAATCGTGTGGAGGTAGGTGCGCACTATGTCATTTATAAAGGGTCCATAAAGGAGGCAAACACAAGATACAATAAATTGAACAACCTGATAGTTGTGATACTTAATATAAGTACAGATCCAATAGCCAACAAGATGAGAGGGGGGGGTGAATCATACAAACTTAATCATCCATAAAAACATCATATTCAACCTCGGTAACATATACTTTAGTAATATAATCAAAACTGTCAAACATGCAAACTCAAAAGCATATAAACATCATAAACCTCATAACACTAGATTTAACGTGGAAACCCAAATAGGGAAAAACCACTATGGGATTTCGGACCCACTAAGAAATATACTCTTCTAGAGTATGCTCGGTTAAAAGCAAATCCTGTTAAAGATTACAAACACATTGCTAGATGTGACCCGGTTAAGGGATTTTCCTCAGATATGTTAGGATCTTCACCTTGTTAGAAGTGACCTTGTTAAAGGATTTCAAACACTCAATCAGAATGTCACCTTGCTAGAGGGTTTTACAAATAAGACTGTTAAGTCCACTCAGTTAAGAGATTTATGTCACTTTCACAAATAACAGTAATAAAAGTCTATCCGCAACTTCACATCTAAAATGCTAAAGTAGATTCCTATTTGTTCAATACAATCTAGACATAGAACTAATCTTGTCTATCTTCTAGGCTTCTATACTCTGTTATTCTAACAGGTCTTCAGGCTTCTGTGCTCGGTAATCACTATGTAGCATCCCTGTGCATACACTCGCCCGCATGCATTGTTTATCAACAATTTCCTATTTATAAACAATTAGGTAACCGCTTAATCTCCTTAATCACATTTCCCATGATCAATCATAGCCATCAGATCTTCAATCTTGTCCGGGTTCAATGCATCTTTCGATCTGAAAACGTTTTACCCCGCCTTGGAACTTGCATATATTTCTTGGAACTTGTGCCAGGGTATTGCGGTTCAATCTGAGTTGTAGATCTTCATGCCGACTTTCCTTTGCCTTAGATTCATTAACAAACTTCATGCACGGCTCACCAATCATTTAATCAATTCCAGCTCATCAACTTCCTTCTTTAAATATCGCATGTAAACATTTAGTGCATTTTGTTATAGCTCGGTTACAACTCGGTAACAACTCGGTGAATACTAAGCTTCACTTGGTAGACATTCTGCCTTCATTAACCGATAGAGATAACCTTAGGGTTTACCGACTAGGTTCTTTGCTTGATAACATAGTGTAGTATTAACCTTTACAATTTACAACATATGTATGATGTTAAAACAATCTAAAACATCATGATCTCATCATTGTCTGACTCGGTACTAGTTGCCCATTGAATACCTTATTCATCCCCTTATTCATCATATTCTTTCCTGTGTCTTTTACCGACATCTTTATATTCTTCATATCATACTTCTCAAGATATGGCAACATCATACTGAATTAGAAAATCAATTTCTTGACATCAATGACAAAATAATAATATCAAGACAGTAAACATCTTTAATCAGTTATATCCATAATCATCAACAACCTTCTCAATATCCTTAATGAAATGCCAACAATCTTTCATTGTCTATTATAATGTTATATTGCCAACAATCTCCCCCTTTGGCATTGATGGCAAAACCAATTGATTTGACCTTAAAAGATTCGGATTGCTATGATTCTAAAATGCTGAAATGCTCTCCCCCATACATTAGACTTCTCCTCTTTTCTTCAGTCTTCTTTCCAATCTGTAGTCTGCTCAGTTTTCTTTTAGTCTTCTCCCCTGATAGGTCTTCTTCCCCTATATTAGTCTTTAGTCTTCTCCCCCTTTGACAACAATGCCAAAAAGTAAAGAAGTAAAACATAATTTCTTTCTGTAAGAAGTTATTTCTTGCTGTTGTGTATCAACTGAGTCTCAGTCAGAGCATTTGTCTTCAATTCTTGTTCCCTGTATTGTTTCCTGTATTGTTCCCTGTATTGTTTCTTGTACACCTTTAGAAAACATCCTAAAGTTTATAAATCAGCATCAACTCCTAAAAGATATGCGATAGAGTCATCGGATTGATGCTTTCACCGAACTCGGTCAGTGAGTAGAAGATAGGGGTAGGACCCCTAACTTACTTCTGAGATATTCAAAAGTGTCCCTAGGTAGTGGCTTGGTGAAGATATCTGCTATTTGTTCCTTTGTGCTGACATACTCCAACACCACTTTCTTCTCTTGAGCTTCTTCTCTAAGATAATGATATTTGATAGAGATGTGATTTGTCTTAGAGTGCATAACAGGATTTTTTGAAATATTAATGGCACTAGTATTGTCACAGAATATAGTTACCTACTCGGTAACTTTCTCATTTATACCTTCCAACGATTGTTTAATCCATGCAATGTTGGTACAATTCAATGCTGCAGCAATGTATTCAGCTTCTGTTGTTGACTGTGAAACACATCCTTGTTTCTTGCTAAGCCAACTCACTAGTCTTTCTCCTAAAAAGAAAGCTCCTCCACTTGTGCTTTTTCTGTCATCAATGTTGCCTGCCCAATCAGCATCAGTATAAACTTTTAAATAAAAATTATTTCCTTTCTGATATACTAAGCCATAATCCTCAGTGCCTTTCAAGTATCTAAAAATTCTTTTGATTGCTGTCATGTGTGTTTCCTTAGGATCTGCAGAGAATCTTGCAACTATACCTACTGCATGTGATATATCTGGTCTGCTGTGAACAACATATTGTAGCTTTCCAATCATGGATCGATAAAGTGTCTCATCAACAGATGCAGATTCATCATTCTTTGACAATTTATAGTTGGTAGTCATAGGAGTACTTACTGGTTTTGAATCCTCCATTCCAAATTTCTTCAAGATTTCCTTTATGTACTTGGATTGAGTAATGAAAATCTCATTTTTCATTTGCAGTATCTGTAAACCTATAAAATGCTTTATCTCACTGATTAATGACATCTCAAATTCTTTACTAATTTCATTTCCAAAGTTCTTGCATAGAGAGTCATTGCCACAAAATATAATATCATCAACAAATATGGATGAGATCAGTATTCCATTATTATCATTCTTCATGTACATGATGTTGTTCTCACTTGTTCTCATAAAACCAATCTTAATCAAATAAGAGTGCAATCTTTCATACCATGCTCTTGGTGCTTGTTTCAAACCATATAAAGCTTTGTTCAATTTACATACCTGATCTTTATTATTGTCTTCAACAAATCCTTCAGGTTGTTCAATAAAAACTTCTTCTTCTAATATTCCAGTCAGAAATGTAGATTTAACATCCATTTGATATACCTTGAATTTTTTGAAAGCAGCATAGGCCAACAATGTTCTTACTCCTTCAAGTCTAGCAACAGGTGCAAAAGTTTCACCATAATCAATTCCTTCTTCTTGAGCATAACCTTAGCAAACTAGTCTTGCTTTGTTTCGAATGACCTCACCTTTTTCATTTAGCTTGTTTCTGAAAATCCACTTTGTACCGATTACATTTTTGTCCTTTGGTCTTGGTATTAGTGTCCATGGGTCATTCTTCTTGATTTGATCAATCTCTTCTGTCATAGCATTTATCCAATCTTCACTGTTAAATGCCTCTTTCACTATTCTCGGTTCAAATTCAGATATCAAACATGTGTTTTGTCTCAGTTTGTTCCTTGTCATCACTGGATCATCCTTATCTCCTATAATCTGACTTGGTGCATGATGTCTTTTGACATACTTGGCTAATACAGGCTCGGTAGGCTCTGTATGATCTTCTTCATCACTCGGTAACTGGATATTCTCTTCATTTTCTTCAACAGTCTTCTCAGTAAGACTTCTCGGTTGAACATAGACAAATTCATCATAGTCTTCTAGTTCCTTGGAATTTCCTTCATCATTTCTTTCTACAAATTCATCAATTTTCACATTTGCACTTTCTACTATTTTGTTAGATGATTTGATCAGACATTTAAATGCTTTGCTTCTAGAAGAATAACCTAGAAATGTTCCTTCACTTTTCTGATCAAACTTGCCATTTCTATCATCTTTGTGAACATAGCATCTACTTCCAAAGATTTTAAAATAACTTACATTAGGTTTCTTATCATACCAGATTTCATATGGTGTCTTCAAAGTACCTTTCTTCAATTGAACTCGGTTCAAGGTGTAAACAGCTGTGCATATTTCTTCTCTCCAAAATGTTTGTGGCACCTTCTTTTCAATCATCAATGTTCTAGCACAATCCACAATAGATTTGTTTCTTCTCTCAGCTATTCCATTCTGTTGTAGAGTTCTCGATGCAGAGACTTGTCTTTTAATACCATGATCATTGCAAAATAAGTTAAACTCATTAGATGTGAACTCTCCTCCTCTATCTGATCTAAGACATTTCAGTTGTCTTCCTGTTTCATTTTCAACTCTTGCCTTGTACCATTTAAACATTTGAAAAGCTTCTGATTTTTCTTTTAGAAACATTACTGACATCATCCTTGAATAGTCATCCACAAATAATATGAAATATTTATCACCATAATAACTTTGAATTTTCATATGACCACAAAGATCAGTGTGCACCAGATCTAAAATTCCCTTAGAAGTGTACGACTTACTTGTAAAGCTTGATCTTGTCATCTTACCCATCTGGCATCCTTGGCACATAGCATTCTCAGGTTTTTCAAGACTTGGTAGACCTCTTACTCGGTGCTTCTTACTTATTTTGATCAGATTATCAAAATTTACATGACAAAACCTTTTATGTCATAACCAGGTATCATCTATCTTTGCATACAAACACTTATTCCGAGTTGAGTCAAGGTGAAATGCATTACCTTTTGTTTGTGTCCCGGTAGCAGCTAATTTTCCATTCTTGTCATGAACTTTAACAATTCCCTGATGAAATTCTATTCGGTAACCTGTGTTGTTTAGCTATGCTACACTCAACAAATTATATTTCAAACCTTCAACCCAATAAACATCATTGCATCTTGCATTATCAAGAAGTGTTATAGATCCTTTACCTTTCACCGGACATGGTGCATCATTACCAAATCTGACATAGCCTCCATCATAATCTTCTAATATAACAAACTTGTGTTTATCTCCTATCATGTGATGTGAGCATCCACTATCTATGATCCAAGAATCATTAGTGTTTATGTGAGATATTAGGGCTTTTTCTTCATACCTTTCTTCATCTGATCCATATTTGATAGCCACATAAACTACTTCCTATGTATCAGTTTCATCTGATTTATCATCATTAGATTCCTCATCAGCTATTAAGCATGTCTTTCTGTCTCTTCTTCTGAAGTCTCGGTGTCCTCTGTAATGATTATCTTTCTGTCTGTCATCTCGGTAATCTTTCTTTTCAGTAGAATCTTTGTCAGGATAGTTAGAAGCCATATGTCCTATCTTATCACAATTGAAACATTTGAAATGTAGCTTTCCTTTATACTTACCTTTGCCTCTCAGTAACCTTTTGGCTAGTAGTGCTTCAAACTCTTCTTGCTTTTTGATTTCCTCATATAGTTTGTGTACTTCTTCCATGTTCTTATGAAATCTTTTACTTGCTCCACTATGATCTCCTTCAGAGTACTTATACTTTCTTTCATTGTAATCATTAGATTCTTCAAGATGAAAAGAACTGAATGCAAATTCAACTTTATTTACCAAAGATCCACTATTATCAAAATTACTTAACTCAAATGCATGTAGCTTACCAATAGTAGCATCTAAAGAAACTAGCATATTAGGTACAGACCTCAATTCATTGATTGTAGAGACACAGATTGCATAAGTTGGTAGAAGGGTTCTTAACAACTTACTTGTTATATCCTTTTCTTCAATAGTTCCACCTGCTCCTTTGATTTGATTGACAATCTCCTTTTGTCTTGTACTATACTGAGTTATGTTCCCACCTTCATTCATCCTCATAGATTCAAGTTGTCATCTTAGACTATCTACTTTTGCTCTTTGAACATGTTCATCTCCTCCATACACTGATATGAGCTTATCCCACATTGCCTTTGCACCATTGCAGCCTTCTAGATCATTAAACTTTGAATCAGTCAATGCAGATGTTATTTCAATCATTGTTTGAATATGTTCTTGCTTTGCCTTTATCTCTTCCACAGTCAATGGATAGGTGCTCGGTGTAATAAAATCATTCTCCAGATAGTATATAGCATATTCTCCAACTCCTGATAGATGTAACTTCATTCTTTTCTTCCATGTAGAGAAACTTGACTTGTTCAGCTTCGGTGCATTCCTCTTGTACATCTTGGATCTTTAACTCAAGTGCCTTTAAACTTTCCTTCCAGAGCCCAAAGCTCTGATACCAATTGATAGTTCTGATACTTAATATAAGTATAGATCCAATAGCCAACAAGATGAGAGGGGGGGGTGAATCATACAAACTTAATCATCCATAAAAACATCATATTCAACCTCGGTAACATATACTTTATTAATATAATCAAAATTGTCAAACATGCAAACTCAAAAGCATATAAACATCATAAACCTCATAACACCATATTTAACATGGAAACCCAAATAGGGAAAAACCACTATGGGATTTCGGACCCACTAAGAAATATACTCTTCTAGAGTATGCTCAGTTAAAAGCAAATCCTGTTAAAGATTACAAACACATTGCTAGATGTGACCCGGTTAAGGGATTTCCCTCAGATCTGTTAGGATCTTCACCTTGTTAGAAGTGACCTTGTTAAAGGATTTCAAACACTCAATTAGAATGTCACCTTGCTAGAGGGTTTTACAAATAAGACTGTTAAGTCCACTCGGTTAAGATATTTTCTATCACTTTCACAAATAACAGTAATAAAAGTCTATCTGCAACTTCACATCTAAAATGCTAAAACAGATTCCTATTTGTTCAATACAATCTAGACATAGAACTAATCTTGTCTATCTGTTGGGCTTCTATACTCTGTTATTCTAACAGGTCTTCAAGCTTTTGTGCTCAGTAATCACTATGTAGCATCCCTATGCATACACTTGCCTGCATGCATTGTTTATCAACAGTTTCCTATTTATAAACAATTAGGTAACTGCTTAATCTCCTTGATCACATTTCCCATGATCAATCATAGCCATCAGATCTTCAATCTTGTCTAGGTTCAATGCATCTTTCGATCTGAAAATGTTTTACCCCGCCTTGGAACTTGTGCCAAGGTATTGCGGTTCAATCTGAGTTGTAGATCTTCATGCCGACTTTCCTTTGCCTTAGATTCATTAACAAACTTCATGCACGTCTCACCAATCATTTAATCAGTTCCATCTCATCAACTTCCTTCATTAAATATCGCATGTAAACATTTAGTGCATTCTGTTATAGCTCGGTTACAACTCGGTAACAACTCAGTGAATACTAAGCTTCACTCGGTAGACATTCCGCCTTCATTTACCGATAGAGATAACCTTAGGGTTTACCGACTAGGTTCCTTAAGGTTTACCGACTAGGTTCTTTGCTTGATAGCATAGTGTAGTATTAACCTTTACAATTTACAACATATGTATGATGTTAAAACAATCTAGAACATCATGATCTCATCATTGTCTGACTCAGTACTAGTTGCCCATTGAATACCTTATTCATCCCCTTATTCATCATATTCTTTCCTGTGTCTTTTGCCGACATCTTTATATTCTTCATATCATACTTCTCAAGATATGGCAACATCATACTGAATTAGAAAATCAATTTCTTGACATCAATGACAAAATAATAATATCAAGACAGTAAACATCTTTAATCAGTTATATCCATAATCATCAACAACCTTCTCAATATCCTTAATGAAATGCCAACAATCTTTCATTGTCTGTTATAAAGCTATATTGCCAACACAACCATTTAGAGATCATCCTATATGATGTTTCCATATTAAAACGCTGCACCCATGATGATGAACCAGGTTAGGTCTGCTCCCCTTTCATCTCGGTTAGCGAAGTGGTTCAGCTAACTAATAATACATTAGTTGATATCATTGGTGTTGTTTTACATGTTGGAGATATCATTGCAATATATAGGAAAGATGGCAGTGAAACAAAGAAGCGGGTTGTTAAAATTAATGATCTCTCTAGCTCAACAATTGATCTCAATCTATGGGGTCCAGCATCATAACAAAGAGGACATGGTTTTAAAAATATGTTAACCCCTGATTGCATTCTTATACTTGTTGTACGTAATGGTCGTGTGGGGTATTTTAATGGGAAGGTTGTTAACATGACATCTACAACAACATTACATATTAATCCTACTTTCCCAGAGGCAGAACCCCTAATGTTAAGAGGAAATCTTCCATTGCATACTTTGGATTTCTCTGGAGGATTTACTCACATTGATGGAAAATATGCTAGGATAACTATTTCATCAATCTGTGAACGTATGAGTGTCAAATCGGAAACAATTCAAACCACTTTACTTGTTGTTCTGAGATTTGTGAACGTAACAGATAAAACTTTCTATTATGCAGCTTGTCCACTGAAAGTAAATGGAAAACCTTGTAAAAAATATACTTTTGTTTAAGTTTCTATGGACATAAAATTTCCTTCTGGCATGCTTATTAGTTTTGCACATCATATTACAATTAAAATTAGTCCAATTATGTATGCATTGATATTATAATAGAAAATTCATATTTACAATATGCATCTATGAACTTACATATTTAAAAATGCATAGCGCCATGTTAATATTTACATCTGCAATCGCATATTCAACACTAAGAATGTGCATCTCTACATATAGATAAGTATATGTGTACATAGACTTCTAACTATACAAGGTTTAAAACTCTTCTGGAAGTGCTCGTCATTGCATTGCACAATATATTTGACTGCATACTCATCTATGATGGTTAGTTGCCTTGTAGAATAAATTTGATTTCCTTGAGATTTCTCCCATATATAAGTACTTACTGTTCATATTTTGGTGTAGAATAATTTTGATTTCCTTGAGATTTCTCCCATATATAAGTACTTACTATTCATATTTTGATGTAGAGTTACATATTTACATTTATCTAAAAATTACAGATTTTTATTCCTTTCATTCATTAATAATTTTTCATCAATTACTTTCTTTGACTATGATGCTTCTACAAAGTCACCACACTTTTCTATACCTTTCTTTCCTTGCATTCTTAGCTTTAATTGTTGTCTTCGTTTATGATATAAAACTGATTATGTATATTTCTATATAGAGACTGCATACTCATCTATGTCGGTTACTTACCTTCCAGAATAAATTTGATTTCCTTGAGATTTCTTTCATATATAAGTACTTATTGTTCATGTTTAAGAAACACTAGAAAATATTACTTAGCTTATGTAGACTTACATATTTACTTTAATCTAAGATTAAAGTTTTCTATTCCTTTCATACACTGCAAATTTTCCTTCAATTGGTTCTTTGATTATGATCCTTCTACAAAGTCAACACACTTTCCTATTCCTTTCTTTGCTTGGATTTTTAGCTTTGATTTCACTCTTTCTGTATGATATAAACATACTTATGTATATTTCTATATAAAAAATATAATATAAAGATATGTACATATATATGTATTTTTATAAAATAAATATATATAGAAAATTTATACATATATACACATATATATGTATTTCTATTTATTCATATCTATTTCTACAGATCGACGCATATTTATTTACATTTTTTATTCATATATATTTGAACATGTGCATATTTGTACATATATCTATATATATGTATAAATAGATATCTATGCACCACTATATATCCATAATCACTTTCTCCAAATGTTATTGTAGCCGAAATTATAAACAAAATAACAAATATAAAAATGGGTTTATACAAATATATATATATAATGACTTTGGGAAAAAATCTCATAGTTAACCTCTACACTCAGCAAAGTAAACGTTAATCAATCGAAGTCTTGCAGAACAAATACAATTCACAATAAAATGAGCACCACTAAACTAAACAGAAAAACATTAGAGATTAAATTAACCAGTTTTCAGTTGCCACACATTTCTGAATATGACTTGACCAAGATTTAAGGAGAAGTACACGTAACAATCCAAAAGCGTCTGTATGGACCCAAAAAAATGCACAAAAAAACATATATTACTTCTTACATAACTTTATATAGATTTAAACGTATTTATATATATGTATATGCCTCATTGAAATTATATATGTGTTTACATACATACATATATCTATCTACATATGTATGTATGCATGTATATATATTTTCAAGTACATATATATACACACGTGTTTATCTATATACAAATATCTAACTTCAAAATTATATATTATATGCCTATGTACATGCCTTGAATTTCTTATAGTTCCATTAAAACAAGAGAAAGTAACTATATGTGTGTTATCATACATGCTTCAATGCTTTCTCTCTTCAATTGTTAGAATTATAACACACATTTGTTCTCTTACAACTATTAGATATCTATTGAACCTTCCACCCAACAAGACAATGCCATCAAATGCAGGAGGAAGCAAACAAATAGAACTTACTATGCAAAGAATAGAGGCAATATCTCCAACAAACGGCAAATGAAATGACGTGCACATCAAACATCTAATAGTAACTCACACACTCTATTGCAAATAGAAGCCAATGACCCTCAGCCAAGTAATGTGCCCCAAACACATTCAACTGCTCTTGAATGCACCCTACAGACTCCTTCATTCCTATACACTTTATCTAACTTCCAAAAAAGAATTCATATGTTGGAGCTCACAGAGGCATGCTCTGTTTGTAGAGAAAGCTATGTGGGCATGATTATTAAAAATGTCAACCATGCAGTTATATGCATGAGATGTTCTGCTGAGAGAGGAGTTCACTGTTTCTCTTCATCAAACAATATGGACCTAGGTGAGCAACCTTATATTTTAAAGTGTCTTTCTCAAGTAGAAGAAATGCTCATTGCAAGGATTGCTCATGTTTTGTAAGTTACTCATGCAAGGGGAGGTCAATATAAGTATTCAGGTCACACAATTAACTTCCCATGGGATATTTCAGAAATTGTGTTGTCCTTGCCACACAAAATTCAACATTTAGAAATTCTTATTGTCTGTAGAACTAATTTAGAAGGGTTAACTTATGACTGTTACGCTAATAGGTATCACGTCATGAATGCATTGAATTACAAAATTAAGCATGACCAATACTATAAGATGTAGTTGTTGATTTAGATGCACTACAGCTATTGCCTGAATCCACTACTGACATTTCAGAACTTTTACATTCAGTAGCTTCACCTCAAGAAGAACCTATACAAAAAAATGTTGATGTAGCCAACATGAACAATTCCAAAGAAGTAATAGAAAACACTTCTTCATTTATGCCACGACTCTCATCCTCAATGCCTGAACTGGATGTAAACAGGACAATCTTGCATCTGAATAATACCGACAACAATGTTGTCCCTTGGCCACAAATCACTTCATCACCTATCAATGAGTACAATACAGAAGGTCTACTTACAATGGCATTCCCAACATTGTCTAATGGATTGGCTTTACCACTTCAAGACACAACAAAACATGTACATTTACATGAATATGCTTTGCACTTGATAAAATATTATGATCAAAGATTTGGCCAACATGTCCGTTTTAGATATTATATCTATAATCTTATGATGAGTCATCGATCTCAACAATCAATTGTTGTTTTCATAAAGACAAATTTAGAAGATTCTCTTCCAATCAATCTTCATGCCCTAAGAGAGCACTTACAGAACACACCTTCAAATGAATTACCAAATCACATCATGCGATATGTTTCCTCCTTGCGTGGCACACACGCATTATGGAGCAAATCCCGTAGGGATCTTACCACAATGATAGAACAGTTAGGTCCACCAACGCTTTTCTTTACACTAAGCTCAGCTGATACAAAATGGCCTGACTTGCAAAAAATGTTTCCAAAACCACTCAAATACTTCACAACCCAATTGAAGACAATCTATCAAGAATTTAGTCAATAACCCGCATATAACAGCTTTATACTTGCATTTAAGATTTCAAATCTTTCGTGATGAAGTCATTGTCAAGCAGTTGCATGCCATTGACCATTGGTACAGGTATGAATGGCAACACCGAGGCTCTACACACATTCATGGCTTTTTGTGGCTGCCACAATCACCTAATATTGACAACCTTGATTGGATAGACCATGAAAGCATTGAATCGGTTAAAACCTTCTTTGACTAGTACAACACAACATGGAATCCACACACTAAAGTGGACCGCTCAAACAGGCAGTATATACCTGCAATTTTAGATCCATATCTTTCAAATACAGATGTCATTTTCAGATCTAATCCTTGCACTGACTACACTGAATTGGTGAATGTTGTTCAATGGCATACAAAGTGTTCAAAGTTTACATGCTTGAAAAAAATAGCACAACTCTTGAATGTCGATGCAAAGCACCTTGGGTTGAACAACATAACTCATCATTGACAATAGACCATAATAATAGCCCATCCTACAAGCCAGCAAGGAATGATAGTGGACTCAATGTTCACAACCCAACGATGATAGCCATATGGAGGGATAATGTTGATTGTCAGGCAATGTGCTCAAAAAAGGCAGTTCTCCAATATACCTCTAAATACGCATCCAAAACTGAATATAAATCAGAGAGCTATACTGGTATGTTAAAAAGGATTGTAGGATTGACAAATTCAAAAGATACAATTCTCTTATCATATCAGAGATTTATGATGGGCATTGTTGCTGATAGGGAGATTAGTGCTCAAGAAACTTGCCATATGCTGCTCAAACTCCCCTTGATCTCCTGCACACGTCAATTTGTCACCCTCAATGTTGGAAAAAAGATATTCCAACGTATAATAAACTGTGATGAAGTTTCACAAACATGCATTTCTTTCATTTCTAATTACATCAAAAGACCATCAGAGTTAGAAAACCTAACATTGCTTCATTCAGCTTAGCAATATACATACAGTCAACAATGCAAATCATGTAAATGGCAAAAAAGAAAGCTACCAGCAATTGTAAATGTCTTCCCCCAATTCAAATCCTTACCTGCAGAAGTTGACACTACTTTTGAATATTTTTGTTGGAGTGAATTGCTTTTGTACAAGCCTTTCTGCAACATCCCTCTACATATAGGTACCTCCACTGATGAAATTATACTAAATTGGAAACAACTTCAAAGTACTCATTACATACGATGGCATGTAAATGGCATTGAAGAACACTCCACTACAGAAAATAGTGAAGACTTGCACGTGCAAGATATTCCACAATCTACTAATCAGGACCTCTACAAATACCTCTACGAATGGGAGTTCCTATCACAAATGGGAGCTTCAAATAGCTTTGATGTTGCTACTTTTCAAATGCTTGGGAAATGTGATTTTGACCTTCACTTTAATTGGAGAGATTCCATACCTAATGAAATGCTCCATAGAATAGCCTCTCAATTCATTTCAACGGAGAAAAACCAATTAGCTCACACCCTTGGCAACATACACTCAAATGCCCCTAATACATTTAAGCTTGTAGCAAACCAAAAAAGTGCACTTGATATTATAACCTCTCACGTTGCACAAAATTTGAATTGCTCACCATTGCGGTTAATTATTCAAGGCACAGCAGGTGCTGGAAAATCATTTCATATTGATTATATACGTAAACAATTAAATTTCCATTTAGATCCAATACAATACCCATTGCTTGTACTAGCACCAACAGGTGTATCCGCATATAATATCCAAGCTACCACAATCCATGTTGCCCTTCGTATACCTATTCAAGAATACAAACCTTTAACATGCCATTCATTGTTAATGTTTCAAGAGCAATGCAAACATTTATGCTACATTTTGATTGATGAAATGAGCTTTGTTGGTCCTCAATTACTCATCAAGCTTGATAACAAATTGTGACAAGCATTTCCCACCAAACAACATGAACCATTTGTAGCACTCTCAGTTATCTTGGTTGGTGATCTTGCATAGCTACCCCTAGTTATGGACAAACCATTGTATGCATCCCACTCAACAGCACTCACTTTATGGCACTCCTTCAATGATGTTGTCACTTTGGATGTTTCTTTTTGACAACAAGGTACATGCCCCTCACAAATGGACTTTCATAAGATTTTTCTTAATGTACGCAACACAACACCATTGCAAACAGACTGGGAAAGTCTACAGATGTGATCAACTCATGCTTTGACACTTGATCAAAACAGCCACTTCGACCAGCAAAAACATTTGTTTGCAACCAATGCAGCTTTAAACGCGCACAACATTAAGATGTTAAAGCAATTTCACTCACCCACTGTGCGTGCAACAGCAATCATTGCACATCACAAAGAAAAACAAACTCACCAAGATGAACAACTCACATTTGAAATTCTTCTTTCTATAGATCAAGAAGTCATGCTCATTGCAATTATATGGATAGAAGTTGGCCTTGTGAATGGTGCTCTGGGTCAAATCAAAATGATTGTCTATGATGTAGGTTCTAAACCACCAAATCTGCCAAAATATGTGGTGGTCCTCTTCCAACATTACACTGGCCCACCATGGGATCCTGCAAATCCAAAACATGTTCCCATTTAACCAATTACTAGAGGAAACCGCACATAGATTCCATTAACGATGGCATGGGGTATTACTATTCACAAATCACAGGGTCTGACACTAGACTTTGCAACAATTTACATTGGAAAAATAGAGAAACAAGGTCTTACATTTATAGCACTTTCTCGAGTAAAATCAATTAACCACCTACGGATTCACCGCCTTTCACTTACCAGAGGTACTCAAAATTGCAAGGTGGTGCATTGACCATTTTAAGAAAGAATGAAGAAGCTCATTTGCTAAAGCTTTCTCAGATCACAAAAGAAAATTACTTACAAAAAAAAAATACAGGTACTGCAAACACAACATCCATGTGATTTTACATTCCATATATCTTATGTCATTCATTTCAATGCATTATAACACTTGTGTCTTGGAGGATCAGTAAGAAATGTAAATGATTACATCTCAACAAGCATTTTTAACTGTTGTTCACATTCATTGAACAACAAGGTCTCAAATCCCATCCACTATCTTTTCATACTATTTTTTCGAAGGTTCATGTCATCCGTTGTTATGCTCTAAACTATGTTGGACCAAAAATTGGCATCAAGAATAGGATTAGAAGACTGTAATTTTTTTGAAGGTTCATGTCATCCGTTGTTATGCTCTAAACTATGTTGGACCAAAAATTGGCATCAAGAAATTGCAGCTTTCACTATGCTCATTGTGTCGAGAATTGCTAGCATCCATGTTTTCTCCAATTCACATCCCATTTCTATCCAATTCCCATCCCATTTGGTTCTATAATGGCCTTTAATTGCAATAGTGTTCTACATAGCCACAATCTTGTCTCCCCAATGATAACTCCATATCTAGATTAGGTGGTGTCATAGTCCTTCAAATTACCCTTCTTCTAATGGTTACTAAACTTCTCTTGTCTTCTTCTACTTGCAAGGCATCAAAGAAGACATCATTTTAAAAGACACAACCTACAAGGGTATCCCAGTCTCTCTAACCTTTACACTCAATGATGCTAACTTTTGTTTGTACTGTCCATCTTCTTTGCAAATTTCAGAACCACTAGAAAAGTTTACCCATACTATTAACAGTTGTAAGTACCATCCTTTCCAATTCTTTTCAATATGCAAATTTGTACACTTTTAATAATTTAATACGCTTCAATTTTTGTAATGCCATGTTATTTCTCATAGATATACAGTGATAGGCAACAAATCAGCCTACAAAACAAAACACACACATACAGACAATACAACATCAACACCTATTGTAAGTACCTTCCTTTCATATTATTTTCAATCTGAAAGTTCTATCATACATTTACAATTTCCTAATACAATGTTATTTTTCACAGGTTTAACATGACATCAGTTCTGTACATCGCAAATATATACATCAAATGTTTGTATAACATGTTGGCGTTTCAAATGGTTGTATAACATGTTGGCAACGCCAACATGGGATTGGAGGGTGGATAACAAAACTTTTCTGGGTCCAACAAATAGTATTGGTTGGGATTTATATAGTCTAAAATACAAACCGTTTGTAATAACTACTTTTAATGGCACTTTCATACTATACAACATGCTACATTCAGTAGTATGGAGATGGTAGGTGGTACACTTCATATTTTGGGAACAACTATAAACATTGGTTAGATTATGTACAATCACAAGTCTACATATCTATAAAGATTACTCATATTTTCCTTACAAAGTCAAAGCACTTTTCTATAAATCTAATTCCTTGCAACTGTTAGTATCGGCCTCCCTTGCAACTTGTAGTTTAGTATGTTAGAAGTGCCAGTTTAGTATGTTAGAATCTTCCCAGGTCAAGACCAATCTACAATATATATTTTTTTATGATTGAACAAACTCTTAAAACATCACCAAACCGAGTCACGTGTCATTCTTCTATCATTAATTGTAATGTCGTATCCGTCCATTCTCTTATTAATTATTTCATTAACATCAACTCAATTATCAATCTCATCTCTTATATCTAAATTAATTGTATATATTGATCATATTCAATTAATTAATTTACAAATAAAATAGATGTTATTGTGAGAACTTTCATATAAATAACAGTCCATTGTTCACAAACGTTAATACCTTCCATGTTTCCCAGAAATTCTGCCTCGCATACAGAATAAACTAATATTCTTTGAGGAAAGTAATATCTGTGTGTGTTTAACAAAGACTCTCTCGGGACTTGACATAAAAAGAACAAAGCAACATTTCATATCTCTAAACTAGCAGAGGATTGAACAAAGCCCATATAATTTTGGGGCCTCTGAACAGGAATCCAGTTCTGAGAGCCCACCTCTCCATTAGATGGAGGTCTAAACATATAGAACACAGTATCCCCACTTCCATTAGCAGACCCACACAAAAATACAGACTCACGCCATACCGAAGCACGCGTAACATTCTTGATATCAAGAGGAAGAGAGCACACCTTCCTCCATTCATTTCCTTCACAATCGTATTCCATCACACCATCTTTCTCAAAAAAATAAAGATTACCAAATGCAGCCACACAGGCATGAGCCGATCCTCCAAACTTAAACATATTCTCGAGGGTACTCCATAATCTAGTCTCTGGATCGAAAACTTGTGCACTCCGCTCGAATCGACCCTGCGACTGCGTTTCATAGCCGCTTATGACATAAAACTTCCCCTGAAGGAAAGCACCATGGCACTCGTCTCTTTCAGACTGCATATCAGGCAGAACTTCCCACTTATCTTTCTCTACATTATATGCTGCTGCTCTCCGCAGGGCATTTTTATTTTGGTCATGTCCACCGGCCACGTAAATGAGTCCCTGCGGCGACACAGAGCAAGCGCAAAAAGATTGCAGCGTAGGCATGTCGGTGCCCGATTTCCATGTGCAGGAACAAAAGTCGTACACAAAAACTGCCTTGCTGTCCTCCCATGTGTGAGGATTCCAGCCTCCAAGCACAACAAGCTTTTGATTGACGCAAACACAGTTAGAAAACAGTGGGAATCCGGTGGGAATATTGGGGAGTCTTTCCCATGAGCTTTTGAGAGGATCATAAATGGTTACTCCATAAGCCGGTGCTGATCTCTGCTTATATTCGTGTTGCTGGGGAAGAGCCTGGATCAAACATATACGCTCTTCGCCCATCCCAAATTTCTTCCTGTCTTGGTAGAATCGACTGCTCTTCACCACCGCTTCCCAACTTCTGCAGACGGCACGAAGATTGTGATGAGATTTATACGACACTCTTAGCAGACATTCTCGCTCTATTTCTTCCGGGAGAAGCTCCATATCTACGCAAACCCACCCACAAGTGTTTGAAGCAGAGAAAATGGTCAAGCACTGAGATTTCCGGACTTTTGATAACTCTTTAACAGGGTAAAACTATAAATGGTCAAGGAGAGGATTTTTCATATCAGATATTGTGTGCGTGTCAGAAAGGAAGAGGATTGAGATGCGGCTGTTATCTGTTTGAAACAAGTGGAGACTTTTCCGCTTGCATGTTTTAAGGGCGGTGACAAGTTTACACATCTCAAAAAATTCAACTACGATTCAACTGTTGACTCTCTCAACTACTGTGTCGGTTACCTACTATGACTTGTATGTTCACTAAACAACATTTTGGTCACATAATCTAGGAGAGTGTCTTTGTTGTTTTTTTCCCCCAAATTAACCTTTTCTGATGTTTTATGTTAAAAAATATTACTCTATTTATGTAGATGAAAATAAAATGTAAAGTTTAAATGGTAATAGCTATACTATTAGAGGGGAGTCACCATCATTTAGTGGGCTGTAAATATTAGCAAGACCCAAGTCATTAGTGGCACGCTTTTAATGAGTAGTGTTACCTTTTGTGATAGTTATATTATTTTTTATATGAAAAAAATATTACTCTAGTTAAAAAAGAGGTAGTGGAAGATATACTTTTTAAGTTTATGTAGGGTCAAGTTCAAACAATAAGATAATATAAAATGTAAAGTTTTTAAAATGGTAATAGCTATACTATTAAAGAGGAATCACGATCATTTAGTGGGCTCTAAATATTAGCAAGACCCAAGTCATTAGTGGCACGTTTCTAATGAGTAATGTCACCTTCTTCTATATCTTCATCAACATGTGGCTAAGAAAATAAAAGAGAAATTGTTAGATCTGGGTTAGAGAATTTGTCAAAATTTAGCCATCCAAGGACAACATGGTCCTAAGGTTTTAAAGAGGATGAAGGAGAGAAAAGAAGGCTATGACTACTAGTGGAGAAAGCAATAATTGACTTTTCAAGAAGGGGAATGGAAAGCATGTGATTAGGATTCACAACCTCTCTTATCATTCAAGCTACATCCATGTCAATGGTCATAAGGAAGGGAATAATCATTGTGAGCAGGTGAGAGCATCAAGACTCTAACAAAAATACATGGGGCATTACCCTATTGATCTAGAAGAATTTGCAAATCTACCACTTCAAGTGCAACTTTGTTGGCTTGCACCTAAATTTACATAAAAACATTAAAACAAACCATATTTTTAGTATACATCAAGAAATGGATATCGGTTGTGCACTTAGTAAAAATAGGAAAAAAAATTTATCTTTCCAAATGATACAAAGAATCTCTACCCCAAATACATATCAAATTGTGTAAATTTAGAAGGAATCTATGGCCACTCCCCTAGTAAAACTATATGTCATGAGATGACTCAAGCCTATTTACAGGATTGTAAAAGTCATTGATCTAATTCTAGGCTTACCAAGCTCTAGAAAATACTTAGTAAGTGCTGGAGAGTCACCTATTATTGAGAGAATACACAATGAGGATTAATCACTCACATATTAGACAATCCAGAGCCAAGATAAGGATTACGCCGGACGAAATGGACAAGCTTGGGTTCAAGTATGGGTAAGTGTACACAAAGATGGTGGTCAAAAAGGGGGGTATAAGTGGACACTTTTTTTCTAAAATCAGGTGAACCTGAACTTGGAGGCAAATTTTGAAAGTCATCCACTCAAGATATGAAGATAATCAAAGAACAAATATTGTAGTACTCTGAATCTAGTTTCCAAACTACTAAACCTTTTGAAAATTGGATAAGATTAAGGGAGTCAAATCCTTCGTGCACGAAAAATAGACCTTGATTTTTTCAGAAAAAACATAACATAGTGTCTGACGTGCGCATCAAACAAGTCATAGTTAGATTTAGTATTTTGACAAATTCTTTGGCAGAAAGATAGTTAAGAGTGAGCACTAGAAGATGTGTATTTTTTTGTAATTTTTTGTTGAGTATTTTTTTTTTATGATTTTTCCAATGGAGCACATCCTGAAAATTAGGTACCTGTTCATGCGCGAAGCATAAGTTGCACCAAAAAAATCAAAAATACAATATTTTATTTTTAAATTGTAAAGAATCAAGTACACTACAATAATATATAAAGTTTTTTAAATTTGGATAGGTATATCAAAAGTTATTAAAAAAATAGTGCATGCATGTCTGTGAGAACTATGGAGACACTAGTAAAAGAAATTCAATAATAATGTTATTGTTGTTCAAATTTAAAAAATATTATATGGTTAGAAAGCTCAGAAGATGGGTGAAAATATGGTGGCAATTTTAGAAATACCCACTTGATGAAGTGTAAACCTGATGAGACAAAGTCGAGAAACCAAGTCGATAAAATAAAATGCATCAAAAAGGAGGGAAATGGAGGGAAATCAAACTTCCAAACCATAGCTTTATCATCCAAGCCTATTTCCAAGCCTAAACAGTCAAAAGCGCGTACGGGGTACCTATGGTATAAAAAGCGCATACAGGGTACTTATGGTGTAAGAAGCGCGTACACTCTATCTTAACTATAAAAAGCGCGTACGCACTATTTTTACTATAAAAAGTGCGTAAGTGTTATTTTTACTATAAATAGTGCGTACACGCTTTTTATGTTTAAATTTTGGGAGTGTGTATAGTATGATATTGTATATATAATATATGTGTATATACAAATAATATATAATTTATATATAATATAAAAATATATAATATATAATATTTATATATTTATGTATATAATAATATATAATATATTAAGTATATATATACACACATGTGTGTGTATGTATGTGTATTGTCTCCCTCTCTCCCCCTCTCAACCACATACAAGGTGCCTCTCTTTCTCTCCCTCTCTCTCTTTCTCTCTCTCTCTCTCCCTACCTCTCCCTCTCTCCCCCTCTCTCCCTCTCCCCCTATCTCTCTCACTCCCTCTCCCTCTCTCCCCTTCTCCCTTCCTCCATACCTCATCTCTCTCTCTCTCTCTCTCTCTCTCTCTCTCTCTCTCTCTCTCTCTCTCTCTCCAATATATCTTCTTTTTGTTTGCATATAGATGAGGTGATAAGAAGATTGACAAGGTGGTCGGTTTTTTTGTTTTTTTAAAGAAGATAGGATATAAAGTTGAATGTTTGAAGAAGATGAACATATTGGTTTCTTTGGATCATGTGGATGTATTGGTTGGATAATCTTTATGGGTTGTATGGTGTATGGTGTCTTATGACCCCTTAGGACTCCATACGACCCCTTAGGTGTTGTTATGGGTCATATGGTGTCTTAAAGGTTCATATGGTATTATATGACCCCTTAGGACACCATATGATCCCTTAGGTGTCATTAGAGGTCATATTGTTTCCTAAGAGGTCATATGGTGTCCTATGATCCCTTAGGACACCATATGACCCCTTAAGACACCATACGACCCATAACAAAACCATATGGTGTCCTAAGGGGTTATAGGATGCCATATGACCCCTCAGGACACCATACGACCCATAACAACACCATATGGTGTCCTAAAGGGTCATATGGTGTTCTATGACCCCTTAGGACACTATTTGGTGTCATTATAGGTCCTATGGTATGCTAAGGGATCATATAGTGTCCAATGACCCCTTAGATGCTGTTATGGGTTATATTGTGATCTAAGGGTCATATGGTGTCCTATGACCCCTTAGGATACCATATGGTGTCGTTATGTGTCTTATGGTGTCCGATGACCCCTAGGACACCTTATGATCCCTTAGGATACCATATGGTGTCGTTAGGGGTCATATGGTGTCTTAAGGGGTCATATGATCTCCTACGACCCCTTAGGACTCCATATGGTGTCGTTATGGGTTGTATGGTGTCCTAAGAGGTCATATAGTGTTCTATGACCCCTTAGGACACCATTTGGTGTCATTATGGGTCGTATGGTGTGCTTAGGGGTCATATGGTGTCCTATGACCCCTTAGGCCTCCATATGACCTCTTATGTGTCGTTATGGGTCATATGGTATCCTTAGGAGCCATATGGTATCCTATGACCCCTTAGGACACATGCATGGATCCCTAGGATACCATATGACCCCTAAGAATACCATATGACATGAAAAAACACAAAATAGTGTCCTCCAAGTTCAGGTTCTCCTACGACCCCTTAGGACACCATTTGACCCCTTAGGACACCATTTGACCCCTTAGGACTCCATATGGTGTCGTTATGGGTCGTATGGTGTCCTAAGAGGTCATATAGTGTTCTATAACCCCTTAGGACACCATTTGGTGTCATTATGGGTCGTATGGTGTGCTAAGGGGTCATATGGTATCCTATGACCCCTTAGGAATCCATATGACCTCTTATGTGTCGTTATGGGTCATATGGTATCCTAAGGAGTCATATGGTGTCCTATGACCCCTTAGGACACATGCATGGATCCCTAGGATACCATATGACCCTATAGAGGGAGAGGGGGGGAGGAGAGGGAGGTAATGGGAGAGAGATACACCTAAGAGAGGAGGAGAGTGATATAGAGAGATAGAGACTGAGAGGTAGAGACAAGAGATAAATGTGTGTGTGTGTGTGTGTGTGTGTGTGTGTGTGTGTGTGTGTGTGTGTGTGTGTGTGTGTGTGTGTGTGTGTGTGTGTGTGTGTGTGTGAGAGAGAGAGAGAGAGGGAGAGAGAGATCTAAGAGGTGGATAGAGGGATTGGGAGAGAAAGAGAGACCTAAGAGGTGGAGGGAGGGAAGGTGAGAGAAAGAGAGAGAGAAAGAGAGGGTGTGAGAGAGAGAGAGAAAGAGAGGGAGAGAGTGAGAAAGAGAGGTAATGAGAAAAGGAGAGAGGGAGGGGGAGGAGAGAGGGAGAGAATGAGAGATAAATACACCTGAGAGAAGGAGAGAGTGAGATACAGAGAAAGAGGATGAGAGGGAGAGACTTCAGAGAGAGAGAGAGAGACTTAAGTGAAAAATAGAAATGGAGGGGGGGAGGTGGGGAGAGAGTGGGAAAGAGATACACTTGACAAAGGAGGAGAGTGAGATAGAGAGATAGAGGCAGAGAGGGAGAGAGACTTGAGAGAGAGAGAGAGAGAGAGAGAGAGAGAGAGAGAGAGAGAGAGAGAGAGAGAGAGAGGTTGATAGCCAGAGACTTGATAGAGAGAAGGAGAGAGACTTGAGAGAAAGAGAAATGGAGCGAGAGGGGGAGAGAGAAAGAGAGTTTTAGGGAAAGAAATACTTGGCAAAGGAAGAGAAAGGGAGGGGGAGGGAGAGGGAAAGAATGAGAGAGAGAGACACTGGAGAGAGGGGGAGAGAGTGAGAGATAGAGATATTTGAGAGAGGGAGAGAAAAAGAAGGATAGATGAAAGAGAGAAAGAGGGTGAGGGAGATGAGAAAGAGAGGGAGAGATACTCGAGAGAGGGAAGAAAGTAGAGAGGGAGAGATACCCGAGAGAGGGAAGAAAGTAGAGAGGGAGATGCATAAGAGACAAAAAGGTAGGGGTTAAGGAAGAGAGAGGGGGAATGTAGGGAAGAGACGAGAGAGATAATGCTGATATAAGCATGTTGATTACTGAAATTTGACTAAGTCTGAAATTTATAAGAATACTCAAAAAACTAGAATCTGCATTATAACTCTTAGAGATCTGGAACCACTCTCAAACATCCTGACAATATATACATAAAATATAACTTAAAGTATAAGTGACATTTCTCTTTGTCTTTTATCTTTCTTCATATATCCTACCGAAAAACCTAATGGAATGCTAAATGAATTGCATTTTATTGACAGACAAACGCGTACGCGATTTAAAAACTAAAACCGCGTATGCGGTTTTTAGTTTCTAAACCGCATACGCGGTTTTAGTTTTTAAACCGTGTACGGATTTCTTAGTTTCTAAACCTCGTACACGGTTTTAGTTTTTAAACCGCATACGTGGTTAGTATAATTTAAACCCCATACACGATTTAGCTTTGGTTAGGCTCGGCAAAACGAGCCTAAATGCATACGGGGTTCTTTAAATTTGAAATACCCTGTGCGCGTTTTGTTGTTTTTCATGTTTTTTTTTTTGTGTGCCCACTTTTCTGACCACCATCTTTGTGCACTTACCCATATGGTATACCAAATAGCCTAGAGTTAGTGGTGCCAACTACCCAAAGAAGAATAGAAATGCAATTTATGGTTCAACAAAATGGTCATTGGAAGATGGGGGTGAGAGCCACATGTATCTCTTACAAGGTTTGTAATTCTAAAACATTATATTTGGACACCATTTCCATCCTTCCACCAAGGTTTCAAAGTTTGAACACCATTTTTAGTAAACTTTTTAAAGAGGAATAGAGTCAATAACTATCTAATAAGTCTCAAAATCCTAGTTAACAAGTCAAAGTTTTACATTAACCTCAAGCCAAGAGAGGAACTTCTTGTTAAAATTGGAGATGGCATCTAGTTTTATGTTCTAATTTTTTATTCTTGTATAATTTCAAATCTAAATTTGTGGAGGCTTTTCAAGTAGCCAATATTGATAGGAAATAAATGTATACAAATATATGGATTGCTAGTTAATAGAGAGCCTCTTAAACAAAGTTCATTTCCATCTCAAAAGATCCATGGCATGATGGCTTCCCAAGATTTCTAAGTGTATTATGAATGGAATAGGATGGCGAAGCAATATACTCTAAAGTGAATGCAAAAATAAAATACAAAGGTAATACAAACACAAAAACACATATACACGTGGTTCACCCAATATGATCTACATCCACGAAGAAATCACTAGTCCTTCCCTTTATTTCATCTAGCAAAATAAAAAGATAGAACCTACAACACATCTATCATAACTTCATCTTCTCTCTATCATAGTGTCCACATACAATATGCTATTGTAATACAATGCCTTTGTATAAAGGGGTTTTCCTTCTATGACAGTAAAATACAAAAATAATCTATATTGCTACTATATTTATAACTTAATGGTCAATAATATAAATTTATAATAAGAAAATATATATAAAATGTGGCTTTAGTAAGCACTACCACCAAATCTTTGCCGAGGCATGTGACATTTGGACCCCCTAGGGGGCCATCTCCTTGAACCCCACAAGGGGATACCCCCATGCTAAAAGAGTGTTCTAAACCCCTGAAGACTGGAGCCTTTCATCAAATATTTAAGAATTTGAATAATGGAGCCTCTCATCAATTGTTGAAGATTCTAAAGGATGATTGGCCACTAGGTCCCTGGTGACTATATCTTTGCAAAAAAATTTCTTTCTTTGCATCCATTGTTGGATGCCATTTGGAAGAGATAACATCTTAGGCTTTAGAAGTGTCCAAGCTACGTGAAGCACCATATTGAACTAATCCCTGAGTTGTGTTTGACTCAACAAAGAGCTTAGCATCGTGCAAATTAGTCTCTTGCTTTGCATCTACAATTGACTACCCTTTAGAAGAAATATCAAAAGTGCAATGTTTGGGGTAAACTTCTTTCCACCAAGACCGCGCTTTCTCTGGGTTTTGTTGATTGGGCAATCTATTACAATATACCCCTTTTTATAATAGCTTCTTCACCAGAAAGATAGACCCTCATAATCCAAATGTTGCAACCATTCATTGCCATTAGCATTCAAAGTTATCCCTGCTAGAAGAGATTTGGAAGTATCTAAAATTTGTTGAGCCTTTATCCACAGTCACAAAATTGCCAATAGAATTACCAATTTCTTCAAAGCGAGACTCAAACCAGTAGTGAAGGGGGAGGTTTGGGAGGTGAGCCGAGATGTACATGGCTGAAAATGACTCAAAATATGGATTGAAAAATGCATGCCATGATTCCAACATAAGTATACTTTGTCCCCATTTCCATACATTGCTTAGAATAGTGTTTCAATAATTCTTGTTGTCAAAAACTACAGTAACAATTCCTCAAGCACATGGATAGAGCTATAATTTATTTTCCAAATGAGACATCAATGCAACAGTTATCTATTTATGTAGATCTAAAAGACTCAACAAAAAATGGCTACATCACAATTCTCCTACCACTATTGCTCGTAAGATCCAACAGTGTGTGAACCCATCGCCAAAAGACACACAGGAAGAGTCGCGATCAGCCAAGAGATCTCCACCAAGAATATGTTCTGCAACGAACTAAACCCTCATAGCAGAGGAATGTGGAAGCGTCGTCTTAAATTTTAAGTTTCCTAGGTTATTACCAGTAAATTTATGTTTATTAGAATAATATAAAATTAGAATATTTAAAAACATACAATAAAAAAAAAAAAATTAAAGTTAAAACCATAAGTTATTTAAGTGTATAATTTTAATATTTTTATGATATTGATTGACTCAAAATTATGGAATATGAAGTGATAAAATTTTAGCTAATAAAATTGATGCAATTAGTTTGAGGAAAAAATAGTTATACAAAGATTGTTTGACTGAAACATGTATAAACAACAATAATGCAATCTACAATATACTTAGTCTATTTTTCCTTGTTTCAAAAAAGCGTGACACACTATTTATGTATTTTATAATAAATCAACATGTGACTCAAGACAGACACATTATTATGTTTTAGCCCTTAGTTCACCATAAAAGATAATGAAAATAAATATCTCTCAGTACAATTTATTTAAATAAAATAGTTAAACAATAATAAAATCCTAGAATTTATCACTAGGAATCAAAGAATAAATTCAATATCAAGTACATGAAATTTAACTAGAGTAAATATAATACTTAGATAGATTTTGGATAGTGGAATATATGTTATTGAATATTAAAAGAATTGATTCTCTACTGTGTTAGACAAATACATCAAAAATTATAAAATGATTGTTTAGTGATGTAGTTTAGATCTATGCCTATAGAATCAATCTAAATGCTTGTTAAATTAATTTAGCACTTAGAAATGAATCTAGACCCATAAAAGTGAATCGATAGGGAATGGATAACTATAGAAAATTCACCTTAGCTTGTATTTATATCTAAAGTGGATGGTGTCTATCTACACTATTTAGGAATTCGGTAAGCAATAATCATGTTATCCTTTGTTAAGCTCCTATATGATCATATTTAACAACTTTATAGTAACAATTGAAATTAACATACACGCATGCACTATCGCTAGGATGATAATGCAACTTGATTTCAAGCAATTCAATAATCTATGATTCTTCAATGATTCTCTCATATGAATAGTATTCTAGTGATTTCTTAAAATTTTCTAGAGTAATTACAAATAAATAAGTAAGGTCTTTTAATACAATTACACAATACACAAATCTACACAAACATACCTTAAACTCCGCAAAACAATTAATTAAAAATTAGACAAGAATTAACATTTGAATTCTAAGATTTTAAATAATACGACCCAAATCAATTTTATATCTACAAATTTAATATTAAATAAAGAAATCCAAGAATAAAAGTGAATTCTAAAAATAAATATTAATAAAGACAAAGTAAAATAATATAAATGACCCAAATCTCAGACACGAATATATCCATTTATAAATGTCTCATTTCATAAAAACAGACTGTGATGGAAGTGGGTCCAAAGCACAAGGACACGGGTACGCTATTATCGCCATTACAATCCTAAATAACACTTTAGAATACGTAAAACTTCCCTTTTTCTTATACTTGGTCACACATCCAAGGCACCAACAGCTGTAAAATGAGCACAGAGATTCTCATGAACAAAGGAAAAGCTAAAGCAAGGTATAATCTACCGAAAGCAAAAGCTGCAATGTTTCCCAGTCGGTTCTTTGTGACAAGGATTCCATCAGGAACCCCATTTTTCAGATACAAATAAGAGCAATGGGAGAGCTTGAACATGGAGAGAATACAGATTAGGGTTAGCTAATCAAGATAATAGTTTTGCTCTGATCTGTTATGCATGGCTCTGGAATGGGGAATACTGGGGGTGGCAGCAGGAGTAGAGCTTCTGTTACTGCTGGTTATAACATTACCAGGAGCTCAAAGTTTGAGGAAGACACTTATTTCTTTCTCTAGAGCTTCCCTGAGGCCCCTCCTCACAGTGGTTCCCTTCTCATGCTTTCTTTTGATGGACATCTACTGGAAGTATGATCACTTGCCCACCTGTGAAGGATCTGAATGCACTTCCTATGAGCTTGACAGGCACTACAAATCTGTTTTGAAGATGCAGAGAAACCTCCTTCTTGTGGGTGGGGCTCTGGTTTTGTATTGGCTTCTCTACAGAGTCACATTCATGCTGGTTTGCATGGAACAGCTTCACTTGCAGGTCAAGAAGTTTAAGGATGCAGACATTAAAGAGGCAGACAAATGATTTGTTCATGGCTTCCATGGATTTATGTGGGTTCTGATTGAGGTTGTCACAGGATCAAGTTTCTGTCATGCTCTTTATTGATGGGTGTTTTGGAATGCTTGTTTTCAGTTGGGAATGTTTGTATAGGTTTTAGAGACAAGTTATGGAATAATTTATATAGTGTTGTGAGGTTGGGTCAATTTGGAATGTCTGTTCAATTTGTGGTATTTTTCCTTGTAATGCAAGTCGTTAGTTGATTTTTCAATAATTCGTATCATTTTGGAATTTTTTTTTAAAGAAATTTACATATAAGTAGGCAATCCGGAGGTATCATTTTGGATTTACTTTAGCTTCTTTTTGAAGCAAACATTTGTTATTTTGGAGATCTGAATAGTTGTATTTTGAAAAGTTTACAACATTATTTTTTAATAGTTTTATTGGTAGGTATTAATATAGTTTAAAAATTTATTGATGTCTTTATATTAAAGATATCAGATTTCCACAATCTATAATTTACTTGCAATTGTTGTCTAGTTTCGATTGTGTGTAGTTTTTTTTATCAACAAATCACACTCTCGATCAATCATCGAGATAAAGAGAGAGTTGAGAAGCATAAAAAAATATTGGTTTCAAGTAATTTTTCTTGATACAATTAGAGAAATGTACTAACAAAAACAATTTAGAAATATAAGCAAACTAAAATTATAACTTTTTGATGAATAAGTGTGTCATAATCCTATTAATTAGAAAATATAATACATGTATTCACAATAAATAATGTTATCACCATAAAATATAATCAAAATAAATATTCTATTAGCTAAAAGAGAAAGTATAATTTTGTTTAATATTTCACAATTTTTCTTAATTTTATTGATTTTGAAAAAAAAATGATCAATTATATGTGCGATTAATAATATGTGTTCAAAATTTAAAACATATCAAATTTTGGAAATTAAGAAAATAGAAAATATGTGATGATATCAAATTTTAAAGAGATGAGATTTTCCAATCTAAAAATGATTATTGATTATTAGGGGTGCAAATTCATGCATTTCTAATAATTAAAAGAGAAAAAATGCCAATTATATTTTTAATGTGTGGGTGGAGCTTGATTATTGTTTCAACAACTTTTGTAAGATTTTTGCTTAACTTGCATTCTAGAACCAACAATGACATTAATGATGAGGTAACCCATAGAGTGAGGAAGAACATTCCCATAGTTTTCTCAATCATATTGTAGTGTCCTAAAATTGCACCCTCTACAATTTTGACCGCATTTTGGGCCCTCACCTTACCAGTCTCATCCCCATGCTTGATCGGGACCTATTTTTGTCTCTGTTATGCAACTAAGCTTTGTTTTTCACCTTATACCTTGCATGGCCACCTTGATCTTGGCCCAAAATAGGGTAGGACTAGGGTGTGGCGCCCTGGGATCCCCTAAAGGGAACCTATTTTGGCCCCTCTCCCTTGGACCTATCTCAAATGTGAGCGGGAAACAATCCCCTATGTCAGCCTCTGCCAAAAAATTAAACAATTAATGACGAGCAAGTATATAAGGAGGTCTTCCCCTCTCATTTGGCACAAGAACAAACAATAAGGAGAACATCATACATTCATGAAGGCGAAATTGGATCTCAAGCATTCAAGCATTCAAGCATTCATCATCAAGAATTTTTCAAGGCTGCATATTCTTCATCTATCCATTGGAGCAACATTACTTCATTCATTTGCAAGCATGTGTGTGTGTTAGGATTTTGTCATGTTCATGTCATTTCATACAACATATGTGATTACATCTAAGAAGCAAAGAATCATCATCATCTATTGCAGATCTAAAGGTATACTTTTCCATCATTTATTTCAAGTATTTGCAATATTTCATTCAAGGTTGATTCCAAACCGGGGTTTGACTTAGGAAAAATCCTATTCCCAACCCCTTTCTACTTCTTTTTGTGTGCAGGAAACAGGTGCGTAGTTGTACTTCTGGAATTAAGCTTTATCTACAGAGACGAAAAAACCCTTTTCGACGTGCGGAAACTTCAAAGGACCGATAGGAGGGTGCCCTTGTTCGAACAAACGGTCCCTGCAACTTTTGTAGATTTCACAAAGTAGCTTTGAATCATCTCAAACTTCTCAGATCCAGGTGCATGATTGAATCCCGAATTTGTAGCTCACTGTTTCCGCCTACATTGTCTTCAATTTCAGCACTTCACTTACTCAACTTACAAAAGAAGGTCAAACACATTTCAAACACAATCAATCTACTTAGTATTCATCTCTTCTATCATTTAGGATTGGATCTAGTGGATTCATCCCCTCTTTTGAATGTAAAGTTTTCCAAGTGAAAATTGAGCTTAGTAAATTCCCCACTTCCAAGCGGAGAGTTGGCCAAGCCTCCAATTTTCCACTTTACACATATCTATATAGATTTATAGCACAATGTTTTGTGCAAGTTAAGAAAAATAGTGTATGATATGTGTGAGCACTCTTTACATTAAATTAGTTTATGATTTTATGCATTTATTGAATGCCAAAATATCACATGAAAGGAATAAAATAAATACTAGGAGGATACCATTTTGAAGGAAGGGAAAAATAGAGTAACAAATAGTTATAGAACTATCTAGTACAAAATATTCTAGAAAACCCTACGATTTTAATTTCAAATTATCGATATTTTAATTTTAATATTAGATTATACATGAATTTGTGCAAAATACATATGTGATAGGAATTGTTGATGATTGTTATAACACAACCAACTCCAAGTAGAATTATAGATCACTCTACTTCTCTTCAATAGTGGAAAATTCAACTCTAAGGTTATGCTTCAATCAAGTCTTGCTATGTTGCAAAGCTAGTGGCCTACGTGATTTGTTAACGAGGGGCATTTTCTAATATAAATCAAATTTAGACAATGATAAACAATCAAATGATGAATTCCAAGAATATGAAGTGATGAATGTCGATTTGAAATGAGAGGGAGTGGGAGCAGGAGTAGGAGAGGGAGTAGGGTTTCATCTAGTGAGGATGATGTAGATGGAGAAGGAGAATCTAAAAAAATTGAGGATGTTTTGTTGGTTTCCCCATGATCCTATTGTGTGAGGGGTTTGCTTATGTTTGTGGCTTTGGAGGGTTTTGGTGTATCTTCCCTATTTTCTATTGTTAGTGGTTTTGGGAGTGTTTTCTTTTTTGTGTCAGGTTTGTTGGGTGTCTGGGGTGTTAGTTTGGGTCTTGATGTTGGGTTTTTCCTTTGCTTGGAGCTTGTGTTTTTCATTTATGTGTCTTCTTTGGGTGTGTTGGTGCTAGGCTCGGTTTGGTGTTTTGAGTGAGGTGGTTGGCCTAGAAAGTTATTTTTGAGCCTAGTTTTTCCTCCCTGGTCTCAGTTGGGGTTGTGCTCATTAATCTCTATTCTTTGTTGAGAGTGATTGTGAGTTGGGTGGTTGGCATTTTGGGGGGTTTCTATTTGGTCTTAATTGTCTCTGGCCTCTCCTTTGTTGTTCTAGGGTTTGTTCTTTCTGAGACCCTTTGTGGGTTAGCAGTGATCTTGTCCCCCCTACTTTGTTCTTTCTGGTGTGGTTTTGGGGCTTATATCTATGGTTGGGGTGATTTGTTTTGGGTCTATCTTTTATTGGTTAGAAGATTAATTTCTGCAATGGTGTTGGGTGGTGGAGAGATCAATTTTTTTAATCGGTGGTTGGTGCTTTCTCATGCTTGTTCTCTTCCCTTTCCTCTCTCCTAGCTTGGGTCCTTCTGGTCTGGATTTGACTGTTCTTGGGAGTTCTCTAGTTATTTTCTTTGGTTGTTTTTAGTGTTGCCTTTGTAATGATTGCTAGTTTTCAAGGGGCCATTTTGTGTTTTTGGTTAGGGGATATTTTTGTCCTATTTTGTGGCTCTTCTCTATCATATGGTGTCCATATGGTGTCCTAAGGGGTCATATGATGTTCTAACACGTGTGGCCCCTTAAGACGCCATATGATCCCTAACAATACCATATGACCCCTTAGGACACCATATGACCCCTAACAACAACATATGATAGCTTAGGAAACCATATGACCCCTAAGGACACTATATGACTCCTCAGAACACCATATGACCCCTTTTAATATCCTAGTACATGACATGACCCCTTATGACACCATATGCCTCCTTAGGACAATATGATGTCCTAATGGGTCATATGGTATCATAAAGGGTCATATGGTGTCCTAAGGGGTCATATGGTCTTCTAACACATGTGTGGCCCCTTAGGACCCCATATAACCCATAATGACACCATATGTCCCCTTAGAACACCATATGACCGCTCACGACACCATATGACACCTTATGACCACATGACGTCCATATTGTGTCATAAAGGGTCATATGGTGTTCTAAAACATGTGTGGCTCGTTAGGACCCTATATGACCCCTAACGACACCATAGGACCCCTTAGGACACCATATGACTACTCAGGACAATATGATGTCCTAATGGGTCATATGGTGTCCTAATGAGTCATATGGTGTTCTAACACATGTGTTGCCCCTTAGGACACCATATGACCCCTTAGGACACCATATGACCCCTCAGGACACCATATGACCCCTTTTAACATCCTAGTACACAACATGACCCCTTATGACACCATATGACCCCTTAGGACAATATGATGTCCTAATTGGTCAAATAGTGTCCTAAGGGGTCATATGGTGTCCTAATGAGTCATTTGGTCTTCTAAGACATGTGTGGCCCCTTTGGACCCCATATGACCCCTAACGACACCATATGACCCCTTAGGACAACATATGACTGCTCACAACACCATATGACACCTTAGGAGTACATGATGTCCATATGGTGTGCTAAGGGGTCGTATAGTGTTCTAACACATGTTTGGTCCCTTAGGGCCCCATATGACCCCTAACGACACCATATGACCCCTTAGGACACCATATGACCGCTCACGACACCATATGACACCTTAGGACCACATGATGTCTATATGGTGTGCTAAGGGGTCATATGGTGTTCTAACACATATGTGCCCCCTTAGGACCTCATATGACCCTTAAAGACACCATATGACCCCTTAGGACACCATATAACCGTTCATGACAATATGATGTCCTAATAGGTCATATGGTGTCCCAAGGGGTCAGATAGTGTTCTAACACATGGGTGGCCCCTTAGGACACCATATGACCCCTTATGACACCATATGACCCTTCAAGACACCATGTAACCCCTTTTAGCATCCTAGTACACAACATGATCACTTATGACACCATATGACCCCTTAGGACAATATGTTGTCCTAATTAGTCATATGGTGTCCTAAGAGGTCATATGATCTTCTAACACATGTGTGGCCCCTTAGGACCCCATATGACCCCTAACGACACCATATGACCCCTCATTAAAACATATGATCCCTTAGGACCATATGATTTCCATATGGTGTCCTAAGGGATCATATGGTGTTCTAACACGTGTGGCCCCTTAGGACCCCATATGACCCCTAGTGACACCATATGACCCCTAGCGACACCATATGACCCCTTAGGACACCATATGACCCCTAGCGACACCATATGACCCCTTAGGACACCATATGACCCCTTAGGACAATATTATGTTGTAATGTGTCATATGGTGTCCTAAGGGGTCATATGGTGTTCTAACACATGTGTGGCCCCTTAAGACCCCATATGACCCCTAACGACACCATATGACCCCTTAGGACACTATATGACCCCTTTTTAACATCCTAGTACATGACATGACCCCTTATGACACCATATGACCACTTAGGACAATATGTTGTCCTAATGGGTCACATGATATCCTTAGGGGTCATATGGTTTCCAAAGGGGTCATATGATCTTCTAACACATATATGGCCCTTTAGGACACCATATGACCCCTAACGACACCATATGACCCCTTAGAACACCATATGACCCCTCACGACACTATATGACCCCTTAGGACCATATGATGTACATATGGTGTCCTAAGGGGCCATATGGTGTTCTAATACATGTGTCACCCCTTAAGACACCATATGATCCATTAGGACCATATGGGTCATATGGTGTCCTAAGGGGTCATATGGTGTTCTAACATGTGTGTGGCCCCTTAGGACTCCATATGACCCCTAACAACACTATATGACCCCTTAGGACACCAAATGACCCCTTAGTACACCATATGACCCCTCAGGACACCATATGACTCCTTCTAACATCCTAGTACATGACATGACCCCTTATGACACCATATGACCCCTTAGGACAATGCAATGTCCTAATAGGTCATGTGGTGTCCTAAGGGGTCATATGGTGTTCTAACACATGTGTGTACCCTTAAGACCACATATGACCCCTAACAACACCATATGACCCCTTTGGACACCATATGACCTCTTAGGACCATATGATGTCCATATGGTGTCATAAGGGGTCATATGGTGTTCTAACACATGTAGGGCCCCTTAGGACCCCATATGACCCCTAACGACGCCATATGATCCCTTAGGACACCATATGACCCCTTAGGATAATATGATGTCCTAATGGGTCATATGGTGTCCTAAGGGTTCATATGGTTTTCTTACATGTGTGGCCCCTTAGTATTCCATGTGAACCCTAACGACACCGTATGACCCCTTAGGACACAATATGACCCCTCATGACACCATATGACCATATGGTGTCCTAAGGTGTCATACATAGTGTTCTAACACATGTGTGGCCCCTTAGGACACCATATGACCATATGGTGTCCTAAGGTGTCATACATAGTGTTCTAACACATGTGTGGCCCCTTAGGACACCATATGACCCCTTAGGACAATATGATGTCCTAATGGGTCATATGGGGTGCTCACAATAATGGTTCCCACTTTTTTGCCACTTTTGACAATGAGATGAACATTTTTAAAATAATCTTCAACAAGTCCGACAACTATAACTTTTAAACTATTAAGAATTTGAAGATGATGTAATTTAGTGATTTGTAGCATTTTGTCTATAGATGGGTATGTGCACCAAGTTGTGGTACTAAAAAGGTGCCAATTTTTATCTTTTCACAAAAACACGTCATTGACATGAAAAGGTCGTCCAAACCTTTGGGTTGGATGCCCAAGGAAAATCCAACCCAAAGGGTTGGTATTCTCCAACGCAAACTATTTGGTGAGCACCAAATATGGAGCTCTCCCTATTTGGCGCTCGCCAAATTCAAAATTTTGAATTTGCATGTTTGGCGTGCGCTAAATTGGCTACTCGTCAAATGTGAAAAGTCAATTTTTTGTATTTGGCGAGCGCCAAATGCTCTGCATTATCCATTTTTTCATTTTGGCGAGCATTTTTCATCTTGGGCACAAGTTATACCCACTCGGTAGGAGAATATATACATGAAATAGAACATTTAAGTATAAGTCACATTTTAATATATATATTGGCAGGATGTTTGAGAGTGGTTTCAGCTCTATAGGAGTTATAATGTAGATTCTAGTTTTTAGAGGATCATATAAAATTTCAGACTTAGTCAAATTTCAGTAATTAGAATGTCAAATTTCAGTAATCAACATGCTCCTATTAGCATTTTTTATCTCTATATCTCTCTCCCACTCTTATCGCTCTCACTTCTCTCTCTTCTCTCTAGGTATATCCCACCCTCTCTGCCTTTCATTCCTTAATCACATTTTTATCCTTGACTCCTTCCCTTTCTCTTCTTCTTTGTCATTCTCTTAATATTATTTTCCCTTCCCTTTCCATTCTCTTGGTTAATGCCTATCCCTTCTATCCTCACTCTCCCCATATCTAGGTCTCACCCTCTCTCCCTCCTTATATTATTACCCACCTCTCTCTCCTCATTTAGGTTTCTCACCTATCTAATTGTCCACCCTCTAGTTCTCTCCTTCTATCTCCACCTTTCTCTCCCTTCCCCCTTACCCCTATCCATTTATGATCTCTCTCTCTCTCTCTCTCTCTCTCTCTCTCTCTCTCTCTCTCTCTCTCTCTCTCTCTCTCTCTCTCTCTCTCTCTCTCTCTCTCTCTCTCCACACCTATCTATCTCCACACCTATCTATCTCCTCATTCCTTGTCTTTGACTCCCTCTATCCATGCCCTCTTACTCATCTCTTTCCTATTTTATATATTCCCTCTCTCCATTGTCTAGGTCATCACCTCTCCCTCCTACTTTAACTCCCTCCCTCTCAAAAATTTCTAGGTTTCTCCCTCATTCTCTCTCCACCTCTATATCTCTACATCCATGTCTCATTAGGAACCTATCTCTATGCCCCTCTATCTATCTCTCCCCTCTCTCTCACCCTCTACATATCTCATCTCTCAATCTATCCCCTCTCTAGTTCTCTCCCTTACTCTCCACCTCTCTCTCTCCATCGCATCTTACGCATCTCCCTTTATGAACTCTCTCCTTCGCTTATCTCTCTCATCACCTCTTTATCTCCCATAAACTCTATACCTATTACTCTCCCTCTCTTCTCTTTGTTTCTTCTCTCTCTCCCCTCTCTAGGCCTCTCCTATACTCTCTCACTCTCTCTCACCTTCCCTCCTTATCTCCATATATATCCTTCCCTCCCTCCATCTCTCTTCTCCTCCTATTATTTCTCTCCACTCTCTCTTTGTTCTCTTCATCACTACCTACCCCTCCAAATCTCTCTCTCCATACATATTTTTCTCCTTCCCTCCATCTTTACCTCTCTACCACTTTGTCTTTGTATCATTACCCACCTCTCTCCCCTCCTCTATCTCCCTCACCTCTATCTTTCCACCCTTGGTCTCTCACCTTTATATCTCTCGTCTCTAATTCTTTCCTCTCCACTTGCTTACCCCTCTTTCTCTCTTTGTGAACTTATATATCTTATTTTCTTCTCTCTCTCTCTCCCTTAACTATCTACCTCTTCCCTCTCTCTTTCTCAATCACTCCCTGCCCATCTATCCCTCTCTTCTTAGCTCTCTCTTTCTCTTTATTCTTCCCTCTCTCCTCTTCTGTCTCCCTCCCCTCTCTAGGTCATCACATCTCCCTCCCCTTACGATCCCATATGACCCCTAATGACACCATATGACCCCTTAGGACACCATATAACCCCTCAAGACATCATATGACCCCTTAAGACACCATATGACCCCTTTTAACCTCCTAGTACATGACATGACCACTTAAGACACCATATGACCCCTTAGGACAATATGATGTCTTGAGGGGTCATATGGTGTCCTTAGGGGTCATATGGTGTTCTAACACATGTATGGTCCCTTAGGACCCCACATGACTCCTTGGGACACCATATGACCCTTTTTAACATCTAGGTATGTACGACATGACCCCTTAGCACACCATATGACCTCTTAGGAAAATATGATGTCCTAAGGGGTCATATGGTGTCTTAACACATGTATGGCCCTTTAGGACCCCATATGACCCCTGAGGACACCATATGACCCCTTATGACCCCATATGTCCCCTAACAACACCATATGACCACTTTTAACATCATAGTACATGATATGACCCCTTAGGACACCATATGGCCCCTTATGGCCAAATGATCTCCCAATGAGTCATATGGTGTCCTAAGGGGTCATATGGTGTTCTAAAAGATTTGTGGCCCCTTAGGACCACATATGACCCCTAGCGACACCATATGACCCCTTAGAACCATATGATGTCCTAATGGGTCATATGGTGTCCTAAGCAGTCATATGGTGTTCTAACATATGTGTGGCCCCTAACAACACCATATGACCCCTCAAGACCATATGATGTCCTAATGGGTCATATGGTGTCCTAAGGGGTCATATGGTGCTCTAACACATGTGTGGCCCCTTAGGACCCCAAATGACCCCTAATGACACCATACGACCCCTTAGGACACCATAGGACCCCATAGGGACCCATAGGACCCCTCATGACACAATATGACTCTTTAAGACACCATAAGACCCCTTAGGATACCATATGATCTAATTTAACATCCTAGTACATGACATGACCCCTTAGGACACCATATGACCCCTTAGGACAACATATGAACCCTTAGGACCACATGATGTCCTAAAGGGTCATGTGGTGTTCTAACACGTGTGTGGCCCCTTAGGACCCCATATGACCCCTTAGGACACAATATGACCCCTTAGGACACCATATGACCCCTCACAACACCACATGACCCCTTCTAACATCCCAGTACATGACATGACCCCTTAGGACACCATATGACCCCTTTAAACATCCTAGTACATGACATGATCCCTGAGGATACCATATGACCCCTTAAGACACTATATGGCCCTTAGGGCACCATATGACCCCTTAGGACCTCATATGACCCCTGAGGACACCATATGACCCCTTAGGACACCATATGACCATATTTAGATAGAGAGAGAAGAGGTATATAGGTGAGGGGGAGAGAGAAGAAAATAAGAGTGATAAGTTCACAAAGAGAGAAAGATGGGTAAGGAGGTGGAGAGGAAAGAATTAGAGAGGAGAGATGTAGAGGTAAGAGATCTAGAGCGTAGGAAGAGAGATGTGAGAGACCAAGGGTGGAAAGATAGAGGTGAGGGAGATAGAGGGGGAGAGAGAGGTGGGTAATGATACAAAGAGGGAGTGGTAGAGAGGTAGAGATGGAGGGAAGGAGAAACATAAGGATGGAGAGAGAATTTGGGAGGGAGAGGTAGTGATAAAGAGAACAAATAGAGATGGAGGGAGGTAAGGATAGATATGGTGATAAGGAGGGAAGGTGAGAGAGAGAAAGAGAGATTACATAGGAGAGACCTGGAGAGGGGAGAGAGAGGAGAAAGAGAGAGAAGAGAGGGATTCATATGGGGTCCTAAGGGGTCATATGGTGTTCTAACACATGTGTGGCCCTTTAGGACCCCAAATGACCCCTAACGACACCATATGACCCCTTAGGACACCATATGACCTCTAATGACACCATATGACCCCTTAGGACACTATATGACCCTCAAGACACCATATGATCCCTTAGGACCCCACATGACCCCTCGGTATGTCATATGACCCCTTAGGACACCTTATGACCCCCTAAGACATCATATGACCCTTTTTAATATCCTAATACACGACATGACCCCTTAGGACACCGTATGACCCCTTAGGACAAAATGATGTCCTAAGGGGTCATATGGTATTCTAACACATGTGTGGCCCCTTAGGACCCCATATGACCCCTAACAACACCATATGACCCCTTAGGACACGATATGACCCCTTAGGACCATATGATATCCTAATGGGGCTTATGGTGTCCTAAGGGGTCTTATGGTTTTTTAACACATGTGTGGCCCCTTAGAACCTCATATGACCCCTAAAAACACCTTATGACCCCTTAGGACCATACAATGTCCTAATGGGTCATATGGTGTTCTGAAGGGTCATATGGTGTTCTAACACATGTGTGGTTCCTTAGGACCCCAAATGATCCCTAACAATATATGACCCCATAGGACACCATATAACCTATAATGACACCATATGATCCTTTGGGACACTATATGACCCTCAGGACACCATATGACCCCTTAGGACCCCATATGACCTTTCAGGACACTATATGACCCCTTATGACACCATATGACCATACAACCCCTTAAGACACCATATGACCTATTTTAACATCTCTCTTCTCCTCCTATTATTTCTCTCCACTCTCTCTTTGTTCTCTTGATCACTACCTCTTCTTCCCAACCTCTCTCTCCATACCTATGTTTCTCCTTCCCTTCTTCTTTACCTCTCTACCTCTCCATCTTTGTCTCATTACTCACATGTCTCTCCCCCTCTATCTCCCTCACCTCTATCTTTCCACCCTAGGTCTCTCACCTCTTTCTTCCTAGGCTCTAGATCTCCCACCTCTACATCTCTTTCCTCTATAATTACCCACCTCTCTATATCCCCCTCTATCTATGTCACTGCTCTCTCTCTCCCTATCTAGGTCTATAATTCTTTCCACTCCACCTCCTTACCCCTCTTTCTCTCTTATTTTCTTCTCTCCCTCCCTTACTTGTCTACCTCTTCCCTCTCTTGGTCTCTCAGTCTCTCCCTTAGATAGGTTGGAGGTATTGGTTATATTGATACCTCTCTCTCTCTCTCTCTCTCTCTCTCTCTCTCTCTCTCTCTCTCTCTCTCTCTCTCTCTCTCTCTCTCTCTCTCTCTCTCTCTCTCTCTCTCTCTCCCATCTCTAGGTTTCTCTCCCTTTCTTCCTCTCTCCATCTCAATCCCTCATTACCCACATGTCTCTCCCCATCTATCTCCCTCACCTCTATCTTTCCACCCTAGGTCTCTCACCTCTTTCTTCCTAGGCTCTATATCTCTCACCTCTCTATATCCCCCTCTATCTATGTCACTACTCTCTCTCCCTATCTAGGTCTATAATTATTTCCTCTCTACCTCCTTACCCCTCTTTCTCTCTTATTTTCTTCACTCCCTCCCTTACCTATCTACCTCTTCCCTCTCTTGGTCTCTCAATCTCTCCCTTACATAAGGTTGGGGGTATTGGTTGCATTGATACTTCTTTCTATCTTTCTTCCTCTCTCCATCTTGATCCCTCATCCCTCCTTACCCTCATATCTCTCTCTCTCTCTCTCTCTCTCTCTCTCTCTCTCTCTCTCTCTCTCTCTCTCTCTCTCTCTCTCTCTCTCTCTCTCTCTCTCTCTCTCTCTCTCTCTCTCTATTCTTTAGGTTTCTCCCTTCCTCTCTACCTCTCTAATTATGCATCCTTGTATAATTACCCACCTCTCTATATCCCCCTCTATCTATGTCACTGCTCTCTCTCCCTATCTAGGTCCTAATATCACATACATAATAGGTCCTAATATTTGCATAATATAGGTCTTAAGGAGAATCAAGTATAATGTGAAATGTTTTTACATATGTGGTCATCTTTTAAGTCATAATTAATAAGACCTATTATGTCATAATAGGTTCTAACTTATATCATATTTAAGACCTTCATGTGATAGGTCCTTTAATATCACATAATATATCAATCTTAAGGGGAGTCAAGTATACTAATGTGAAATTTTTTTGCATATGTGGTCATATTAAGTAATAATAAGGCCTATTATGTGATATTAGGACTTATTATGTGATTATAGGTCTTAAATGTGACATAAATTTAGAGCCCATTATGTCATAATAGGTTCTATTTATATGATTGGACGTATGCAAAAACATTTCACATTATACTCAAGAGTCCCCTTAAGACCTATTACATGTGATATTAGGAGGTCTATTATGAAATAATAGGTCTTAAATATGACATAATTTTTAGGTCTTACTAAATGACTTGAAATTTCGGTTTCAAATTAAAATATGAATTTCATTGCATTAAAAATATTCTCTATCATCTTAAATTATGTGCAGAAGAGGATCGAGAAGAAGGGAGTTCTCAAGTGGGAGTCGAGGAAAATGAACCTGTTGAAGAACACAATATAGTTGATGAACATAGGGAGGAGCTTCCCCAAGTTGAACCAATGGAGGTTGAAGGAGAGGGGTCAGGCTCCTTACCTCCTACCACTAGTATGGATGAGCATATATTGTGGATCTAACTAAATGGGTGAAGAGAAATATTTCTTATAAAAATTTAGATCATTTACTTCAAATGGATGTGGATGAGTTGAAACGTCTTAGTGAAGAACCTAGACATACTAAAAGGAGGTCAATGAATAAAATTGCAAACGAAATAAAGTCTCATTTCTACAATCTTGATATACACTAGAGAAAGATCAATTGCTATCAATTGTACTTACTCGTAAAGACTTAATAAATCCACTGAAATTGTTGGGTATAGATACAACAAGTCAAAAGAGGAAAACTTCTCAGCTACAAAAATCTATTATTGATAATGTTCAGAAAGGTTTGGTGAACATTAGTAAAAAATATCGAATAGTAGATATGACCATTTCAAGAAGAGTGATGTTGACATCTTTAGTAAATGAAATATTGCCTCAAAAAAGACAAATATCTTCACTGTCATCTAAGTTTGGTTTTAGTAGAAGGACAATATCAAAATATGTGAAAAGGAGAAAGAGTTTGGATGATACTACCTCAGAAGGGAATTGGGCAATTATGTGTAGAGATTCTTGTTCTGATTGAATTGAAGATGTTGTTAGGAACTTCGTGACAAGTTTTTGGAATGATAATACTCATCCTTCATCAAATAGTAAAGATGTTATCAAGAAAAGGATTGGCCCTGATCATTATGATCTCCATGTAAAACATTGGCTAGACATAACAAAACATGAATTGTATGTGTTATTTACTAAAAGAAACCCTCATATAAATATTGGACAAACCATGTTTGAACGGTTAAGGCCATATTATGTGAAGGTAAACAAAGTCTTTGAAACTTGTTGTTGTCGTTATCACGTCGAATTTGATCTATACTATCAGGTGTTTCGAAAGATTAGAGAAGATAGTGATGGTTATGAAAAAGCTCCTCCTAAATGAATAAGTCAATTCATAGCATCCATCTTGTTAGGGTTTCAAGCAGATCCGAAGCAAATATGAACTAACAATTATATGCAGATTTAAATACAAAAGATAAAGAAATAAAACAGGACACAGATAACACAGAGATTTAACATGGTTCACCCAGAATGGGTTACGTCCACCATACACAGTCGTCCAATCTTTCTTATTATCCAGCAAAAATAGTACATCAACCTTGCAATGCCTTAAGCATCCCAGCCGCTTATAACATGCGTTTTTAGGGGAAAAACAAAGTCGGCCTTTTTAGGGTTTTATTACAATGTCGGTTTTCATCAACAAAAAAAAATACCCAAAAAATTTTGTTATTTAATTGATATAATAATTGTATCTTCATTAATTCTAAATGATGTTATTTTTATTAAATTAATTGGATATAGTAGGATCAAAAATAATCTCATTTCAATTAAAAATACTTATTTTTTAATTTGAAATAATATGTGTATTTGCAAATTTCAAATTTCATTAACTTGTTTATTGTGTAATTGACATTTTCTCGCCCCCCTTAAGTCCATTTATAATAGATCATGGTTTTAATTTAAAATTTAGATCTTTAAGACCCCTCTATTTCCCATTTATTATTTATAATTTATAATTTAATTTGGATTTTGAAACCATGTGTCTTTATAGTTTAGAAACCACTTCAATTGGTGCTCTAAAATTAACAAAATTGTCTTTTGTGTCTTCGGCAATAGGCTCTTTTTGTTTTATTCTTAGAAAGGGGCCTTCCTCCCAAGTGGCCCTTAAGGCTCAGTGAGAGGGAATGACCCAAAGTGATAACAAGCTAAAGCCAAGCTCTTCCAAGCCACTATAAATAAATGTGTTCGTGACGAAAGTTGCAAGCAACGGGTGTTACATGTTACTATAACGGCGTTATGACTTTCCATAAACCCTATAGAGCGCAACCTCTATAGGGTGGGAGGCCTTCCATTTAATAGAATGTAACACGCTACTGATTATAGCCACTCGAACGGATGCCCTTACTAGACACCTATTGTTTTGGAAGCCAAAAACCTTCTAGTTTTTCGCGCAGGAGGTCGATCTCTGAAGCGGCTCACATTCTTATGGTTCTTAGTAGAGATACAAAGTTCACCCTCGGGAGTTTTCGTGGGGACTAGTGCTTGGCTGCCCCAAAGAAGTGAGTGTCATGGAGGGGAGCCAGTGGGGTCAAGCACCTAAGTATCCGCTCTGAATTGCGTAGCTCAGGGTAACCTCCCAAGTGAGATTCAACAACTACTGTCTTGTCCAACCCTAGGATTTGTACTTGCATGATCAAAACAATCAAACACTTTCAAAAAAAACAAACATTGTGTCTTCTTTGTTTTCAAGTTTATGCAAAAATATTTTACATTATATTTCAGTCCCCTTAAAACCTATATTATGTGATAGTAGGACCTATTATGTGATATTAAGACCTATTATATGTGATAATACCTATCTTAAATGTGACATAATAGAACCTATTATGACATAATAGAACCTATTATGACATAATAGGTCTTATTGTGACTTAATAACATGACCACGTATGCAAAAACATTTCACATTATATACTTGAGTTCGGGCCTTAAGACCTATATTTATGATATATTAGGGCCTATTATGTACATGTGATAAATTAATGACCTATTATCACATAATTTAGGTCCTAATATCACATACATAATAGGTCCTAATATTTGCATAATATAGGTCTTAAGGGGAATCAAGTATAATGTGAAATTTTTTTGCATATGTGGTCATGTATTAAGTCATAATTAATAAGACCTATTATTTCATAATAGGTTCTAACTTATATCATATTTAAGACCTACTTAATTTCATGTGATAGGTCCTTTAAAATCACATAATATATCAGTCTTAAGGGGAGTCAAGTATACTAATGTGAAAATTTTTTGCATACGTGGTCATATTAAGTAATAATAAGGCCTATTATGTGATATTAGGACTTATTATGTGATTATAGGTCTTAAATGTGACATAAATTTAGAACCCATTATGTCATAATAGGTTCTATTTATATGACTGGACATATGCAAAAATATTTCACATTATACTCAAGAGTCCCCTTAAGACCTATATTATACAGATATTAGGACCTATTACATGTGATAATAGGAGGTCTATTATGCAATAATAGGTCTTAAATATGACATAATAGTCCACCAGTTATGACATAATTTTTAGGTCTTACTAAATGACTTGAAAATTTGGTTTCAAATTAAACTTGGAATTTCATTGCCTTAAAAATATTCTTTGTCATCTTAAATTATGTTCAGAACGGGATCAAGAAAAAGTGAGTTCTCAAGTGGGAGTCGAGGAAAACGAACCTGTTGAAGAACACAATATAGTTGATGAAGATAGGGAGGAGCTTGCCCAAGTTGAACCAATCGAGGTTGAAGGAGAGGGGTCAGGCCCCTTACCTCATACCACTGGTATGGATGAGCATATATTGTGGATCTAACTAAATGGGTGAAGAGAAATATTTCTTATAAAAATTTAGATCATTTACTTGAAATGGATGTGGATGAGTTGAAACATCTTAGTGAAGAACCTAGACATACTAAAAGGAGGTCAATGAATAAAATTGCAAAAGAAATAATGTCTCATTTCTACAATCTTGATATACACTAGAGAAAGATCAATTGTTATCAATTGTACTTACTCGTAAAGACTTAATAAATCCACTGAAATTGTTGGGTATAGATACAACAAGTCAAAAGAGGAAAACTTCTCAACTACAAAAATCTATTATTGGTAATGTTCAGAAAGGTTTGGTGAACATTAGTAAAAAATATCGAATAGTAGATATGACCATTTCAAGAAGAGTGATGTTGACATCTTTAGTAAATGAAATATTGCCTCAAAAAAGACAAATATCTTCACTATCTTCTGAGTTTTGTTTTAGTAGAAGGACAATATCAAAATATGTGAAAAGGAGAAAGAGTTTGGATGATACTACCTCAGAAGGGAATTGGGCAATTATGTGTAGAGATTCTTGTTCTGATTGAATTGAAGATGTTGTTAGGAACTTCGTGACAAGTTTTTGGAATGATAATACTCATCCTTCATCAAATAGTAAAGATGTTATCAAGAAAAGGATTGGCCCTAATCATTATGATCTCCATGTAAAACATTGGCTAGACATAACAAAACATGAATTGTATGTGTTATTTACTAAAAGAAACCCTCATATAAATATTGGACAAACCATGTTTGAATGGTTAAGGCCATATTATGTGAAGGTAAACAAAGTCTTCGAAACTTGTTGTTGTCGTTATCACATTGAATTTGATATGTACTATCAGGTGTTTTGAAAGATTAGAGAAGATAGTGATGGTTATGAAAAAGCTCCTCCTAAACGAACAAGTCAATTCATAGCATCCATCTTGTTAGGGTTTCAAGCAAATCTGAAGCAAATATGAACTAACAATTATATGCAGATTTAAATACAAAAGATAAAGAAATAAAACCGGACACAGATAGCACAGAGATTTAACATGGTTCACCCAAAATGGGTTATGTCCACCATACACAGTCGTCCAATCTTTCTTATTATCCAGCAAAAATAGTACATCAACCTTGCAATGCCTTAAGCATCCCAACCTCTTATAACATGCAATTTTAGGGCAAAAACAAAGTCGTCCTTTTTAGGGTTTTATTACAATGTCGATTTTCATCAACAAAAAAAAATACCAAAAAAATTTTGTTATTTAATTGATATAATAATTGTATCTTCATTAATTCTAAATGATGTTATTTTTATTAAATTAGTTGGAAATAGTAGGATCAAAAATAATATTTGTTTATGGTGAAAATGGATACAACAATGTTGAAAGACTAAATGAATTCAACCACAAAAACCCTAGCCTAACAACAACAAAGATCCACCATAACATATGAAGATTACCTAAGACAATGTAAATCAAATGAAATCACAAAGATTATACCATCACATGTCCAATAGGGTTTGGATCTCCATTCTTCCTATCTCCATTGATCTTGCTTGATATATTTTCTCTCAGATTTTATGTGTGCACAAGAGCTCAACAAAGAATGGAAATGTGGTTGCAAGTAAGCTTGATCGCATATGAAAGAGTGTAGTCAATCGATCAAGATGCATAGATTGATTAGGGTTGATAATGAAGGAAGTATCTCCTTATATATAAGACACCATAAGAAATGGAGGGATAAGATTGAGAGGTGTAAAAGATAAATGGTTGGCTATGATTAGAGGGTAGGTAGAGAAAATAAGAAAATAATGAGAGGGTAGGTAGTGTAGGAATTAAGAGATGAATGACATGTGTCATGGGTAGAAAAGGTTAATGAATTAATTAAATAAATAAAGATTCATTTAATTAATAGAGGAGTGGGATCAATTAAATAAATAAGATATTTATTTAATTTAGGAAAAAGGATAATTTAAATAAATAAATGTATTTATTTAAATGAGAAATAAGGGTAGAAGAGGATAAATTAATTAATTAAATAAATAGATTTATTTAATTAATAGAAGAATTAGGCTTAGATAATTAAATAAATAAAAATATTTATTTAATTAGACATGACAATTTTAGGTGTCTACATTTTGCCCCTCTTTGAGACAATGCAGCTTGTCGTGTTGTTTCAAAGAAGATAATATGAACTGATACAAAGTTGCCCCAAGATAGGAATGGTATGCCCCCTCGAGAGATTGGATGAAAATGTCTGCAAAGGTCGCAGATAATCTCTCGATAAGAAAGAAAGGCTAGAATGGACTGACCGGATGGGATAGAGTGACAGAGTCACGGGATAAAGTAGACTGACTCGAGAGACGAGGGCTAGGGTAGTCTATAAGATAGACTACGAGGGAAAAAATCCTCATTGTCATCCACACATCCAAGAGATCAGAGTGCAGAGAGAGCAGAGAGTAGTCAGTAGTCAGCAGCGATGGCATTGGTGCATAGATTCGATCACGTTCGTCGGTTTCAGAGGCCAGCAGATGCAGGAGAGCCGGTGAGTACCGCTAAACCTCCTTGTATTTTGCCACATTAATTATTGTCATTAATGCATGTTAGGTAGCACATTTAATGCATTTAAAAATGTGTCAAACAAGGTCAAAAAACATCGAGGCGCGTCTGTGTTGGTGCCAGGTGCGTCTAGGTTAGCTAGGCATGTTTATGCAATATGTAAGCGCGTTTATGTCATGAAGGCACGTTTGTGTCAAAAATGTGCGTTTATGTCTTCTAGGGAAAATCGGCAGTTCTGTGATAAACATAAGTTGTCGATTGGATAAGCTACTGAGAGGATACACTCAAGCAGGTCCTCTGGGGAAGACTAGAATAGCAAATAGGGCTAGGATTGACAATTCTATGATAGAACATACGTTGCCAATTAGGAAACTACCCAAGAGGATACACTCAAGCAGAGGCCCTAGGATAAGATAGATCAAGGCACTTTGTGATGAATAGTGAGTACCAAGACATAGTACTTTGTGATGAACGAGGAATACTAGTATGAGCAACACTTTGTGATGAACAGGGAGTGCAAAAAAATGATCAGCACTTTGTGATGAATAGGAAGTGCAAAACACGTAGTACTTTGTAATGAACAGGGAGTACCACTAGGATAGAAGCAACACTTTGTGATGAATAGTGAGTGTCACTAGGATAGAGTATCATATGATAGATATAAGCACTAGGATAATAAGCAGCATTTTGTGATGAACAGTGAATGCCACTTTAACTGACACAGTTGATTTGCTTGACTACAGGAGTACCTACCTATGTTGGAGTCACGGGAGAGATTCCCATCGACTTAGAGGTTACGACCAGAGCTGACATTTGAGGACAGAGCCGCGATTGAGGTTATGGGTTGGCAATTCATTCTGTATGTGCCTGAGTTTTGGGCAAACATGGGATTGCTGACTGTGCTGGCTGAGAGATGGCACTCAGAGACATGCACGTTCTATTTCCTGATGGGTGAGATGACAGTCACCTTAGAGGATGTATACAGGATTCTAAGGATATCGATCAATGGGGAGTTGATACCCTATGATCGAGACGGGGACAAGGATGCCCTGAGACGAGTGTTTCAGGATCCAAGACTAGAGATGAAGGCTGGACACGTGGCATGGGACACCATGAGATAGACCGATTGGCACTACTAGCAGTACTGGCAGGAGTGATCAGTGGGTTCTCTGTTCGGATAAGGCGACATGAGGATTGACTGTGTAGCCATATGTATTTTGACATCATTGTATCATGACACATGTGATTTTGAGATATATATGAGATGATTCATCTTTGTGGCAGCTATATGCATGTGTACCTATGTGATGAGATGTTTCATGATGTATGTTTCTATGTGATGAGATGTTTCATGATGTATGTTTCTATGTGATGCTTATGATATGGATGCAAATATGTACATAATGAAATGCAATATTTTTCTTTTTTTTATATTTTTAATATGTTATATAAATGCAAATGTGAATGTATAAAATGCAGATGAATATGATAATGTAAATAACTATTTACATGATGAGAATGTAAAATGTTCTAACATGTGTTGTGTATAGGATGTGATGCGATTATGATATCTATATGTATGTATGTATGTATGAAATTCTTAACATGTGATAATGCAGGTGCAACTACATGAAATGCAAATATTTTTGGTGTGTCATTGTACTCAGTCGTGTGATAGGAGGCTACGCGGACTCAAGAAGGACAATGGAGGTCAATCAAGAAAGGGGGATGGAAGATAGAAGATATGAAAATGAAAAGAGCATCTTGTGCGTTATCATCATTGAGCTTTATTATGGCAAGTAGGTTATGACAATCCAGATATATGTTTGACCCAGAAAGTCATTGTACCTGTTTGCATGGAGATCAGACAGTCGCAAACAAGGAATGCCCCAGTTCATACTAGACTCATTGCGTCTTCATATCCTTGGACAATTCATAGAATTACTAAGAGACAATCCACAGACAACAAAAGAAAAATAGGTGACAATACCCCATCCTCGCCTTTCTAGTCAAAGACATCCTGGAGATAAAATCTCTAGTCAGATACATCCTGGAAAAGCTAAAAGACATGTCACCAGAAAGATAAAATCAAAAGAAAACCAAGACTTGACACCAACATCCACTGTAGTCCTCAAGTTTAGTATCTCTTGTCACTTGTATAAGTCTTATTTGATTATGGTCACAATGTTTACTTTCGCAAAAGGATAGATAGCACTGAACCATATGTTGTCTGAGTCTGTTAAAAGATTTGATTTGTTGAAGCCCATTGTTGCTACTGTGTCTCATCTAAAACTGACTGAATCCATGCAACTGATACTTTATTGTGAAGAAGATGGAACTTTATTGCGGATCGGCGATGCAAATGCTACTTTAATGTGGATTGTGCGCGGATAGACTGAAGAAAACTGGAAGAAGTTGTACTCCTCAGAACGTGTGATGTTCTCAGTTCCACACCCATCACTAGCCATAGGATTTTCCTTAGCCACAGATAGGAGCTGATTTATTATGGATGGAAAGGGATGAAAAGGAATGTTTATTATGAATGGCTAACCAATCTTGGGTAGATCAATAACAAGCCATGATGGGAATGGGTAAGTTTATTATGGATGAAGAGGTTGTGAGTGTGTGCAAAGTGAAAGGATGAGATGGAATCCTAAAGGAGGGAGGAGAAATGTCCCTACACATGGCGCCGGTGACCCGGTTTTCACCATTGTACTTGCCCAAGGCACCACCAAAGTGGTTTTCACCGTTGGATGAAAAAAAAAAAAAAAAATTCAATTTTTTTAATTTTTTTTGTATTTTTGAATTAGGATATTCTGAAGAGCTATGTGTAAAACCTGCAAAGGTGCATGTTGTTTATAGGATCCTCCAAAGGTTCACCCTCTATGGTTGAGAGCTAATATGCAATGGATCCATAGGCTATTATGATGATGTAAGGACCAAGCCAATTTGGTTCGAACTTGCCCTTCTTCTCTCTGTCTTGCTGATTTTTAGGATTTTCTTTGAGAACTAAGTCACCCACCTCTAATGTGTGAGGCTTTATCTTATGATTGTAGCTGCATTTTTCCTTGATTGAATGATGTGTAGCTCGAGTGACTATCTTCCTTGATGAAGGAACTAAGATAGAATTACTAGTGTGTGGACTACACAAGCCCGTATGCATGTCACCTAAAGAAATTTGGGCATCCCTGACAACAAAGTCCTTCAAGAAAGGTCCATTAAAGGTCCATGATGTATCGCCAGAAGGGAAAGGATGTGTGGAACAAGTGGATGAGTTATGAAGGCTTATTATTGTGAAAAGAAGTGAAAGTATCATGACATGATGGAGACTTAGGATCAACAAGTATGCTTTTTGACTTGAAATTGTAGAACTTTTGCCCCCAGTTATTTTGATATTAGGGGAGATCATCTCTTGTTCTTTTTCTTTCATAGTATTTTTATCCTTGACTTTGATCTTTTCAGAGTCCAATAGCTTTTGATTTTGATTTGGACTAAAGGACTTTTCTTTATTTTTGACTTTTAGATTTTTCTTTTCAAAGCTTGATTTTTGATCCCCGATTAGTAAGGGCTTTTGTGATTCTTGTTGATCCAAGTCTATGAGAGGAGTGGAAATGGAATGAGTGGATGAAATGGTAAGGCTATGTGAGTTATCAAGAGGTCTGGTGATACGCTCAATAGATTCTTTTCTAGAACCACTCTTAAGACTATTGATATCAAGAGATGCTTGTACCACTATAGGAGATTTAAATTAAGACTTAGTAGCCACAACACTAGGTAGTTCACACCCAATTCCTTGCAAATTGTTTATAGATTGTTCCTATCGACTGAATGTCTTAGGAGATAGTGGGAGTTGATCAACATGAAAGATATACTCACCACATCCCAGATCTTTAATCTTGAATTTTTCTTTGAGCTCTACTTGCTTTGATGTAGAAGGTTTCAAGGATTCTGGATCCACATATGTTGATGAAGGAATAGCTTCTCGATTGACTGGGATTGTTATTTCTGATCTAAGTCGTAGATTGTTGCAATATATGAATGGATTTGGGTCAGCTTTGACGGTCACCTCAACTCCATTGTGAGGGAACTTGATACATCGATGATATGTAGATGGGACTACGCTCATCTCATGAATCTATGGACGTCCTAGCAATATATTTTATGTGAGATCGAGATCAAGGACTTGACAAACCACATCCTTATTAATTGGCCCAATGTACAAATGTTTAGACCTACTCCTCCATCTATCAGGACTCATTTTATTCGATTTTTGTGTAGGAAGGCTTCAATGTGTAAAGGTGCATTATGTGGTTGTCTCACAAAGCCATCATCGGCTTCTGTAAATGTCAGGGAGTGTGGAACGGAAAGGTATCCCACCATGGCTTGAAACTGGTCCACGTTCAGATTAGTGGGGACAGAAGTGTCTCTCAAGATTTTATCAAGAATGGCTTTATGTGTGGGGGATATGCGTAAGAGCTCAAGGATTGAGATAAGCGCAGGTGTCTTCCCTAACTATTCTAAAAGGTCATACTCAGGTTTGGTTGACGAAGAAGTGGTGTTTTTAGCTGGAGTACCTTGCAAAGTGAATTTACCTCAATCAGTTGTATCATTACATTCAGAGGTAGGTTCAGAAGAAGGTCCAATGCCTTTTAGGACAATCTTGGGTCTTTGGGTAGAATTCTCAAGCGTTTTGTCCTTGATGATAATTGTATATGGTGAAAATGGATAATAATAATAACGATATTGAAAGGCTAAATGAATTCAACCACAAAACCCTAGCCTAACAACAACAAAGATCCACCATAACATATGAAGATTACCTAAGACAATGCAAATCAAATGAAATCACAAATATTATACCATCACATGTCCAATAGGGTTTGGATCTCCATTCTTCCTATCTCCATTGATCTTGCTTGATATATTTGCTCTCAGATTTTATGTGCACAAGAGCTCAACAAAGAATGGAATGTGGTTGCTAGTAGGATCGTAGTGTAGTCAAGTGCATAAAAGATGATTAGAATGCATAGAACGATTAGGGTTTGATAATGAAGGAAGCGTCTCCTTATATAGAAGACACTATATGAAATGGAGGGATAAGATTGAGAGGTGTAAAAGGAGGTCGGCTATGATTAGAGGGTAGGTAAAAGAAATAATAAAATAATGAAAGGGGTAGGTAGTGTATGAATTAAGAGATGAATGACATGTGTCATAGGTAGAAAAGGCTAATGAATTAATTAAATAAATAAAGATTTATTTAATTAATGGAAGAAGTGGGATAATTAAATAAATAAGATATTTATTTAATTTAGGAAAAGGATAATTTAAATAAATAAATGTATTTATTTAAATGAGAAATAAGGCTAGAAGAGGATAAATGAATTAATTAAATAAATAAAGATTTATTTAATTAATAGAAGAATTAAGCTTAGATAATTAAATAAATAAAATATTTATTTAATTAGACTGGACAATTTTGGGTGTCTACATTTTGCCCCTCTTTGAGACAATATGGCTTGTCGCATTGTTTCAAAGAAGATAAGATGAACTGATACAGAGTTGCCCCAAGATAGGAATGATATGCCCCCTCGAGAGATTGGATGAAAATGTCTGAAAAGATTGCAGACAATCTCTCGATAAGAAAGAGAGGCTAGAATGGACTGACCGGATAAAGTGACAGAGTCACGGGATAATGAAGACTGACTTGGGAAACGAGGGCTAGGGCAGTCTATAAGATAGACCACAAGGGAAATACATCCTCATTGTCATCTACACCTCTAAGAGATTAGAGTGTAGAGAGAGAAAAGAGCAGCAACAGTCAGCAGCGATGGCTTTGGTTCACAGATTCGACCGTGTTCGCCGATTCCAGAGGCCAGCAAAGGCAAGAGAGCTGGTAAGTACCACAAAACCTCCTCGTACTTCGATGCATTTATTATTGTCATTAATGCATAGTAGGTAATGTAATAATTGTGTGTTTATGTCAGGAAAGTGCGTTTGTGTCCAAAAATGTGAATTTGTGTCTTCTAGGTCAAATCGGCAGTTCTGTGATGAACATACACTATCGATTGGATAAGCTGTTGAAAGGATACACTCAAGCAGGTCCTCTAGGCAAGACTAGGATAGCAAATAGGGCTAGGATTGACAATTCTGTGATATAACATACGTTGCCAATTAGAAAACTACTCAACAGGATACACTCAAGCAGAAGCCCTAGGATAGGATAGATCAAGGCACTTTGTGATGAACAATGAGTACCAAGATATAGTACTTTGTGATGAACAGGGAGTACTAAAATATGAGCAACACTTTGTGATGAACAGTGAGTGCAAATGTGAGCAGCACTTTGTGATGAACAGGGAGTGCCAAACACGTAGTACTTTGTGATGAACAGGGAGTATCACTAGGATAGAAGCAACACTTTGTGATGAACAGTGAATGTCACTAGGACTAAGATGATTGATTTGTGTGACTGCAAGAGTATTTGCCTATGCTGGAGTCATGGGAGAGATTCCCATCAACTCAAAGGTTGCGACCCGAGTTGATAGCCAAGGACCGAGTTGTGATTGAGGCTATGGGATTGAGACATATTTTGTATGTGCCTGAGTTTCGGGCGAACATGGGATTGTTGACTGCGCTGGTGGAGAGATGGCACTTCGAGACATGTACGTTTCATTTGCCGATGGGGGAGATGACAGTCACCCTGGAGGATGTATACAGGATTTTGTGGAAATCGATCGATGGGGAGCTGATTCCGTATGATCGAAACAGAAACAGGGATGCCCTTAGATGAGTGTTCTAGGATCCGGGACTAAAGATGAGGGTTGGACATGTGGCATGGGATACCATGACATGGACAAGATTAGCACTACCAATAGTGTTGGCAGGAGTTATCAGTGGGTTCCTTTGTATCAATTTTGTACCATTTTGTATGATGGTGTAGACATCTGCGGGTGATTGTAGCCATATGATTTTGACATCATTGTATCATGACACTTTATATATATATATATGAGATGATTCATCTTTGTGGCAGCTATATGCATGTGTACCTATGTGATGAGATGTTCTTACGTGATGCTTATGATATGGATGCAAATATGTATATGATGCAATGCAATATATAGTTTTTTGTTCTTTTATGTTTTATATGTGTATGCATGATGCAAAGGTGAATGTATGTAATGTAGATGAATATGATAATGCAAATGTAAATTGTGCTAACAGATGTTGTGTGCAGGATGTGATGCAGTTGTAATATCTATATGTATGTATGGAATGCTAACATGTGATAATGCAGGTGCAACTACATGAAATGTAAATTTTTTTGGTGTGTCATTATACTCAGTCATGTGATAGCAGGCTACGCGGACTCGAGAAGGACGATGGAAGTCAATCAAGAAAGGGGGATGAAAGATAGAAGATATGAAAGTGAAAGAGCTTCTTGTGCTTTATCATCATTGAGCTTTATTATGGAAAAATAGGTTATGACAATCGAGGCATATGTTCGACCCAGAAAGTCATTGTACCCGTTTGCATGGAGATAAGATAGTCACAAACAAGGAATGCCCCAATTCCTACTAGACTCACAGTGTCCTCATATCCTTGGACAAGTCATAGCATTACTAAGAGACAATTCACGGACAACAAAGAAAAATAGGTGACGATACCCCCTCCTCATCTTTCTAGTCAAAGACATCCTTGAGATAGAATCTCTAGTCAGAGACATCCTGGAAAAGCTAAAAGACATGTCACCAAAAGATAAAATCAAAAGAAAACCAAGACTCGACACCAACATCCACTGTAGTTCTCAAATTTAGTGTCTCTTGTCACTTGTATAAGTCTTATTTGATTGTGGTCACAATGTTTACTTTCACAGAAAGGATAGATAGCAATGAACCATATGTTGTTTGAGTCTGTTGAAAGATTTGATTTGTTGAAGCCCATTGTTATTGCTGTGTCTCATCTGAAACTGACTAAATCCATGAAACTGATACTTTATTGTGGAGAAGATGAAACTTTATTGCGGATCTGTGATGCAAATGTTTCTTTATTGCGGATTGTGGGTGGATAGACTGAAGGAAGCTGGAAGAAATTGTACTCCTCGAAACATGTGATGTTCTCAGTTCCACACCCATCACTAGACGTAGGATTTTGCCTTAGCCACAGATAGGAGCTGATTTATTATGGATGAAAAGGGAGTGAAAAGGGAGGTTTATTATGGATGGCTAACCAATCTTAGGTAGATCAATAACAAGCCATGATGGGAATAGGTAAGTTTATTATGAACGAATAGGTTGTGAGTGTGTGCAAAGTGAAAGGATGAAAGTGAATCCTGAAGGAGGGAGGAGTAATGTCTCTACGCATGGCGTTGGTGACCCAGTTTTCACCATGGTACTTGCCCAGGGTGCCACCGAAGTGGTTTTCACCATTGGATGAAATTTTTTCTCTTTACTTTTTTGATTTTTCAATATTTTTTGTGTCACAAGGCACCTGTTTGCCAGGTTTTTACCAAGTAACAATTTTTTTTGTTTTATAATTTTTTTTGTATTTTTGAAATTTTTGATTTTTTTGTATTTTTTGAATTAGGATGCTCTAAAGAGCTATGTGTAAAACCTATGAAGGTGCATGTTGTTGATAGGATCCTCCAAAGGTTCACCTTCTGTAGTTGAGAGCTGATATGCCCCAAATCCATATGTTGTTGTAATGATGTAAGGACCAAGCCAATTTGGTTCGAACTTGCCCTTCTTCTCTCTGTCTTGCTGATTTTTAGGATTTTCTCTGAGAACTAAGTCACCTACCTCAAATGTGCGAGGCTTGACTTTATGATTGTAGCTACATTGTTCCTTGATTGAATGATGTGTAGCTTGAGTGACTGTCTTCATTGATGAAGGAACTGAGATAGAATTACTAGTGTGTGGACTACACAGGCCCATATGCATGTCACCTAAAGAAGTTTGGGCATCCCTGATAACAAAGTCCTTCGAGGAAGCTCCATTAAAGGTCCATGATGTATCGCTAGAAGGGAATGGATGTGTGGAACAAGTGGAAGAGTTATGAAGGCTTATGATTGTGAAAAGAAGTGAAAGTAGGATAGCATGATGGAGACTTAGGATCAACAAGTATGCTTTTTGACTTAAAATTTTAGAGATTTTGCCCCCAGTTATTTTGATATTAGGGGAGATCAACTCTTTCTCTTTTTGCTTCATAGGATTTTTATCCTTGACTTTGATTTTTGCAGAGTCCAATAGCTTTTGATTTTTATTTGGACTACAAGACTTTTCTTTAGTTTTGACTTTTAGATTTTTCTTTTCAAAGCTTGATTTGTGATCCCCGATTAGTGAGGGCTTTTGTAATTGTTGTTGATCCAAGTCTGGGAGAGGAGTGGAAATGGAATGAGTGGATGATATGGTAAATCTATGTGAGTTCTCAAGAGGGATGGCGATACACTCAATAGATTCTTCGTTGGAACCACTCTTAGGACTATTGATATCAAGAGTTGCTTGCACTGCTAGAGGAGATTTGCATTCGGACTTAGTAGCCACAACACTAGGTGGTTCACACCCAATTCCTTGGTCTTGCATATTGCTTGTAGATTGTTCTTGTCGACTGAATGGCTTAGGAGGCAGTGGGAGTTGATCAACATGAAAGATATACTCACCACATCCCATGTCTTTAATCTTGAACTTGTCTTTGAGCTCTGCTTGTTTGGATGTAGAAGCTTTCAAGGATTCTGAATTTACCTCGATGGGTTGTGACATTACATTCAGAGATAGGTTCGGAAGAAAATCCAACACCTTTTAGGACAATCCTGGGTCTCCAGGTAGAATTCTCAGGCGTTTTGTCCTTGATGATAATGGTAGAGACATAATTGTCCATCGAGATGTGATTGATGGTTGAATCATAGTTATAAGATGCTCTGGTATAGTTGGTTTGGTCGTCTGTGGCTTTAGCTTTTCCCTTGTCATGTTTTGGAAATGGTTCCTTAAACATCTCATGTTCTTGATTGGATGAGTGTCCTTCAATCTCAATGTCACCTCTATCAATGAGATCTTGTATGATGTTCTTCAGTCGATGACAATTTCCTGTCTTATGACCCTTGCTCTTATGAAATTCACAATATTCATCATCATTCCACCAATTTGGTTTAACCTTTGGTTCATATGGAGGAAAATCTGGAATAGTGATTACCTTGTTTGCCACTAGCTTTTTGAAAACTGACTCAAGTGGTTCTCCCAATGGAGTGTACTTCCTTCGTGATCTGGAAGTTGTTTGAGTACTCACTTGATTGTTTGTAAAACTTGATCCCAAAAAGATGAATTTGGGTCGCATTGTGTTGGCATCAACAACACCATCATTGACTGTGTTCTTGTTTTTATTCCAAAATCTTGGCTTGTCTTTTCCTTTAAAGTCATCTTTGTTTTCCTTGAATATCTTGATGACTCCTTGTTCAATTAGGACCTTTTCTGTCGCTAAGCCTTTTTCAATAACGTCCTTGAAGGTGGACAAACAAGCTTTTCTTAGATCATAGCCAATGTCTTTGTTAACATTCTGGGTGAACATTTCTACCATTTGTTTTTGTGGAATTTCACAAGAGCATCTGCTGGCTAGATTTCTCCATCTTTGTAAGAATGATGCAAAAGATTCTCCCTCTTTTTGCTTGGTGTTGCACAAAGTAGTGACTGATATGTCTGTCTCTATGTTGTAGGAGAAATGTTGGATAAATGCCTCTGCTAAGTCACCCCATGACTTAATACCAGGTGGAAGTTGGGAGAACCATTCCATAGCTTGATCACCTAAGCTTTGTGGGAATAATCTCATCAAATATGTCTCTTCTACTGCTACCTCAATGCAAGCTGTGAAAAATTGTCTTATGTGTGCCTTAGGATCCCCTTTTCCTCTATACTTATCAAATTTAGGCATCACAAAGTGTGTAGGAAAAGGAGGCATTGGAATGCTCTTGTCAAATGGATAAGGACATATGTCTCTCATTGTGTATGTTGGCTTCGGTGTATTTATGTCCTCCATTTTCTTTTGTAAGTCCCTGATTTGTTGCTCCAAATTGTTCTTAGGTGGAGATCAACTTCTTGGACCATACCCCATGCTTGAGGCACCAATTGGAGGAGAAGCATGTTGCATATATGGATGATATTGATCATACACATGTTCATATGGAGGAGGTCTATAGCGATGCTGCGTATATGGAACACTTGGTATAGATTCATGTTGAGGAATGAAATATCTATTTTGTCCATGTATACCATACTCTACAGGCATGTCATGTTCTAATGTGTTGCCCCCAAATTTGACACGGGGTTTCCTTGTGTCCAAATTTTGAGCGTGCCTTTGAATATCCAATTGCTTTGGTGGTTGATCCTTAGCATTAGTATGTGATTGAGCATATCTGTCTGCATAAGACTTCCATAATGGCCTGCGAAGGTGAGTATCATATGCTTGACCATGTGTGTATGGGACCTCTGGTCTTTGAAACAAAGATGATGGTGATTCAATTACCATATGTGGTCCTCTATTGCCTCCACTATTAGGTCTCCTTTGATCCATGTTGGAGTGAGGTTGTTGCAAAGGTCGATTTTCCATTATTTGAGACATGTCAAAATCATGAGGTATCTTGGCTCCACTTTGTGCCATCATTTGTGAGAAGTATTGTCTATCCCTCCTCATTATTTCCTCAACCAATCGATTGAAACGGGGATCCATAATGGATTCTTCCACATCTGCTGAATGTATGGAAAATTTGTCCATATTGTCATTGTGTGTAGCATTGTTTTTGTAGTGTCCATGTTCTCAACATTTGGAATGTTTCTATAGGCATCCATGTCAGGTAATGTGGTATGATCAGAATTGAAAAAGATATCATTGTCATATTCATAAGAACTCATGTTTGCGGACTCTTGAGCCTCTTTAGTTTCTCTCCTAAATTTTTGAAGATGGGTTTCAACCATGAACTAGGTATTGACCAAGATGTGTGAGACTAGATGAAAATGGAAAGAGTATGGAAGACTAAGAGTTGGATGGAATGTAAATGAATCTGAAGTGTACTTGCAATGTCCAAAGTAAGGGCATCCGTTCGTGTGGCTTTTCTTTTGCTACCACTTAGATCGTTCTCTTCTCACTAGTAGTCCTAATGACCACACGGGAAGACAGGCCCTCTAAAGATTAAACAAAAAGAGCCTATTGCTCAAGACACAAAAGACAATGATTCAATTTTAGTGCACCAATTGAAGTGTTTGCTAGTCTATGAAAACAAGGCACACAATAAAAATCCAAAAACCCTTGCCAAGGACCTGCAACAAAGATTTATTAGTATTTTGGATTGTTTCAAATGATCACCCCTTCCTGCAAGCACACAAGTTAGGTAAATTTTAGATCCAAAAGACTTTGTGAAATAGGGGCCTTCAACAATGCGTTTTGTTGACCAATTCAAAGATCTAATTCATCATAAAAAAAGAACTCTTGTAAAATTTCAGGACATTTCCAGAAATGTAAGAAAATCCAAAAAATTTGCTAATTTGCTCCAAAAATTAATTTTTTATGAAAAATCATAAAAAATTCATATAAAATGCAAAATCGATCCAAAAAATCTGAAATTTTTACTAGAGAGTCTTGATGATTTTCCAAACATGCATAAAAAAATTTCTACAACAAATCCAAGCAGTTTGTGACATATAAGTAAAATAATACAAAACCCTAATTTTCAAAGATCTAATTTTTGAGGAATTATTTTGCATCAAATTTAAAATCACAAAGAACAGATCCTATTTATAATTCTGAGATATTTCCAAAAATGTAAGAAAATCCAAAACATTCACTAATTTACTCTCAAAATTATTTTTTTATGAAAAATCATAAAAAATTCATATAAATTGACAAAATGATCCAAAAATTTTGAATTTTTTACTAAATCCTTATAATACTTTTCCTAACTTGCACAAAAACTTTTATGTCAAAATTCAAAGCCGTTTGTGAGATCTGATCAAAATAAGGAAAAACCCTAATTTTTAAAGATCCGATTTTTAGGGAAATATTTTGAATCAAAATTAAAATCACAAAGAATAGATCCTATGTATAATTATGAGAGGTTTCCAAAAATGTAAGAAAATCCGAAACATTCTCTCATTTACTCTCAAAATTATTTTTTTATGAAAAATCATAAAAAATTCATAGAAAATGAAAATGGTCTCCAAAAATTCTGAATTTTGGATTGAGAGCTTCTGATACTTTCTTCAACCTAAAACAAAAATATGGTGCAAAATTTCCAAGCCTTTTGTGAGATATGATCAAATCTCTCCAAGATCTTGATTTTGTGTCCAAAACCTTAGCTGCACAAGATTATTCTCCAAATTGTTTTACAAAACAGCAATATAGGGTTAGAAAAATATGCAAAAAACACAAATCTAACAAAAATCCATGTCCCACGGGGCATGCCAAAATGTTTATGGTGAAAATGGATAACAATAATAATGATATTGAAAGGCTAAATAAATTCAACCACAAAACCATAGCCTAACAACAACAAAGATCCACCATAACATATGAAGATTACCTAAGACAATGCAAATCAAACGAAATAACAAATATTATACCATCACATGTCCAATAGGTTTTGGATCTCCATTCTTCCTATCTCCATTGATCTTGCTTGATATATTTGCTCTCAGATTTTATGTGCACAAGAGCTCAACAAAGAACGGAATGTGGTTGCTAGTAGGATCATAGTGTAGTCAAGTGCATAAAAGATGATTAGAATGCATAGAACAATTAGGGTTTGATAATGAAGGAAACATCTCCTTATATAGAAGACACTATATGAAATGGAGGGATAAGATTGAGAGGTGTAAAAGGAGGTCGACTATGATTAGAAGGTAGGTAAAAGAAATAATAAAATAATGAAAGGGGTAGGTAGTGTATGAATTAAGAGATCAATGACATGTGTCATGGGTAGAAAAGGCTAATGAATTAATTAAATAAATAAAGATTTATTTAATTAATAGAAGAAGTGGGATAATTAAATAAATAAGATATTTATTTAATTTAGGAAAAGGATAATTTAAATAAATAAATGTATTTATTTAAATGAGAAATAAGGCTAGAAGAGGATAAATGAATTAATTAAATAAATAAAGATTTATTTAATTAACAGAAGAATTAAGCTTAGATAATTAAATAAATAAATTATTTAATTAGATTGGACAATTTTGGGTGTCTACAATAATGGTAGAGACATAATTGTCCATCGAGATGTGATTGATAGTTGAATCATAGTTATAAGATGCTCTGGTATAGTTGGTTTGGTCATCTGTGGCTTTAGTTTTTCCCTTGTCATGCTTTGGGAATGGTTCCTTAAACATTTCATGTTCTTGGTTGGATGAATGCCTTTCAATCTCAAAGTCACCTCTATCAATCAGATCTTGTATGATGTTCTTCAATCGATGGCAATTTCCTATTTTATGTCCTTTGCTCTTATGAAATTTAGAATATTCATCATCATTCCACCAATTTGGTTTAACCTTTGGTTCATATGGAGGAAAATCTGGAATTGTGATTATCTTGTTTGCTACTATCTTTTTGAACACGGACTCAAGTGGTTCTCCCAATGGGGTGTACTTCCTTCGTGATTTGGAAGTTATTTTAGTATTCACTTGATTGTTTGTAGAACTTGATCCAGAAAAAATGATTTTGGGTCGCACTGTATTGGCATCAACAACACCATCATTGACCATGTTCTTGTTTTTATTCCAAAATCTTGGCTTGTCTTTTCCTTTATAGTCCTCTTTGTTTTCTTTGAATATTTTGATGATGCCTTGCTCAATTAGGACCTTCTCTATTGCTAAGCCTTTTTCAATGACATCCTTGAAGGTGGAAAAAAAAGCTTTTCTCAAGTCATAACCAATGTCCCTGTTAACATTCTGGGTGAACATCTCTACCATTTGTTTTTGTGGAATTTCACAAGAGCATCTACTGGCTAGATTTCTCCATCTTTGTAAAAATGATGAAAAAGATTATCCATCCTTTTGCTTGGTGTTGCACAAGGTAGTGACTGATATGTCTATCTCTATGTTGTATGAGAAATGTTTGATAAATGTCTCTGCTAGATCACCCCATGACTTAATTCTAGGTGGGAGTTGGGAGAACCATTCCATAGCTTGATCACCTAAGCTCTGTGGGAATAATCTCATCAAATATGTCTCTTCTGCTACTACCTCAATGCAAGCTGTGAAAAATTGTCTTATATGTGTCTTAGGATTCCCTTTTCCTTTGTACTTATCAAACTTAGGTGTCACAAAGTGTGTAGGAAATGGAGGCATTGGAATGCTTTTGTCAAATGGATAGGGACATATGTCTCTCATTATGTAAGTTGGCTTCGATGTATTTATGTCCTCCATTTTCTTTTTTAAGTCCTTAATTTGTTGTTCCAAATTGTTCTTAGGTGGAGACCGACTTCTTAGACCATATCCCAAGCCTGAAGGACCGGGTGGAGGAGGAGCATGTTGCATATATGGATGATATTGATCATATACATGTTCATATGGAGGAGGTCTATAATTATGTTGCGTATATGGACCACTTGGTATAGAGTCATGTTGAGGAATGGAATATTTGCTTTGTCCATGTATATCATACTCTATAGGTATGTCATGAGTTTTTTCTATTGTGTTGCCCCCAAATTTGACGCGGGGTTTCCTTTTGTCATAATTTTGAACATGCCTTTGAATATCCAATTGCTTTGGTGGTTGGTCCTTAGCATTGGCATGTGATTGAGCATATTTTTCTGCATAAGACTTCCATAATGGTCTGCGAAGATGAGTATCATATGCTTGACCATGTGTGTATGGGACCTCTGGTTTTTGAAACAAAGATGATGGTGATTTGGGCACGAGATGTGGTCCTCTATTGCCTCCACTATTAGGCCTCATTTGATCCATGTTGAGTTGAGGTTGTTGCAAAGGTTGATTTTCCATTATTTGAGACACGTCAAAATCACGAGGAATCTTGGCTCCACTTTGTGCCATCACTTGTAAGAAGTATTGTCTATCTCTCCTCATTATTTCCTCAACCAATCGATTGAAACAGGGATCCCTAATGGTGTCTTCCACTTCTGCTAAATGTACGAAAAAGTTGTCCATATTGTCATTGTGTGTATCATTGTTGTTTGTAGTGTCCATGTGCTCAACATTTGGAATGTTTCTATAGGCATCCATGTCAGGTAATGTAGTATGATAAGAATTGAAAAAGATATCATTGTCATACTCATAGGCAATCATGTTTGCGGACTCTTGAGCCTCTTTAGTTTCTCTCCTAGATTTTTGGGAATGGGTTTCAACCATGAACTAGGTATTGACCAAGATGCGTGAGACTAGATGAAAATGGAAAGATATGAAAGACCAAGAGTTGGATGGAATGTAAATGAATCTGAAGTTTACTTGCAATATCCAAAGTGTAAGACCAAGTATGTATGTAGTAGAGTAGGTGTGACTTCCAAAGAGATGATAGTTTATCTTGATGAGGTAAGTTGACCTTGACTCTAAGTAAGACCAAATGAGACCCAAAGGTGATAGACCTTGATGAGGGACCACTTAGCAAAATGTTGTTGTATGTAATGTGTTGACAAAGTATGATGAGGACAAGCAAGTGACCTTTTGACTCAATTTTAGACAAATGTGAATGTAATGTAAGGTGTAAAGCAATGATGGACTTTATGAGACCCAAAGACAGGTTGAATTCTAGATGAAAACCTGAAAAGATAACCTAGGAAGCTCAAGAATGTTGAAACTGATTGCTCTTGTTTGTTGTACTGTAGATTTTTCCAATTTGTGAAGTTATTTGTTGTGACCATATCTGAATTTGTTTGACTATTTTTCGTGACAAGAGGACACAATGTTGATGAAAACTCAATGTTTGCAAGTGTTTAGACTCAAAATGACTCAAAGAAAAGTGTGTTGTTTGATGTAAAATTGTTTTGCATACACTTGAAGACACAAAAGACACAATGTTTTGATGTTTGGTCTTGAATGTTTGATTGTTTAAAATAAGTCAAGCACAATTCTTATGGCTGGCCAGGACAATAGTTGTTGATCCCATATAGGGTTTCCCCCGAGGCTACGCTATTCAGAGCGGATACTTAGATACTTGACCCCACTGGCTCCACCCTCGGCACTCACTTCTCGGGGAAGCCAAGCATTAGTCCCCACGAAAACTCCCTGTGGTGAACTTTGTATCTCTACTAAGAACCGTATGTGTGTGGGCCGCTCCAGAGGTCGGACCTCTTGCCCCAACAACTAGAAGGATTTTGGCTTCTAAAACAAAAAGGTGCTAGTAAGGGCATCCGCTCATGTGGTCATACATGTGGCACTTTTAGCTCTATAAATACAGAAGGCTCCCAGTCGGTAGGGGTTGTGCCCTACAATTGATCAAATAAATTTGATCAAATGGGTTTATGGGGAGACATAGTGTCGGTATGAACTAATCAGCACACATTATCCATAGTTTTCACCATGGATACAGTTGTTTATAGTGGTTCGGAAGAGGTGGGTTTTCCTCACTACCACTTGGGTCGTTCTCTCCTCACTAGTACTCCTAATGACCACACGGGGAGACAGACCCTCTAAAGATTAAACAAAAAGAGTCTATTGCTCAAAACACAAAAGACACTAGTTCAATTTTAGTGCACCAATTGAAGTGTTTGATCGTATATGAAAATAAGGCACACAATAAAGATCAAAAACCCTTGCCAAAATTCTGCAACAAAGATTTGCTAGTAGTTCTGCAATAATACCCCTCCTGCAAGCACACAAGTTAGGTAAATTTTAGATCCAAAAGACTTTGTGAAATAGGAGCCTTCAATAATGCGGTTTTTTTTTTGACCAATTCAAATATTTGATTCATCATAAAAAAAGACCACCTGTAAAATTTCAAGAAATTTCCAGAAATGTAAAAAAATCCAAAAAATTTGCTAATTTGCTCCAAAAATTATTTTTTTATGAAAAATCATAAAAAAAATCATATAAAATGCAAAATTGATCCAAAAAATCTAAAATTTTTACTAGACAGTCCTGAGGGTCTTACAAACCTACATAAAAAAAATTCCTGCAACAAATCCTAACAGTTTGTGAGATATGAGCAAAATAATGCAAAACCCTAATTTTCAAAGATCTGATTTTTGATGAATGATTTTGCATCAAATTTAAAATAACAAAAAATAGATTCTGTGTATAATTATGAGAGCTTTCCAAAAATGTAAGAAAATTTCAACAATTCACTCATTTTCTCTCAAAATTAATTTTTTAAGAAAATACATAAAAAATTCATAGAAATTTCCAATATGCTCCAAAAAATCTGATTTTTTTATTGCCAATTTGTAATAATGTTGTCGACCTGAAAAAAAAATTTGATGTCAAAATTCAAAGCCTTTTGTGAGATCTGATCAAAATAATGAAAAACCTCAATTTTTAAAGATCCGATTTTTAGGAAATATTTGGAATCAAAATTAAAATAAAAAAGATTAGGTCCTCTGTATAATTATGAGAGATTTCTAAAAATGTAAGAAAATCCTAAAAATTCGCTCATTTGCTCTCAAAATTAATTTTTTATGAAAATTCATAAAAAATTCATGGAAAATTAAAATATGCTCCAATAGATCTGAATTTTTCTTTGAGAGCTTTCGATACTATCTTCAACCTGCAAAAACAATTTGGTGCAAAATTTCCAAGCCTTTTGTGAGATATGATTGAATCTCCCCAAGATCTTGATTTTGTGTCCAAAACCCTAGCTGCACAAGGTTATTCTACAAATTATTTTACAAAATAACAATATATGGTTAGCAAAACCTTCAAAAAAACATAGATCTAACAAAAATCCATGTCCCACAGGGCGTGCCAAAATTTTTATGGTGAAAATGGATACAACAATGTTGAAAGACTAAATGAATTCAACCACAAAAACCCTAGCCTAACAACAACAAAGATCCACCATAACATATGAAGATTACCTAAGACAATGTAAATCAAATGAAATCACAAAGATTATACCATCACATGTCCAATAGGGTTTGGATCTTCATTCTTCCTATCTCCATTGATCTTGCTTGATATATTTGCTCTCAGATTTTATGTGTGCACAAGAGCTCAACAAAGAACGGAAATGTGGTTGCAAGTAGGATTGCATATGAAAGAGTGTAGTCAATCAATCAAGATGCATAGATTGATTAGGGTTGATAATGAAGGAAGTATCTCCTTATATATAAGACACCATAAGAAATGGAGGGATAAGATTGAGAGGTGTAAAAGATAAATGGTCGGCTATGATTAGAGGGTAAGTAGAGAAAATAAGAAAATAATGAGAGGGTAGGTAGTGTAGGAATTAAGAGATGAATGACATGTGTCATGGGTAGAAAAGGTTAATGAATTAATTAAATAAATAAAGATTCATTTAATTAATAGAGGAGTGGGATCAATTAAATCAATAAGATATTTATTTAATTTAGGAAAAAGGATAATTTAAATAAATAAATGTATTTATTTAAATAAGAAATAAGGGTAGAAGAGGATAAATGAATTAATTAAATAAATAAAGATTTATTTAATTAATAGAAGAATTAGGCTTAGATAATTAAATAAATAAAAATATTTATTTAATTAGACATGACAATTTTAGGTGTCTACAATCTCATTTTAATTAAAAATAATTATGTTTTAATTTGAAATAATATGTGTATTTGCAAATTTCAAATTTCATTAACTTGCTTGTTGTGTAATTGACATTTTCTCGCCCCCCTTAAGTCCATTTATAATAGATCGTGGTTTTAATTTAAAATTTAGATCTTTAGGACCAATCTATTTCCCATTTATTATTTATAATTTATAATTTAATTTGGATTTTAAAACCATGTGTCTTTATAGTCTAGCAAACACTTCAATTGGTGCTCTAAAATTAACAAAATTGTCTTTTGTGTCTTTAGCAATAGGCTCTTTTTGTTTTATCCTTAGAAAGGGGCCTGCCTCCCGAGTGGCCCTTAAGGATCAATGAGAGGGAACGACCCTAAGTGGTAACAAGCTAAAGCCAAGATCTTCCAGGCCACTATAAATAAATGTGTTTGTGACGAAACTTGCAAGCAACGAGTGTTACATGTTGCTATAACGGCGTTATGACTTTCCATAAACCCTATAGAGCGCAACCTCTATAGGCTGGGAGGCCTCCCATTTAATGGAGTGTAACATGCTACTGATTAAAGCCACCCAAACGGATGCCCTTACTAGACACCTTTTGTGTTGGAAGCCAAAAACCTTCTAGTTTTTGGCACGGGAGGTCGATCTCTAAAGTGGCTCACATTCTTACGGTTCTTAGTAGAGATACAAAGTTAACCACAGGGAGTTTTCGTGGGGACTAGTGCTTGGCTGCCCCGAAGAAGTGACTGTCATGGAGGGGAGCCAGTGGGATCAAGCACCTAAGTATCCGCTCTGAATTGCATAGCTCGGGGTAACCTCCCCAGTGAGATTCAACAACTATTGTCTCATCTAGCCCTAGGATCTGTACTTGCATGATCAAAACAATCAAACACTTTCAAAAAAACAAACATTGTATCTTCTTTGTTTTCAAGTGTATGCAAAAATATTTCACATTATACTTGAGTCCCCTTAAAACCTATATTATGTGATAGTAGGACCTATTATGTGATATTAAGACCTATTATATGCGATAATACCTATCTTAAATATGACATAATAGAACCTATTATGACATAATAGAACCTATTATGACATAATAGAACCTATTATGACATAATAGGTCTTATTGTGACTTAATAAAAATGACCACGTATGCAAAAAAATTTCACATTATATACTTGAGTTCGGGCCTTAACACCTATATTTATGATATATTAGGGCCTATTATGTACATGTGATAAATTAATGACCTATTATCGCATAATTTAGGTCCTAATATCACATACATAATAGGTCCTAATATTTGCATAATATAGGTCTTAAGGGGAATCAAGTATAATGTGAAATGTTTTTGCATATGTGGTCATGTATTAAGTCATAATTAATAAGACCTATTATGACATAATAGGTTCTAACTTATATCATATTTAAGACCTACTTAATTTAATGTGTTAGGTCCTTTAATATCACATAATATATCAGTCTTAAGGGGAGTCAAGTATACTAATGTGAAAAAATTTTGCATGCGTGGTCATATTAAGTAATAATAAGGCCTATTATGTGATATTAGGACTTATTATGTGATTATAGGTCTTAAATATGACATAAATTTAGAACCCATTATGTCATAATAGGTTCTATTTATATGACTGAACGTATGCAAAAACATTTCACATTATACTCAAGAGTCCCCTTGAGACCTATATTATATAGATATTAGGACCTATTACATGTGATATTATGAGGTATATTATGCAATAATAGGTCTTAAATATGACATAATAGTCCACCAGTTATGACATAATTTTTAGGTCTTACTAAATGACTTGAAAATTTGGTTTCAAATTAAACTTGGAATTTCATTGCCTTAAAAATATTCTTTGTCATCTTAAATTATGTGCAAAACGGGATCGAGAAGAAGGGAGTTCTCAAGTGGGAGTCGAGGAAAATGAACCTGTTGAAGAACACAATATAGTTGATGAACATACGGAGGAGCTTGCATAAGTTGAACCAACGGAGGTTGAAGGAGAGGGGTTAGGCTCCTTACCTCCTACCACCAGTATGGATGAGCATATATTATGGATCTAACTAAACGGGTGAAGAGAAATATTTCTTATAAAAATTTAGATCATTTACTTGAAATGAATGTGGATGAGTTGAAATGTCTTAGTGAAGAACCTAGACATACTAAAAGGAGGTCAATGAATAAAATTGCAAAAGAAATAATGTCTAATTTCTGCAATCTTGATACTACACTAGAGATATCTCAATTGCTATCAATTGTACTTACTCGTAAAGACATAATAAATCCACTGAAATTGTTGGGTATAGATACAACAAGTCAAAAGAGGAAAACTTCTCAGCTACAAAAATCTATTGTTGATAATGTTCAGAAAGGTTTGGTTAACATTAGTAAAAAATATCGAACAGTAGATATGACCATTTCAAGAAGAGTGATGTTGACATCTTTAGTAAATGAAATATTGCCTCAAAAAAGACAAATATCTTCACTGTCATCTGAGTTTGGTTTTAGTAGAAGGACAATATCAAAATATGTGAAAAGGAGAAAGAGTTTGGATGATACTACCTCAGAAGGGAATTGGGCAATTATGTGTAGAGATTCTTGTTCTGATAGAATTGAAGATGTTTAGGAACTTCGTGACAAGTTTTTGGAATGATAATACTCATCCTTCATCAAACAGTAAAGATGTTATCAAGCAAAGGATTGGCCCTGATCATTATGATCTCCATGTAGCACATTGGCTAGACATAACAAAACATGAATTGTATGTGTTGTTTACTAAAACAAACCCTCATATAAATATTGGACAAACCATGTTTGAACGGTTAAGGCCATATAATGTGAAGGTAAACAATGTCTTCGAAACTTGTTGTTGTCATTATCACATCGAATTTGATCTGTACTATCAGGTGTTTCGAAAGATTAGAGAAGATAGTGATGGTTATGAAAAAGCTCCTCCTAAACGAATAAGTCAATTCGTAGGATCTTGTTAGGGTTTCAAGCAGATCCGAAGCAAATATGAACTAACAATTATATGCAGATTTAAATACAAAAGATAAAGAAATAAAACAGGTTACAGATAACACAGAGATTTAACGTGGTTCACCCAGAATGGGTTACGTCCACCATACACAGTCGTCCAATCTTTCTTATTATCTAGCAAAAACAGTACATCAACCTTGCAATGCATTAACCATCCCAGTCGCTTATAACATGTGTTTTTAGGGCAAAAACAAAGTTGGCCTTTTTAGGGTTTTATTACAATGTCGATTTTCATCAACAAAAAAAAATACCCAAAATTGTTTTTTATTTAATTGATATAATAATTGTATCTTAATTAATTCTAAATGATGTTATTTTTATTAAATTAATTGAAAATAGTAGGATAAAAAATAATCTCATTTTAATTAAAATTACTTATGTTTTAATTTGAATTAATGTGTATTTGCAAATTTCAAATTTCATTAACTTGCTTGTTGTGTAGTTGACATTTTCTCGCCCCCCTTAAGTCCGTTTATAATATATCGTGGTTTTAATTTAAAATCTTGATCTTTAGGACCTGTCTATTTCCCATTTATTATTTATAATTTATAATTTAATTTGGATTTTGAAACCATGTGTCTTTATAGTTTAGAAAACACTTCAATTGGTTCTCTAAAATTAACAAAATTGTCTTTTGTGTGTTCAGCAATAGGCTCTTTTTGTTTTATCCTTAGAAAGGGGCCTGCCTCCCGAGTGGTCCTTAAGGCTCAGTGAGAGGGAACGACCCAAAGTGGTAACAAGCTAAAGCCAAGCTCTTCGAAGCCACTATAAAGAAATGTGTTCGTGACAAAAGTTGCAAGCAACGGGTGTTACATGTTGCTATAACTGCGTTATGACTTTCCATAAACCCTATAGAGTGCAACCTCTATAGGTTGGGAGGCCTCCCATTTAATGGAGTGTAACACGCTATGGATTATAGCCACCCGAATGGATGCCCTTACTAGACACCTTTGGTGTTGGAAGCCAAAAACCTTCTAGTTTTTCGCGCAGGAGGTCGATCTCTGAAGCGGCTCACATTCTTACGATTCTTAGTAGAGATACAAATTTTGCCACGGGGAGTTTTCATGGGGACTAGTGCTTGGCTGCCCCGAAGAAGTGAGTGTCATGGAGGGGAGCCAATGGGGTCAAGCACCTAAGTATCTACTCTAAATTGCGTAGCTCAGGGTAACCTCCCAAGTGAGATTCAACAACTACTGTCTCGTCCAACCCTAGGATTTGTACTTGCATGATAAAAACAATCAAACACTTTCAAAAAAACAAACATTGTGTCTTCTTTGTTTCAAGTTTATGCAAAAATATTTTACATTATATTTGAGTCCCCTTAAAACCTATATTATGTGATACTAGGACCTATTATGTGATATTAAGACCTATTATATGTGATAATACCTATCTTAAATGTGACATAATAGAACCTATTATGACATAATAGGTCTTATTGTGACTTAATAACATGACCACGTATGCAAAAACATTTCACATTATATACTTGAGTTCGGGCCTTAACACCTATATTTATGATATATTAGGGCCTATTATGTACATGTGATAAATTAATGACCTATTATCACATAATTTAGGTCCTAATATCACATACATAATAGGTCCTAATATTTGCATAATATAGGTCTTAAGGGGAATCAAGTATAATGTGAAATTTTTTTGCATATGTGGTCATGTATTAAGTCATAATTAATAAGACCTATTATTTCATAATAGGTTCTAACTTATATCATATTTAAGACCTACTTAATTTCATGTGATAGGTCCTTTAAAATCACATAATATATCAGTCTTAAGGGGAGTCAAGTATACTAATGTGAAATTTTTTTGCATACGTGGTCATATTAAGTAATAATAAGGCCTATTATGTGATATTAGGACTTATTATGTGATTATAGGTCTTAAATGTGACATAAATTTAGAACCCATTATGTCATAATAGGTTCTATTTATATGACTGGACATATGCAAAAATATTTCACATTATACTCAAGAGTCCCCTTAAGACCTATATTATACAGATATTAGGACCTATTACATGTGATAATAGGAGGTCTATTGTGCAATAATAGGTCTTAAATATGACATAATAGTCCACCAGTTATAAAATAATTTTTAGGTCTTACTAAATGACTTGAAAATTTGGTTTCAAATTAAACTTGGAATTTCATTGCCTTAAAAATATTCTCTGTCATCTTAAATTATGTTCAAAACGGGATCAAGAAAAAGTGAGTTCTCAAGTGGGAGTCGAGGAAAACGAACCTGTTGAAGAACACAATATAGTTGATGAAGATAGGGAGGAGCTTGCCCAAGTTGAACCAATCGAGGTTGAAGGAGAGGGGTCAGGCCCCTTACCTCATACCACCGGTATGGATGAGCATATATTGTGGATCTAACTAAACAGGTGAAGAGAAATATTTCTTATAAAAATTTAGATCATTTACTTGAAATGGATGTGGATGAGTTGAAACGTCTTAGTGAAGAACCTAGACATACTAAAAGGAGGTCAATGAATAAAATTGCAAAAGAAATAATGTCTCATTTCTACAATCTTGATACTACACTAGAGAAATCTCAATTTTTATCAATTGTACTTGTAGACATCTAAAATTGTCTAGTCTAATTAAATAAATATTTTATTTATTTAATTACTTTAGCCTAATACTTCTATTAATTAAATAAATCTTTTTTATTTAATTAATTCATTTATCCTCTACTAGCCTTATTTCTCATTTAAATAAATACTTTTATTTATTTAAATTATCCTTTTTCCTAAATTAAATAAATATTTTATTTATTTAATTGATCCCACTTCTTCTATTAATTAAATAAATCTTTATTTTTTTAATTAATTCATTAGCCTTTTCTACCCATGACACATGTCATTCATCTCTTAATTCATACACTACCTACCCTTTCATTATTTTATTATTTTATTTACCTACCCTCTAATCATAGCCGACGTCCTTTTACACCTCTCAATCTTATCCCTCCATTTCATATTGTGTCTTCTATATAAGGAGTTGCTTCCTTCATTATCAAACCCTAACTATCGAGCTAAAGAATCAAGCTAACTTCTTGCAACCACATTTTGTTCTTTGTTGAGCTCTTGTGCACACATAAAATCTGAGAGCAAATATATCAAGCAAGATCAATGGAGATAGGAAGAATGGAGATTCAAACCCTATTGGACATGTGATGGTATAATCTTTGTAATTTCATTTGATTTGCATTGTCTTAGGTAATCTTCATATGTTATGGTGGATCTTTGTTGTTGTTAGGCTAGGGTTTTGTGGTTGAATCTATTTAGTCTTCCAGCATTGTTATTATTGTATCCATTTTCATCGTAAATAGTACTTACTCATAAAGACTTAATAAATCCACTGAAATTGTTGGGTATAGATACAACAAGTCAAAAGAGGAAAACTTCTCAGCTACAAAAATCTATTGTTGATAATGTTCAAAAAGGTTTGGTGAACATTAGTAAAAAATATCAAACAGTAGATATGACCATTTCAAGAAGAGTGATGTTGACATCTTTAGTAAATGAAATCGTAGACATATAAAAAACAAAGTCGGCCTTTTTAGGGTTTTATTACAATGTCGGTTTTCATCAAAAAAAAATACCCAAAAAATAATTTTATTTAATTGATATAATAATTGTATCTTAATTAATTCTAAATGATGTTATTTTTATTAAATTAATTGGAAATAGTAGGATCAAAAATAATCTCATTTTAATTAAAAATAATTATGTTTTAATTTGAAATAATATGTGTATTTGCAAATTTCAAATTTCATTTACTTGCTTGTTGTGTAATTGACATTTTCTCGCCCCCCTTAAGTCCATTTATAATAGATCATGGTTTTAATTTAAAATTTAGATCTTTAGGACCCCTCTATTTCCCGGACCCTGGCAAGGATACGTGCTGAGTGTATAGTACTTTGTTGATCAGTCGCCACATTTCAACACATCTTATGTGATAAATCAGATGATAATGCAACCGGTCAAATAAATTGCATAAAAGGAATTTGTGGAACATGTGGGGAGTTGGCTAAATTGTCTTTGAGAGATGAAGATACTGACATGAGCAAGATGGTAAATTGCAAGAGTTACAAGTACAAAAAATTTGAAACAAAATATATATACATTTTAAATTATTAAAACATTAATGAGAGAGAGAGGGAGATCATTTAAATCATGACATCTAGAGAGAGATCTAACATTAATTTCAAAGAGAGAGAGAGAGATATCATTAAAGATATATACATACAGTTACTAAATTGAAACATATATAAATTTATCTATATAGATCGCATACATACATTTTAAATTATTAAAACATTAATTCAAGAGAGAGAGGGGGATCATTTTCATCACACACACACACACACACACACACACACACAAAGATCATTAAAGATATATACAACATGTACTAAATTAAAAAAATATTTTTTATAAATTAAAACACATGTCAGCTAAGAAAATTAAGGGAAGAGAGATTTTATAAGGGGTCATATATGGTTCTAAGGGGTCATGCATGTGTTAGAACACATGCATGACCCCTTAGGACCACATATTCTTGACCCCTTAGGACACTAATGTATGTGATCTTAAGGACCGATATGTCGTACACACTAGGATTTTATAAGGGGTGATATATGGTTCTAAGGGGTCACGCATGTGTTAGAACACACGTGTGACCTCTTACGACCATATATCATGTCGTATGTACACTAGGATGTTATAAGGGGTCATATGTGGTCGTAAGGGGTCACTCATGTATTAGAACATGTGTGACCCCTTAGGACCACATATTCAACCCCTTAGGACACTGTATATGTGATCTTAAGGGATCATATGTCGTAGATATTAGGATGTTATAAGGGGTCATGTGTGGTCCTAAGGGGTCATACATGTATAGTGTTAGAACACACATGCATGAACCCTTATGACCACATATGACCCCTTCTAGGACACTATGTGATCCTAAGGGGTAGATGTTGTATACAATGAGATGTTATAAGGGGTCATATGTGGTCCTAATGGGTCACACATGTGTGACCCCTTAGGACCACATATGACCCCTTAGGACACTATGTGATGGACTAAGGGGTATGTCATATGCAGTCCTAAGGGGTCACGCATGTGTTAGAACAAATTTGTGACCCCTTAGGACCACATATGACCCCTTAGGACACTATGTGATCCTAAGGGGTATGTTGTACACACTAGGATGTTATAAAGGGACATACGTGGTCCTAAGGGGTCACACATTTGTTAACACATGTGTGACCCCTTAGGACCACATATGACCCCTTAGGACACTATGTGATAGACTAAGGGGTATGTCGTACACACTAGGATTTTATAAGGGGTCACATGCAGTCCTAAGGGGGGTCCACTATGTGATCCTCTATGGTCCTAAGGGGACATATAGTGTCATTAGGCGCATATGTGGTCTTAAGGGGTCCTAAGGGGTCATGTTGTGTGTGTAATAGGATGTGAAAAGGGGTCATGTAGAGGATTTATTTTGTCTAATTTGTTTAAATTTGTGATCTAAGTTTTATAATATTTTTTAAAATTTAAATTTATTAATTTTTCTAATGTTTTAATTTAAATTATATTTAGATTTGTAATATTTTTCTAAGTTTTAATTTACTACCTTATTTTTCTAAGTTTTTCGTAACATTTTTTTCAAAAGTTGAAAAAAAAATACATATACAGTTATTTAATTTTAAAAACAAATTGACGTTAAATCAAAACATTAAATTTTCAAGCGTTTTTTCTGAAATGTTAAAAAATATATATATACAATTATTTAATTAAAAAAATAAATTAACAAATAAATTATTTATTAATTTCTAAATAAATTTAATAAAAAAAATATTATTAAACAAAAAAAAAGGTTATTTTGTGCACTTGAAATAATGTAGGTCAAAAGCTAAAAGGTGAGAAGCGTTGGTTGTTGCTGACAGGGCATGGTGACGTGGTGCTGACGTCGGGTTTGCTCTAACCCCCTCTGAACACAAAAAACTCCAATGTCATTTTCAATTTCTAAATAAATTTTAAAAAAAATTTAAAACTGGGTTCGATCGAACCCATTAAAAATAAATATGGTGTCCTAAGGGGTCATATGGTGGTAGAGAGGTTAGAGAGAGAGAGAGAGAGAGAGAGAGAGATTTCGTGATAATTAGAGGGTAGGAGGAGAGGGGACAGGGGCAAGTATCAACAAAGGGAGAGGAAAATAGAGATTAGAGAGAGAGAGAGAGATTTAGGGGTAATTAGGGGAGAGGGGCAAGGATCAACAAAGGGAGAGAAGGAGAGATGGGGAGAGAGGTGAAGAGAGAGATAGAGAAAGGGTAATTATGGGGAGGGGGAGGGGGAGGGGGAGAGGGGGAAGAGGGAAGTATCGAGAGAGAGGGATATGGGGGGTAATTAAGGGGGAGGGGGAGAGGGGAAGAATGGGAGAGGGAAGTATGAACAAAGGGCTCAAGGGAGAGAGAGTTGTGAGAGAGAGGGTAATTAGGGGGGAGAGAGAATGAGAAAGAGTTGGGGTAAATCTATAGTGCGAGATAGGTGTGAGAGAGAGAGATGATAATTGGGGAAGAGAGAATTAGAGAGAGAGTTGGGGTAATTAGAGGGTAGGAGGAGAGGGGGATGGGAAAGTATCAACAAAGGGAAAGAGGGAGAGATGAGGTGAGAGGTTCAAAGAGAGAGGTCTAGAGAGAAGGTAATTAGGGAGAGGGGAGAGGGGGAGAGTGAAGTATCAACTAAGGGGGAGAGAGAGGGGGGGGAAGTATCAACAAAGGAAGAGGGGGGAGAGATGGGGAGAGATCCCCCTAATTACTAGTGTAGGGCACCTACCACTCCATTCATAATTTTGGTTTGTTTTAAGTCTTCTATTTTGTCTTTCATGTTGTCATAAGTGGACCAACCATTTGGGACTGTAGACGTATAAAAATGACCATATTCCTAAATGAATATTTTATGTTCATTTCTCTATTTAATTAAATTACCCACATTCTTCTATTTAAATTAAGTAAATTACTCAATTTATTTAAATTAAATTCACTAGACTTCTTTTTACCATTTAATGAATAAATCATTTTATTCAATTAAATCCCTTCTATCCACTTTTAATTAAATTCAAATTTAATTAAAAAGTTTATCCTAAATTGAATAAATCTAATTTATTTGATTGCAACCAAATTGAATTAAATTAACTTTATTTCTATTAAATCCTATTATCCCTCCATCCACTTGCATTCTCCTACATCTCCCACTTGCATTCTAAAACCTAATCCTAATTTCTTCTAGACCCTTCTAATCACTTCTAAATTAACCTAACCCATCTTCTAAAACTTTGTCACATCCCTAAACAAAGGGAAGTCACTTCTCAAACCCTCAAAGTCTTCAATAACCATTAAAGGCTCCAAGTCTCCAACAACTTTCTCTTACAAACCATTAATGGCTAACTCAACCCCCTTGCATGATTAGAGACTTTCTCTAAAATCAACCTCCATGTAACCCAAGGGTCTCATCAAGCATTCATTTCTTTGACCATGGTTATCCCTTAATAATTTGCACAAGAGTTTGTCCTTGGATTAAAACTTAATCCAATGGGTAATCTTAAACTTAAGCTTGACCCTTACCCTCTAGATAACCATGAGGTCTTCTCAGGCATTTAATGTCTCCAACCCCTTTTCTCAACCAGTCTTATGTTGACATTTGTCACCATTTCATTGGTGCAAATGGCAAACATGGATTCTCAACTTTCAAACTCAACCCTTGATTAACTCTTTCAATCCTAACCATCCATTACCCTATTTTTGCTATAAATAGAGCTCTCATCCCTCCATTTTCATAATCCAAGTTTGTAGTATCATACTTATGCTCAAATACATTCAAGCTTTCATATACCATTTATGCTCATCATTTAGCCTCTCTTTAAAATAGAAATTAATCTAATATACATTTTAGAGTATTTCTATTATCATTAGTTTAAATCATTAACTAATATAGTATGCTAGGATAGTTTGTTTACTAACCTTGTCATCTTATAGTTAGTTTATTGCATTTCTAGAATCATGCATAGCTTAGAATGCATCTCATATTAAAATCAACAAAAGCATCCCTCATTTTTTCATTTTTCATCCCTAAACCATTTTGCTCAGTGATCTGAGAGCAAAAACGTTGGTTTGAGGGACCGTGTAAGATAGAGAACCATGGGACCCACCTTGGGAAGCTGAGTGATACTTCATTACTCTATAGCTTGCACCAAGAAGTCCTATGAGTGTGTGAGCAAGGTTCCATAGAGCTCCATTTTTCACATTTTGAGTTCTATCGACTCGCTTTTCCCACATACAGGGACTTAATGAAGTCATGGTTGAGTTGTCCAAGCTTTTGTTGTGTTCAAGATGTTGATATTGTTCACAGGTGCACTACTCTAGAACAGGGTCATTATGTAATAGGGTGAAATGTATTGTTTTTAGGTCTCCTAGAGTGCATAGAGGGCCTTTGAAGCCTTGTAGTACACTTGAGTACAAAGTTGCATTCTCAGGATGAAAAAGATGTAAAGTTGCTAAGCAACATTTGCAATTTTGCAAAAAGTTGCATTTTTGTTGATTAGTGGTGAAGAGGTTGGTTCTAACCAACTGAATCATATTGTTTAAATCCAAAAAACAACATCATTTTATAGGTTGGATGAATTGGAATGCAAAGCAATTTTTGTTTGAAAGAAAAAAACTTTGTTTTTACATTGTTTTCATTATTTCCCTTGTTTTGTTGTGTTGTACGGTCTAGTACAGACTTGTCAGAATAATATAATTGTAGGGAATGAGATATTGGTGACTCTAATTTCCAACAAGTTATATTAGAAAGTTTGATTGTGTCTAGTTGCAGAGATTCAATCCATTCTCTGTGACTAGGTGCAAAACCCTTATAAGCTAGGGTTTAAGCAAGAAATGGCTCTAGCCTGAACATCCATTGATGGCACCAGTTGAAATCATGTGGAATGCTAGGTTGGGGTCTATAAATAGGTTTAGTGTAGGGTTTTTGGTTTTTTAGACCTTTGTGGTGAATTTACAATGATACCCTAGGCTCACAGCTAGGAGTTGGTGAAACTAGGACAACAGGAGATGTGCATTTTTTAGAGAACATATGGATTGGTGGAGCCAAAATTGACACATGGTTGGAGACCCCTTTGATTTCCCTTAAATAATCCTTGAATGGTTTTTGCAGATGTTTAGACTGGTGAATCTTTCCAAAGCCATGTTTGCAAGTCACCCGAATAGGCCTAAAACCCTTTAAAATAGGACAGTATTGGAAACCCCATGTGTACAGAGAACCTAGATGGAATTTTGCAATATTATATGAAACTTTGAATAGGGTGACCATAAATGTAATTTATTTGTGGTCTTGTGTGGGAAAATTTGAAACTAAGCCCTGAAAACCGTAATAGGAGGGCTAATAGAATCAAGCTTGTTTGGAGCCGATATAGTTAAACAAACCTTGGAAAGGCTTGGCGATTGGTTTAAAGGTGATTAAACCCATAAAAGTCATCAAAGACATCGTGTAACTTCATTTTACACTCTTGGAACCAATTTGAGATCAAAGATCCTTTGCAGAGGTTTGTTGGAGCACTTGGAAGTGGAGTTAGGGATTGAGGTGGAATCCTCAATAGCAAGTGTTGTAAGAAAAAAACTTGTGGATATACCTTGGAGGAAAGCCAAAGTGGATTAGGACTAGAAGGTCTAACTAGCATAACCCTTACTAAGTACCATTGGGTGGGCTTGAGGAGTTAGAGGGTTGGTGAGAGCAACAAAGACAACTAGGTGAGTTGGATCTACTCCAAGAATCTCTGCATCAATTACCCTCTCTCTGTATCTCTTTTCTAATACTTCCCTTTCCCCCTCCCCCCCTAATTATCCTCTCTATATTTCTCTATTCACCTCTCTCCACATCTCTCCCTCTCTCCTTTTGTTGATACTTACCCCTCTCCCTCTCTTCTTATCCACTAATTACACCCAACTCTCTCTCATTATTTCTTCCCCTCAATTACCCTCTCTCTCTGACCTCTCTCCTTCTATGCCTTTTTAGATACTTCCCTCTCCCCCTCTCCCCACCTCCTAATTACTCTCTCTATCTCTCTCTTCACCTCTCTCTATTGGCATATGTACATGATGATATTGTATGTTGTCATTGATTTCAATATGTTGAAGTATGAACCAGTATATTGAACTGGTATGATGGTATGAACCAGTATGTTGGAATGTGAATCAGTATATGCAAATTTTGTGTCGGGGTTTCATTTGATATGACTACCGGTCGGTAGTCTCAACTTTAGGGTTTCCAGTTGATGCATTTCAAGTCTGTGTGATTCGACCGACAACATCCTGTGATGAGTTAGCATTGAAATGAAAATTAGATCGCATTGCCACGTCAGCCTTATGCACGTGAAGAATCTCCTTGAGGATCTTGCATGAAGAAGATTGATTCTATCTACCTCATGAATGTACAAAATCTTAGTAAATGGTGGAGAGCGCGTGATGGGTTATCAGCTTCTAGAAGCAGTGAAGAACGGACGATGGAGAACGTCTTGAGATTTGTTCAAGATTGTTTTACCCTATGTAATGTGTTTAAATAGCCAGGATTGGACTGATTGTATTGTTAACCTAGATGCTTAGGGTTTTAGGTTTTGGCCACCAACCTAATTGTTGTCTATATGGTCGATGATGATTTTCATCTGAATTTGTTGGCAAATGGATGTATATGAAGTGATTCTTGCTAGACTGAAGAAGTGAGTAGAGATATGTAGAGTGTGATTGCAGAAGTAAAGGAACTGAAGTGGATTTGCCTTGGCATTGAGTGTTGTTATCAGATTAGTGTATTACCTGTTGACTTCTAACCATTGCAGCAAATGGAAAATCGCTTTATCAGGTAGCTTTAACGGGCTCTTTGTAAATCCTTTAACAATGTGACTCAAAATCATTGAGTTCTTTAAATCCTCTTGCAAGGTAACCTTTAACAGGGTTTTAACCTCTAACTGGGTATTTAGCCATCCCTTAACCGGGTGATCCCTAGCAGAACCTGTTGTAAAGTCTTTAACCGAACTAGTCTCCTAATAGAGCAAATTTCAAAAGAGTTCAAGAACAACTTGTGGGTATTCATCCCCACCGTGGTTTTTCCCAGTTGGGTTTCCACATGAAAAATTAGTGTGTTATGTTTGATGCTTTTTCATGTGATGTTTTAGTGTTTTCTGTTAAGCGATAATGCAAGATGATCCAATGGTCATTGTATTTCTGATGTTTTACTTGCTTAATCATATGGGTGAAGTTGAGTTGAGATATTAGGTTCTGAGAAGATCTAGATGTTACCAATTTATGTCTTTCACAGTCATATTGTGTTTTACCGGTAGTGCCTTGATTTAGATCAGTGATATTGTTTACTAGTTAGTGCAGTCTTTGCAGTTTAACTTGTTGGAGAAGTTTTTGTCTATACTAATTCACCCCCCCCCCCCTCTCAGTATCTGTTGGGTATTTACTGTTCATCATTATTCATCACTCTCCCCATCTCTCTTCTCTCTTTGTTGATACTTTCCCCTCTCCCCCTCTCCTCCTATCCCCTAATAATCCCAAATTCTCCCTCTCATTCTCTCTTCATCCTAATCACCCCCCTCTCTCTCTCTTCTCCTACCACCTAATTACTTCTAGCTCTCTCTCTCACACACACATAATCTCTCTTCCCCCCAATTTCCCTCTCCTTTTGTTGATACTTCCCTCTATGCCTCTCCTCATCCCCTCTGAATTTTTTTGCTAGAGATGAGAAGGAAATGCAGAGAGACTAGTCTAGATCTTAGGGAAGAGAGAGTGAGATAGAGGAGGAAGTGATGAAGAGGTAGAAATATAAGTGTAGAGCTTGATAGAAGGAATGAGGGATTAAATGAGAGTTATAGAGATAGGTCTAGAGAGAGATGTATAAATTTGGACAAAAGAGGGAGGAAGAAACAAACAGGTGGAGTGATAGGTTTCATATTAGGAGAGAGAGGTAGAGAAAGGAACAAAGAGAGATAACATGGTTTATAAAAATTTATTAAACTCAATAAAATTCCTAAATTTTCTTTTATTAATTACTTTTTATTCTTCCTGTTTATGGTGAAAATGGATAAAACAATATTGAAAGACTAAATGAATTCAACCACAAAACCTTAGCTTAACAACAACAAAGATCCACCATAACATATGAAGATTACCTAAGACAATGCAAATCAAATGAAATCACAAAGATTATACCATCACATGTCCAATAGGGTTTGGATCTCCATTCTTCCTATCTCCATTGATCTTGCTTGATATATTTGCTCTCAGATTTTATATGTGCACAAGAGCTCAATAAAGAACAGAAATGTGGTTGCAAGTAGGATCGCATATGAAAGTGCAAAAGGTGTAGTGTAGTGAATTGAACAAGTAGTTAGTTAGGGTTTGATTGATTAGGATGATTGATTGATTGATTAGGTTTGATAATGAAGGAAGTATCCTCTTATATAGAAGACACTATAAGAAATGGAGGGATAAGATTGAGAGGTGTAAAAGATAAATGGTCGGCTATGATTAGAGGGTACGTAAAGGAAATAATAAAATAATGAAAGGGGTAGGTAGTGTATGAATTAAGAGATGAATGATATGTGTCATGGGTAGAAAAGGTTAATGAATTAATTAAATAAATAAAGATTCATTTAATTAATAGAAGAAGTGGGATCAATTAAATAAATGAAAGTATTTATTTAATTTAGGAAAAGGACAATTTAAATAAATAAATGTATTTATTTAAATGAGAAATAAAGCTAGAAGAGGATAAATGAATTAATTAAATAAATAAAGATTTATTTAATTAATAGAAGAATTAGGCTTAAAGAAATTAAATAAATAAAATATTTATTTAATTAGACATGACAATTTTAGGTGTCTACATTTTGCCCCTCTTTGAGACAATGTAGCTTGTCGCGTTGTTTCAAAGAAGATAAGATGAACTGATACAAAGTTGCCCCAAGATGGGAATGATATGCCCCCTCAAGAGATTGGATGAAAATGTCTGAAAAAAGCACAGACAATCTCTCGATAAGAAAAAAAGGCTAAAATGGACTGACCGGATAAAGTGACAGAGTCACAGGATAATGAAGACTGACTCAAGAGACGAGGGCTAGGGCTAGGGCAGTCTATAAAATAGACCACAAGGGGAATACATCCTCATTGTCATCCACACATCCAAGAGATCAGAATGCAGAGAGAAAATAGAGCAGCAATAGTCAGCAACGATGGCATTGGTTCACAGATTCGATCACATTCGCCGATATCAGAGGCCAGCAGATGCAGGAGAGCCGGTAAGTACTGCAAAACCTCCTTGTACTTTGTTGTAATAAATGTTGTCATAAATGCATGTTAGGTAGCGCATTAAATGCATTCTAGAATAATGTTCAAAAAATGTCAAAACGTCGAGGCGCATCTGTGTTTGTGTCAGGCGCGTCTGTGCAATATGTAAGTGTGTTTATGTAATGAAAGCGCGTTTATGTCTTCTAGGCCAAATCAGCAGTTCTGTGATGAACATACGTTCTCGATTGGATAAGCTACTGAGCAGATACACTCAAGAAGAGGCCTTAGGATAAGATAGATCGAGGCACTTTGTGATGAACAGGGAGTGCAAATATGAGCAGCACTTTGTGATAAACAAGGAGTGCAAAACACATAGTACTTTGTGATGATCAAGGAGTACCACTAGGCTAGAAGCAACACTTTATGATGAACAGTGAGTGTCACTAGGATAGAAGCAACACTTTGTGATGAACAGTGAGTGTCACTAGGATAGAAGCAACACTTTGTGATGAACAGTGAGTGTCACTAGGATATAGTATCTGTTGGTGAACAGATTGTCCTCTTACTTAATTTCTCTTAATTTACTCTATGCCCAATGTTATGAAGAGAACAGAATCGTTCACTACAGTTGAGAAAGTATTAGTTTTACTTTAACTTCCTCTCTAAATTTTCCTAAAGGTACAGCTCCCTTATCTGATTTACAATGAATTCAACTTTTATAGTGACACTTTTTCCCGAAAGTGCATAAGGTTCTCTCAACTACTCCTAGGTAGTGAGGTGATTACAAAATACAGATCGCAAATAGAAAAATTTACATACATCTAATCAACAAAATCTATTTCAAAGAATGGATTTTTTGCTAGATTTTCCACGTATATCAAAACAGGAAATAGATGAACTTACAACTAACCAACAGCAATAAGGAAATTTTGAATCACTGAATTATCTCCACAAAGTGATAATAATTCAACACTCAGAACGCAAAGTTTCAAAGCATAACTCGAAATCTTTCATATATGTGTATCCAACTTCAATGCCCAAAGTCTTTGGAAGCTAAAACATGCATATACTATCCTTCATCACTGTTCTTCGGAAAAATCTATCTAAAAAAAAACCTATTTAACTTGCTATATCTTTCCTATTCTATTGCCCAAAAAAAAAGAAATCCCCTAAACAGTTTAATGCCCCAGCATTTATAGTTATTTTTGAAATCCCGAAGGGCCTCCCTTAAAACTCAGCCCTATCAGGTTAATACAAGAAACCGTTATAAAACTAAAAAGCAGTTATCAAAAAGATAGAACGCCAGCAGGTGACGATTCAGTTTCCACTATATTCGTCGGCTTCTTCTTCATTTCCGACGGTCTGACGTACCAGCTTCCAGCTCTGGAAAGAAGACATGAATTCTTGCGTGGCCTGTGAGTGCGGGTTCTTTAAACTCATCAGTCGGGCTCTACATGCATCCTTCTGCCACCTGTATTCCTTCATCTTTAGGCTCTGACATGGCATCAGCTTCTCATTGAGGCGCAGCATGGATTCTATACCTGCCAAAGAAGTGAAATCATCGACTTTAGGCGTTTCTTTGTCCCTAATCCGCTCGACTGCTTCGGTGAAACTTTTAGTTAACACTTCAATCTCCATGCTGCCTTCATCCAATTGTAGGATGCCTGTGGGGTTGACAATCTTCATGTCCTTAACCAGTTCCTTATGCATTTCTGTGATTTGATTCTTAACGCCCTGGACTTCTTTGATGGCTTCTTGGTAGATGGACTCCTTCCAGCTCATATTACTTTTCAGGATAAATAAGGTGCACGGGTCCACGGTCTTCATGGAGTTTTCACCTAATAATTTGAGAACTCCAAACTTTTCAACTTCAATTACCCGGGAAACTATGGTTTGACACCGTGACAATTCTGTCTCCCATACTGGTATCAAAGTTTGAATCTCTTCGAGTAATGCTTCACCCTCGGAATAGATACTAGTAACTTCTGAAATAAACTTATTCCCTTGCTCTAATATGTTATTTACCCAACTAACCACAGCGTCAGACAGCAATTTTCCCCTCTGCGTCTGTTTCATCAATTGCTGGCTTTCGGCAGAATTTGGGTCGAATGGCTGAGGCAGCTGGATTATTGAGTTAGGCCCTAAATTAGTCAGTGAATTGATGTATGTGGCCATCGTCACCACCATTGCTTTCAATTCTTTCTTCTCCTTAGAATCTTTTTCTGATTGAGTGAGCATGTGGTCAGCAGAAAACTTAAAGAAATTATTGCCAGTATTCCTATTAAGGGTACCTAGTTCAATAGAAGTGACTTTGAATCCTTCCTCATCAATTTCCCCTGACTCCCTTTTCTGCTTATAAGTAGCCACTTCCGCTATGATTTTCCCGGTCACTAGATCCTTAGTGAGACAAGCATCCGTTTTCATTTTCTTTGCTTTAGACCCTCTAGCCGCATACCTAGTGACAATGTCCTTTACTGGCAAGGCCACTAGTTGTAAACTCCGTTTCTTATTGATTGAATTTGATAACCATAAAGGAACAGTGGGAGTGGTTGATACCATCTGAGTATCTTTAGTTGGAGTCAAGAACTTGGGTTGATCTGCCTTTGGTGTTTCAATGAATTGGACTTCATCGTCTGCTTCGTCTTGAAAAGGGGACTTGTCACTTGAATCCCGCTCTGGTGATGTCATTTTTTGCTTCTGGGAACTAGGCTGCTTCAAAGCTTTGTTCCTGGAATGGGATCTCGTTCTAGGAGCCGTGACTTGGGAAGGAAACTTTATTTTCTTATCTAAGGCCAATGTATCACCTGTAACATGAGAAAGTGGAATGTCAGATTGAAGCGATTCTGAGAGAGAAATCACCTTAGTAGAAGACTCATTGATGTTTCCAGTCCTTTTCCTCTGCAACCAATCATCCGTATAAGTTAATATGGATCTGGCTCTCCAATTAATATCATCATCTTCCTCCTTGCTCCAATCAACTGTCAAGAATTTTGTTTCATTTGATTCTTCCCATTCGGGTTCAACTAGACATGAACCATCCTCAACGATCCCTTGTGTTTTGAACTTCAATTTGAAAGAATTAATTTGTTGCAGGGTGAGTCTAGAATGGTCCTTTTTCAAGACTTCTTCTTCATTTTCACAATCTTCCCATAAATCTTCTAGCTGCGGAGGAACTGTTGAGTTGATTTCAAGGCCGAGGGTTAGAGCTGCATATCCTTTATTATCGAAGTTTCTCCTGCTGCGGTAGAAACCAAGATTGAACCCCAGCAAATTGCTTCCGATGATGGAAGCGTCATTCATGTTATTACACACCAAAGAGTGCAGCTTAATAGGGAAGACCGTTTCCCATTTATCCTGAGGGAGATTATCCTTAATAACAGCAGAAAGTTGCCTGCACAATTCAGCTAAAATGAAACAATCAAGGGCATATCGAGGCAACCTCACAGGTTCTTCCTCAAACCCTCCGACTCTCAAATATGTGAACCTGGGGAACTGAATAAAAGAACTCCCATAATGTTGAGCTAGCTTCAGCGATTCAGAAGAGAGTCGTGGCATCTGAACACCTTCTAGAGCCAAATAAATGTTTTCAAACAATATATCATGCACCTTACGGAAATCCTCCAGGACTCTGTCTTTTTGCAACAACGGGCAATATTGGAAAATGGTCATTTCCTCATTCCATACCTCATGTGGAAGAGCGGCGAGATCACAGGTGCAGGCAATACAATAAGTCAAGTATGAGGCCATACGGAAATCTTCTCTAGATTCTTTGGCGCGTTTGAGCTGGTTTCTCAGGGAAGTGGCAATAATCTCCGCCCAATCCATCCATTGTTCACCTTTTAAGATAATTTCAATGTACCTATACATCCATTCTTCGAACAAACATACATCAGCCGAACCTTTCACCCTGTGTAATAATACCACCAGGTCGTGAATGTGGGGTTTCATGTGGCTTCTAGTAATGACCTTGGGAAGTCTAGACCCACCTCCATAGTTAACCTTGGTCCATTTCCTGGCAAGAGTGTTTCGGTACACACTAGGGTTTTCCCGATACTCAGCTTCAGCTTGAATGGGTGAGAAAGTGGCAAAGGTACTTGTTGTTAATTTCAAAATAGAAGAAATGGTTTCTCTGGAGACAGAAAGTATGACATTGCCATTTTTGCTCACTATGCTCTTGCTTCTTACATCATAATGGTCAATGCAGAGTTGTAAGAGTTCAGGGTGTACAAAGGCAGGGGGAAATGCAGCAGCTTCAATTAACCCGCTCGTTAATATTTCCATACATCCCTTAACCTCTTCTGTATTCGCAAGAAAACTTGCTTGAAGATTTTCCACATTTACCCCTTTTAAATTGATATCACAAATCACTGGTCTTTTACATTCAAGGCTAGAAACATTACCGAGAAAATGCATAACCGACTTCATTCTTAACTTAAACAAGCAAGACCTCTTTCAGACAAACCTTTGAAAATAACAGTTTTGCAGAACAGAACAAGGGTTACCAAACTCTCACCTGTTTTCCATTGAAAAGTAAATAATCTCCTCTAGCTTCCCTAACTGCTCCTTCTCTCCGAAATCAGACCTCCTCTCCTTTATCCTTTTTCTTTGTTTTCGGATAACTTACCAAGCAATCTGAATGAAAATTTATCACAGGGGAATTTTATACATGGGAAGACCGGATAATGCTAGTTTATCGCCTCACATCGGGATTGACATGCTCGAGGCGTTGATGCATAAATGCCTTGATTAATGATTTACCCTTCCGCATGAGTTAATAATAATTTATTTCGTGCGATATCCAGTCATGCATGAAACGAAGGTCTACTCACACTCATAACAATGATGCCCTTTTCCTTGAAAAAGAAATAAAATCTTTTGATTTGACATGCCGACGAGACCATTGATTGCTTTGAGAGAAAGGCGGCGCAACGTACTCCAAAAATAAACTCCTGACGTCGGTACTTGCCAAAAACTACTTTGAATAGGTTTGAACCAAGCTTCAAAACGGTTCAAAGTATTTCAAAAGGACCGCCGCGATAAAGATACTTCCTGCCAAAGAAAGAGTGTTAGTGTGAAAAATTTGGTCGAATCACTTTGAACTACTTCGAACCGAGGTTCGAAATGATTCGAAGCAATTCAAAGGGAGGGGAGAAATGACCGTGGAAACTTGCGACCTTGACCAACTTATTCAAAAGACGATAGATTCTTAGATGATAAAGGGGAGACCTCGAATAAGATAGGTGGGGTTTTAAAAAGGGGGGACCTTTTTTTAAGAAAAATATGGCGACTCTAAACACAACTAACAGTATCATAAGCACTTAAGATAAAAAATAGCATTTTGTGATGAACAGGTAATGCCACTTTGACTGACACAATTGATTTGCTTGACTGCAGGAGTACTTACCTATGTTGGAGTTATGGGAGAGATTCCCATCGACTTAGAGTTTACGACCAGAGTTGACATTTGAGGACCGAGCTGCCATTGAGGTTATGGGTCTGTGATTTATTCTGTATGTGCCTAAGTTTCAGGCAAACATGGGGTTGCTGACTGCGCTAGCTGAGAGATGGCACTCAGAGACTTACAGTTTTCATTTGTCGATGGGTGAGATGACAGTCACCTTAGAGGATGTATATAGGATTCTGAGGATACCAATCGATGGGTAGTTAGTACCCTATGATCAAGATAGAAATAGGGATGCACTGAGACAAGTTTTCCAGGATCCAAGACTGGAGATGAGGGTTGGACACGTGGTATGGGATACCATGACATGGACAGGATTAGCACTACCAACATCGGTGGGTTTCTCTGTCTGGACAGGGTGACACGAGGGGTGGCTGCAAAAGACATAAGGGCCAGAAGAGATGATCTTGGGGTGGGTCCTTCCAGGGCTCAGACTCCATTGAGGAGAGGCGGCTCTGAGGGAGGGAGTTCATCATAGCCTAGAGGGCTCCTTGTGTATCAGTTTTGTACCATTTATGTATGATGATGTAGACACCTTCGGGTGATTTTGTAGCCATATGATTTTGACATCATTGTATCATGACACTTATGATTTTGATATATATATGAGATGATTCATCTTTGCGACAGCTATATGCATGTGTACCTATGTGATGTTGCTTTGATGTGATTTATGATGATGATTATGATATGGATGCAAATATGTACATGATGAAATGCAATATTTTTGTTCTTTTATGTTTTTAATATGTTATGTGTAGTCACATAAATCTGTCCACTTAATTAAATAAATATTTAATATTTATTTGATTATTTAACCATCAATCAATAATTAATTAAATTAATATATTTAATTAATTCATCTTAACCCTCTTCTCCTATTGATTAAATAAATTATTCAATTTATTTGATTTAATTCACTTAACCAAATTCAGACCATTAATTAAATAAATAAATCATATTTATTTAATTAAATCTTCTCTCACACTTAAATAAATTAATATTTATTTAAATCCCCCAAAATCCCACCTCTCACATTTAAATAAATTAACATTTATTTAAAATCACCTTTATCCTTCACCCACTTGTATTTTCCTACAAATGCAAGTTGCACAACTATTTTAAATAAATCATTTATTTAAATCACCTTTATCCTCCACCCACTTGTATTTTCCTACAAATGCAAGTTGCACAACTATTTTAAATAAATCATTTATTTAAATCACCTTTATCCTCCACCCACTTGTATTTTCCTACAAATGCAAGTTGCGCAACTATTTTAAATAAATTATTTATTTAAAATCCTATTTATCCTCACCCACTTGAAACCTTTAATGGTTTCCCTTAAAGTCTTCAAAAACTTAATGGCTTTAAAGTCTTCAAATTTGATGGCTTCCTTCTATAGTTTTCTTAAGCCTTTAATGGTTTCCCTTAAAGTCTTCAAACTTAATGGCTTCCCTTAAAGTCTTCTTAAGACTTTAATTGTTTCCCTTAAAGTCTTCAAGCCTTTAATGGTTTCCCTCAAAGTCTTCAAGCATTTTAATGCTTTATCTTCCTTTTTCTCATTTAAATAAATTAATATTTATTTGAATATTTATCCAAATGCAAATTACACCATTTAATTGAAATAAATGATTTTATTTTAATTGAAAATACCAAAATTCCTCCCACTTGCATTTTCCTACAAAATCCACTTGCATGCCTAAACCCCTTGTAGATTCTTCTAAACCTTTCCTAATTAACCTAATCCATCCCCTAAATATTGTCACATTCCTAAGCAAATTGGAGTCACTTCTCAAAGACTCCAAAGTCTTTGAAAAGCAATTAATGCTTTGTGTGTTCAACAAATTAACCTCTAAAGTCTTCTAAACCACTTATGGCTCTTACATGACCATTAATGGTTAATTCCACTTGCACCTATGGTTAAGGACTTTGACCCCTAACTTAACCCTCATGTAACCCATGTGTCTCTTCAAAGCATTTATTTCTTTGACTAGGGTAACCATCATGTCCCCTCAAGCAGTTAATGCTCCTTATCTCTCCTCTCAAGCCTCCTCATGGTGACACTTGTCAACATGGGATTGGGTTGAAAGTCTCACATGGATTGAATATCTTTCAATCCTAACCTTTGTTAAGATTACTCAATCTTAACCCTTCATTTCCTCATTTCTTCTATAAATAGAACCCTTCTCCTCAAGCAAAAAGGAAGCATTAGAGTATTGTTGGTATACTGGTATTAGCATAGAGCTTTTTCATAGCATCACTATCTACACTTGCATAGCATTTGCTTATCATATTCAACCATCTTGAATCTCCATATGGCATCCATGGCTAGTGCTAAAAGCTAAGAGCTACACTCATGTGGAACTTGGAAAGGAGAGGAACAAGGGAGGAGCAACTATGAGCATCTTGATTAGCTATTTTATTCTATGTTTATATGCTTTCTATTTCATGCTTAATATCTCTCTTGATATGCCTGTTTAGGATAATCTTTTGTTGCTAACACTAACATTTATTTTTTTGTGCTCCTGTGTGTGTTGCCATCAAACAGATTTTCTAATCCTTTTTGCAGAGCATCATTTGGTGAATCCGACGTGAATCAAAGAGCAATCATTTTGAAGACTACTAACTTTTGAATGTTTTAATTGACACACAAGTCATTCTCTTGCGTTTTTGTTCTCAATTTAGCACGTTCGCAAATTGATACTTTAGCACTATTGTCTATATTGTTGCTCTTTCGTGTTAAATAGCACTTCTGTTTTCACACAAAGTAGAGCTATTATAACAGAGAGTTGTAAGAAAATTTCTTGTAACCGAAAACCAAAAATTTTAGGCTTGTAGAAGCCCACCAAAACATGCGGATTTTTCTAACTAATTATCTTTTGTGCAGGTTTTAACTAACCCCTACAATAGGATTTTTTTTAGCAATTTTAGCTTAGGAAATAAATTTGTTCATATTTCTAACTTCGTCTTTCAAGTTAGGATAAAATAAATTCATTTTCCTTTTGGGTTAAAATCACCTACACATTCATTTGGAGTTTTAAAAAAAACCACATCTTTCATTTAGAGCTCTAAAAAGAATCACACTTGTTCAAAGTTAAAAAGAATCACAAAAACAAACATGCAAAATTATTTTTTTGCAAAGTTAGGAACAAATTCTTTTGGGTGCTTAAAATCAACAAGGCAAATTTTATTTCTTGCATCAAGCTAAAACTCACAATCCACATTTCCATTTTTGGTGCAAATAAAATTCACAATCAACTTGTCTCATTTTTAAAGCAATTTTACTTCATGCAAACGTGTTTTTCATTAAGTTGACCAGGATTTTCAAATTCTAGTTTACTCAAACAATTGCCTTTGAAAATTAAAAAGAACACCATGATTGTTGGAGCAACATCTCCAAATAGATAGAAAATCATTATGATGACAAGTTAAAAGGAACAAGTGAATTTTGTGTTTGGCATACTTGTGCAAAAGAGTTGGTCGAGTGGTCCTACTTCTAACACACACTATCCTCTCCCTTGGCTCTCATGGTCCTAGGTGCAAGAGAAAAGTGTTAGTAACACTCAAAAAATTTATCTTTTTAAGAGAGGCCTGCCAAGAGACACATCACTCTTGGGAACGACCTCGCGCGGTAAATCCTTCGAGCCGCTATAGAAATCAGGTGAGAGCGAAAGCTGTAGCCTTGGGTATAGTTGTTCCTACAGTATAACTAGCCGAAAGGACAAATGGGCCCCACCACTAGTTACAAGGCTCTTAAGTGAGTCACTGCAGAATGAACTTATGTCCAAAAACATCGAACATGACTAAACACCTTTAAGTAGTAGCCCACCCGTTCTATTGATTGAGGATATTTGCGATATAATTTAGTGCAAGAGCATAGATGGTTTTGCTCCCAAGATACTCACCATACATATTTTCTTGAGTAGAAACATAGCTTTTTGAAAAGTCACTTGTGGCTTGATAAAAGTGGTGACTCCCCCATCATAGGGATCATCTATTTGTTATGCACGTGCAAGACTTAGTATATCACATCCTTACCTGCCAAGGCGGGATTCATAAGGTATGTAGTACCAAAGTCGAAGAAATATCAAGATGTAGGCTAAATTTATCACAACTGGCCATTTGACCTTAGGGATAAAAAGTGTTTAAAGTGTGTTCGTTTTAAAGACCAAGTACAAATTGAGCCAACTTCAGGCTTTGGAAATACACCTTAAAATACATCTAAAGGAAGGGTCATATACAAGTCCAGGGATTGGGTTGATCTAGACCCATACTCATTTGTGCCTTTTTTAGGCAACATTCTTGTGTTTGTGAGCTTGCTTTGTTTTCTTGTCAAAGAAAAATTAGAAAAATCACTTCCAAAAACAAAGTATTCATCCAACCAAACATTTCTCAAAACAACCAAACACATCAAAAACAAAGTACAAACAACAAAGAGTCAAATTTTATGACCATTCTTCACATCTTGCGAAAGAAGAAGCGTCATCAGAATATCAACTTGAAAAGAAGACCATTAAGCCCAAAGGATTTGATCAAGAGGAAATTCTTCTATATAAATAGACAAATCTTTGTCTCACATAGAGTCTTTCTGCGTCACATGCATCTCTACCTTCAAGAAAAAACAAACGAATTTGATTCTGAATCATTGAACCGCAGAGCTTTTATGCAATATAGAGCTCTGAGTTATCACAAAAACCAAGGAGGTAAGATTAATCCCAACTTTTTCCCAAACGTCTGTATCACCTACAACACAGCTCGAGAAATACCTCCAACACCCGAAAGAGAAGAGATAGAGTTTGTCCCATTTGTGACACAAAGTTTTTATTAAAGTTGAAAACATTTCATCCATCATCTTGTTCATACATCATCATTTCATCATTAATCCATTCCAAACTCTCAAAACATTAAGAGGTTCTTGTCCTAAGTTCTCTTTTTAGATATTGCTTGAATCAAACACATCACATCACTTTTTAGATTGTTTCTACATCTAGGATAAGCTCATCCTAAGAGACACATCTACGCAGGTTAAAACTAGTTCATGAGTGAATCCTCTCATCACTAGGTAGTTAAATCTGTAACACATCTCAGATTTCTCTACACCTTATCACATCAAAACTTATCAAACAAACAAGCAATTCAAAGAAGGAATTTCGGTTACATCCACCTTAAAGGTGCTAGAGATCCACGTGCAACACAATTCACCAACCATCAATCTCTTATTTCATCAAAAACTCATCATCATTTTCACACAACTTCAATAAAAGATTACAAACAAAATGGCCCAAACCCGATCACAGTCCAGGCAACGAGAAATAGAAAGGGAAGAAGAAGAAGAGGAAAATCTCAATGAATTTCAAGAAGCACTTGGAGGAAATGCAAATGATGAAAACCCAAGTACTCCCACTCCTGCAACAATAGAAAGGGCTCAACATAACCCTCTCTTTATCAAACTTTTTGACGAAATACTCAGGAACAATGCGGATGCTCACTTCTTAAGACTCGCTCAAGAAGGAGCAAAACTCCCCTCTGACTTTGATCTTGCCCAATTAAGACAAGCATCAGAAAGACAAAGTCGCCATGAAGAGGAAAGAGGTAGAGATCCCATCAGATATAACATTCCTTGAGGTAACCCACCACCTCCTCCTCCAAATGAAATGGAGATGTTGCGGCAACAAGTCGAGAATCTCGCCCAACAGCTTCATAGTGGTGTCAAGACTAACCAATTCTCACTCAATGACATATGTCCCTATCCTTTTGATAGGAATCTTTATATGCCACCCTTTCCACGAGGATTCGAAACACCCAAATTCAAAAAATATAGAGGAAAGGGGGATCCCCGCGATCATGTTCGAGAATTTCATTCCGCTTGTCTCAAAGTAGCATATGAAGACACATACCTAATGCGCCTTTTTCCCCAAAGCTTGGGAGGAACAACCACATCATGGTTTTCTCGACTACCAGGTGGCATTAGAACATTTGAGGAACTTATCCAAAAATTCCTCACTCATTACTCTCATAACATTGAACGCAACATCACCATGGCTGATCTGTGCAACACTAAACAAAAACCAGGTGAACTATTCTCAGTATTCCTGCAATGATGGCGTCAAATGTCTAGCAGGCATTCTCTTCAGTTACCTGAACGAGAACTAGTGGAAATATTCATTTCCAACTTAAACGAAGAAATGGAATTTCACCTGGATGTCAAAGACACGGACTCTTTTAATGATATGATCACCAAGGGTTTAAAATGTGAACGGACACTCATCAAGAAAGGACTCATCAAAATCTATAATGAACCAAAGGATGGTCCTCGCCCACGCTTCAATAGTGATAAACCAAGCTTCTGGAACAAAAACAAGAATATCGTCAACGATGGGGTTGTGGATGCCCGGACTATCCAAAACGCACAACCTGTGGTTCGGTTTGCAGGACAAAATCCTCCACCTCAAAACAACACAAATGTCCCTTCCAATCAAGGTCACATCACATCTCACGATGAACCTAGACCTCGTCAGCAAAAATAGAAACGCACATACACTCCCTTAGGGGAACCCATTGAAACAGTATTGCGACAACTCATTTCTCAAAATTTGGTCACTCTACCTAAACTATCAAACTATGAGCCTCAGGTCAAACCGGCATGGTGGAGAGATACTGAACACTGTGAATTCCATCAAGGAAGAGGGCACAAGACAAGTAATTGTCACCGATTGAAAGATCTCATTCAGGATCTTATTGATCGAGGAGAAATTGAAATAGAAGGACATGACCCAAAGACAACAAATAATGATCATCTGATGTTCAAAAATCCACTTCCATCACAAGATCAAAGGGGTCCTTCCACTTCTAGGCGAGGCACTGATACCACTGATTATACACAGGCTGCGTATAATTACACTATAAATCATCTGTATGATGCCAATGAACAAGTTGCAACTATAACCTTCAAAAATCCCAACTCAAATTGCAATGTTGTTACGCATCGCGGCAAAGTTACCATAAAGGCAGCTCCATAAGGCACCACCTCCATCCCAAAGCAGTACAATCTTGTGGAACAATTAGACAAAACCCCTGCGCTTATATCCATTTTAGAGCTTTTGCGTCTATCGCCATTTCATAAAACTATCTTGGATCAAGCACTCCAAGAGGCATCAGTCCCTACAAACCTGAATACAGACCAATTTCAAGCAATGGTTGGAAGTCTAAAGTCATCACCTTGTCTCACTTTTTCCGAAAGTGACAACTCTTCCTTCCAGCAACCTCATAACGCTTCGCTACACATTGAAGGCTTTATCAACCAACACAGGATCAAGCAAGTCTTGATCAAGAATGGAGCAGGCCTGAACATTTGTACACTATAGTTGGTCACAGCATTGGGCTATGCGGTAGAATCAGTGGATCCTCGTAAGAAGATCACAATCAAAGTCTATGACGATGCAAAGCGTTCATCCAAAGGAGCTGTGGTACTACCAATCCACGTGGGCCCTGTGGTAAAGCACATCATCTGTCAGGTTCTGGACCTTCCTCTGCCATATAATCTATTGTTAGGAAGACCTTGGATACATGCCATGCAAGTCGTTCCATCTACCTACCATCAATGTATCAAGTTCCCACATAACGGTGTAGAGATCACAATCCTAGGCGATGCAAATCCCTTTGCATACTGTCATAATATCAGCCATCAACCAGAGATTACCGTTCCTAATAATAGAGAAGCCATTTCCTCCACATCATACATAAATCCAGCCTCTCTTGCTAGTTCAAACACCACTATACCTAAGCAAGAAAAGCTTAAGATGAAGATAGCAGACGAAGGTCCTGGGGAATACAACTTGAGTCAACTCTTTTGTGTGGGACAAATGCCCACTTCTCCTAGAACACATGGTAAACCACAACAGGTACTCCAGCAACCATTGATCACGCTAGCATGTGCTTTGACACCTTTCATCCCTGGAAAGAGTCAAGAAGAAGAAACCCAAGATGAGGACTTAGTGGACTAGATCTATAAAGATCCCATCACCACTGATATACCACAAGTTAGACTTCCTACGGATCAGTATGGAAAAGGCCTCCTCATTATGCAAAGAATGGGGTATGATGGTCAGAGTGCTTTAGGATATTGCAAACAAGGACGACATGAACCTCTGCTGCTAGAATTGAAGCCCAAAGGTAATACAGGCCTAGGCTTTGAAAAAGAGATTTTTCCTAAATTAAAATTCAAAGGAAAACCCAACAAACCATTATGTCAGCCTATTGCAAAGAGGACACCTTTCATTATCAAAGCAACATCAAACACCATCGCAGCTGCCCCACCGAGGCTCAAAATCCCAGCACAGCCATCACCAAAGCCACTCATTCCACCAAACGAACCTGTAATCCCATCAGCAGCACCATTAGCAGCAACAACTGTATCAAAACCCGTAGCAGCACCTATAGCACCAGCAGTTCCAGCAGAAGTAACTAAGTCAATATTACCGATACTCCCTGTACCAGATCCTTTAATCCCCCTCGACCTTCCTGCAGCACCGATCACTACAAAGGTACATCAACCAATCACACCTGCAGTATTTAACTCAAAAGACATCCCAGTATGGTATAGCAACCGGATGCTGGAAAGTGACTCAGAGACTGACTCGCATGAGTGGGAATTTGATTCTGTACAGCTTAACACTTCAGATGAGGAAGATGCATCACTACCTCTGCCATGCAAAGATATCCCTATTTATGGAGAAGCACAGATAAAGACCATTCAGGTTCCTGAACTGGAAACATCTTCCACAGACCCTACCTCTCATCCTATGCCTGATTCTGACAGGGAGAGTACCATTAACGACCTTCACTATAACATCTTAACCCTCACTGATATATCTAGCGCACTTAACCTAATCGATGAAGTAATGCCCATTATCCACCCTGAACTCATCGAATGGAACCAACCAAATCCCCCATGTCTTGACCTCTTCCAAAATGATGAGGCCATCATTGACTTTTTGGAATTAAGGGATAACCTACCAAGCGGGGATCACAAAGTCGGATTCTCCATCGAACTTAATAGCGCAGCATACTTCGGGGCGGATGCCAAACCTTTAAGCTGCAAAAATATAACAATAAAACATGGATCTTCCAGTGAAAATCACACTGTGGCACTGTTTGATCCAACAAAAGTAAAAAGAAAGAGCGTATCCAATGGTGAAAACCTCTTTGAGGTGCTTGAGGATGAAGGGTTTGACATTCTCCCTGATAGTACACAACAGGAATGATCAACGATCCTCATCGAGGAAACCAAAGAATACAATGTGGGGACTCCTAAAAATCCTCATCTCATACATCTAGCATCTCTTCTCACTACAAAAGAACAGCCTAAATTTATAGAGTTCTTCCAGAAGCATCAGATCAACTTTGCATGGTCATATGCAAACATGCCTGGGCTTGATCCTGATTTAGTCATGCATCACCTCACCGTCACAGAAGGAGCCAAACCTGTCAAGCAGAAGCTTCGTAAGATGCATCCTCAAATTGCAGTGCTAGTCAAAACAGAACTCAAGAAACTCCTAGATGTTGGTTTCATTAGACCAATTGATTATGCAGATTGGATCTCCAACATTGTGTCTGTCGGCAAACCAAAAGGGGGCATCCGCATTTGTACTGACTTCAGAGATCTGAATAAGGCATGTCCTAAGGATGACTTCCCCTTACCAAATATCGACATCATAGTGGATCTGACAGCAGGACACGCCATGCTTTCACTCATGGATAGCTTTTCAGGATACAATCAGATAAAGATCGCACCAGAAGATCAACATAAGACAGCCTTAACATGTCCATGGGGCACATATTGCTGGAATGTAATGCCTTTCGGTCTAAAGAATGCAGGAGCGACCTATCAAAGAGCAATGACCATCATCTTCCATGACATGATGCATACTATGATGGAAGATTATGTGGATAACTTACTAGCAAAATCACTCACCAGAGAAGGGCATCTCCACATCTTAGATAAAATATTTGATAGACTGGAACAATACCATGTTCGACTCAACCCAAAGAAATGTGTCTTTGGAGTAACCTCCGGGAAGCTTCTAGGATACATTGTCTCAAGCAAAGGCATTGAGGTCGATCCAGCAAAGGTAAAAGCAATCATGGACATGCCACCACCAAAGAATATCAGTCAGCTAAGGACATTACAAGGACGGCTTCAATCCATCTGAAGATTCATTGCACAATTGGCTGATAAATGTCACCCATTCACACACCTGCTACACAAGAAAATCTGCTTTCAGTGGGATGCCCGATGCCAACAAACATTTCAGATGCTTAAAGACTATCTCATGAATCCACCATTGCTGACGCCACCAGATCCAAGAAGACCGTTGTTACTCTATATCTCAGCAACAAGTACAGCATTGGGTGTACTACTGGCACAACATAATGTGGAAGGAAAGGAGTGTGTTGTTTACTACATCTCTCGCACACTGGTTGGCTATGAACTCAATTACACACCTGTTGAGCGATCTTGCTTAGCATTAATCTTAGCAGCCACTAAATCGAGGCACTATCTGTTGACATACAAGGTACAACTCATTGCAAAGATTGATCCACTCAAGTATTTACTCAGCAAAGCAGCATTGACAGGTCGCTTGGCCAAATGGGTGATGATTCTAAGTGAATTTGACATCGAGTATGTAGACCATAAAGCTATCAAAGCTCAAGTTATTGCAAATCAGTTGGCCGATGCACCACTCATAGGCGAGCATCCTCTCATTTCCAATTTTCTAGATGAAGAGATATTCATGATCACAATAGCACAACCATGGAAACTATAGTTTGATGGTTCATACACTAGGCATGGCTCGGGGGCAAGCATTCTGTTTATCACACCTCAAGGTGACAGCATCCCAAAGTCTTACAGGCTCACATTTCCATGCACTAACAACATAGCAGAATATGAGGCCTTGATCATAGGACTCAGGCTAGCCGTACAATGGAAATTACAAGAACTACAAGTATATGGTGACTCACAACTGGTCATTCGACAAGCAACTGATGAATATCAGACAAAGGATGATAAACTCATGCCATACAAGAAAATGGTGGACAATCTAAAGTCATCATTTACTACTATCACTTTTGAGCAGATACCAAGAGATCAGAATCGAGCTGCTGACGCTATGGCTACCATCGCATCTCTCCTAGATCTTCCACAGAATTCAACACACTACGAGTTCTTGGTCAAACAGCTTTGGATCCCCACTTATGATATCCCCAAATCTGAGATGATATGTTGCCTTGTCGGTTCTGAATCCCCATGGTACGGTGAGTTCTACACCTATCTCCGTGATCACACCCTTCCTCCCAACCAATCAAATAACCAACGTAAAACCTTCATTCGCCAAACTGCTTGATATACCATTATTGCCGAAACCCTATACTGACGCGGTCTTGATGGTACTCTCCTTCGATGTCTGGAACAAGATGAGATAACAAAGGCTTTGGAAGAGGTACATGAAGGAATTTGCGGGACTCACTCAAGTGGTCCGTCACTAGCCAAGAAACTCATGCGAGCTGGATATTATTGGCCATCTATGGAAAAGGATTCCTATTACTTTTTCAGAAAATGCAAGAAATGTCAAGTTCATGGCGACGTGATACATGCACCAGCCCAGGAACTGCAACCAATCACAACACCATGGCCTTTTTGTCAATGGGGCCTTGACCTTGTGGGTAAGATTCATCCATCTTCATCCAACGGCCATAAATTCATTATAACCACCACCGAATATTTCACAAAGTGGATCGAAGCTGTTCCACTTACCCAAGTCACCGGCAAGCAGATCGCCTCATTCATCCTCAACTACATCATCTGTCGGTATGGTGTGCCCATGTCCATCATCACAGATAATGGTCTTCCTTTCAAAAATCAAGATGTCCGCGAACTCTGTGAGAAATTTCACATTCAACACCGCTTTTCCACTCCCTATTACCCACAAGGCAATGGTCAGGCTGAAGCATCCAATAAAAACATATTGAGGATCCTAAAGAAGACAGTCAATGATATCGGTCGTGATTGGCATGTTCAATTGAATCCAGCACTATGGGCATATCGAACTAGCATTCGAACCCCTACAGGCGCAACTCCCTACTCATTGGTCTATGGCGCCGAAGCTATCTTACCTATTGAGGTGGAGATACCATCACTACGGGTTTCCTTGCATAATCTAATAGATGATGAAGCGTACAGAGTCTCACGCCTCCAAGACTTAGAATTACTCGATGAGAAGCGACAAGTTGCATACAACCACCTCAAAGCCTATCAACAACGCATGAGCAGAAGCTATAATCATCGAGTTAGACCACGTACATTCGAGGTAGGTGATCTTGTTCTCCGAGAAAATCCTTGTAACCAACCAAACAGAGAACATCAAGGAAAGTTTGAATCAAATTGGCTGGGTCCATATGTTGTCACTGCTATATTTGGGTCTGGGGCATATCAGTTGGCTACTTCAGAAGGAGAACCATTAACAGATCCTATCAACAGCATGCACCTCAAATGATTTTACACATAAGCTACACAGAGTATCAGGCTCCCATATATACTGGCAAAAATACCAAAAACATTCAGAAAAATATCCTGAAGAAATACAAAAACATTCAAAAAAAAATTCATGCATCCAAATGGTGAACAACCACTCCGGTGGCACCTTGGGTAAGTGCGATGGTGAAAACCTGGCAAACAGGCGCCGCTCGTAAAAGGCTATGGCTCCATTGTCTTTCAAACTTGTTGCGATCACATTTACGTCATACATACATCCATCCATCCATCAACCATGGCTTGTTATAAATCTGTAATCAAAGAAAATACTACATGCATCCTGCATCCCGCTTTTTCATAGTCATGTCTAAACTGGGGGCAATTCCCTTAAACTATTGATGGAAGTGGATTCTACATTGTCTTGTGATTCATTAAAGTTTTTCATTTAAAACTATCTCACAAAATCTACAAACATTCAAAACAATTCAAAATCCAAAAACATCCAAAACACTTCAAAATCCAAAAACATTCAAAACAATTCAAAATCCAAAAACATCAAAAAACATCGAAAATCACACAAAAACATGGCAACACATTGTACATACTCGTCCACACATATACCAAACAAGCATTGAAAAAAATCCTCGCACAATGATCACTTCTCAAATTGACCAAAACAATCTACACAACAAACTGTCTTCAAAAAGGATGCATCATTCCTTACCAAAACAAAGACAAAAAGTGACATTTTCTTTGACAAGAAAATTATGTTAAGCTATCAAATACTTGGTTGATTTGTGAGTACAATCATTCGTTTATCTGTATCGGGATCTTTCAGCATTATTTTGTATCGTTTGCGCATTATTTCCGATGAAGTTATGGGGCATGTACTAATGGTGTCTACGTGAGAAGTTCACCAAGCTACGTGATCTTATGCAAAATGCGGTCATAGATCACTACGGCTTGCTGACTACAGTGTATACCTCGACCATATGAGCATGAACTATTACCAAAGATCCATATTCTTTATTCTTTATGTATATATTGTTTGTTTGCAGGTACAATGCTCTTTCTTTGGTTCCTCCTACCTCATCCAAACTGGATAAAGGTTTTATCTCTTATTACGGTATGCACTTGTCTCAGGATATGATCAGCCTAAGATCAAGGAGGACGATCCAAGTCATGCATGAAAGGAGATAATCCTTGCCTGTTCTGCAAGCAATACTCAGGTCAACTTGATCCATTATATCAAGTTGCTTGTATTAACTTGCTATATCAAAATCCATGTAAGAAATACTCTGGTCATCTTGAATCTTTATGTCAAGTTGCTTGTATTTTCTTACAACATTTTAAAGCTCAATGATGAAAATAGAGCCCTATGGATCGTCATCCCATCTCATCTATATATATTGCATTTCGTTGCATTCTACCCATCCATACATTCATAATAGCTGCATATCATGCATACATAGTCATAATAATGCATACTCTATTTTACTCATCTTCTTCCATAGGACTCGGTCCTAGTCCTCCATATCTTCTATCTAACATCGAATCCCCCCTCACCCTCCCTATCTTGATCCTCAACATCATCCTAATCCCTTCATCGCTTCCCATCCTCACTCATCCACAAAATTAAGCCAGTTACTCTATCTACACAGATACATCAACTCCCACACACCTAGACTATCAACCGATACTCTGATCAAATATCTTCGGGTCTCAACAGGTAATCGATCATGGTAATCCTAGACTACATCAGGCATTTATCATAATGACCTAGTCTCAACGGGGTTTCCATGATTCCCCACAACCATCCATCACACGCACACACTATCAATTGATCAACCAATCAAACACAATCCAATGGACAATTACATCAATTGTCTACGTCTCAACGAATATTTTGCTTCATATACCTTGACTTCATCGGGCAATTACATCAATTGTCTAAGTCACATCAGGTCACTTTGATTCACTTACTCAGACTTTATCATGTCCAAGCGACCAACTGACATCAACTGTCACGCTTTGACTTGATCGGAGCAATTAAACCGATTGCACCAGATTGTCCAGCCAATTTTGATCAATTGTATAGCATCAATCCAAACCCCACACTACATCTACTATGTATCTCTTGCATAACCTACGAGTACTCACTAGCTTGCCATTTCTTCATATTCACTCCATTTTCTCCCATTCTTTCATCATTAGTTCCAATTTCTTCTATTCTACCTCCCATCCACTTTTCATTCTTTTTCGAGAGATCGCCCGATTTTTCAAAAAAAATTGACCCATCTCTCAAGGGGGCATACCACTCATTAAATTTACATTTACGGGGCATATTTCTTCACACCTATTTTTCTTTCTTTGAAACGACGCGATAAAACTGCATCATCTCAAAGAGGAGCAAATGTAGTCACATAAATCTGTCCACTTAATTAAATGAATATTTAGTATTTATTTGATTATTTAACCATCAATCAATAATTAATTAAATTAATATATTTAATTAATTCATCTTAACCCTCTTCTCCTATTGATTAAATAAATTATTCAATTTATTTGATTTAATTCACTTAACCAAATTCAGACCATTAATTAAATAAATAAATCATATTTATTTAATTAAATCTTCTCTCACATTTAAATAAATTAATATTTATTTAAATCCCCCAAAATCCCACCTCTCACATTTAAATAAATTAACATTTATTTAAAATCACCTTTATCCTTCACCCACTTGTATTTTCCTACAAATGCAAGTTGCACAACTATTTTAAATAAATCATTTATTTAAATCACCTTTATCCTCCACCCACTTGTATTTTCCTACAAATGCAAGTTGCACAACTATTTTAAATAAATCATTTATTTAAATCACCTTTATCCTCCACCCACTTGCATTTTCCTACAAATACAAGTTGCACAACTATTTTAAATAAATTATTTATTTAAAATCCTATTTATCCTCACCCACTTGAAACCTTTAATGGTTTCCCTTAAAGTCTTCAAAAACTTAATGGCTTTAAAGTCTTCAAACTTGATGGCTTCCTTTTTTAGTCTTCTTAAGTTTTTAATGGTTTCCCTTAAAGTCTTCAAACTTAATGGCTTCCCTTAAAGTCTTCTTAAGACTTTAATTGCTTCCCTTAAAGTCTTCAAGCCTTTAATGGTTTCCCTCAAAGTCTTCAAGCATTTTAATGTTTTATCTTCCTTTTTCTCATTTAAATAAATTAATATTTATTTGAATATTTATCCAAATGCAAATTACACCATTTAATTGAAATAAATGATTTTATTTTAATTGAAAATACCAAAATTCCTCCCACTTGCATTTTCCTACAAAATCCACTTGCATGCCTAAACCCCTTCTAGATTCTTCTAAACCTTTCCTAATTAACCTAATCCATCCCCTAAATATTGTCACATTCCTAAGCAAATTGGAGTCACTTCTCAAAGACTCCAAAGTCTTTGAAAAGCAATTAATGCTTTGTGTGTTCAACAAATTAACCTCTAAAGTCTTCCAAACCACTTATGGCTCTTACATGACCATTAATGGTTAATTCCACTTGCACCTATGGTTAAGGACTTTGACCCCTAACTTAACCCTCATGTAACCCATGTGTCTCTTCAAAGCATTTATTTCTTTGACTAGGGTAACCATCATGCCCCCTCAAGCATTTAATGCTCCTTATCTCTCCTCTCAAGCCTCCTCATGGTGACACATGCCAACATGGGATTGGGTTGAAAGTCTCACATGGATTGAATATCTTTCAATCCTAACCCTTGTTAAGATGACTCAATCTTAACCCTTCATTTCCCCATTTCTTCTATAAATAGAACCCTTCTCCTCAAGCAAAAAGGAAGCATTAGAGTATTGTTGTTATACTAGTATTAGCATAGAGCTTTTTCATAGCATCACTATCTACACTTGCATAGCATTTGTTTATCATATTCAACCGTCTTGAATCTCCATATGGCATCCATGGCTAGTACTAAAAGCTGAGAGCTACACTCATGTGGAACTTGGAGAGGAGAGGAACAAGGGAGGAGCAACTATGAGCATCTTGATTAGCTATTTTATTCTATGTTTATATGCTTTCTATTTCATGCTTAATATCTCTCTTGATATGCCTGTTTAGGATAATCTTTTGTTGCTAACACTAACGTTTGTTTTTTTTGTGCTCTTGTGTGTGTTGCCATCAAACAGATTTTCTAATCTTTTTTGCAGAGCATCATTATGCATGATGAAAATGTAAATGTATGAATATGATAATGCAAATGATTATTTACATGATGAAAGTGTAAAATGTGCTAGCATGTGTTGTGTGCAGGATGTGATGCATTTGTGATATCTATATGTATGTATAAAATGCTAATATGTGGTAATGCAGGTGCAACTACATGAAATGCAAATGTTTTTGACGTGTCATTTTACTCAATCGTGTGATAGCAGGTTATGCGGACTCAAGAAAGACGATGGAAGTCAATCAAGAAGGGGGGATGAAAGATAGAAGATATGGAAGCGAAAGAGCTTCTTGTGCGTTATCATCATTGAGCTTATTATGGCAAGTAGGTTATGACAATCGAGGCATATGTTCGACCCAAAAAGTCATTGTACCTGTTTGCATGGAGATAAGACAATTGCAAACAAGGAATGCCCCAGTTCACACTAGACTCTCAGTGTCCTCATATCCTTGGACAAGTCATAGCATTACTAAGAGACAATCCACAGACAACAAAGAAACATAGGTGACGATACCCCTTCCTCACCTTTCTAGTCAAAGACATCCTGGAGATAGAATCTCTAGTCAGAGACATCCTGGAAAAGCTAAAAGACATGTCACCAAAAGATAAAAATCAAAAGAAAACAAAGACTCGACACCAACATTCACTATAGTCCTCAAGTTTAGTGTCTCTTGTCACTTGAATAAGTCTATTTGATTGTGGTCATAATGTTTACTTTCACAAAAGGATAGATAGCACTGAACCATATGTTGTCTGAGTCTGTCGAAAGATTTGATTTGTTGAAGCCTATTGTTGTTGTTGTCTCATCTGAAACTAACTGAATCCATGAAACTGATACTTTATTGCAGAGAAGATGGAACTTTATTGCGGATTGGCGATGCAGATGTTGCTTTATTGCGGATTGTGCGCAGATAGACTAAAGAAAAAGTTGAAGAAATTGTACTCCTCGAAACATGTGATGCTCTCAGTTCCACACCCATCACTAGACATAGGATTTGCCTTAGCCAAAGATAGGAGCTGATTTATTATGGATGGAGAAAGGGGTAAAAAGGGGTTATTATGGATGGCTAACCAATCTTGGGTAGATCAATAACAAGCCATGATGGGAATGTGTAAGTTTATTATGAGTGGATAGGTTGTGAATGTGTGCAAAGTGAAAGGATGAGATGGAATCATGAAGGAGGGAGGAGCAATGTCTCTACACATGGCGCTGGTGACCTAGTTTTCACCATGGTACTTGCCCAAGGCGCCATCGAAGTGGTTTTCACCGTTGGACGAAATGTTTTTTGTTTTTCAATTGATTTTATTTTATTTTGTGTCACAAGGCGCCTGTTTGCTAGGTTTTCACCAAGTAATGATTTTTATGTTTTTTATGATTTTTTTGTATTTTTGAATTAGGATACTCCGAAGAGCTATGTGTAAAACCTGCGAAGGTGCATGCTGTTGATAGGATCCTCCAAAGGTTCACCCTCTATAGTTGAGAGCTGATATGCACCATATCCATATGTTGTTGTGATGATGTAAGGACCAAGCCAGTTTGGTTCAAACTTGCCCTTCTTCTCTCTGTCTTGCTGATTTTGAGGATTTTCTTTGAGAACTAAGTCACCCACCTCAAATGTATGAGGATTTGTCTTGTGATTGTAACTGCATTGTTTCTTGATTGAATGATATGTAGCTCGAGTGACTGTCTTCCTTGATGAAGGAACTGAGATAGAATTACTAGCGTGTGGACTACACAAGCCCGTATGCGTATCACCTAAATAAGTTTGGGCATCCCTGACAACAAATTCCTTAGATGAAGCTCCATTAAAGGTCCATGATGTATCGCCAGAAGAGAAAGGATGTGTGAAACAAGTGGATGAGTGATGAAGGTTTATGATTGTGAAAAGAAGTGAAAGTAGGATAGTATGATGTAGACTTAGGATCAACAAGTATGCTTTTTGATTTGAAATTTTAGAAATTTTGCCCCCAGTTATTTTGATATTAGGGGAGATCAACTCTTGTTCTTTTTCCTTCATATGATTTTTATCCTTGACTTTGATTTTTGTAGAGTCCAATAGCTTTTGATTTTGATTTGGACTAAAGGACTTTTCTTTATTTTTGACTTTTAGATTTTTCTTTTCAAAGCTTGATTTTTGATCCCCAATAAGTAAGGGCTTTTGTAATTGTTGTCGATCCAAGTCTGGGAGAGGAGTGGAAATGGAATGAGTGAATGAAATGGTAAGGCTATGTGAGTTCTCAAGAGGGCTGGCAATACGCTCAATAGATTCTTCATCGGAACCACTCTTAGTATTATTGATATCAAGAGGTGCTTGCACCACTAGAGGAGATTCACATTTAGACTTAGTAGCCACAACACTAGGTGCTTCGTACCCAATTCCTTGGCATTGCAAATTGTTTATAGATTGTTCCTGTTGACTAAATACCTTAGGATATAGTGGGAGTTGATCAACATGAAAGATATACTCACCACATCCTAGATCTTTAACCTTGAATTTTTCTTTGAGCTCTGTTTGTTTTGATGTAGAAGCTTCCAAGGATTCTGGATCCACATATGTTGAAGATGGAATAGCCTCTCGATTGACTAGTACTGTTATTTCTGATCTAGGTCGCAGATTGTTGCAATATATGAATGGATTTGGGTCAAATTTGACGGTCACTTCAACTCCATTGTGTGGAAACTTGATACATCGATGATATATAGATGGTACTACGCTCATCTCATGAATCCATGGACGTCCCAAGAGTATGTTGTATGTGAGATCTATATCTAGGACTTGACAAACCACATCCTTTGTAACTGGCCCAACTCTGAGAGGTAAGGTGATTGTGCCCTTGGATGAACGTTCTTCATCATCATATGCCTTAATGGTAATTTTGTTCATAGCATTCACAGCTTTTTCAGAATATCCCAATTGTTTAATAGTGCTCAATGTACAAATGTTTAGACCCGCTCCTCCATCTATCAGGACTCGTTTTATTCAATGTTTGTGTATGAAGGCTTCAATGTGTAAAGGTGCATTATGTGGTTGGCTCACGGAGGCATCGTCAACTTTTGTGAATGTAAGGGAGTGTGGAACGGAAAGGTATCCCACCATGGCTTGAAACTGGTCCACGTTCAGATTAGTGGGGACGACAGTGTCTCTTAAGATTTTGTCAAGAATAGCTTTATGTGCAGGAGATATGCGTAAGAGCTCAAGGATTGAGATAAGCGCGGGTGTCTTCCCTAACTGTTCTACAAGGTCATACTCATGCTTGGTTGATGAGGAAGTGGTGTTTTTAGCTGGAGCACCCTGCAAAGTGAATTTACCTCGATGAGTTGTGACATTACATTCAGAGGTAGGTTCGGAAGAAGATCCAATGACTTTTAGGACAATCTTAGGTCTTTGGGTAGAATTCTCAAGCGTTTTGTCCTTGATGATAATAGTAGAGACATAATTATCCATTGAAATGTGATTGATAGTTGAATCAGAGTTATAGGATGCTCTGATATAGTTGGTTTGGTCATATGTGGCTTTAGCTTTTCCTTTGTCATGTTTTGGGAATGGTTCCTTAAACATTTCATGTTCTTGATTGGATGAGTGTCCTTCAATCTCAATGTCACCTCTATCAATGAGATCTTGTATGATGTTCTTCAGTCGATGACAATTTCCTATTTTATGACCCTTGCTCTTATGAAATTGACAATACTCATCATCATTCCACCAATTTGGTTTAACCTTTGGTTCATATGGAGGCAAATCTGGAATTGTGATTATCTTGTTTGCCACTAGCTTTTTGAAAACTGACTCAAGTGGTTCTCCCAATGGGGTGTACTTCCTTCGTGATCTGGAAGTTGTTTGAGTATTCACCTGATTGTTTGTAGAGCTTGATCCGGAAAAAATGATTTTGGGTCGTACTGTATTGGCATCCATAACACCATCATTGACTATGTTCTTGTTTTTATTCCAAAATCTTGGCTTATCTTTTCCTTTATAGTCCTCTTTGTTTTCTATGAATATTTTGACGATGCCTTGCTCAATTAGGACTTTCTCTATTGCTAAGCCTTTTTCAATGACGTCCTTGAAGGTGGACAAACAAGCTTTCCTTAGATCATAGCCAATCTCTTTGTTAACATTTTGGGTGAACATTTCTACCATTTGTTTTTGTGGAATTTCACAAGAGCATCTCCTGACTAGATTCCTCCATCTTTGTAAAAATGATGAAAAAGATTCTCCATCCTTTTTTTTGGTGTTGCACAAAGTGGTGACTGATATGTCTATCTCTATGTTGTATGAGAAATGTTGTATAAATGCCTCAGCTAAGTCACCCCATGACTTAATTCCAGGTGGGAGTTGGGAGAACCATTCCAGAGCTTGATCACCTAAGCTTTGTGGGAATAATCTCATCAAGTATGTCTCTTCTACTACTACCTCAATACAAGATGTGAAAAATTGTCTTATGTGTGCCTTAGGATCCCCTTTTCCTCTATACTTATCAAACTTAGGTGTCACAAAGTGTGTAGGAAATGGAGGCATTGGAATGCTTTTGTCAAATGGATAAGGACATATGTCTCTCATTGTGTAAGTTGGATTCGGTGTATTTATGTCCTCCATTTTCTTTTGTAAGTCTTTGATTTGTTGTTCCAGATTATTCTTAGGTAGAGATCGACTTCTTGGACCATACCCCATGCTTGAGGCACCAATTGGAGGAGGAGCATGTTGCATATATGGATGATATTGATCATACACATGTTCATATGGAGGAGGTCTATAATGATGTTGCGTATATGGATCACTTGGTATAGAGTCATGTTGAGGAATGAAATATTTGCTTTGTCCATGTATACCATACTCTACAGGCATGTCATGAGTTTGTTCTAGTGTGTTGCCCCCAAATTTGACACGGGGTTTCCTTGTGTCCAAATTTTGAGCATGTCTTTGCATATCTAATTGCTTTGGTGGTTGATCCTTAGCATTGGTATGTGGTTGAGCATATTTCTCTGCATAAGACTTCCATAATGGTCTACGAAGGTGAGTTTCATATGCTTGACCATAAGGGACCTCTGGTTTTTAAACAAAGACGATGGTGATTCAGGCACCATATGTGGTCCTCTATTGCCTCCACTATTAGGCCTCCTTTGATCCATGTTGGAGTGAGGTTGTTGCAAAGGTCAATTTTCCATTATTTGAGACATGTCAAAATCATGAGGGATCTTGGTTCCACTTTGTGCCATCACTTGTAGAAAATATTGTCTATCTCTCCTCATTATTTCCTCAACCAATCGATTGAAATGAGGATTCATAATGGTGTCTTCCACTTCTGCTGAATGTATGGAAAAGTTGTCCATATTGTCATTGTGTGTATCATTGTTGTTTGTAGTGTCCATGTGCTCAACATTTGGAATGTTTCTATAGGCATCCATGTCAGGTAATGTAGTATGATCAGAATTGAAAAAGACATCATTGTCATACTCATAAGAACTCATGTTTGCGGACTCTTCAGCCTCTTTAGTTTCTCTCCTAGATTTTTGGGAACGGGTTTCAACCATGAACTAGGTATTGACCAAGATGTGTGAGACTAGATGAAAATGGAAAAGAGTATGGAAGACCAAGAGTTGGATGGAATGTAAATGAATCTGAAGTTTACTTGCAATGTCCAAAGTGTGTTGACCTTGATGAGGGACCACTTAGCAAAATGTTGTTGTATGTAGTGTGTTGACAAAGTATGATGAGGACAAGCAAGTGACCTTTTGACTCAAGTTTAGACAAATGTGAATGTAATGTAAGGTGTAAAGCAATGATGGACTTTGTGAGACCCAAAGATAGGTTGAATACTAGATGAAAACCTAAAGAGATAGCTTAGGAAGCTCAAGAATTCTGAAACTGATTGATCTTGTTTGTTGGACTGTAAATTTTTCCAATTTGTGAAGTTGTTTGTTGTGACCAAATCTGAATGTTTGATTGTTTTTCATGACAAGAGGACACAATGTTGATGAGGACTCTGTTGAGCACTATTTTTGAAAATAAAAATAAAAAAAAATAATGTATGTTTCCATAAGCGTGAAGACTAATGGATATTTCGGCCAGTAAACTGTATCGAGCACTGCAGAGGAAGTTTCATCGAAAGAGTGTTTTCATCGACACAGGGCGTATAAAGCACTAAGCAAAGGTATTTCGGCAAAAAATTACCTTCGATGAACGCAGGAAACCGCTCATCGATACTCCAAGTTTCATCAAAAAGGTAAAAGCAAAAAGCGATAAAGGCAAAAGGGTGATTTCGAAGGAATGTCATTACCGAAGAAACTCGAAAGGCATTCATCGAAATGCAAGTTTTCATCGATGAACGTAGTGTCAAACAAAAGTAAGGTTGTTTCATCGATAAAGAAGGATATCGATGAAAAAGGGATATCGATGAACGCGCATAAGCCTACACCGAAGAAAGAAACTCATCGAAAGTATGACATCGATGAAACTTGCGAGCGACTTATCGAAAAAGGGGTCTATCGATGAAAGAGTGATTTCGATGAGTCTTAAAAGCGGCCTCTCGACATGAGTTGTTCACCGAAACAATTGTATCGAAGAAAATGAGCTTTCGATGGAAGGTTTAAACACTCGGCCGAAGACAAGGGTTTCATCGATGACTTGAAATGTGCGCACTTTGAGCGAACTGTACTTCCCGCAAAAGAGTTAAAGGCCCAGTTGAAAAGTGTCACATCTGCAATAAAGTTTAAACACTTGAGTAGCCATTATAGATGCAGAACATTAACTGTGCACAAGTTGCCCATACGATTACAATTGAACTGAGTGAATTTTTGTAAGAACCAGATCGATGCTAAAAGTTTGGAAACTGCGAAGAACTTGCGGAGACTTGCGAACGATAACCAGAAGAATTGAGCATTCCACCAAGTAAGTGTTGTCCCTCTTTTTTACTGTGATTATGGAACCTTCGTCTTCTTCTTCTAAAAAGAGTAGGAAAGGAAAAGAGCTGAACCCTGAAGAGAAGCCCAAGAGACAGAAGAAAGAAGGGAGAGCTCTGACTCAGGACTTATTAGACCAGTGTCCATCGTCTAGTGTAAGGTCAAAAAAGATCAAAAGTGAAGAAGAAGGATTAGAAGACAGATTTGAAAATTTAGGATACATTTGGACTGAGATAAGAGGGCATGAGTTATTCTTGTTTGGTTACAAAAGAAGAGATGCACCTGAACCCATAAGCAATCTATGGAAGAAGAACTTAGGCAAATTAGTAGTCCCAAATGTGTTTGTAGATGTAGAATTAATGAAGGCTCTGGTAGATTGCTACAACCCAAGAACCAAAACCATATGTGATTACAGAGGGAAACGCGTATATGGACAATCATGTCAAACTCGAGGATACGCTGAGGAGAGACTTAAAAGAATTAGATGATGATAAACCCGTTGGAATGCCTTCCGTCTACAAGGAAGGAGAGGTGATATCCTTGGAGGATCTGCGAAAAGAACTCATCAGCGTCAAGGATTGGGCCTTGTCAGAGATTGATCGGAGTAAGGATATGGCCCCTACTGTCAACCAGATAATATTCAAGTATCTGTCGCTGGGGGATGAATTGAAGAAGCAAACTCCTCGAATCAAAACATTCAAAGACGATGATTACATTCATCATTTGGGGCTTTTAAATCTCTTTTTACTTAAGTTTAGAAATATCCAAAGTTAATGATTAATATTGTAAAGGGTCGTGTCTCTTCGTGAAGAGCTTTCATCCTCATATATATATGAGAATGATTTTTGTAATGTAGGGGAGAGATATTAGATAGGATTAAGAGCGAAAGAACGACAGCCTGTAAGTCTTCTGTGTACGAACTATAATGGAATACAAATCTTGATCAATTGTTTCCCTGCATGTGTGTTGTGGATTATTTCATTTTCTTTTGGCAATCGTCTGTGATATTGTCTGATAAAGATAAGGTTATTCATGTTCTTAAGATCAAATCTATGCTTTATGTTATAATGTTGCAACAAAAGTTTTGCTTGCGGATTGTAATTGTTCCTTGCAAAGCTTAATTGACTGGTCCCTTAAGGGTAGGGTTAAATTCACTCAATCAGCATATAATACAGGCATTCATTTGGTTTTAACAGAAATAGTAACTGACAGGTTCATAAGGGATGAATTAAAAACTGTCTCGCAGATTCGCACCATAAGTCCTGAAGAAAATTGTAATGACTCTGCAACCCAATTAACGAAGAAGGCACTGGCTAAATTACAAATTACCCTCATCATTTCTTCATTTTGACAGCTATAGAAGTAATTAAGAAACATAAAGCAAACAATTATCATAACAACAATCTTGAACTCATCTGCTATATCTCCATTCAAGGAACTCATGCCATTTCAAGATCAGGAGATATCAGATTAGGATAACATATCTGCTATAAAAAGCACTGTTTATTGGAGACATTCAGTGAATAGGTATACCCGCCTAGGTCCTGCAGAGCCTAAAGTGAGAGAGTAAGCAACCAAACAGGTTCACTCTACATGTTGGCCAAGTCAATTGGAGGGTTTGACCATAGGGACTGGCATTTCCTTAGAACCTATCCAATCTGTTGATTTGAGACCCAACAGATTGGCGACTCTGCTGGGGAAAAATTATTAAGACTCTGTTGTGGGAGAGAACTCAGAAGAAAAAAATAACACATATCCTCTAGGAAAGAGGTGGCGACTCTGAAATAAGAACATCAATGCACGGGACAAGATCGGTCACAAAAGGACAACCTTTATCCCAATTAGATTTCTCTCAACGAAAGAACAAAAATAAAGAACCCATGAATGATTCCATGAGAGAAAGATACAACCTGTATAAACATGAAAGTAGCCAACATTTGCCCTTAAAAGAACAAGATAGAACAACAACTTCAAGCCCGATGAATGAAGATTTGGTTGCAGCATATAAAGCTCAAAAGGGGCGATGCCAAATTCCCCCTGGTTTTGAAAATCATGAAGCACGGTCCAGACAATACACACCACCTCCATCAGGATCAAGTATGGCAGACCCTGCAGATAGATTCACAGATTTAACTAGACAAATGATGGAGGCAGCTGCTGAGATGAGAGATTCAGGAAGGACTCAGGAATGTTTGGAGCTATGTGCCAAGTTGGGCATAAATGTTGGTGAGGATGACTTTAATAAAGATGTAAACAACTACAAGAAAACATATGCTCAAGGAGTGGGTAAAACAAAAGGTAATGATTTCAAAGCTTATGAGAATCCCTTGTTTGGTAACAGGAGGGATGATCATGTGCAATCAAGTGCACCACCAGTCCAGCAAAACTCACATACAGGCTTCATTCCTCCTAATCAGTACCCGCCCCCTGGTCAATTTTATAACCAACATCCACCCCCTAATCAGTTTCAATATCAACACCAGAATCAATACCCTCTTCCTTATCAAAACCAAATACCCTTGTATGGTAATGTGAACCAAAACTTTGGGAATCCTCATGGAGGGCACGGGCTGATAAATATGGAGCAAATGAGGCAGTTTGATTTTTCAGGAATGATAGTATACCCATATCCTATCCCAAATGAAATCAGGACAGCGATACCAAGGTTCACAGGAAGTAATGCAGTTTCAGGTGAGGCTCACTGTAAAGCCTTTGACGCAGTAATTGAGGATTTTGGGTTACCATATGAAGATGTCAAGATCAGGTTGTTTATGCAATCATTAATAGAGGATGCAAGAGATTGGTTTAGGACGTTGCCTGACCCATCCATTAGAGATCTTGCAGGATTCAAAGATTTGTTCCTTGAGCAGTATGGAGACCATAACAGCCCTGAGTTTGCTTTGCACGAAATCATTAGTATAAAAAAGGAGCAAAATGAATCAGTGATAGATTTTAACAAAAGATTTAACAGGGTTTTAAACAAAATCCCCAATAGGATGAAACCAGTACCTGAGGTGAGCATTCTGTATTATATCAATGCTTATGACAGTAAAACAAACTATGAGCTAAGAACCAGAAATCCTAGAGACCTCCGGGATGTTATGAAGGATGCTATTATTATAGAAAACAACAGAAAGGCTGCTGGTAAAGTGGGAAAGAGAGAGGATGCAAGGTTATACAATCCTAGAGCACCCAAGGCTAATAGAGATGAAGATAAGCTTGACAAAGTTTTAAATGCCCTGAAAGATTTATCTGTAAGAGTAAACAAAACAGAGAAGCAGCAATACTACCGTCCTGAGAGACCTAGACTACATGACATGCCTTATAACACCACATGGAAGGATGGAAAACTAGTAGACAGGAACCACAGAGACAATCAACAAATTCCAGATCCTTTAAAAAGAACAGTGAATTATACTCAAGACGATGACATGTGGTGTTATGCTTGCAATATGCCACACGCTTCTTCTTTGTGTGCAGTAGCAAAAGGATTGCAAGAGGAAGAGGATAGCTATGAAGAACATGTGGATGATTCAACTGTTAATATGATATCATTTAGTCAGGAAGGAAGGTCAGGTTCTATCAATATTGATCAATGCTCTGTCTTGCCTGTGACCACCAGCAAAATTAAAGTGTTAAGCTCAGAATCCCTACTGAGGAAGAAAAAAGAAGAATTACAGCTTATGCCGTTGCACAAGCAAAAAGGACTTATGATTTAAGGAATAGGGTAGTGAATCCAGAGCAAGGTAAACCTATTAGTCTTTTTATGAAAGAAACTAATGAGACACTCAAGTGAATAAACAAAGGAGCTATGATTAAGGAGGTTGTACCAAAGAATAATAAGAAGGGTCCTAATGTTCAAAAGGAAGAAACAGTAAAACTCCCTTCATCACAACACTCTACCTCATTTGATATCTCAACTGCATTAACACAATTAAAAGTTTCTATTCCATTGATGGAAATAATGAGGTTTCCTGAGTATAGAGAAAAAACTTTGGAGATGATTTCAGGTGTCCAAGAAGAAAAGATTAATGAACAGAAACAAGAGGTCCCAACAAGTGACAACAATGAACAAATGGCTCCAGTTATATACTTAGGGTCCACTATAACTAAAAACCCAACACAAGTAGACCCATTTTATCTCACTTTGGTGATAAACAACAAAAGGGTGAAGAATTGTATGATCGATTCAGGAGCAGCCATAAATGTCATGCCTGTTGGGGTGATGAAAGAATTAGGATTGGAAGTTGATACTACCTTTGGGAAGTGCTATGCCATGGACAATAGATCAGTCCCAGTGGCTGGTATCATGAAGGATGTAGAGTTCAGATTAGCAGCCTGTCCAGAAGCATCATATAAAACAGATATCACAGTGGTAGATGTTCCACCAAACTATGGAATGCTGTTGTCTAGACAATGGTCGAATATGATTGGTGGATATGTACAGCTGGATTTGTCCTATGCTACAATTCTAATAAATGGACAGGAAATAAAAATTGACAGGGAACCTCGGTCCACATATATCATAGAAGACATGGAAGAAACAGTGAACCAAGTATGTTTTTTACAAACTGATATGGACAACTTCCAGGTACAGTTGACAAAACCTAAATTTAAAGAGTGGATCCCCATTGAGTCATGTCTAACTAAAAAGGATGGTCAGATATGGAAAATGTTCTTTGATGGGTCTTGCAGCAAAGAAGGGAGTGGGGCTGGAATCCTTTTTACTTCACCCACAGGGGAAACTTACAAATACTCTTTCAAGTTATTGTTTGAATGTACAAATAACATTGCTGAATATGAAGCTCTACTCACTGGTCTTAACATAGCAGTCAAACATGGAATCAAATTGTTAAGTGTCTTTGGTGATTCAGAACTAATAGTCTCACAAGTAAAGGAAAGATATGCCTCAAAACACTTAAGACTGAAACAATATAGGAATGTTGTATGGGATACCATGGAGCTTTTTGATGCTTTTCAGATAACCTGGATAGATAGATCAAAGAACATCATGGCAGATTTTTTAGCAAATATTGCACTAAAAGGCAATGATATAACGCTAACTGGGATATCTGAAGTAGAGATGAAAGTAAGACCATCTGTTCCTGACAACTTGTATAATTGGCAAGTGTTTCAAGATGATGCAAATCTGCTGAACTTTTTACAGTGTGTTGATCATTATCAGGCTCAAGCTATAAATTTTAATGACTTTGTGGAGAAAACTGAAGGTAAGGAAACTTTATTTGGACATGAAATTATACAACTAAAGTCAAATAAATTACCAAGAGGCCTAGTGGCATTAGAAAGAACTTTTAATGTTCAAGATGTGATTGAAACCAAAGGGTCAGCTGTTAAAGAGAGTGATGTTGAACAAATCAACCTAGGAAATGAAGGAGCCCCCAGAAATGTTTTTATTGGAAAAAAATTAACTCCTGCTATGAGGCAACAACTGATAATGTTGCTAAAAAGATACAAACATGTGTTTGCATGGTCTTATGAAGATCTCAAAGCTTACAGGGAAGATCTCTTTCAACATGAGATACCACTTAAGCCAGAAGCTAAGCCATTTAGGCAAAAGCAGAGACCTATTAATCCTACATTGTTACCAAAAATGAGGGAAGAAATTATAAAGATGAAAGACGCAGGAATAATTGAGCCATGCAGATACTCCACATGGGTTTCTAACTTGGTACCAGTCAGGAAGAAAAATGGGGATATTAGATTATGTGTAGACTTTAGGAATCTAAACGTATCATCTCTAAAGGATAACTATCCATTGCCAAATATGGATAACATGCTGTAGAAGGTAACAGGGTGTGAGTTGCTGTCTATGATGGATGGATTTTCAGGTTACAATCAGGTGAAAGTTAGAGAAACTGAAAAATATAAGACAGCCTTCACAACTCCATGGGGCACCTATGTCTATGCACGAATGCCATTTGGATTGACCAATGTTGGAGCTACTTTTCAAAGGGCAATGGATGTGGCTTTTGCAGAATTGATTGATGTAATCATGGTAGTATACCAAGATGATCTGACTGCGTACTCAAAGAAAGCTGATGATCACTGTGAACACCTTGAAAAGATATTTAAAAGGGCCTTAGAATATGGGATTTCCTTGAATCCTAAAAAATGCCACTTTGGTGTTGAAGAGGGAAAGTTACTTGGACACATAGTATCCAAGGAGGGAGTAAGAATTGACCCTGAAAGGGTAGCAGCTATTAATGAGGTTCCCATCCCCCGAACTATCAAAGCCATTCAATCATTCTTGGGACAAATTAATTTTGTGAGAAGGTTTATTTTGAATTTTGCAGACATAGTGAAACCTCTAGTAAGGATGTTAAAAAAAGAGGCCCAGATAGATTGGACTGAAGAAGCAATTGATTCCTTTGTGGCAATCAAAAGGGCAATTACCGAGGCACCAGTACTAATTTCCCCAGATTTTGGTAAACCTTTTATGATATTCTCATTCGCTTCTTGTCACACTATAGCAGCAGTGTTGTTACAGAAAAATTCAGAAGGGTATGAGCAGCCCATTGCATATTTTAGCAAGTCTCTGAGCCCTTCAGAAGTAAAATATGAATTGAATGAAAAGCAGGCCTATGCTTTGGTCAAAGCAGTGAAACAATTTAGACCATACTTAGTAGGGGCTGAAGTCATTGCTTATGTTCCCAATGCAGCAGTAAAAGATATCTTCAGACAAACTGAGGTCACGGGCAAAAGATGCAAATGGATCAATCAGATACAAGAATTTAACATTGAGCTTAAAATTTCACAGGTTATCAAAGGACAAGGGTTGGCCAAACTCATGACAGGAACTGAAATTGAGGAGTCTGGTGTGAATCAGGTTGGATGGGAAGAAGTTAACTTCAGTATTGAAAGAACAACATGGTACACCGATATCGTATACTATCTCAAGCATTTGAGATGTCCAGATGGCATGACTGATAATCAGAAGAGAGCTTTGAAGCTAAAATCAGCAAGATATGTAATTATCAATGGGGACCTATATTGGAAAAATAGAGATGGGATATTGTTATTATGTCTGGACAACTACCAGGCAGACAAAGTCCTTCATGAAATGCATGATGGGGTTTGTGGTGGCCATTTCTCGGCTAAGACTACAGCACATAAAATATTGAGAGCTAGATATTATTGGCCATGTGTCTTCAATGATTCTTATAGATATGTCAGAAAGTGTGAAGCTTGTCAAAAGTTTTCAAACAAAACAAAGTATCAAGGATCGCTCCCATTGAGACCAATGTTGGCTGAGGAACCATTTCAACAGTGGGGAATAGACTTTATAGGGGAAATATCAGAAAAGTCCAGTGGAGGACACAGGTGGATATTGGTTGCTACAGACTATTTTACCAAATGGGTGGAGGCAATACCTACCAGACAGGCCACTAGCAAGGTGGTGATAAAATTCCTAATGGAGAACATTATTACTAGATTCGGTGTTCCTGCAAGGATCATCTCAGATAATGGCATGTCCTTCAGATCAGAGGAGTTCAACACTTTTTGTGAAGAATATGGCATTAAGATATCACATTCTTCTCCTTACCACCCCCAGGGGAATGGGCAAGCTGAATCAAGCAACAAGAATATCCTAAAGATCATTAAAAAGATGTTGGGACAGAACAAAAAAGCATGGGATTCGAAGTTGAATCTTGCACTATGGGCAGACAGGATAACTGTGAAAAAATCCACAGGAAAGTCTCCATTTGAATTGGTTTATGGCAAAAGGGCCAGATTACCTTTGGATAATCTCTTGCCTGTACATAGATTTATGATTCAAGAAGAGATAGATGTTGAAGATCCATCACAAGAAAGGATAATGCAGTTACTGGAACTTGATGAAGTCAGGGCAGAAGCTCAAAGGTAGAATATCAGGATTCAAAATCAAATGAAGAGGTTGTATGACAAGAGGACATCAAATAGAAAATTTTGTGTAGGAGACTGGGTTTTAATGTGGAATGCCAGGAGTCAAGACAAAGGCAAGCATGGTAAATTTGAAGCCTTGTGGATCGGCCCATATGTGATCATAGACAAAAAGGGGGAGGATTCTTATTTGCTTCAAAACGCGACAAGGGAGATCCAAGAATTGCCAGTACATGGGCAGTTCTTAAAGAACTTCTTCTCCTGAAGCATTCTGTATCACCTGTACAGTAGATTAGGATCCATTTCCATTGTAAATACCATCATATCTACGCTAACCAGAGATTCTGGATTCTTGAAGACATATTCATTATGCCTCCATCCTCAGTCAGAGCCGCTGTTGAGCACTATTTTTGAAAATAAAAATAAAAAAAAATAATGTATGTTTCCATAAGCATGAAGACTAATGGATATTTCGGCCAGTAAATTGTATCGAGCACTGCAGAGGAAGTTTCATCGAAAGAGTGTTTTCATCGACACAGGGCATATAAAGCACTAAGCAAAGGTATTTCGGCAAAAAATTACCTTTGATGAACGCAGGAAACCGCTCATCGATACTCCAAGTTTCATCGAAAAGGTAAAAGCAAAAAGCGATAAAGGCAAAAGGGTGATTTCGAAGGAATGTCATTACCGAAGAAACTCGAAAGGCATTCATCGAAATGCAAGTTTTCATCGATGAACGTAGTGTCGAACAAAAGTAAGGATGTTTCATCGATAAAGAAGGATATCGATGAAAAAGGGATATCGATGAACGCGCATAAGCCTACACCGAAGAAAGAAACTCATCGAAAGTATGACATCGATGAAACTTGCGAGCGACTTATCGAAAAAGGGGTCTATCGATGAAAGAGTGATTTCGATGAGTCTTAAAAGCGGCCTCTCGACATGAGTTGTTCACCGAAACAATTGTATCGAAGAAAATGAGCTTTCGATGGAAGGTTTAAACACTCGGCCGAAGACAAGGGTTTCATCGATGACTTGAAATGTGCGCACTTTGAGCGAACTGTACTTCCCGCGAAAGAGTTAAAGGCCCAGTTGAAAAGTGTCACATCTGCAATAAAGTTTAAACACTTGAGTAGCCGTTATAGATGCAGAACATTAACTGTGCACAAGTTGCCCATACGATTACAGTTGAACTGAGTGAATTTTTGTAAGAACCAGATCGATGCTAAAAGTTTGGAAACTGCGAAGAACTTGCGGAGACTTGCGAACGATAACCAGAAGAATTGAGCATTCCACCAAGTAAGTGTTGTCCCTCTTTTTTACTGTGATTATGGAACCTTCGTCTTCTTCTTCTAAAAAGAGTAGGAAAGGAAAAGAGCTGAACCCTGAAGAGAAGCCCAAGAGACAGAAGAAAGAAGGGAGAGTTCTGACTCAGGACTTATTAGACCAATGTCCATCATCTAGTGTAAGGTCAAAAAAGATCAAAAGTGAAGAAGAAGGATTAGAAGACAGATTTGAAAATTTAGGATACATTTGGACTGAGATAAGAGGGCATGAGTTATTCTTGTTTGGTTACAAAAGAAGAGATGCACCTGAACCCATAAGCAATCTATGGAAGAAGAACTTAGGCAAATTAGTAGTCCCAAATGTGTTTGTAGATGTAGAATTAATGAAGGCTCTGGTAGATTGCTACAACCCAAGAACCAAAACCATATGTGATTACAGAGGGAAACGCGTATATGGACAATCATGTCAAACTCGAGGATACGCTGAGGAGAGACTTAAAAGAATTAGATGATGATAAACCCGTTGGAATGCCTTCCGTCTACAAGGAAGGAGAGGTGATATCCTTGGAGGATCTGCGAAAAGAACTCATCAGCGTCAAGGATTGGGCCTTGTCAGAGATTGATCGGAGTAAGGATATGGCCCCTACTGTCAACCAGATAATATTCAAGTATCTGTCGCTGGGGGATGAATTGAAGAAGCAAACTCCTCAAATCAAAACATTCAAAGACGATGATTACATTCATCATTTGGGGCTTTTAAATCTCTTTTTACTTAAGTTTAGAAATATCCAAAGTTAATGATTAATATTGTAAAGGGTCGTGTCTCTTCATGAAGAGCTTTCATCCTCATATATATATGAGAATGATTTTTGTAATGTAGGGGAGAGCTATTAGATAGGATTAAGAGCGAAAGAACGACAGCCTGTAAGTCTTCTGTGTACGAACTATAATGGAATACAAATCTTGATCAATTGTTTCCCTGCATGTGTGTTGTGGATTATTTCATTTTCTTTTGGCAATTGTCTGTGATATTGTCTGATAAAGATAAGGTTATTCATGTTCTTAAGATCAAATCTATGCTTTATGTTATAATGTTGCAACAAAAGTTTTGCTTGCGGATTGTAATTGTTCCTTGCAAAGCTTAATTGACTGGTCCCTTAAGGGTAGGGTTAAATTCACTCAATCAGCATATAATACAGGCATTCATTTGGTTTTAACAGAAATAGTAACTGACAGGTTCATAAGGGATGAATTAAAAACTGTCTCACAGATTCGCACCATAAGTCCTGAAGAAAATTGTAATGACTCTGCAACCCAATTAACGAAGAAGGCACTGGCTAAATTACAAATTACCCTCATCATTTCTTCATTTTGACAGCTATAGAAGTAATTAAGAAACATAAAGCAAACAATTATCATAACAACAATCTTGAACTCATCTGCTATATCTCCATTCAAGGAACTCATGCCATTTCAAGATCAGGAGATATCAGATTAGGATAACATATTTGCTATAAAAAGCACTGTTTATTGGAGACATTCAGTGAATAGGTATACCCGCCTAGGTCCTGCAGAGCCTAAAGTGAGAGAGTAAGCAACTAAACAGGTTCACTCTACATGTTGGCCAAGTCAATTGGAGGGTTTGACCATAGGGACTGGCATTTCCTTAGAACCTATCCAATCTGTTGATTTGAGACCCAACAGACTCAATGTTTGCAAGTGTTTAGACTCAAAATTACTCCAAGAAAAGTGTGTTGTTTGATGTAAAAAATTGTTTTGCATACACTTGAAGACACAAAAGACACAATGTTTTGTTGTTTGGTCTTGAATGTTTGATTGTTCAAAATAAGTCAAGCACAATTCTTATGGCTGGCCAAGACAATAGTTGTTGATCCCACATGGAGTTTCCCCCGAGGCTATGCTATTCAGAGCGGATACTTAGATGCTTGACCCCACTGGCTCCACCCTCGGCACTCACTTCTCGGGGCAGCCAAGGATCAGTCCCCATGAAAACTCCCCGTGGCGAACTTTGTATCTCTACTAAGAACCGTATGCGTGTGGGCCACTACTAGAGGTCCAACCTCCTGCCCCAACAACTAGAAGGAATTTGGCTTCTAAAACAAAAAGGTGCTAGTAAGGGCATCCTCTCGTGTGGCCATACATGCGGCACTTTCAACTCTGTAAATACAGAAGGCTCTCAGCCGGTAGGGGTTACACCCTACAAATGATCAAATAAATTTGATCAAACGGGTTTATAGGGAGACATAGTGTCGGTATGAACTAATCAACACGCGTTATCCATAGTTTTCACCATGAATACAGTTATTTATAGTGGTCTGGAAGAAGATAGTTTTTCTTTTGCTACCACTTGGGTCATTCTCTCCTCACTAGTAGTTCTAATGACCACACGGGGAGACAAGCCCTCTAAATATTAAACAAAAAGAGCCTATTGCTCAAGACATAAAAGACAATGGTTCAATTTTAGTGCACCAATTGAAGTGTTTGCTAATCTATGAAAACAAGGCACACAATAAAGATCAAAAGAAAATCCTTGTCAAGGTCCCGCAACAAATATTTATTAGTAGTTTGGATTGTTTCAAATGATCACCCCTTCCTGCAAGCACACAAGTTAGGTAAATTTTAGATCCAAAAGACTTTGTGAAATAGGGGCCTTCAACAATGCGTTTTGTTGACCAATTCAAAGATCTGATTCATCATAAAAAAAGACCACCTGTAAAATTTTAAGAGATTTCCAGAAATGTAAGAAAATCCAAAAAAATTGCTAATTTGCTCCAAAAATTAATTTTTTATAAAAAACATAAAAAATTCATATAAAATGAAAAATCGATCCAAAAAATCTGAAATTTTTACTGGAGAGTCCTAATGGTCTTCCAAACCTGCATAAAAACATTTCTGCAACAAATCCAAGCAGTTTGTGAGATATGAGTAAAATAATGCAAAACCCTAATTTTCAAAGATCTGATTTTTGAGAAATGATTTTGCATCAAATTTAAAATAAAAAAGAACAGATCATGTGTATAATTCTGAGATATTTCCAAAAATTTAAGAAAATCCAAAAAATTCGCTAATTTACTCTCAAAATTATGTTTTTATAAAAAATCATAAAAAATTCATATAAAATGAAAATGTGATCCAAAAAATCTGAAATTTTTATGGAATACTTTTGATACTTTTCCTGACCGGCACAAAAAATTTGATGCCAAAATTCGAAGCAGTTTGTGAGATATGATCAAAATAAGGAAAAACCCTAATTTTTAAAGATCCAATTTTAAGGGAAATATTTTGCATCAAAATTAAAATCACAAAGAAAATATCCTATGTATAATTATGAGAGATTTCCAAAAATGTAAGAAAATCCGAAAAATGCTCTCATTTGCTCTCAAAATTATTTTTTTATGAAAAATCATAAAAAATTCATAGAAAATGAAAATGTGCTCCAAAAATTCTGAATTTTGGATTGAGAGCCCCTGATACTTTCTTCAACCTGCAAAAACAATTTGTTGCAAAATTTCCAAGTCGTTTGTGAGATATGATGAAATCTCTCCAAGATCTTGATTTTGTGTCCAAAACCCTAGCTGCACAAGGTTATTCTCCAAATTGTTTTACAAAACAGCAATATAGGGTTAAAAAAATCTATAAAAAACATAGATCTAACAAAAATTCATGTCCCACCGAGCGTGCCAAAATGTTTATGGTGAAAATGGATAAAACAATATTGAAAGACTAAATGAATTCAACCACAAAACTCTAGCCTAACAACAACAAAGATCTACCATAACATATGAAGACTACCTAAGACAATGCAAATCAAATGAAATCACAAAGATTATACCATCACATGTCCAATAAGGTTTGGATCTCCATTCTTCCTATCTCTATTGATCTTGTTTGATATATTTGCTCTCAGATTTTATACGTGCACAAGAGCTCAACAAAGAACAAAAATGTGGTTGCAAGTAGGATCGCATATGAAAGTGCAAAAGGCGTAGTGTAGTGAATTGAACAAGTAGTTAGTTAGGGTTTGATTGATTAGGATGATTGATTGATTAGGTTTGATAATGAAGGAAGTATCCTCTTATATAGAAGACATTATAAGAAATGGAGGGATAAGATTGAGAGGTGTAAAAGATAAATGGTCGGCTATTATTAGAGGGTAGGTAAAGGAAATAATAAAATAATGAAAGGGGTAGGTAGTGTATAAATTAAGAGATGAATGGTATGTGTCATGGGTAGAAAAGGTTAATGAATTAATTAAATAAATAAAGATTCATTTAATTAATAGAAGAAGTGGGATCAATTAAATAAATGAAAGTATTTATTTAATTTAGGAAAAGGACAATTTAAATAAATAAATGTATTTATTTAAATGAGAAATAAGGCTAGAAGAGGATAAATGAATTAATTAAATAAATAAAGATTTATTTAATTAATAGAAGAATTAGGCTTAAAGTAATTAAATAAATAAAATATTTATTTAATTAGACATGACATTTTTAGGTGTCTACACTTTCAAGTATTTTGAGATGATTGTTACAAAAAAATCATGAAAGAGGGAATTCATATGAAAAAGTTGTGAGCTTTTGATGTTTTAAAAATGAAGGATGAATTTAAATTAATTATAATTATTTTTTAAAACAAAAATATAGAAACACTACATATTCCATATTATAGAGCTCTGAATCACCTTTCCAATGCCTGTAAAAATTCAAAAAAATGATATGAAACGCAAAAGTAATGCCCAATTTACTACAATATGTTTTTTTAATTTTTTTCATAATAAACATCCGATTTAAACGGATATCCAATTTTAAAAAGCATAATTTTTCCCTCCATTTTTCGCTCGAGGTTGCTTTGGGATTTGGCTGGGACATGCCAAGCCTAGAAAGTCAACACAAAAACATGTTTTTGAGTTTTCCTTATTTTTCCAGACTTTGCTCTAGTGGCTGACAACTTTTTTTAGCAGAAATTGATAAAAAAAAAAAAAAGGGGGGGGTTTTTTAAGGGCATTCTCAGATTTCCAACAATATAAATTTTTCCTTATTTTTACTTTAATAAATAATTATTATTCATTTTCTAGTTGAATTCTGACTAAAGTCCTGATTGATAGGATGACTGAAAAACATCTAGAACTTTCAAACGACATCACATTTTTTTAATCTGAAAGATGTGTCACATTCTATGCTTCACATACTATAGGAATTTTTTTTAAAAATCATAAAGTTTTGACCAAGTCAAGGTGGTCAAACACACAAGTTTTTATATTTCCAAAAAGTTGTAAAAAAATCATAATTAATTGTTTACTTAAAAAAAAATTACAAAAAAACATGTTTCACATTCGGACATGAGTCTACTACTTATATTTAAAATTTTATAAAAAAATATTATGATTTGATTTTTGTTAGGGTGGTCAGACATACACCTACTTCATATCTTTTTCCTAAAATTTTAGCATATCTTTTTCCTAAAATTTTAGTACTACTACATTGAAATTTTAAATTTTCATCAAATAGATTTTTTATTTTTTTTTCAGAAAACAAATAGTATCTTAGAAACTACATTCAATTTGCTACAAATTATGTTCTTACATATTTTTGAGATAATGTTCATAAGATATTCAAATTTTTACTTCAAGTTGCATAACTCTATTTTTCTGAAATTTCATTGCCACTTAAGGGTCTGTTTTGGCCCACCATGATCCTGCACATACCCTTATAATATTATTACTACTTACCAAACAAACATTGATAAATTTAGTAGTGTTACATGGCTTTAAAAAAAGAGATTCCTATGACATTAACTATTTAGATTGTAAGTATCTCTTTATTTTTTTTTAAATGAATACATACAAAAATAATTATGTTGAAAAAATTATCTACATTAATACTTAAATCTAAAATAAATCTCACATTAAACAAAATATATTAAAATTAAATACTTAAATATAAAAATATATAAAATCAACTGAAAGATTGACCATCCATGTAGACTTATGTTATATTAAAATAGCACCACAACAATGAGAAAATGAACAGAACATTATCAAAATATTGAATTGATTGTATGTGTGTTTAATGAATTTAATATTGGCTCTTAAATTCAAAAGTAGTTGAAGAACATTATAAAAAAAAATTCAAATTTTGTACATTTAAGCCATTGAATCTGTTGGTGTGAGAATGATAATTGTATTTTAATATATATGTACAATTAAATCCACTCATACAAATGACAACTATTATTACAAATATTGCATTAAATCTCTAGTACAAATGACCACTATGATTTGAATTTTTTTCATACGAATGACAACTATATTTAAAAGGGAATCAAATGCATAAAGTTGTAAAAAAAATTATAATCAGTTTTGTATGTTGGCAAGACCAATATCAATAATGAAGAGATAAATATATTATTTTACACAAAGAAAAATAAATTTAATACCCATTGTTTTCAATATGAACCAATAGAAATAAAGAAAAATGATATTTATATAGTTCTATAAAATATAAAATAAATATGGACTATAGAGTTTTTGCTCAAAAAATTTAATTATAAATATTGATTGGTTCAACTAATTGAAAAATAGAATTAGATGAATGCATTAGTATTCCTTCCTTTGACAAGAACTAATAATAAAATTCCATATAAATTTTCATTAAAATAAAAAATCATATATTTGATAATGGGGTCTTTCATCTTTAATAACATTTGTTGTCTAAAAATATGGTTGTCCAAATCTCCTCTTTGTATTATTTTTTATTTCAGAATGACACATTATGAAATGTGTTGCTAAAATGTTTACTAACTTTTCATATTACTTAGATAGATGTTCGATAGGTGTTTCTAGGGTAAATTTTCATTTATTAACCAATAAAAGCTTTCCAAGTGATCTATTTATTTTCTATTTCATTTTTTCTATGTTAAATGACAAAACCTTTTGCGAGAGTTGTAGGGATAGTTTTTTCTTCTTCCTCTTACTCTTTTTTTTTAACAATTTAAAATTTTATAAGATCAATTGATGAAAATGTACCCATTGCAACTATGAGAACTCCACTTTCCATACAATCAAAACCTTAAGGTCACCTATCCATTTTTTTTAACACACCTTCAAACCACTTAAGCCCAAACAAGCCATCTAATCATAGATTTCCACTAGGATTGTCACTTCACCTACTTTTACCTTGACCTCAATCTTACAAATCCTAATAATCCAACCATGCTAACAAATTTTTATGTGTTGGATTTCTATACATACAGATCTAGATTTCTCTTTTTTGTTGTAACTATAACAATGCACAACATGTCTAAATTGTATCACGTGCCTCATTTACAAAGTGGTACAATTATTCTTTTTGATATATTTGCATGTATTGCACTACAATTTACAATAATTTAAAAAAATGTTCAAATTTAAAAATGATAGATTCTATTTTGACCTTGACATCAACCAATGTATTATAAAATATTTTGAGTTTACTTAAACTTTTAATAGTTTGTAAGACCTTCCCCATCTTCAAATTTATTTCATCCAACAATTGTATAAGATCGATAATTTTATCCTACCATTTCTTCAATAGTTAGATAAATTGTTACATTTTCAATAAATCAATTTTATTTTCTTATCATTCTTATAACATTAAATTTTTTTCTTTTTTTTATATGTTACATTAACAATTATTTAAAATTGATAAATTTATTTTAAATTCCAACAAAACTACTCTTTCAAATAACAACATATTTTAATTAAACAACTCAAATCTTCTAATAATAAATATATCATTTAGTAACTATAATAAAAAATAACAGATACTAGCCACTATATTAAAAAAAAAAAAAAAAAAAATTATATAGATAAGTATAGATAATGTAGGGATTTTTAATAAAATAATGAGAGATGAATTATAAATACTTACTAACCCATAATTTATTTGTTACGAATTCAATTTCAAATTTCTAACATTTCATGAGTGTTGAGAACAAAATAACGAGGTGTCTCAAATATTAATCAAGATCTCACATGAATTGCTATAATATCTTTTCATTATTCAATGCAATAATAAATTCTTATTTAAGAAGTCTGCTATCGGTCAGCTGGTGATGACTTGAGGAGCCCTGGAGGTGGTCTATGCCGACAAACCTTTTCACATTATATTTGGATAATTAATTTACCTGCTAACAAACCCAACCTTAGAAATAATCCATTGGGTTTCTGCCACACCGTCTCAGCCTGCATGTTACAATGGCCTTCGCAAAACACTTTTCTCATTGCCTTGGCCTGTTATGTCTCTTCTTAACATCTACACTTTTTCATGCTTCCTTCATATCTTCCCAGCGCCTGGCATTAGGATACTCCTCCCCCTCACCCGAAACTAACCACACTCTCCTCCTCTCTCCCGATGGCATATTTTCCGCTGGGTTTCATCGTGTCGGAATTAACGCCTATGGTTTCGCTGTATGGTATTCTAATACACCATCTACACTCGTGTGGATGGCCAACAGAGATCAACCTGTTAATGGAAGGAAATCTCGTTTCCGTCTTCAAAGAGACGGGGACTTGGTCCTACACAATGCAGATGGAACCGTCATATGGAGGACTAACACCAGAGCTCTCTCTGTCAAGGAAGCTGCTCTTCTTAACACTGGAAATCTTGTACTACGCAGCTCTTCTGGACAAATACTTTGGCAGAGCTTTGATTCTCCTACTGATACGCTCCTTCCAGACCAGCGGTTCTCCAACAATGCACAGCTGATATCCAGAATGGATAATCTCACCTACAAATCCGGTTACCATCGTCTCTACTTCAATGATGAGAACTATCTCGCCCTCATTTATCAAGGTTTCAATGTCTCCAGTAGGTATTGGCCTAAACCTTGGCTGAGTGGATTTGATAGTGGCAGAAGATATTATAACCTTAGTCGCTTAGCAGTTCTTGACGAATTCGGTGGGTTCAGTTCTAGCGACCAGTTCAGTTTTCGTGCCTCAGACTACGGAAAAGGCCCCAAAAGAAGATTGACCATGGATATCGATGGCAACCTGAGATTGTATAGTCTGGACAGGAAGCGTAACAGCTGGAATATTACCTGGACAGCAATGGCAGAGCAGTGCAGAGTTCATGGTTTATGTGGGCGCAATGGTGTGTGCATATATAATCCAGAGCCCAAGTGTGTGTGTCCCCCGGGTTATGAAAGGGTAGATTCAACTGATTGGTTCAAAGGTTGCCGGGTGATTAAGAAATTCTCATGCACTCCAAATAGTTCCAAGTTTCTTCAACTTCTGCACACAGATTTTTATGGTTTTGACAATCGTGGGTTTGCAGATGCGGTGTCGTTTGAAAAGTGCAAGGAAACTTGTGCAATTGATTGCGATTGTGTAGGGTTTGGTTACATGCTCAAGAGTACAGGACATTGTTACCCCAAGTCTCTACTTATCAATGGGTATCAATCTCCTGGGATTAGAAGCCACATGTATCTAAAAATATCTGTTAGGGATTCCTCAGCTACTAACATCTCATCTCTGTCGACTTTGTTGCACTCTGACACACTGCGATGTTCGAAATTGCCCATTGCACCGAACTCCACTGTCCAACCAAACGTCAGCTTGCCCATTGCTGCAACGAAGAGAACAAGAAATCAGGCAATTGTTCTCATGGCATCTTTTGTTTCTGCTATTGGGGTCGCAGAATTGTTTGCATAGCATTGGGATGGTGGTTTATCTTCAGAAACTTTGACGATGCCAAGCTCTACAGTCGTCAAGGCTACTTTGCGGTTCCCACAGGACTTAAGAAATTTACATTTGGGGAACTGAGAGAAGCCACCTACAATTTCAAAGACATCGTGGGAAAAGGAGGGTTTGGGACTGTGTACAAAGGCTGCCTTCTCCCTGAGAATAAAGTCGTGGCAGTGAAGCGATTGGAAGGAGTGTCTCAAGGCGAAGATGAATTCTGGGCAGAGGTTAGTATGATTGGCAGAGTAAATCACATTAATTTGGTTCGCATGTTTGGGTTTTGTGCAGAGGGAAAGCATAGGCTTCTGGTTTTTGAGTATGTGGAGAATGGGTCTCTGGATAAGCACAGCTTCACACAAAACAGTTCGATGGTTTTGGACTGGAAGAAACGACTTCAAAATGCGGTGGGGACGGCCAAAGGGTTGGCTTATCTGCACGAAGAATGCCTGGAATGGATTCTGCATTGTGACGTGAAACCCCAGAACATTCTTCTGGACGAGCAGTTTCAAGCCAAAGTCTCCGACTTCGGACTGGCAAAGTTTGTAGACAGTGGTCAAGGCAGAGATCGTGCTCTCAACTTCTCCACAATTAGAGGGACGCCAGGGTATTTGGCACCCGAGTGGACAATGAATCTTCCCATCACAGCAAAGGCTGACGTTTATAGCTTTGGCATTCTTCTGTTGGAATTAGTGAGCGGGCGAGAAGCTGCGAAATTCAATGTGGGCAGGTCCGGGGTTAATTTTGTGCAGTGGGCGTTTGAGAATGGCAAAGCAGGAAAATGGATGTGCGATATGGTAGATTCGAAGCTGGCAGAGACAGATGGATTGACGTGTGAGGATATGAGGGAGGTGGAAAGAGTCCTTAAGACGGCATTGCTATGCGTGGAGCAGGACAGGGATTACAGGCCTACAATGAGTGAGGTTGTGGAGATGCTGACGGCAGAGTGAATGATGGAAAGAATTTTAATGACGTTAGTAGACTAAGAGATCATAGTAGTATCTTTAGTAATCTTTAATATCAGCTCTTCTATTATAGTCAAGTAACTTTATCAGTGAGGATATTAGTATCAATGAGGATACTTTGTTTTCTTTATTTTTACGAGGGACTTGTCTCAGCCGTTCTTAACTCCAAGGCATTCTAATCATGTTAGAGTGATCTGGATCTCTGTAGACTCCTGTACAACTGTAATTCTTTGTTCTTGGTTGGAATTATTTTGTTTTGGAGTCAAGTCACATAGTTGATTTGATAAATGGAAGATAATAGTGGCTTGTTAAGATAAGCTCACTTTCTGGATCCATTTTCAGACAATAATTCTGATGACGAATAGAAAATATTTCAAGTGAAAGTCACATGCTCAGTTGATTTGACTAATGGAAGATAATGGTGACTTACTTTCTATTTTTTTAATGTTTATAAAAAAAAATTTAGTATTATTTTTATCATTAATTATTAAATAGTAGTTTCTGCCTGCTAGAATTATAGCGTAGGCCCAAAGCATTAAACAGTGATTAAATTTTTGCTGTTCAACCAATAGGATTGCTGGGATTTGTTACATATTTTCCACTTTGTAAATATGCAATATTATTTACAATGTAAAAAGTTGCATATTTTTCATCCAAATTTTGTATCAATTTTTTTTTGGCTGTATTTTATTGGCATTCAGACGGTGTGCAGAGGCGTTCACAAAATCAAGCTAAGAGAACACACGACAAACAAAGGTCTCGGGCTGGGGAAACAAGGTCTGGGGGGTGTGAAATTAGAATTCCAATTGGCGATTAGGGTTTGAGTTTTGCTTGCATGGTGCTCTGAGGTGGCTATAACGGGAGAGTTTTGGAAGAAATACATTTATGTTGGTTAGTTGTTTTGCCTGAAAACAGGCATGCTTTCACTAATGGTTGGTTGATTTAATTGAATTTGGAGATGCATGGCAACGTTTGCAATTGAACAATGTTTTCATTAAATGTTATCTGACAATGTGGATGCGTTTTATGGTTTGGCACTGGGAAATATCGTTTACAATGTCTGATGTTTAATGTCATTGTTGTTGCTGCAGTTTATTGAAGAAAGGGGATTCAATGTTTCATGAAGGTGCCTGGGATATGTTAAAAGTAACAAGTGTGCTTATATTGAAGGCGGCTTCAAGAGTCTCTGTTCTGAAAGCGAGCAACGCAGAGGGTGGGTTTCACTCACCTCCAATGTAAAAGGACTGCTCAAAATTGAAACATGAAACCCTAATGAATATCAGCAATTGAATACAAAGGGCATAGTGATAAAATCAGATATAGTGAAGAAAACATTTTGCAGACAAACCTCATGGTGTCGCTATGGATAGGGGTGGTGTTTTCACTGTGGAGAGGTGTAAAAGACATACGCTAGTCATTTAAGGCTTTTCTCTGGTAAGCACAGTGGTGTTTCTCATATGTTTTTGGTCATGGGAGTTTCAGAGGTGAAACCTTAGGCATACTGACGCGGGGTTTTCCTTTTTTTTGTTTGGACGAAAAAAAATGGATGCCTTGAGGAAGCAGTTGGATATATTAATGGATGCAAATTGTAAGGACGATTTTAAGGAAGACAATCACAAGTATTATGATCGAGAGGTCTGCAGGCTTTTTCTTGTTGGCCTTTCTTGACATGACCTCTTCTAGCTAACGGTAACCGTTTTTTATGCCGTAATTGTTTTTCAAGCTCTGTTCAACTATTTGTATAATTCACTGAAAAACTTTGCACATCTTCCATCTGGAGAGGGGATAGGATTTTAAACTTCGCTATTTCTTCAATTTTTGTTAAATTTATGTTTGTCCATATCGTCCACTCATGGCATTCCATGAGGTCACATTTCTTAGAGCCATTTTGTCAAACACAGTAAGTGCCTTGTCTATCCTTCTACATGTTGTGTGCCTGTCTAGTGTCTATAGAGCATTTCAAACTATCATTTCTGTCAAATATCTCTCTTCCATCATACTATGATGAATTTCTATACCGTGTTCCAAAGCTCTCCCATTTTAGCAAACTCAGGGAGGATCTTGGTAAAGGTTTTAGAATTTAGCTTTACGCTTCCAATTATATTCGGCTGAAAGTTTCTAAAGCTTTTTCAACAAATCCATTTTGTGTATATCTTGCATTCATTCCATTCCATAGATGGAATCTCTTCGAGGCATAATGTCAAACGGTTGACATGCCTCGTCTGTAGTTTCAAATTTTGCATACATGTCTACCAAAGCAGTTGACACTGAGCTTCGATGGATGTTTGTACCTATTCCAAAGCTCCTAATTTATCACAAGAAGGGAGGATGCTGACAAGCATTGTCAAGTCTGGCTTTACACATGCCAAATGTAATGGTTGAAAGACATCACATACCGCTCAAACCTTTTCTTATGGGTTCCATCTTCAAAATTGTAACCTACATAGCAACAAGCAACACCAATACCTTCACATCAAATGGAAGATTCCCAACAAATTTAGTCCTTGTATCATAGATGAAATTATTTCCATCTTTTAGTTTCTTACGAGGTTGAAGTGCTCAATCCACGTGGTTTCACTAAACTGCAATAATTGGTTTCTGGCATTTGTGAAGAGAAAGCAGCAAAGTTGTCATCGTTTGGCAGATTGTCTCGTTGTGGGTGGCAACCGATGACATTGTTGATGAGCTCATGTAATGCCCTGTAATGTTAACAGTTAGATATTATAGTTGAACTAAATACTTAGCTGGTGGAGCATGAACAAAGTTGAAATTATTTGCAAAGAATTTTTTTTGTACTGTCCAACAAAGTTTCCTCTGACATCACAAGTGGGATCCTCCCAACCGCCATAAGTAGTCCCAAGCGTAGGCAGTTCTGATGCTTTTCTGAAACTCCAGGCCAAATTATCGACATCCAAAAGTACTAAAAACTCCAAGTTAGTGCTCCGGCAGTACCATTTAGGGAATCTAAATCAAAGATTTAGTATAAGAAAAACTATTTAAAATCTCCATAACTACACAGGTAATATACTTTGTTAAGATTTTAAAATCTGACTGCTTAGGTCAAAGATAACATACTTTGCTATCTCTGCCTTATGTTTTAGTTTCCACTTTGGTGACCAGTCCCTTAAGTTTCATAGGGTGCATTCACTCAAATGTAATATTGCATATTTTTTTGGTGCCATGAATCTATTACCGTGATTTCCATAGTGACAGAACAAATATAAAGAGATTTGAATTTAGCACAGAAGCTCAGTTGAACACAATTGTAAGTGATAACAACCATTGTAACTGATAATTGTAAAATGCACAAAGGGTTTCAAAATTATATAGAATCTGGGTATATGGAAGCATGATTTTCAATGCAGCATCATTAGGGCAGTGTCAAACAGGATCTTGATATTTAGAACATAACATTTTTTCTATAAACCATATTTGGAAGAAGATAGAACTCATGGCTTTCTATGCATGACCTTCTGAAAATTTAAGTTCTTTGGTTTCAAAAGCAAAAGTATCTCAATTCTTACAGCATAGATGTTGATTTTCTTAGTACTTTTTTGTGAGATCTCTTTAGGGATTCAATATCGGAACTACCCACTTACATGTGACAAGAGCACACTTAAAGAGCCCTACCAAGCTTATCTTCGCTACTATCTTTATGCAACTGTTTCTGCAGGGGAAGTTGCAAAACATCTTTTTGCAGATCAAATGAATAGTGGAGCTATTTTTGTTAATGAAACATCCGTGGTAATTGCTTTTGTACAGAAGAAAGATTATTTCTTTCCTATACAATTTTCATGCAGGCAACAATCTTAAAATGAGCTCAGATGCTATACAAGACAACTATAAAGGTTTGGCATGGATTCCTTCAGAAGAAAAGTATGAAGAGAATTTAACAGTTTCTATTAGACTTCCTTGCAAGTGTGATGATAGTGATAATAGGTATCAACTGGAAGTACTTATCATATGTACCTCAGACGAATGATGTTACCAGTGATCTTGTTTTGCAGTTTGGTTCAAATCTAACTCTTTTCTTAGGTCCAAATAACTTGACTTCAAAAGAGAATCCTTTAATTGACGACAAGATCTATTATTTTCCTATTAAAGAAAGGTAGAATGTGTTGGTCCCACAGTTATACTGATATTTTTAGATACATGTGGCTTATAAATCAGGCAATTGTTCTCATGGCATCTTTTGTTTCTGCTATTGGGGTCGCAGAGATTGTGTGCATAGCATTGGGATGGTGTTTTATCTTCAGAAACTTTGATGATGCCAAGCTCTACAGTCGTCAAGGCTACTTTGCGGTTCCCACAAGACTTAAGAAATTTACATTTGCGGAACTCAGAGAAGTCATACCTATCATTTCTAGTATCCACAAAAGACTTTTTCTTTTATCAAAAAGAGTGAAGAATGACTTCAAACTTAAATCTTTATAAAACTAACTCCTATAAATTGTCAAAAGATATGCAATAGACCCTCCCACACAAGATTCTTAGTGTCACTGTAGTGTAGAGTGGCTATCAACCTATAAAAAATATGACATCTTTAATTTGTAGATAATTTTATTATCTTATATATACAATATAGTTCCCATTAGGTGACGAATGCCTTCAAAATTATTCAACCAGCAAACCTAGCTGAGAGTGCCACAAGTTCAGCATAATTAGTGAAGCCTTTTTCGACAAAGAGGGCCTTAATACAGACAAATTTGATGCTGGACTGTAAATATTGTCCACTGTTACAAATTTAATGAGGAGTGAGAATGTGCAGATCATACCAACAAGTGCACTACTTAATGATCAAACAAAATGGAAAGTTATTTATGCACCTTTTTCATTTTTTGATAAAATTGTTCCAACACCCCAAAAAACTAGCGTGAGACACCTTTCCGGTGGAGGTTCCCATTATATAATAGCTTGTCGGCTAAATATATATTTTGGTCCACTGAGATAAAGACCTTGATAATAGCTTTCAAACAAAATCACAGAAGTTGCATTGCATTGATTTTCTTGCAATTAGCTGCTTCAACCATGAAAATAGTTATCATTGCATTACTTTTCTCACAATTAGCTACTTCAACCATGAAAATAGTTATCATTGCATTACTTTTCTCACAATTAGCTACTTCAACCATAAAAATAGTTATTAAGAACATAGCTATGAAAGCATAATACAACAACCAATTCAATTGCAACATTACTAATAATGAAACCCCAAACCTTGAATTGATTTGGAAAAGTTATAGCCATTCTAAAACAGTGTAGCGAAATAACATAAAAAGAGTCAGTTAATTGTCGCTCTAGCATAATTTGCTTCTACTAAGAATTGGAGTTAGGGAGATTGTTTATTGGTTATTCAGCACTGCGATGTAAATCCCTGAAACACTCTTCCAACAAGAAGTTTCAAGATGCAGTATCCGACTTCAGACTTCAAGAGAGAAGTAGGTAGTTGTCTATTCTGCACATGTTTGAAGAAATGATCAATCCAAGCAAGTCATGTCATCTTGAGGAAATTACCAAGCAACCTAGCTAGGTAGTAGGTACTCATACAATTCAAAATATTAATATTTCTTATGAATAGAAAATGATATTATGTTAAAACATTATTATTTTTTATGAAGAGAAAATGATATTATGTTAGTTTTTCAATGTGTGATTATGACTAAGACCTGTTGGGGGAGGGGATTGTTGTTGAGTGGGTGAAATAGGGGAGATGAGTCTATATTGGAGTGGGCTAATTTAGGGAGTTTAGGTGGATCAATAATTAGTAAAAAATAGATGTCACGTCAACATTTACAATGTAGATGCAATCTATTAGGTTTATGCCAATAATATGTGGAGCAAGTAAAATATATGCACATCTAGATGGGTGACCAATCGTGGGTCAAGACCACCCTTGAACATTGTGTGGCAGAGGAGTGCTACGTGTTCACCATGTCATGTAGTGAGTGGGCAAAATGCCACTAGGTACATCCACTTCCTCACATTTAACATGTACTATCTATTTTTTCCCTTCTGGCCAACCATATTAACTCTGCATCTCTTCCCATTTACTTGTATGAGATGGCACCAACTTTTGAAGCAAGAACCTTATTTTTCTCAACCATTGAAACCTTACTACTGAGACATTATTTCTCAAGTGTTCATTTCAATAAGCACCAAAACATATTTGATTCTACCTTATATTCGTTAAGTCTGAACTGCAAAAAGAATGGTTGTTTACATTGCATTTATGTTTGTTGTTCCTTTTCGTTGTGATGATGTCTACTAAGGTAAGCATGGACCTATGGAATGGTCACCAGTGCTTCCTAATATACATGACCATTTCTCTATTTTTTACATTTGGATGTGTTAAATGCTTCTTCATTTATTGTATTGTAGGTTTCACATAATGGAATGGTTGCTAATGCTACATCATTCATTGTTGCTCTTTTAGACCATCATGGAGTGTTGTTCAACCCAAGTGAGGATTTTTTTCCTAACTAACCTAGAAATGAACCATAATAAATATGTTGTGCGTGCTTCTTTCATTTATGATTTTTTAGTTTTTTATTCGTCTCTATTCTTTATTTGCTAACTTGAAGGTTTTGTCGTTTTATGGGTGCTCCTTTCAATAATGGTTTTTTGGTTTTTGGTTTAATTTGATGGTTTGTAATTTCAAGTTGAATGCATGAGGATTTTTGTTTCTTTAACTTCATACCAAAAAAAATTCAAAGGTTTGTTTGCAAGTGTTTATGAACACGAACATATTTTGTGTTCATAAACACATTTAATATTCATGGGAATTTTAATCTTATATTAGAGCATCATTGGGACTTACATATTAAGTTATGAATATGAGTTTACGATTCTATGAATTTGTTATGCAAATGGATTTTCAATAGTTTTAATGTTTGTCAATAATACTGTCAAGTTGGTTCATAGTTTTGTTGGAATCTAAGAACACTGAGAGGGGGGGGTGAATCAATGTTCTACCGGTAATTAATAATTTAATTCCTTTAGATACTTTTCCAATTAATAACTAGTATGCATATAAACAAGATATAATAAAGAACAAAGCAACCACAAAGATCAACACCATAACACCACAGATTTATACATTGAAAACCTCAAAGAGGAAAAACCACGATGGGATTTGTGACCCACAATATCTATCCATTGGCCAGTTGAATAAATATTACATAAGAAGGGGGGCTTGCACATGTAGGAAGGCACACTGCCTAGAGCGTACTACTCATCACAAAGGAGCCTCACTGACTATAGATAAAATACTGAATTACAAACGAAATTCTGAACTCTGAGTGTGCATCTGATATGCTGGATGAGTTCTGATTTAAGTACTGACTATACCGGTTAACACTGTCTCCTTCCTTACTGGTAACCTGATTCGCTTTCCAATCTCCTTGACAAATAACCAAGACCGATTATAGATTATTACATTTGCATTATGTCGATCAAAATTTCGCTCGCATAATATCACATAACCTATCTCATCTATATCCCAAAATGACCTAGCCGAACTAACTTATATACCCTTTACATACATAAACATGAATGCCTTATATGTTGGCTTAAAATCATATTACAAAAGATAAATATATGTTGGCCTAGACAAAAATATAAACATTAATCTTCATGACCGTTGTCACTAAAACCTTTGCCGGATCAATCTTCTATGTCAGCCTCCAAATATCGGTTCCTAGTTTGTCGGTTTCCCTTGCTTGTCGGTTTCCTTGAATGTCGGATGTTAAACCTTGAATACCGGAGGATACCGAATAAGTATCCAACCCAAAATGATGTGTGTTTCCATCAATGACAATACCATGATCCCGGATGAGTGTCAATTGCCAACAATCTCCCCATTTGGCATTGATGGCAACACTCATGTGAAAAATGGATCATTAAAGTTATGTTTCGGTTCCTATCCAAAAACTTCCCAAAAACTAATCTCAGAAAGTTGCTCCCCCTGAGCTATATATTACTTCTTATGTCCCTTAACATTTTCACATCCAACCTCTCCCCCTTTGATAGCAATGCCAAAGCCGGGGCAAATAAATGAAAGAATCAAAAATTGTGTTTACCGAATCTAGATGTACTTGAATATATTAGGGTAAGCACTCTTCAAAAATCCCAAGTAAGTATCCCAACTGGATTTCAATGTTCTCAAAATTGATACAAACCCATTAAGAATGTATGCATGTAATTCTTCTTCTGTTAATGTTGTCGATGTGGGCTTACTCATTTGTTCTATACATTCACTTTTATGAAGCAACAAAGTGTTAAGCCGGGGACTGACCAAACCTCTCAATTCTCTGGCCCACCAGATTAACTTGTCCATATCCTTCTCCAAAGCAAAATTTGACCATCAACAGAGCTGGTCAAAGACTATGTACCATCAAAACTATTTGCAAGATGCTCCAACCGGACCTTAGCCGCCTTTATTTTGGCATCCAGGTTTGTTGTTAATTTGGTTGTGTTAGTGCAAGACCGGTATATATTGTTGCATTGATGAAGATCTTCATCAATCCTTGTCAATTCCTCTGTCAACTTGGCCTTGTCTGATGTGATCATGTTGTCACAAGTGACCTTCCCTCTTCTTCTTATTGAACCCTCTTTTCACCTCCAAATCTTTATGTTTAGTTATCCCAAAAGTCTTCTCTAACTCATCTACCAGGGCATATATAAGTGTCTTGGCATATAGATCCAAGATTTCTGCATCAACTTCATAGCCCATCTCAGTTATCCACACCTTTCTTGGTTGCACTGCTTCCATTAAAACTTCATCATTCTTAACCATAAAGCAGATCTCAGTAGAGTATTTATCAACAATGTGCTTAGGCACTCTTTCCCTTTGTTTCATTGCATTCTGAAAAGCCTTGAAATATCCCCATAAGGTGAAGTCTTTGTCCTGGCCTATGCTTCTTAAAGCATCTTTGATTTGCTTTCCTACCAGAATATCAAAGGCCCATTGCCTTTTACCGAATCTCAAGGTCTCATTGAGAAAGAATAGCATCAGACAAACAACAAGATTTCCATACTGGAATACAGCTTTCTTCTCACCCTTGATTTTCCCAAGATTCAAAATTAACTCATCACACATCCACTAGCAAAGATCGTATTTTTCATTTTCCTTTATCATCTTATGTGCACAATAGATACAAGAACTAGAAATAGAATTCAACCGATTAGATTGAGTTACTTATACCCAATAACTATGCTAACAAATTGCACGTCCTTATCTCCAATTGTGCTAATCCTCATAGACCGATTGTCGAATGTAGGACTAGTTAGCTTGTTGACTTCATTGTTCAATATTTTCTTCTTATCTGGTCTCCGACCAACTTGGGGTAAACCGGTAATTGCCCGAATGGCATCCTTAGTGATTTTATGAGGCCGGTCTAGCCACATAAACTCACCATGAACGCAGCTTAACACATACCGGATGATTTCATTGTCAAACTCAGGCATCTCCAAAATGTCGGTAAACCCTTCATCCTTCAAATGTTTGAATTTTGGTTTGATCACACCATTCTTATCCAACAATATTGTCATATACATGGTTTTCATCTCTGATGTGCCGAATTCCTCTAGAGTGCAGTGAATGTAAGCTCTGACATCCTCAACAAAAAGAACATCGTCAGGAACCCTAGAAAATGTGTCGACTAAATCATCAACCTTCACAATCTGAGGGTGTTTCTTGAATAACAGGCATGGACGATCCTTAATATCAACCACAACAGGAATAGAAACCTCTGTCGAAGCGGGAGCAGATCCAGAAACCATTGCAATTTCAAAAAAGATAGCTCTTAACCGAGAAATACCTTAGAATCTTCATCGGTGAAAAGCCTTTGAAAATTCGCTCTAAATGTACTAGAATTTGCCTAGAAATGCTCAAGATTACTCGAAATCGCCTTCAACTTGCTTTGAATGCTTGGTGGTGAAAAAATGAATCACTTTTGCCTTTTAACTTACAAAACCCTAATTCCTCATTGACATAAATGCTTGTTGGAATATCATACCAGATCCAAGATCCATCAAATCTACACTGGTGAATCTTCAAACTGACTTCTCCAATGTCTGAAACAAGCTTTCAGACCACTATCAGGGGTAATGCAAGATCTGTCATCAATTTGCCTCCTCCTAAGGCTAATGCCTTAGTTACCAGGTGAGTCTCATGTTGGTGCAAGAACATTCAGCTCTGTTTGTTGAGTAACCAAGGTATTTGCTTCAGCCTATTGATTCTCGGACTTTCTAATCCATTTCTTCTCATGCTCCTTCCAGATATCATCAACCTTTTGTTTTCCCTTCTCATCATTTCCTGCTAGTGGGTTCTTGCTTCTACAAAATTTTGCAATATGTCCTATTTTGTTGCATGCATAACAAGTGACATTGTTCTTCTAAATTGCCTTGTTGTAACCTTGATCATTTCTTGACCTACATTGATTAGCCATATGCCCAAACTTTCCACATGCATGATATTTCACATTCATTCTACAATTTGTTGTCCTATGACCATACTTCTTGTATTTGAAACATTGAATGGTACCTGAATTATTATTCTGATTGACTCTATTTCTGCATTGACTTGCCATATGACCAAACTTATTGCAAACAAAGCATCTACCATTAAATTTATGTGCATTGGGTTGCCTTACCGGTGATCTCTGATCTGGTTGTTTGGTGGATTCTCTTGATTTGCAGTACCGAAGCTTTCTCCATGCTCAAATCCAAGACCTCTAGTGTCTCCAGTGTCCCTTTGATTCTTCAATAATTCATCAAGCTTTGCAGAACTGACCCTGAACTTTTCTTTGTATTCATTTGTAGCATCCAGATCACTTCTTCAGACTATTGTCATTATATCCAACTCTTGCTCATTATTTTGTGATTGCACCAATTCAGTTCTCAACACATTATTCTCATGCGCCAACCTAATGCATTCATCAGATCCATCTTTCAAAGATTTGGCAAGATTTTCTTCTTTCTTCTTCCGATCTTCAATCTCCTTGGACATCCGCATGGTTAGGAGATAGTGTTAACCAGATGCACACTCAAAGTTCAGAATTTTGTTTGTAATTCAGTATTTTATCTGTAGTCAGTGAGGCTCCTTTGTGATGAGCAGTACTGGTTAACACTATCTCCTTCCTTACTGGTAACCTGATTTGCTTTCCAATCTCCTTGACAAATAACCAAGATCGATTACAGATTATTACATTCGCATTATGTCGATCAATATCTCGCTTGCATAATATCACATAACCTATCTCATCTATATCCCAAAATGACCTAGTTGGACTAACTTATATACCCTTTACATACGTAAACATGAATGCCTTATGTCGGCTTACAATCATATTACAAAAGATAAATATATGTCAGCCTAGACAAAAAAATAAACATTAATCTTCGTGATCGTTGCCACTAAAACCTTTGTCAAATCAATCTTCTATGTCGGCCTCCAAATATCAGTTCCTAGTTTGTCGATTTCCCTTGCTTGTCAGTTTCCTTTGAATGTTGGATGTTAAACCTTGAGTAACAGAGGATACTGGATAAGTATCAAACCCAAAATGATGTGTGTTGTCATCAATGACAACACCATGATCCCCGATGAGTGTTAATTGCCAACAAGTTCATTGTGATCTATGAATGTTATTGTGCTTAATAATATTTAGCATGATTTTTTAAACCCCTAATAGATTTAGGGTGTTCTTGTAACCATTCATAGAGTATACATATACATAAACGTATTGTATGTTTACATATACATAAACGTAGTGTATGTATGTATGTATACATATACATATACATAAACGTATTGTATGTATATGTATATGTATATGTATATGTATATGTATATGTATATGTATGTATATGTATGTGTGTGTATGTGTGTGCGCGCGCGCCCACACACACACACACACATGCATATACATATACATTGTAATAATGGTTCTGTATATGTTTCAAAGATAATATGTAATAGAAAATTAGTGCATGCCTTATTCAATAACATATTAATGGTAATTTATAGTTTATAAAGTATTAAGGTTTTCCCACATTTAGAGTTTTCTTATTATGTTCACCCTCTCCTTATCTCTTTTGTTGTTTTACTTTTAATATTGATGTATATTTAAGTCATAAGACATGTAGTAAATTCATAGAATCTTCACTTGGTGTATCACTTGTGAACCTCATTCTTTCAAGGTTCTCCAAAGCCCTGTATCACAAAAGTGTTCGCTTGGGTGGTATGGTGATGATTTTTAAGGGTCGTTACCTTTATGTTTGAGTATTTTCTCTTCTAGTTGATATTCTTGTGGTTTTTTATACAACTATCTCAACTTTCATTAAATTGGTTTCTATTGTGGAATGATTTTTTTTTGCTTTTATTATATATTATATATGATGTTTTATATAGTGCCAAATTTTTACTTCGTAATTTTGGGGATCCTACTATGTATGAAAAAACATTCATGTGCCACCACCAACACATGAAGTCACACTTCTAGTAGCCTTAATTAGAGGCATAGTAGAACAATCTTATGACCTTGTAATATTTTAGATAATTGCATGAAATCTCTACACAAGAATAAATGCCTTAAAGGTATTTACAATGACCTATTTGTTCAAAGAAATGAATTAGTGATCTAGAGAAATCTGAGGATGTTCCAGAGCTCTCCAAAGGTGATGGAATGAGTGGAGGTGAGAAAAATGAAAATCCAATTTTTCGGCATTTTCTACGTTTTAGTAATTCGCATTTTTGAAGGCCTTCAGAGTGAAATTTGGAGTTGAAACCAACATCATTTAAGGGCATTAAATTTAAGGAATTGAAATCAAATATCTTGGAGGCCTTTCCAACAAAGTAAACAGTTTCATATTTCAAGCACCGAGCAAAAAGTTATGACCCTACCAAGTTGGGGTATCTAAATTCCTAGTTTTTTTTAATTATAATTTTGTTTTATTTGTTTTATTCAACAAAACTGTACATTTCAAATTCACAAGAATTGAGAGGATTCTGGGGACTATTGGAATTTCAAATAAATATATAAATCATGGACTAAATAAATATGACTTCTGATGCACGCATCTCTTTATATGAGTTATGTTATTGTCCATTTGTCTGAACAATACTTGCAGGTTTCTGCATACTTAGTATTGTTAATTGGATTTGCCACTAATTTAAGATCATTGGTACCATAGTGAGTACACTCGTGTCTATCACATCACACAAGGTCTAGTCTCAAAGGTTTGGATTGGAGACACATAACCCATTAATTTTACCTCCTTTTAAGGCACAACCAACCAAAGATGGCAAATGTAGATACAGATCCCTTCAAACAAATAGCAGAAGGATCCTTCAAAAAAAAAGGGAGGAGATGATGAGTCAATTCTCTCAAATTCTTTGAAATACCCATCAATCAAGCATAGAAGAAAAGCCATTCAGTAGTCGCACTCCTTTCAAGGTGCGGGGAAATTTTGATATTCCAAATTTCAAAGGTAAAATTGACACAGATCTTGTGGATGAATCTAGTTAATGAAGTCAAATAGATATATCTCTATGAATACCTTTTCCAATACTAAGAAGATAACATTTTCTCTCCTGGAAGTTGAAGCACATGTGAACCAATCATGGCAAGGAAAACTTGCCTCAAAGAAGAACAATTTTGTAATAGATGAAGAAGAAGAAATAGATGGAGAAATACATATTGAATGCTTGAAATTTGAATAATTGACCTCTCCTTCACTTCTCTAAAGATGCTTGACTACTTGCTCACTTGAATTTTCTTGATAGGAATTGAATTCAAAATTGAGAGATGATCGAGAGATGTCTCAAATGAGAGGGTAAGACTTTCTTTTATGCCTACCCTCATGAAACTTAATGAAAATTAAGAAGGTCAACATGGGAAATAGGTTCCTACTCAAAATTTCTTGACCATTATAGGGTTTGAAATTGGGCCCTTTTGATTTGGATAAGGGTGATAGGCATCCCTATCCAGGAGGAAGTCCATTTGGGCTAAATAAAGGTTTAGAGATTAGAGCATGAGATGAGGATTGCAAATTTGGAACCGGGGAGAGTAATATCAAGCATAATCAGGGTATAGAAGGCAAAAACATCAAAGTGAGGCACGAGTGAGTATGAAATTGTATATGGATACACTTTATGATGCTACATTTAACCTCCACTTTAGTAATAGTATGAACTTATTCTCATAATCTTGGTAAAGTACATAATAGCAGTGAAAAAATTTCATCAACATATTACAGAGGCAAGAAACACCAAGCCCATAGGGACTTAGGATCTTATTAGACTAATATCAAGATAAAAGGAGCAACACCTAAAGAGATGAGAAAAGAAATAACATGAATTCCTAGCCTAGTAAGGCTATGTTTACTATGAGGCATGTTGGCACAAAGGAACATTACAAAGAAAAGCCTTAGTTTGCTAAATAATTTGAAAAAAATGGCTACAAAGCTCCTAGATCAACAAGTGTATTATGAATCACAATGTTAATGATGTGTACCTTGATCATCAGGGTTCCTGGGTCCAAATACTTAGGAATTGAATTTTCTCCAACATAAGATCAACAAGTTATCCTGTTACTTGGGTAGTTTTTGGATCGTGTTTCTTCTTTTTCTTTCGAGTACACAAATTCCATGATCATTTTTTTATGAATACATCCATGAATTCCACATGACAACATCAACCTTTTCATGAAGACTTCAAGGAAAACAAGATTCATAAAGGTATAACATTTCAATTGTAGATCTAGCCTCTGCCATTTTAAGGCACACTTTCATTTTTATTTCAATTCATTGTAGCCCATCAATTTCAAACCTAGGGTTTGACCTAGGAAAACTCTTATTGACCCAATAATTTGTTTTCCTCTTGTTCTTTTAGGTGATAGGATTTGAAAAAAACAATTAGAGATCTAAAAAGAGGAGACTAAGACGCATAGGACCTAATTTTGAAGAAGCAAAAACACTGGGACAAGGATACCTAGCATCAATGTCCAATGCTTTTCAAAGAAATTTTAGGGAGATACTGAGAGAAACATCCTAGTTTTGAAACTATTTTCGTTGTTTGTATATGACAGTTTTGGATCAAGGATGCCTAACATCTTTGTCCTCGATTTCCAAGCCTAGATTTTAGTCATAGGTTCCTCTCTACTTCCTATTTTCAGATATGTGCTTCATGTCTCCGTGTCTTTTTTGAAACTATATGTGCATGTCTATCATTATAAATTTTACACCATCAACCCTAGGGTGAGTGCAAGATCATGGGGGGTCAAAAAGTGGCAATAGGCAAAAAAATGCATTTTTTTCTTTGCCAAACACTCCAAATTTCGCTTTGACTTTTTATATGGGTTGTTTAAAATTTGATTTTGGTTTGTAAATACCAAACCAAAATGGATATCCATTTTTAACAGATATCTATTTCATAGTTTTATTGTTGTGATGTCATGTTTTAAAAAATGGATATCTGTTTGAAATGAATATCCATTTTGTTTAGCCTAAAAAAGCACACCTTAGTAAAATGGGCATAACTTTTGTGTTTCTGATTGAATTTTTGATTTTTTATAGGTGTTGGAAAGGTGATTCAAAGACCTATAATATGGATAAGTAATTTTTTTAGACCTTACACCAAAAAATAACTATAATTATTTGAAGTTGATTCTTCATTTTTTGAAGTTTAAATACTCATAGCTTTTGCATATAATGACTTTTTCTTTCATTTTTTTGCTCCCAAAAGATTTGAAATATTTAAAAGGTAGAAAATAATAAAAAATGTGGATTTAATGTCCTAATGATACAAAAAAAAATTCATATTTATCATTATTGAAGGTTGCCTTGTTTTCTTTGAGCTTATGCGCGTTAATGCCCAAGTTGACCTAGGAGAACATGTCTCTCTACACCTCTCTCCCCCTCTCCTTTTATCTCCATTTCAATCCATCTCTCCCTAAGTTCTCTTACTATACTTCTATCTATATCTCTCCTCTCTCTCTTCCTTCTCTACCAATCTCACTCATTTTCTCATCCCATCTAGATCTTCCCCAAGTTATATCTATCTCCAGATATATTTTCCTCTTTCTATTCCTATCTCTCAATCTCCCACTCTATCCTTATCACTCCCTATTTCTATATCTCTCTACTAATATCACTTCTCTTTATTTATCTCCCTCCCTCTACCTATACCTATTTATTACTTGTCTCTATCACCTTCTTTATCTCTCACTCTTTCCCCCTCTATCTCTATCTCCCTATAGATCTATCTAAACATGTATATCTATATCTCATTATCTCTAACTCTCTCGTATTCATTCCATCTCTCCCTCCATCAATCATACTCTATGTATCTCTTTCTATCCATTCTTATCTCTACCTTCATCTCCCTATCTCTATCTCTCTCCCTATCTATCTCTCTTTCTATATCTTCATCTATCAATATATCTCTTCCTCTATACATGATTAATCTATCTCTCTACCTCTTCCTCTCTTTCCCACTCTATGTATCTCTCTCTTTCTCTTTCTCTATCTCCATATATCCCTAGCTCTCGCCATCTAGCCTTCTCTATATCCCCCTTTATATCTCTCCATATATCCCTCTTTCACTCTCCCTCTCTATCTATCCCTCTTTACATCTATTTCTCTCTTTATCACTCTCACACCATCTACTTCTCTCTATCTATCCATATTCCTCTTTCTTTATATCTCTCTATCTCTTCCTCTTTATATCTCACTCTATGTTACACTCTCTATTTCTACCTCCCTATTTCTTTATATGTTTATCTAGATTCCTTTACACCTCTCTATCTCTATATCTATTTGTCTCCCTATCCCTCTATCTCTATTTATATCTCTATCTTCCTCTCTAATTTTATATCTCTAGATATGTCTCCCTCTTTCTATCCATCATCTTTGTGTCTTTCTCCCTCTCTCTTCCTATACTTTAATATCTATGTCTATATCTCTTTTCTAGGTATTTATATCTCTTTATATATTTCACCATCTATCTCTCCCTCTCTTTATCTCTATCTTTGTGTCTCTCTATCTATCTTTACCCTTATATCGAGCTCCTTATCTTTATCTTTCTATATCCCTATCTCTCCCTCTCTCGTTCTCACCCTCTCTATATATTTATCTCTTCCTCTCCCTCTCTATCTCCACACACTCTATCTCTATTTTAATCTATATATCTCTCTCCCTATTGGTAATGGATCTTGATTATCCTTCTAATTTAGATGTTTATGTGTTAGCTATATTTGTATCTTAGTTATTGATGAGGTGTGTGGAGTATCTTTCCCCTTCGACTTATGTTTCTAGGGAGGGAGTGATAAATAGGGAGTGGGTATGTGTGTGTGTGTGAGTGTGGCGTTGTAAATTATAACCGGTCCAATTTACAGCTCATCTTTGTGCTCCTACTTTAGTGTGTCTTATCTACAGCCCCTCCCTAGGTCTGGTTTGATCCTATTCTCCAAATTTGATGTCATGAACATCCTTTGGTGGGTCCCATCATTGGATACACTACCCCCTTTCTCTTTATTTTGGTCATGTTTGTAGAAGGACCAAAACGTCTTGGTCCCTCTCAAATGGGCCCCAATTTGAAATGGGGTAGGTTCTATATCTCCCTGGTAGCATTTGATCCCTAGGGCTACACACGATCATTGGAGGTTGGCCCAATTGATAGTTTACCTAGGAAACCTATATAAAGATATCCTATCAATTCATTTTCATCTAGAAGCAATTGAGAAGACTCTATCCATAATATTCATGCATTCGTGAAGCATTCATCATCAGGCATCTTGAGAGATTCAAGGTTGCATACTCATCATTCAAGCATTATGGAGCAAATGTGATTAGGTTTTTTAATGGTCATGTGTTTGTCATGCCATTACATTCAATATTTGTGATTACATTCAAAGAGCATTGCATCATCATCAACAATTGCAGATCTGAGGTATATCTCCTTAACATTGATTTCAGTATTTGCATTATTTTATTCAAGGTTAATTCCTAAACTGGGGTTTGACTTAGGCAAACCCCTATCCCCAACATCTTTCCCTTTCTTTATGTGTGTAGGAAGTAGGTGCAGGAGTTGTGCTCGAGAATTTCGGTAGTGTCGACAATGACGAACAAGTTCATCTTTCAATGATGGAAAATTTCAAGGACTAGGATGGATCTGTGTTGTCTCATCTCAAAAAATTAGGCTAAACTTCTGGGAACAAGTTCTAAACATCTCATTTTTCCTAGATTCAGTTGGTGGCTTCATGGGACATCTATAGCTTACTATTTCTACCAATTTACTTCAATTGTCCATCATTTTATATTAATTTCATAATTAGATTACAAACTCAACTAAGAAAGGGGATAATCAACCCCAACCAATTATATCCAATCAGAATCTCAGACCTTTCCCCATTTGGATTGAGCTTAGATCTATTGGTTTCAACCATCTTTCAATGTAGTGGTGTTAATTGGGTTATTTAGTGGATTTACTTGTTGAAACCCTAATTCCCAATTTTCCTCATTTACAATGAGTAAAGTGAATATATAGATATATAGATATAGAGGGTAAGAGATATATAAACATAGGGAGAGAGAGGGAGAGAGGGAGAGAAGTATATAGATGAGAAATAGAGAAATATTAAAAAAGGGAATGACGGGGAGAAAAGGAGATAGAGGGAGAGATATCTAAACATAGAGAGATAGAGATAGGGAGGGAGAAATAGGGACTTTGTGTGTATGAGAGAGATACGGAGATATAAGTGGAGAGATATAGAAAGAAAGATTAATATGAGGCGAGAGAGGGAGAGATAGAGTTAGAAAGATGGATAGATATGTAGTGGCCCACCAAGGAACCCTAGAAGATAAGATCAAGATAAATAGTAAATACATAGAAAAAAATAATAATTAATTAAGTGTGAACATACATAACATATACAAGAGCAATGCTTAAATCTCAAGATTTGATCAAACTTTTGTTAATCGACTAAGCACAAGCGAAAGACTAAACACTCAAAAAATTTAAAAAATAAGGGGAAGGTCTCCTAAACCATATTACTAGGTCTAATAGGTGCTTAGGATCACACATGATCATCCATAAAGTTCCCAAGATCGATTCATCAAATAGGTCAAACTACAAAGTCCTAGGTGTCACTGTTAAGCTTTGGTGAAACCCTAATTGCAAATAGATGTCTCCAACACCATGAAAAATCACTAAAAACTTACTCAAGACCTCTCTAATGGTTACCTGAAGTTTCTACCTTGAAAACGCACCCAAAATTGAGTCAAACTAATGCTTCTAGCTCTCAAAATCACCTCCAAACTAAATGGTTAAGTATGGGCTTCTGAGACTAAACTAGATGACACAATTGGACACTAGCACAATGTGCTAGCGCCCTCTACCTATTATAGTGTCCCTATGATGCATTGGCATCTCTGAGACACATTGGTGTCCTCTAGACTAGTGAACTCAAGCTAACGTCCCTGAGATGCGTGTTCGTCCAAACCAAAGAGCTTCTTGATTAGAGTGTAAGAAGCCCCATACACCCCAAAATCCTTAGTGAAGTTGAAAGTGCATACAATTTAATAATTGAAATAAAATAATTAAATAGTGCAAGAATGGGTCAAGTTGAGTGACACCAGATCACTAGAACACTCCTACAAGATAGTGCAAAGTCTGAGTGGACTCATTTTGACACAAATCAACCTACGACACCTGCAACTAGCACATAAAAACAAAAAATAGTAACCAAACATTACCATAGTGTTAATTGGATGTATAATCACACGAGTTAAAGGAAAATCATCTGGCTTGGTAACATTGTTTGGCCATTGTGCTATCTCCTATAACCACCGTCAAGGATATGGGTACACTCAAACCTATGGATCCAGGTAGAGTCAATGCATTGTACTTGCACCAACCAAAACATATAAACACCTATGCATACATATATAATAAAATATAAATAAGAGCTTAAATAATCATTCCCCAATTAGGTTCACATAATAATCATGGTTAGTAACATCATATCTCACTAAATCAACATAACATCAACAAAGCATCATTAAGTAACTACATCATAATCATATAACCAAAATATCCTCATAATATTTAATATAAAATTCATCATATAACATCATGTCACATCATCATAGATTCATCATACATATATGATCATCACTAAAACTACAAGCAGAGCCTACTATCCACATCAACAATGATATCATATGAACAAAAGAATATATAACTATAAGCATATTGCACCTCATGGGTGCCAATACAAAAGAATAATATATGCATAGTCATAATATAACATCTAAAGAGTCTTGATTTCAGATCAAAATAATCAAAAGATGGAATGTGAACATAGGAGGCATTACATCCTCCCCCCAGAATTAGACTTACTCCTAGAATCCTACAAATAGATAGGGGTCCAGCTCTCAACTACATAGCATCCTCCCATGTGGTTGAAGTCTCATCACTTGGGTCTCATTGGACCTTTACCTACTCTATGTCTTGACCCCTAAGGGTCAAAATCCAATGCTAAAGGATGTGCATGCACTCTAAAGAAATTTGTTTATCCTCGACCTATAAAGCATCCCAATCAAGAGCATGTATCACATCGAGAATATATTATCTAAGCACTAAAACATTGCACACATCATGGATGTGAGATAGGCTAGGTGGAAAAGCAAGGTGATAGGTAACAAGACCAATCTTCTCTAGAATCTCAAAAGGTCCAACAAAACATGGTGCCAACTTAGAGCCTTTCTAATAATGGATGGGCCTCTTCCAAGGATGAACTCTCAAGAACACATGATTGCCTAGAATAAATTGATGATCTACTCTATGAGCATCGACACACTTCTATTGTCAATCCTAAGCTATAGTCAAATGCTCTCTGATGCAAACTACCTACTACTCCATATCCTGAAGCATATTAGGACCCAAAAGAAAATGGTCCTCTAAACAATCCCAACTTAACAAAGTATGACACACTCAACCATACAAAGCTTGAAAGGGTGGCATGCCAATCGAATGATGGTACCCTTTATTATAGGCTAATTCAACCAAGTACATATAGTACTTCCAACAAGACTACTAAGCAATCACATACATGTGAAGCATATCCTCCAAACTTGATTGGCTCTCTCCATCTCATTGTTGGTCTCAGGATGATAGGCAGAGCTAAAATTAATTTGGGCCCCTAATGAATGTTATAGAGAAGTCCATAATGCAAAAGTAAACAGTGGGTCTTGATCTAATATGATCCTACGAGGTATCCCATGCACTTGTACAATGTCCACCATAAACACATGTGCTACTAAAGCAACATTCTAAGTAGATATTATGGGGAAGAAGTGTACCACCTTGGAAAATTTGTCCATTGTAACTACAATAGCATCATGTTGACATGACAAAATAGGTAGCCCATCTACAAAATCCATACATATCATGTCCCACTTCCACTTGGGAATGAGAGCGACTGCAAGATACATGTAGGATGATGATGTTCTACCTTTACCCTCTGACACTATAGGCACCTGGACACAAAATCTACAATATCATTCCTTATCCCTAGCCAATTGATACAACTATCTAAGGTTTGCATGCTTCTTCTTGACACCAGGATGTGTTGATTAAGGAGCATGATGTGCCTTAGACAAGATCAAAGTATGAAGACAGTATGCAAGAGGAACATAAATATGGCTGATATGTTGCAATTTAGACAATCTAACTCCAAACAACATCCTAAGAATTGACCCTCAATAACTCTCCCTAACTCAATCTTTGCTTTCACCTCCTAATATAAAACATCACTTCAAAGTGCCTCAAGGATACGACTCCACAAATCTACATCAAGGGTCATCACTAAAATATCATGTCTCCTCCTGCTCAAGGCATCTCCAACAACATTCTCCTCACCCTGGATATAGTGAATATCAAAATCATACTCATAAAGGTACTCCATCTAGCGATGTTGCCTAGCATTTAGGTTTGGCCAAGTAAAGATGGACTTCAAACTATGATCATCTCTATGCAATTCAAACCAATGACCCAAAAGAAAGTGTCTCCAATGCACAAGTACATACACAACTATTGCTAACTCTAAATCGTGGGTGGGGTAGTTTATCTCATGATCCTTGAGCTTATGAGACTCGTATGTAATCACACATCCATCCTATATGAGAATTTTGCCTAAACCCTCCAAATATGCATCGTTGCAAACAACAGAATCTCCTACTAGATTTGGTAATGCCAAGATAGGTGCATTGATCAAACATTCCTTAAGAGCTTGAAAAGATACCTCACACCACTCTGACCAAACAAAATTCCTCCCTTTCCTCTAAAGAGAAGCGATACGATGTGCCAATATAGAAAAGTCTCTCACAAAATGATGGTAACATCTTGCCAATCCCATGAAAATATGAAACTTTGAGACATTAGTCGATATTAGCCAACCCACAATAGCCAAAATCTTAGAGGGGTCTACTATGATACCCTCCTAAGATGATATGGCCCAAATATCTCATCTCATTCTAAAAGAACTCACACTTGGTCAAGTTGTCATATAATTGATGGTCACAAAGACACTACAAAACCTGATGTAAGTGGACCTCACATTTCTCTATTGTCCTCAAATAAAATAAAATATCATCAAGGAAAACAAGGATAAATCGGTCAAGGTAGGTGTGAAACACTCCATTCATCAAACTCATAAAGACTGAAGGTACATTGGTCAACCCAAATGGGACAACCATGAACTCATAATTCCCATAATGGATGCAAAATATAGTCCAATGAATGTTGGCCTCGTGAATACGAAGCTAATGATACCTTGACTTGATGTAAATTTTAGAAAACACTCTAGATCCCTTCTTCTGGTCAAACAAATCATCAATCCTTAATAATGAATATAGGTTATTCGCCATCACCTTATTCAACTACCAGTAATCAATGCACAAGTGAAAATATTAATCCTTCTTCTTAATGAAAATGATATGTGCTCCCAATGGGGAAACGTTATGACGAATATGGAAATTAGCCAAAAACTCCAACTCAAAACGAAGCTCACTCAACTCTTGAGTGGTCATACGATAAGGTGCCTTGGAAATGAGCTCCGCTCCAAGAACAAGATCAATGTAGAAGTCTATGTCATGCTTAGGTGACATTCTTGGGATATCACTTGAAAACACATATATGAACTCACAAAGGATAGGGTGATCATCAAGAGATACCTCCTGACTCTCACCCTCATCATGATCACTCATTGAGACCACAAACAACTAACAAACCTAACACATACATCGCTTCAGCTGCATAGCCAAGATCATGGGTAAGAAAATGGGTCTACCGACGCCTAGAAGTTCAACTCTCTCTCCAAAATCGTCTAAACACTTCAACGACTTATGTCGATAATCAATGAGCCTAATGAGCATCCAAACAATCCATGCCCAAAATAACCCCATAGGACCCCAAAGGAAGAACACAAAGGTATATGGTGGTAGTGAAGGTGCCCAAATACAACACATAACCACAAACTAAGTAAATTGTACCCACCTTAGAATTGGTAGCTAACTCAACCAACTAATTATCGTCCTGCCTTACCAGCACAAGCCCACATCACTCCAAAAGAAACGGGGATATAAAATAATCTGAAGCACCAGATCGAATATGATATAGATATAAATCCCATGTAACACATCTGAAATCTCAATGATTATGCCTTAATGCTCAAATTGAAAATTATCAACCGCCACAAATAACTTGTGAGATCTACCTACATCCCCAATAGTAGGCTCAAGAGTGGCTTGTCTTTGACTAGATCCTAAAACTGATCTCTAAGGACATTGAACTACTATGTGGCCATGTTGATCACAAGTATAACATCCTCTTCTACCATAACCATGGCCTACTAAAGATTTGTTAGACTAATGGAAACTTCCCCTACTAGAGCTTCATGATGCACTTTGAGATGGTTGACTCTGCTAAGACCGTTTACTATGGTACTGTAGTCACATAAATCTGTCCACTTAATTAAATGAATATTTAGTATTTATTTGATTATTTAAGCATCAATCAATAATTAATTAAATTAATATTTAATTAATTCATCTTAACCCTCTTCTCCTATTAATTAAATAAATTATTCAATTTATTTAATTTAATTCACTTAACCAAATTCAGACCATTAATTAAATAAATAAATCATATTTGTTTAATTAAATCTTTTCTCACATTTAAATAAATTAATATTTATTTAAATCCCCCAAAATCTCATCTCTCACATTTAAATAAATTAACATTTATTTAAATCACTTTTATCCTCCACCCACTTGCATTTTCCTACAAATGCAAGTTGCACAACTATTTTAAATAAATTATTTATTTAAAATCTTATTTATCCTCACCCACTTGAAACCTTTAATGGTTTCCCTTAAAGTCTCCAAACTTAATGGCTTCCTTCTAGAGTCTTCTCAAGCCTTTAATGGTTTCCCTTAAAGTCTTCAAACTCAATGGCTTCCTTCTAGAGTCTTCTTAAGCCTTTAAAGGTTTCCCTTAAAGTCTTCAAGCATTTAATGCTTTATCTTCCTTTTTCTCATTTAAATAAACTAATATTTATTTGAAATGCAAATTACACCATTTAATTGAAATAAATGATTTTATTTTAATTGAAAATCCCAAAATTTCTCTCACTTGCAATCCTAACCCCCTTCTAGATTCTTCTAACCCCTTCCTAATTAGCCTAATCCATCCCCTAAATATTGTCACATTCTTAAGCAACTTGGAGTCACTTCTCAAAGCCCTCAAAGTCTTCAATAACCATTAAAGGCTTTATGTCTTCAAATGGTTAACCTCTAAAGTCTTCCAAACCATTAAAGGCTCTTACATAACCATTTATGGTTAACTCACCTTTTACCTTTGGTTAGAGACTTTCCTCTAACTTAACCATCCTTTTGACTGATGGGTCTCTTCAAAGCATTTATTTCTTTGACTAGGGTAACCATCATGTCCCCTCAAGCATTGAATGCTCCTTATCTCTCCTCTCAAGCCTCCTCATGGTTACACTTGTCAACATGAGATTGGGTTGAAAGTCTCACATGGATTGAATATCTTTCAATCCTAACCCTTGTTAAGATTGCTCAATCTTAACCCTTCATTTCCCCATTTCTTCTATAAATAGAACCCTTCTCCTCAAGCAAAGGAGGAAGAATTAGAGTATTGTTGTTATACTGGTATTAGCATAGAGATTTTTCATAGCATCACTATCTACACTTGCATAGCATTTGCTTATCATATTCAACCATCTTGAATCTCCATATGGCATCCATGGCTAGTGCTAAAATTTGAGAGCTACACTCATGTGGAACTTGGAGAGGAGAGGAACAAGGGAGGAGCAACTATGAGCATCTTGATTAGCATTTGGAGGAGTATAGTTTATCTATTCTATGTTTGTGTGCTTTCTATTTCATGCTTAATATCTCTCTTGATATGCCTGTTTAGGATAATTTTTTGTTGCTAACACTAACGTTTGTTTCTTGTGCTCTTGTGTGTGTTGCCATCAAACATATTTTCTAATCCTTTTTGCAGAGCATCATTTGGTGAACCCGATGTGAATCCAACACAAGATTTCTCTACAAAACTACTAACTTTTTTGTTTAAATTGCCGCACAGGTTGTGCTTTAGCACTTTCATGTTAAATAGCGCTTCTTTGTTTACATAGAGTGGAGATATTGTAACAGAGAGTTGTAATTTTTTTTTATTGTAACCGAAAATCAAAACATAGGCTTGTAGAAGCCCACCAATACCTCATTTTTTTTTATTTTTTGGAATAATTGTTTGTTTGTTTATGCAGGATTGGAGGAGTTAGATTAGAAAGCATTGAATTCTTTCTTTCACTTTGTTTTCAAAGTTGGATTAAAACAAATTCATTGTCTCTTTTGGCTTAAAAATTGAACTTCACATTTTCATTTTGGATCATAAAAAGAATCACATCTTTAGTTTTGGTTTGTAAAGAGAACCCCACTTGCAAATTAAAAAGAACCACAAACTTCAAAGTTTATTTGCAAGTTAGGAACAATCTTTATTTTGGTGCTTAAAATCAATGACACAACTTTCATTTCTTGCATCAACTTAAGGAAATTCACAATCAACATTTCGTTTTGGGGCCAACTAAAAAGAACAAGCCATTTTGTTTTCTTCAAAGTTCAAAAGCGATTTTACTTCAAGCAAAAATGTGTTTTTCAATTTAGTTGATCAGGATTTCAAGTTCCTAGATTACAACACATTTTTCCATTGAAGGATAAAAAGAACACCATGACTATTGAAGCAACATCTCCAAATAGTTAGATCACATTGCAAATGATGAGTTAAAAAGAACAAGTATCTTTTATGTTTGGCACGCTTGTGCAAAGTTTGTCGAGTGGTCCTACTTCTAACACACACTATCCTCTCCCTTGGATTTCGTGGTCCTTGGTGCAAGAGAAAAGTGTTAGTAACACTCAAAGTTTATATTTTTAAGAGAGGCCTGCCAAGAGACACATCACTCTTGGGAACGACCTCGCGCGGTAAATCCTTTGAGCTGCTATAGAAATCGGGTGAGAGCGAAAGCTATAACCTTGGGTACAGTTGTTCCTACAGTGTAACTTGCCAAAAGGACAAATGGGCCCCACCATAAGTTACAAGGCTCTTAAGTGAGTCACTGCAGAGTGAACTTATGTCCAAAAACATCGAACATTACTAAACACCTTTAAGTAGTAGCCCACTCGTTCTATTGATTGAGGATATTTGTGATAAATTTAGTGCAAGAGCATAGAAGGTTTTGCTCCCAAGATACTCACCATACATATTTCCTTGAGTAGAAACATAGCTTTTTGAAAAGTCACTTGTGGCTTGATGAAAGTGGTGACTCCCCCTTCATAGGGATCATCTATTTGTTATGCTCATGCAAGACTTAGTATATCACATCCTTACCTGCCACGACGGGATTCATAAGGTATGTAGTACCAAAGTCGAAGAAATATCAAGATGTGGGCTGAACTTATCGCAACTGGCCATTTGACCTTAGGGATGAAGAGTGTTTGAAGTGTTTTCCGTTTTGAGTCAAGACCAAGTGCAAATTGAGCTGACTTCAGGCTTTGGAAAGAAAAACACCTAAAATACACTTAAAGGAAAGGGTCATAAAAAGTCCAATGATTGGGTTGATCTAGACCCATACTCATTTGTGCCTTTGAGGCAACATTCTTGTGTTTGTGTGCTTGCTTTGTTTTCTTGTCAAAGAAACATCATAAAATCCAAAATTTCAAAACAAGTATTCATCCAACCAAATATTTTCAAAACAACCCAAAAGATCAAAAACAAAGAAAAGAGTATCAAAATATATGACCATTCTTCACATCTTGAGAAAGAAGAATCTTCATCAACACATCAACTTGAAAAGAAGACCCTTGAGCTCAAAGGCTTTAATCAAAAGGCAGAAATTCTTCTATCTAAATAGACAAATCTTTGTCTCTCATAGAGCATTTTTGTGTCACATGCGCCTTTATCTTCAAGGAAAATCAAACGAATTTGATCCAAAATCATTGGACTGCAGAGCTTTTATGAAATATAGAGCTTTGAGTTATCACAAAAACCAAGGAGGCAAGATCAATCCCAACTTCTTCCCAAACATTTGTATCACATACAATGTAGCTCGAGAAATGCCACCAACGCCCGCAAGGGAAGAGGCAGAATTTGTTCTATTTGTGACACAAAGCTTTTATTGAAGTTAAAGCATTTCATCCATTTCTCACCTTCGCATCATCACTTCATTTCAACTCTCAAAACATTAAGAGGTTCTTGTCCTAAGTTCTCTTTTGGATATTGCTTGAATCAAACACATCACATGACTTTTAGATTGTTTCTACATCTAGGATAAGCTCATCCTAAGAGACATATCTATGCAGGTTAAAACTAGTTTATGAGTGAATCCTCTCATTACTAGGTAGTTAAGTTTGTAACACATCTCAGATTTCTCTGCACCTTATCACATCAAAACCTTATAAAAAACAACAAGCAATTCAAAAGAAAGAATTTTGGTAACGTCTACCTTTAAGTGCTAGAGATCCGCATGCAACACAATTCACCAAACATCAATCTTTTATTTCATCAACAACTCATCATCATTTTCACCCAGCTTCAACAAAAAACTTGTAAACAAAATGGCTCATACCCGATCACATTCAAGGCAACGAGAAATGGAAATTGAAGAAGAAGAGGAGGAAAATATCAATGAATTTCAAGAAGCACTTGGAGGAAATGCAAATGACGAAAACCTAAGTTCTCATACTCCTGCAACAATAGAAAGGGCTCAACACAACCCTCTCTTTAACAGACTTTTTGACGAAATACTTAGGAGCAATGCGGATGCTCACTTTTTAAAGCTTTCTCACGAAGGATCCAAACTCCCCTCTGACATTGATCTTGCACAACTAAGACAAGCATCAGAACAACAAATTCGCCATGAAGAAGAAAGAGGTTCCCATCAGATATAACATTCCTCGAGGTAACCCACCACCTCCTCCTCCCAATGAAATAGAGATGTTGCAACAACAAGTTGAAAATCTCACCCAACAGCTTCATAGTGGTGTGAAAACTAATCAATTTTCACTCAATGACATTTGTCCCTATCCCTTTGATAGGAATCTTTATATGCCACCTTTTCCACGAGGATTCGAAACACCCAAATTCAAAAATTATAGAGGAAAAAGAGATCCTCGCAATCATGTCAGGGAATTCCACTCTGCTTGCCTCGAAGTGGCATACGAAGATACATACCTCATGTGCCTTTTTCCCCAAAGCTTGGGAGGAACAACCACATCATGGTTTTCCTGATTACCAGGTGGCATTAGGACCTTTGAAGAGCTAGTTCAGAAGTTCTTGGCACATTACTCTCATAACATTGAACGTGATATCACCATGGCTGATCTATGTAGCACTAAACAAAAACCAGGTGAACTATTCGTAGTATTCCTGCAACGATGGCATCAAATGTCTAGTAGACGTTCTCTTTAATTACCTGAACAAGAACTAATGGAAATATTTATTTCCAACTTAAACAAAGAAATGGAATTTCACCTAGATGTCAAAGACACAAACTCTTTCAATGACATGATCACCAAAGGTTTAAAATGTGAGCGGGCTCTCATCAAGAAAGGACTTATCAAAATCAATAATGAGCCAAAGGATGGTCCTCGCCCATGCTTCAATAGTGACAAACCAAGCTTCTGGAACAAAAACAAAAATGTTGTCAACGACGGGGTTGTGGATGCAAGAACTATCAAAAGTGCACAACCTATAGTTCGATTTGCAGGACAGAATCCCCACCTCAAACTAACACGGTTGCTCCTCCAAATCAAGGTTGCATCACATCTCACGATGAACCTAGACCTTGTCAACAAAAACAAAAGCGAGCATACACTCCCTTAGGGGAACCCATCGAAACAATGTTGCGACAACTAGTTTCTCAAAATCTAGTGACCTTGCCCAAAACATCAAATTATGAACCTCAAGTCAAACCTACATGGTGGAGGGATACTGAACATTGTGATTTCCATCAAGGGAGAGGACACAAGACAAGCAATTATCATAGATTGAAAGATCTTATTCAGGATCTTATTGACCGAGGTGAAATAGAAATTGAAGGACATGACCCAAAAACAACAAACAATGATCATTTGATGTTCAAAAATCCACTTCCATCACTAGATCAAAGAAGTCCTTCCACTTCCAGGAGAGGCAATGATACCACTGATTATACGCAAGCCGCGTATAATTATACTGTAAATCACCTGTACGATGCCAGTGAACAAATTGCAACTATAACCATCAAAAATCCCAGCTCCACTTGCAATGTTGTTACACGTCGTAGCAAGATTACTATAAAAGCAGCTCCACAAGGCACCCCATCTATCCCAAAGAAGTATAACCTTGTGGAACAGTTAGACCAAATGCCTGCACTGATATCTATCTTAGAGCTATTGCACCTATCTCCGTCTCATAAAACTATTTTGGATCAAGCTCTCCAAGAGGCGTCAATCCCTACAAACCTAAATACAAATCAGTTCCAAGCCATGGTTGGAAGTCTAAAGTCATCACCTTGTCTCACTTTTTCTGAAAGTGACAACTCTTCCTTCCAGCAACCTCATAACGCTTCCCTACACATTGAAGGATTTATCAACCAGCATAGGATCAATCGAGTCTTGATCGATAATGGAGCCGGCCTGAATATTTGTACACTGCAGTTGGTCACAGCTTTGGGATATGCAATAGAATCAGTGGATCCTCGCAAGAAGATCACAATCAAAGCTTATGATGATGCAGAGCGTTCATCCAAAGGAGTTGTGGTATTACCAATCTGAGTGGGCCCTGTGGTGAAACACATCATCTATCAAGTTCTGGACCTTCCTCTGCCATATAATCTATTGTTAGGAAGACCTTGGATACATGCCATGCAAGTCGTTCCATCTACCTACCATCAATGTATCAAGTTCCCACATAATGGTGTAGAGATCACAATCCTGGGTGATACAAATCCCTTTGCATATTGTCATAATATCAGTCATCAACCAGAGATACCATTCCTAACAATAGAGAAGCCATCTCCTCCACATCATATATAAGTCCAGCCTCTCTTGCCAATTCAAACACCACTATACCCAAGCAAGAAAAGCTTAAAATGAAAATAGCAGAGGAAGGTCTTGGGGAATACAATTTGAGTCAACTCTTTTGTGTGGGACAAATGCCCACTTCTCCTAGAACACATGGAAAATTGCAGCAGTTACTTCAGCAACCACTGATCACACCAGCATGTGCTTTGACGCCTTTCATCCTTAGGAAGAGTCAAGAAGAAGAAACCAAAGATGAGGACTTAGCGGAATGGATCTATAAAGATCCCATCACCACTGATATGCCGCAAGCTACGCTTCCCATGAATCAATATGGCAAAGGCCTCCTCATTATGCAAAGAATGGGGTATGATGGTCAGAGTGCTTTGGGAACTTGCAAACAAGGACGACATGAACCTCTACTACCGGAATTAAAACCCAAAGACAATGCAGGCTTAGGCTTTCAAAAAGAGATCTTTCCTAAGCTTAGATTCAAAGGGAAACCCAACAAACCACTGTATCAACCTACTACAAAGAGACCGCCCTTGATTATAAAAGTAGCACCCTAGAACATCACAACTGTCCCATTGAAACTAAAGATCCCAGCAAAATCGTCGATAACGCCAGTCGTCCCATTAATCAAACCAGAAACACCATCAATAGCAGCATCAAAGACACCCCTAGTAGAAGCAACTATACCCGAACCCACCACAGTATCTATGACATCAGCAGTTCTAGTAGAAGCAGCAGAGTCAATGCTACCAATGTTACCCGTATCAGATTCATTGATCCCCATAATCCAACCTGCAACATCAATCATACCTAGAGTATTTGACTCAAAGGATATCCCAATACGGTATAGTGACCGGTTACTAGAAAGTGACTCAAAAACTGACTCGCATGAGTGGGAATTTGATTCAGTATAGCTTAACACTTCAGATGAGAAAGACACATCACTACCTCCACCTCGCAAAGACATCCCTATTTACGGAGAAGCACAGATAAAGACTTCTTGGGTTCCTGAGCTGAAAACATCTTCCACAGACCCTACGTCTCATCCTACACCTGATTCTGACAGGGAGAGTACCATCAATGACCTTCACCATAACGTCTTAACCCTCACTGATACATCTAATGAAATTAACCTAATCAATGAAGTAATGCCCATTATCCATCTTGAACTCATCGAATGGAACCAACCTAATCCCCCATGTCTTGACCACTTCCAAAATGACGAGGCGATTATTGACTTCTTGGAATTACAGGATAACATACCAAGCGGGGATCACAAAGTTGGATTCGCCATAGAACTTAATAGCGCAGCATACTTTGGGGTGGATGCCAAACCTTTCAGCTGCAAAAATATAACAATAAAGCATGGATCTTCTAGTGAAAACCACACTGTGGCACTGTTTGATCCTACAAAAGTAAAAAGAAAGAGGTTATCCAATGGTGAAAACCTCTCTGAGGCACCTGAGGATGAAAGGTTTGACATCCTTCCATGTAGCACACAACGGGAACGATCAACAATTCTCATTGAGGAAACAAAAGAATACAATGTGGGGACTCCTGAAACGCCTCACCTCATACATTTGGCATCTCTTTTAACTTCAGAGGAACAACCCAAGTTTGTCAAATTCTTCCAGAAGCACCAAATTAACTTCGCATGGTCATATGCAGGCATGCCTGGACTTGATCCTGATTTAGTCATGCATCACCTCATTGTAGCAGAAGGAGCCAAGCCTATCAAGCAGAAGCTTCGTAAGTTGCATCCTCAGATTGCAGTATTAGTCAAAGTAGAACTCAAGAAACTCCTAGATGTTGGTTTCATTAGACCAATTGATTATGCAGATTGGATATCCAATATTTTGCCCGTCGGCAAGCCAAATGGGGGCATCCGTATTTGCACTGACTTTAGAGATCTGAATAAGGCATGTCCTAAGGATGACTTCCCCCTACCAAACATCAACATCATAGTGGACCTAACAGCAGGACATGCCATGCTTTCACTCATAGATGGCTTTTCAGGGTACAATCAGATAAAGATCACACCAGAGGATCAAAATAAGATAGCCTTCACATGTCCATGGGGCACATACTACTGGAATGTAATGCCTTTCGGCCTCAAGAATGCAGGAGCAACCTATCAACAAGCAATGACCACCATCTTCCATGACATGATGCATACTATGATGGAAGATTATGTTGATGACTTACTAGCAAAATCACTCACCAAAGAAGGTCATCTAGACATATTAGATAAAATCTTTGATAGACTAGAACAATATCATGTTCGACTCAACCCAAAGAAATGTGTCTTTGGAGTAACCTCAGGGAAGTTTCTAGGATACATTGTCTCAAGCAAAGGTATTGAGGTCGATCCAACAAAGGTCAAAGCAATCATGGACATGCCACCACCAAAGAACATCAATCAGCTTAGGACATTACAAGGATGACTACAATCCATCTGAAGATTCATTGCACAACTGGCAGATAAGTGTCACCCCTTTACACATCTACTACACAAAAACATCTGCTTTTAATGGGATGCCAGATGCTTAAAGACTATCTCATGAATACACCATTGTTGATCGCACCAGATCCAAGCAGACATCTGTTACTCTATATCTCAGCAACAAGTACAGCATTGGGTGTACTGCTAGCACAACATAATGCAGAAGGGAAAGAGTGTGTTGTTTACTACATTTCTTGCACACCGGTTGGCTATGAACTCAATTACACACCTATTGAGCGAGCTTGCCTAGCAGTAATCTTGGTAGCCACTAAATTGAGGCACTATCTGTTGACACACAAAGTACAGCTCATTGTGAAGATGGATCCACTCAAATACTTACTTAGCAAAGCAGCATTGACTGGCCACTTGGCCAAATGGGTGATGATTCTAAGTGAATTCAACATTGAGTATGTGGACCGTAAGGCTATCAAAGGGCAAGTTATTGCAGATTAGTTGTCCGATGCACCACTCATAGGCGATCATCCTCTCATTTCCAATTTTCCAGATGAAGAGATATTAATGATCACAACAGCACAACCATGGAAACTATACTTTGATGGTTCATATACTAGGCATGGCTCGGGGGCAGGCATTTTGTTTATCACACCTCAAGGTGACAGCATCCCAAAGTCTTACAGGGTCACATTTCCATGCACCAACAACATAGCAGAGTATGAGGCCTTGATCACAAGACTCAGGCTAGCCATACAATGGAAGTTACAAGAACTACAAGTCTATGGCGACTCCCAACTGGTCATTCAACAAGCAACAGATGAATATCAGACCAAGGATGACAAACTCATGTCGTACAAACAAATGGTGGACAAATTAAAGGCATCATTTACTACTATCACCTTTGAGCAGATACCAAGAGATTAGAATCGAGCTGCTAACGCTATGGCTACCATTGCATCTCTCCTCGATCTTCCACAAAATTCAACACATTATGAGTTCTTGGTAGAACAACTTTGGATTCCCGCTTATGATATCCCCGAATCTGAGATGATATGTCACCTTGTCGGTTCTGAATCCCCATGGTACAGTGAGTTTTACACCTATCTTCACAATCACACCCTTCCTCCCAACCAATTGAATAACCAACGTAAAACTTTCATTCACCAAACCGCTCGATATACCATTATTGCTGAAACCCTATACCGACGTAGTCTTGATGGTACTCTCCTTCGATGTCTGGAACAAGATGAGATAACAAAGGCCTTGGAAGAGGTACATGAAGGAATTTGTGGGACTCACTCAAGTGGTCCGTCACTAGCCAAGAAACTCCTGCGCAATGGATACTATTGGCCATCTATGGAAAAAGACTCCTACTACTTTGTCAGAAAGTGCAAGAAATGCCAAGTCCATGGAGACCTGATACATGCACCAACACAGGAACTACAACCAATTACAACACCATGGCCTTTTGGTCAATGGGGCCTTGAGCTTGTGGGTAAAATTCATCCATCTTCATCCAACAGCCACAAATTCATTATTACCGCCACCGAATACTTCACAAAGTGGATCGAAGTTGTTCCACTTACCCAAGTCACCGGCAAGCATATCGCCTCATTCATCCTTAATTACATCATCTGTCGGTATGGTGTCCCCATGTCCATTATCACAGATAACGAGCTTCCTTTCAAAAATCAAGATGTTCGTGAGCTCTCTGAAAAGTTTCATATCCAACACTGCTTTTCCACCCCCTATTACCCACAAGGCAATCGTCAGGCTGAAGCATCGAATAAAAACATATTGAGAATCCTCAAGAAGATAGTCAACGATGTCGGTCGTGATTGGCATGTTTAATTGAATCCAGCACTATGGGCATATCGAACTAGCATTCGAACCCCTACAAGCACAACTCCCTACTCATTGGTCTATGGTGCAGAAGCTATTTTACCTATTGAGGTCGAGATCCCATCACTACGAGTTTCCTTGCACAATCTCATCAATGATGAAGCATATAGAGTATCCCATTTCCAAGACTTAGAGCTACTTGATGAGAAACGACAAGCTGCATACAATCACCTCAAGGCCTATCAGCAGCGCATGAGCAGAAGCTATAATCATCGAGTTAGACCTCGTACATTCAAGGTAGGTGATCTTGTTCTTTGAGAAAATCCTCATAACCAACCCCACCGAGAACATCAAGGAAAGTTTGAATCAAATTGGTTGGGTCCATATGTTGTCATTGTTGTATTTGGTTCCGGGGCATATCAATTGGCTACTTCAGAAGGAGACACTAGCAGATCTGATCAACAGCAAGCATCTCAAACGGTTTTATACCTAAAGCTGTACAGAGCATCAGGCTCCCATATATACTGGAAAAAATACCAAAAACATCAAAGTAGTAAAGAAAAATCATGCATCCAAACGGTGAACAACCACTCCGGTGGCACCTTGGGTAAGTGATGATGAAAACCTGGCAAACAGGTGCCACTCGTAAAGGCTATGGCTCCATTATCTTTCAGGCTTGTTGCGATCACATTCATTACATACACACATCCATCCGTCTGAATCATGGCTTGTTATTGATCTGCACTAAAAAGAAAGTACTTCATGCATCTTGCATCCTGCTTTTTCATAGTCATGTCTAAACTGGGGGCAATGCCCTTACCCTCTTTTGATGGAAGTGGATTCTACATTATCTTGTGATTCATTGGGTTCTTAATTGAAAACTATCTCACAAAATCCAAAACCATTCAAAACAACAATCAAAATACCAAAAACATTGAAAACAATCATCAAAATACCAAAAACATTTGAAAAACAATCACAAAATACCAAAAACATTCAAAACTATCTCACAAAATCCAAAAACATGATAAAGCATCAAGACAAACAAAAACATGGCAACACACTATACATACGTTTTTTTCAAAACAGATACCAAACAAAACATTGTGAAATACTCCAACGATGACCACTTATCACATCGACCAAACAATCAACATCAAACACGCAAACTGTCTAAACAAGGATACATCCTTCCTTACCAAAACAAAGACAAGATGACATTTGCTTTGACAAGAAAATTTTCTTTAAGCTATCAAATACTTGGTTGATTTGTGGGTTATTTATATCAAGATCTTACAGCATTGTTTGTGTATCCTCTATGAATTATTTCGATGAAATTCTGGGGCATGTACTAATGGTGTCTACGTGGGAAGTTCACTAAGCTACAAAGAATGCTCTCTGTCGTGCTACTAAGATGGACAAGAATCCTCTTGTTGAGATACCTCCTATCGAGGTCCCAAACAAGCTATGATCTTTCGAAGCAAATTAATTACCTAAGGAACCCCAAGTCCACCATCCGAACCACCACCCTAATTCTCTGCACACTACTCATTGTGATGGTCAACTTGATGCTCCTCCGAGTGATCCTCCTGATGAGGATTCACTCACGTACTATGACAAGGAGGCATCCTTTTGTAGCATCGTAAATTGTACGCCCTTAATTAGGGTTTTCCAATTTCACGCTTAGGTTGGCACCCGCATTAGTGTGTTGCATTTTGCAATTCCTTTGAGCATTTAATTATTAATTTAATTAAATCTAAAATTCTCTCACATCATTCCACACATTATAAAATTGGGCCCTTAACACTAAGTGTGCCCTTTTTATTTCATCTTCCTTAATTAATTAATTAATTAAATCCTAATAAAGTCCTATTTCAACCTTCAAGACTGATTTCCACATAGCTAAACACCTTGGATTGATGTAGCGAGTTGGATTTGACTTTGTAATCACGATATTTCACATCCCTAGAAATTTAGAAAAAAGTTGGTCGGACCGATGTGACACTGCCACATTGGTCTTGACTTTTTCTCCCTGGATTTCAGGATCTTAAATTGGTAGTATTATAATGTTCAAATCTCGCTTTGTGTGAAAATTTTATCAATTCTAGATCAATCTATTATCAAAATTTAAGTTAGGGTTTCACATATATAACCTTTTCTTTCCTCATTTGAAGGATTCATTCTCTATAAATTGAAGGAGACCTCTTATGAATTGAAAGTGCAGGGTTTATGTGGAGCCTACAATCAACAAATTCATCATTCATCAAGTCTTCATCAACATTTTTCAGCATCAATGTAGAGGTAGGAGATGTTGAAGAATAAAAAGGAGATCACTAACTATTGATTGGCTTGTACCTCTCCATTAGGGTTTGGTATGATTTCATGTTATTTTCACATCTCTATGTGAGTTTTCAGATCTATATGTCATTCATTTTTAGGTTTACATTATTGCTTTAGATCCATATTGCATTTGTGAAGTGAAGCATTTACATTATGTTCATTTAGGGTTTTTACTCCAAACATATGGTATAACTCTAGTTTCACATCTTAGCTCATTAGGATCTTACAAATACATGAGATTCTAGCACACACACATTTTTTAATACTTTATTGGCTATTTGTCGACGTGGAAATCACCAAAATAAGGGGTTTGACTAAGGCAAAATGCTATATAGCCACCCATACAACTTTTTCCAACTTGTAGGTATATTTGCAAGTTTCCGACAGAGCTACGATATTTTGGGAAGTCAGAACCACTAGGAACATATCCATATTCAAAAGTAGGACCTAGGCCTCTAGGACCGAAGTGCCCAGGGCTCTAGTCCTAGACCAGAGCACCTGATACCTTGGTCCTCTACATTTGGTGATAGATTTTGGCAGTTTAAGCTCTCAGAAATTCAATTTGTAGAATCCTGATTCTCAGCTCAGTATAGTGACAGGGACCAGAGTGCCCAGTGCCCTAGACTTTCTCAATCAGACCCAGTTTCTAGTACCAAGTGCACATCAAAATCTGTGTCTCAATTTTATTTTTGCATCTTTTTTGTTATTGCTATTAATTTAGTTGCTTTCATATATTCCATTAGCTTAGCCTATCGTCACTTTACATTGGACTCATTTACCTTTCACAATAGTAAAGGAATAGAAACCCTAAAAGTATTCATTGACTCTCTTTCACAAGAGGAATTCAAAGTCAATCACTTCCTTAGGCTCTTTTGTATTCCAATGTGTGAATGACAGTGGGATTAGGTCTTAGTCTTACCCAATTCCATTTTCACCCAATGCACCTTTATAACACAAAAATGAATAAATTAGACAAAGCATATACATATCTATAAGCCATGATAAGGCAATGATCAATAATAATGAATACAATATAACAATCACACGCCACTCATGTCAAACATAATGAGCACATATACAACAGAGCTCCCAACATTTCAACCTGGGCTCTAATAATAGATGTAACACTCAGCCAAGGAACCCTAGAGAATAAGGTAAAAATACACAAGGAATACATAGAAACATTTTTTTTAAGTAATTAAGTGTGAACATACATAGCATATACGAGAGAAATGCTCAAACCTCAAGATTCTGTCAAACAGTTGCTAACTGACCACACACAAGTGGAAGACTAAACACTCAAAAATTCAATAAAACAATGGTAAAGGTCTCCAAAACCATGGGACAAGGTCTAATATTTTTTCAAGATCACACATGACCATCCCAAAAATTTCAACCTCGATTCGTCAAGTAGGTCAAACCGCTAAGTCTTAGGTGTCACAAATGAGCTTCCATGACACCATAATTTAAAAAGTATGCCCATAACAAAATACAAATTCACTCAAAACTTACTCAATAAACCTTTGAGGGTTCCTTGATGTTGCTAACTTCGCAACACATCTAAAACTAAGTCAAACTAATGTTTCTAGCTCCTATAATCACCTCTGGACTAAATGACTGAGTGTGGGCTCCTGAGACTAAACCAAGTAACACAAATGGACACTAGCATGCCATATGGATACTAGAGAATTTCTCTAGTGTCATCTACACATTCTAGTGTCCTTGGGATGTGCTAGCATCCTTGAGACACATTGGTGTCCTCTAGACTAGTGAATTTGTGTTGACGTCCCTAAGATGCGCATTTGTCTAGACGAAAGAGCTTCCTAATTGGATTGTGTGAGCAGAAAATTGTTAACGATAAAAAATATTGAAAATGCAAATGACAACTAAAAGTACACAATTATCGAGCCTACACTCATGATTAGGATGCTAGAAAGGAAACCAACCTATGCAAATTATAAAACAATAAAAAGCACAAACACAATTTCCTTGATTTGATTGTCCTTCTATTTGAATGTGTGCTCAATGCTACACTTCCAAATATGCTTGAAAATTCTCCTTGATGATTGGATATGCAAAAAACTAAACTAAAAATGTATGCAAGATGGATTGATGTGAGAAATCAAAATGGCATTATGACATTAAAATAGCATGAAAGTGGATCGATAATAAAGGAAAATGGGGAGTTTAAATAGGAATTGATGGAGATGAGAGGAGGCTTGAGAGAGTGGCACTTGTCTCAATTGAAGACAAGTGTCAATGCAAGGAGTGGCGAGTGTCCTCGAAGAGGGCAAGTTTCATGGCAACAATGACAAGTGGAGGTAAGCCACATGTCTATTTTGTCAGACGTGTGAATATTGTCATTGTTGTCATTGATGTCAATTCTAGTTATCCGGTTTGGACCAAATGGTGTATGTTGTTGGTGTTGTAGTTTTTGGTATTACTAGAAGGTAAGTATACATGTATGAAAGGTATGAGATATGATCTACTGGAATCATTTCCAAAATATTCTCATCTCTGAAATCTTGAGTTATGCTTATTTTGGTTTATATTTTGTCCTGGTATCAGTTCTGTGTTTTGGCATTTGTCATGTCAGTTACATCAGTTGTATCTATCATATTTTGTACTCTAGCATTTATAGTATGTGTGGTGTCTGGATCTTGGAGTTTGGAGTTGTTGTGCTTATGGTTTTGTATCTATGGGTCTGGTTGACCCCTGTTCCATTCCGGTAATTAACATATATGCATTGGTAAATGAAATGTGAAAAGGAAGTGCATAGGAGATCTTGCAGAGGTCGACTTTGTTATCATGTTTTTTTGTTGAGGCTTTATTGGATATCCTATTGTTCTGAGGAGCATATTTCTTGTGCTTGGCTGACATATTATCAAGGTGTATAAGCTTTCCAATATATATGAACAAGAGTCGTAGAGTATGAGATGGATGATAAGAAGTGGTAGATAAAAGGGTGCAGTGTGTATAGTGCAAGTTGTGGACAACGAATCAGTTGGAGTAGAGTCAGAGTATGGAAAGCATTGTAGTAATCCTTTATCGAATCTGCTGCAAGTGATTGGTTTGGCATAGCAGTGTAGTAATCCTTCATCGGATCTACTATAGGTGTTTGTGGGTAGTGGTACAAAGATCCTTTGTCAGATCTACTGTAAGATTTGTGATTTTTGATATGAGCTTAACCCGGAACTGATTTCATGCATTTGGAGATGCAACTTTCCTTAGTTCAATTATATCTATTGCAATGAGCCGCTTTTGTAATCTGGCAGTGAACCACCCATTTTTGTAATCACCATATAACTAGTTATATTATCTTGAGAGTTAACACTCTCTGTGGTTTTTCCCATTTGGCTTTTCCATGTATAAAATCTAGTGTTCCATTTGTGGTTGTGTTTCTTGTTTATTATGCATTTGTTATTTCATGTTGATGAGCTTAATTGATAATATTGATATATCAACAAAGGTTAAGAAGTTGTGAAAGTTTTATAATCTATGGCAATATTCACCCCCCCTATTAGTATTCTAGTTCATTCAACCGATCCAAGAATTGGTATCAAAGCTTTGGTCTCTTGCTTGAAAGCTTAACCATCTGAGATTTTGCGAAGACCAAGGGCACAATGAAAAGTATAAAAGAGAGACAAAAGTATGACAAGGAAAAACTGTATTCTCATCAATATACAAATGATCAACTTGATTAACCAATATAATGAATATGAGCCTCCTTATATAAGCAAGGCCATATGGATGTACAAGCACACAATCATGAAATGTGGCTCAATGAGAAACAAAGGTAGGTAAGAAATAATAGGGGTAGGTAGGAGAAATAATATAATATTCCACAAGAGGTAGATGACCCACCGAATGTGGAGTGTAACAACAAAATAAGACCACAAAGGTGGAATTTCTCCTACAAGCTATATCCCTATGTGCACACTTCCCTAAGTGTCTCATATCCAAACTACGAAGAGATGCATTATCCTAAGTTAACTTGAGTAAAGTGTAATAATATCCATGATGAATATTTATGTACACCAACACCCCCCCATTAAGTGCAACTTAGGGGAATGAAGACTCAAGTCAACAATGCAAGATGGTTCCTGACTACTACGCCATGAAGATACCCATGTACAAAATGCAAATGCAAGTAAAACTGTGCAATACAATCTCTCACAAATGGAGAAAGGGAGAAAACCCAGTGGTAAAAAACTCCCCCCCATAAGAAAGATGAATGTACAAAAGACTCTCAAAGAAGAAGGATAAAACCTCAAAGAGGAAAAAGTCCCCCCCATAAGAGAGGAAGGAAAATTCAGTTGACCCCCCTAATGAGACATTCCACACCCCCAAGAGAGCTCGGAACTACTAGAACTTACTCTCGGTGCAAGGTTTGGTGAATATGTCTACAACCTACTCCGTTGTAGGACAATACTGCAAATCAATGACCTTCTCCTGAATCAACTCTTGGATGTAGTACATATGGATCTCGATGTGTTTGGTCTGCTGATGCTAGACTGGGTTCTTCGAGATGGAAATAACACTCTGTTTGTTGCAATGTAGAACTATCGGCCATGGAGTGGTGAAACCAAACTCTATGAGAATCTGTTGAATCCAAATGGTCTCAGTCGCTGCATTAACAGCTCCTTGATACTTAGCCTCAGTCGAAGAGAGATAAATAGCATGCTGCTTCTTGCTCTACTAACAAATGAGGCCTGAACCAGGGTGAAAACTGTAACCTGAAGTATACTTATGATCATCAAGATCACCATCCCAATCGGAGTTTGTGTAACCAACCAAGCGAAGTCTTGTGTCTGTTGCATAGTGAATCCCATAGTGATGTGTACCATGGATGTAATGAAGGATGTGTTTGGTAGCTTTCCAATGAAGCTCATGTGGTTCCTACATGAAGCGGGAAACCATGCCAACTGCAAATGAAATATCAGGGCATGTGTGAGTCAAGTAAATGAGACTACCTACAAGCTGACGATGCAATGTGGCATCAACTGGTACATAAGAGCACTGAGCCTCAAGCTTGACTCCTGAAAGAAAAAGAGTTGGTGTAGGATTACAATCAGCCATATGAAAGCGTGCAAGTAGATCAAGAGTATACTTGAGCTGCGATAATGTAATCCTAGAAGGTGACTGTGAAATCTCTATCCCGAGAAAGTGGTGCAAAAGACCCAAGTCAATCATAGAAAATCTTTCATGCAAAACAGATTTGACACTGCTAATGATGGATGCAGTGCTCCCTGTAATGATCAAATCATCAACATAGAGCACAAGTATCAAGTGAGAGTCATCCTATCACAAAATGTAAACATTTGGATCAGAATGACACCCGGTGAACCCTGCTAAGAGAAGAAAGGAATCCATCTTGGCGTACCAAGTCCTGGGGGCCTGCTTAAGGCCATAGAGAGATTTCCTTAGTCTGCAAACCAAGGAAGTATCCTGGATGAAACCCTGTGGTTGCTCCATATAAATCTCCTCATCAAGATCACCATGAAGAAAAGCACTCTTCACATCCATTTGATGTATAGCCCAACCATGAGCTGCAACAATAGCAAGTGTCAAGCGAATGGAGTTCATCTTAGCTATGGGCACAAAGGTCTCAGTATAGTCAACACCTAGAACCTTAGAGAAACCTTTCACAACAAGTCGAGCCTTATACTTATCCACACTACCATTCGCTACAAACTTGGTCTGATAGATCCACTTACATTGAACCATGTTTCTCCCCATAAGGAGAGGGATTAACTACCATGTATTGTTCCTCATCAAGGAACTATACTCTTCCTCCATAGCTTGGTCCCACTCAAGAACCCCTGATGCTTCCCGAAATATCTTTGGATCAGAAGCGGTAGCAATGAATGCATGTGGAAGGTCCTGATGTTGTGATTGAGTCCTCTGTGTATCTGAAGGATCCCCAACAAGAGAACTCACTAACTCAAGTGTCTGTCGAGCCCAACGAGGTCTAGGTGGAGGTGGAGAATGAGGATCCTCAACTGCAAGTGGACCCTGTAGAGGTGTAACCCTACGAGTCGGAGTTGAAGGAGTCTCATCATCTGAATCACTAGCATCACTATCCACAATGGAGGAAGGTGGAGAAGGTAGCAAGGCTAAGCTAGGAGAGATTTCCTCAAAGTGAACACTCCTCTCAATAAACACCTCATGTGTCTCAAGATCCATCAATCTATATGGCTTAATAGCCTCAGGATATCCAACAAAAATACAATGCCTACTCTGAGGTTCCAATGCCTTGCATTTTTGTGTAGGTATGCAAGCCCATGCGGGACACCCAAAGACTCTGAAATGTCTCACAACCGGTTTCCTACCAGCCCAAGCCTCAAAAGGAGTAATACCTTGCAAATATCTGTGTGGAACCCGATTCTAGATGTGTGTGGCACAACTGATAGCTTCTGCCCAAAAGGTGGGATCAAGAGAGTGTGCATGTATCATACAGCTAGCCATTTCCTTGAGAGTTCTATCCTTGCGTTGTGCAACTCCATTTTGTTGTGGAATGTATGCAACAGAATGTTGAAGATCAATCCCCTCAAATGGACAAAAATCTTCAACTCTTTTGTTCACATATTCCCTTCCATTATCTATGTGAAGAATCTTGACCACTTTCTGGGATTGCTTCTCCACACGAGTCTTGAAGTCTTGAAATCTATCAAATACTTCGCTCTTATGAATAAGAAAGTAGACCTAAGTGAAGTGGGAGTAGTCATCAATGAAGGTGAGGACATAGCGGGCCTTACTAAATAAAGGTGTTGGAAATGGACCTGCTACATCGCTGTGAACAAGTTGAAGAAATTCCAAAGCTCTCCAAGCTTTCCCTTTATCAAACTTCTCTCTGGGATGCTTGCCCATGGAACACCTTGAACATACACTCTCTAAAAAATTGATTCGAGGTAGACCTTTGACCATGTCTTTATTGCTAAGCTACTGAAGATAGCGGTGGTTGAGGTGACCAAACTGCTCACGCCATAGCTTACTTTCTGAATTTGAATGAGGAAGCAAGGCCCTAGAAGGAGAACTTGGCACAAAGTGGGAAAATGAATAAAGCCTTGAGTTTCCATTGACTTGTCCCACTGCTACCAAGGCATCATCATCAAGTTCCTTTACCACAACTGAATCAGGTGTAAACTCAACCTTTTTCCCATTCCCATAGTGAGTGATTTGGTAGATAGAGAGAAGGTTGGTAGACAAGTTAAGAACATAAAGAACATTCTCAAATGTTCCATCATCCATGTCAACTGAACGTTTCCCTTCAACCTCAACTTGTGTATCATCACCTATGTAAATGTGAGGTACCTTTGATGGCTCCAATGAAGAAAACTACTCCTTTGTAGAACCCATGTGATAAGAGGCAAGTATCCACTGTTGTGAAGAACCTGTTGTAGCCACAAATGCTTTCCCTTTTCCCTTAGTCTATGAGGAAGAGGAAGGAGATGAATCCTTGTCTGTGTAGGCGAATGGCAAGTTGATGTTATTTTTCTTAAGAAGATTTGTCCACTCATCAACTTGCTTGGCATGGCATCAATGCTCATCATGACCATACTTCTTGCAATAAGAACAAGTTGGTTTATCCTTCTTAGGTGAAGTCCCCTTCTTGGAAGAGGATGAAAAATCGCCTTGTGATGGAAAGGATGATTTCCCATTTTCCTGTTGTGGCTTTGACTTAGATTGCTTCTTCTTCTTGTTGGAATCTTTGCCTTGACTCCCTTGACTCCCTTGATTAGCCACCAAAGCCTTGGACTTTGAAGACTTGAGAAGCCCCATGTTCAACAAATTAGATTGCTCCAATATCAACATTTTTGTGAAAGCATCAAATGAAGGCATAATGTAGGAACTCCCCACTATCAAACGATGAGTTTGGAAGCTTGAAACAAATGCTGCATATTCTGGTGCAAGCTTGTCCAACAAGTTGAATATCAACTAAGCATCCTTTTTGTCTATTCCACAATCCTTAAGCTTTGCTCTTAGCTCATTTTCTTTGGTGACATAATCTTGGATTGTATCAAAAATCTTGGGATCCAAGTTGGTGAGCTCATTGCCAATCTTGTAATCTCTGATTTCATCAACTTGACCATACAATTTCTGAAACATATCCCAAGCCTCTTTGATTGTAGTACACTTCTCAATGTGAAAAATGAGGTCATCTGATACATACTTACGCAAAGTTCCAAGAGCCATGCAACTATTAGTGAGCCATTCTAACTGAGCATTAGGATCGAGTGGTGTTGCTATTGTTCCATCTATGTAATGCGTGAGACCTTTTTCCATTAATTTGCTCCATACTTTAATTTTCCAAGATGCATAATTATGTGGAGTTAAAGGTGGAAATTTATGAGGACTCATAGAAACAAAAATGAAAGAGAACAAGGAAAGAGAGGCACAATCACACAAGACACCCCCCCAAATTCACTCAATCAAAGAACCCCACCCCCAAAATGATGATTTGGTACTTTATACTTAGTGCGTGTACAATGGGCCACTTGCAAAAAATGGCAAAGTGGACTTCTGATTTCAAATTTACAACTGCCTCAATAAGGCCAAAGGAGATTCAAACTAATAATGCAACAGATCTAAACTAAGATCCAAGCAAATTAAAAGTACCAAGTAGGCCAAAAAAGACCAATATCTGAAAGTACAATATCCACTCAAAATCTTTGAAAAATGATCATAGATTATGAAAGCAGACGAAAAATTATGCACTTTTTTTTAAAATGGCAACTGAAAAGGAGGTCGTATGAGCTCAAACGAAGCCTTTGAAGTTGCAAAATTGAGGATTGGACATGTACAGTTAAGAGAATCTGAAAATTCCAAACAACCTGTGCACAAAAATTAGAAAATAACGACACCACTGTGAAGAGCACAAAAAATTAGCCCAAATCAAAAAACATTGCACCCAAAAAGGAGCAAAATTGAGCAATTTATGAGCCTCCAAAGTTGACCCAAAAATCGAAATTGCTCAACAGAGAAGGGTCTAAATTTTTTCAAAAAATGTTGATTGGGCGCTAACTAAGCAGAAAGTGCTGACGAGTAGAAGGTACAAACCCAAAAAAAAAAATCAATTTTTTTTTTTTAATAAAAAAGTCCAAAAATTTTGTACCGTATTGCCCAAATTGGTAATTTTTTTCTCCACCCAAAATCTGACTTTCACCAAAATAGGTCGAGTTTATACTCGATTTTCATGGAAACAGCCTTCAGGACACAATGGTGAGGTCAAAAACGCTCTAGGATGCCTCCAAAACGTGAAGAACCTTAGATCTAAAAATAGAAGTCTTCTAAAATGTCTCCCAAAACCAATCAATGAAGCCCCAATGGCTCTCATACCATGTGAGAATTTGCCAAGACCAAGGGCACAATGAAAAGTATAAAAGAGAGACAAAAGTATGACAAGAACAAACTTTATTCTCATCAATATACAAATGATCAACTGGATTAACCACTACAATGAATATGAGCCTACTTATATAGGCAAGGCCATATGGATGTACGAGCATACAATCATGACATGTGACTCAATGAGAAACAAGGGTAGGTAAGAAATACTAGGGGTAGGTAGGAGAAATAATATAATATTCCACAAGAGGTGGATGACCCACCGAATGTGGAGTGTAACAGCAAAATAAGACCACAAAAGGTGGAATTTCTCCTACAAGCTATATCCTTATGTGCACACTTCCCTAAGTGTCTCATATCCAAACTACAAAGAGATGCATTATCCTAAGTTAACTTACGTAAAGTGTAATAATATCCATGATGAATATTTATTTACACCAACAAATCGCTTAAGGGATTGGTTGAATCATGGTGCCAATGAGTATGACCAGAGAATTTCAGTTGGATGAAGAATTGCAGACGACCCTTGAAGATCTAAAAAGTGTTGAATCAGAGAATGAAGAATTGAAAGAGAATGTGAAGGTAGTGAATGAATGTGTGCATAAGCTGAGAGAGAAAATTTGGAAATTCAAATTGAGGCATAAGGAAGTTAACAATCAGTTGAAGTAGGCGAATGAGAATATTAAAGATTTGATGCAGAAAATTGAAGAGGAGAACAAAACAAAGGAAACCCTAAAGGAATTGTTGGCAGCAACAATGAAGGAAAACTAAGAGGGGGGGTGAATCAGTTTTCACCAAACTTAAACAAATGAACCACAACTGCAGATCTAATCATTAACGGCAAGAACAAAGATAAACACCACAACAATAATACACATAACACACATATTTTGACATGGAAAACTTGGTTAAGGGAAAAACCACTATGGGAACCTACCCACAATTTGATGATACTCTGTAGTAGTTGTATATGGTGAAAATGGACAACAATAACAACAATATTGAAAGGCTAAATGAATTCAACCACAAAACCCTAGCCTAACAACAACAAAGATCCACCATAACATATGAAGATTACCTAAGACAATGCAAATCAAACAAAATCACAAAGATTATACCATCACATGTCCAATAGGGTTTTGATCTCCATTCTTCCTATCTCCATTAATCTTGCTTGATATATTTGCTCTCAGATTTTATGTGCACAAGAGCTCAACAAAGAACGGAATGTGGTTGCAAGTAGGATCGTAGTGTAGTCCAGTGAATGATTAGCCTGAATGATTAGAATGATTGATTAGAATGATTGATTAGGGTTTGATAATGAAGAAAGCATCTCCTTATATAGAAGACACAATATGAAATGGAGGGATAAGATTGAGAGGTGTAAAAGGAGGTCAGCTATGATTAGAGGGTAGGTAAAAGAAATAATAAAATAATGAAAGGGGTAGGTAGTGTATAAATTAAGAGATGAATGACATGTGTCATGGGTAGAAAAGGTTAATGAATTAATTAAATAAATAAAGATTTATTTAATTAATAGAAGGAGTGAGATCAATTAAATAAATAAGATATTTATTTAATTTAGGAAAAGGATAATTTAAATAAATAAATGTATTTATTTAAATGAGAAATAAGGCTAGAAGAGGATAAATGAATTAATTAAATAAATAAAGATTTATTTAATTAATAGAAGAATTAAGCTAAGATAATTAAATAAATAAAATATTTATTTAATTAGACATGACAATTTTGAGTGTCTACATTTTGCCCCTCTTTGAGACAATGCGGCTTGTCGCGTTGTTTCAAAGAAGATAAGATGAACTGATACAGAGTTGCCCCAAGATGGGAATGATATGCCCCCTCGAGAGATTGGATGAAAATGTCTGAAAAGATTGCAGACAATCTCTCGATAAGAAAGATGGGATAGAATGGACTGACCGGATAAAGTGACAGAGTCACGGGATAAAGAAGACTGACTCGGGAAACGAGGGCGAGGGCTAGGGTAGGCTATAAGATAGACCACGGGGGAAAATACATCCTCATTGTCATCTACACATCCACGAGACCATATTGCAGAGCGAAAATTTAGCAGGAGCAGTCAGCAGCGATGGCTTTCACTCACAGATTCGACCGCGTTCACCGATTTCAGAGGCCAGCAGAGGCAGGAGAGCTGGTAAGTACCAGCAAACCTCCTCGTATTTTGACGCATTTAATTTTGTCATTAATGCATGTCGAATAGGGTAATAAATGCGCTTAGACTAGGGTCCAAAAAGTGTCAAAAAATGTTTAGGCACGTCTGTGTTAGTGCCAGGCGCGTCTGTGTTAGCTAGGCGCGTTTGTGTTTGTGCCAGGCGCGTCTGTGTCTGGACCCGCGTCTGTGTCAAATGTGGTCGCGTCTGTGATGTTCAGGCGCATTTGTGCCAAGAAGGAACGTCTGTGTCGAACAGGCGCGTCTGTGCAGAGCATAGGCACGTCTGTGTCAAGAAGGCACGTCTGTGTTTTTCAAGCGCATCTATGCAGCCTTTGAGCATGTTTATGTCATGTAAACGCGTTTGCATTTGAAAAGTATGAATTTGCATCTTCTAGGTCAAATTGGCAGTTCTGTGATGAACATACGCTGTCGATTGGATAAGCTACTGAGAGGATACACTCAAGCAGGTCCTCTAGGAAGACTAGGATAGATCAAGGCACTTTCTGATGAACAGTGAGTACCAAGATAAAGTACTTTGTGATGAACAGGGAGTACTGAAATATGAGCAGCACTTTGTGATGAACAGGGAGTGCAAATGTGAGTAAAACGTTATGATGAACAGTGAGTGTCACACACGTAGTACTTTGTGATGAACAGTGTGTGTCACACACGTAGTACTTTGTGATGAACAGGGAGTACCACTAGGATAAATAGCAACACTTTGTGATGAACAGTGAGTGTCACTAGGATAGATAGGCATATGCATTTAGATAGCAAGTAGCATTTTGTGATAAACAGTGAATGTCACTATGATTGACATGATTGATTTGCTTGACTGCAGGAGTATTTGTCGATGTTGGTCTCACGGGAGAGATTCCCGTCGACGCAGAGGTTGCGACCTGAGTTGTCATTTGAGGATAGAGCTGCCATCGAGGAGATGGGATTGAGACATGTGTTGTATGTGCCTGAGTTTTGGGCAAACATGGGTTTGCTGACTGCGCTAGCTGAGAGATGGCACTCTGAGACGTGCACATTCCATTTGCCGATGGGTGAGATGACAGTCACCCTGGAGGATGTCTACGGGATTCTAAGGATACCGATCAATGGGGAGTTGATCCCATATGATCGAGATGGAGACAGGGAGCCATTGAGACAGGTATTCCAGGACCCTGGATTGGAGATGAGGGCAGGACACGTGGCATGGGACACCATGACAGCCACAAGACTAGCGCTGCTGGCAGTGATCGGAGGAGCTATCAGTGGGTTCCTATGTCCGGACAGGGCGACACGGGGGTTGGCTGTGGGCTGAGGAGGAGCACTGGAGACACTGGTGACGCAGCACACCAGATATGCCTGGGGACCATGTGTGCTAGCCTATTTGTACTATGAGCTTCATCAGTTTGTTTATCATGGATCAGTGGGATTGGGCTGTGGAGTGACACTGCTGCAGGTATGGGCCTACGAGCATCTGTCGATTACGCGACCGATACACTTCAGGGGCAGAGGTCATGGACGCAGCTTTGTACATTTGTGTGATATGATCACATCACAGTTGCGGATTGGCAGGTTGGAGCATTGGCGGTGGGTGATTGACGACATTGATGTGGTCATATGGAGACCATATCTGGGCTGTGAGGAGTGGGAGGATGACACAGTTGAACTGCCTTACACCTTTCGGAGCAGGTACCTGATTAGGCGGATGCCCTATGTGTTAGAGAGACAGATGGTAGACAGGGTTGGTCGACAGTTTGGCTGGATTCAGAGGATGCCTCGAGGATCAGGCATGTATGCCCGCACAGTCAGAGATCAGGCGCAGTTTGGGTCGTTGTTGTCATATGATCAGGCAGTGACTCAGCTGGTGGAGATGATGCCCCTACCCTGGGACATGTGGCCTGAGATTGAGGATGTTGGCATGGATGGCAAGTATATAGCTTATTGGGCAGAGCATCTGTTCCCATGGTTGACAAATCTAGGAGAGGCACTAGAGGGAGATAGTGGTGGTGATGAGGATGATGGTAGAGGCGATGGGGGCAGAGGCCGACGGAGGAGGAGGGGAGTAGTTGGAGAGAGGCGGGTTGCACCTCGGAGGGAGGGTGGAGAGGAGAGGCAGGCTCGGGTGGTGAGGGGTCGCGGTGGATTGCCTTTACAGGTGCCAGCAACATAGGGTCCCAGGAAGGTATAGATACAGGGACAGGGACAGAGACAGGTACCAGTACAGGCACAAGGGAAGGCACCCACAGAAGAGGAGCCACAGGCAGAGGCAGAGGGGGCTGACCCAGTGGAGGTTGAGCTGCTAGATCTGAGGGAGATCTATCAGGGCCAGGCAGATGAGATCCAGGAATTGGAGAGGGAGAGGGATCGGCTCAGGATGAGGCTCAGGGATACTGAGCGAGAGCGGGATCAAGCTATCCAGCGCTACACAGAGGCTGAGACAACACTGAGGGTGGGGAGACAGGCAGCTGAGGATACAGGGGCAAGATATGCTTATGTCCTACGGGCAGGGGAGGAGATAGCCTACTGGAGGGACCTCTACTATGGTGCAGTGCCAGCAGATCAGCAGGCGAGGAGCTTCCATAGACCGTCGCGTACAGCGACAGCTACGGGAGGGAGCCGGAGGAGATAGGCATCGAGTGGAGGGGTTATGGGCCCTCTGCCACCACCAGATAGAGGAGACAGATAGGATGATCCTGGGGTGGGTCCTTCAGGGGCTCAGATTTCGCCGAGGCCAGGCGGCTCCAAGGGAGGGAGTTCATCATAGCCATAGAGGGCTCCCTTTGTATCAGTTTTGTACCATTTTTGTATTGTAGACACCTGCGGGTGCTTTTGTAGCCATATGATTTTTGACATCATTGTATCATGACACTTTTTGGATTATATATACGAGATGATTCATTTTTTGTGGCAGCTATATGCATGTGTACCTACATGATGAGATGCTCTTATGTGATGTATGTTTTATGCTATGGATGCAAATATGTATATGATGCAATGCAATATATTTGTTCTTTTATGTTTTATATGTTATGCCAATGCAAATGTGAATGTATGTAATGCGAATGAATATGATAATGTAAATGTAAATTGTGCTAACAGGTGTTGTGTGCAGGATGTGATGCAATTGTGATATCTATATGTATGTATGAAATGTAGGTGCAACTATATGACATGCAAATGTTTTTGGTGTGTCATTATACTCAGTCATGTGATAGCAAGCTACGTGGACTCGAGAAGGACGATGAAAGTCAATCAAGAAAGGGGGATGAAAGATAGAAGATATGAAAGTGAAAGAGCTTCTTGTGTGTTATCATCATTGAGCTTTATTATGGCAAGTAGGTTATGACAATCGAAGCATGTGTTTGACCCAGAAAGTCATTGTACCTGTTTGCATGGAGATAAGACAGACACAAACAAGGAATGCCCCAGTTCACACTAGACTCACAATGTCCTCATATCCTTGGACAAGTCATAGCATTACTAAAAGACAATCCATACATAGCAAATACAAATAGGTGACGATACCCCATCCTCGCCTTTCTAGTCAAAGACATTCTGGAGATAGAATCTCTAGTCAGAGACATCCTGGAAAAGCTAAAAGACATGTCACCAAAAGATAAAATCAAAAGAAAACCAAGACTCGACACCAACATCCACTGTAGTCCTCAAGTTTAGTGTCTCTTGTCACTTGTATAAGTCGTATTTGATTGCGGTCACAATGTTTACTTTCACAGAAAGGATAGATAGCACTGAACCATAATGTTGTTTGAGTCTGTTGAAAGATTTGATTTGTTGAAGCCCATTGTTGCTGCTATGTCTCATCTGAAACTGACTGAATCCATGAAACTGATACTTTATTGTGAAGAAGATGAAACTTTATTGCGGATTGTGCGCGGATAGACTGAAGGAAGCTGGAAGAAACTATACTCCTCGAAACATGTGATGTTCTTAATTCCACACCCATCACTAGACGTAGGATTTGCCTTAGCCACAGATAGGATCTAATTTATTATGGATGGAAAGGGGTGAAAAGGGATGGTTTATTATGAATGGCTAACCAATCTTGGGTAGATCAATAACAAGCCATGATGGGAATGGGTAAGTTTATTATGAATGAATAGGTTGTGAGTGTGTGCAAAGTGAAATGATGAAAGTGAATCCTGAAGGAGGGAGGAGCAATATCTCTACGCATGGCGCTGGTGACCCAATTTTCACCATTGTACTTGCCCAGGGCGCCACCGAAGTGGTTTTCACCGTTGGACGAAATTATTTCTCTTTACTTTTTTCGATTTTTCAATTTTTTTGTGTCACAAGGCTCCTGTTTGCCAGGTTTTCACCAAGTAACGATTTTTTATGTTTTATAATTTTTTTGTATTTTTGAAATTTTTTTGATTTTTTTGGTATTTTTGAAATTAGGATACTCTGAAGAGCTATGTGTAGAACCTGCAAAGGTGCATGCTATTGATAGGATCCTCCAAAGGTTCTCCATCTGTAGTTGAGAGCTGATATGCACCAGATCCATATGTTGTTGTAATAATGTAGGGACCAAGCCAGTTTGGTTCGAACTTGCCCTTCTTCTCTCTGTCTTGCTGATTTTTAGGATTTTCTCTGAGAACTAAATCACCTACCTCAAATGTGTGAGGCTTGACCTTGTGATTGTAGCTACGACTCATTCATTGTTGGTAAGCCTTGAGATGATTAAAAGCAGTTTGTCTTCGTTCATCCAGTAGTTCTAGCTCTTGTAAGTGAGAGACCCTATAGTCTTCATCACTGATGATGTTTTGTAAAGAAACCCATAAAGAGGGTAGCTCGACCTCAATAGGCAAGATAGCTTCAGCGTCATAGACAAGTGAATAGGGTGTAACTCCTGTAGGTGTGCGGACACTTGTGCGGTAGGCCCAAAGTGCAGGATTGAGTAGGATATGCCAATTACGACCAGCATCGTCGACTGTCTTCTTTAGGATTTTAAGGATTGTTTTGTTAGACGCCTCAGCTTGGCCATTGCCTTGGGGGTAATATGGTGTAGAGAAACGATGGGAAATATGGAAGCGGTCACAGAGTTCATGAACATTCTGATTTTTTAAGGGACGCCCGTTATCAGTGATAATGGAAACAGGAATACCATATCGGCAAATGATATAGTTAAGGATGAATGTAGCAATCTGTTTTCCAGTAACTTGTGTGAGAGGCACAGCTTCAATCCATTTTGTAAAATACTCTATGGCAGTGATAATGAATTTGTGACCATTGGAAGAAGGAGGGTGAATCTTGCCTATGAGATCGAGTCCCCACTGACAAAAGGGCCAAGGAGACGCAAGTGGTTGAAGTTCTTGTGTTGGCGCATGTATGAGGTCTCCATGAATTTGACATTGCTTACATTTCTTGACAAACTGATATGAGTCTTTCTCCATATTGGGCCAGTAATATCCAGTCCTGATGAGTTTCTTGGCCAAGGTAGGACCACTAGCATGTGGACCACATATCCCTTCATGCACTTCTCGTAACGCAATTTGAGCTTCATCACTTTCTAAACATCTAAGAAGAGTGCCATCTAGACCTCGCCGGTATAAGATATCACATAAAATGACATATCAAGAGGATTGGTGAATGAAAGTGCGACGTTGGTTATTTGATAGATCAGGAGGTAAAGTATTGTCACGTAGGTATGTGAAAATGGAACTGTATAACTAGGACTCGGGACCAACAACACATATTGTCTCAGTAGGCATGATCTCATATGAAGGGACCAAAAGGTTATCCACCAAGAACTCATAGCAGGTCTCGTTTGGAGGTAAATCAATCAGGGAAGCAATTGTAGCCATGGCATCTGTGGCGCGATTATGCTCTCTTGGTATTTGCTCAAAATCTATCTTTGTGAAGTGTTGTTTCAGGTTATCCACCATTTATTTATAAGGCATTAATTTTTCATCTTTTGTTTGGTAATCATCAATTGCTTGACGGATGACAAGTTGAGAGTCCCCAAAAACACGAAGTTCCTCGATCTTCCATTGAACTGCAATTCATAATCCTGTTGTTAATGCCTCATATTCCGCTATATTGTTGGTGCAAGGAAATGATAAGCGGTATGATTTTGGTATAGAATCTCCTTGAGGAGTTATGAAAAGGATGCCGGCTCCTGCCCCATGCTGTGTGTAAGAGTCGTCGAAGTACAGTTGCCATGGCTTTGTATGTGACATTGTCAAAATGGATTCATCTGGAAATTCTGAACTTAGAGGAACATCATCTATCATGGGAGCATCTGCTAATTGATCTGCAATGGCTTGTCCTTTTATTGCTTTTCTGTCCACATACTCGATGTTGAATTCACTCAGGATCATCACCCATTTGGCTAGTCGCCTAGTAAGTGTTGCTTTATTGAGAAGGTATTTCAATGGGTCTATCCTTGCAACTAACTTAGTCTTATGAGTGAGCATGTAATGTCGTAATTTCTGCGAAGCAAAGACCATGGCGAGACATGCACGCTCAATTAGTGTGTAATTGAGCTCGTATCCCACCAATGTGCGACTGATATAGTATACTGTTTTTTCCTTGCCTTCAGCAATTTGTTGTGCTAAGAGTGCCCCTAGTGCTGTTGGAGTAGCTGATATGTATAGTAACAGAGGTTGATCGGGATCTGGTGGCATCAGAACTGGTGGATTTAGAAGATAATCTTTGAGCGTTTGGAAAGCTTGTTGACAGTTATCATCCCACTTGAATTTGATGTTTTTATGTAGCAGGTGCTGAAACGGATTACACTTATCTGCCAGTTGGGCTATGAATCTTCGGATGGACTGAAGTCTGCCTTGTAATGATCGAAGTTGACTGATATTTCTTGGTGGTTGCATTTCCAAGATGGCCTTGACTTTTGCTGGATCAGCCTCAATTCCCCTTTTGGATACAACGAATCCTAGGAGCTTCCCGGAGGTTACTCCAAAGACACATTTCTTGGGGTTTAATCTTACTTTGTATTTTTCCAACCGATCAAAGACAATTGAAAGTATGTCCAAATGTGTATTTCTGTCTATTGATTTGCCCAAGAGGTCGTCAACATAATCTTCCACGGTGACGTGAATGAGATCATGAAAGATAGTAGTCATGGCTCTTTGATATGTAGCACCTGCATTCTTTAGCCCAAAGGGCATGACATTCCAGCAGAAAGTTCCCCACAGACAAGTAAATGATGTTTTGCGTTGATCTTTGGGTGCGATCCTTATTTGATTATAACCAGAGAATCCATCCATCAATGATAACATTTCATGGCCCGTTGTGAGATCAACAATCAAGTCAATATTTGGTAATGGGAAGTCATCCTTTGGGAAGCTTTGTTGATATCTCTAAAATCTGTACATATTTTGATGCTGTGATCTGGTTTGCTAACAGGTACCAAGTTGGAGATCCATTCAGGATAATCAATTGGGCGTATGAATCCGACATCCAATAACTTCTCAAGTTCTGCTTTGACTAGTAATACCACTTGTGGATGCATTTTTCTTAATTTCTGTTTCACTGGTTTTGCCCCTGGTTTGACTGTCAGATGATGCATTACCAAATCTGGATCCAATCCAGGCATATCAGCATATGACCAGGCAAAGTTGATTTGTCGTTCTTTGAAGAAACTTATGAATTTTGACCTTTCGGACTCTGTCAATGATTGAGCTAGGAATATGTTGTGTGGAACCTCTTCTGTACCAATGTTTGTTTTGATAGTCTCCTCTACCAACATGGATGACTTTTCCTCATATGATGCTGGGAGAATGTCGAGCCTTCCATCTTCGGGTGCCTCAGAGAGGTTTTCGCCCTCAGATACATCCTTTCTTTTTACTTTTTTGGGGTCAGACAACGCCACAGTGTGCTTTTCGCCATAAGACCCTTGATTTGTTCTTATTTTCACATTTTTGTGACTGGAAGGTCCGACACCCTCACCAAAATATGCCACGCTATTAAGTTCTATAGTGTATCCTGCTTTATGGTCTCCAGGAGGAAGATCATCTCGTATGCCCAGATAGTAAATAAAAGCTTCATCATTTTGGAATGTAGCAAATTGTGCAGGTCCTTCATGATCCCAGTCAATGAGTTGGTGGTGAACAAGGGGAAGGTCGTTAATGTCTTCAAAGTTAGGGGAGCTAAGAGTGAAGATGTGGTTATATTCGGGTATGTCAAGGTAATTATCAAGGTCATCGATGGCACTCTCCTCATTAGTCTCGATCATGAGTGAATCCAAATTATCATCACTAGTAGCGCATTCTAGGACAGGTGTTCTCATCCTATGTGATTTCAACCTAGAACCTTGAGACAAGGACCGTGTGGGATCCTCTTGGGGTGTTTCTTGACCAACTCTAAACTTGTTATAAAATTTCTCTTCTTCTGTAGGTTCATCTAGTTCTCTGAATATCTCGGTGAGCTCATAGTCACTGGAAGATTTGTCTGAACCCCATTCCCACTCGTTAGAATCTGTGGAATAGTGATCCTCTTGTTGAATTTTGGCGACTTTGATTTGTAAAGCTTCTTCTATTCTTTGGGTGTGAACCTTGGAAGTTGAGAAACCAATTCCTTTCGAGCGTTCCTTTTTGAAGGTCAATTCAGGTTGTAAAGGTTCCATGATGCCTTCCTTTCGTAACCCTAGAGGGCTTTTTCCATCATACCCGAATTTTTGTAGCATTTTGAAGCCTTTGCCATATTTCTCACAAGGTAGGTTGATTTGGTCTTGTGTTTCCTCTTCATTGTCCCTAAAAAGCATTTTGTATAAATCTTCCTCTTCTAGTTCACCCCATCTTTGAAAGGTAGTAGGGTCCCATTTGAGCATCATGATGGATACTTGCTTGTTAGGATGTGGTCTTCCATATTCTTTTGGGGAACTCATGACTTGTCGTAAGTACATGGTCTGATTGAAAGTATATTCCCCCATGCCTTTGTCCTGAAACTTGCCTTTAAGCTCACCTTGTTTTGATGTCGAAGGTTTTAATGACTTAGGATCAATATATGCCGACGAAGGAACAGCCTCACGATTACTGAGAATGATGGTCTCAGTTTTTGATTTCAGGTTGTTGCAGTATATGAATGGATTAGGATCACCGTTAACTGTTACTTTGACTCCATTATGAGGAAACTTAATGCATTGGTGATATGTGGATGGGACTGCCCTCATTTCATGAATCCAAGGACGTCCTAGCAATATGTTATAAGTGAGATTTGAATCCAGGACTTGACAAACCACATCCTTTGTAACCGGCCCAACTCTGAGAGGTAAGGTGACTATGCCCTTGGATGAACGCTCTTCATCATCATAAGCCTTAATGGTGATTTGATTTGTAGAATTCACAGCTTTATCAGAATATCCCAATTGTGTAATAGTGCTTAATGTGCAAATGTTTAGACCTGCTCCTCCATCTATCAGGACTCTTTTTATTCGATGTTTGTTTATGAAGGCTTCGATGTGTAATGGTGCATTATGTGGCTGACTTACGGATGCGTCATCGGCTTCTGTGAATGTAAGGGAGTGTGGAATGGAAAGGTATCCCACCATGGCTTGAAACTGGTCCACGTTCAGATCAGTAGGAACAGCAGTGTCTCTCAAGATTTTGTCAAGAATGGCTTTATTGTGCGGGAGATATGCGTAATAGCTCAAGGATTGAAATGAGCGCGGGTGTCTTCCCTAACTGTTCTACAAGGTCATACTCAGGTTTGGTTGATGAAGAAGCGGTGTTTTTAGTTGGAGCACCTTGCAAAGTGAATTTACTTCGGCGAGTTGTAACATGACATTCAGAGGTAGGCTCCGAAGAAGATCCAACACCTTTTAGGACAATCTTGGGTCTCTGGGTTGAATTCTCAGACGCTTTGTCCTTGATGATAATGGTAGAGACGTAATTGTCCATCGAGATGTGATTGATAGTTGAATCATAGTTATAAGATGCTCTGGTATAGTTAGTTTGGTCATCTGTGGCTTTATCTTTTCCCTTGTCATGTTTTGGGAGTAGTTCCTTAAACATTTCATGTTCTTGATTAGACGAATGTCCCTCAATCTCAATGTCACCTCTATCAATGAGATCTTGTATGATGTTCTTCAGTCGATGACAATTTCCTGTCTTATGACCCTTGCTCTTATGAAATTCACAATACTCATCATCGTTCCACCAATTTGGTTTAACCTTTGGTTCATATGGAGGAAAATCTGGAACTATGATTACCTTGTTTGCCACTAGCTTCTTAAAAACTGACTCAAGTGGTTCTCCCAATGGAGTGTACTTCCTTCGTGATCTGGAAGTTGTTTGAGTATTCACCTGATTGTTTGTAGAACTTGATCCGGAAAAGATGAATTTTGGTCGCACTGTGTTGGCATCAACAACACCATCATTAACTGTGTTCTTGTTTTTATTCCAAAATCTTGGCTTGTCATTTCCTTTAAAGTCATCTTTGTTTTCCTTGAATATCTTAATGACTCCTTGTTCAATTAGGACCTTTTCCGTCACTAAGCCTTTTTCAATGACGTCCTTGAAGGTGGACAAACAAGCTTTTCTTAGACCATAGCCAATGTCTTTGTTAACATTTTGTGTGAACATCTCTACCATTTGTTTTTGGGGAATTTCACAAGAGCATCTGTTGGCTAGATTTCTCCATCTTTGTAAAAATGATGCAAAAGATTCTCCCTCTTTTTGCTTGGTGTTGCACAAAGTAGTGACTGATATATCTATCTCTATGTTGTAGGAGAAATGTTGGATAAATGCCTCTGCTAAGTCACCCCATGACTTAATACCAGGTGGAAGTTGGGAGAACCATTCCATAGCTTGATCACCTAAGCTCTGTGGGAATAATCTCATCAAATATGTCTCTTCTGTTGCTACCTCAATGCAAGCTATGAAAATTTGTCTTATGTGTGCCTTAGGATCCCCTTTTCCTCTACACTTATCAAATTTAGGCATCACAAAATGTGTAGGAAATGGAGGCATTGGAATGCTCTTGTCAAATGGATAAGGACATATGTCTCTCATTGTGTATGTTGGCTTCGATGTATTTATGTCCTCCATTTTCTTTTGTAAGTCCCTGATTTGTTGTTCCAAACTGCTTTCAGGTGGAGATCGACTTCTTGGACCATATCCTATGTTTGAGGCACCAATTGGAGGAGGAGCATGTTGCATATATGGATGGTATTGATCATACACATGTTCATATGGAGGAGGTCTATAGTGATGTTGTGCATATGAACCACTTGGTATAGATTCATGTTGAGGAACACCATATCTATTTTGTGCATGTATACCATATTCTATAGGCATGTCATCTTCTATTGTGTTGCCCCCAAATTTGACATGAGGTTTCCTTGTGTCCAAATTTTGAGCATGCCTTTGAATATCCAATTGCTTTGGTGGTTGTTCCTTAGCATTAGTATGTGATTGAGCATATCTGTCTGCATAAGATTTCCATAATGGTCTACGAAGGTGAGTATCATATGCTTGACCATGTGTATGTGGGACCTCTGGTTTTTGAAGCAAAGCTGATGGTGATTCAGGTACCATGTGTGGTCCTCTATTTCCTCCACTATTAGGTCTCCTTTGATCCATGTTGGAGTGAGGTTGTTGCAAAGGTCTATGTTCCATTATTTGAGACATGTCAAAATCATGAGGTATCTTGGCTCCACTTTGTGCCATCATTTGTAAGAAGTATTGTCTATCCCTCCTCATTATTTCCTCAACCAGTCGATTGAAATGGGGATTCATAATGGATTCTTCCACATCTGCTGAATGTACTGAAAAGTTGTCCACATTGTCATTTTGTGTAGCATTGTTGTTTATAGTGTCCATGTTCTCAACATTTGGAATGTTTCTATAGGCATCCATGTCAGGTAATGTAGTATGATCAGAATTGAAAAAGACATCATTGTCATACTCATAAGAACTCATGTTTGCGGACTCTTCAGCCTCTTTAGTTTCTCTCCTAGATTTTTGGGAACGGGTTTCAACCATGAACTAGGTATTGACCAGGATGTGTGAGACTAGATGAAAATGGAAAAGAGTATGGAAGACCAAGAGTTGGATGGAATGTAAATGAATCTGAAGTTTACTTGCAATGTCCAAAGTGTGTTGACCTTGATGAGTATGCCCCCTCGGGAGCGAAATCGAAAGATAGCGAGGGTTCATGATGATTATAGGCAATTTTGAGCGACGATAAGTTGTTTTGAGCACAAATGATTCAGAGGAATTTTTGAAATTTTAGCGAGAAATTGAGTGCAAAGTTGATTTGTAGAAATTAAATTGAGATTCGGCGTTGATTAACGAGAAATTGAGCGCAATTAGAAGAGAGAATGAACTTTTGATGAAAAGAGCGCTAAGTAGTCCAAATTTTTGTGAAATTTTGATGAGAGAGTTGATGTCAGATTTCGATTTCGATCCCGAAAATGGACTCAGGACAGCCGATTTACAAGCTCTTGATTTGATTTCATCGTACTTGTGTTGATTGATTATGAGATGTTCTATATGCTTTATTCTATATGTATGCATTTTTTTTCAGCATGAATGAATGTGAATGAGTATCGGTGTCTATTTTTCTTTCTTTTCATATGCAAATAAATGATAATGCAAATGAGTAATGAATCATGGATGTCTATTTTTGTTTCTTTTCATATGCAAATAAATGATAATGCAAATGAGTAAGGAGAATGAGTAATGTAAATTTTTTCATCTTTCTATGCAATAAGATGAATGCAAATGAATGATAGTGAATGTATGAATCTATATAATATGCTTATGTATGCAGCTAAACATCTCAAAACACAAGTACTCGATCGGAGAAATGATGAAAAGAGACCACTTAGTGAAGAAATGATGACGCTCCAACTCTCATTCAGCAGACAAAGAGGAAGCATTGTTACTATACCGAAATCACTCCAAATTCACAAAATGCAGAATGAAATGCAAGATGAGATGCAAAATGAGATGCAACCTAAACCTAGTCACTGGACTTTGAAAAGCTTAATTGTCATCATTGAGCGTTTTACAATTATAGCAAGCAGAATAGAGTTCATTTCTTTTCATGTGCAATATTAATTATCTTGTCCGCAATGACCCTTTTTTCGTTCATATCCTTGGACAAATTACGCATGGACCCGGATTGCACAATGAAGAAATTCCCTCAAAACAAACAAAGAAATGATGGGAACCTCCCTGTAGCATTCAAATAAGCGAAGTCGAGGTATGTGAGGCGATTCCACCTTGATGTGAAGGCTCTTATCACAGACACCCAGCTAATTTAGATGTTTCCATATCATTGGGATCATTCCTTCAAGCAGCAAACAAGAAAATATTATGCCCCCAATCCTTGCTCCTCTTAGTCAAGATAGACTTCCTCGAGTTACTCAGAGGGATAATAATCGAAAACCAATATAAAAGACAGCACACAATTACAATTTTCATGCATAGCTCAAATAGTTTAGTGATTGTTTTCCGTTATGTTGTTTTGCTTGTTAATTCAGTGATAAAACTCTTTAGTAGTCAGGAGATAGGCAACTGACTCGGAGTGGACGACCAGGTTTCACTGACGTAAGGTTGACTTGGTTGATACTGCTTAGGACATATAATGTGCTCTGTGGATTACCTAAGACTAGGACATTGATCGATTTCAAGCCATGAGGGTTCCAACGAACCAGGATGTCACAAAAGTGACTGAAATATGTACAAGCAAAAGAAAATATGCAGGAAAGCGAGAATGCCAACGTTGCGTTGATAGATGGAGCGCTTGAGTACAAGAGGCGCATGTTTACCAGGTTTTCACCTGCTTGGCAGAGATTCTTTTTTTTTTTTACCAAGGTGCCTGTTTACCAGGTTTTCACCATGACATTTTCTCTCTTTTTTCCTTTTTTTTTTCTGTTTTTCTTTTTCTTTTTTTTTTTTGAATTTCTTCAGGACTTTTTCTGATTTTTATGATTTCTTCAGGACATTTTCTAATTTTTAGGATTTCTTCAGGACATTTTCTGATTTTTAGGATTTCTTTAGGACTTTTTCTGATTTTTAGGATTTTTTCAAGACATTTTATGATTTTTAGGATTTTTTCAAAAGTTTGCCCCTAGTGTCTAGCAAGGCAAAAGGGATTTTGAGTACATGAATGGATAAGCGAATGATGGTGGATGCTTTCAAGGAATATCTCACAACATTAATCCAAGCATAGGGTCCAGATATAGCAATGTAAAGCAAAGATTTTAGCGATGTAAAGCAAGGATTTTAGTAATGTCAAGAAAGGATATAGCGTAATGAAGCCATATGGTCCAAATAAGTGGCCATGTCAAGAGGTTTGTGGAAAGCATATTTTTGCATTTTGTCCATAGTGTTGATCAAGATCAAGGGATAGATTTGGATAGGGGACATATATGATAAGCAAGATCACAAGGGAGTAATGAAGGATGTAAGCGAGCAATGGATAGGAGCTAAAGGGTTTGGATCAAGTGCAATATATAGGACATACAAAACCTGTAAAGATCCTTAACCTTGTCAAGATCAAAGGTGGAAAAGGGTTATGAAGGTAGATAGAGTGAATGAGGGATAACAAAGGATGAAGGATAATAGATGGATGTACATGGATGGAACTTGCTCCCAGTGTAAAGTGCAAAAGGATAATGGATTACACATGACGCCTGTTTGCCAGGTTTTCGTCATGGTACTTGCCCAAGGTGCCACAAGAAGTGGTTTTCACACAAGGACGAATTTATTTCTCTTTACTTCTTCTTTTTTTTTCTTTTTTTTTCATCATTTTTTTTTTTTGGAAGATAATGGAGGCATGAGAGGAGATGGAAGAAGGACCCCAATGTCTCACTACTTTGGATGGTACCTTTAGAATATGAGTTGCAATAGACCATGGCTATGAAGGTATGCTCAAAGATGTTGGTAGGATAATGAAATGAAACTAGGGCAAGGACTTATGCAAAGGATTGGATAAGAGGGATGGAAGGGTGAAAAAGAGGTGTTGGATAATGGATGGGATGTTGGAAGAATTGTTTATCAATAGATGGAAATGCTGGAAAGATCAACATTGACACATGCCTTGAAGGATGGTGGACATATGGAAGAGAATTGAATCTTAGATTTTGAGATTTGGATGGAGGAAAGGTTACATATTTTGGGGCATAAGAACCCAAAATGGATGAAGGAGGTGATGGAGGAATAGACTCAGAAGGTTTGGATGGAGGAACAACAATTTTGGATGCCAATTTTGATTTTTCTTTAGACTGTTGTGCTTCAAGAAGCCGCTTAGGGATCCACATGGTTTTTTATTTTTCATTCTTTTGTAGTTCCTTAGAGTGCATTGCTTGTACAAGTGCCTTAGGAACCCATATAACTTTTGACTTTTCTTCTTTCTTTGTGGGCCTTTGTGGCATTTTGTATTTTTCTTTTTCTTTTTGGATCATATTTTTCTTTGTTTTGACATGTCGATTAGATGGGACATGTTGATCCTTGAATACACGTGGATTACTTGACTTGTGACTTTTATGCTTGGCATCCAAATTGCTTGGAGGGAGATGTGTGGATAGATAGGAATGATATGGAGATATTTTATATTGATGGAAGGTACTCAAAGATGTGTGCCTTTGTTGATCTTTCATAAGGGATGGAGGGATATAGGGACCTAGAATGGATGGAAGCGATGATGGGGAAGGCATGTATTTGGATTTAACTGGAGAAATGTAGGATTTATGAGGGATACCAAAATCTTGAGAGTGATAAATGTAGCCATTATAACCAAGATTTTCTTTTATAGTAGGGGGTTCTAATATACCCTTTTCATGAATGTCTAACCCTTTTCTTTGATAATGCATGCTTTGAAAGATCTTTTTAACAAAGGGTTTCTTCTTACTTTTGATGCTAGAGGCAAGTCCATTTTGAGGTGGAGGTATCTTGCATGGAATGATAGGATCATGAGAGGGATTTATGGGCATGATGGACCCTTGAGGTGAACATGGAGGATTATGACAAGGAGATGAAGGGATACTTTGATCTTGACATACAATAGGATCATTGGATAGAGTAGGAAGGGTGTTTGAGTCTTCATTTTGAATAGGATCATTTGAAAAGGTGGAAGGTGCATCATGATCTTGCTTAGGAAGTGGATTAGGAATGGGATTTGGAAGGATGGTTTGCTCTTGAGATGGAAGGGATTCATCTTGGAAGAAATGGAAAGGTATGAAGGGATCATCATGGGATTCTAGTGAAATGGGCTCTTTTTCAATCATTAGATGGGATTGAGGAGTTTTGGTGTCTTGATCTTGATTTATGATAGGACTTGTTTTTTATTTTCCAGATTATCCTCTTGACATGGAGTCACTTCTAAGGAAGGGATGGGATTTTGCATAGGCATAGGGGATTCTTGGAAGATCTCCATATTTTGGCATGATGGGGAAGCATTTTGGAAAGGGCCTTCTGGAGTGGGTATGTTTGGAATTGAAGTGTATGATAGAATAGGATCTGGGATTTTTAAATCTTTAGAGGAACTTGTATCGATATTGGCATTAACTTGGATTTCCATAGGAGATAGCCCTTGAAGTTAAACACGAGAAGTTTCATTGTTTGAAGGAGATGGTATGGATTGTTGCTGAGAAGTTTTAGGAGATGAAGGCATCATGGAAGGGATGGAGGCTACATATGGAGCCTTGCTAGACATAGGTTCATGATTTTGATTATGCTTAGAAGTAGTTCCTTCTTTTTCTTTAGGTGAGTCATTAGGATCTTCAATTTCAATGACACCATCATCAATGAGATCTTGAATCTTATGTTTTAATTCTATGCAATGCGAGGTCTTATGTTCATTTTGTCTATGATATGCACAATACTTACTCATAAATTCCCATCCCCATGTGGTCTTTTTAGGCAATATGATAAGATTGTTCTTAATAAGCTCTTCCAAAGCGGACTCAATAGATTGCCCCAAAGGTGTAAACTGTCTATCTAGGGAATAGATGCCTTTTTGTCTTGGTGAAGGTGTCTTGTGAGCTTGTTTGAGATTTGGCTTTTGATTGTCAATCATTTGTTGGTATTTTCTTGACACATCACATAATCGTTTTAGCACTTCTTGAAGTTTCTCACACTTGATATCATACATTTGTTTTTCAAATGGAGTCATTGATCTATTTTGTTGGATTTCCATGTCATATATTTTTTTCTTTATATCTTGAAGCATTTGAGCATAGGCAGCCATGGGAATTGGAGCTAAGGTATCCAAGAGATTCTTACTTTTGTCAAAAAAATTAGAAGAGCTTTTGGCTTGAATAGGCATTTTTAACCGACAGGACCGAGAGCGAGATGTGTTGCAGAAGTCAAGATCAAATTGTAGCTAGTAGTTCGTTTAACGTAGTGATTGAGGGAAGTAACTTAAGATCTGGTCTGGTTTCAGGAATGATCTATCCTGTGTAAGACGTTATCTAAGTTAACTTAGGTTTGATAAGATGTTTGTTTGAACTAGCTTAGAGATGATCGACAAATGTGCAACGCAATGACAGAGGTACACTATCAAGGTTGTTTATGCTCAGGAGGATGATAACTAGTTTTGGGCTTGCTGTAGATTGATCTGGGAAACTTTGACTGTTTTGACTGACAAGATCAGGAATTCATATGACAGAGGATTGAACATAGACGAGATTCTGACAGACAAAGTTTCAATGACTGACGACTACCATTTTTTTGATAAGGATTGATGTTTCGATGACTGACAAAGACTAGTTTGGACACGGATAGAGTTTATCACTGACTTTGTTTGTTGTTTTCTCCAGTTTTGGTATTCCAATTTTAGTTTTAGGGATGAAAACATAGAAAACACACAAGATATATAATAATTCAATCACAGCACGCTAACCCTATGGAAGTTGGCTTAGAGAAGAAAACCTTTGCTTGCTGACTTAGGTACACACCCAATAGCTAATCAGAATACGGCCACTGAGTCTCACGCAATGGATTCTCAACGCCGTATTAGCCGACTCCAAACGCTAATGGGGGCACGATATGGCAAGTGTCTTGGGAGAGTTACTATCTCTCTTACACAAAGATTATCAACCTTTCGGAGGTGAATCAGGTAGTTTCTATCTTATGGTTCTTAGTCAGGAATTTCGTTTGAAATTACCCCTTGAAGTCACGCAAGCATGATTGAGGCCTATAGCCCAACAAGGTACCGAAACAAGATGTAGTCACGTAAATGTGATTGAGACCGCGAGGCCCTACAAAATACTCGATATGAGAGATCTCAAAGAGAAAACTCAAATAATCCCATCCTCTGAGACTTTAATCACCAGAGGCCTATTTATTATAATGAGTTGGAATGCTCAGGTCCAGCTATACTCACTTGGTTTGTTCTCACAGGGTGATTACTTTTTCCCACTGTGACAGGCCTGCTAAAGGTACACAAATCTCAAAACTTAGAAAAAAACTTCGAGGGTCTAGATTTCTGATTGTCTATAAAAGACAAGAGCATACTCTCCTACCTCTTAGATTTTTCTGAAAACACGAAAGATAGATTTGTTCTTTAACCAAATAGCAATTTAAGTGCCTAAGAAAATACTAAATGAATACACAATGTTTAGTCGATTCTCCTTAGGCAACCTACAAAACCAATATGTCAGTAGTCATTTTCTTCTTGATTCTTTGGCATGCGTATGTTTGATTGATAGATTCTTTGACAAGCATCCTAAAAACATTAAAATCTCAAAATTAGTTTCCAAGATAACATAAAAAAAAATCATCAAAAGAAAATTCTATCATGTAAACTTTAAATTAAACTAATCTAACAAGAATTTCCATTTTATGACTATCCTAGTTATGACAATTTTTTATAGTACTGCACTCTGTCGCTTATAACTTTTGAACCAGAAATAATTTGGCAAATCTCTTCGGTGGAAATATGGAAAACTTGGTTTTACAAAACATATTAAAATTTGGGTTAGATCCAACGGTTCAATAAAAATTTATGCCCTCCAAACCGAGACCATTTTTGACTGCTATAGAAGAATAGGTAAAATGACAGTCCTGCACTCTGTTGGGGCACAGACGTGATTCTGCCCTTCACAGACGCGGCTAGACAACGCAGACGCTATTATGCCCAACATAGACGTGTTTTTGCAAATTTTGTGCAATTTTTCCAATCTGTGAAGTTGTTTTGTTGTGACCAAATCTGACTGTTTGACTGTTTTTCGTGACAAGAGGACACAGTGTTGATGAGGACTCAATGTTTGCAAGTGTCTAGACTCCAAAATGACTCCAAGAAAAAATGTTTTGCATACACTTGAAGACACAAAAGACACAATGTTTTTGTTGTTTGGTTTTGAATGTTTTGAATGTTTAACATAAGTCAAGCACAATTCTTATGGCTGGCCAAGACAATAGTTGTTGATCCCACATGGGGTTTTACCCCCGAGGCTACGCTATTTAGAGCGGATACTTAGATGCTTGACCTCACTGGCTCCACCCTCGGCACTCACTTCTTGGGTCAGCCAAGCATCAGTCCCCACGAAAACTCCCCGTGGCGAACTTTGTATCTCTACTAAGAACCGTATGTGTGTGGGCCGCTACCAGAGGTCCGACCTCCTGCCCCAACAACTAAAAGGATTTGGGCTTCTAAAACAAAAAGGTGCTAGTAAGGGCATCCGCTTGTGTGGCCATACATGCAGCACTTTCAGCTCTGTAAATACAGAAGGCTCCCAACCGGTAGGGGTTACGCCCTACAACTAATCAAATAAATTTGATCAAACGGGTTTATGGGGAGACATAGTGTCGGTATGAACTAATCAGCACACGTTATTCATAGTTTTCACCATGAATACAGTTATTTATAGTGGTTTGGAAGAAGATGGCTTTTCTTTTGCTACCACTTGGGTCGTTCTCTTCTCACTAGTAGTCCTAATGACCACACAGGAAGACAGGCCCTCTAAAGATTAAACAAAAAGAGCCTATTGCTCAAGACACAAAAGACAATGATTCAATTTTAATGCACCAATTGAAGTGTTTGCTAGTCTATGAAAACAAGGCACATAATAAAAAACCAAAAACCCTTGCCAAGGTCCTACAACAAAGAGTTGTCAGTAGTTTGGATTGTTTGAAATAATCACCCCTTCCTGCAGGCACACAAGTTAGGTAAATTTTAAACCCAAAAGACTTTGTGAAAATAGGGGCCTTCAACCAAACGATTTAGCTTCCAAGGCAAGCTGCACCAATTTTGTTAGCTAGATCTGAAAATGTTAGCTCAAAATAAACTAGATCTGAAACCCTAAATGTAAAATCCAAAAAACTGAATCAATGAAAAATCAAAAATTCGAAACTGGTGAACACAGACGCGGTTACCCTCAACACAGACGTGCCTGGGTGACACAGACGTGGTTCTGTGATGCACAGACGCGACTAAAGAACTCAGACGCGCTTCCTGGGCACAGACGTGGTTAAAAACATCACAAACGCGCCTTTACAACACAGACGCGATTTTCTGGAACCTGCAAAATAAAATATTGCCAATATCGCAGACGCGCCAGAAAATAAAAAACGCTATCTAAAAATGCGCAGACGGGGAAATGTCGAAAATATTGTCGAAAATGTCAAATCTGCAACTTCAAAATACAAAATCTGCAACAAGATGTTAATGTAAAAGGGACAAGAGTCCCACCGGGCGTGCCAAATGTATATGGTGAAAATGGACAACAATAACAACAATATTGAAAGGCTAAATGAATTCAACCACAAAACCCTAGCCTAACAACAACAAAGATCCACCATAACATATGAAGATTACCTAAGACAATGCAAATCAAACAAAATCACAAAGATTATACCATCACATGTCCAATAGGGTTTTGATCTCCATTCTTCCTATCTCCATTGATCTTGCTTGATATATTTGCTCTCAGATTTTATGTGCACAAGAGCTCAACAAAGAACGGAATGTGGTTGCAAGTAGGATCGTAGTGTAGTCCAGTGAATGATTAGCCTGAATGATTAGAATGATTGATTAGAATGATTGATTAGGGTTTGATAATGAAGAAAGCATCTCCTTATATAGAAGACACAATATGAAATGGAGGGATAAGATTGAGAGGTGTAAAAGGAGGTCGGCTATGATTAGAGGGTAGGTAAAAGAAATAATAAAATAATGAAAGGGGTAGGTAGTGTATAAATTAAGAGATGAATGACATGTGTCATGGGTAGAAAAGGTTAATGAATTAATTAAATAAATAAAGATTTATTTAATTAATAGAAGGAGTGAGATCAATTAAATAAATAAGATATTTATTTAATTTAGGAAAAGGATAATTTAAATAAATAAATGTATTTATTTAAATGAGAAATAAGGCTAGAAGAGGATAAATGAATTAATTAAATAAATAAAGATTTATTTAATTAATAGAAGAATTAAGCTAAGACAATTAAATAAATAAAATATTTATTTAATTAGACATGACAATTTTGAGTGTCTACAGTAGTATATGTAAATATTACAATGGGGAATGCACATGCATTCAGGCACGCTGTCTAGAGCTCATTGCTCAAATACAAGAGAGGACTACAACCCTGGGATGAAGAAAGGAAGGCTCACTACCTTACAAAGATCGAACACCAATCCGGATTACATAAACTAAAAGAATAGCATCTTCAAATGCCTTATCACAGTTCCAGTTAAGCACACTGTCGGCTTTGCAACTCTCTTCTTCACTTCATCAATCTTCTGAAAGATCGAATGCTTGTTCGCACATACAACACCCTCTAAGAATGTAGACACACATCTTACATGATTATTACTCTTATTTATACAAATCATCAACCTTAATTTCAAGGTCGACTCAACTCATAAGACCTAATTACAAAATTACATCACACTATACATAAATCAATATGCGAATCAATACAATGTCAGCAAGGACATAGCATGGACCTAAATAAAAACCTCAAACACACAACACCACAAAATATCTCGCCAAGATCATCTGCAACATGCAAGAATCATCGAGTCGGCCAAAAGGTCATATAACATGAAGAATACCACCAGACCAAGAAAATATTCAATAACGTCCACAGCGATTAATGTAGACCAGCAACACAGATAGAACATGATCGAAAAAAATCAACAAGCAACGTGAATTCTACTGCAACAACTGCAACAACTCAAATTAGTAGAATCGTCATCATCTTCCTCTCGAAGCTTAAGAACACCAACATAACTTACTAACAAATGGAAAGATACATTTGTGAAGTTTCAAATCATCAACCACTTAGAATGAGGACACACATGAATGTACCAAATACTCTCCAAAATCCACTCAACATAATGAATCAATTCCGAAGAAATACAAACCAAAAATCACAACTCTGCAATATAGAACCAACAGAAAAACCAGTCATCGCATCGGACCTTATAACTTGATCAAATCACCTTTGGGAGCACTAAAACTCATGTTGAATCAACTGAAGATACTAATCTTTGAATCCTTAAATCTGCATCAGCATATCTGTAATATACCAACCAAACCAACTCTCTATAACACCGAAGCACAAGAGCACAAAAATATGTTGACATCAATCACAACAACACATTCCAACAACTTTAATATCCAACAATCTCCCCATTTGACTTTGATGGTAATATATGAATGTGAAAAACAATCAATGAAAAGAAAGAAATCAACTCCAGCAATATCCCCTTGAGATCGTGCACACATAGCTCTCTACCTTAGATAGATACAACAATTTTTCACATGCTTCTCTCCCCCTTTGACATCAATGCAAAAGGCTCTCAAAACTGAATAACTCTTCCTCACACAATCACAAACTGAACCACATACTGACTACTCCCTTTGAGTAGCAGCACCCACTCATCAATCTAGATATCAAGATAAGACTATGAAGTCTACCAGATTGATGCATCTCAATGCATCTAGTTCACATCAGGAGGGACAATCACCCCCAATTTCTCTCTCAGATATACAAATGTGTTTATAGGCAAAGGCTTAGTGAAAATATATGTAATTTGTTCCTTTGTAGACATTGATGCTCTCAAAAAGGATGGTTAGGATGACAAACACCAACAAACAAGCAACAAACAAGTGTTAGTGTTAGGAAATCAGAAATCAAACACTATCCTAAGCAAGCGTATCAAGAGAGACACTAAAAGAAAAATAGAGAGCTTAACAAAGAAAACAAATGCTCTAAGACATCTCCAAATGCCTTCCACCATGCTTGTAGCTTCTCCTCCCTTGTTCTTCTCCTCTCCAAGTTCCCAAATGAGTGTAGCTTTCAACAACTTTTTGCACTATTATGGATGTCTTATGGAGGTTCAAGATTGTAAATGCTTTAAACTATGCAATGCAAGTGTAAAACAAACTAAATATGAGATATTATGTAATTAACTAAGATTAATTTTAGCCCAAAATGACAATGTGAGTGATTATGCTAAATGCTCTCTAAAATTCACTATAAGTTAGATGCATACAAGTTTTCAAGATCTGGATTATGAAGAAATGAGCTCTATTTATAGGTAAAATGGAGCAATGGATGGTTGAGATTGAGTAATCTCAACAAGGGCCAGGATTGATGGGTTTTTTATCCATGTGAGGGCTTTCAATCCAATCCCAGGGTAACAAATATCAACATGAGATGGGTTGAGAGGAGAGGGAATAAGCATTAAATGCTTGACATGATTTGAGGGTTAACTTGGGAGGTAAGGTTAATGTTGAGTTGAAAGAATAAAGCCATTATCCAATAAATAATATATTTATCCAATGTATATGTGTGTGTGTGAAAAGTGGTATGAGAATCTGTATCTGCAAGACACAACACTTCAATTAAGTCATTACATGCATGGTTAATCAGATATAATCAATGAATAAATAAACCATAACAAATCGACCCATTGCCTTCTAAAAGATGCGAGTATAAGATTGCTCTCAGATTATAAGCAATACCAGTGACTAGACAACATCAAGACGAAGGATTTTATCTATATGAACATGATGAATGCTAGATGGATGCAAAATTAATCTAACAACATTTTTGCAATATTAAACTAAATGATTTAATTAATATGAAATAATTAATATGCAATATATCAATGAAATCCTAGAGCAAAAATAGTATAATAACAATATATTCTCCAGCCTCTTTTTGAATGAGAGATGAGCCTGAATTTATAGAAAATTCAGAAAGAAACCAATGGTTGAGATCAAATGATGATGAGCGGTGAAGATTTTCCAAGAGGAAGCACAATCCAGGGGAATTGATGTGATTGGATGCTTTTCTCAGTTTTAAAGGAAATTGAACTAAAAACAAGATTAAATCAAGAAAAAAACTGATTTAAAGGAAATTGAACTAAAATTAAGATTAAAATCAGGAAAAAATTGATTTATTCTCTATTTCATTCAATTTTAATATTTAATTGTTTTAATTCTTTTCTTTGAGATTATCTATCAATTTTTAATTTGTTTTTTCCAAGATTATCTCCAATTGATTTCTTTTCTCAAATTTTAATTCTTTTTTGTCAATTAATTCCTTTTTTGATTTATTTCCATTTTTGAAGATTTGTGCTCAATTGATTTATTTAATTGAATTAATTCCTCTTTCTTGATTTGTTTCCTTTTTTTGAAGATTTATGGCAAATTGCTTTATTTAATTAAATTAATTCTTCTTTCTTGATGCGTTTCCTTTTTTGAAGATTTATGGCAAATTGATTTATTTAATTAAATATGCTAGGATATTTAATTAAAATAAACAAGATAATTGTTTAAAATGATTTACTTGGAATGATTTAATTAACTAAATAAATATTTAATTAATATTGATTGATTGATTTGCCATGTGACATTTGATGATTTTAGGAATTAATTGTGTGCTCAAGATTTATTTTAATTGCCTTTGGTTAGGACCTTGGTGACGTTGTCGAGATTAGGGGCCTATGGTTTAGATGACCATTTTTAGGGTATTACAGTATAAACTCTTGTTCAAGAGTTAGTGAGGATAACCATGGTCAAAGCATTAAATGCTTGAAGAGACCCATGGGTTAAATGAGGGTTGAGTTAGAGGGAAAGTCTCTAACCATGGGGGCAAGTGGATTTAACCATAAATGGTTATGTAAGAGCCATTAATGGTCATGTAAGAGCCATTAGTGGTTTGGAAGACTTTAGAGGTTAGCTTGTTGAACACATAAAGCATTAAATGTTTTTCAAAGACTTTGAGGGCTTTGAGAAATGACTTCAAGTTGCTTAGGAATGTGACAATATTTAGGGGATGGATTAGGCTAATTAGGAATGATTAGAAAGTGGTTAGAAGAGTCTAGAAGGGGATTTAGGATTGCCAGTGGGTTTGGTGGGTGAGGAAAAATAGGATTTAAATTAAAATAAAATTAATTTATTTCAATTGTGGTTGCAACTTGCATTTGTAGGAGAATGCAAGTGGGGGGGATTAAATGATTTAAATAAATGCTTTAATTATTTATTTAAAAGAGAAAAGGGAATTAAGTTAACTAATGAGGATTTATTCATTTAATTGATTGTGAATTTGGTTTAATGAATTAATTTCAATAAATTGAATAATTTATTTAATTAATAGGAGAATGGTTGAGGATGAATTAATTAAATATTAATTTAATTAATTGATTATTGAAGGTTTATTAATCAAATAAATAGTAAATATTCATTTAATTAAATGGATGGATTTATGTGACTACATTTGCCCCTCTTTGAGACGGTGTGGTTTATCGCATCATTTCAAAGAAAGAAAAATAAGTGTGAAGAAATATGCCCCATAAATGTTAATTTAATGGGTGGTATGCCCCCTCGAGGGATGGGCCAAAAAAATTTTAAAAATCGGGCGATCTCTTGAAAAAAAGAACGAGAAGTGGAGGTGAGGTAGAATAAAAAAAGTTAGCAATAACGGTGAAAGAATGGAAGAAGATGGAGTGAATACGGAGAAATGGCAAGCCAGTGAGTACTCTTAGGTCATGCAGGAGATACGGTGCAAAAGTAGTGTGTGCTTTTGATTGATACTATACAATTGATCAAAATTGGTTGGACAAACTAGTGCAATCGATTTAATTGCCCCGGTCGAGTCAAAGTGTGACAGTTGATGTCAATTGTTCGCTTGGAAAGGATAAAGTATGATTAATTGAATCAAAGTGACCTGTTGGTGACTTAGACAATTGATGTAATTTCTCGATGAAGTCAAGGTATATGAATAAAAATACTCGTCGAGACTTAGACAATTGATGTAATTGTCCATTATGATTGTGTTGGATTGATTGAGCAATTGATAGTGTGTGCGTGTGATGGGTGATTGTGGTGAATCATAGCAGCCCCGTTGAGACTAGGTCATTATGAGAAATGCATGTTGTAGTCTAGGTTTGCCATGATCGATTACCTGTTGAGACCCGAAGATACTTGATCAAAATATTTGTTGATAGTCTAGGTGTGTGTGAGTCGATGTACCTATGTAGATAGAGTAACTGGCTTGCTTATAGGATGACTTAGGATGGGAAACGCAACCCCTCCTGTTAGAGATGGACGGTGATGAATCTAGCTTGATTGGGTTGATGGGACATGATGTAGGGTATGCAATTTATGATGATGACCTGGATAGGGAGGGTGAGGGGGGTATTCAATGTTAGATAGAAGATATGGAGGACCTATGACTCATTCCTATGGAAGAAGGTCGAAAATAGAGTATGCATCCATTGTCACTACTATGTATGAATGATATGTAGCTATTATGAATGTATGGATGGATGAAATGCAACGGAATGCAATATATAAAGATGAGATGGAGTGACGATCCATAATGCTTTATTTTTCATCATTGAGCATGGTAGTATCAATCTTGGACGAGGCAGTAGGAACCAAGTTTGGAGCATTGTACATGTTAGCAAGCAGTATAGATAAAGAATATGGACCCTCCATAATGGTTCATGCTCATATGGTTGAGGTATACATTGTAGTTAGCAAGCCATAGTGATCCATTACTATATTTTTGCATATGATCACATAGCTTAGTGAACTTCCCGCATAGACACCATTAGTACATGCCCCAGAACTTCATTGGAATAATTTGCAGATAATAAACAAAATGATACTTAGGAACCATCTTGGCTACTCTAATTGCTTGTGGATATCTCGGAGTAGTGTAGGAACCTGATATATAAATGAATAACTAACTAACACATCGACCAAGTACTCAATACCTTAAACAAAATTTTCTTGTCAAAGAAAATGTTATCTTGTCTTTGTTTTGGTAAGAAAGGATGCATCCTTGTTCAGACAGTTGTGTGTATCTATGTTGATTGTTTGGTTGATTTCATAAGTGATCATCATTTGAGTAGCTCAAAATGTTTGTTTGATGTCTGTGGCAATGTGTATGTACAATGGTTATTATGCGTTGCCATGTTTTGGGTTGATTTTTTATGTTTTATGATGTTTTTGGATTTTGTGAGTGTTTTTGAATGTTTTTGGATTTTGTGAGACAGTTTTAAATGAAGAACTCAATGAATCATAAATAATATAGAATCCACTTCCATCAATAGGTTAAGAGCATTGCCCCCAGTTTAGACATGACTATGAAAAGTGGGATGCAAGACGCATGAAGTACTATCCTTGATTGCAGATCAATAACAAGCCATGGTTTGACTGATGGATGAGTGGATGCAATGAATGTGATCGCAACAAGTCTGAAAGACAATGGAGCCATAGCCTTTACGAGTGGCACTTGTTTTCCAGGTTTTCACCATCGTACTTACCCAAGGTGCCACCGGAGTGGTTTTTCACCGTTTGGATGATGATTTTTCTTTACTATTTTGATTTTTTTGTATTTTCTTCAGGACATTTATTTGAATGTTTTTTGTGTTTTTCTAGTATGTATTGGAGCCTGATGCTCTATATAGATTATGTATAAAACCATTTGAGCTGCATGTTGTTGATCGGATCTACTAGTGGTTCCCCTTCTGAAGTAGCCAACTGATATGCCTCGGACCCAAATACAGCAGTGATAACATATGGACCTAGCCAGTTTGATTCAAACTTTCCCTGATGTTCTCTATTTGGTTGGTTGCGAGGATTCTCTCTAAGAACAAGATCACCTACCTCAAATGTACGAGGTCTAACTCAATGATTATAGCTTCTACTCATGCACAACTTATAGGCTTTGAGATGGTTGTATGTAGCTTGTCGTCTTTCATCAAGTAGTTATAAGTCTTGAAGATGAGAGACTTTGTATGCTTCATCATCTATCAGATTATGCAAGGAAACCCGTAGAGATGGTATCTCGACCTCAATAGGAAGGATGGCTTTTGCGCCATAGACCAGTGAGTAGGGAGTTGCGCCTGTAGGGGTTTGAATGCTAGTTCGATACGCCCATAGTGCTGGATTTAATTGAACGTGCCAATCACAACCAACATCATTGACTGTCTTCTTGAGGATTCTCGATATGTTCTTGTTTGATGCTTTGGCCTAATCATTGCCTTGTGGGTAATAGGGAGTGGAAAAGTGGTGTTGGATGTGAAACTTCTCACAGAGCTCACAGACATCTTGATTTTTGAAAGGAAGCTCGTTATCATGATGGACATGGGTACACCATACCAGCAAATAATTTAATTAAGGATGAATGAGGTGATCTGCTTGTCGCTAACTTGGGTAAGTGGAACAACTTCAATCCACTTTGTGAAGTATTCGGTGGCGGTAATAATGAATTTTTGGTAGTTGGATGAAGATGGATGAATTTTACCCACAAGGTCAACAGCCCATTGAAAAAAGGGCCATGGTATTGTGATTGGTTTCAATTCCTATGCGGGTGCATTAATCAGGTCTCCATGAACTTGGCACTTCTTGCATTTTCTGACAAAATAGTAGGAGTCTTTTTTCCATGGATGGCCAATAGTATCCAGTGCACATGATCTTCTTTGCTAAGGAAGGACCACTTGAGTGAGTCCCATAAATTCCTTCATGTACCTCTTCCAAGGCCTTTCTTGTCTCATCTTGTTCCAAACATCAAAGTAGATTACCATCAAGACTGCATTGGTATAAGGTTTCAACAATGAATGGTGTATCGAGCGGTTTGGCGAATGAAGGTTTTGTGTTGGTTATTTGATTGGTTAGGAGGGAGTGTGTGATCATGGAGGTAAGTGTAGAACTCACCATACAATGGGGATTTGGAACTGACCAGGCGACATATCATCTTGGATTCGAGGATATCATAAGCAGGAATCCAAAGTTGTTCTACCAAGAACTCGTAGCATGTTGAATTCTGTGGAAGATCTAGGAGAGATGCAATGGTAGCCATGGTGTTAGTAGCTCGATTCTAATCTCTGGGTATCTTCTCAAAGGTGATAGTCATAAATGATGCTTTTAAACTGTCCACCATTTGCTTGTACGACATAAATTATCATCTTTGGTCTGATATTTGTCTATGACTTATCCTAGAAGCTTCCCTGAGGTTACTCCAAAGACACATTTCTTTGGATTGAGTCGAACATGATGTTGTTCTAGTTTGTCAAAGATTTTATCTAATATTGCAAGATGATCTTCTCTTGTTAATGATTTTGCCAATGTCATCGACATAATCTTCCATTATGGTATGCATCATATCATGAAAGATGGTGGTCATTTCTCTTTGATAGGTCACCCCTGCATTATTTAGACCAAAAGGCATTACATTCCAACAGTATGTTCCCCATGGACATGTGAAGGCAGTCTTATGTTGATCCTCTGGTGCGATCTTTATCTGGTTGTACCCTAAAAAGCCATCCATGAGAGAAAGCATGGCATGTCCTGTTGTTAGGTCCACAATCATGTCAATGTTTGGTAGGGGGAATTCATCCTTAGGACATGCCTTTTTCAGATCTATGAAATCTGTACAGATACGGATGCCCCCATTTGGTTTGCCAACAGGTACAATGTTGGATATCCAATCTACATAATCAATTGGTCTAGTAAAACCAACATCCAAGAGTTTCTTTAGTTCTGCTTTGACTAGTATCGCAATTTGGGGGTGCATCTTGCAAAGCTTCTGTTTGACAGGCTTAGCTCCTTCAGCCACGGTGAGGCAATGCATGACCAAATCAAGATCGAGACCAGGCATTTATGCATATGACCATGCGAAGTTGATCTGACGCTTCTGGAAGAGTTCTACAAACTTAGGTTGTTCCTCTGGAGTTAAAAGAGATGCCAAATGTATGTGGTGAATAATCTCATGGGTCCCCACGTTGAATTCTTTTGTTTCCTCAATGAGGATTGTTGTTCATTCTTGATTTGTACTAGAGGGGAAGATGTCAAACCTTTCATCCATAGGCACCTCAGAGAGGTTTTCACCGTTGGATACACTCTTTCTTTTTACTTTTTTGGGATCAAACAGTGCCACAATGTGGTTTTCACTAGAAGATCCATGTTTTATTGTGATATTTTTGTAGCTGAAAGGTTTGGCATCCGCCCCCAAGTATGTTGCACTATTAAGTTCGACGGCGAATCTAGCTTTGTGATCTCCACTTGGTATGTTATCCCATAGTTCCAAAAAGTCAATGATCACCTCATCGTTTTGGAATTGGTCAAGGCATGGGGGATTAGGTTGGTTCCATTTGATGAGTTCAAGATGGATAATGGGCATTACCTCATGGATCAGGTTAAGTTCATAAGATGTGTCAGTGAGGGTTAAGATATTGTGGTGAAGGTCATTGATGGTTCTCTCCCTGTCAGAATCAGGCGCAGGATGTGACATAGGGTTTGTGGAAGGTGTTTCTAGTTTAGGAACCCAAGAGGTTTTAATATGTGCTTCTCCGTAAATAGGGATTTCTTTGCAAGGTGAAGGTGGTGATGTGTCTTCCTCATCTAAAGTGTTGAGATGTATGGAATCAAATTCCCACTTGTGTGAGTCAATTTCTGAGTTGCTTTCCAGTATCTAATTACTATACCAAACCGAGATATCGTTTGACTTGAATACTGCAGGTGTGATTGGCTGATGCACTGTTGGCGATGGAATTGTTGGTGCTTCGGGAAGGATTATTGGTATCCTTGAATCTGATACTGGGAGTATCGATGTTGTTGAATCTATTATTTCTGATGGAATTATTAGTGTTGTCGATAGTGTTGGGGGTTTTGATACTGCTAATGGTACTATCGATGTGGTTGTTGTTGGTGATGGGGTTGTTGGTTTAATTGGTGGTATGATTGGTGTTGTGGATGGTATTGTTGGGATTCTCAACCTCATCGGACAGTTGGTGCGATTCTTGGTGTTGTTGATATAATCAAGGGTGGCCTCTTTAGAGTATTAGGCTGATATAGAGGTTTGTTGGGTTTCCCTTTGAAGCTGAGCTTAGGAAGAGTCTCCTTTTGAAAGCCTAATCTAGTGTTATCTTTAGGATTTAATTCAGGCTACAATGGCTCATGTTGTCCTTGCTTGCAATGTCCCAAAGCATTCTGACCATCATAGCCCATTCTTTACATAATGAGAAGGCCTTTGCCCTATTGATCTATGGGAAACTTAGCTTGTGGGATTTCCGTGGTGATAGGGTCTTTATAGATCCATTCTGCTAAGCCCTCATCTCTGGTCTCCTCTTCCTGACTTTTTCCAAGGATAAAAGGCACCAAAGTGCATGCTATCTTGACTAGTAGTGCTTGAAGTAACCTTTGAGGCTTACCATGAGTTCTAGGAGAAGTGGGTAGTTTCCCAACACAAAAGAGTTGGCTTAGATTGTATTCCCCAAGACCTTCCTCTGCCATTTTCATTTTTAGCTTCTCTTGCTTTGGTATAGTGGTGTTTGAACTGGAAAGAGAGTTTGGACATGGATGGGATGGCTTCTCTGTTGTTGGGAATAGTAATCTCTGGCTGATGGTTGATATTGTTACAATATGCAAATGGATTTGCATCACCAAGGATTGTAATTTCTACACTGTTATGAGGGAACTTGATACACTGGTGATAGGTGAATGGAACGGCTTGCATGGCATGTATCCAAGGTATTCCTAACAACAAATTATATGGCAAAGGAAGGTCCAAAACTTGACATATGATTTGCTTCACCACTGGGCCCACTCGGATTGGTAACACAACTGCTCCTTTTGAAGAACGCTCTGCATCATCATAGGGTTTTATGGTTATCTTTTTGTGGGGGTCCACTGATTCAATTGCATATCCCAATTTTGTGACCAATTATAATGTACATATATTTAGGCCTTCTCCATTGTCAATCAAGACTCGTTTGATCCTGTGTTGGCTGATAAATCCTTGAATATGGAGTGAGGCGTTATGGGGTTGTTGGAAGGATGTATTGTCACTTTAAGAGAAAGTGAGACATGGTGATGACCTCATATTACCAACCATAGCTTGAAATTGATCTATATTTAGATTGGAAGGGACTAACGCCTCTTGGAGAGCTTGATCCAAGATTGTTTTATGAGACAGGGATACGCACAAAAGCTCTAAAATGGATATAAGTGTGGGCATCTTATCTAACTGTTCCACAAGGTTATACTGCTTTGGGATGGAAGTTGTGCCTTGTGGAGATTCTTTAATGGTGATCTTTCTACGATGTGTAACAACATTGCAAGTATGATTTGGATCTTTGATGGTAATGGTTGCAATTTGTTAATTGGCATCATATAGGTGATTCACAGTGTAATTATAGGCGGCTCGCGTATAATCAGTTGTATCTGTGTTTCGCCCTGAAGTGGAAGGACCCCTTTGATCTTGTGAGGGAAGCGGATTCTTAAACATGAGATGATCATTATTTGAGGTTTTTGGGTCGTGTCCTTCAATTTCAATCTCTCCTCGGACAATAAGATCATGAACAAGATCTTTCAGTCTATGACATTTACTTGTTTTATGCCCTTTCCCTTGATGGAATTCACAATGTTCATTATCTCTCCACCATGGAGGTTTGACCTGAGGTTAGTAATTAGATGTCTTTGGTAAGGTCACTAGATTTGAAGAGACCAATTGATGTAACACTATTTCAATAGGTTCCCCTAAGGGAGTGTATGTACATTTTGATTTATAATTTTGTTGTCGTTGACTCGGTTCCTCTTGTGGTGCATTGCGTCCTTGATTTTGTGGAGGAGCAACCGTGTTATTTTTAGGAGGGGGATTTTGCCCCATAAATCGGACCACAGGTTGTGCACTCTTTATAGTCCTTACATCTATAACCCCGTCATTGACAATGTTTTTGTTTTTATTCCAGAAGTTGGGTTTATCATTGTTGAAGCACGGGCAAGGGCCATCTTTTGGTTTATTGTATATTTTGATAAGTCCCTTTTTAATGAGGGCTCGTTCACATTTTAACCCATGGGTGATCATGTCAGCAAAGGATTTTGTGCCCTTCATGTCTAGGTGGAATTCCATTTTATCGTTCAAGTTGGAAATAAATATTTCCACTAGCTCTCATTCAGGTAGATGAAGAGAATGCCTTCTAGATAGTTGTCTCCACCATTGCAGGAAAGCTAAAAATAGCTCCCCTGGTTTTTTCTTGGTATTACACAGATCCGCCATGGTAACATAGTGTTCTATGTTGTGTGAATAATGTGCGATGAACTTTTGGATAAGTTCCTCGAATGTTCTAATGCCGCTTGTTAAGCGGGAAAACCATTGTGTGGTTGTCCCTCCCAAACTCTGAGGAAAGAGGCGCATTAGATATGTGTCTTCATATGCCACTAGTAGGCAAGCTGAGTGAAATTCCTTGACATGATCTCTAGGGTCTCCTTTTCCCTAATACTTTTTGAACGTAGGTGTTTCAAACCCTCGTGGATAAGGTTGCATATGTAGATTCCTATCAAAGGGATAGGGACAAATATCATTAAGTGAAAACATGATAGTTTTCACACCACTGTAGAGTTGTTGGGCTAGATTCTTGACTTGTTGCGTCAACATGTCAATGTCATTAGTAGGAGGAGGAGGTGGGGGATTTCCTTGATTAAAATCATATCTGAAGTTATCTCGACCTCTTCCACCCTCATTATGACTATGGTGTTTTGATGCTTTCCGTAATTGTGTGGTATCAAAATCAAAGGGTAGTTTGGCTCCCTCTTGAGCAAGTCTCAAAAAATGAGCATCAATGTTGTTTTTGAGGATTTCATCGAAAAGTCGATTGAAGATGGGGTTGTGTTGTGCCCTTTCTATTGCTTCAGGAGTGGGAGTACTAGGATTTTCATCATTTGCATTTCCTCCAAGAGCTTGTTGGAATTCATTGATATTTTCCTCCTCTTCCTCTTTTATCTCTAATTGTCTAGTCCTTGATCTGGTTTGAGCCATTTTGTTTGAAAGTTGTTGTTGAAGTTTAGTGAAAATGATTATGATTTGGTGATGGAATGAGAGATAAATCTTTGGTGAAGTGTTTAGCATATAGATCTCTAACACTAAAGGTTTGATGTTACCAAAGTCCTTTTATGAATTGCTTGTTGTGTTTGTTAACAATATTTGATATGATAAGGTATAGTAAGGTCTGAGATATGTTACAGACCAAGCTACCTAGTAATGAGAGGATTCACTCATAGACTAGTTTTAACCTGCGTAGAAATGCCTCTTATGATGAGTTTATCCTAGATGTAGAGACACTCTAAAGAGTGATGTGTTGTTTTGATTCAAGCAATATCTAAAAATAACTTAGGACAAGACTTCTTTATGTTTCGAGAGTTGGAATGGATTGATGATGTATGAATGTGAGAATGGATGGGAATGTTAACTTCAATAAAAACTTTGTGTTACATATGGGAAAAATTCTTCCTCTTCTCTCTCGGGGGTTGGTGGTTCTTCCCGAGCTATGTTATATGTAATGTAGATGTCTGGAAAGAAGGCAAGATTGATTTTGCCTCCTTTGTTTTTATGATAACTCAAAGCTCTATATTGAGTAAAAGCTCTGTTGTTCAAAGACTCTTGATCAAACTCATTGGATTTTCCTTGAAGATATAGATGCATATGACGCAAAAAGGCTCTGTGTGAGACAAAAATTTGTCTATTGAGATAGAAAAATTTCCTTCTTCTGATGAAAGCCTTTGAGCTTAATGGTCTTTTCTTCAAATTGATATGTTGATGAAGATTCCTCTTTCTCAAAATGTGAAGGATGGTCATATAATTTGATATCTGGTTTTTCACTTTGTTTTGATTTTTGCCAAATGTCAGTTTTGAAAATTTGTGTTGGATGAATACTTGTTTTTGAATTGGTTTTGAATTTCTTTGACAAGAAAATAGAGCAAGCACACAAACACAATAATGTTGCCACAAAAGGCACAATTAAGTGTGGGTCTAGATTAACCCAATCTTTGAACTTTTTGACCCTTTTCCAAATGTTTTTGTGTATGTTTTTTTCCAAAAGCTTGAAGTCGGCTCAATTTATCACTGGTCTAATACAAAACAAAGACACTTCAAAGACACTTTATCCCTAAGTTCAAATGGCCAGTTGCGATAATTTCAGCCCACATCTTGATATTTCTTCAACTTTGGTACTACATACCTTATGAATCCTGTTGTAGCAGGTAAGGATGTGATATACTAAGTCTTGTGTGAGCATAACAGATAGATGATCCCTATGATGGGGGAGTCACCACTTTTATCAAGCTACAAGTAGCCTTTCAAAAAGCCATGTTTCTACTCAAGGAAATATGTATGGTGAGTATCTTGGGAGCAAAACCATCTATGCTCTTGCACTGAATTTATCACAAATATCCTCAATCAATAGAATGGATGGGTTTCTATATAAAAAGGTGTCTAGTAATGTTCGATGTTTTTGGCCATAAGTTCATTCTACAGTGACTCACTTAAGAGCCTTGTAACTTGTGGTGGGGCCCATTTGTCCCTTCAGCAAGTTACACTGGAGGAACAACTATACCCAAGGCTACAACTTTCGCTCACACCTGATTTCTATAGCGGCTCGAAGGATTTACCGCATGAGGTCGTTCCCAAGAGTGATGTGTCTCTTGGCAGGCCTCTCTTAAAAAGATAAAATTTTGAGTGTTGCTAACACTTTTCTCTTGTACCTAGGACCACGAAAGCCAAGAGAGAGGATAGTGTGTGTTAGAAGTAGGACCACTCGAAAAACTTTGCACAAGTGTGCCAATCACCAAAAACACTTGTTCTTTTTAACCAAAATATAGCAATGTGATCTAACTATTTGGAGATGTTGCTCCAACAATCATGGTGTTCTTTTTAACTTCAAAGGCAAAATGTTTTGTAGTCTAAGAATTTGAAATCCTGGTCAATTGAATTGAGAACACATTTTTGCTTGAAGTAAAATCGCTTTGAACTTGAAGGAAAAATGGTTTGTTCTTTTTAAACTTGCCCAAAACGAAGTGTGGATTGTGATTTCTTTAAGTTGATGCAAGAAATAAAATTTGTTATGTTGATTTTAAGCACCAAAATAAAGATTGCTCCTATCTTGCAAAAAAGAAATTTTGTTGGGTTTTCAAATTGTGGTTCTTTTTACCTTGACAAATGAGTTTCTTTTTACAAGCCCAAACAAAATGTGTGATTCTTTTTAAGAGCCCAAATTGAAATGTGAAGTTGATTTTAGACTAAAATAAGAAGTGAATTCATTTTTAAGCCAACTTTGAAAAATTTAGTAAAAGAAAAATTAAATTTACTTCCTAATCTAATTTAAAAACCTGCACAAAGAGAGAAACAATTAGTAAAAATGAAAAATGGAGTTTTGGTGGGCTTCTACAAGCCTAAATTCTGATTTTTCGGTTACAAAAAGTTTTTTTAACAACTCTATGTTACAATAGCGCTACTCTATGTGAAAACATAAGCGCTATTTAACATGAAAGCACTAAATAACAAACGAAAGCACTAAAAGAAGTGCAAATGCGCTAAAAAAAGAGACAAAAGCACTAAAAGAACTCTATCAGATAGAATTAATTCTGTGAAATAGGGAGCTGAAAGCGCTAAAAAGGATACGATAGCGTTATTTAATGGTCAATAGCGCTAGAAGAAGGACAATAGCGCCATTTGAGAGACAATAGAGCTATTATTAGGAACAATAGCGCTAAAGTACTAACTTTCGAAGGCACTAGAGCATGAACAACTACGCTAAAGTGCAACCTGTGTCAATTAAAACATGCAAAAAGTTAGTAGTTTTGAAAAAAATGATATCAGAAGGTTGCATGTTTGATTCACGTCAGGTTCACCAAATGATGCTCTGCAAAAAGGATGGTTAGGATGACAAACACCAACAAACAAGCAACAAATAAGTGTTAGTGTTAGGAAATCATAAATCAAACACTATCCTAAGCAAGCATATCAAGACAGACATTAAAAAAAAATAGAGAGCTTAACAAAGAAAAAAAATGCTCTAAGACATCTCCAAATGCCTTCCACCATGCTTGTAGCTTCTCCTCCCTTGTTCCTCTCCTCTCCAAGTTCCCAAATGAGTGTAGCTCTCAGCAGCTTTTTGCACTATTATGGATGTCTTATGGAGGTTCAAGATTGTAAATGCTTTAAACTATGCAATGCAAGTGTAAACCAAACTAAATATGAGATATTATGTAATTAACTAAGATTAATTTTAGCCCAAAATGACAATGTGAGTGATTATGTTAAATGCTATCTAAAATTCACTATAAGTTAGATGCATACAAGTTTTCAGGATCTGGATTATGAAGAAATAAACTCTATTTATAGGTAAAATGGAGCAATGGATGGTTGAGATTGAGTAATCTCAACAAGGGCCAGGATTGATGGGTTTCTGATCCATGTGAGGGCTTTCAATCCAATCCCAGGGTGACAAATGTCAACATGAGATGGGTTGAGAGGAGAGGGAATAAGCATTAAATGCTTGACATGATTTGAGGGTTAACTTGGGAGGTAAGGTTAATTTTGAGTTGAAAGAATAAAGCCATTATCCAATAAATAATGTCTTTATCCAATGGATAAACTCTTGTGCAAGAGTTAGTATTAGTAAGGATAACCATGGTCAAAGCATTAAATGCTTGAAGAGACACATGGGTTAAATGAGGGTTGAGTTAGAGGGAAAGTCTCTAACCATGGGGGCAAGTGGATTTAACCATAAATGGTTATGTAAGAGTCATTAATGGTCATGTAAGAGCCATTAGTGGTTTGGAAGACTTTAGAGGTTAGCTTGTTGAACACATAAAGCATTAAATGCTTTTCAAAGACTTTGAGGGCTTTGAGAAGTGACTTCAAGTTGCTTAGGAATGTGATAATATTTAGGGGATGGATTAGGCTAATTAGGAATGATTAGAAAGTGGTTAGAAGGGTCTAGAAGGGGATTTAGGATTGCAAGTGTGTTTGGTGGGTGAGAGAAAATAGGATTTAAATTAAAATAAAATTAATTTATTTCAATTGTGGTTGCAACTTGCATTTGTAGGAGAATGCAAGTGGGGGAAATTAAATGATTTAAATAAAAATTTTAATTATTTATTTAAAAGAGGAAAGGGAATTAAATTAAATAATGAGGATTTATTCATTTAATTGATTGTGAATTTGGTTTAATGAATTAATTTCAATAAATTGAATAATTTTTTTAATTAATAGGAGAATGGTTGAGGATGAATTAATTAAATATTAATTTAATTAATTGATTGTTGAAGGTTTATTACTCAAAAAAATAGTAAATATTCATTTAATTAAATGGATGGATTTATGTGACTACAGACACATTCTCTAATCTGACTTCCTTATCACTGACTTTCTCTCTCAGAAAATGAAACTTAATTAAAATATGCTTTGTTTTAGAATGCAACACTAAATTATTAGAAATATTGATAACACTTGAATTGTCACAATATATAAAAGTAGGCTCATTATAAACAACTCTAATATCCTTCATCATCTACTTCATCCATACTACATGAGAACAAATACCAGTAGGAGCAATGGATTCAGCTTCAGCAGTAGATAATGATATAGCATACTGCTTCTTGCTCATCCATGAAACCAACTTCTTTCCTAGAAAGAATGCACCACCACTTGTACTCTTCTGGTCATCACCATCACCTGCCCAATCACCATCAATATAAGCATTTAAAATGAAATCATCAATATTTAGATACCACAAACCATAATCAATTGTTCCCTTCAAATATCTGAATATCCTTTTCACAACAGTAACATGACTTTCCTTAGGATCAGCCTGGAATCTTGCAACAAGACATATAAGATTCATAATGTTTGGTCTAGTCTGAGTCATATATAGCAGTCCACCAATCATAGATCTATACAAAGTCTGATTAGCATTTGGAGATTCGTCATCTTTTGTCATCTTGCATTCGGTTACCAGAGGAGTTCCAACAAGTTTGGAATCACCTAACCCAAACTTCTTCAACAATTCCTTCACATACTTTGATTGAGATATGAAAATGCCTTTATCAGTTTGTGTAATTTGCAATCCAAAAAATAATTTCATATCACCTATGATAGACATCTCAAACTTTTTTTGCATATCATCAGCAAACTTCTTACTCAAATCATCATGTCCTCCAAAAATAATGTCATCAACAAAAACTTCAACAATCAAAATGTAATCATTATCAAATTTGAAGCATAAATTACTATTAGTAGTACCTTCATAGAATCCCAACTTCATCAAATACTTATCCAATCTGGCATACCAAGCTCTAGGGGCTTGTTTAAGTCCATACAATGCTTTCTTCAATCTGCATACCATGTCTCCTTCATCTGTTAATGAAAATCCATCCGGTTGTTCAATGTAAACTTCTTCTTCCAACTCACCATTAAAAAAGGCTAACTTTGCATCCATCTGATATATCTTGAAATTCTTATTAGCAGCATATGAAAGAAATAATCTAACAGCTTCAATTCTAGCTACCGGAGCAAAAGTCTCCTCAAAATCAATACCTTCCATCTGTGAATATCCTTTACATACCAGTCTTGATTTGTTTCTAACAACTTCTCCATCTTCATTCGGTTTATTCCTGAATACCCATTTATTACCAATTAAATTCTTGTCTTTAGGTCTTAGAACAAGTTCTCATGTATTTTTCTTCTCAATTTGATTTAACTCTTCTTCCATAGCTTTTACCCAATTTTCATCTTTACAAGATTCAACAACATCATTAGGCTCAATCTTGGAAATCAGACATGTCTCTTTAGCAATAATTCTTCTCTTAGTCATCACACCTTTATTTTTACCACCAATAATCTAATTCTCTCAATGATTTAATCTTACATACCTAGGGGTCTTCTGATTGTTCTGATTTTCACTCTCTTGAACTTCTTCACCGCCAACAACATCTGGATTTATTGACTCTTCCGGATCACTCTATTTTATGATCTCAGTTTGCACTTGCTTTGAACTAACACCCTGATCATCAGATTCATATCTGCATGCTCTAATTTGTTTCTCATGACACTCATCAACCTTCACATTTGCACTTTCCATTTTTCTTGATCTTTTGTTGTAACACCGATAGGCTTTGCTCTTAGTAGAATATCCCAAAAATATTCCTTCATCACATCTTGCATCAAATTTTCTTATATCCTCATCTCTTTTGATATAGCATTTTCTTCCAAAGATTCTAAAATATCTAACTATAGGAACATGACCAAACCATAACTCATAAGGGGTCTTACCTGAATCACCTTTTATATGCACCTGGTTGAATGTGTACACAATAGTGCTAACAACTTCTCTCCAATAGATATGCAGAACATTTCCTTCAATCATCATAGTCCTAGCAGCATCCAAAATAGTTATGCTCTTCCTTTCAACAACTCCATTCTGTTGAGGGGTTCGCGAAGCAGATAACTGTCTCCTAATTCCATGCTCTTCACGAAAGGAATTAAACTCACTGGAAGTGAATTCTCCTCCTTTGTCAGATCTTAGACACTTTAGCGTCAATCGTGTCTTTATCTCCACCCTAGCTTTGAATATTTTGAATTTCTCCAGTGCTTGAAATTTCTCCCTTAGAAAAGTGACCCACATTATTCTAGAATAGCCATCAATCAACAACATAAAGTATCTGTCACCCTGCAAGCTTCTCACCCTAGAAGGACCACATAAATCAATATGCATAAGATCTAATATCCCATTAGATGTATACTATTTGTTCTTGAATGAAATTCTTGTTTGTTTTCCCAATTGACATTCTTTACATACCGAATTAGTAGGCTTCACTATCTTAGGCAGATCTCTAACAGCTTGGATAGACTTTCTCTTAACCATGTAGTCAAAATTTACATGACACGTCCTCTTATGCCACAACCAACTTTCATCAATCTGAGCAATCAAACAACTTTTCTCACTAGCATTTAGATGAAAGATATTAGCTTTAGTTTTAGTTTCTGATGCAATTTCTATATTGGAGCTATTCAAGATTTTACATTTCCCATTGTTGATTTGTAAATCATATCCCTTATCAACCATCTGTCCAGCACTCAAAAGATTATTCTTCAAACCCTCAACATATAAAACAACATCAGTATTATGCTTACCATCAAGAGAAACAAAACACCTACCATGGATTACACAAGCTTTGTTGTCTCCAAATCTTACTATACCACCATCATACTTCTCTATATTCACAAATTTACCTTTATCACATGTCATGCGGTGTGAACAACCACTGTCAATCACCCATTCATCTTTCTCTTCAACAATGCAGCTCGTAGAATCAATACGTACCAGATCATCTTCCTTGATAGCAATGAATACCCACTCATCTTCTAAATTCCCTTTCTCGGACTCATCATCGGTCACACCTTCATCGGTAGCATAATAACACTTCTTTTGATATCTATACTTGGGATTAGGCTTGTAAGGCTTATCATACTTTGACACTCTTTCCGAACACCTAGAAGCAAAATGTCTTATCTTATTGCATGAAAAACATTTCAAAGTGTAGACACCTAAAATTGTCTTGTCTAATTAAATAAATATTTTTATTTATTTAATTATTTTATCCTAAGTCTTCTATTAATTAAATAAATTCTTATTTATTTAATTAATTCATTAATCCTCTTCTAAGCCTTTCCTCATTTAAATATATACTTTTATTTATTTAAATTATCATTTTCCTAAATTAAATAAATATTTTTATTTATTTAATTATTTTATCCTAAGTCTTCTATTAATTAAATAAATTCTTATTTATTTAATTAATTCATTAATCCTCTTCTAAGCCTTTCCTCATTTCAATATATACTTGTACTTATTTAAATTGTCCTTTTCCTAAATTAAATAAATATTTTATTTATTTAATTTATCTCACTTCCTCTATTAATTAAATAAATCTTTATTTATTTAATTAATTCTTTAGTCTTTTCTACCCATGACACATGTCACTCATCTCTTAATTCTTCTCTTACCTATCTCCTTTATCATTTAATTATTTCCTCTACCTAACCTTTAATCCTAGCCAACCATTTATCTTTACACCTCTCAATCTTATCCCTTCATTTCTTATAGTATTCTCTATATAAGAGGATGCCCTCTTCATTATCAACCCTAACAACTTCTTCAATTAATCCTTCTTGCAATCAAGCTATCAACCACAATCTGTTATTTGTTGAGCTCTTGTGTACACATAAAATCTGAGAGCAAATATATCAAACAAGATCAATGGAGATTGAAACCCTTCTTGACATGTGAATGGTAATATTGCTTTATTTTGTTGATTTGCATGATCTTAGGTATCTCTATTGGTATTGGTTAATGTTTCATTGTAGGACTTAGATTGTTTGTGGTTAGATCTTTATGGTTTTACAATAGTAGCATCATCACTTTTCACCATATACGCAAAGGTAACTTCCCTTCATACTTATCTGCTCCCTTAGGCAATCTTTTGGAAATGAGTGCTTCAAGCTCTTGCAATTCTCTTTCATGTTCTTCCATCTCTCTCATTTCCCTTTCATATCTAGAAACCCTAGTTGAAATCTCTCTCGGATCATACTTCTGCTTCTTGGATATAGTAGCTTTAAATGTAGTCTCAGTGTTGGCATGTGATTCTCCAAGTTCACTTAATTCAAAAGTATCAAGCTTACCAACCAGCATGTCTCTTGTCACAGTTGTCATAGTTTGGATCTCATCAATAGAAACAAATTTGTGTTTGTAATCAGGAGGCAAGCATCTCAACACTTTAGCTACAATCTCATCTTCTTCAATGATTCCACCGACACATCTGATGTTCAGTACATGATCATTCACTTTATCCATAAAGGATGAATATTCTCATCTTCTCCCATTCTCAACAATTCATACTTTACTTTCAAGCTCTGTAATTTAGAAACTTTCACATGTTTGTCTCCATACAAGGTTTCTAACTTCTCCCAGATCTCATGAGCAGTCTGTAATCCCATCACATTAGTTATCTTTAAATCAATTAGGGCACTCAGCAATGCTTCTTTGGCTCTTATGTTATGTTCAACATCCTTGATCTCATTTGCAATAAATAGACTATTATGAGGAACATTGTAGACATTCTTTGTGATCTTCCAATAATCTTCTCCAAGACATTTCAAGTGATAGTCCATCTAGTTCTTCCATATGGTGTAATTAGTTCCATCGAATCTTAGACTCTCCTTGAAAACAACAATTTCCATCTTGGATCTCCTCAAGCGGTCAAGCTTCTTCTAGAGGATCTAGCTCTGATACCAATTGTTGGCAGCAACAATGAAGGAAAATTGAGAGAGGGGTGAATTAGTTTTCACCAAACTTAAACAAATTAACCACAATTGCAAATTTGATCATTAACATCAAGAACAAAGATAAACACCACAACAACAATACACATAACACACAAATTTTGACGTGGAAAACCCAATTAAGGGAAAAACCACGGTGGGAACCTACCCATAATATGATGATACTCTGCAGTAGTATATTTAAATATTACAATAGGGAATTCACATGCATTTAGTCACACTGCTTAGAGCTCACTCCTCAAATACAAGAGAGGGCTACAACCCCCAGAGGAAGAAAGGAAGGTTCCATGTCTTACAAAGATCAGACACCAATCTGGATTACATGAACTAAAAGAATAACATCTTCAAATGCCTAATCATAGTTCCAGTTAAGCACACTTTCTTCTCTGCAACTCTCTTCTTCACTTCATCACTCTTCCAAAAGATCAAATGCTTGTTTGCACATACAACACCCTCTAGGAACGTAGACACACATCTTACATGATTATTATTCTTATTTATACAAACCATCAAACTTAATTTCAAGGTCAGCTCAACTCATAAGACCTAATTACAAAATTACATCACATGATACATAAATCAATATGCGGACCAATACAATGTCGGCAAGGACATAGCATGGACCTAAATCAAAACCTCGAACATGCAACACCACCAAATATCTCACAAGATCATTTGCAACACACAAGAATCATCGGGTCAACCAAAAGGTTGTATAACATGAAGAATACCATCTAACCAATAAAATCTTCAATAACGTGCACAACAATTAATGTGGATCAGCAACACAGATAGAACACTATTGAAAAACATCAAGCAACATGAATTCCACCACAACAACTTGGATTACTAGAATCATCATCATCTCCCTCCCAGAGCTAAAGAACACCAACATAAGTTACTGACAAACTGAAAGATACGCTTGTGAAGTTTCAAATCATGAACCACTTGGACTGAGGACACACATGAATGTCCCAAACACTCTCTAAAATCCACTCAACATAATGAATCAAGTCCACAACAATACAAACTAGAAATCGCAACTCTACAATACAGAACCAACAGAAAAACCAATCATCACACTAGACCTCATAACTTGATCAAATCACCTTCTGGAGCACTAAAACTCATGCTAAATCAACTGAAGATACTATTCTCTAAATCCTTAAATCCACATCAGCATATCTTCAATATACCAACCAAACCAACTCTCTGCAACACTGAAGCACAAGAACACAGGAATATGTTGACATCAATGACAACAACACATTCCAACAACTCTAATATCCAACAAGAATCAATCAAGCTAAAGGATGGAGAATGTGAGAAAATTAGAACAAGAAGTGAAGAAGTTGAAGGCAGAGAATAAGGTCTTTGATAGTGGTAAGCTCCCAGAAGAATTAATCAACATGCAAAAAGCTTATTTAGACAAGATTGGACTTGGATTTTAGCCCGATGAAAGTTCAAATCAAAATGACAAAGACAAAAGTAAAGAGGTTAAGACAGAAGTAGAAAAGAAATCAGAAGATGCAAGCAAGACCCGAAATCAGAATACCAATGCAAGGAGGCTACCGATTTGTCAACCTAATACACAAAGGTACCCATCATTTAATGGCTATTGTTTTTAATGCAATAAGTTTGGTCATAATGTTGCAAGCTATAGAAGCATTCAGTGTTACAATTGTAAGAGGTTTGGTCATAAAGCTAATTACTGTTAGAGTCATAATCTGGTTGGAACAAATAAGGTGAACAATAACTTTCATAGATATTTTCATACATGCAATGGTTATGGTCATAAAGCTAATCAGTGTAGATCTAGATCGCATACAGTAAATTCAATACAGAAGAATGTCAATTGTTATAAGTGCAAGCAATCCAGACACTATGCTAATCAGTGCAAAAATGAAAATATGGAGAAGTCTACTGAGAAGAATGTTGTAAAGGATAGTGGATCAAAGAGAAAGGAAGTTTTGGTTTGGAGAAAGAGGGAGGTAAAGAATGGAAGTATGCCTAGTGTATCAGAAACTGGTGCAGGCACCTCTTCCTCTAGTAATTGAGCACATTGCTTCGACTCAAGGAGAGTTCTTGAAGAAAAATCTTTGTTTCCCCCCTTCTGAGTAGATCATGTCATCGGTCTAGCATGACTATGTTAGAGAGGCTATCCGATAATTAGAGGTTTGTGCTGACATCATCGATAAGACACTTTTGGCGGCAAAATCCTAAAGTAGATTTTTGGCAAGATAAGTATCGATGTTTGAAATCATTTTTATTTCTCATGTTAATAGTGCTTGAGGAGATTGTGAGAAATTGAAGAGCAGTAGAGTAGATAAAATAATCATGGAAGCTAAGATGATCATCAGAGAATCAAGCAACAAAGACTTTCAGATTGTGGAGAAGGTATTTCTAGATGAATTTAACCCTGATAAGATCTGATAAGTGGAAAAGAGCTTGAATGATATAGATTTGCAGAAGATCAAGGAGCTAGAGCATAAAGGATTGAATTTATGGACTGAATTTCTTTGGTTTAATGATGAGGAGGTGATCAAACTAATTCTTAGTCGTGTGCAGGATGATTGCATCGTGTTGGATAAGCCCTATCCAATCACAAAGGAGATTGTTTTGATTGTTACTGGTTTATGCGATGGTGGATCTGTTATGGTTAAGAAGTATATAAAAAAATAAAGAAGTTGAAACCCTAACCTGATGCAGGAGCATCCCTGGTTCTTAGCAATCTTGCATCAACCCATAATATCTTTTCAGTTTGTTTTCTATTTTGCAGTTTTAGCACTTCTTTCTGCATTTTCTTGCCTTTTCTCACCGGATCTTGAAGAGCTATATTTTGCTTGTAACCATGATTATCTTCCTTATTCCTGAACCGCGAGATGTTTAGATCATTTTCTAGCAATTTGTCGCTTTCAAATTTAGAGACAAATTTATGGCTTAGAACTCCAGAACCACTTGGATCTATCTGTTATTAGCAAATCTTGTGGATCCTTTCCATAGTTTGCAAAGCCCCAATTTGTTGTTTCCAGCATTCCTGAACATGTGGCTGACCTTCCCTCTGATCTGCACTTCTTTCTTTGGATTTTCTGGAGGATTTTCATTGGCGAAGGCCGACCTGGTGGTTTTACATGTTTCATCATGTTCATCATTGTTCAATTCTTCTTGGGCCAACCAGATTCCTCTAGACCATATAAATCAATGTAATCTAGCTTATAGTGGGAAGTTTTCATAACTGGGAACATCTATCTTCAGGTTGAGAGGTCGGGTATTTATCGAGACCGTAATTGAGTATGTTTGTATTAGGTTGGTGTGACGAATCTTGTAGCCTACATGTTGCCAACAAATTGTAAACAGTTTTCATGATATAATCAATCAGTTATGCATTGCCTCCATCATCTTGTTTTGCTTTCGTTGTGTTTTACTCTTGTTACATGGTCCAGATAGATCTCATTGAGGTCCCTCCTAACCATGACTACACCATAACCAGTATAACGGGTGATTAGATAGCATTGATTATCGACAAAATTAACAATATCATTGTGAGGTATGTTGCATATGGCATTTTTTACAAGATTTGTTTCAAAAATAGGGAAGGTTCCACTTCGGCTAGTGTTGTATATATGGCGCATATGCTTGTTATGGAAGATAGAGTGTTCAACTTCTGTGAATTGCTAAAGGATTTAATGTTAGAAAATATCATGATTTCAAAAGAGAAAGGTTAACTCTTTAAGTTTGGATCATTACTTGTTTGTCTGGCTATGTATTGTCTGGGATCCCTTCTGGCTAAGGAGAATGTGATATGGGAATCTAGAGTCTCAGGTACAAGGAAAATATTTATATATTTGAATGGATTGGACAAGAGAGAGGATGCATGCAATGTTTATTTCAAATCTTTTCTGGATATGTGGAGTGTCAGTCCGGTATCCCTGCTATTGGTTCTGCTAGAGAAGATTCATCCTCCGGAAAGAGGAAAAGGAGAGAGTTTGTGCCTTCCAATGCCCCAGAATCTAAGAAGAGCAAGAAGGATCTGAAGGAGAAAGACACTGTTGTAATTGAAGATCCAGAATCTCTTGTGGCTAAGATTGTACAATATCAAAATTGAAGATGTTAGTAATGTGCTTCTGAAATTCCTATATGAGATTGTGAAAGAAAAATTGATTGAACAACCTGCTAATCCAAAAGATTCAGAAGAAAATGATGATGATATGAAAAGTATGTTGAAGAAGTGTAATGATGCACATAGAGCCATATCTGTATGCATTAATGAAATAAGAGAATGTATTAGCAATACTAGTAGAGTTTATAGGTATTGTCTTTCATGGTTAGTTGTTGCTACAATGAAGCATAAGGCAAAGATTGAGGCTATTGAAGATGAATTGAGTTCCTTGGGTAAGTCATTTGATTTTCTGAGTGACAAGGATGGAGAGTAGAGGAAAAAGATAAATTCTCTTCAAACTGAATTATTATTCTTGCAAAGAAAAAGAGAATATTTTATGAATGTTTTTTGAAAAGTGAAAGAGATAGTTGAGGCAAAATTGGAATATTTCTCAGCATTGTTTGATAGTGCAGTTGAGTATGAGTAGAATCTGTCTACTCTAGACAAATTTTCTCATGTTGTTGATTTGTTGGTAGACTGCAGAAGTTTATTACTGAGCATTAAATTGGTTGTGCACTCTTGGGAAGTTCTTCTTTCCAAACTGAAGGAAAAGTACAAGATAATATTTTAGAAGAAGACCAGCTGAAGTTTTTTTGGGGTTGGTACACAACTTTGATATACTCTTTTTGCAGTTTCATTTCTTTTTTTATTTTCTTTTTCATCAAAGGCATCTTTTGTCCTTAATGTCAAAGGGGGAGAAAGGCAAATGGAGAAAGGTAAATGGAATAAGAGAAATAAGGAGATATATGAGTCAAGGGGAGTCGTATACAGATATGTTTTTGTTTTAGATGTTTTGCCATCAATGACAAAGGGGGAGATTGTCAAACTTGTGTGAATATTGTCATTATTGTCATTAATGTCAAATTTGGTCATCCTGTTTGGACCATAAGGTGTATATTAGTGTTGCATTTTTTGGTATTTTGGGAAGATAGGTATGTATGAAAGGTATGAGATATGATCTACTAGAATCATTTTCAAAATATTCTCATCTCTAGAATCCTAAGTTGTGCTTATTTTGGTTTATATTTTGTCCCGATATCAATTTTATTCTTTGGCATTTGTCATGTCATTTATATTAGTTGTATCTGTTGGCATATGTGTAGAGTGTGATGACATGATGATATTGTATGTTGTCATTGATGTCAATATGTTGAAGTGAACTGATATGATGATACAAGTAAACCGGTATGATGGTACAAGTGAAGCGGTATGATGAAGTGTGAATCGGTATGATGGAATGAACCGGTATATGCAGAAAGAACTAGTATGTGAACCGGTATATGGAAATTTTGTATCGAGGTTTCTGGTTTATGCATTTCAAGTCTGTGTGATTCGACCGATGACATCCTGTGATGGGCTAGTATTGAAATGAAGATCAGATCGTGTTGCCATGTCAGCCTTGTGCGCATGAAGGATTTCCTTGAGGATCTTGCATGAAGAAGATTGATCCCATCTACCTCGGGAATGTGTGAAGTCTCAGTATATAGTGGACAACATGTGATGGGTTATCAACTTTGAGAAGCAGCAAAGAACGAATGATGGAGAATGCCTTAAGATTTGTTCAAGATCATTTTACACTATGCAATGTGATTGAATGGTCAGGATTGGACTAACTGTATTGATAACCTAAATGTTTAGGGTTTAGGGTTTATGCTACTGACCTATCTGTTTCCTATAAGGTTGATGATGATTTGCATTGTGAGGTTGTTGGCAAATGTTTGTGTGTGTATCCAAGTGAAGAGATACTTGATTCTTTCCAGACCAGTGCAGTGAGTAGAGATCTGCAGAGTGTGATTGCAGAAGTAAAGGAACTAAAGTGGATCTGCCTTGGCATTTAGTGTTGTTATCAGATCAGTGTTTTACCTGTTGACTTCTAACCATTTTAGCAGTTGGAAAATCCCTTAACCAGGTAGCTTTAACAAGCTTTGTGTAAATCCTTTAATAGGGTGACTCAAAATCATTGAGTTCTTCAAATCCTCTTGCGAGGTAACCTTTAACAGGGTTCTAGCCTTTAACCGGGTATTTAGCCATCCCTTAACCGGGTGATCCCTAGCAGGATCGGTTCCTAGCAAAACCTATTGTAAAGTCCTTAACCAGACTAGGCTCCTAACAGAGCGGACTTCAGAAGAGTTAAAGAACAACTTGTGGGTATTCATCTCCACCGTGGTTTTTCCCAGTTGGGTTTCCACGTGAAAAATCAGTGTGTTATGTGTGATGCTTTTTCATGTGATGTCTTAGTGTTTTCTGTCAAGTGGTAAAGCATGTTGATCCAGTGGTCATTATATTTCTGATGATGTATTACTTGCTTATGCATATGGGTGAAGTGGAAATGAGTTATTAGATTTTGTGAAGATCTAAGTGTTACCGGTTTATGTGTTTCACAGTCTCACTGTGTTTTACCGGTAGTGCCCTGATTTAGATCAGTGATCCTGTTTACCAGTTAGTGTAGTATTTATAGTCAAAGTGGTTTAAGGAAGTTTTTGTCTATACTGATTCACCCCCCCCCCCTCTTAGTATCTATTGAGTAGTTACTGTTCATCATTATTCATCAATTGGTATCAGAGCGTCCTCCAAGTCCTTTGTGTTGTAAGCTTAACCACTTGAGGAAAAGATCCTATTCTAATGATGAAGAGGGAAGGTCCTAAGTTTAACAGAGATAAATTTAAGATATGGAAGGACAAAATGAAGATATAAATTAAAAGCATGGGTGCTCAACACTGGAGCTATGTTGAGAATACTTATGTTGTCCCTACTAGTACTCTCACTGATGATCAAAGAAGAGAAATTCAAGAGAATGGGCAAGTAATGGAAGCTCTTATCAGCAGCCTATCTGATGCTGAGTTTATAGATGTTCAGGAAAAAGACAATCGAAAAGATGTATGGGATACTTTGGAGTCTATCTATGGCAGTGATGAGCATGTGAAGCAAGCTAAGGAAGAAAGCCTTAGAGGAAAGTTTGAAGACATGCAGATGGTTGAAGGAGAGCCATTCAACAATATGGGATAAGGATTAAAACTGTTGTTGGAGACATCAAGAGTGCAGGAGGTACAATGGATGACTCTACCATTGTTAGCAAATTTTTCAGAACCTTATTACCGGTCTATGAAATAAGGGTTTCTGCTATTCAGGAGTTGAGATCTATTAACAAGACAAAGGTGTCCCTTGATTTTATCATTGCTAAGTTGACCGCATGTGAGCTAAACAGTTATGATGGCAGTGTTCAGAGGATTGATTCATCCTTTAAAGCATCTATTGCACTGTCTAGAAAGGGTAAAGAAGCCAATACCAGTTGTGAACCAAGACAAAGCATAGATATGGATGATGAGGAGATCCCGATGGAATTTGAAGCTCTTCTGGCCAAGAGACTTCCTAAGGGAACTGGAAAATACAGAGGTAAGCTCTCATTGAAATGTTTTTCTTGCAATAGGATAGGACACATTGTTGTAAATTGTCCTAATGGTGATAATAAGGACAAACTGGAGAGGTTCAAAAAGTTCAAAGGAGGAAATAGGAGAAATTGTCTTGTTGCAATTGATGAAGGTGTCACTAATGATGAATCAGAAGATGAAGAAAGCGAAGACATAGTATTTGTAGCTATTAAGGAAGATGTGTCAGACAAGAAGGCTCTTGTCTCTCGCTTTGATAATTCCAATGAGTGGATTATTGACAGTGGTTGTTCTCACCACATGAATGGTGACCAGAGAAATTTTCTGTCTCTGGAAGAGTATGATGGAGGTGTAGTTCGATTTGGTAATGATGCACCTTGTATGGTAAAAGGAAAAGGGTCCATTTCTCTAAATGGAAAAAGCAGTGCTGATAATGTGTATTGGGTAGAAGGTCTCAGGCATAACCTTTTGAGTGTTACTCAACTAAATGATAATGGACTCACTCTGGAATTCAAAGATGGAGTATGCAAAATAAAAGGAAATAATGGTGAACTGATGGCCACTGGTATGCAGACCAAAGGTAACTTATTTCAGTTAAATGCAAATATCAGTCAATGTTTAATGGCTAAGTATGATGACAATTGGATATGGCATAGGAGACTCTGCCATGTAAATTTTGATAATATTGTGAAGGCCAGTAAGATCAAGGCAGTTAAAGGATTGCTTGTGTAGAACAAACCAGAGAATCCTTTGTGCAGAGAATGTCAACTGGGGAAAATGTCTTCCTCAACCTTCAAAGGTAAATCTTTCATAGTAGATAATTTACTTGATCTTGTGCGTTCTGATTTGTGTGGTCATATGAAAACTAGGAGTGTTCAGGGAGATAGGTACTTTATGATTCTTACTAATGATTGCTCAAGAATGATGTGGGTCACATTCTTGAAAGACAAGTCTGAAGCTTTTGGAAAGTTCAAAGCCTTCAGAGCACTAGTTGAAAAGGAAAGTGGTAAGAGGATCAAATGCCTTAGAACCGATCAAAAAGGTGAGTTCACTTCTAGTGAGTTCAATAAGTACTGTGAAGAAAATGGCATCAAGAGGCAACTGTCTGCCCATCAGACTCCACAGCAGAATGGCCTAGCAAAGAGGAACAACTGGACTGTAGTTGAAGCAGCCAGAACAATGTTGATTCAAGGGAAGGTTGCTCACACTTTTTGGAGAGAAGCGGTGAGCACTACAATCTACACTATGAACCGGGTACTCATCAAGAAAGGTAAGGATAAAACTCCTTATGAGTATTAGACCGGTAAGACTCCTGTAGTAAGCTACTTTAGAGTGTTTGGTAGCAAATATTATATCAAGAGGAGTGAACACTAGAGCAAGTTTGATGCAAAATGTGATGAGGGAATATTCCTAGGATATTCCACCAAGAGCAAAGCTCTCAAGTGTTTTAACAATAGGACTCAAAGAATTGTTGAAAGTATCAATGTTAGAGTTGATGAAACCTCTGAGAAACCTAAGGAAACCGACAATGAGCAAGTGGTAGATGAACCGGTTGTAACCTTCTAGGAACCGGTTGAAAAACAACTTAGTACCAGTAATAGTGCTCCTACACCGGTAGATGTTGATGCTGATGAAGATGAGGATGAAGAGGAAAAGAAAGAGGAAACAGTTAAGATCATTCCTAGGTATGTAAAGCTGAATCATGATCCAAACCAGATCATAGGAGATAAGGATGCAGGAATTCTTACAAGAAGAAAGGTCAGAGAAAATTCTTGCATGATCTTTGAATTTGAGCCTAAAACATTTAAAGAGGCACATAAAGATGAAGACTGGATCAAGGCTATGGAAGAGGAATTTGTCCAGATAGAAAAGAATGGTACATGGTCTTTGGTACCCATACCTAAGCATAAAAATGTTATTGGCACCAAATGGGTTTTTAGAAACAAGCTGAATGAAGATGGCACAATGGTAAGAAACAAAGCCAGACTGGTATGTAAGGGATATGCTCAAGAAGAAGGAGAAGACTATGGAGAAACTTTTGCTCCAGTAGCTAGATTGAAAGGAGTTTGAATGCTTCTTGCATATGCAGCCTTCAAGGGATTCAAAGTGTATCAGATGGATGTAAAATCTGAATTCCTAAATGGAATACTTGAAGAGGAAGTGTATATAGAGCAACCAAATGGGTTTTCCCTATCAGAAGACTATGATATGGTGTTTAGGCTACATAAAACCTTGTATGGATTGAAGCAGGCACCTAGAGCATGGTATGAACGCTTACACTCCCATCTTGTGAAGATTGGATTTGAAAGAACAAGTGAACATAGCAATATCTATTTGAAGTCAGAAGGATATCAGATTCTGATCTGTGAAGTATTTGTTGATGACATAATTTTTGGTGGAGATGACAAGATGAGCCATGTATTTGCAGAAGAAATGAAGAAGGAATTTGAGATGTCACTAATCAGAGAGATTAAGTTCTTTATTGGACTACAGATTCAACAAATGAAAGATGGTATCTTTATCACTCAGTCCAAGTATGTCAAAGAGGTGTTAAAGACCTTTGGCATGGAAGATAGCAAACCGGTTGGTACATTGATGGTGACCGGTTGTAAATTGTCAAAAGAAGATGACTCGACGTTGGTAAATGAGAAATATTACCGATCAATGATTGGTAAGTTGCACTATGTAGTACACAGTAGACCGGACATTGCACGTGCAGTGGGCATTGCTGCACGTTTCCAAAAAAGTCCAAGAGAATCCCACCTGGTAGCAGTCAAGCAGATTCTTAGATATTTGAAGGGAACTACAGACTATAGATTGTGGTATCCATATAGTAATGATTTCAACCTCAAAGTGTTTACAGATTCTGATTGGGCTGGTAATATGGATGATCGGAAGAGCACAACCGGTGGTGCATTCAGTCTCAGTGGTAGACTAGTCTCATGGATGAGTAAGAAGCAGAGTTGTATCTCTCAGTCTACAGCAGAAGCAAAATATGTAGCAGCATTTATGAATTGCACTCAGACAATTTGGATGAATCATGTACTAAGTGGTTTCAAAGTCCCTGTATCTGAACTGGTGAGCATATTTTGTGATAACACAAGTGAAATTAATATTTCCAAGAATTCGGTATTGCATGCTAGAACCAAGCACTTCGAGCTCAAGTATCATTTCTTGAGGGAGAAAGTTCAAAACAAAGAGGTTGTATTGGAACATGTTTCCAATAAGGATCAATTAGCAGACATATTCACCAAGCCTCTACCAAAGGCTACATTTACCTATTTAAGAGGTGAATTAGGGGTGTTGCCCCTTCAAGAGGTGAACTAAAGGTATGAACTCCACACCAGTCAGGTATTGCATTGTCAAATCTTTCCAGGATTGGTGTGTTGAAAGATGCTACTCCTCAGGGGGAGCAGCATAGTGGAACATAGATGTTCGTGCCTCCACTTTGGCATTGTTGTCAAAGGGGGAGAAGATGTGAAGCAGAGAAGATATCTACACTTAGAGATTGGGGAGAAGATGTAAAGAAAAGAGATATCTTTGTATATTGCCATCAATACCAAAGGGGGAGATTGTTGGCATATGTGCAGAGTGTGATGACATGATGATATTGTATGTTGTCATTGATGTCAATATGCTGAAGTGAACCGGTATGAGGATACAAGTAAACTGGTATGATGATACAAGTAAACTGGTATGATGGTACAAGTGAAGTGGTATGATGAAGTGTGAATTGATATGATGGAATGAACCGGTATATGTAGAAAGAAAGTGTGAACCGGTATGATGGAATGAACTAGTATATGCGGAAAGAACTAGTATGTGAACTGGTATATGAAAAGTTTGTATCGAGGTTTCTAGTTTATACATTTCGAGTCTATGTGATTCGATTGATGACATCCTATGATGGGCTAGTATTGAAATGAAGATCAGATCATGTTGCCACGTCAGCCTTGTGCGCGTGAAGGATTTCCTTGAGGATATTGCATGAAGAAGATTGATCCTATCTACCTCGGGAATGTGCAAAGTCTCAATAAACGATGGAAAGTGCGTAATGGGTTATTAGCTTCCAGAAGCGGCAAAGAACGAATGATGGAGAATGTCTTGAGATTTGTTCAAGATCATTTTACACTATGCAATGTGATTGAACGGTCAAGATTGGACTGACTGTATTGATAACCTAAATGTTTAGGGTTTAGGGTTTATGCTACCGACCTATCTGTTTCCTATAAGGTCGATGATGATTTGCATTGTGAGGTTGTTGGCAAATATTTGTGTGTGTATCCAAGTGAAGAGATACTTGATTATTGCCAGACCGGTGTAGTGAGTAGAGATCTGTAGAGTGTGATTGCAGAAGTAAAGGAACTAAAGTGGATCTGCCTTGGCATTTAGTGTTGTTATCATATCAGTGTTTTACCTGTTGACTTCTAACCATTTCAGTAGTTGGAAAATCCCTTAACCGGGTAGGTTTAACAGGCTTTGTGTAAATCCTTTAACAAGGTGACTCAAAATCATTGAGTTCTTCAAATCCTCTTGCGAGGTAAACTTTAATAGGGTTCTAGCCTTTAACCAGGTATTTAGCCATCCCTTAACCGCGTGATCCCTAGCAGGATCGGTTCCTAGAAGAACCTATTGTAAAGTCCTTAATCAGACTAGGCTCCTAATAAAGTGGACTTCAGAAGAGTTAAAGAACAACTTGTGGGTATTCATCCCCACCATGGTTTTTCCCTATTGGGTTTCCACGTGAAAAATCAATGCGTTATGTGTGATTTTTTTCATGTGATGTCTTAGTGTTTTCTGTCAAGTGGTAAAGCATGTTGATCCAATGGTCATTATATTTTTGATGATGTATTACTTGCTTATGCATATGGGTGAAGTGGAAATGAGTTATTAGGTTTTGTGAAGATCTAAGTGTTACCGGTTTATGTGTTTCACAGTCTCACCGTGTTTTATCGGTAGTGCCCTGATTTAGATCGGTGATCCTATTTACCAGTTAGTGCAGTCTTTACAGTCAAAGTGGTTTAAGGAAGTTTTTGTCTATACTGATTCACCCCCCCTCTTAGTATCTGTTGTGTAGTTACTATTCATCATTATTCATTAGTATCTAGATCATATTTTATGCTCCGGCATTTGTGGTATGTGTCTGTATCTTGGAGTTTGGAGTTGTTGTTCTTAGAGTTTTGTGCTTATGGGTCTATAGCTATGGGTCTGGTTGACCTTTGTTATGTTCTGATAATTAAGGTATATGCATCAATAAATGAAATGTGAAAAGGAAGCGTATAGGAGATCTTGCAGAGTCTGACTTTGTTATCATATTTTTTGGTTAAGGTTTTATTGGATAACGTGTTATTCCGAGCAACACATGCTTTTGCTTGGATGACATATTATCCTGGTGTATAAGTTTTCCAATATATACGAAGAAGAGTAATAGAGTGTGAGATGGATGATGAGAAGTGGTAGATAAAAGGGTGCAGTGTGTATAGTGTGAGTTGTGGACTGCGAAGCAGTTGGAGTAGAGTCAAAGTGTGGACAAGATTGCAATAATCCTTTACTGGATGTGTTGTAGGTGATTGGTTCAATAGAGCAGTGCAGTAATCCTTCACAAGATCTATTGTAGGTGTATATGGGTAGTGGTACAAAGATCCTTTGTTGGATCTGCTATAAGATTTGCGAGTCGTGATCTGAGCTTAACTTGGAACTGATTTCATGCATTCAGAGATGCAACTTTCCTCAGTTTATTTATATCTATTGTAGTGAGCATTTTGATAGTGAGCCTCTTTTGTAATCTGGAAGTGAGCCATCCGACAATGAGTAGCCCCTTTTTGTAATCACCATATAACTAGTTATATTATCTTGAGAGTTAACACTCTCCATGGTTTTTCACATTTGGGTTTTTCACGTATAAAATCTAGTGTTCCATTTGTGGTCGTGTTTCTTGTTTATTATGCATTTGTTATTTCATGTTGATGAGCTTAATTGATAATATTGATATATCAACAAAGGCTAAGAAGTTGTGAAAGTTTTAGAATCTATGGGAATACTGATTCACCCCCCCCCCCCCTCTCAGTATTTTGGTTCATTCAACCAATCCAACAGATTTGGGAGAGAAACACTCAAACAAAATGATTATTTTCTAAATTTGTTAAAACAAGGAATGTGCACATGATTTGGATAAGTTTGGTTGAAGGGATTTGGTTATAAATCCAGGTAGATGGTGGGTTAGGCTAGATGGGAGGTTAAGATTTGGAGGCATATGCTCCAATTAAATTATTTGAATTATTTAAATTCAAATAAAAGGGGTTTGGGGGAAAATAAGCATGTGAATTAAAAGATAAATAAAATAATCATCTTGTTTAATATAAGAAAAGACAAAAGAGATTAATTGATTGATTTTTTTATATGGAACATTAATTGATTGATTGGAAAGGAAAAGTAATAATTAATTAAATAATGATAAATATTTAATTATACATGTTGCCAAAGGATTAAATTCGATTAAATTAATTAATCAATTTTAAGCGTCTACAAATTATATGAATCCTAAGATTTCCCAAACCCCTTGGTGAAGTCAAAATGTGCATACGGTCTAGTAATTGGAAGAAAATGATGAAATAGTGCAAAAATGGGTCAAGTTGAGTGACACCGAGTCATCAGATGGCTCTTACGAGATAGCGTGGAGTCCATGTGGACTCATTTCACCATAAATCAACCCACAACACCGAAAATTGACACATATAAACAACAAATAGCTCAACACAACTAAAATTCATAATTAGACCTCAAGAAACACTCACTGAGTGGTTCCGATTAAGCCCAAATTGGCTCTAAAGGGCTCAATCCTACTAAGTCTTCGTCAATATCTTATGACCAATATAACATATTACTAAATAAATCTCTAAGATTATAATAAACTCATTTATGTTCATTTTAAAGCACTAATGGAAGTGTTCCCATGATAACATCATAATATAACATCAAATGAGAAGCATACATAACCATGTTTGGTGGTCGATTCCAATACCAATCCACTAAAGTCCACTCTAATTATATCAATATATTTTCATTACATCATTTTCCACTTGGAATGTTCCCATTATACAATTTCATCATATTTATAATGCTTATATCAAAGTATATTCATATGACTCTTGAACCCACAATAGGACTGAGAGGGGAGGGGTGAATCAGTTTGGATCATTTTGAAATTGATCAATCAAATTATAAGAAATATTTAAACATTCTGCAACAATACTGAAAAACATCAACCATCAACACATGAACACCAGATTTACGTGGAAAAATTGATAGGGAAAAACCATAGTGAGAATCATGCTCACAATATAAACAAAATTGATTACAATGTTTTAGGCTCACTACCAAGGGGCATAATGCACCTGATGGACTTGAAAAACTTAGGCTCGTTACCTTAGGGAAAGATACATGGATTTGTAAAACTAAGGCACACTGCTTCAGGGAAAAAGATACAAAGGGTTGCCAAGAGACCCACTATCTTTTAGCAACAAAAATAATAGCAAGACTAATATGAAAAGAATCTCCTAATCATGCAATTGTTCTTGAACCTCTATGTCAAGCAACCAATATCATGCTAAACACATCTAACATCCACAATTGTCTCAGAATACTGTCACACTGAAAAATATCATCTTTAAGCTCTTTACAAACTCACTTTTTCACATTCACAATATCAAATCTACTTGCACATCATTCACGTTCACTTCACATCAATTCATATTCCATCTCATACACAACTCATACATCCGCACTTATTAAATACAAGTTAGATCATCAAAAAACTAGTTGAGGGTCAATCACAAACAAAATAAATGATATTGCAAAAAATTAGCCACCCAAACCAAAATGCCCAAAGTGGTCCACTCTAGGATAAAAAGGGAACCCAAATCCATGACAATACATCATTCCAAGTCGAATCCAATGAACTGCACATGCTAACACATCCTCCAAAGTTGGCACCAAATGTAACGTGTAGATAAGCAATAAAATTTAGCAACCAATTGGCCAAAAAACATCTTCCAATGCAAATTACCTAATGCAGATCTCCACACACTAAGATGATATCCATAAAAATGTTCTAACTCAATATCCAATGCAAATACAGACCAAAGAGGCATGATCCAAATAAGATAATTTAATTGGGCACACCAGAACATAAAACAACTGAATATACCAAGCACAAACCAACATAACTCACTTGCGAAATAGAAACACCACTAGAGAATTGAACTGAAATATTGCATGAATCACATAAATGTGTCCACCAAACCACAACACAAGATTCTACAAATCTGGAGGCCATCAAGCATTTTCCAAACCAGTCTAACAAACACCCTTACTATCAAAAAACAACAATAATACAAATCTGCAATATGTGAACTAGAAAATCATATGATACAACATCCTCATAACACATACCATTTATCTAGGAACATAAAACACAATCTTCGTCATTTGGAGGAATGCAAAGCGCTCTTCCATTGGGGAATTAAGTACTCTTTCCTACATATCGAACTTGCCATAATTGTAACTTTCTAGATAAACTCTACCAACACAAATTCAACATCAACACGAGATAGGGAAACATGCATCAAACTCAAAAGCAACACCAATTAAAGAAACCTACAAAAAGTACAAGATCATATCCGGACCAAACACCATTCGGACCACAAAGTTTGGCATCAATGACAACACAACTCAACATCTAAAAATTAACTCAAATTTCAAGCAATCTCTCACTTTGTCATTAATGGCAACACCTGATAAATAAGAATAGAAACACCAAAAAAGTTCTCTACCAAGCATCAATCAATAGTTCTCTCTCCCTATCATAGTTTTCTCCCCCTTTGATATCAAAGACAAAGGGCACAACATGACATATTGATCTCTACATCAATCCACCTAACACTACTTTCTAACACACTCTACTGCTCCCCCTAAGAGAAATAACATCATCAATCCAGGAGACAAAAAATAAGCTCTGAATATGCCCCTGGAAAGATGCACCTCGTTTATGCATCTAGTTAGAGAAGGGAGGGGCAATGAGACCTAGTTTTAGCCTGAGATACTCAAAGATATCCTTTGCCAACGCTTTAGTAAAAATGTTTGCCACCTATTCTTTTATAGAAATATACTCCAATCTGCCTTTCTTTTCTGTAGCCTTCTCTCTTAAGAAATGATACTAGATTGAGATATGTTTAACTCTTGAATGCGAAACTGGATTCTTTGAAATGTTTATAGCACTAGTATTATCACACATGATGGGAATAGCTTCATCATGCATTACTCTATTATCCTTAAGCATTTGTTTCACCCACATAACTTAAGTGCAATAAGATGTTGTTGCAATGTATTCTACTTCTACAACAGATAGAGATTGAATCCCGCTTCTTATTTAACCAAGAAACCAACTTGTCTCCCAAGAAAAATGTACATCCACTTGTGCTTTCCTAACATCATTACTTCTAGCCCAATCAGCATCTATGTATGCTTTTAACATGAAATCTCCATTCTTCTTATACCAAATACCAAAATCTAGGGTTCCTTTTAAGTACTTGAAAATCCTCTTCATTGCTTGATCATGTGATTGCTTCAGATTAGCCTAAAATCTATTAAACAAACGAATTGCATAACATCTGGTATAGACTTAGTTAAATATAACAATCCTCCAATCATGGATCTATACTTCTTCTGATCAACTTTCAGAGATTTATCATCTTTGCTCGACTTACAACCAACAACCAAAGGGGTTGCAACTAGTTTACAATTCTCGATTTCAAACTTCTTTAGCATCTCTTTGACATATTTGGTTTGAGAAAAAAAAAATCCCTTCTAAGTGTGTAACTTGTAAACCAAGAAGGAATGGCAAAACACCAATCATTGACATTTCAAATACCTTCTACATCTCTTATAAAAACTCCTTACATGAGTCATCATTTCCTCCAAATATAATATCATCAACATAAACAACTATAATCGGTATCTTGTTACCTTCAACTTTAAAGTAAAGATTGCTATCAACAGGTACATTTTCAGATTTTTGTCTATAACAAATATCTTTCCAATTTAGCATACCAAGCCTTAGGTGCTTGTTTGAGTCCATATAGAGCCTTCTTCAGTCTACAAACCATATTTAGATCTTTTGTCAATTTGAATCCATCCAGTTGTTCATCATATACCTCTTCTTTAAGTTCTCTATTTAGAAAATTTGACTTAACATCCATTTGATATACCTTAAAGTTCTTATAAGCATAAAAAGCAATAAACATTTGTATAGCTTCTATCCTAGCTATTGGAGGAAAATTTTCCACAAATTTAATAACTTCAACCTATGAATAGCCTTTACATACCAATCTTGCCTCATTCCTTGTCACTTGTCATTGTTCATTCAGCTTGTTTCAAAACACCCACTTAGTTCCTATCACATTTTTGTCTATTGGTCTCTAGGTACCAGTTGCCATGTTTGATTTTTTTGTATTTGATTCAATTCTTCTTCCATTTCCTTTACCCAAATTTATTCTATGCTAGCTTCCTCATAAAATTTTGGTTCAAATAGTGAAAAAATAAATAATTAGCTTGCTCATTAGCTTCCGCTACTTTTCTTCTTATACGAACACCTTTATTTCTATCTCCCATATTTTGATCTTCTAAATGATTCCTTTGCAAATATTTCATTGGAGTCTTGGACACTTTATTCTTCTTCATTTGTCTCTTTTCCACTGTTGTCTTCCAAATCAATTTTCTCTTCTGCAATAATTGGAATAATCTCAAATTCAGTCTCCAGTTTAGGTTCAGAGACAGACTGGCCCCATTCTTCACAAAATTTTATATTTGTACTTTCTACTATCTTGTTTAGTCTCTTATTGTAACATCGATAGCCATTGTTCTTTGTAGAAAATCCCAAAAATATCCCTTCATCTTCTTTGGTAATAAATTTTCCTAGATCATCTTCATCTCTCCTGACATAGCACTTATTTCCCAAAATTCTGAAATATTTCACACTAGGAGGTCTTCCATTCCAAATTTCATAAGGTGTCTTAGTACGATTTACACTTGTTTGTACCTTGTTGAAAATATAGACAACAGTCCACACAACTTCTTTCCAATAAACATTAGCCAAGTTAGCATCTTTCAACATAGTTCTACCCATCTCAATAATAGTCCTATTCTTTCTTTCCACAAGACCATTCTATTAAGGGGTTCTCGGAGCAAAAGCTATTAAATTCATTTGAAGTAAATTCTCCTCCTCTATTAGATCTTAAACACTTGATTTTGGTATCTACTTGATTTTCAACCATTGACTTGAACATTTTAAAATTTGCAAAAGCTTTAAATTTTTCTTTCAAGAATGTAACCCATGTCATCCTAGAGTAATCATCAATAAGTCACACAAAGTACCTTTCTCTATTGAGTCTTTTTGTCCTTGTAGGTCCACAAAGATCTGTGTGAATCAAATCTATGTTAGGGTTTAGGTAGATTTGGAGCAAATACAAATTAACAATTATCTGCAGATACAAACACAAAAGATGAAGAAAAATGCATAACACAGATAACACAAAGATTTAACGTGGTTCACCCAAGATGGGCTACATCCACAAAACACATTCCTCCAATATTTTCTTATTATCCAATAAATCAGTACAACACCATTACAATTGCCCTTTTACATTCTAGCTACTTATAGCAATCAATTTTTAGGGCAACACTCAAAGTCAATTATTTTTAGAGTTTTTTTTTCAATGTCAGATTTTTTCAACAAAAATGAAAGAAAAAAATTCCTCGGCAAGGATACATAACGAGTGTACAGTACTTGCATGATTAGTCGTCACATATCAACAATCTAAAGGTTTAGTAGTAGAATATTCTTTGTTCTTGAATCTCCTCTTCATCTATTTTCCTAGTTGACATTCCTTGCACACAACATCAGTAAGTGATAATTCTTGGTAAATCTCTCACTGCCTTAGTGGTATTGATCTTCACAATGTTATCAAAATTGACATGTCCCATCCTTTTATGTCACAAAAAATATTTGTTTCTATATGTCAGTAAACATATGCTCCCACTCTTATCCTTTATAAAGTAGACATTTGCATTTATTATATTACCTTCTACAACCAATATTTTATAATTTCCTTTTATAATTACACATCTATACTTACTAACTAATACTTCATAACCTTTATTTCATATTTGACTAACACTCAACAAATTATGTCTCATACCTTCAACATAATAAACATAATCAATTTTATGCTTACCATCAATCCTAATGATTCTTATCCCACAAATTGGTGCAACTTCCTCTCTTGCAAATTTAATTGATCGTCCATCACACTTCTCAAGATTAATTAAATTCTCTTTATCACTGGTCATATGATTTGATCATTCATACTCAGTGATCCAAGCTTTAGATTCTACTTTGGCATGCAATATAGTCTTTTCACTTATTGAGTTTTTGTTGTTCTTTACTCCTTTCGGTCTTTCGAACATTTGCTTCTTCTTTTCTTCTATAGCCAAAAAAAGAGATGCTTCATTCGACTTATCACCATCTTCATCCTCAGATGAATGTTTCTCCATAGAACATAGGCTCCTTTTTCCTTTATCTCTATCATCAGTCCTTTTCTTTGAATCATATCTTTTGTATATGTAGACACCTAAAACTTGGACAACATATTAAATGAACTAATTTGCCTATTAATTAAATCTACATTTAATTAATATCTTCTTTTCTTTTATTTTGACCATTAATCAAATTAAAGATCTGATTAATATTCCCCTTCTTCTATCTAAGCCATTTAATTAAAAATCTCCATTTATCCCCTTTCCCATTTAATTAAATTTGCATTTAATTAAAATCCCTTTTGCATTTAAATAAATCAAATTTATTTGTAAATCCCCCCACTTGCAAAATCCTACAAATGCAAGTTACATCCCTTTTTGGCCAAATTAAATCATTTTAATTTAACCAAAAATCCTATTTTCCCTCACCCACTAGCAAAATCCTACATTCCCCTAATCATTCTTCTAGAAGCCTTCTAATCCTATCCTAATCATGTCCCATCCCTAAAATTGGGCGAGTCACTTCTCCAAATTTGGGGAAAGTCTTCAAAATATGTTGAAGACTCTACCTTATTCAACAAGCTAACTTGTTGAGTTCCCCAAATTCGTAAGAGCCTTATAAATTAGCCCCAAAAGTCTTCTAAGGCATTTAATGCCTCTTACAAACCCACACCCCTTAGCCATGATGGCACAAGAGTTTACCTCTTGGGCAATAGCATGCGTTCCTGGTTAACGACATTATCCAATGATGTCACCCCTTGAGGTTATCCCTAATGCTTACTTATCATCTAATGCTTGCTTAGCATCCTCTCAAGCCTTCTCAAGGTGACATTTGTCAACTTGAGATTGGATTGAATTCCTCCCATGGATTGATAACTTTCAATCCTAGCCCTTGAGCATCTATTTCTCTATTTTCTCTATAAATAGAGCCCATTTCTTCAATCAATGATCCATCTTAATTTGCATCCAATCTATAGCTAAATTGTTTTGTGCAGGTTACTAAGGAGCTCCATTATCTACTCTTAACATTTTTAGATCATCTTAGTTGCATTATAGCATAAATTTCATCATGTTTTAATATATCATGCTAGTTTCTTTTCCATGCTAGATCAATCTCAACTTCATAACATTCTCATGCTAGCTTAATCTCGTACTAATCTTCTCATATTTTTGTTTCAGATTTATTAGCTTAATTTGCTTTATCTTCAAGTCTCCTTCAAATGCTTGACTTAACTTGTTCTAGACTTCTTTTGCTTCTTTCAACCGACTAATTTTACCAAATACTGTATCACTCAAGCAACTAATAATTATTGTTCTATTATTTGCATTGTTCTCATGATTTTTAAGTTCATCTAGAGTTTGGGGTCCATTTGGTGGAGGTGTATAACCAGTTTTTACAATTTCCTAGATTCCATTCGACAAATTTTCCAAATAAGATTCCATCCTCTCCTTCCACTAAGAAAAAATTGTGTCATCAAACCTTAGTACTTTGAAATTAAGTTCCCACATCATTTTGAATCTACCTCAAGTGATTAAACTCTTCTGAGAGAAACCTTGCTCTAATATCAATTATTGAACCCACGATAGGACTGAGAGGGGAGGGGTGAGTCAATTTGGATCACTTTAAAACTAATCAATCAAATTATAACAATATTTAAACATTCTACAAAAATACAAAAACTATCAACACATGAACACTAGATTTACGTGGAAAACCCAATAGGGAAAAACCATAGTGATAATTGTGCTCACAATATAAATAGAATTGGTTACAATATTTTAGGCTCACTACCAAGGGGCATAATGCACCTAATGGACTTGCAAAACTAAGGGTCACTACCTTGTTGGGCAAATAGGTGTTGTACCCCTTGCATAATAATGTTTATAATTGCAATATCTATTTATTATGTGAGTTTCCCATGGACATGTAATGTAATATTTATTTGTTTGATGTTGCACATGGACATGTAACACATAGAGATTCCTTGGGAATATTCTCGAGACCACTTGATGAGTTGTATTGTAACAATGGGATATTATGTTTTATTTATTTAATATTAGGGAAATTAATTTATTAAAATAGCCAATGTTAGATGTGGGGTCAAGGGGGTAGGTAGCCGATGGTATTTGCACATAGTTTAGATGTAATACCACTTGGTGGTTTTGTGGGAGCTTGTATTTACAAAAGAAACCACAAGGGTAGTTGTTTGGGTTGGTCAATTAGCTAGGTTAGCATTTGTGGAGGTTGGAAGCATGGCATGGAATGTGTGGTTACATGCTTGTTCACATGGAGTGCTTGTTGATGGCTTGTTGATGGCTGGGTTTCAGAAGCTTTCACAGTTGTACTGTAATATTGCATTGTTGAATAATACATGGTGATGGATGCTTTTGGAGGCCAAGTTTTCCCTCATGAGGGTTTTCCCAGGGTATATTTTGTATCATCTTTTATGGGTATGTTTTCTATTCTTTGCATGTAGATTCTATGTGATTATTTCATTGAAATCTAAATTGGGTTATGTGGAAATTGTCATAAAGTTGGTTGCAAGTTTCCTTACAAGTGGTATCAGAGCTATGGTTTTATGTCGTTATAACCTTGGGTGTTGAATCCATAAATGTATGTTAGAATGAAATACAAGGCAAGATATGAGGGTTTTGCAGGTTGTTTATTGCAGATCTGAGGCTTTGGGTTTTTGTTATGATGGGTTGTTGGCAAATTTGGGGTTAGAAAAATGTTGGGTCAAATGGGTTTCCTTGCTTGTGATTTTATATGAGGGTTTTGGGGTGAGATTTCACAAATAACCCTATGGGACAAAACAGACCTCATGGACGGATTCAGGTTGGTTGGGAGACAAAAAATAATATATAATTCGACCTATTTTGGTCTCAGTTGAAAAGAATGCAATTTTTTTTATACTGACGGTCGTCAAATTGTTTATTGCAGTCTACAGAAAATTAAATATTAAAAAATTCTCGTCGACGAAAAAATTTCCCTGCAAAATTGAAAAATAAAATAAAAATTGGTGAAGGGGGGGATTTTGTGAAAAAACTTTTAAAAAATAAAAAATTATATTTTGGTGGTGGGGGCACCACCCCCAACCCCCCATGGGTTCGCAGGTATTGATAGTACTTGCAGACTCGTAGGTCTGCAGGCCTGTCGGGCCTCCCCCCAACGATGGTACCACACGGTACCACCGATGGGATTTTCTCGATCGAGACATCGGTACCATGGGTATCATGGGGTCCCGTTAGCCACCCACATCTGTGGGTTTAAAACAAACACAAAAATTTAATTGCCACGAAATTTATTATTTTAAATTCATTTTTTATAATTTTTTTTAAATAAAAACTTTTTTAATACCGCCCAATTATTTTAAAATACCATGTATTATTGTTATATGTCAGTTTTGTATTTTGTGGGGTCTAGGCATTTGGGCCGACCACAATTGTTATTAAAAAAATTGGAAAATATTTTTTATGGCATATTGGTGAATTTTTTGGGGTCCAGTTGCTTGCATATAGCCTAATTGGTTGATTTTCTTCCATGGAGCATAACTCGGACGTATGATGTCAATTTTTAGATTTCTTATAGTCGTTGGAAAGGTGATTAAGTGCACTACATGTTTTTGTAATTATTTTTTCTAGATTTTGTCGTTTGGGCAGTGAGATGTGAACTAGAAGTCAGAGTTACCTTTATGGCTTTGAGAGGTCATAACTTGAGCATATGGAGTCGGATTTTGGACTTCGAATAGTCGATGAAAAGCTCTTTGAGAGCACTACACTTTGGTTTAGATTTGGAGCAAGTTTGAGATGATTTATTTTCTAATATTTTGATATGGGTTGTTTATTAGTTCTTTTGACTATGGTGACATTATGAGTTTATGACATGTTACATATTGGAGATTTGGATTTGGTGTCATTATACACTCAATGGTGTATCTCGATTGCTCACATGTTGACATGGTTATTAATTTTAGTTTGATTATGTATGTTGCATTGTTGGGTCTACAAGTTGTGCAATGTTGTAGGCGGTCTATACTTACAGGATTGCATATATGGCTTGTATATGGGTTGTCTATGCTCGTAGATCTTTCATTATTGATGCATATTTGGATTGGTGGCTTGGTTTAGTCACATGGTTTATTGATTTTGTTGTTATGTTGAGGAGGAGAGATGTTGTTACTAGGTACAGTCATGGTGGAGGACCTATGGTGTTGACTATGTGATGCTGACAGATTGGACACATTGAGAGTTAGATGCTTGTTTTGTGGAGGTGATCATGATGTCATGGTTGTTCCTTGTGTTTAGGGACTTTGACATGATTGGTTTTGTAGGTGCTTTGATCAATGATATTTTGATATGGATTCTTGATTAGTTATGTCGGTGTATCTTCTTGGTTGAGGATCATGATTACTTTGACTTTTGGGAGCTCATCATGTGCACATTGAGTTCTTTGATTGTTAGATGGATTTGGTTGATTCTCATGTTAGAGGATGATTTTATCATGATGTCATGGATAGCTTGGTTTTACACTTTTAGTGGGAGCTTTTGACAGTGATGATGTGGCAGTCTAGGATTGGTTCTTGATTGTTTGTTGGTGGTTTTTTATCTTATTGGCTTGGAGTTCATGCTTTACTTGAAGTTATTGACATTTAAGTTATATGTGTGTAGACTTGGATGATCTTCATTTAGGAGATGGTTATCATGATGCTATGGAGAGCTCGGTATCACAGTTCAGTGGGAGCTTATGGCAGTGATGTGTACTCAGCATTGGATGGTGGATGATCTTCTTAGTGTGCAGATGTTTGGAGGATGCCTTAGATCCTGTTGCTACAGAAGGGTCTTTCACATTTGTGGGTACACTTGTAGGAGATGGTGATCTTCATGATATTTGAGGATGTGGACATCTTGGAGGATTCAAGGAATTCTTGGTTGAGGTGTGGTTTATGCTTTCATTTGACATGTTATCCTTGATTGATAGGATGGTTGATATTATGTCATGGTATACTCTTGATACACATTTAGAGTTTTGGCATGATATGGTTATTTAATATGTTCATATGGAGCATGTTATCTCCTTGGAGGAGATGGTTAGATCATGTTGTCATGTTTATGTTCTTCATTCTGTAGTTGGAGCTTTGACATTGATCTTGGTAGTTATCTTTATATTGGGTACATGGTCATTTGCTTGATTACTTCATGGTGATGCTATGTTGCATTTGGAGTTTGGCATGGATTGATTGGGTACAAGTACTCATGGATACATGGAGACATAGGTGATGTTGGTATTCTCTTGTGATTAGAGATATATGTTGAGAAGGTTGATAGTTTCACCAAGAAGTCTAGGGAGCATTCACCTGGTATAGATTTGAGAGGAGATTATTCTTAGATGAGTCATGATGACTTGGATGTCTTGGATGAGCATTCTCATTCCCCACTCTTGGTCTACTCGGCAATTTACTACTTGAGAGGTATTGCCCATTGTTCCTTTCAGATGCATTATGTTTATGCTTATCTTTCATAGATATGGATCTTGAGCTATGGATAGATGGTTAGTTCTTGAGGATTGAGAGATGTTTAGCATTGTTTATCTCCTCGTGCATTTGAGCTATTATTATGATGACATTCATTGATATTGAGTTTAGGAGATGGTTTATCGGGCATATTCCCTTGGGATTGGGAATAGATATTAGTTTGGTCTTCTTGGTTATGAGAGGCTTACATCCATGTTGATTACATGTTATATATGTTTGTCTAGTCCAAGGGACTGAATGAGTTTGGGTGTTGTTATGCTATTCTCATTTGGGGTTTTATGGAGGAGATCATACTTGACATAGTTGGCATGTAGAGGTGTATGTAGAAGGACATGCTACAGGTTTAGATTTGCAGTATTTCTCTCTTTGGTCTTGGTTATCTTCTTAGATGTTCAATTTCACATTACATTGGTTTGAGGTTGTTTGGAGCTATGTGTTGATTAGTTTGTGTAGAAACAACAAAATTTTCATGAAAAAGTGTCCTCTTATCAAAATATCGATTCTCTAATCATCATCAAAGTGGATCCATTCTTTAATAATCCTATTTTTCAATATAATAGCCATATCATCCATTATTTCATAATATTTATAAATTATTATATTTCATCATTATTCCATTAAATCAATATATATTCTATTATTCAGCCATTTAATAACATATAATCCATTTTATTTATTTTAAATAAATCCATTTTCTGAAATCCCTCTCATATCCACGTCATCTTTTTATTTATCTTATTTCACCTCTATCAATTACATATACTTAATACATGTAGGATAAACACTCTTCATTTATGCCCTAATCTATTATCCCACATTTGTCTTGAAACTTGGATTCCACCCTGAGAACATCTATAAATACCTTGCTCCTCCTCATTTCTAAGCCTGGCAAATCTCTCTATCATTTGCATGCATTTTGAATCTTTTCTCTTGCATTCAAGTTTTCATATTTGTTCATTGTGTTTACAATCTCATTGATTTTTCATCTCTATGTCATTTCATCATATTTGATATCTTTCACATCTGTCCATCATAGCTTCTTATGCATGTGCTTCTGAGAGCACCCATATTTTGAACACAAGATCTTGATTGGTAGGAGAACAATGGAGTGAGATTTTATATTTAATGCATGTGTGTGTGTGTGTTTTTCTCTTGATTTTACATGTGTGTTAGCTTGCAGGTTCTCCATTGGAATAATGTAAAACCATCTAGATCTTGGCTCATAAAATCTCTGAATAGATTTTCTCATCTACAATTGGCACGCTCGGTGGGACCTCCTTGTCCTTTCATGTGATTTTGATTGTCGCTTGGCTGAAGTTTGTAATTAGGGCATTCATAAGATTGTTTCTTTGGAGTATTCTAACAAAAAATTAACTTGCCTTGTCTTTGTTTGCAGGTTTATGCATTTTGTTTAATATTTAAATATGCCTTGACTAATGTTTGCAGGTTGAAACATTATTTTTGTAGTGTCAAAAATTGCATACCCCTTTGTAATTCGACCTACATCTTTTGTAACCACTTTGGTGTTCATTCCTCTAGCACCTAAGTAGGCTCATTTCAGCCCTTACATTAGCCTTTTCCCTCTCAGGATGCTTCAGACCCCCTTTTCAACAACTCCCTCATGGCGTCAGTCTTGTTAGCCATGTGTCTCCCTTGTCTCCTGTTGTTTTTGAGCCCGATTCATTTGGACACTAGTGTGTTGCATGGATGTCCGCGTGCCACGCATTCATCCCATGACATCTTAACGTTCAAATGTCGGTTCTGAGCATGCCTTTCCACTTGTCACTCGAGCATGTCAATGGAAATGTCCCCGAATATTTCAAATGGATTGCCAGCCCCCTTTTCCCTCCTCTTCTCTCTTAAATCTATCATCTCTTCATTCAAGCTCTCTAGTTTCTAGACACAATCTCTCTTATTCTTTGGGCTCACACAACTTTCTTTGATTCACTCTCGCTTGCTACATCAGTCTCTGTTTTTCTGTAGCACTCTCAAACTCTCACAATATCTCTTGCAACTCTTTTGGCTTTCTCAAGCCTCTTTGGTAATATCCTTCTATCTATCTATTTATCCTATCTTTGTGCATCTTGGGATTTATCACATCCCTCTTCTATCATTTATCATTTATCATTTATTGTATCTTGCATTTATCTTATATTCTATCAATCTATCTGGCTGTCTGTGGAGGTGGAAACACCAAACACAGGGATTTGACTAAGGCAAGTCCCCAAGCAGCCCCCAACATTTTCCTTCTTTCTTGTGTGCGGGTTTATAATCATAAGAAGAAGATCATTTAGCAGGAAGCTTCAAGTCATGGACCAGTTGTGAGTTTCCCTCTTTTCCCTCTTCTCAAGTCATTCTAATATTTATCACTCTGTATTATTAGTTTATCTTGTTGTTTTTCCACGTTTATTTAATATTATAATTGTATCTGCTACCCCCTATGATTTTTTGTGTTTTGTCTATATTGGACGACAACGCACCGCGTTGGTGTCCCAGCTCCATGCACTCATCCCGAGGACAAAGACTCAACAAAGTCATCTAGGAGTCTCGTCTACAGTCTATTAGCTTAGCTTTTCATTTTTATCCCCTAGCTCACCTTAGCGCCAATTCAAGTGAGGTAGTGACAGATCGATTTGTCCTCTAAGATTCATCATCTTAGAGGTGACAAATCCCCTCCTCTACAATTTCATTTCATAGCCTACGTTTCAACAAGTCTATTTTAGCATTTTCTGTAATCATATCAAGTTGTGAGAAGGATGTTTTTTTGGCTTTGTGCATTTCCAACAGTTACTAGATCAAGGCATTTTACAAACAATCTCCCACGTTTTCTATCTTTGCCCTTAAGCTCCCATGTTTTTGTCTCAAATCCACAATCTGCATGGAATATCTCTCATGCTACAGTCCACTTTGCTTGCAAGGTTCTATTGGTCTCTTTATTTGTGTGTTGTTGTTTTTGACATCCATGGTGTTGTATTTAGCATTCATATACTACTTGACAACCCACTTTTCTGACTGTTACTTTTTCCTGTAATTATTTTTTTGCAACTACTGCATTGATTTGCCTTGCTTTCCATGTTTCACCTCATGCGATTGGTTGTGTAAAATCAATTACAAACATTAAATAAAATTCTACGAAATGCCTTGCACAACCTACTAAAAATATTAAAAAAAACAAACTATCAAATACATGAAAAAGTCATGAAAAATATCAAAAATTTTGTTGCAAAATAAGTCTTGTCTATGCTTTACATTTTGCATTCATAATTACCAGAGTATTTCCATGCATATTGTTGGTGCTTGTTGTATATTTAATAATATATATTGCAAGTTCTCCATTGGAATGATGTAAAATCATCTAGATCTTGGCTCATAAGATCTAAGATTAGATTTTCTCATCTACATTTTGTATTCATGTTTTGTCATGTGGAAGATGACATGGATGTTCCTTTATCTCTTTCTTTTGTTGGTTGTGGAGAACGGGAGAGTTAGGGAGAATTGTGAAAGTTGTACTTGTAGGTTATTGGTTTACAAGTTATTCATATTGTTGTGGATGTTCCTTGATACTACATGGTTATGATTACACTTTCTATGAGATGTTATTAGTGGATTCATTTCAGATTTGACATTACCTATGCAGTGGGAGTTTCTAGGTGTACATATGTGACAGGTATTGCACTTGGAGCTTATTGTTGCATGTTATGAGTTGTATATGTTAATGATATTAGATTCACTTGATTTGTATACCTTGGAGGTATGGATAGTTGGATGTGTTAGCACTAGTTGTGGGTGCTATTTCAGCTATGGTTATTGGTTCTTGACAGCTACCGATGCATTGGATACCTTTGGATTGAGTGTTTGTGTTTGGATATCAGTTGATATGGGACTTATCATTTGTTGAGACAGATTGTGTGGCTTTCTCATTGTATGGCCTTTTCATTTTTAGTGGAAGTGACATGGTGAAGGGTGGGAGCATTCATGTATGAAATGGTGGTCACTTTGTTTCTTGTTGCAGGTATCTTGATGGAGCACATGGGGAACTTTGATTCCATTATGGTATATGTGCTAGAGGGATTGTTCCCTTGTTCATGTTGTGGTTACTTATTTCCCCTTATGCAATGTATACAACAAGTGGGAGAATGTTGGAAAAATAGGTGTTGTACACCTTGCATAATAATGTTTGTAATTGTAATATTTATTTATTATGTGAGTTTCCCATGGACATGTAATGTAATATTTATTTATTTGATGTTGCACATGGGGGTGTAACATGTAGAGATTCCTTGGGAATATTCTTGGGACCACTTAATGAGTTGTATTGTAACATTGGGATATTATATTGTATTTATTTAATATTGGGGAAATTAATTTATTAAAGTACCTAATGTTAGATGTGGGGTCAAGGGGGTAGGTAGCCCATGGTATTTGCACATGGTTTAGTTGTAATACCACTTGGTGGTTTTGTGGGAGCTTGTGTTTACAAAAGCAACCACAAGGGTAGTTGTTTGGGTTGGTCAATTAGTCAGGTTAACATTTGTGGAGGTTGGAAGCATGGCATGGGATGTGTGGTTATATGCTTATTCACATGGAGTGCTTGTTGATGGCTGGGTTTCAGAAGCTTTCACAGTTGTATTGTAATATTGTATTACTGAATAATACATGGTGATGGATGCTTTTCGAGGCTGGTTTTTTTCCTCATGAGGGCTTTCCCAAGGTATATCTTGTGTCATCTTTGATGAGTATGTTGTCTATTCTTTGCATGTGGATTCTATGTGATTATTTTATTAAAATCTAAATTGGGTTATGTGGAAATTGTCATAAAGTTGGTTGTAAGTTTCATTACATACCTTAGGGAAAGATACATGGACTTGCACAATTGAGGCACATTATTTCAAGGAGAGATACAAAGGGTTGCCAAGAGACCCATTGTCTTTTAGCAACAATTTGAATAGCATAATTGATATGAAAAGAATATACTGATCATGAAATTCTTCTTGAACCTTTGTATCAAGCAACCAATATCATGGCAAACACATATGACATCCACCACTATCTTAGAATATCATCACACTGAATATATCATTATCAAGATCTTTACAAACTCACTTTCGCACATCCACAGTATCTGTTTATGGTGAAAATGGATAACAATAATAACAATATTGAAAGGCTAAATGAATCCAACCACGAAACCCTAGCCTAACAATCAACAAAGATCCACCATAACATATGAAGATTACCTAAGACAATGCAAATCACATGAAATCACAAAGATTATACCATCACATGTCCAATAGGGTTTTGATCTCCATTCTTCCTATCTCCATTGATCTTGCTTGATATATATTTGCTCTCAGATTTTATGTGCACAAGAGCTCAACAAAGAACGGAATGTGGTTGCAAGTAGGATCGTAATGTAGTCAAGTCCTCCAAATTGTCGATTAGGGTTTGATAATGAAGGAAGCATCTCCTTAAATAGAAGACACAATATGAAATGGAGAGATAAGATTGAGAGGTGTAAAAAAGGAGGTCGGCTAGGATTAGAGGGTAGGTAAAAGAAATAATAAAATAATGAAAGGGGTAGGTAGTGTATGAATTAAGAGATGAATGACATGTGTCATAGGTAGAAAAGGTTAATGAATTAATTAAATAAATAAAGATTTATTTAATTAATAGAAGAAGTAGGATAATTAAATAAATAAGATATTTATTTAATTTAGGAAAATGATAATTTAAATAAATAAATGTATTTATTTAAATGAGAAATAAGGCTAGAAAAGGATAAATGAATTAATTAAATAAATAAAGATTTATTTAATTAATAGAAGAATTAGGCTTAGATAATTAAATAAATAAAATATTTATTTAATTAGACATGACAATTTTGGGTGTCTACATTTTGCCCCTCTTTGAGACAATGCGACTTGTCGCGTTGTTTCAAAGAAGATAAGATGAACTGATACAGAGTTGCCCCAGGATGGGAATGATATGCCCCCTTGAGAGATTGGATGAAAATGTTTGAAAAGATTGTAGACAATCTCTCGATAAGAAAGAAAGGCTAGAATGGATTGACTGGATAAAGTGACAAAGTCACGGGATAATGAAGATTGACTCAGAAAATGAAGGCAAGGGCTAGGGTAGGCTATAAGATAGACCACGGGGGAAAATACATCATCATTGTCATCTACACATCCATGAGAGATTAGAGTGCAGAGAGAGAAAAGAGCAACAGCAGTCAGCAGCGATGGCTTTGGTTCATAGATTTGACCGCATTCGCCGATTCCAGAGGCCAGTAGAGGTAGGAGAGCCAGTAAGTACCGCAAAACCTCCTTGTACTTTGATGCATTTATTGTTGTCATTAATGCATACTAGGTAGAGTAATAAATGCGCATTTATGTCAAGAAAGCGCGTTTGTGTCCAAAAATGTGAATTTTTGTCTTCTAGGTCAAATCGGCAGTTCTGTGATGAACATACGCTGTCGATTGGATATGCTGCTGAGAGGATACACTCAAGCAGGTCCTCTAGGAAGACTAGGATAGATCAAGGCACTTTGTGATGAACAGTGAGTACCAAGATAAAGTACTTTGTGATGAACAGGGAGTACTGAAATATGAGCAGCACTTTGTGATGAACAGGGAGTGCAAATGTGAGTAACACTTTGTGATGAACAGGGAGTGTCACACACGTAGTACTTTGTGATGAATAGTGAGTACCACTAGGATAAATAGCAACACTTTGTGATAAACAGTGAGTGTCACTAGGGTAGATAGCCATATGCATTTAGATAGCGAGTAGCATTTTGTGATAAACAGTGAATGTCACTATAACTGACATGATTGAGTTGCTTGACTACAGGAGTATTTGTCGATGCTACAGTCACGGGAGAGATTCCCGTCGACGCAGAGGTTGCGACCTGAGTTGTCGCTCAAGGACAGAGCTGCCATCGAGGAGATGGGTTTGAGACATGTGCTGTATGTGCCTGAGTTTTGGGCAAACATGGGTTTGCTGACTGCGTTGGCTGAGAGATGGCACTCTGAGACATGCACGTTTCATCTGCCGATGGGGGAGATGACAGTCACCCTGGAGGATGTATACAAGATTATGCGGATACCAATTGATGGGGAGCTGATTTTGTACGATCGAGATGGAGATTGGATGCCCTTAGATGAGTGTTCTAGGATCCAAGACTGGAGATGAGGGTGGGACACGTGGCATGGGATACCATGACATGGATAGGATTAGCACTACCAATAGTGTTGGCAGGAGTGATCAGTGAGTTCCTCTGTATCAGTTTTGTACCATTTTGTATAATGATGTAGACACCTGTGGGTGATTGTAGCCATATGATTTTGACATCATTGTATCATGACACTTTATATATATATATGAGATGATTCATCTTTGCGGCAGCTATATGCATGTGTACCTATGTGATGTATGTTTCTATGTGATGCTTATGATATGGATGCAAATATGTATATGATGCAATGCAATATATATTTTTTTTGTTCTTTTATGTTTTATATGTTATGTCAATGCAAATGTGAATGTATGAAATGCAAATGAATATGATAATGCAAATAATTATTTACATGATGAAAATGTAAAATGTGCTAATATGTGCTGTGTGCAGGATGTGATGCAGTTGTGATATCTATATGTATGTATGAAATGCTTATATGTGGTAATGTAGGTGCAACTACATGAAATGCAAATGTTTTTGGTGTGTCATTATACTCAGTCATGTGATAGCAGGCTACGCGGACTTGAGAAGGACGATGGAAGTCAATCAAGAAAGGGGGATGAAAGACAGAAGATATGAAAGTGAAAGATCTTCTTGTGCGTTATCATCATTGAGCTTTATTATGGCAAAATAGGTTATGACAATCGAGGCATATGTTCGACCTAGAAAGTCATTGTCCCTATTTGCATGGAGATAAGATAGTCACAAACAAGGAATGCCCCAGTTCATACTAGACTCACGGTGTCCTCATATCCTTGGACAAGTCATAGCATTACTAAGAAACAATCCACAGATAGCAAATACAAATAGGTGACGATACCCCATCCTCGCCTTTCTAGTCAAAGACATCCTGGAGATAGAATCTCTAGTTAGAGACATCCCGGAAAAGCTAAAAGACATGTCACCAAAAGATAAAATCAAAAGAAAATCAAGACTCGACACCAACATCCACTGTAGTCCTCAAGTTTAGTGTCTCTTGTCACTTGTATAAGTCTTATTCGATTGTGGTCATAACGTTTACTTTCACAAAAAGGATAGATAGTACGGAACCATAATGTTGTCTGAGTCTGTTGAAAGATTTGATTTGTTGAAGCCCATTGTTGCTGCTGTGTCTCATCTGAAATTGACCGAATCCATGAAACTGATAGTTTATTGCGGAGAAGACAAAACTTTATTGCGGATCTATGATGCAAATGTTGCTTTATTGCGGATTGTGCGCGGATAGACTGAAGGAAGCTGGAAGAAACTGTACTCCTCGAAACATGTAATGTTCTTAGTTCCACACCCATCACTAGACGTAGGATTTGCCTTAGCCATAGATAGGATCTGATTTATTATGGATGGAAAGGGGTGAAAAGGGATATTTATTATGAACGAATAGGTTGTGAGTGTGTGCAAAGTGAAAGGATGAAAGTGAATCCTGAAGGAGGGAGGAGCAATGTCTCTACGCATGGCGCTGGTGACCCAGTTTTCACCATGGTACTTGCCCAGGGCGCCACCGAAGTGGTTTTCACCATTGGACGAAATTATTTCTCTTTACTTTTTTTTTATTTTTCATTGTTTTTTTTGTGTCACAAGGCACCTGTTTGCCAGGTTTTCACCAAGTAACGATTTTTTTGTTTTATAATTTTTTTTGTATTTTTGAATTTTTTCGATTTTTTTTGTATTTTTTGAATTAGGATACTCTGAAGAGCTATGTGTAAAACCTACTAAGGTGCATGTTGTTGATAGGATCCTCCAAAGGTTCACCTTCTGTAGTTGAGAGCTGATATGCACCAGATCCATATGCTGCTGTAATAATGTAAGGACCAAGCCAGTTTGGTTCGAACTTGCCCTTCTTCTCTCTATCTTGTTGATTTTTAGGATTTTCTCTGAGAACTAAGTCACCTACCTCAAATGTGCAAGGCTTCACCTTATGATTGTAACTACATTGTTCCTTGACTGAATGATGTGTAGCTTGAGTGTCTGTCTTCCTTGATAAAGGAACTGAGATAGAATTACTAGTGTGTGGAATACGTAGGCCCGTATGCTTGTCACCTAAAGAAGTTTGGGCATCACTGATAACAAAGTCCTTCAAGGAAACTCCATTAAAGGTCCATGATGTATCACCAGAAGGGAAATGATATGTGGAACAAGTGGATGAGTTATGAAGGCTTATGACTGTGAAAAGAAGTGAAAGTAGGATAGCATGATGGAGACTTAGGATCAACAAGTATGCTTTTTGACTTAAAATTGTAGAACTTTTGCCCCCAGTTATTTTGATATTAGGGGAGATCAACTCTTGCTCTTTTTGCTTCATAGGATTTTTATCCTTGACTTTGATTTTTGCAGAGTCCAATAGCTTTTGATTTTGATTTCGACTGAAGGACTTTTCTTTAGTTTTGACTTTTAGATTTTTCTTTTGAAAGCTTGATTTTTGATCCCTAATGAGTAAGGGTTTTTGTAATTCTTGTTGATCCAAGTCTGGAAGTGGAGTGGAAATGGAATGAGTGGATGATATGGTAAGGCTATGTGAGTTATCAAGAGGGCTGGTGATATGCTCAATAGATTCTTTGTTGGAACCACTCTTAGGACTATTGATATCAAGAGTTGCTTGCACCACTAGAGGAGATTTGCATTCAGACTTAGTAGCCACAACACTAGGTGGTTCACACCCAATTCCTTGGCATTGCAATTTTTTTGTAGGTTGTTCTTGTCGACAAAATGTGTTAGGAATTAGTGGGAGTTGATCAACATAAAAGATATACTCACCACATCCCATGTCTTTAAACTTGAACTTTTCTTTGATCTCTGTTTGTTTGGATGTAGAAGCTTTCAAGGATTCTGGATCCACATATGCTAAAGATGGAACAACTTCTTGATTGACTGGGATTGTTATTTCTGATCGAGGTCGCAAATTGTTGCAATATATGAATGGGTCTGGGTCAACTTTGATGGTCACTTCCACTCCATTGTGTGGAAACTTGATGCATTGATGATATGTAGATGGGACTGCCCTCATTTCATGAATCCAAGGACGTCCTAGCAATATGTTGTATGTGAGATCCAGATCAAGTACTTGACAAACCACATCCTTTGTAACTGGCCCAACTCTGAGAGGTAAGGTGACTGTGCCCTTGGATGAACGCTCTTCACCGTTATATGCCTTGATGGTGATTTTGTTTGTAGAATTCACAGCTTTATCAGAATATCCCAATTGTTTAATGGTGCTTAATGTACAAATGTTTAGACCAGCTCCTCCATCTATCAGGACTCGCTTTATTCGATGTTTGTGTATGAAGGCTTCAAAGTGTAGTGGTGCATTATGTGGCTGACTTACGGAGGCGTCATCGGCTTCTGTGAATGTAAGGGAATGTGGAATGGAAAGGTATCCCACCATGGCTTGAAACTGGTCCATGTTCAGATCAGTAGGAACGGCGGTGTCTCTCAAGATTTTGTCAAGAATAGCTTTATGAGCAGGGTATATGCGTAAGAGCTCAAGGATGGAGATGAGCGCGGGTGTCTTCCCTAACTGTTCTACAAGGTCATACTCAGGTTTGGTAGATGAAGAAGCGGTGTTTTTAGTTGAAGCACCTGGCAAAGTAATTTTACCTCGACAAGTTGTAACATGACATTCAGAAGTAGGTTCGGAAGAAGATCCAACACCTCTTAGGACAATCTTGGGTCGCTGAGGAGGATTCTCAGGGTTTTTGTTCTTGATGGTAATAGTAGAGATATGATTGTCCATCGAGATATGATTAATAGTTGAATCATAGTTGTAAGGTGCTCTAGTATAGTTGGCTTGATCATCTGTGACTTTAGCTTTTCCTTTGTCGTGCTTTGGGAATGGTTCCTTAAACATCTCATGTTCTTGATTGGATGAGTGCCCCTCAATCTCAATGTCACCTCTATCAATGAGATCTTGCACAATATTCTTCAGTCAATGACAATTACCTGTTTTATGACCCTTGCTCTTATGAAATTCACAATACTCATCATCATTCCACCAATTTGGTTTAACCTTTGGTTCATATGGAGGAAAATCTGGAACTGTGATCACCTTGTTTGCCACTAGCTTCTTGAAGACTAACTCAAGTGGTTCTCCCAATGGAGTGTACTTCCTTCGTGATCTAGAAGTTGTTTGAGTATTCACTTGATTGTTTATAGAACTTGATCCCGAAAAGATGAATTTGGGTCGCACTGTGTTGGCATCAACAACACCATCATTGATTGTGTTCTTGTTTTTATTCCAAAATCTTGGCTTGTCTTTTCCTTTAAAGTCATCTTTGTTTTCCTTGAATATTTTAATAATTCCTTGTTCAATTATGACCTTCTCTATTGCTAAGCCTTTTTCAATGACATCCTTGAAGGTGGACAAACAAGCTTTTCTTAGATCATAGCCAATGTCTTTGTTAACGTTCTGGGTGAACATTTCTACCATTTGTTTCTGTGGAATTTCACAAGAGCATCTACTGGCTAGATTTCTCCATCTTTGTAAAAATGATGCAAAAGACTCTCCCTCTTTTTGCTTGGTGTTGCATAAAGTAGTGACTGATATGTTTGTCTCTATGTTGTAGGAGAAATGTTGGATAAATGCCTCTGCTAAGTCACCCCATGACTTAATACCAGGTGGGAGTTGGGAGAACCATTCCATAGCTTGATCACCTAGGCTTTGTGGGAATAATCTCATCAAATATGTCTCTTCTGCTGCTACCTCAATGCAAGCTGTGAAAAATTGTCTTATGTGTGCCTTAGGATCCCCTTTTCCTCTATACTTATCAAATTTAGGCGTCACAAAGTGTGTGGGAAAAGGAGGCATTGGAATGCTCTTGTCAAATGGATAAGGACATATGTCTCTCATTGTGTATGTTGGCTTCGGTGTATTTATGCCCTCCATTTTCTTTTGTAAGTCCTTGACTTGTTGTTCCAAACTGCTCTTAGGTGGAGATCGACTTCTTGGACCATACCCCATGTTTGAGGCACCAATTGGAGGAGGAGCATGTTGCATATATGGATGATATTGATCATACACATGCTCATATGGAGGAGGTCTATAATGATGTTGTGTATATGGACCACTTGGTATAGATTCATGTTGAGGAACCCCATATCTATTTTGTGCATGTATACCATACTCTACAGGCATGTCATGTTCTATTGTGTTGCCCCCAAATTTGACATGAGGTTTCCTTGTGTCCAAATTTTGAGCATGCCTTTGAACATCCAATTGTTTTGGTGGTTGATCCTTAGCATTAGTATGTGATTGAGCATATTTGTCTGCATAAGACTTCCATAATGGTCTACGAAGGTAAGTATCATATGTTTGACCATGTGTATGTGGGACCTCTGGTTTTTGAAACAAAGCTGATGGTGATTCAGGTACCATATGTGGTCCTCTATTTCCTCCACTATTAGGTCTCCTTTGATCCATATTGGAGTGAGGTTGTTGCAAAGGTCTATGTTCCATTATTTGAGACATGTCAAAATCACGAGGTATCTTGGCTCCACTTTGTGTCATCATGTGTAAGAAGTATTGTCTATCCCTCCTCATTATTTCCTCAACCAATCGATTGAAATGGGGATTCATAATGGATTCTTCCACATCTGCTGAATGTACTGAAAAGTTGTCCCTATTGTCATTGTGTGTAGCATTGTTGTGTATAGTGTCCATGTTCTCCACATTTGGAATGTTTCTATAGACATCCATGTCCGGCAATGTAGTGTGATCAGTATTGAAAAATAAATCATTGTCATACTCATAAGAACTCATATTTGCGGACTCTTGAGCCTCTTTAGTTTCTCTCCTAGATTTTTGAAGATGGGTTTCAACCATGAACTAGGTATTGACCAAGATGTGTAAGACTAGATGAAAAATGGAAAGAGTATGGAAGACCAAGAGTTGGATGGAATGTAAATGAATCTGAAGTGTACTTGCAATGTCCAAAGTGTAAGACCAAGTATGTATGTAGTAGAGTAGGTGTGACTTCCAAAGAGAGGATAGTTTCTCTTGATGAGGTAAGTTGACCTTGACTCTAAGTAAGACCAAATGAGACCCAAAGGTAAGAAACCTTGATGAGGGACCACTTAGCAAAGTGTTGTTGTATGTAGTGTGTTGACAAAGTATGATGAGGACAAGCAAGTGACCTTTTGACCCAAGTTTAGACAAGTATGAATGTAAAATGAGATGTGAAGCAATGATGGACTATGTGAGACCCAAAGACAGGTTGAATGCTAGATGAAAACTTGGAGAAACAACCTAGGAAGCTCAAGTATTCCGAAACTGATTTCTCTTGTTTGCTGGACTGTAAAATTTTTCCAATTTGTGAAGTTGTTGGTTGTGACCAAATCTGAATGTTTGACTGTTTTTCATGACAAGAGGACACAATGTTGTTGAGGACTCAATGTTTGCAAGTGTTTAGACTCAAAATGACTCCAAGAAAAGTGTGTTGTTTGATGTAAAATTGTTTTGCATACACTTGAAGACACAAAAGACACAATGTTTTTTTGTTTGGTCTTGAATGTTTTGAATGTTTAAAATAAGTCAAGCACAATTCTTATAGCTGGCCAAGACAATAGTTGTTGATCCCACATGGGGTTTTACCCCCGAGGCTACGCTATTCAGAGCGGATACTTAGATGCTTGACCTCACTGGCTCCACCCTCGGCACTCACTTCTCGGGTCAGCCAAGCATCAGTCCCCATGAAAACTCCCCATGGCGAACTTTGTATCTCTACTAAGAACCGTATGTGTATGGGCCGCTACCAGAGGTTTGACCTCCTGCCCCAACAACTAGAAGGATTTGGGCTTCTAAAACAAAAAGGTGCTAGTAAGGGCATCCGCTTGTGTGGCCATACATGCGGCACTTTCAGCTCTGTAAATATAGTTCAGGCTCCCAGCCAGTAGGGGTTACTCCCTACAAATGATCAAATAAATTTGATCAAATGGGTTTATGGGGAGACATAGTGTCGGTATGAACTAATCAGCTCACGTTATTCATAGTTTTCACCATGAATACATTTGATTATAGTGGTTCGGAAGAGGTGGGTTTTCCTCACTACCACTTGGGTCATTCTCTTCTCACTAGTAGTCCTAATGACCGCATGGGAAGACAGACCCTCTAAAGATTAAACAAAAAGAGCCTATTGCTCAAGACACAAAAGACAATGATTCAATTTTAGTGCACCAATTGAAGTGTTTGCTAGTCTATGAAAACAAGGCACACAATAAAAATCCAAAAACCCTTGCCAAGGACCTGCAACAAAGATTTATTAGTAGTTTGTATTGTTTGAAATAATCACCCCTTCCTGCAAGCACACAAGTTAGGTAAATTTTAGATCCAAAAGACTTTGTGAAATAGGGGTCTTCAACAATGCGTTTTGTTGACCAATTCAAAGATCTGATTCATCATAAAAAAAGACCTCCTGTAAAATTTCAAGAGATTTCCAGAAATGTAAGAAAATCCAAAAAAATTGCTAATTTGCTTCAAAAATTAATTTTTTATGAAAAACCATAAAAAATTCATATAAAATGAAAAATCAATCCAAAAAATCTGAAATTTTTACTAAAGAGTCTTGATAGTCTTCCAAACCTGCACAAAAAATTTCCTGCAACAAATCCAAGTAGTGTGCGAGATATGAGTAAAATAATGCAAAACCCTAATTTTCAAAGATCTGATTTTTGAAGAATAATTTTGCATCAAATTTAAAATAAAAAATAACAACTCTTGTGTATAATTCCGAGAGATTTCCAAAAATGTAAGAAAATCCAAAAAATTTGCTAATTTTCTCTCAAAATTAATTTTTTATGAAAAATCATAAAAAATTCATATAAAATGCAAAATCGATCCAAAAAATATGAAATTTCTACTAAATCTTTCTGATACTATTTCTGACCTACACAAAAAATTTTATGTCAAAATTCGAAGCCGTTTGTGAGATCTGATCAAAATAAAGAAAAACCCTAATTTTTAAAGATCCGATTTTTAGGGAAATATTTTGCATCAAAATTAAATTCACAAAGAACAGATCCTGTGTATAATTATGGGAGATTTCCAAAAATGTAAGAAAATCCAAAAAATTCTCTCATTTGCTCTCAAAATTAATTTTTTATGAAAAATCATAAAAAATTCCTAGAAAATGAAAATTTGCTCAAAAAATTCTAAATTTTGGATTTAGAGCTCCTGATACTTTCTTCAACTTGCTAAAAAAATTTGGTGCAAAATTTCATAGCCGTTTGTGAGATATGATCAAATCTCTCCAAGATCTTGATTTTGTGTCCAAAACCCTAGCATCACAAGGTTATTCTCCAAATTGTTTTACAAAATAGCAATATAGGGTTAGAAAAATCTGCAAAAAAACATAGATCTAAGAAAAATCCATGTCCCACGGGGTGTGCCAAAATGTTTATGGTGAAAATGGATAACAATAATAACAATATTGAAAGGCTAAATGAATTCAACCACAAAACCCTAGCCTAACAATCAACAAAGATCCACCATAACATATGAAGATTACCTAAGACAATGCAAATCACATGAAATCACAAAGATTATACCATCACATGTCCAATAGGGTTTTGATCTCCATTCTTCCTATCTCCATTGATCTTGCTTGATATATTTGCTCTCATATTTTAATATGCACAAGAGCTCAACAAAGAATGAAATGTGGTTGCAAGTAGGATCGTAGTGTAGTCGAGTCCTCCAAATTGTCGATTAGGGTTTGATAATGAAGGAAGCATCTCCTTATATAGAAGACACTATATGAAATGGAGGGATAAGATTGAGAGGTGTAAAAGGAGGTCGGCTATGATTAGAGGGTAGGTAAAAGAAATACCAAAATAATGAAAGGGGTAGATAGTGTAGGAATTAAGAGATGAATGACATGTGTCATGTGTAGAAAAAGCTAATGAATTAATTAAATAAATAAAGATTTATTTAATAAATAGAAGAAGTGGGATAATTAAATAAATAAAAATATTTATTTAATTTAGGAAAAGGATAATTTAAATAAATCAATGTATTTATTTAAATGAGAAATAAGGCTAGAAGAGGATAAATGAATTAATTAAATAAATAAAGATTTATTTAATTAATAGAAGAATTAGGCTTAGATAATTAAATAAATAAAATATTTATTTAATTAGACATGACAATTTTGGGTGTCTACAGTATCAAATCTGCTTGCACATCATTCACATTTACTTCACATCAATTCATATTCCATCTCATACATAACTCATACATCAACACTTATTAAATATAAGTTAGATAATAAAAAAACTAGTAGAGGATCGACCATGGACAAAATAAACAATATTGGACAAAATTAGCCACCTAGACCAAGACACCCAAAGTGGTCCACTCTAGGAGAAAGAGGGGACTCAAATCCATCACAATACATCATTCCAAGTTGAATCCAATGAATCACACACGCTGACAAATCCTCCAAAGTCAACACCAAACGTAATGTGTAGATAAGCAATAAAACTTGGCAACCAGTCAACCAAAAAACATCTTCCAATGCAAATTACCTAATGCGAATCTCTACACAATAAGTTGAGACCCATAAAAATGTTCTAACTCAAATTTCCGATACATATTCAAACCAAAAAGGTATGATCCAAACAAGATAATCCATCTGAGTATGCTGAAACATAACACAATTGAATATACTAAGCACAAACCAACATAACTTCATTTGCGGAATAGAAACACCACCACATAATTGAACTAAAATATTGCATGAACCACATAAACATGTCCACCAAACCACAACACAAGATTATACAAATATGAAGGCCATCAACCATTTTTTAGACCTGTCTGATAGACGCCCTTACTATCAAAAAATAACAACAATATACTTTTGCAATTTGCAAACCAAAAAATTACATGATACAACATCCTTAGAACACATAACATATATCTAGGAACACAAAACATAATCTTCATTGTTCAGAGGAATGCGACGCATTCTTTCACTGGCGCATTAAATACTTTTTCATGTATATCGAACTTGTCACAACTTTAACTTTCTAGATAAACTCTACCAACACAAATTCAACAACAACATCAAACAAAGAAACATGCATTAGACTCACAACAACACCAATTAAATATATATGCAAAAGTATAAGATCGTATCCAGACCAAACACCATCTGAACCACCAAGTTTGGTAGCAATGACAATACAACTCAAATATCCAAAAACCAACTTAGATTTTTCACAACTACGACTTGAAATGAAGAAGGATGAAGATATGAAATGAAGAAGGATGAAGATATTCAAGTGTTGAGGAAGGTTAAGAAGCTCTCCAAGGTCATCACAAACAAGTCCTCTAGTCCCCAATGGTGGTGTGCAATGCCACTTGTAGAAACCTAAAATTGTCCTAGCATAATTAAATTATAATTTTATTTTTTAAATTATTTTATCTTAAGCCTTCTATTAATTAAATAGATATTTATTTATTTAATTAATTCACTAAGCCTTTTCTAGCCTTTCCCTATTTAAATAAATATTTTTATTTATTTAAATTATCCTTTCCCTAAATTAAATAAATATTTTATTTATTTAATTGGTTCCTCTTTCTCTATTAATTAAATGAATTTCATTTATTTAATTAATTCATTAGCTTTTTCCCTCCATGACACTTGTCATTTATCTCTTGATTTTCCTCTAACTACCCCCTTCATATTTTATTATTTTCCTTACCTACCCTTTAATCCTAGTCAATCGTTTATCTTTTCACCTCTTAATCCTATCCCTTCATTTTCTAAGGTATCTTCTATATAAGAGGATATTCTCATCCTTATCAATCCCAACTAACCTAGCTAGCTAACTAATGTGTCTATTAAGCCTTCAAGAAATAAAGCAATTTCAGAACCACAATCCGTTCTTTATTGAGCTCTTGTGCACAATACAAAATCTGAGAGCAAATATATCAAACAAGATCAATGAAGATAGGAAACAATGGAGATCAAACCCTACTAAGCATGTGAATGGTATAATCTTTCTTATTTTGTTGTGATTTGCATGTTTTGGGTTATTCATTGGTGTATGGTGGCTTCTTGATTGTAGAACTCGGGTTTCATGTGGTTGGAGCTTTTTTATTTTTGCAATAGTTTTAATCTTCCAAATTTCATCGTATACATTTTGGCACGCTCAGTGAGACTCTTGTCCCTTGTTCTTAACATCATCTTTGCATTTTTAATTTTTTTGGTCAAGTTGCAGGTTGGATTAGCAACAATTATAAGCGGAAGCGCATCTATGGATCATTTTATTGCATCTATATTTTTGTTCAATTTTTTGTTTTGTGGATTTATAAAAAATCGTGTATGTGCATCTTATTTCAGTATCTCTGTACAGTCTATCCGTGTCTACTGTTTTAGATCTGATAGCATCTTATTCTGCAATTTGTTTTCATGTATGTGTTTCAAATTTCCATGTCTATGTGACATCTAACCATTTTTCTATTTGGCACTATCATGTTTTTTATAGTTATAATCACGTTTTTGTTTGGCTTTGTCTCATTTTTGTCTTAGGTGATCTTGCAGGTTCCAGGTTTCGAATTTCATATATTCTCATTTGCGGGTATAAAAATCGCATAAGTGAGTTCTTATATCGCATTTGTCTCTGGAATATTCATGTTTGTTCCTAACCTTTTTGCGTCTAAGTTCCATATATTTGCATTTGTGTTTCAACATTTTGATTTTCATTTTGTTATTTAGGGTTTTAGTTTTCAAGCTTGGTTTTCTTGTCCTTGTGTGTGGGGAAAGCAGGCTGCTAAAACGTGAAGATCAGTTTCAAAAGTGTGTCCACACATCAATGAGACTCTTGGTGCAAGTTATAGGAGCTATATTAAATAGTTCGACTTCCCAAGGGGTGTCCCATTGTTCTCTATCTCATAGGATCCCTCAAGTCAATGCCTTTGCTCTCAGATCACTGAGCAAAGTGATTTAGGAATGACAACTCCAAGAATGAGTGATGTTTGATTAATTTAACATGAATGCATTCCTAGATATGTATGATATTGAATCTATGATGATTTAAACTAGCATAAAAGATGATGATAAGATAAAGGATTAGTGAACTTATCCTAGCATGATATGCTAGTCTAACATGGATATGCTATGATATTTAAAATTACTTCTAAAATGCTATTAAGATGATTTTTATCAAAGAGAGGCTAAATGCTTAGTAAAATGACTATAAGTTAGATGCACGAAAATTGGATATCTGAAAATGAGAGAATGAGAGCTCTATTTATAGAAAAAATAGAGCAATGGATGGTCAAGATTGGATAATCTTATCAAGGGTCGGGATTGAAAGTTAATCAATCCATGCTTATAATTATCACCAATGAAATGGTGGCAATTGTCAACAAGAGACTGCTTGAGAGGAGATGTAAGAAGCATTAAATGCTTGAGAAGACATGAAGGTTACCTTAGGAGGTAAGGGTTAAGGTTAGGTTAGGGCCATCCATTGGATAAAGCTTTTATCCAAGGGATAAACTCTTGTGCAAGGGTTAAAGAGATAACCAAGGTTAAAGCCATGAATGCTTGATGAGACCCTTAGGTTAGATGAGGGTTGAGTTAGAGAGAAAGTCTCCATGCAAGAAGGTTGAGTTAACCATTAATGGTTAGAAAGACTTTGAGGGTTAACGTGTTGAAGACATAAAGCCTTTAATGGTTTTCAAAAACTTTGGAGGCTTTGAAAAGTGACTTTTCTTTGCTTAGGATTGCGACAATATTTAGGAGATGGGTTAAGCTAAATTAGAAGTGATTAGAAGAATCTAGAAGAGGTTTAGAGAGGCAAGTGGGAGATGTAGGAAATTGCAAGTGGATGGAGAGGAATTTTAATTAAAATAAATTACTTTATTTCAATAAAAAAGGAAGCAACTTGCATAAATACAAGTGGGGGTTTTAAATAAATAAATTAGATTTATTTACTTGCAAGGATCAATTTAATTAAATGTAAATTTAATTAAAAAGGGAGAAAGGGGAATTAATTAAATAAAGTGATTAATTTAATCAAAGGTTAGGAAAGGCTTAGATGAACTTAATTAAACAAATTGAGTAATTCATTTAATTAAATAGAGGAATGAGGTTAAAATGGATATTAAATATTCACTTATGAAAGTGGTCAGATTTATACGTCTACAATCCTAACCCCTCTTTTGCACTAACAAGGTGGTGCAGTTGTTTAAACTGTATTGTCGAAGGCCCCCTTTTCACATTTCGATTTGGATTTTCTTAAATAACCTAACACGTGTCCTTGTAGGTGGGGGTAATCTTTGAAAACTACTAATCATTTTGTTGCAAGGGTAATTTAGGAGTGCATCTTCTTTTTTCTAGTCTAATTTGGGTCAAATCATTTTTATTTGGAGTAAATTAATTTGTTTGAAGTGTCTTGTGCCTTCTCGGCACGTTTTGTATCTAGATCCCTAAAGATGATAACAAAAGTATCCTCTCCCCTCACCTTCCATGTTTTTTGGTAGAAGGGCCTACCTCCCAATTATCCCATAAGGCCAAGTGAGAGGGAACGACCCAGGCGGTACTTTCTTTAGGGCTCGCTATATAAATTAATACGTTAAGCGAACATCGCAACGAATTGGTGAAGTTGGCCTATCTAAAAGGTTCCCTCAGTATCCACATTTGTGTGAGATGCATAAAAATTCTCTTATGAGGACTGAGATAGATTCTTAAGTGGATGATCATTGCATTGATAGGCACCAAGGACCGCTGAATTACCCCCACTAGACACCTTAGATTAGTTGCCCACCCTTAATTTGTATGAACATCATGATAATTTCAGTGCAAGGGGATAGTTGGTTGCCCCCCCCCCCCCCCCCAAGATACTTACCATAAGGCTCCCGTGAGATGAGACAAAAATCCTTAGCTTAGCATAAGCTACTTGTAGCTTTCTGAGGAGAGGGTGATAGGGTCTTCCTTCCAGCCCTGTAAGCCCCTAGTTGTTTGCTCATGAAAAAGACAAAATAATGTATTGGAGTTGAGGAAAACTCAACTCTACAACTACCAAAGATCACCTGCATGCAAACCTGTCACAGAAAGAGAGAAGCAAAATAGCTATGGAGGTCAGAATTCAGAGATCCATAAAAGAGGAGTCATATTGATTGTGCAACAAGAATGCAATTCAACAATTCAATATACAGTTGTGATGAAAATACAAAGAGAGAATCCTTATAAAAGGATACTCGAAACCCTAAAGGAGAAAACCCTAAAGAATTATAAGATTCCTAAGTTTAGCTTAAGTATAGAGTATGATAGACTAATAATTAAATAAATAATTATTAGCTAATAAAAGATTACTCTAACATAATGTATACACCCATCAAGGTGTCCCTACATTTGAGTCAATGAAGATTCCAAGTTGTGGGCTAAGGTTATCTCCACGAGAACATTGACCTTAGGCTAAGAAAGTGTTTGATGTGTCTTCGATTGTGATAGACCCATGGAGATTGGTCTAATTCAGCCTATAGAATATACACATTACACTCACATTTTGACAAAACACCTTCAAATATTGTGTCTTCATTGTTCATTGTGTTTTCTTGCCACAAGAAAATCAACATTAAGATTTGGTCACTATCAACAACTTGCAAAACTCAGACAAAATTTTGGAGTTTTGCCAAAAATGCATATGTGTCTAATATCATTGCATATATGATCTTTCTAGCCGTGTTTGTGCACTCTATTATCGTGTATTTGACTTATCTTTTCACGTTTGTGCACTATTGGCACATATTTGAATAGAAACTGAAAAAATTGTCAAATAGAGGAAATTGTGTTTGTGTTGAATAAAACTACGTATGTATTTTTAAACCGTGTCTGTGCAAGGCAGAAGCATGTATCTATATCGAACTAAGAAATTACATATCAATAGTGGAAAACATGTTTGTGCGCTCTAAAATTGTGTATTAGTGGACTACTTATGTGTCTATGAACTCATGTCATGTCTGTGTTTTGAAATCAAAGAGTTTCTAATAAGGTTGCTTCCTCTAGGGCTTCATTTTTAGTCAACTAGTCTTTATCATGACTTTGTCACACATTTTTAGTCATTTTAAGTCATCATTTGCAGTCCCTTCGTACACACTTTTCCAATTATAGTCAAAAGGTTGTTTGGTATTCCTCATTCTATCTTGCAAACACATTGCATTACATCACTAGGTGGTTCTCACATCAAATCTATCATCTTAGGTACCATTTGGCTATCTTTAGTTAAGGTCAACTTACCTCACCAAGAGATCTGTCATCTCTTTGGAAGCCACACCTTGCTTTAGATTATCACAATCACCTTGTATACACACTTGTGGACATTGCAAGATATCCTTAGATTCATTCAATCTCATAATTCCTTTTGGTCTTCCATAGTCTTCACATTTTCTTCCATCTTCCATTTTAGCAAAGGTTTTGTTCATAGTTGAAACTCGTTCACAAAAGTCTAGAAGAGAAGTCAAGGAATCTCTAAAATCTCTCAACATGAGTACCTATGAGTTTGAAGGAGATGAATTTTTCAACCCATTTGAGAATCGTAGTAATCCACCCGAGAATGATAATAACAATGACAGTGACAACAAATCCATCACTTTCACAAACATTCAAGAGACTATAATAGATCCAAGGTTCAATAGAATGATTGAAGAAATTATGAGAAGAGATCATCAATACTTTCTACAAGTGTTTGCACAAAGTGGAGCAAGACTACCTTATGATTTTGATGTGTCATGAATTTTAGAGGATGATCACAATCAAGTACATCAAGCTAATGCAAATCCTAGAAGAAATTATGGTGGTTATAGAAGAGAACGTCTCATTCTTGAGTCACCCTCATCCTTATTTCAAAAACTAAAAGTCACCAACACTCATGCTTATGCCAATTTTGGTAGAAACTCTCATGAACAACCCCATGGTTGTCCTTTTTCATGGAAAATAAATGCTAATACACATGGTCAACAACAAGAGAACATCCAAGATCATGCCAATACCTATACCAAGAGACCTCATGTTATATTTGGGGAAAATACTTGAGATCATAATTATAGTTCACCTCTTATCCTCATGGTCATGACACATACAATCGTCCTAGGCCTAGTACTCCTCATTATAATACCATATCTAGCCTATATGCTAGCTACAACTATGTTCCTCCTCCATATGAGCATTCCTATGACCAATATCATATGTGCATGTATTATATCCCTCCTCCTCCACCTGGTGGCTCAGGCATGGGAATGACTCAAAGAGATAAGACACCACCTAGTAATGACTTGCAACAATAAATCAAGGATTTGCAAAAATAGATGGCAGATATGCATATAGCAAAAAAGGATTTACAATGAAAGACACGTGTCCTTATCCATAAGATAAAAGCATACCAACACCTCCTTTTCCTCCTTATTTTGTGACACCAAAATTTGACAAGTATAGAGGTAAGGGAGATCCTAAGGCACATATTAGTGCTTTTCATGGCTTGCATATAAGTGGCAAGAGAGGAATCCTACTTAATGAGACTATTTCCATAAAGTTTAGGTGGACAAGCCATGGAATGGTTTTCAAAACTTCTGCCTGGGATCAATTCATGGGGTGAAATAGCAGAGGCTTTCATACAACACTTCTCATACAACATTGAAATGGATGTATCAGTGACCACTTTATGCAATACCAAATAGAAAAATGGAGAGTCCTTTGCATCATTCTTACAACAGTGTATAAGTTTAGCTACTCATTGCTCTTGTGATATCTTGCAAAAATAAATGGTTGAAATGTTCACTCAAAAAGTCAATGAGGACATTGACTATGAACTAAGGAAGGCTTGTTTGTCTACTTTTAAAGAACTCATTGAAAAGGGATCAACAATTGAGAAATTTCTTATTAATAAAGGAACCATTAAACTATTAAAGGACAATAAAGATGACTCTAATGGGAAAGATAAACCCCACTTTTGGAATAAAAACAAAAATACTATTAACGATGGGGTAGTAGAAGCAAACATGATAAAACAAAAGTTAATTCTCCCTTGTGCAAGTTCATCTAATAACAATAATCAAGTGAATGCTCAAAGGCCATTAAAACCTCCAAGAAAACACACTCCATTGGGAGAGCCAATCGAGATAGCATTTAAAAAGTTGGTGGCAAATAAGCTCATAATAATACCGAACAATCCATCATATGAACCAAAAGTAAAACCTGCATGGTGGAAAGATGATGAGTTTTGTGAATTTCACAAGAGAAAGGGGCATAAGACTAGCAATTGTCATAGATTGAAGAACATTATACAAGATCTTTCACACTTCCAACAAGAAACAGGCGATGTTTAAGAAACCAATCCCTCAAAGCATGATAAGGGAAAACCTCCTAAATCAGATAACAATGCCAATTACACTACCACGTCCTATGATTGCATAGTCAACCACATTTCAATGGACAATCATGTGTCTACCATTATTATCAAGGACAAAACTCCTGAAGGTTCAACTCGAAGGGCTAAAGTTGTTTTGAAGGGCATTGGATTGTCATCTTCATCTAATGACAACACCCCCGAATGCAATGTCACAACTCGATGGGGTAACGTTACCTTACAAGGTGTTTTATCTGTTGGGACTCATTAAATTTGAATATTTTGAGAGGCCCATTTCAATTTTTTGCATCTTCACTTTCGGAATGAATACCTAGTGAATCAACTTGAATGGCCTAGTTTGAAGATGGGTAAAAGGAGCCAGTTGATTATCAAGGGGTAAGGCTTGGGAAATGTGTCCTACATATTTCAATGAGCTTATGTAGTGTTCTACAACTTTCAAATTTTAGTTTAGATCAGTTTATCAAGTACCCATTTCAAGGGGTGGACTGAAAGTTGTTCTATGCACAAATTCAAATTTTATTAAGTGGCCTACTTTGAGCGCCTATAAATTTTGACCAGTAGATCGTCATGTTGAAATTCAAAGTGCATTAAATTGTATGCATATAGTGAGTCCACATGCCAAGTTTCAAGTCTTTACGAATCCATTTGCTTAGCTTGTCAAGCTCAATTCATTTGAAATTTGTACTGTTTGCATAAGTCCCTGTTTCAACAATTAGTCAGAGCCCTATTTTCCACATGTGTAAAAGATGCCCTGGTGAATGTCATGTCAGAATATTTCTTCCGGGCGATGAAGGACAAGCTATGTTTCCAGTTTCAAGTCATAGCCAATCCGTTTGATCAGTTTTTCGAGATGGTTTCTTGAGCCATTTTATTCAGTGTTCTGCACTTTCATTGTTGCCTCTGTTAAGTTGCCACTTTCATGAACCCACCATTTGTACCCTATCAGCTTCCTGGTCAAACTGAGGATTCCATGGTCTTCCTTGTACTTCAAAGTATCTATGCCCCAGATTTGGGGATCTACGAAGACCATTTGATATTTTTAATGCATGCACTTTGAAGTCCCTGCACATTGATTTTATCAGGTTCATAGTGCTGATAGAGCCATTTGGTCATCTTTGACCATTAATATTTCTTCACCCGAGATTCATCTTGATAAATGGTTTGGCAGAGTGAATGCTCGTATATCGAACAGTGCACCTATCAGTTTGTGAAGTCCAAAAAGGTGTTTTGACCAGTTTTAAAATTGCATCTTTGGGTTTAAATGCAAAAATGTGGCACAATTTGTTGGCATTTTGATGATGTTGTGATTATCATTGATGGACACACACTTATTTTATGATCACTTCCCTATGTATAAGTTATGCTCAACCGGTAATTGTTCCAACCGGTATTATGTATTATAGTCTTCAAACTATTGATGTTTTGCAGAAAGTGTTTACCAATCTCAAGCGGTATGAAGACACAAAGCGGTATGAAGACCCAAAGCGATATGAAGACCTTAAGCGGTTCGAGGATCCCAAAGCGGTATGAAGGAACAAAGCGGTTGTTAACATTTTCCCAGTCTTCATTTTGACAAACCGGTAATTAGTAAAATGTATGAACCGGTAGTCGGTAATGAACCAGTGTTACTCTGTGATGAGTTACCAGCCGGTATTTCTGTGATGAGCTATCATCCACCGACACTTTGGCAGTGATTTTGTGTTGTGTTACCAAATGTGTCCAGATGCACTAAACCTAGGAACTTGCAATGTAATCCCATTGGATCGACATGAAATCAGATTCCTTTATAAGGACATGGTTTTAGGAGTTGATAGGGTTTTAGAAGTGCATGAGGTTTTTGTATATGCGATCATAGAAGAGAAGATTAGGTCTGTGTGAAGAAACATAGTGTGGAGATATTGAAGGCTGAAGTAATGCTAAATGTACATTAACAATGAGCTATCAAGGATCTAACCAAGCATACTATTCTAGTATCTAGATCACTCACTTGTTGATTACTCACATCTTCGACAAGTCTGAAACCCTTAACCGGGTAGGCCTGACAAAGCCTTTGTAAATCCTCTAACAAGGTGGTTCACAACTGTGGATCTAAAATCCTCTCACAAGGTAGTATTTAACAGGACTTATCTCCTAACAAAGATCTAGATTCCTAACAGGATTTGTTCTAGTGAAGAACATTGTATGACCTTAACCGGTCTGGTTACTATTCTGCAGATAGTTACTTGTGAGTTTCATCTCACCGTGGTTTTTCCCATTTGGGTTTCCACGTCAAAACCTCTTGTGTTATGGTGATTGTGCTCTTGTGGGTGAATGCTTTATTTGCTGTTTGGTTTGCATTTGTCTTAACTGGCTTGTTAGTAAATCTGTTACACCGGTTGACTGCTAAAATGTTTAAGTGTTTGAGTTCAGTATTTTTTGGTATACTAATTCACCCCCCCCCCCTTAGTATTCATCAATTGGTATCAGAGCCAACCTTTCTATAAGTCTAACCACTTGGAAGGAGATATGGGAGAACACACTGTGAGGGAGCTTACTCATCATCTCACTCAGACTGAGAAAGTCTTTGATGAACTTAAAGTCAAATATAAAGCCTCTCTAGCAAAGAGAAGAGAGCATACTAAGAAACTAATGGAGCTTACTGAAAACAGTTCTTCTAATGAAGCAGACATGGAAGCCTTAGTTGAAGAAGTTGAAAAATGGAATGAATCTAATGCTAACCTAAGAAGGGAACTGGAAGGACTGAATATCAAAATGTGCCAAGAGCTTGAGAACCGGAGGAAAGCTGAAGATCTGGTAAAAGACAAAGATCATGAGATCTCCAAGCTGAAGCAAGAAATCAGTGCACTTACCGCTCATCTCCAAGAGAGTAAAGTGGAAAAAGAAGAAATGCAAGGTGAACTAAACATGGCTATCTCTAAGAATGCAACCTTGAAGGAATCCAATGCTGATATTTCCAAGGAACTCATTGAGTCAAATGAAATACTTGCCAAATTCAATAAGAGTACTGTTAAGCTAGAGCAAAAGCTTGAATCAGCTAAATCGGTAAAGAATACCACTGGACTTGGTTTTTCTGGTTATGAGGAAGGTGAGACCTCTGGAACAAAAGACGAAGCATCAAAGAAGCAACCAGCACCAAAGGATAAAGGTAAGCAAAAGTTTAAACCTGATTGCTTTAATTGTCTCAAGGAAGGACATATTGCTAATGTGTGTAGAAACAAGGCTTACAATAATTTTCTTTATTTTCTAAACAATAAGCCTAGATCCAATAGATTCAATGGTAACTATTATGCATGCAACAAGTTTGGGCATAGAGCATTTGAATGTAGGTCTGTTATGCACAACACCGGGAGATATCCTCAAAGGACTCAAGGAGTTTTTCTTGAAACCTCTGTGAACCAAAATCCAAACCGGTATAATGCCTATGACCATCAATCAGGTGGTGGTGGCTATCAAGCGGCAACCGGTTGGAGAGTAACCTATTTGATTTGCCATGGTAGCAGTCACACTGCTGCAACATGTAGGAGGAAGAATGGTAGAACGAATAATGGACCATGGAGAGCACCTGGAATGGTATGCTATCACTGTAACAAACTAGGTCACACAGCTAGAATCTGCAGGATGAGAAAGAACATATCGGATGATATACCAGCAACTCCGGAAGGAAAAATTGATGTTGAAACTGTTCAAGCGAATATGAAGAAAACATGGAAGAAGAAACCTGAAGAAGTGTCACAAGAAGAACCGGTTTCTGCACCTAGTGTAGAAGTCTCTGAACCGGCAAACTGAGCTTCAAAAAAGCTTAGGGGGAAACAAATCGGTGAAATATTTTGAAACCCGAGTTTATATCGGTAAAAGACTTTAACCGGTATGTGTTACCTATCAATCGATAGAAGACCAGAAACAGTAAAAGGCAAAATTAGGGTTTATTACCCTAATGGTGGAGCATTTATTATGGTAGGTGAAGAATTCGTTTAAAAGGGATTTTCAAGTCTTTTTCACTTATCAGTTCTCGAGTGAAGAATTTTTCAAGAGCAAAGTGACAAAAGGTGATTCAACTTGCGATTCAAAGAGATTTCAAATCTTTGCAGCTGAATCCAAAGATAGTGTCAATCAATCAAGTGAAGAACACTAAGCGGTATTCAAATAATCGAAGTGGTGAAGTGTGTGTTGTATTGACAAACCCTAAATTTCAAAATTCTAAAGGTATTTCTCGAAATTCTTGTTTATCAGTTAATCATGGCTTCTGCATCGCACTCCAGTCCTAGTACACCTGTTGATTCAACGGATTTTATCCAATGGAAGATGAAATACAATGCCCTATCCCAGATACCCATTGGAGTCATAGTGGAATATGATATTTCAGGGTACATTGATTGTAAATTGGAAGACCTAGGATCCCTAGTGATCCATTCCCAGCTAGGTCTGTTCTACGGGGATGACAAGAAGATCAAACCGGAATACAGCATCCTAGAGAGGAAGAAACTTCACAATGCGGTGTACTTTCTTGAAGAATTTATGGAAGATCGCATCTACATCATCCTAAGCAGAGTGCATGGTGACAAGATGTATCTCGAAAGGACACATGACATTACGGTTGAAGCCATTCATGTCGTCACCAATTTCTGCAACATTGGTGAGGTGCCAGCCCTAAGAAAAGTCATCAAGACTGAAATGACTAAGCTCACCGGTTCTCGAATGACCGTCAACACCATCAAGGATGATTTGGTCAAGTATGCTTGCATGGTGATCGGATACCAGACGTTCTATGCTAGCAGAATAAACTCTGTCTTTGCTGCTGCAGTAAATGTCGGCTACAAAATGATCATGGAAGATGCATCATTTGATCTATGCACCTATATGCAGAAGCAACTATTAATAAACCTAAAGTCTATCAAACAGGACAGTGCCCTAAGATTCAAATTTGGACAACTTTTGGTAGGACTGTTTTTCTACTTTCAAGGCTATTTTCTGAGAGTCGGTGATATTCAATGGTCTGTTGACCAACCGGTTACCAAACAAATCAGTGAAAGTATTGAAGCGGTGGGAACCGAATATCCTGAAGTCTTGAATAAATATTTTGATGAATTCAAGTGGAAGATGAGCCAGTGGATGAGGATATCTGGCGATATTATTAACAAGTATGAAGAGGACATCTATTTTATCATCAGAGTAGATGAGTGCATAATGGAGGCAGTGGAGCCCAGAAAGGAAAAATTTGAACCCATGGGATATGAGGTGATGTATGACATGCTAGATGGGTATGCCTCTACCCTACTTGCCTCGCCTCTTTATCTGAAGAAGAAGAGAACTGACACCTACTTGGAAAGGATAAAACCAGTTGAAGAACCTTCAGTGAAGAAGGGAAAGGCAATGCCATCGGTATCAGCACTAGTTACCTCGGCAAGTCCTAAAGTGACCAAGCGGTCACCTGCCAAGAAGAAATCGGAAGTTGCACCCACCAAGGTTTTTGAAAGAAAGCGGAAGACTAAGAGAAACTCACCAAATTTTGAGGATACAGAACCTGAAGTGCAGCCTAAGAAGACTAGGCAAATAAGGAAGAAGGCAAAGACAACCAACAATGAACCGGCATCATCAGCATCGATAAATATAGACATTTCCTCTTACAAACCTTTGACACATTGTCAAAGGACTATCAAAAATGTTAGGAGAAAAGTGCTAAGCGATTTATTAGATCACTTTGATGATTTTAATGATAATGAAAAAGAGGAAGTTGAATAGGAAGTCATCCAATATCTATGTATTAATGACCGGTTGCCATCAGAAATTAGATCGGTGACACTGAATTCTTTATACAATTCTTTAGATAACAAATGGCGCATTGCCATCGAAAAAGAATGGGAAATAAGAGAGGAAATATTTGCACAATATTTTCCTGATGTGTCAAATTCAGAGCTCTATGAAATCATGGATAAGTACAAAGACCTCTTCTTCATGAGAAGAAGAAGACTCTTGTTACTGGAAGGCAAAGTCTTTGAAGTGGTGAAAGATACACACTCTCATGCCAAAGCCGCTTTGAGATTGCACCAAGTGTCTGAGGCCAACAAGAAAGCCAAACAGGAACCGGAAACTGAAAAACCAAATGAGGAATTTGATGATAAAGGAGAAAGAGTAACAGAATAGGTAGACATGATTGATGTTGTTGTGTTAGATGTTGAAGATGTCACTCTAGACGCTGAAAAAGAAAAAGCAGACAAGGAGAGATGGGACAAAGAAAAGGCTGACAAAGAGCAAGCGAAACAGGAAGAGAAGAAGAGGAAACAAGAAGAAGAGACGAGAAAAGAAGAGGAAAAGAAGAAAGAAGAAGAAAAGAGGAAAGAGGAGGAGAAGAAGAAAGAGGAAGAGAAAAGGAAAGAAGAAGAGAAAAGGAAGGAAGAGAAAAAGAAGAAAGAGGAAGAGAAAAAGAAAGAAGAAGAGAAAAAGAAAGAAGAGGAGAAGCCGAAAGAAGAGGAGAAGAGGAAACAAAACGAGGAGAAGCGGAAGGAAGAAGAAAGGAAGAAGGAAGAAGAGAAGAAAAAGAAAGAAGAAGAGGAGCAAAAGAAGGCAGAAGAAGAAAAGCAAAGAGCCGAAGAGAAGAAGGAAGCAACCAAGAGCACACAAGTAGAGACCCCAAAGGCAACTAGTGGTCAAGCCAAACTGGCTGACATCACCAGTCCTATTGACCTCCAATCTGCAAACAAATCGAAGTTTCTCCAAAGCATTAAGCTTGCACAAGACCGACTGGAAGCATTAAGGAGGAAAAAGGAGCAGGATGTTATTCAAACTATGATTAACACTCATACCAGTTTGATTCCCGGTACTAACCTCCCCAGTGTCGATTCCTCTCTGGCCCAACTAAAGCTTCTCTGCACCATTGTTGAGGACCAGGTACAATGCCTAGAAGAAGTTGCTGAAGCTAATGCACAAAAGAATCATCAAAAGGTACTAAACACTGCCTTAGTGAAGAAACTGAATGAGCTCTGGTCTGAACTTCTGAAACAACAGAAGAACATAAGAGATGATATGGATGAGGGCAAACTATTGTTAAGCAAAATCAACCAACCCCATCTATTTTGTCATGATGTGCTTGCACAAAAGGATAAACTGCAATCTGATTTGTAGGCATACATAAGCACCTTTAAGACGCCTTATGATTCTTTTACTACATATGAGCAAACTGTGCACCGGTATCAGCTTCGATCTACCAAAATAGAAGTGGAGATTAGCAATCGGGCAAGAGATTTGCAGGAGCTTCAACTAGTTTTATTACCTAAACTAAAAATTCTTCAGAAGTGCTTTCTTAATCTGGAAGCATTAACAGCCACTCAAGAGATGAGTATAATTGATGCCATGGAAGAACAGGTGTCCCAGATGCAGATGGAAAGTGAGGTTGCTACCTCATTACTCGAGTCATGGTCATTATTCATGAAGACTTTTATGCAGGATTTTAAATCACTTTTTGATAAGTTTCACTCATTATTGTCACAAACTCTTGTTTATTTTAATGATAATGAGAAATAGGGGTTATTCTGCAGTACTTTGTCATTGTTGGCAAAGGGGGAGTAGTATCTAAAATTTTGGTGAATGTTAGGTATACTTTCATGTTATTTCTTTAAGGGAGTAGTATACATTGTATTTTCTACAAAAAAGGATAGTGTATATGCTTAGGGGGAGTGATTTTGATTATGGCATATTTTTGTTGTAAAACACTTAGATGTCAAAATTTTCCTAAGTGTTGCCATCAATGCCAAAGGGGGAGATTGTTGGCATTTTGATGATGTTGTGATTGTCATTGATGGACACACACTTGTTTTATGATCACTTCCCTATGTATGAGTTATGCTCAACTGGTAATTGTTCCAACCGGTATTATGTATTATAGTCTTTAGACTATCGGTGTTTTGTAGAAAGTGTTTACCGATCTCAAGCGGTATGAAGACCCAAAGTGGTATGAAGACCTCAAGCGGTTCGAGGATCCCAAAGCGGTACGAAGGAACAAAGCAATTGTTAACGTTTTTCCAGTCTTCATTTTGACAAACCGGTAATTAGTAAAATGTATGAGCCGGTAATCGATAATGAACCAGTATTACTCTGTGATGAGTTACCAATCGATATGTCTGTGATGAGTTATCATCCACTAACACTTTGGCAGTGATTTTGTGTCATTTTACCAAATGTGTCTAGATGCACTAAACCTAAGAACTTGCAATGTAATCCTATTGTACCAACATGAAATCAGATTCCTTTATAAGGAAATCATGTCCAGGGTTTTAGGAGCTGATAGGGTTTTAGAAGTGCATGAGGTTTTTGTATGTACAATCACAGAAGAGAAGATTAGGTCTGTGTGAAGAAATAAAGTGTGCAGATACTGAAGACTAAAGTAATGCTAAATGTGCATTAACAATGAGCTATCAAGGATCTAACCAAGCATACTGTGCTAGTATCTAGATCACTCACTTGTTGATTACTCACATCTTCGACAAGTCTGAAACCCTTAACTGGGTAGGCCTAGCAAAGCCTTTGTAAACCCTCTAACAAGGTGGTTCACAACTGTGGATCTGAAATCCTCTCACAAGGTAGTCTTTAAAAGGACTTATCTCCTAACAAAGATTTAGATTCCTAACAGGATTTGTTCTGGTGAAAAACATTGTATGACCTTAACCGGTCTGGTTACTATATCTATTACACTGGTTGACTGCTAAACTATTTAAGTGTTTGAGTTCAGTATTTTTTCGTATACTAATTCACCCCCCCCCCCCCCCCCCGCTCTTAGTATTCATCACAATTGCCAGTAAGTTGCAAAACTCATTTTAGTGATTAGAAAATTGTGTCGATCAACTCCAGAGGCATGAAGGCTTTTCAAGGGTCAGTGGCATGGAAAAGAAAAAAAATTTAGTCGGACCCACTTTGGGGCCCAACCTGACTTGTAACTTCATGTGCCTTTTTAATCAAGGTTCAAATCATTATTTTAAATCATATGTTCTGTGATTTAAGTATGAAGGAAAAGCATGAAGATGAGATATTTCATAGGCAAGCAACATAATGAACATAGGGTAAGACCAAAATCAGAGGAACAAAATCATGACAGTGGCAATCCTCTTGCATGTTCCAGTCGAAAGATAATGATGACTGTTATGAAAGAAAAGTCAACAATGGTTAATGGATTCATTGAGCAAGAACATGGAGTCTGTTGAAAAGTTTCAGAAGCTTTCAAGCAAGTGCATTGGTTAGGTGTAATGCCAAACTCCACATCTTTTCTCTGATCTTCCCTGAATGGCGTGGCAATTTAGAGGCCAATTAAACTTTAACAAATGTAATCAATAGGCTTAGAGCCCATCCCTCCCATGATGTGGAGTAGGCATTAAAATCTCCAAGTGAATTCCATTATGGCGTGATAAAAGCCCTCAAAAACTTCAAAGCAATTGCATTTGGTAGGCAAAGTGCCAGTCAAAAACTCTCCAGATCCTCCAGGGGTCGCGTGGGCCTTAGAAACCTCCAAGCAAATGCAATTAGCAGGTGTAGCATCTTTCCCCAACATGGCAGACCTGTTGAAAATGTTGGTAAAGATTTTCATTAAATAACCTTCACCAAATTGCAATGGCAAGTATAGACCATGTTAAAACTTAAGGCAAGTGCTTTTGACTGGTGTAAGCCAAATCTTCCCTCGCATGCCTCTCTGCTGGCGATGGTGGAATATGTTGAAGGGCATTTAAAAACTTCAACCAAATTTGGGTAGGCTCAAAGCCAAACCCCCTCCTTCAGCATGGTATCCTCCCTCACCATGGTGTCCTCCCTCACCATGGTGTCCTCCCTACTATGCGTGGCATGGTGGAATTAAATGGCATTAAATGCCAAAGTCCCCTTGGACTAAAACATTTAAACTTTCAACATGGGAATGGCGTTTTGTTGAAAAGGCTTATAAACTTTTAGGCAAAGTGCCCAACCCTCCCAATGATGTGCTGTTGAAAAGGTTTTAGAAGGTTTCAAATAAATGCAAGGGGAATGTGGAATGGCATGGTGATGGAAAAGATATTTGAAATTTTCAAGCAAATGCAAGTGCCAGGCAAAAGCATTCATCCCACATTGGTGGTGGGGAGGGAATTTTATGTATTTAAATGCTAGAACACACACATCTATTGTGTCAAAGCTTATAGGCTTTTGACAAGGAGCTAGCTCAGCAACATAGTGGATCCCACGCGTGCGCATGCATCCCGAGGCAACCAAATTTTGCAGCAGACGGACGAATTAACAAGTGAGCAAGTTGCAGATGATCTGACGGCCGTCACTATACTACAATGGAAATACATCCAAACTTTAATCATTGCGGCATGGCGACTGAATGGTGGGGCCCACTAGAAAAGAGTAGCTCAAGTGTTAAAGGCCGAGCAGGTCTGAGGCAGATCCAATGACTGTCGCCATACTGCAATGCGAAGATGCTCGCTAGTTATCCCCCACAACATGATGACTGGTGAGGTGGCAGTCCAGTGGCGGATGAGGTGGCGCCCAAGTGGATTTCAAGAGAATTAGGAGGTGCCACGTGGTGGGACGCAGAAGGTGAAAATGGAGTAAAAATTAAAATTAAATATATAGTCCTAGCTATAGTGAAAATGCAAATATTTAAATGATTGGTCAACATGAGGGATTAATTCGCTTGAGGGGTGTTTTTTACTCAAATATGCAAGTATTATATATCGTTGGAAAGCTCTCAAAATGAGAAATTCATTTTTGCAATCAGTTTCAACAAATATTAGATATTTTGAGAGCAGTTTTTGCGGGCATGTTGTAAAGAAAATTTTCAATTGAGGATATAGGACACTTGGCAAATGGTGATGCAGATCTGATCTTTTCCCTCCTCTTTATATTCTTAATTCTTCTCATTTGTAAGGGTTCCAATTTTTTAGAATTTTTTCAAGGGAGATTTTCCAAGAGGGGTTCCAGTCTTATGCATTTAATTTTCTTAGTTGTAACTGTTGATGTTCCCATTCTTCTGTCATTGAATGGATGCATTTAGCTGTAAATTCTTAGTTGCAGGTCACATATATGTAAGGCATATATACATTTCCATTGGATTGTCTTCAGGCATTTTTCAATTTCAATAAATCTAGTCTTCAAGGGAGTTTTAACTTATCCTCTCAAGGGAGAGTGTAATTCTTGTTCTTAGGCATCTTTTACAAAAGCGATTTAAATTCTATGAGCAAAAATTATGAAACTGAATTAATGTTTGGATTTGTATGGTCTTTTGATTTGAATTTAGAATGTATTAATGTTAGGCATTAATACAGGGATATCTTTCAGTAAATCTAATGTGCAACTTGGATCCCATTTGTGGCTATTTGTGTTGACTCAATGCCTGGATTGAGGCACTGATCTGTTATAGATAGAAGTTATTTGCAGCATTTTAAAATCAAATCAGAATATCTTTCTTTTTTGTTTTGTGGTAATGTTCCACCTATCTCATGCTCCGATTAGTTGAGATATCAATGTAGATCTAGCCCATCTGCAGTAACCTCCTTGTTGTTGAGCCTTGATGAGATCTATCTGCTTTTGTTGATGTTGTCATATGTGTGTAATAGGTCTGATTTAAAGTATCAAAAGGGTGTCCCCCCTAGGTCTAGCAGAACCTTAAGTGCAGGAGGATCATTAGGATCCTATGTTATGTTGTCCAAGCCTTGAAGTATTTCATAGATTGAAATTGGCTATTTCATAGATAAATTGCAGGTGAACTTGGGTTAACCAGTTTTGGTGACCAACACCATCCAAGACCACAACTTCATCTACCAAGAATAAGTATGATCTTGTAGACCAGTTAGGGAATACACCTGCCCTTATCTCCATTCTTGAGCTTTTGTGTATTTCACCTTCACATAAGGCCATTCTTGACAAGATTTTAAGAGAGACCTTCATTCCCATTGAATTGAACATGGACCAATTTCAAGCCATGGGGGGATACCTTTCCACTCCATATTGTCTTACATTCGTAGAATTCGACAATGCATCTCCATGTCAATCCCACAATCCACCACTCCATATTGGAGCTTTTCTCCATAAGAACTGCATTAAACGGGTCTTGATAGATGGAGTATCAGGTCTTAACATTTGTACATTGAAAACTTTCCTACAATTGGGATACTTTGAACAAGCTATGGATTCAAGAAATAAGATCACTGTAAAAGCATATGATGATGAAGAACACTCGTCTAAAGGAACAATCACCCCACCTTTGAGAATTGGGCTAGTGACAAAGGACATGGTTTGCCAAGTCCTTGATCTTGATCTCACATACAACATACTTTTGGGACGTCCATAGATACATGAAATGAGAACAGTACCATCAACATATCACCAATGTATTAAGTTCCCACAGCAGAACCGAAGTGATAGTCAAAGGTGATCCAAATCTATTCATATATTGCAATAACCTGTAACCAAGACCATATACAATAGTTCCCATTAATTGAGAGACTATTTCATCTTCATCATACATTGATCCAGTATCTTTGGAGGCTTCCACATCAAAGAAAGTAGAGCTAAAAGGTAAATTCCAGGTTAAAGACATTGGATGTGGTGAGTATATATTTCATCTTGATCAACTCCCACTATCTTCTAAGACATTTGGTCAACAAGATCGGGACACTATGGATAATATTTCGTAGAGGAAGATATCAAGTACGAGAATGGTGAGCACAAGCCCAAGTTACAAATTTTGGGCTATCAAGGAACATAACTTAGTAAATATTAGCAAGGAAAACTAGAGCTCTTACAACCTACAAACAATTTGTAATGTCAAGGAATTAGGTATGAACTACCTAGTGTTGTGGCTATTAAGTCTAAATGCAAATCCCCTGTAGTGATGCAAGCAACTCTTGATATTAATAGTCAAAAATCTATTGAATATATCACCAACCCTTTTGAGAATTATTATATTCTTACCATTTCATCCTCTCATTCCATTTCCAGTCCTCCCCTAGACTTGGATCAACAAGAATCACAAAAGCCCTTACTCATTGGGGATAAAAAATCAAGCTTTGGAAAGAAAAATCTAAAAGTAAAAAATAAAGAGAATTCCTTTAGTCCAAATCAAAATCAAAAGCTATTGGACTCTACAAAAAACAAAGTCAAGGATAAAAGTCCTATGAAGAAAAAAGAACAAGAGTTGATCTCCCCTAATACCAAATTAATTGGGGGCATAAATTTCAAAAGTTGCAAGTCAAAAGGCATACTTGTTGATCCTAAGTCTCCATCAAGTCATCCTAATTTCACTTCTTCCCACATTTATAAGCCTTCACCTCACAAGAATGCATTCCATACATCCATCTCCCTTGGTAGTATATCACATCAATGGACCTTTAATGGAACTTCCTTGAGGGGCTTTGTTATTAGGGATGCCCAAACTTCTTTAGGTGACACACATATGGGCCAAAATAGTCCACAAATTAGTAATTCTATCTTAGTTACTTCATCAAGGAAGATAATAAATGGAGCTACACATCATTAAGTCAAGGAACAAGTCTCCTTACGCGATCTTATTAGTGATGTTTAGACTACAAGGTCTCCCACTTACAAGATTTGGAATTATTAGATTAGTGTAGACAAATTATGTTTAATCATCTCAAAGTGTATTAACAATGTATGAGTCGCCGCTACAATCACAAGGTAAAGCCTCACACATTTGAGGTCAGTGACTTAGTTCTTAGAGAAAACCCTAAAAATCAGGAAGACAAAGAGAAAAGGGCAAGTTTGAACCAAACTGACTTGGAACTTATGTCATCACAACAACCTATGGATCAGGTGCATATCAGTTATCAACACCATAAGGAGACCCATTGGATGATCCTATCAACAACATGCACCTTCACAAGTTTTATACATATCTTTTTAGAGTATCCTAATAAAAAATAAAAAATAAATAAAAATAAAGAAATAACAAAAATTGTCACTTTAGCGAAAACCTGGCAAACGCCTTGTGACACAGTAAAGAGAAATAAATTCGTCCAATGGTGAAAACCACTTTGGTGGCACCTTGGGCAAGTGCCATGGTGAAAACCAGGTTACCAATGCAATGGTAGAGACTTTTGCTCCTCCCTCCTTTAGGATTCAGTTTCACCTTTTCACTTTGCACACACTCACAACCTTTCATTCCATAATAAAATGTGCCCATTATCATCATGGTTTGTCATTGATCTACCTAAGATTAGTTCACCATCCATAATAACCCCTTTCCACCCATAATAAATCAGTTCCTTTCTGTAATTGGGGGTAGATCCTAAATCTAGTAATGGAAGTGGAACCTTGGCATCACATGTTTTGAGGAGCATCGTATTTTCATTCCTCCTTTCCGCATACAATTTGTGATAAAAGATCACTTGCATTGTCAATCCACAATAGAGTTTTCACTCTTCTCTGCAATAAAGTATCAGTTCATGAAATAAGTTAGTTTTATATGAGACATAAGCAACAGTGAGCTTTTAACAAATCAATGTTTCGACAGACTTTGAGTACAACAGGTTTTTCAACATTATCTATCATTTTTCAAGATAACAACATTGTGACCATATCAAACATGTTAACATATGTGGCAAGATACACTTATAACTTGAGGATTTCATTATATGTTGGTGTCAAGTCTTTAATTTGCTTTTGATTTTATCTTTTGTAGTGACATGTCTTTTAGCTTTTCCAAGATGTCTCTAACTAAATATTTTATCTCTAGGATGTATTTGACTAGAAAGGTGAGGATGGGGTATGTTCGCCTATTTGTTGATTGTGGATTGTCTTTTAGTAATACTATGGCTCGTCCAAGGATATGAGGGTGTTGTGAGTCTAGTGTGGACTGGGGAATTCCTTGTCTGTGTTTGTCTGATCTTCATGCAAATGACACAATGACTATCTAGGTCGAATATATATCTAGATGGTCATAATACATTTGACATAATAAAGCTTAATGATGATAAAAGCACAAGAAGCTCATTCACCTCCATATATTATACTTTCCATCCTCTTTCTCATTTGTCCTCCATTGTCCCTTCCCGAGTCCTTGTAGTTCAAAATCACATGACTGAGTATAACGACACACCAAAAATATTTGCATCTCATGTAGTATCCATCACATGTTAGTATGCATTATCAATATTGTACATAATATTTGCATCCATCCTGCACTTACCACGAACATGTATAAAATCACATCACATCTTACACACACCACTTGTTAGTGCATTATTTTCATACATATGCATCCATCATACGTCACCATAAGCATAAAACATTTTGCATCATCATATAGAAGGCCATAAACATTTGCATCATCACATCACATAGCATATATCATACACATATTGCATCACATCATAGGAACACGTTATCAACATCATAGAATCATCATATAAATTACATGCATACATAATAAAACATCTCATATGCATCATAGATCTCATAAGGTAACATCACATCATAAGAACATCATCATAGTAAATGCATCACATAAAACACATGTATATAACTGCCGCAAGGATAGATCATCTCTCATATATATCAAATAATAATGTGTCATGATACAATGATGTCAAAATCATATGACTACAAAATCACCCGAAGGTGCCTATATCATCATACAAAAATTGATACAAAAATGGACCCAAGAGAGCTATGATAAACTCCCTCCCTCGAAGTCGGTAGACCTCGAAGGAATCTAAGCTCTTGACAACCCAACCCCTGGATCATCTTGCCAACCCCCTCCTATTGAACCTTCTAGTTGTGGTGGTGGTGGTGGTGACCCCATCACTCCACCACTAGATTCCCTCTATCTGTCGCATCTTGTAGTGGTAGATCGAGACACTCATCTGTAACCTCCAACCCTGAGATGAGGTGGCATTGTTGCCTCATATAAGCTCCGACAGTAACTAATCTCCTCTCTGACTCTTATGCAATAGGCATATCCTAAGGACGAGTCTCCCTGTTGTGTAGCCTATGCTACCCTAATAGCCTCCTTAGCGGCTGAGTATCGCTTAATCACCCTGTCTCTCTCATCTCGAGTGTCCCGTAGCTCTTGCCTCAATTGAGTCACCTCTCTCTCAAGATCCTCGATCTCATCGACTTGGTCCTATATGAGATCTCTAACCATGATGGGTTCATCCTTTTCCTCATCTCCATCCTCAGTTGCTCCCTTATCTCCCTCTTGTTTAGGGGCATCCAATCCCTATGTCGGTCCAACCTATGCTTGGCTTGCAATCTATAAAGTTTGTCCCCCTCTCCCTTTATGTGGCCTCTGTGGCTTTCCATCCCTACCTTGTCCCTATCCAACACCATGTGGTGCCTATCTCTCCTCACCTCCTACCCCTCTGCCTCTCACCATCCTC